>NC_138827.1:71019063-72406509 GCF_965183815.1 Platalea leucorodia
TCCATTCATTTAATTACTAAATCAAAGCTAAAACCACATCAGTGACCTAGGACAGGAGAGAAGGGCAAGGGTAAGACATTCTGCCAACAGGGATTCTTAATGAGGAGCTAAACGTGACCTCATTCCTTTGGAAGTCTCCTTTACCGCCAAATTTTGTGTGCTACAGAATGACAATCCAGCCTCAAAGAAAAGGTGTTACATTTATTGCTTTTTAAAGATCATATCAGACTTTTGAAAGCAAAATATCTCCCATATAATCTTATCAGATCTCCACTGAAACCAAAATCTAACATAATTACTTCTCTTCCAAACCTTGTAGCAAGGCACTCCAGGGAGTGTTTATACACATCAGTGTTGCCTGTCCTTTACCACCAGCGATAATCCTTGAGCTTATATGAAACATTATAAAAGGCACAGCAAAGTTACCTAGCCTCTGTCTCTGCTGACCTCGCGCCACCTGTACAAAAGGCAGTGTCCCAGCGAACATAACAGCAAACAAAAGAAACATATAAAACTGACTGAACAGCTTAGGAGGAAGAAAAAAAAAAAAAAAGTTATTTGTAACCCTTAACAAGCTCATAGCAACCAGATGACATACTAATTTACTGGCTGCTTTACACTGTGCAGTCCCCAAAACTAGAGTAAACAGTGCATCACAGGAATGATACTTGGCTATTCATTTTCTCACCAAACAATTCTGAGTTACAAATGTAGAGGTTGGGGTGTTTTTTTGTTGTTTGTTTGTTTTTTTAAATATATTCCCCCCAGAAATACCTACAATAATAAAAGAAAACAAAACAAAAAAAAACCAACATTGCCATTTCCCGACTTTTAATAGATTCAAAGGTTGGCTCAAAGGCTTGATTTGGCACCTATGCCCTGATGCCAGCTGACTGCTTAAGTTTGCCTCCCTGCCCCTGCTTTTCTTTATATCTTTTCAATCATGCAGCATCTTCCTCTTGGAAGCTGGGGACCCCATGAAGCCAGAACTGTTGCCACTAACATCCACTCCATATTCAAAGACACTTCTAGCTTGAAGGAGTTTATCTGCTACCACTACATTTATTTTATGCTAAATATCCTTCTTCCAGAGTCTCTGTCACTTATTTATTAGAGTTTGGGAAAAGTGTCACAGAAAGTCAGCATCACTTCATTTAAAACTTACAGATATTGTACATTGCAGAGGCTTTGCTACTTTTCAGTTCAAGAGAGAAAGTTTCCCAATTTACACACTTTTCTGAAAGTGAAATACTTGAGGCTATAAAGTACTGAATTTTCCCCAACTCCCCAGAAAAAACTAAATGCATGTTTCCCACCTTACACTTTCGTGCCTTCACACAGATGCATGGATCACATTCCCTCTCCTCTATCTGCTTAGTAACTCCATACAAAGCCGGCTTTCAACCTTCTGGAGAAATTCCTCCTTCTCCAAACATCACTGCAGTTCTCACCACCACTGAGACACAGAGCAGCAGCAGATTCACATCTATCATCTTAGACACGTTCACCGTAGTGCTGGATAGAGCAGTGGTGTCACCTCTTAGAGACTCGCACTGGCTACTTCTCATGCCCTAGTCCACTACCCAGCCTCTCTGAGTTCTCTTTCAGTATTAAATCATCACCAGCTTCTTCCATCATCTGAACAGCTGCTCCAAGATGCTTCAAGCTTTCCTCTTTCCAAGCTGACAATTTTTGACCCTGTTGTTCTCTCTCTTAGCTCTTCATGCTAGGCCCACCTTTGCCATCTGCAGAACTCCAGCTCGCACACACAGACCCTTCTCCTCCTCCAGGCACTAGTGCGAGCCATAGGAGGACTTCAGATCAATTTTCCAACCGAGAGCATTTGGGGGCTTGTCTTTTGCAATCAAAAGCCAGCCTCCTGGCAGAAAAGAGAGCTTGGATTAGACAGGAAAAAGAATATCTGTTTAAAAAGCCTTAGTTTTGTCTCATCTTGCTATAGCCCTCATCATCAATACACCTCTCAGGCTTCTCAAAACACAGCTCTGGGCCACCTTGAGACAAGAAATACGTACACCCTTGTTTTCACACAGCTGTAACAAGCCCACAACAACCACATGCTAACAACAGCAATGCCCAGGAGCTCTGCAGACCTGCTGGCAGAGAGCAACAAGCCAACTCTGCCTCTACCAGGTCTCCCCATACTAGAAACTACCTTATTTAAAGACCAAAGAAATTTTAATGTTAAAACATCCAGGTTTTGTTAAGCCATTTCTTGGTTTTGAGAGGAACTGGCAAAAAATAAACTTATCTACGGTAGTTTGTTGAGGAATTTAAATTAGGTCTGGCCCTTAGCCAAGTTCAGCCATTAGAGAGCAGTACACTTCCTTGTCCTTGTCTGTACGTGTTGGGGAGAGGAAAGCCAACAGGCCCGGCATCGTGTAGAAACTCCCTGAACCTGTGTTCTCCTTGTGAGCTTCAAAAGGGTTCCCCCATCCCAGCAGAGCATCTGTCCCAGGCAAGTTGGTGCTAGATAGCTTGAAAATAAATAGAATAACACCTACATCTGCTCTACTCAGCACACAAACGTTTTCTTCCGCTTCACTTGCCTGGAGCACCCAGACAGAAGAAGCAGGTCTGACTCCAGCAGAAAGCAAACCAGACACCCCGTGCACAGCTTCTCTGGCTCATACATGGTTTCATCTCTTCTGCAGACTCACAGAAGAAAGGCTGTAAAGAGGGAGTATAAAAACCAGCTTGCATCTACTCCACACAGGACTCAAGCTTCTTGCTGCATGTAAGGAACCACTCCTGCGTCCAAATCACTACCTCTATTTTTCTGCAAAATGACTCCTTTTCACATCATACATGTTTAAAGCTATTAGCATACAGTTTCTCCTCTAATATAGTGCAGCCTTTCAGGTTCTGCAACCTCATCCAGAGCACAAAAACCCCAAGACTTCTCCTTCTTTCCCAAAGGAGCACTACTGGGATCCAGAATATACAATGAATAAATAAATAAAAAACCACAAACAAACAAACCCAAACAGAAAGAATTTCCAGACTAAGGCAAAAGGTCTTACCTCAGGAAGAAAAATGGACATTGCTGTGCTCCAAACAGGCTGCTTCTCCCCTGCCTAGCTCCCATCAGGCTCCAGCCAGCCCATTAGCAGCCAATTTAAAAGTTCACAGGTGCTAAAATGTTAAGTAGCAGAGTAGTCTGTATATCTTGGTATGGCAAAACTCTTGCGGTCGGAGGAGGGTTCACTTCAGGCAGAAGAGGTGAAAAGCTTTAATCAAACTAACTTTAACAGAAATATTACGAGCTCAAAAATCTTTATTTTTCTTGTGCAAACTTTTAGAAATTTGAAGCCACGGATGGTTTGCATTCTCCCTCTCAGGTGATTAGTACGTTCTGGGCATTTCTGTATTTGACCTTTATTGTCCCTGAGTTTTTGTCTGGAACACACAACTTAACCACCAGCCATGCAGCTTGGTACAATTGCGTTAGGACCAAGCTCTTTTTTTTTTTTTTTTTTTTACATATATTTCAAGTGCTGGTTATACAGAGTGGGGTGGGGAAAACATTTACTTTTGTTTCAAGTTGAAACTTACCTTCTGTTATGATTCCACATGCTGGAAGCAAGTTATAGAATAACAGAATATTTTTCAGTTTGAGACAAAAAGCTAATAAAAACATTAATTTCTATCTTAATCACCTTTGCTTGGACAAAGCTGCATTCTTGAACAAAAAGAGAGATTTTGCTTAAAAGTTATTCTACCAGCTTTAGTTTCCCAGGCTATTGCTGGGAATTTGAGCTGAAAAGATATGGGAAGAATATGCTTTATGAAACAAAGAATGATAATGAGGAAAATACACTGCTGGGTTACAAATGCAGGTAGTTTTGACAGCTGATGCTAACAAAGCCTTTCTCAGGACTTCTTCTATTGCCTCGTTCTGGCTCTACAGAGCAGGACAAGTGAAGGAAGAACAGTTGTGCACAAAGAAGCTTTTGGCCTTTAACCTCCACCCAGGAGGTGTTGGATTGTGCTAGCGACGGCTTCAGGCTAAGCTGTATCCCAGGGCTTCTCCACAGGATAGGCTGGGAGGAATACGGATTCAGCAGGTCCAATTTTAGATATATTTTGCATTGTCATTTCCAGGCAAATCACTCACCTCTGTGAGCTCAAATTCAGGCTGCGAATGTATTTTGTACCTGAGAGAAGAATATCTAGCAGCATTGTTACTGGCCCTTATCTAGCTCTCAGAGTGGGACGGCAGGGTGACAGCCCCCAGCACATCCTCCTCAGCGTCCTGGGGGCAGTGCGGAGGTGGAAGGAGAGACCTAACCCAGTGAGGTTCACCTAGCAGCAGCCAGATTTCGTATGGGTTATTGCATCCTCTGACTGTTCCATCTGCCCATAACGTGAACGCTGGTTTAGTAGCTGCATAAGCCCAGACCCAAATGTTTTAGATCACCCATATGGAAATAGACTAATAATACCCTCACTTTGTACTTTTGCACTCACACAAGCATTTTTCACCAGAAGCTCTCAAAATCAGTGGGTCTCCTTATATGTATTCCATAGAAACCGTCCTGTTCTTATTACTCCAGAAACTGTATACACATGTGTTTCTTATGTAGTACAGGATAGTTTCAGCTACAGAGTTCACAGTCTAAACACACAGATTAGACAAATCAAGATACAGGAACAGAAAAGAAAGGTGAAACCTCTTGCCCAAGGTCAATGATGATACAAAACCAGTTCCACTCTCACACCCCACGGCCCTTTGCTGGATCACACTATCTTGCGCTGCTTTAATTGCTCCAGACAGTCTTAATGAAGTCACATTGAACTGGAAGATGATGATTCTTTTGGGCCTTTCACATTAATCTTAGCAGGCCTTATGGCCTCTTGAAATAGTTTTGTTCCCTTCTTAGGTTTAAAACCAGCAGAAGTGGATCTTCAAAGGTGGAACCCACCACTGGCAAGAAGGAGATATGGGTACGTTTGCCATTAAAGGACTATTTTAACTCTTTCACGCTGCCTTATAGCATTAGTAGACACACAAAATTACTTGCTCCCTCAGACATCTCTACTTCTGTACCCCTTTTGTTTAAATCTTGGTGTCAACACACTTAGGGTTTAGTCAAATTCTGAAATTGAGGAACACAGTTTCCCAGTGTGCTGCTTCAGTTCAGAGAAATAACTTGTCACAGAGACTAAAAAGGCCAGAACCTAATTTTCTGTATCATAGCATCATGTTTAGCCACACAATACTCATGACATCTGAACTGAATTACATTATAGCCTGTGTCCATTTTCATCAGATAGCGGTGCGGCATCCCCCTTGATGCTGGGTGGTTATTATTTGAATTTATACCAATGAGAAATAGTTTGAAAAGTATAATGGAAAATGATTCTTATAACTCATCTGCTAAAAAAACCAATATTAGGACAACTAAAAGTGCTTGAGAAGTTAGTCAATTTGAGCAACTTTGTCAAAAAAGGAGAAAATTACTAGAAATACCAAAATTTCCAGCTTTCCATTTCAAAGCAGCATTTTCCTTTGAGATAGAAGCTAACTAAAGACAGGCAAAGAGACAGCACGCAACAAAATCCTAAAACAGTGGACACGGAAGACATCTTGAACTGAATTATCTGAGCTTGATCTGAAGAACTAGAGTCTCAAAATGAAAAAAATCCACTCTGAGCCTCCCAGGATATTTAGCAGTCCACCCAGTACAACAGGCTTGTGGGGTCAGGCTCACATGCTGTTGAATTGCTCTCCATTGCACACAGAGGATGGGTGCCCCTTCTCCCCAGGGGCCACAGCTGCCCTGGCTCCCCGCCGATGTGCTGGTGGCATAAAGCAGAAGGAACATCTGCCTTGAAGGAGAAGGCACCAGGGGAAGCCAGGAGAGCCCATCTCAGAGGCAGGCAGTTTCTGCTGTGAGAAGAAACATACCTTTTTTCTTCGCCAGACTGACCCTTTCCTGAAGTGGTTTGAGACCTTTTTACCTGCCTTTGTGGCAAAAGGACACAACTGCAGGTCCGAGCAGGAAACCTGAAAAGCTGTCAGATTCTTCAGTGCACTTGCTCTCCTGGCGCCTTGGGCCTTGCTCACAAACCCAGTTGAGCAAAGAGAGCCCCCCGTGGGTGCTGGTGGGCCCTGGGCCAGGCTGAGGCCAGATAAAGGAACTTGTCTTTCTATCCAGGCACTTGAGCAGTGAGAGACAAATGTGAATGGGAAACCAAATTTTCTCTGGTAAAAGATTATAAAAAAAACCTCCTCTAAATCAAGACAAGAACTGTTAGAAGATGACTCCCCCCCACCCCAGGAGGGGAAATATGGAAAAAAAAGGCTAAAGTAAGTTTAATTTTAAGAGATCCCAAGTGAATTTTTCAGTTTGTCACACAGGCTGCCAGTCATTCCAGGCTGACAGTGTCCCCAAGCCAGGGTAAACAGACTGCCAGGGGCCATGGACAGAGGTAGGGAAAGAGCTGCTTGCAAACCTCATTCCCCAGCACCTTGCCAAAAAATGCATGGGTCTCAAGAGGAGGGCAGTCATGCAGGTTGCCAGGAACAGATTTGTCTACCAGTGTGGCTCGTTCCTTTCAAGAACTGGCAGAAATGATGAAGTCCCACAAACTGTTTTGGATCTGTCGAATCAGCCTTTACCAATGAAAAAAAGATGTCGTGCTGGGTAATTTTTTACCAGCTCTAGTTGCACGATACAGCTAATCAGATGATGGGGTGGTCATTATTACCACAGGCACTTACTGCTGCCATATTACACAGGAAACACAGTACGGACTAGTAGGATGAGCACTGGAGACTTTGTCCCGCACGCTGGTGTACACCTGGAGCGCTAACACATGAATACTTCAGTAGTGGGATAACACCAATTCCTGCAGAGAGAATGTGGGCAGAGATCCCACAAGTTATGCCTAAAGAAGAGCTGATTAGGCATGCCAAGTTTTGTCCGTGTGTAAATTTACAGTTGGTGGCATTTCCACTGTAAGTGCCATTGTCAAGATTTTAGGATTGGATTGCAAAAAAAAAAAAGCATTTGACTGAAACTTGCCATTCAACTTCTCATCATCAGAGTAAAATACCATACTGTACCAAGAATGAAAAGAGAGAGAGAGAGAGAAAACAACAACATTTAGCAGGTTTTAAAATTATGCAGATATTTTTAATGGCTTTGGAGTATTCAGACACTCACTCATATGTCAGAAAACAGATTTGATTTATAGGAATGACATTTGGCAGAGCAATTAATCCATACTATGTTCTAATCATGTTTGGTACAAGGAGAGGAAAAAAAAGTCAAACTTAGGTTTAAAGCTGACTGTGCCAGGAATTATTTTCAAAGAAGGCTCAGAAGGGTTTTTAGTAAGCTCAAGGACAAAATCTGGTCTCTTATTCCTTCCCCACTCTACCACCCAACACGAGAATGAAAACTGCATCCCATTTTCTAGTTGAAAATCAACAATTAAATCTTCTTGCCTCCACTGGAGGTGAAATGGGAGTCTGAACCTCTTCAGTTGCCAAGCAGATGAACCCTCCTTCCCATGTTATTCCTCAGCCCCAATGAGATTGTCTAAAGGAGATCTTGGGAGGGAAACTATGGACGGTTCCTCAAAAAAACTCAAGGTTTCATCAGGCAGAGCAGGGATTTGCCTTTGCATGAGTGCCCTTTGGTCTGATTTGTTTTTCCTGGAATGAAACTTTCATTGGTCTCCACTTTGTCCATCTCAGAAACGTTTCTTGAGACGGAAATGTTCAGCTCCCCACCTGGCACTGCTTAGATTGCCACTGCCAGAGCATTTACACTTGGCTACGGGGGCTCTCATGCCACAGTGAGCAGGGCTGCTGCTCGGGCACCTGTGGCAGCTTCCACTACAGCAGAGGCCTAGGCCCAAGGGGGGCCCACTCTGCAGCTTCCCTCCTGGGTGCAGGGTAGGACCTTCTTGTCTCAGGCCCTGAGACCCTGTGCCCCCAAAAAGGAGTGTTCTTGAGACCTGACAAGCTCACCTAGGAGGGCACGGCCTTATTGCTCGCTTGTCCAGCAGCTGTCCTTGCTGCTGTAGGTATACCCATGGCTGCTGACACCTTCCTTGTGCTGTGCGGGTTTTGTATAAGCGTGAGCCTCTGTTTCTTCTATTCCCATTTGAATCCCTGACATTAAATTCTGCAGAGAGGAAAAACAACCCTGTCTTTCTCATCCACTGTGACAGACATGACCATTAAGAAATGCTTCTCTAACAAATCCATTATAGAATACAAGAGCAAGCACTACATGGTAGTTTTCACTTACGGACTTTGCAGAAGCTGTGAGTTAATTCACACAGTAACTGCACCATGTCTAACACAGCACTAGTGCCAGTTTGCTGGGAGAGATCTCTTTTAAAGCCTATTTTGTCTCAAATCTCTCAGAATTAAATCTGACAGCTGTTCCACAACATACCAATGTTAAATCTGTACTTGAGTTTGTACCGTGGACTGCTCTCCACTAGTGGTTGGGCATTCACTAACAAATTAAAAAAACAAAAAAATCTAACACTTAATTTGATTTTCCTGTTGTTGGTTTTTTTTTTAATTACAGTTTTTAAAACCAGACCTCCCCCCTCCACTAACTCTATTAAGTCTCCTTCACACCCCATCTCCAGAAACTCCTGCTTAATTTATTCACAGATGAAAACATGTTTCCCTACACCCCTTCTAGGATAGCTTTAAAAATCCAAGGTTATACTTTAAGAGAAATAAATAATTATTTTAGCAGATTGGTTTTAACACCTGCTATGAAGATTGCAAAACCATTCACATTCTACCTATAACTCAATTTTTTCACACTCATAACTCAGAAAATATTTGCCTCTGGGTTTAATAGCTTCCATATTCTTTTCTGTCTGAAGATGTATCGTTAAATATTATTACTATTGGAGGTATGTTTGGGCAACATCTTTCAGCTGTATTTGAACTAAAGGGAGAGAGAAGAGAAATTCTGACCAGATGCACTATTTTTGGAAGATGAGTACAAAAAAACCAGCGAACCTGAGCTGCCTTCTACTGAAAATTATACCTCTAGGAAAGAGTAAGGTAGAAGAGAAAAGTTCAAAGACATTAAGGAGTGACTTTTGGGCCTGGTGTAGGAGCCACTGACTCTTTCTCTTGCAGTCAAACACAGCCTCAGCCCTTTGCAGGTTTGTGTCAGCTCCATCACCCAGCTGTACTGGCCCAACAGGCCAAGTGCTTGGGACAGTCTGCGTGGTGGGATTGTAGCTCTTTCAGGGAAAGGGGTGTGCCCCAGCATCCGTCAAAAAACACAGTAAAATACAATACAGTAAAATATTGGCATTAGGAACTAGGGGGAAAAAAAAAATCACAGACAAAACCATTGATCTTGTGACTTGTCATTCCTGCCACGAATACAACAGCACTCAGCGACAGTTTTTTCCTTGCTGGCACATACAGATCTCTGCCACAAATGCTGCTTTTGCAGCGTGAGCTGGTGGGCTGGGTGAAGCCGAATGGAGGGGTAAGAGGGGATCCTCTCCACCCTTTAAACTCAGTACAGTCCTCTCTCTCGAAGGAGCTCTATGCACGCAAAACCTCCTACCTACAGGGACTCCCATGGGTGTTAATGGGGAGTTTTTCTCCGACACACACACATGAGCTTCCTCACTGCTGTGCCTGAGCAACTTGTACATTTTGCTTTGATAAATCTACCCTCAAAACCCTCCTGTGCTGTCTCATGCCTGCTAGACAAGGAAGAAGGGGTTGGGGCAGGTGCTGAGGCTTGCTCCTCTGGCCCCCCAGGCTCTGCCCCACACCAGCTGGGGGGCAACAGCACCTACGCAAGCGCCCCAAGGCTGCCATCCTCAGGTGACCAGCCAGCTGGCCCAGCCTGGAGCGGGGCTGCTGTCTCTATGGTGCAGAGACCGATGGTTGTGTCCAGTCTTTCTATTGCCTTTCTGTTGGAAAAATTCCTGCCTGTCCAGATGTTGCTCTCCAAGTGTCAAGGGCAGTCCTGCGCTCACTTTGCCCCTTTCCCAGCAGCCGGCCTTTATTTAAGCACTGACTTTGATCTCAGCACGGTGCTGCGAGCCACTGCACTTTCACCACGTGAAGCCAGCTGGAGCATGGGTTACCCAAGGCATGAATTCACAGATGACTTTTAGCACAAATAGTGTGACACAAAAAACCCCCACAAAATAAAATTATGGGATAATAACCAAATGTGGCATTTCAAGTCCCCTGCCTTTTCCAGGGGAGCATCTCAGGCTGTTACACTCCCACACAAGATACTCAGATAAAATTGGAACAGATAAAGATCCCAAACCAAGCAATATTTCATGTGCAAGTATGAGGCCTGATCCAGTGCTCAGCTGAGTCAAGAGAAAGACACCTCTTCGCTTCCCTAGGCCACAGTAAGCATGCTTTTGTCAGAACACGGAGTCTGATATACACATTTTCACATATAACGTGATATTTTGCTATGAAAACTTTCCATTATACCTGCCTGAAGCTTTATCTCCTAGATTTACTACTAATCAGTGCTTTTTCCCTGCACTGACAGAGACAGTTGGCGTCTGAGGAGTCATTATTTCTCATACAAGTACATAAAACTGGTGTTTCAGGTTTGATGTTACAACTGCTCACTGTCACCTTGGTATCTGCTGCTGCCAGTTATTCCCTCCACAAACTCTTTCTCAGAATGCTTACGTTTTTGCTGGAAGGCTTTCAAACTCTCTTTGCGAGTTGAAATCCACATCACACACAGGCATACAGGCATGCACACACATTGCTTTAAATATCATAAACAAATGATACCACAAGCCTTTTCAAAGCATCTTAAAGAGCTCTTCTCTTTCATAGGATAATATATATATGGATTTTTCTGAGGATGCCTTATGCACTGTTTTTGGTGTTTTTTTTTTTTTTTTTTTTTTAAATAATAGGAAATAGGTGTTTCCTCAGTGCCTGAATTTTGAAATCTGGAGTGTGGGTTCTTCAGTAGATGTGGCAGCATGTGGGTATTCTCTCCTGTTTTTAGAACTCAAGTTGCTATAACAACCCACGGCATCTGTTCAACCCACTACCTAAGCGGCCTTTTTTTTTTTTTTTTTTTCTCCTTTCTTTCCTTTTGGGTCTCCTATCCTTCTGAAGTCAAGTGCTTTGCTTTGATTTTTATTTAAGGAGCTAGCTTATGCTCCAATGTCTATATGCAGAATGAGCTGAAAGAAGACAAAATCTGTGCTGAAAAGATCACAACTTTTGGAGAGTATCTGACTGAGCAGGACGAGTTCAGGGTTGGGCCCTGTTCCTGCTGAAGTGAAGATTCACTGTTTCCTGCTGTGAGCCTGAAATTCACTGCCACGGTTCATGAAAGTGGGGATTTCTCTGTTGAATGACAGACAACTGATGGACACTACCAGAGAGCCACTGACAGACCAAAAGCCAACAGATGGACAATCTGTACAACTGGCTCTGTATAATTTTTATGTTTCCTCCTTATCAATTGTTTTCTTCTCTTCTGGAGAAAATTTTGATTTTTATTGAAATAGATTTTTTCCAGATGGGGGAGGGGGGAATAAAAAAGACAGAATTTTTAAAATTCATACCAGAGCAGCAGTACCACATATGCACTGGGGTTTGGATATCCCACCCTCCTCCATGAGTTAGCTTCCCGTGTCTCATGCTTCATCATACAGCACTGCCTGTGAAAAAGGGGAACTCGTCACTGCTAGAGTCCCTGGCTGCAGTGTGTCAGGGAAGGTGTAGACCAACTACCAAGCCCTATGCACAGAAGAGAATGGGAATGTAGCTACAGTTCCCATGAAGCAGACAGGACACTGGCTTCAATGGGAATACTTCTGTTTTAGGATGAAATGTTTTATCTGTGAGTTTTTAAAAATACTTAGGATTTCCTATCCATATAAATCATTAAAACCTCAGTTTTCCACCAAAAAAATGCTTTTCACAAAAGCATTTGCATTTTCTCATCACCCCAGCTCCAAAACACTGCTAGTGGCAATCAGCAGATAGCAGCGCTGGGCATACGCAGGTCTGTCAAGCCCCCAAAGAAATGGCTTGTCAGAAACCGGGAAAGGAGATGACATTTCTTAGGAGCCTCAGTCCAAGCATGTTGAGTGTCTCAGAAGCGATGGAGCAGCATTCACAATAACCTGCAGAGCAACTGACTCTCCCAATATGTAATTCTGCACACAGATAACTCGTAAATGAACTGAGGTATAAGCTGCCCTGTCCTGACCCAAACCAAGAATTCATGTCTCCAAACCAAGGTACTGCTGATGGATGTGCTCAGAGGCTCATTGTGGGTAGGATTTGCAGGCCTTTGGCTGCCACGTGAGCGCTGCAGAAAGGTGGCACTGGGAAGCCAAGCTCCTTGTTGTCTCATGCAGCTGCCCCTGCCTGCAAGGAGAGCACATACAGCTAGCGAGAGGCCTGGTGTGCTAGAGTGATGTATCATGTCACTTCAGCCTTGGACACTCCCCGCCTCTTGTACACCAGATATTGAAGGCAAGAGTTCACAGGGACTAGTAGGCTCAGCAGCAAGCAGGGCTGAGCCATGCAGGCGGGAGACAGTGGCTCTTGGATCAGAAGGAGCGGTCCTGGGGGACAGGGGATGGCTCAGACCTATCCCAGGGACTGGGAGCATGGAAAACGTCCAGAAAGGTCTGTCCTCCCACAGTCTCTCCTGTCTCCTGTGCCACCAGTAGACCTAATCTTAATCTTCACTTGCACCTAGATACAGAGCAATATCTGTACTTACTAAGGAGAGCCAGGCATAGGCAAGGTGTCCTTCACTTCACATAAGCACTTTCAGGACTAACAGTAAGCAATCCAGTGCCATGAAAGCTCCCATGAGGGGCAAGCAACCTGGTTTCCCATTTGTCTCAGGAAGCACGAGATAATTTTCTCTGAAATCACACCTTTCTCCTTCAAAGCTTCTGTGTATATTTGGTAACTTTTACATATGTCATTTCTGTACGACAGCCACAGCTCCCACCTGGAGTTTTGCAACATTGTCCACATGTTACCTTTCCTGCAGGATATAAATGTGCTACTGATACTATTTTTGCACTACAGAGAGAAAACGAGAGGAAAAGAAAGCAGAAGGAATGAAGTTGCATGCCAACTGCCAAACAGGGGCTCACCTTGCACTGTAGAAAAGAGAACACGGAAGAGCCACCTTTCCCCTTTACCTTGCAAATGCACAGAGACAGGGTCTCTTTCTCTTGGCACAGGGATGAACACCATGCTGAGCTGCCAGCAATCCTGTTGCTGGTCAGGCTCCTGAGGAGGCACATCTGAACTGCCCCGCCTCACCCCAGCAGGTAGCACTGGCCTCTGAGGCTCAGCAGCCATAGTGCAGTGACACTTGGGCTGTGCTGAGGAATGTGGCAGATCTCAAAGCAGGGCAGGAGAAACCAGGACCAGGCCACCTTACCATCAAAGCCTTGCTATATTCAGCCTCTTCACCCCTTATGCTGCTGTAGTTCCCCTGTGCTCTGCCATGAGAGATACACAGACAGACAGACAGACTGCATTTCCTCCATTTCCTTGGGAGAAATTATGTGGGTTGTTTTTATTTTCTCCCCAAACACTTTCTAATGATAGCTGCCACACAGCTGCCCCTCAGATGGCCTCCAGTTCCCCAGGCCAAGAACCCTGCAAGAGGAGGCTTTGCCGTGGAGCTTGGCCAGCCCAGGGAGAAGTGCCCTGCGAGGCTGATGGCACTGCCAAGATGGGAGCATGAAAACCAGTGCGGGACAGGCAGCAGCACTGAGAGTGGCTTTCATTCATCAACAGCCTTGGCACTAGTAGTACCCCCTGTTTCTTTCCCATAGTCTGAAGGCAAAAAACATGTGGGCATCCTCACTGTGATTCCAGCAGGATCCCTGTAGAAGTGGTTGGAAAGAAGTGGAGAAGCACAGAAGCAATTGTGGCTATTGTAGAGATCATGTAACCCAAAGTAAAACTGGGAAGGGTGACCCCAGGGAAGATTTCAGTGTTTGGGCAGGAGCCACATTTAAGAACCTATACAGTGTGCCAGCTCCAGATCAAGAGCCAAAGAGCGACTGCAGATGGATTTATCCCGCAAATACTTCCTAGTGACACTAGGTATCACAGTGCAGCACATGAATCCTCACCTTTGGAGACAGCCATGCACAAGTACTCCTGAGCAGAACAACAAAACTGGGCTAAGAATTGAAACCATTTCCACCATGCATATGTTTGGTTCTACTCTATAGGATGATAACTCCCTTTTAATCTCCTTCAGTCTTACCCTGGGTTGTGGTAAATCAGCATAGGTTAGCCTTGCTGTGCTAGTTTACATCAGCTGAGGACCTGGTGTTCAGTATAAAGAACGTGTGATAAACCATTACGATGTTCCCAAAGACTGGTTGTTGGAAAGGCAAGAATCTCAAGATTTGGGCAGGAATGAGGCCATGCAGGCATCTGTTCATTCAGCAACTTTCTCTAAATCCCAGGATTAATAGACCACAGCTATGAAGCCCGAGCAGGAGATAATATAGCTAGAGTCAGACTTTATTGTAACTTAATGCTCCGATCACAGTAACATGATCTGACCCAGAGCTTTCATTCCTGGGTATAGATTATAAACAAATGAAATAAAGATTTCTTTCATTGTAGGCATGGCAGTTTTGATCACAAATTACTAAAGTTCCTTATGAAAAGTCCAGTAAACAATGTTTTGAAATCTACCTTTTTAAGCTTTATTTCAAACTTTAATACTAGATTTTCCTCCCTATTCTGCCAGAGTTTGAACCCAGACAAGTCTACCAATCTTCTGGTCATATGTCTGCATTGATACTTAGAAATCATAGATCTAAAATGACAGTTTTCCACCTTTTACTATGCTGAACTAAAATCCTGAGGACAAACATCTTGATCAGTATGGCTGTTCTCTAAATTAGGATCCAGAACTGGGGCTTGAATCCACTGGGTGTCTCGGGAGGTCACGCTGGCTGCGGGGGAAGGTGTTCCACCCTGACAGTCAGGCAAAATTACAAATCCCCCTGAACATTCTGAGTGTTTGGTACTTTGGTACCATTTTGAGCTCTTTGCAGTAGGGTTCAGTGGCATTAAAACCTGGACTCTTCCATATGTGTAATCAGCATTGACAGCTTGTTAAGTAATTCTTCTGCAACCCAGCAAGGTGAACATAAGAGATTGCCTGTGTTCCTTGGGCAGGTTGGGACCAAACGCAGACCAAGAGATGTTTAAAAGTATTTTCATTAGGCAGCATTTCCAGCTGTACCACTAACACTGTTCAAAATGGAAAGCAATTCTCTTCCTGGCACCATTTCAGAAGATTTAAAATGCATCATTCTAATTACTGCCTGACAAATAATCCTGGAATGCTAGCTGGGAAGTTTGCAGTGCAGACAACAGATATATTATCATCACACTGGTATATTGAACTTTTTATGATGTCTAATATCTCTAGGTTATAAATGAGTGAAAGCATCCTTTGCCACTGGTGGAGTACAGCCCTCTAGCACACAAAGTGAAGGTTCAAACGTTAGTGTGACACAGCTATAAGCCCAAGGTCATTTTGTGGTAAAACAGTCTAGAAGAATTGCCAAGTCTGTCTTCAGACTACTCTTGATCACTTTGGACAGTGATTTCATTCGGTCTTTTCAGAAATTCATAGAATTCCTCCACATTAAATTAACTCTTTGCAGTTCTGTTTTCGTTACAGAGCATCTGCCTAATCTCAGGAAGATCGGGGTTTCCTTTATCAAGCCCACACATAGATCTGTATCTGTTTCTAGCAGCAGAGCTCAATTCAAACTTCTTCAGAGATCTGAATAATTCATTCTTTTCCCCCTCCTCAGGTTCCTGGCAGCGACTGGGATCTCCACGTTCCAAAATACCAACAGGAACTTTGTCCTCCTCATACACACAGCCCTGCTGTGGCAGTTCAGGGGATGCAGAGACTTCACTGGGCTGTGGATATGCCTGCTTTGGCTGTTGTTGGAGGAAGCTCCCATGCCAACTTTTCTAAGCATTCCCTGTCACTCATATGAGGTGCACTCAACATGCAGAGTTGATATAAAGCCAAAGCCTAAGCAAGTCCAAGTGAACAAGTGTGAGTCACATGTCAAGAGATCAAAAGAAGATTCAAGCGGGAAGAGCAGCCATTAGGAGAGGTAAGAAAGTAAAAACAGATTAAAGTTCCTTGTGCCCCTGCAATGCCTATACAATCACGAACGGAACTGAATAATGTAACTGAAAATTTTGCTAGCTGCCATCTGTAAACACCTCTGGCAGTAACCGCTTATCACTCAGGCTAGCAATGTGGACTGATTTCATGGTATTCGATTAATTTAAGCCCCTCTCTTTTTTTTTTTTTTTTCTTCTAAGAAATAGCTATTTGACATAAACATCTTTGTTTGGCATATCACTAGGAGATCTGCTGCTAATTATAATGCTGAACCCAGATGCTGGTGGAGGAAATTAATCTACGTCCTGCGTAGTTTGTTGGGCTTGTTTTAGTAGGTTTGCCAAATATTTAGTGAAACCCTCATATGACTTTTATTATCTGGAGATAGATATTAAAGGGCCAAATACTGTTCTTATTCTCACTGGTGTAAACCTAGACAGCTCCATCGAGGGAAATAAATATGGTTACATTACTATGGATTTACATGACATTAGTCTAGATTTACAGTACTGTAAATCCTCAGCAGTGGAACTAGGAAGCTAAGCCCAAATACTCCGTCATCTAAACCTGAGTTCTTCTCTTAGCTGAAAAGCACAGTTTCGATCCTGAGCAAAATACCAGTATTCAACACATATTTTACTACAATGGTATGTAGAAATCAATTTTATTTTGCAAGTTGGCCTACAGAAAACACCTGTGGAATAATTGGCATCAAAATGACACTATTCAGAAAAGCAAAAATATTTCATTACAAAACAGTTCAAGCCATGAGCTGCTCCAGGGGCCAAAGAACCTCATTTGCCTGCTTGGCTCACCTGGGTTTCCCACCACACCCTGTAACACATCACTAGCGGAGGAAGGCCGCTGGTGGTGGAAGCTGTCTGTGCAGGCAGGGTGACCCCAGGGCGAGTGCCAGCCTTGGACATACAGACTGCAGACCCAAAGTCCCAGAAGGCACCGAGAGCTCACTTGGGCCCAAGGGAAGCTCATGCTCCCCCAAAGGAAAACATTTCAGTTCCACTAGGAAAAATGGTCCAACCAAACAAAAAAGAAAATACATGTTTCAGCTGCAGAAAAAATGACCATTTCTCTGTAGAAAACATTGGGTTTTGCTAATCTCCTCTTTCCCCACCCATTTTTACAACATAATATTTTCCTGTTGCAAAACTGGGAGGTGGGGAACCATCAAAATAACTGGTATTTCCCGCAAAGAAAACAAATGTAAGCTTTCGGCTCTAAGCTTTAAACTAACTAAAAAATAAACAAACAAAAAAACCCAACAACCTTTAAACCAAAAATCCCCAAAGTCAGCGTTCCCCAAACAGAAGCAAATCTATGTTGTGAAAAGTGTATTTTCCATGAGAAACAAAACTGACAGAAAATTTCCCACCCTGCTCGCAGACAAAACTGAGTAAGGCAGAAAAGCATCCCTGTATGCCAGCTGACATTTAAGGCAGTAGTATCGTTTAAGCAATACAGACCTAAAGACAGGAAGTTTCCTACGGAAAAAAATAAAAACCCTGCTGAGAGATCATAACCTCTGGTACAATGAATGGCTATTAACCCCAGCTGGTCATCATTTACAGGAAATGCCATAGCCCTCAACTGGGGTGATGATTT
This sequence comes from Platalea leucorodia, assembly GCF_965183815.1. Lineage (NCBI taxonomy): Eukaryota > Metazoa > Chordata > Aves > Pelecaniformes > Threskiornithidae > Platalea > Platalea leucorodia. Next base: position 71,036,871 of record NC_138827.1, read on the forward strand.
TAGAAAGAAACCAGATATTTATAAAGTAATAATATAAATTTTTAATTTAAATAGCTGATGTGGTTTCATCTATGGCATTTACAGTGCATTGCTAATTGTAGTTACCCTGTTGGAAAGCCACTTTTCAGAGAAGCACCAGGTCCTATGACTATGAGTGTGAAACAGGCTGCTGCTATCAGAAGGGGTGGAGGGAAGGGAGCTTTGCAGCAAGACCCCCGTCAGTAAGACACGATTTCCCATTTTGTGGAACAGGCTGTGAAGCCCAACTCACAAGTTAAAAGATCCTCAGGGATCCATGTAGATCAAAGTAATTTACAGGAGCCGGAGGCTAGCTGTACAAACTGAGCAAAGTCCAGTTCTCAGCCTGACAGTAATTGAGTGGGACAGATTTTAGGCAAAACAAGTTCCTGCTTTGTACAGTATTTGAAAGGCCTCCACGGTTTGTTCCTACTCAGGTAGAGTAAGCAGCAGCAGAGCAAGTTCTCTGTTGAGGGCGTCCTCTTTTATTGCAGATTTGAAGACATTGCCACCAAATAAATCACTTCAGAACATTTATTCTCTCTCTTACATCCTTTTGCTCTGATATTCTCTGTGGAGATGTTTGCCACCTGAGTTTGCTCTGCATTTTGCCCAGACTACACAGGTTTAATTTTCAAGTGTCTTTTCCAAGCCAGGAGGGGCAGAAGTAATTTGCTACATTAGCAGGCAGGTTAAGTATCTTTCCATGCAGCAGCAAATGCTTATCCTTTTTGACAGACGCGTCTGGAGCAGCAGAGGGTACGCTCACCTTTGATGTGGGTTTGGAGAGCTCCAGTGCTTTGTGTACTCTTTTGGGCTAAAGCAAACACAACATAATTTGCCTTTCTGCAGCATGATCCCAACTCAAGCTAGAATTTGGCAAAGCAAAACAATGCTAATAAAGCAAGTGTGAAGGAAATCCGAATATTCATGATTTGCATGGCAATATCTTCTACACTCCTTTGGACACTAGAGTAAAAATGGGACCTTAGACTTGCATTATTCTGCTGGAAGCCCAGCTACACATCACAGCTCCCCAATCAGCACTACTCACAAACCAGAGTTCAGCCTGGCTTTCCAGAGGAAGACCTTCAACTAACACCTCATGCAGCAGCTGCTCACAAGATAAACATTTCTCCCTGCACAGGGATCTGAGGGACAGAGGTTTTGACCAGAACACTTCTGAGGACAGCGGTAAGAGCACAGAAGCCCCAGGCTATTCTAATGTACACCCCATACATTCATGAATGGAGTCAGGGTATAGAGGACGCAGTTTACAAACCAGTCCAGTTGCCAGTCTAAAGGGAAAGAAAGAGCCAGAGACAGCACAACCTCTCCCTTCTAAACTGCAACAGGGTTTCCAGAATCATAGAAATCACAGCAGAAATGTGGTTGCCATACATTTAAGAAACTGACTTCAGGTGGGCAACCTGCTCTGACAGATTTTGCATTAATGCGCCAAACTGTACTTGCTAACACTTCACATCAAAAAGCAGGTGCACGCATACATGCGCAAGCAGCAAACCAGGACTCCGAGCCCTGATCCAGTTGGAGCTTGATCCAAGGAAGCATGGGACACTGCCAGGGTTCGAACATGAGGCTTGGCTCCAGAAAGGATGGGAACCACTAGACGACACACTTCTTTGGCACAGGTGGAGCCCAACCCCAGAGATCTGGAAGACAACCAAGTACAGACAAGCCACTACAGCCGGCATTCAACACAGCTTCACACAAGCGTCCTCCTGTAACCTTCTAGCTTTACAATCATTTGCACAGTGAAACGGCAGTAGCAAACTGCAATAGGAAGAAGAGTAATGCTTTCAGAAATCAGTGTGACATATGGCCCTGTAGAAAAATTCTTCAGACAGGTAAATGTCCAATTATTCTTGTGGTATACTTTTGATTGTCATTCAGTCCACAATGAATGCTATCAGTGTAGTAAGCTAATAGAATTGAAATGTTAACTAAGATTATTGATAGTGCCCTGTATCTAGTCCATTATAATCTCTGCCTAGAGATTGTGGAGTTCATAATAGCTAGCAATAAAATATTTTTGTCCATAAAGAAGGAAGATAACCGCTGCACACATACTTTACTTAAAAGTACTCAATGACTTAAAATTTCTAAATATACAATGCTTGTTCCAACTAATATGGCATTATTGTTTCATAAAGAGTTCCTTGCACTGTCCTTTTAGTTACAAATTCTGTTTTTTCAAGGACAACCTAATACAGAGTCATTTAAATTGCTGGCATTTATATCTCTAATAAACTGTAACCCGATAATCGAGGACTATAAAGGATTTTTTTTTCTCTTACATTATCACAGAGCAGCCGTAAAAGTACAAAATCCACAGAACTGTGTGTACCTAGTCCTAATGACAAACACAGGGTTTCATCCTTCTGGCCTCAGCAAAACCCGATAGACTGGGCCCCTGAACGAAAAGACTAAAACAGTTGTTCCCCTCAAATATTTACTCATACTTCGTCCTTTCTCAAACCAGATGCCAAGCTCTTGCTGCCTCTTCACTTTCAAGAGTATTTGGCCCTTTGCTTTAATTCTTCTCGTGGTCTGTAAGAGCAAAAATGCCTGGTGCAGATCGCGCCCGCTGTCACTTTTACACCAGGAAGGGACTGGCAGAAGAGCTGCCGCTTCTGTTTTACGAGAGTGCTTTGGGCGTTGGCGTGTACATACACAAAGTGGCTGTTTTACTTCCTCCTCAAGACATATTTTATTGACTTATTTATTATGCCTTCATTTTACTTAGGATGGACAGAAACACCCTGTTTAGATTCACTTTTATACAGAAATCCAGCAGCAGGAGAACTACACCCCGTGCTAATATTACAGGAACACAAGGATGGCCTCACTGAGTTTACCCTGTGCCCCAGCCAGACCAGGCCATAAATTCTGCATCAGGCAGATGAAAACCTACTTTACCATTTGCTTTGCCCACCTCATTTCCACTTACCCGAGTGCCAGCCGTCAACACCATTTTCCCCACGCCTCTATAAGCTTCTCCTTTCTCCTTCCTTTCTTGGATGCCCTTTTCCCCTTCCCTTTCTGCGGGCTAAATTCAAGCTGGGAGGAAAATAAGTCATGGGCCAAAACGAAGCCAGGACAAGTTTGATAGCAAACAAGACACATCCTCACCTTGGGCCAGGCACATGCTCCTGCTAATATGGAGAGAACAGTGTTGCTGGCAGGGCATCTGTGGGGAGCACAGGCTGTCCCATGTGCTGCCTCCCTGGAGATGGAGACAGCCTCACTCTGCTACCAGATTCTCCTGGCCTTTCCCTTTTTTAAAGGGCAGGGAAAAGAGAGGCCCATGTACAAGCAGTATAAATAAATCCAGAGGCATAATTAGACTGTCTTTGCAACAATACAAAGAACAGCAAAAACACAAGTCTTTAGTAATAAATGACATTTTTGGTCTTGAACAGATTATAAGTGCTATGGAATTGAAAGTCAACATTTTCCTTCCATTCACTAGCTCACATTTCTCTTACAATGGAGCCCCTTTTAATAGCTAATCACAGTCACCACATCCAAGGAAGGGAACAAGCAAACTGGCCTACAAGCCTTCAGCTCTGCGAGGTGGCAGCTGCATGAAAGATTTCAGGGAGAGGCTGTACGCAGTCGAGGCACATTGGGAACACCGGGGACAGCGGCAGTTCTGGGTATGTTTGCTACAAAACACTCTCCATAATCAAGGGCTCTGGGATCCACAGCCGTCTATGAAGCCAATAGCTAAAGCCTCTTCCATCACAGTTTTTGTTACCTATGGTTTTATCATTTCTCCACAGCAATGCCAATGAGCCTTAATTCTGTTTCCTCTTTGTATCGTTTGATGCTGACGTATCTCTACTCTGTCATGATTTTCTCTGGTACCCAGAAAGATATGCCAATCTCAGCTCCACGGGCTATGTACAGTCACTTATACCAGTGCAAAGCAGATGGAAATTGCTTCAGGATCAGGATGACATTCGCTACCTGCTTGCTCCACTGCAGGCAACCACCCCATTTTAGTCAGATGCAATGCAATGGTGATTCCAGCCTCAGGCCTTTAAAGGCTGCAGCTCTGCTCTGTCCCGTTCCCTTGCCAATGGGGCTGTCTATAAAGTTTTCAGCAAGGCGCATTTATTGAAACTGAGGGAACCAAGGATTCGTTAAATGCCCTATATCAGATGTAAAACACATTTTGCATGGTCCTGCAAAGGAAATTTCTGCACTAAGGTTAAAATAAGTCACTGCCAAATATTTCAGAGGAATAATGTTTATAGATTGAGACTGATTCCCTTCTCCCTGTTGGAGCTACAGTCATAGAGAGTCAGTGTAAGCTAAAGCAGAATTAGGTTCTGGCTAATTTTAAAGCATTGCATTGCTGAACCACTAACTAGGTGTGGCAAGTGGGTGGAAAACCTGTTAGTAGCAAACAAATAATTTTGGCTACCTGGGAGTTAGGAACTCAGGAAAGAGGGGAAAACAGAGAAAAGACATCAAGCACAACCAATCACATTAAATGGGTCAGAGTTTAGGAATGCAAAAGCTTGTCATATCCGTTTAATTATAAGGGTAAGTTTAAGAATAAAAGACACAATTACAGCTGAAAAAACACCTCACTTAAAGATCAAGTGAATAGTTCTACGTCCTGCATCCTTCCAAAAGAAACATTTCTAAGGTGGAATATATACATAAAATACCACCAGAAACTCAATAACAATTTTTTAAAAACTTCTGACCCATAGAGTATTCCCTTCCTAAGAATGTATTCTAGGTGTGAAAAGTCACTTTGTAAACACATTATGATTTTACAAAGGCTATGTGTTGGAGCAGAAGTGTTCTCCAGTCAAGCAAAAAAGCAAGACCAATCCGTAGAGCTCCCCAGGTACAGTCAGGTACAGTCATCCTGTCCCCAGCCACAGCATCTCTCCGTGAGCCTTCAGAGATGGACTAAGCAACACAGCACAACATAACATCCTCCACTAATATCAGGCCCGTTATTTAGCCTTCACCTTTCCAAGTTCTGGATCCCATTTCTGCTCACGCTGGTATCACCAGACACTAGTGAAAAGCCACCGCTTGACTCCCTCATTTCCTGGGCTACCCAGGCAGACATCATGTAAAGGTTACTCAGCTAACATGCCCTTCTACTAGGAACTGCAGCTTTGGGTCTTCAATACTGTTCCGAACTGTTTCTTTTGATCCTCAGAGTTTTGTAATTTTAAAGTCTGGCCTCAAGGGGGAGATGCCAGAGTTAAGGATCTTCTTTGATCAGCATGTTCACGTTGTAATAGTCTCAAAATTCTTGTAGTCCCAAATTGCATTGCCAAGATAATCCTTCTACAATTTCACTTAGCCTTTAAGCTGTGCTTTCAGTGACAACTCACAGTGACCTTCTGCCAGCTGGAACGTGACCATTGCTCCTGAAATACAAATCCACATCAGTGAGTTTGTCCCAGTCAATTCTACAAGCCAAATCTGAAACCCATCCTTGTCAATGGGAGCCCAGAACTGATCCCGTTGGCTGGATCAGATCTTTGCACCAAGCACACACTGATTATAGGAATGCCAAATACTTTGCAGGATCGTATCCTTGGTTTCCATTAATTTGCAATGCATCTTTCCAGACATGGCTAAAGCAGTGATCTTCTGCTCAATTTTCCACACTTTGGATAAAAATATAGCTATTTGGTATCCTGCTCTCAGCATCATGGACATCAACCCAAACCTGTTTCAGCTAAATTGACCTGAACGATCTGCTTCTTTTTGCGGCTGGTCCCCTATGGCACATTTGGCTTTGTCATCAGGATAAGCTTGGTGCTGTGTACTTCATGCCATCTATTCCACAGGGCAACATATTTACGGTGTTTACAAAACAGAAAATATTTGCAGCATTCATTTCATCAGGCTGTTCACATACTCCACATCTCTAATGATAGATCTAAAAGTCTAAAGTCCCCTTCCCTTAAATGTAAATCTGCGCTATAACCACGATGCATATTCTTACGCAACTTTTCTCAGGTATCCATAAGCAAATACTTGGAAGCGTTTGTGTATTTGTGCTCTAAACCCAGTCTGACTTGCCTAGGTTTCACATCATACAAAAAGCTGAGCATTGTATCTAGCTCTGGCATAACACAAAAATTTATTGGGAAGGAGGTTGGCAGGTAAATCAGGGGGTTAATATTCTGGTGCTTTTCCAGCAGTCCCCCGCAGAACAGGCAGGCTTTCTCTAAACAAAACCAAAAGGGAAGCAGTCTGTGCTGCTGGCAGCCGCACACACCACTGGAAGTGTCCTCCCATTCCCCCCCGAGACAGCAATGGTGGGGAGCCACACTGCAGCAGGGTAAGGCCAGTGCTGGTAGGAAGATGGGCTCTGCCCAGCAGGTCCCGTGCTGCTCCCAGCCCATGTGTACAGGCACGGTCCTGTGTGTGCTGCATCTCTTGGCATCCAACGCACATGGTGAGGATTGATAAAGCAGTTGAGCAAAGGGAAGTCTCAGTGCAGTATCACTTGTCCATTCAAGCTCTCCACAGATATTAACGGCACAGATGGAATAAGTGATTTGGCTCTAAGTGATCCAGCTTCTACTGGCTCAGACTGGAGCTTGAAGATAATATATACAGATGATAAACTCTCTAACTCTAAAGGAGATTTACAAAGCAACAGATAATTTGGTTGAACAAAGCCAAGTTATCAGACATTTGCAAAGCCCTAAGCTCACCTAAAGGCACAAAGAGCTCAAGAAAGTATCAAAAAAGTTATACAGGGAAAGAGAGAGAATAAAATAAATTCCCCTAACGTACCACAAATATCAACCACCACACACTACCTACAAACCATATGTTTTTCCCATCTGTTCTGTTATCTTCAACTAAATTTATAGTATTTGGGCTATCGGAAGAATTGTCAAGCCTGAGCTGGGCAGGATTATAAAACCTAGGTGTTATTACACTTTAAAAGACATTTTCCCCTCCCCCTACCACACTCAGACACAAGATTATACATTTCTCTTGCTGCCTCCTGGCTCTGGTACTACAGAGGATGCTATGCTTGTTCTCAGCTACAGTAAGTGGTAGGCCATCCCCAGCCCCCCAACAAAAGAATAGTTCCTCTGCCTTTCTGTTTTTCCTCTCTTCCCAATCCTTCTCTCTAGGTAGGTCAAAGAGAGACGCGGAGGCTGAGGCTACAGGGCTGCTTCCTGCGGTGCTGCAAACCAGCGAAGCACACATAAATCAGCAGGGAGCTCCTAGCTCTGCCCCGGTGAGGGCCAGCTCTCTGGGGCAGGGCTCCAGGAGCACCACTTGAATTCTCCAGCTGCTAGGCCAGAGTTTCAAATTTGAACTGACAGAGGTTGTAGATCAGTACTGCGTTCATGTAATGGTCATGCAGGAAAAGTTGCGGGGCAGAACAATGGTGTGCTTCAAAACATAAGAGAAGCAGAGGTCTCCTGGGGAAGTAAACAATGAGGCCTCGTAAGTGATCACCAGCATCATGAAATGAAAAAGGCACCTTCCCTTCCCCACTGTCCAGCGGCATCATAAGCCAGAGAGCACTGTGGGCTGCTTTTACCCTAGCACAGAGCCTCCTTCCACAGGCTGCATGCCCCTGCCACTGAGGAATCCAAGAGCTTTTAGGTGGTCTAAGAAAAAGCACTTGAAACGCAGCCTGGATGGCTCACAGTCTACCCCTTCACTACTAATCCTACAGCCAGTCTTTTAGAAAGAGCTCGGCATGCTGGATATATAAGCTCCTTAAAAATATAGCCCTAGTTTTGAGGGCCACATTTCTAAGAAGTGTTTTCCATTGTGTGCTTCCATCCATGGCCTGTTAGCTCTCTCCTGCATGTGCAGCAACAGTGCTTTTTAGAGTGTGCACACACAGAGGGAAGCTGCTTGGAAAACCCCAAACCTGACTGTCAAGTCAAATAACAGCCCTTCACGCTGAACCCTACCCCCTTCACGCACAAGACTCTCCAGTTTGTGCATCGCTTGCAGTAGCTGTCTACCTCTCAGCACCTCCATCCAGAAAGCAACGTGACTCGCACAGCTCCAAAAGCCTCCTAGGAAGCCCACAAATAAGTACAGCGGGGAAGATTCCAGTTTGTTTTTTCACTTGCAAAGGATTACGGTAAACGTAACGATTTTCCGCACAGAAGGTCTTTAAAGAGTGTGCAGAATTCCAATAGGTGTCTCATTAATGCCAAGTCGTGGAGCAAATGGTGCCGCACTCCTGCTGTCTGGTCCACCTGCCCGTTGCCAAGTGGTTCTCTCCAGCGTTGCCTCAACCTGCCGACTGCCAGGTGATGGTCTCCTGCTGCCCCCACCCCTGCTGCGGAACCAGTGCTGCCTCCAGGATGTTCTCTCGTTTGCTTAAAGACCCGATTTCTGAAACGTGCTAAAGCTCAGCGCTGATCCCTGGAAGAGTCCAGCTCCCCCTTTGCCCTTAAACAGTGCGTATGGAGGACGTGCTGGCACAGCACCATCTCCCTTCTGGTTTCCAGGGTGGATGGCAGATTGCAACACAATTTTCCTCCCAGTCCCTCTGTATTCATGACTTTCACCTGTCGTAATCAGCAGTCATTTCCAAGCCTGCCACTGTCACAGAAGAGGCAGATGAGTTCAGAAAGGAGCGAAAAGTGCTGTTTCATTCTTACAAATGTTGCTGCACGGGACAGGATTATAGGTATCAATTCAAACTGCGCTTTTTTTTTTCTTCTCTCTTTTCTTTTCAGTAGAAGCAAGGACTTGCATCAGGGACTCCCATGTACAGAAAAGCAGGAAAGTAGGAGCAGGCTACAGAGTCAGTCCCCTCCCTTTCTGTCTCATACTATTCAAGCAAGTCTAGGCCAGGTGGAGCACCAAACACCCTAGAGTGGCCTGGAGAGTGGTAATTAGAGCAGGCAGGCAATGTGGGTGCAAATCCTACTTCTAGGCAGTAATCTCCCTGGCTTTTACTACAGAGTGCGCTGTGTAAACAATGGAGTTTGAGGTTCAGTGGCTGAATAGAAATATTAAAAAATTAAATTTTACAATAAACAGGAGGACTCTTAAGAAGGTCTGCTCTTGATGAAAAAATGTTTATCATCATTATTTAACCCTTTCAGAAAAATCACCTAAATTTAAAAAAAAAAGGAAACCACTCTTTTAAAACACTGTCCTTCCTTTTTTCTAGACAGAATAGAAAAAAATACGTCAATTCATAAATTTGAGTTTGCAAGCTTGAAAGAAAAAGCAGAAAAAGTGTCCATCTCTACATTACAAATGCCCCAAACTGAGATGCTTTTGGAAGTGCAAAGCAGTTCTTTTTTGATACAGATATAGCTATATGGATATAATCCAAAATATTTCAACCATTATAGCCCAAACTATTAATTAAATTTGATCCAAATTAATAGTTGGCTTTGATTGCTCCAAAATTGCATTTAGGGCAAATGAAACTGATTAGGTAAAAATACTTAATCCATTTTTTTAGGCAAGTTGTTTGCCTTTCAATAGTTTTATATTCAATACTGCATTCAATGCTGTGTAACAAACATACTATGTTTACAAAAACTGTCTCATTCTTCAAATCTTCCTAATATCTCGTTAGCAGGGTTAGGTCCTTTTTCCCTAGACATATGCCTTGTAATAACTCTAAATAAGAGACCAAACGCCATCCTTCATAACGTCTGTGTAGGGCTGATGAAGGGCAGTCACACAGCCAATAAAAGAGATCCCTAAGAACGAACAAACTCTGCTCATCTTGATCCAAGGAAGAGTGAAGATGTGTGTGGTAACCCTCTGCACTTTTGTAAAGCAAAGAAACTGGAACTGACAAATGTGAATCCAGGAGCCCTACAATGCCATTTGGAAAGGGTCACTTTTAGAGTAGAGCAGGCCATGGAAGCCACCCATGTTTGGACGCAATAAAAACTTTTATTCCAAAGTTAATCCAGGATTTCAGAAGTTCTTTTGTATATAAGACATGAAAGAGATCATTGTACAGGATAAGCAAAGATAAAATCTTGCACAAGGGCAAAAAAGCAGGCTTGCCACACCAGATTTAGAAGCAGATCTACTGCTGCCTTCATTCATCTACACGTTCAGGAGCACACATAGGTACATGTGCGATGAACACATGGAGGCGTGCTCACTTACTCTCTTCATCCAAAATCTGCTTCATCTCACAATTACTGCCCCTAACTAAAGCAACGTGCAGCTGATATCGCAAGGCAGGACAGTTGGTCTGTGATCAACCAGCCAGCCAGAAAGAACAACACCACTGGGGATGCACAGTTTTGCCTTTTCCCACATTGAATGGGGCATTAACTTCAAAGTCTATGATCCCTTAAATCTTTAACAATAATTAATAGGGGAAAGATGACTAATATTTGTGTTTGCCCTTAAACCTGCTCTTGAGGGAGAGAATAAAAGCTCAAAGAAAGTGACATTTTGTGCAAGCAAAGTCAACAATATTAGTTATTCCTGAATTGATTTGTCTTAACCCCAGTGTTAATGCTTTACTTGGCCTTGTGCTCCCAAGTGGATTGCGTTTAGCACTTCAGTTCCTAGAGCATGAAATATTTCACTGTATAGGTCTCCCTGTGCTAACTAGAGCAACCTGAGGGCTGCAGCAATATCTGCCAGTTGCCATGGGCTACTGCAGCCCTGAGGAACTGTCACAGCCCAAGGAAAATCAGCTCACACCATCCAGCCCTGGATCCCAGGCCTTGGGCTTGTGGCCTCCAGAGTGCCCCCATAGCTAGGTTATGGGACTGTGCAGGGAACCATCACACCAGGTGGGCTGACACTTTTGTAGCCCAAGGGAAGACTCACATATATTATCTCTAGGTGTTAGCTTCAGCATTGACCTCCGTGAGTCATTATTTCACTTCAGAAAGTTTGTTTTCTTCAGATATAAGTAGTGTGACAGATTTTTTTTTTTTTTCCCCAGTCAAAATCAATGTATCCTTCTATTCTGACACTGGAATTTACAATATGATTTTAAGAGGACTCCATGTTCACATCATCTCCAATGTGCCACCTCAGGGAAAACTTAAAAGTTAGAAAGCTGTTCTTTCACAGCAGCCAGAGGTCTGATGGGCAAAGCCAGGTTTCTTCCGTCCTGCGTGTAATACAGAGGCATACCAAGAGAGGCTGCACAAATAGAGAGTTCAGAGAGACTAAACCAGTACAAGAGATAAACTCTCCAGTTTTTCTGTGTCAGCTTTAAACAACCTGTAGAAAGAAAAGTGGTAAAGTTGTCAATTTTTTCCTAAGCTTTCACTGCAGATGCACACAAGGCCATTTTAAGATGCCTCCATGCTCACCAGATCCTGGTGTTGCTTTGTGCATGCCAGTACACTAAGGCAGGTCAGCAAACCCCCAACACTGCTCACTCCTGAGCCAGGTATGGCACGCAGTGAGAATTTGTTCAAGTCCCCTGCAGAGATTATGGGGAAGTTGGGCAATATAGAATTGCCCTGTGGAGATTTTCCTGTATCCAGCTCTGCTGAGTGCTCTGCACCAACAGCATAATCTAAAGCCACCCCAAAACAAGGGGAGCCTGGGCCAGAAAGCATGGAGCTAGCAATTGCATTCCATGTTCCCTCTGTCCCCCATCCAGGCAAACTTGCTACCATATTCAAGAACAAGATGAACCTCAAGACCCAGAAAATGGCCAGATGAATAAACTAGCCCTGGAGTCCAGCCCAAATTTCAAGGATCTGAATTTCCTTTGGAATTTTGAAGCCCACGGATTTCTCGTTATTCTTGCCTTGTTTTAGACATCACTTTATGCCAGGCTGCTATTTAAATCTATTTAAATAAATGTAGGAAAAGAAAAAAATTCACTAGATTTTGCCTGACCACTTCAGATTCCTACCAGTCAATAATGGAGCAAAACCAAGATGGAAAACGAATGTCCCTTATTTCAGGAGAACTCACTGCAAGGGCCTGATCCAAAAGCCACTAAGCTAAATGGGGGTCCTTGGATTAGGTTCTTAACAAGTTTCAGATGCTCAGTCATTTCCATCAGTCATTTTCAGAGATGGGAATGAACTTCAAAGGGTTTGATGTAGAACTGAACTTCCAAGACTTTGGATCTGAACATCCTGGGACTTGTAGGTATGTTTCCAATCATCTGCAGATGCAGCCTGCAATGAAAGAAAACGGATCCCTAAAGGTTCTGTATTTTGCAGACAGAAAGGTAAAAAAAAATTGTTTTGTTTGCAGGAGATGGTCAGTTCATTCTTCCACTGATTCTTATCAAACCCTCACACAAGCCAGCTGTGAACCACAAAGACAGGAGCCAAACTACTGGAATTTAATGGCTCATTCTCCAAAATGTATTGGCTCATAAACATACACTGTGTTCTCATTCAGTGCTAATTTACTTTAACAATAAACTTATTGTGACTTGTATTCCCACTTCAAAGAGAGTTTTTATGTGGCAAATGGGAGGGGCATAAGTGGGAGTTTTCCTCTGGTGAATGAAACAAAGATACAGTAAGGTGAAGAAAAAAGCTCAGTAATTATCCTCCACAGGGTGTAAGGCTATAAAATAGCAGTGCCTCAAATTATTTGCAGACACGTCCACATTTGAGAGAAATAAAATCTTTCAGAGGATAACACACCTGTGCCATGGGTAATTGCCCTTGCTCGCAAATTAGAACTAGCCCAACAGATGTTTATTCCACCACACACAGACAGCAAAAGCAGCAGGAAAGGCTTTGCCTCTTTGCAGAAGTGGAAAATTATTAAACCCACCATAAACTGGTACAAATCAGCTTTGCCCATACCTCTTCCTACAGTAGCTGCTTTAGCATAGAGAGCTGATCATCTCTCAACAGGATAAGCACAGATATGAGCCAGCCCAGAAGCTGCCTGGGAGGTGGGCGAGACTCAGAGAGAGCAAGAAAGTAAACCTGCATCTATGGGAGGGTGCCAACAGCCAGGGACATGTAGGGAGAGCAGCCTGGAGGTGCACAGGGAAGAGGCAGGCAGGTGGAAGAGGGCTCCAGCATACCTGTAAGACCCCATCAAGCCCCAGCACAAAGCCCTGGTACCAAAGCTGCTACAGTGATTGCTGAGGGAGGAGCAGCCCACTCCAGCATCAGAACAACTTGGACCCAGCAGCCTGAGCTTAAGACAAACTGGCACTGGGGCATTTTTGAACCAGTGTCCAGGTTTTTCCAGCAGGGTTTACAACCCCATCCCAGCATGCCTGGCTGGGCTAGCCCTGCCACCGCCCTGCAAGACTGCAACACACAGAGGGATGGATCTCTAAAGGCACTCAGGGCCCCACTCCCATTGATTTAGCTCAAAGAAAAAAGAAAGTGTCTGTGAGGAGCTGGCTCTAGCATCTCCCCTTTCTGTTGTTCTTCTGTCCTTAGCAAAAGCATTTTTCTTTCTCTTCCGAAGCAGTCCCAGGTTCCTTCCATGGCACCACTTGATTCCACCCCTGGAGTACAATGTCTCCCCAACATTATCAAAGACTGTACTCTTCTGGAAGAGCAACCCAACAGAAGAGCTGTTTGTGGGATGTTGGAAGGGACCAAGTCAGCCTGACTTCCACCCTGTATGTCACAGCTGCCTGGAAAAATGCTGACTAAAACAGTTTTTCTTGAAAAAGATCAATATCATTTTGTTCAAACCAAAATGTTTGGGGAAACATGTCTATTATGATAAAACTGTAATGGGGAAAATAGTCCAAACATTCCGTTACAATCATATAATATAGTTAATGCTACAGTAAATATTTACATTGACCCTTCATAGCCATGCATTTCATATTTAATATGACTATTACATTTAACATTGAATCTAATAGAACAATTTCTAGGGAAATAATCAACATTTCCCTGAATTTGCTTCATATAAGATGCTGATATTTTCATTTTTCACTTCAATTACAAATGAATTTTAATTTTTAAGCACTTAGACTTCCTGCCAGCCAGGAACTTTGGCTCCTCACTACCAACAGTCCAAGGTCAGAGTAGTTCACTGGGATCACTGGTACACCTCCAGCCCCTTGCTCTTGCGAGAGTGACTGGGAGATAGTCCACCAAACAGGTTACCATGGGGCAAAGCTGGCTGCTTCAGCACAGAGCAGACGTGCTCAGCACACTAGAAGTGAAAAGTCAAAGACAGCACTACCAGCCAGAGCCTGCTCCAAGCACACCTCTCAGTCTGCCAAATGGCCTCTAATCATGTGTAGGCAATTGGAGACTTGTGTTTGACCACAGCAGTTTTTCCCTATTTTTGTCCCAGTTGGTCAGTCTGTCCCTGAAGATATTACTGTTCCCTTCTACCTGCTGAAGAGCCAGTGATCTCCATCTTGCATGTGTCACATACATTTACACGTTATTAAAAACAACCCCATTTTACCCAAGTGCACTAGGAGATACATCACACAAAGCACCATGTTAAGTCATAGCCTTAGCAGCACGGGCCAGGAGCATGGTGGCAGCTAGAAAGACACCACCTCTGAAGTGCGTTAGACCTACCATGTGTGATGCACATTTAATCTGCTATTCATTTGTTGTGCTTCCTCTGCAACTGAAGTGCCTACTTGCAAGCTTGAGCTCTTGAGGTAGGAAGCTTCTTGTTGTGCCCCACAGCTATACAAATGTGTCATTAGAGAAGTCTGCCTGAAGAAAAGGTTTCAAAATTTTTTTGCATAGCTGCCATCTACCTTTCTTAAGCATGGCATTCATTAAGTATATCTCTCTTTATTTGTCTATATAAAGTATATCTATCTATCTATAACTATCTATCTCTATATAAAGTATCTATATCCATTGTCATTATTTAGCCCAGCAAAATACTTCTAGGATTTTCTGTCTGTTTCCAGCATTAATGGTGAACACACACGTAAAGGTGTTTGATCAGAGGCACTAGAAGCATATTTAGAGCAAACACCTGAAGAGTAGTCAGTGAAGCCAGCCACACTGTCTGTCCTAAGAGCCCATCACACTTTCTTCCTCTTCCTTGCCTTCTAGTTGACTTCAAGCAATTAATTTTCTGAAATGCCAAGTACCTTTCTCCTCCATCATTCAAACCCACATGCGCTGCCTCATTTTCCAGTCAGAAATGCTCTAACTGACAGTGCTTTGCACATGGAGGTTGGACTAGGTAGTCTCAAGAGGTCCCTTCCAGCCTCAACTGTTTCCCATCACAACACAACCGAACCTATGTGGGAAAAATATCTGAACAATAAAAATAGTTACTTCCAAAGGAACAAACTACGTTCTTCCTACTTCATTCACACCCTGCTACTGCACCCTTTTTCAGAGTACCCCCCAATACTTCATACAGTCAAAATCTTATGGATACCTATCAGCTGGATGCAACTGGGAGGCTTGCCAAAATATTTAGCAGGAGTCTTGCAATACTTGTCAAGCATCTTACAGCACCAACTGTGAGTCAGGTGAACGTGGGAGAATTTTAACTTGCATTTGTTTAAACCACACACTGGTAAGCCATCCCAGTTACTGGAGCGGGGGGGAGGAGTGCTTAAAACAGAAACTCAGTGCACCTGAAAAACCAGAAATCAGAAGGCATTTGAGGGGCTTTTACTCTAAAGTCTCATAATTTAAAATTCTATTTTGGTGTGCCTGAACTTTAGTTTACTAATAGCTGGGCTTGAGAATATCGATACTATCAACTGAGAATAGTTTTGAACATTATAATGTAAAATAAATAGCTTTGCCTTATAACTATATTTTTTGTACATTGCATACAGTACACATTATAAAATATTTCAACTGGATTAGGAAACCTAGGACTCAAAGTAGGCTGGAAAAAGATGTAATTAATTTCCTGGTATTTGCAGGGTAATTTGAGCAGCTTCTTTTCTCCTCTTGCTTCACCAAAGGACTGTGGCTATGCTGAGACCCCACAAATCTAGTACCCTAGAGGGGATTTCTGACCAAACCACATATATACAATGGTTTGGGGAATCCCAGTTCTGCTTTGGCCACACTGAAGGCTGACAACTGCCTTCCAGATTTTTCCAAATCCTACTTTCTTTGTCTCTAGTGACATTTTATTCAGGAGAGGAATGAAAAGCATGCCTTTTGGTTTACCTGTTTTACTGCAAACACCTCTATGCTACCGTAGACACTTTTGTAAACGATAAAAAGTCACCCACAAGAAGTAGGGATGCCAAGGAAGGCATCCTTACTGCTTGTGGGTGCAGTCAGTGTGTCAGTTTATCAAGAGAATTTGTCTGCAATGGTCTACACTGACCATGAAGTGATATTGCACTTTATTTTCCTTTCTATCTGCACTTCCTACTAATCATGACAATCTACAAGGAAGTGAGGCTTAATACTTGTAATGTTATTATCCCAGTTTTAATGTTTTCTTAGGAAGTTAGAAATAATCAAATCGAAAGCCTCAAAACAACTGGTATTTGAACTAATTCCCTGGCCCAAAACCCACATATGGCCCATTTTCTCCATTAGCAATGACGGGAGACCCGAGTTAACTTAGAATCACCATTTAATCAAGAATTTCCCTAAAAAGCATTCACAGTTTTTTTGCTGCTGAGAATACAGTGTCTGTTTCTGGCACAAATGGGTTAATAGTGCTACTCAACTGACTTGCAGTCTGTACTGCAGAATTTCTATGGTTTCTATTCCTCCTTGCTGGTCTTGAAAGCTGAGACACCAGTGCTAGGAGTGCTCTAGTGAGTATCCTCTCCTATGCCCATTTCCTCTGCATGTAGTTGGCAAAACAGACACTACTGCATATTTAATGTGCTGGAGTCACATAGCCCATGTTACATAGCCCCACATTAGCTTCTAGCATCATGCCCCACACACATCACAGGAACTGGCACTATGAGCAGCAGGGGTGGACCAGCTCCTAACCTAAACGGCTGCCTCTCAAACAAGGGTGCTGAGCCAGAGAATGCATCTAGCCTGTTTTCTCCACAAATTACTGTAGTCCTCAGGGGCTAAATGCCTCCCCCCACCCCCCCAACTCAAGCCACTGCATCTTTGCCTGATAGCTCTGTTACTTGAATACAGCCTGTACTTGCCACCTGGTTGTAGCCAGCCCACTCTCCCTGCTGGCATACAGCCACTCACCCACCCTGACAGCACCCACTGGCAGTTGTGACCGCAGCCATGAGGCGCAATGGCAGGGATTGGGGCAGTGAGTTACCACAGATGGCAGAAGGAGCACCTTAGGGTGCAGCTCAGATGTTGACATGGCTTCACCCAGCACTCACTTGGTGAGTGGAGCCACGCGGTGCTTGGGCTTTTTCTTGTTCTTGCTCGCCGCATACAACAACGCTCATCTTTTGTTTTCCCCCAGGAAGGTGCATGCCACCATTTGTGTAAGATGGGGCAAATGTTTTTGCACCCCTGTTCTGGCAGCCCTCCCTGGCCCGACGTGATTATGCACTCCACACCTCTGTTGTTGCTGGTCCTCTATGGCTTTGATCTTACTGTGCCATTGAGGTGGGTTGGCCTGAACAGAGGAGCAGCAAGAGTTCCTTAATCTGGCAAATGAAAAAGGGAAGACTTAAAGGAGATGCTCCCAATACTTCTGCCAGCCCTCTGGACTGAAGATGGCAGAGCATGCAATCAAGGGGCTTTGCAAGGTAAGCAACAGCTTACTGCTGGCAGCTCCAATCCAGGGGACACGGCCTTCCACAATAAAGAAAAGGCAACGGCTGTATTCAGGTTACTCTGCTGCTGTCTGTACTCACATGTGCTACCATTGTCTTAAGTGTGGTAACAAGGGTACGTACACCCATGCTCTTTCCTTCAGCTGCAGCATAGAAATATCCCAAGGTGACCTGTGCATCAGTTTCTCTGTAAATTTAACCTATCTGTAACAGTTCCTCCCTACACAATACTTAAAACTGAAAGGTGCTGAGATAGCAGGAAACAGGGGGTGTAGGAGTACAGCAGTGATACGTTCTACAGCTGACCCAGGAACTCCAGGCTAAAGGTATGAACCACCGCTGATTGACAGAATTAGCTTATATGTTCAGACCTAATGATTAAGACTACCAAAAAAAGAAAGTGTTGTAGTAATAGAACAATCCCATTTTCTAACACATTTTCTGCTTCCACAGAAAGCTTTATCTAGCATTAATGTCAGCGATACAAGAAATAGGTGTTCTTTCTGGGAAAGGTGCAGCAGCAAAGGCAAATTTTGTCTCTGCCATTTAAAAAGACATGCTGTCTGTAGGAAGAGAGAGGAGAGCTTGTTGTACTATTAAGTGAACATTTATTTGCTGCATCTTTAAACTCTGGCACACTGTATCAGAAGACACCCCAGCCTACTTGGGTCTCTCGTGTCAAGTACGCAGCCTTCTAGTTAATGAGTTACTTAATAGCTCATAAAGCGTCCCCTAGGCTCCCCTCAAACTATAACCATTCCCACGCAGCAAACCAAACATTGATCACACTTACAGGTGTTTTTCATATCAAATATCAGAAGGCAGAAGAAAGACTGTGCTAAGATCCAACAAATAAATTCTTGATACTTTTTTGTGGGGGGTGGGAAGGATGGGCATCCTATCTGCATGTTAGGGGACAGGCCCTGCTAGACTGCTCTTTCATCTGGTCACTAAAATGTGGAGAGACAATAAAACTATGTAATCATCCCATAACGCTTCAGCCCAAACTTTACATCAGGATCCTTCTACTGAGCTAAACCAAGACACAGTTTCTATTCTATGGCTGTGCCTAATGTCCAGGAAAATAGAAACCACAACACAGTTTCTATTTTCCTGGACATTAGGCACAGCCATTGGTAGCTCACACAGACCACAGCAGGAGGCAAGCGCAGCAGAAGCTAAGCTTGGTTTCCTATGGATCAAAGGGCGCAATCCATTGGCACCATAACCCTAGCTAAAGTGTCTGGATGGACTTTGAAATATGCCAGAAAATGTGAAAGTTTGCAAATTAACTTTTATCTTACATCCCACTCAGCTGGTGTAGAGGGCATTAAATGCTACCATGGAGTGTGTCATAGAGCATACTCAATGGAGGACATTGATTGTTAACATCTGTACTTACAGGGTCACTGGCAATGACAAGTGGTTATCTAAGTGACTGATGACCCAAGCCTCTAGCACAAAGGTTGCTATTTCTTTTGTATTTGTGGTTATGTCGTACTACTAATACATGTGTTTCTTTCCTCATACACAAATCCTCACTAAGAAATCTATTAAGACTGGAGTATCTGATCAATTGTAGAATATAGTGCAGTTATGAACTATTAAAAAAAAAAAAAAACAACACAAAAAGAATGAGTAAGAATTTGAAACTACCTAGCATGTAATCTTAGGGAGTTATTATTCTGTCCTAAAGGGTTTTATTCCAGGAGAGATTTGGTCTAAATGAGTAATTCGTATGTAGTGACTTATGGATATGCAATGTATGCCTAAGCTAGTATACCAAATAATGAATGAAATCTTAGAAGGGAATATAGTCCACTTATTGGAAGAAGGTTTTCCAGACAACTGTGATTTCAACAGTTACACTAAATTTATAAAATACTTCAAGAGTCAGCATTTCTTCGTGGTGCATCCTTGCTGTATTTCATAGATTCAGCACTGCATGCAAAGCATACATTACAAATGATGCATGCTCATGAGCAAGTAGCTTATATGTAAACACATGTTCTCTGAGCACATGCACTATACCCGTAATTGCAGGTGCACAGTATTCATGTTCCTTAACTTTCTGAAGGTCTATGGGCTGTTTTAACAATAGAATTAAATACCCTTTTCAATAATAATATGTCCTTCTCCCCAGCTTTCTGGAGAATTTTGTTGATTTTTTTTTTTTTTAAATTATTTTTGCTGCCAAGCCATAAAATGCACACAGTTAAGGTAGTATTAAGGTGGCTTTTGCCTTCTTCCTTTGGTTCCACAAGAACAAGCTTCATTGACCCAAGAACCTTCAAAGCAGTATCACTTCACCCACGTTAGTATGCGTGGCTATGCTGCTCAAGCTGCAGAGAAGGCCCCCAGGGCTAGGCATTTCAGCATGATGCCAGCAATGACATCATCCCCCAGTGATCCTTTGCAAGAAGCTCATAAGTCTGGATTGGGCTGAGCAGATCTGGACGAGTGCCAGTGTGTGGTCAGGCAGAGCTTTCCAAGAGCAAGGCAGAATACTGTCCCACCGCAGGCTCACGGGAGCACAGCATCCTGCATCTCTGCAAATGCGGCCCTGAGAGCTGGAGTGCACCCTCTGGGAGAAGCACATGCCTCTGGTACAGCTCCCAGGAGCCACTTTTTGCTTCTGCCTTCCACATGGGACTGTTTTAACACCCACACTTTTAAGTTTCTTTTACTCTCGTGGCAACAAGAATTCTTTAGAGGGAACTGGTTACTTACTGACCTCTGATCCCACACCTGTAACTGCCTATGCTTTATACCCACACCAACCCAGGCCAAGCTGTGGCTGTGCAGGCTGTCAGAGGCCCTGCTCCCAGTCCTGTGTGGCTGCAGAGTGGAAGGGGTAATTGAGCTGGAGGAGGTCTGCAGAACCTCACCACACAGGGTGGCATCTGCCAAGGAAAGAAGCAGGTTGACTTTAAGAACATCACGATGCATTCAAACAAATTGACAGAATGGGAAGAAAGAACAAGAAAACAAACTCAGGGCATTTGATCTGGAAATTATTAATATTTAAGACAATAAAGACAGACCCCCTGAATACTATTTGCATAGAATCCCTCCTCAGAGCCAAACCACACTTTAAAGGACTTCATCTCGAAAGAGCACTGCCGAATTGAAACAGAACTACTACCATGACTAGAGGGCTGTGGTGCCAAAAGATGTCAGATTGAACACGAAACAGAATTTTCATTCTTTTGTGTACTCCATAAATATTAACAACTTGACACCCCATAATGAAAGCAAAATGCACTTAAGCACGGGCAGAAAAACCAAACTAGCCAACCATTCTTCTTTTAGGATTACAATTGGAAATTAGTTGTAGAGGTCAGAGTTTTCCAGCATCACTGTAGGTTGGGATTAACTCCATGGACATTGTGAGTGCACAAGAGGAGAATTTGGCCTTGCGTAGTGCAAGAGGATTGCAAACACCATGAAAGAGCCACCCCATCCTTCCAGCCCTTTGCTGGATGGAAGCAGCTGCCAAATCCTTAAGTCAGCCAACTGGCCTCAGCCAGCGCTCGAGGCCAACAAGCAGAGAAGAGAGGTGCAGCACAGGGCTACAGCACCTGGCTGGCCTGCTGAGGGCCCTTCCTGAAGCAACCTAGCACCCGCTGTGGCCAAGAGGCACAGCATCACCCCCTCGCATCCATCGAATGTACTGACAGTTTGCAAGCCACACAGAAAAGAAGATACTTCAGTGGCTGAGCAAGAAGTGACAGGGAGAGCACAGCAGCCAGGATTTGCTGCAATGCATTGCTTTGATTCATACCAGTTGAGCATCTGCCTACCAATTCTTACTTTCCTCATTCATCTGATAGAAGGATCTCTATGTCTTCAGGAAAAAAGAAGCAATCCTACTCAATCTCATCATTTAAATCAGAAAAGAAGATTTGGTTTCCATGCCCATCAAAAAAGGTAGGACATTATGCTCTTGGCAAGAACTTCCACCTTCCAAGACATGCAACAGAAAAGAAGTACTAAATGTAAGGGGAAAGAAAAGAAAAAGGGAAAGGAAAAAAAAGCAAGAAGGTAGACTCCAGCCAGTCTCTTTGTGTTTGACTTGCAATATCCACAAAGTGCGGAATGTTCTGAATTCTGTGTTTTGCTCCAAGCATCTCTCAACAAAACTTTTCTATATATCCCTTGGAGAGAGCTGAAGAGGGCGGGAAATTGCCTCTGTGTGTGGAAAGTTGTGGGGAATAAAAATAGGGAAATATTTGTTTCAGTTATCCCCCTCCCCCCCTGAACAGTAAAGGCTTTTGCACACACTATCAGGAAATAAACATTTATAAATATTTAGGTTATTGCCCAACAGAGTGGAAGTCAGTTCTAGCACTGAGAAGGCCATAAGTTGCTAAAATATAGTTCTGTAGTACCTTGCTGCTCCTCTTAAAATTAAAATAAATTAAAAAAGCAGAACATTGCTATCATCGCATTTACCAGTGCCTTCACATATTTTCTTCCACCAATTTTAGAGCCAACTTCAGGAACCGAAATGAGAATTAAAGGGGCAATGGTGCATCCAATAAGAATATTCCCCAACCAATCACAAATATTTCAACTTTTGACTCCTTCAGGCTTTGCAAGTCCCCGGAGAGCCTTTTGAATGCCTGCCCTTTGCTTACCACAGAGTTTCATTTGCTGTGGCAGAGGCAGGAGCGAGCTAACCTCACTGAAAGCTCTGGACACCAAGACGAATAATAGCTTGGCTCAAGGAAAGCTCCTTTTTGATAGCGAGGGCATGCATGAATGCTTTGCCTGCAAGCTCCTGTTGCAGGGATTGGGGCCTGCCTGAGCTCAGCATTGTTACGCTTCAACATCCTCCTCCAGTGCAGGAGGAAGGCACTGTGGAGTCTGTTACCTAAACAGCTTCTTCATGATTTATTATTGTTGGAACAGGGTAGTCTTAGGTACATTTCTCAACCTCAAACTATGTGTTAGAAACACACAGGAGAGACTGCCCCAATCTCAAAGAAACAAAAGACAAAGAATCCTCTTGTTTCTAGCATTAAATGAAGTCTGTTTAAAGTCTAGGGAACCCAGCAAGCAGCTCTTTGGGGAGATATTTCTCAACGAGTCCCTAGAAATTATTTGGTGCACCAGTTACTGCCATCATCCTGGCTCACTCTTTAGCATAACCTTGGAAACACTGACCTTACCCATACCATCAAACACAGCCCACAGGAGCACCTTCTGTACAAGTCTCAGACCCTCCTGAAGGGAACCCAGCACTGCCTGCAAAGTCCTACTGTCTCCTACTGAGACAAATTGTATTTTCGTGCTCTGGTAAATACGAACTGTGGGTGTACCTCCCTCAAGGAAGGGTTAGAGCTCTGCAATGCTCCTAATCTCTAAATTGTTTAGGTAATTTCATTTTACTTTGCTGATAGATCAGGAATGTATTTTGCAGAATCATTTACTGATTGCCCATTTCATTCCTTTTGAAGAATTCCCAGAAAGGCGAGGAAAGGACAGGGACAATTATGTTTTATATTGTCTTTCCTCCACCTGCAACCATTAAGATATTTGGCTTTAGGTCTTGTTCAGATTTCCTCTCCCTGTGAAAGAGGGTAATTACTCTCTCTCTCTGCCTCTTGCTACCCACCACTGCCCTTTCTACTCCCCTGGCAGCTGCTTTAGGAGGACATGCAAGAGCAGCTGCTGTAGCAGCATACAGAGGACCAGTGACCCCTGACAGAGGTAACACACCAATGCTTCTGGAAGAGGCATGCAACCCACCTCTTGCACCACCACCCTTTTAAAACTCCTGCCACAACAATGCTCTGAGCTCCCCCAGTTGCCCGTACAACATACTTCCCAGTGTTTGACCAATTCCAGAAAGTGCTTCATCAGGCCAGTGTACATTTAAGACCCACCCCACTCTCCCCTCCCACCCCCCCAAAAAAAAATAAGAAGATGACAGAAAAAGAGCTGTAGAGGATTTTGCCAAGGTTGTGCAGGTACTTTACTGCCCAGCCAGCAACACATTCAGGTTAGTAACTTCTACCTTAACCCCAGCCACTGGACCCCAGCAGCCTGTCCTACCCAGCAGATGGTAGTACCCTTCCCAGGGCTCAGGGTGACTAGATTCAACTTTTATGTAAAAGTACGTAAGAACAATATAAACACATTTATATAAGAGACAAATGTGTGTGTTTTTAAATTAGCTCGTTCCACAAACAGGCTATTGAACAGCCCCATCTGCACATGGGGAAGGCAGCAACGGCCAGGTGCGTGCGTAGGAGAAGGGAAGGATGAAGCAAGGAGGAAAAAACAGGAACAAGTAGTGAGTGCAACGTGAGGATGTACGGAGGAGGAAAGACCCTCTTAACATGGCTCAGCAGCAGAGGGAGCTGACCTGTGTCACTGCTGCTGAAGCTAGTGTGAAGCAGAAGGGCAATTCCAGTGCTGTGGATAGGGATCCTGCAATCCCACCACCACCAACCTTCACTCCTCAGGGGTTTTCTGCAAGCTGCCGGGCCTAGGCAAGTCTGGCATTCACCCGAGTGTGTCTGGCAGCCCAATGGGCTGCCTACGCTGTGACTGCCATAGCATTTCACTGGGAATGAACAAGGGCCTGAAAGAGTGGAAAAAGCCTTGGAAAAGGAAGCAGCAGCCTGTTATCCTTGGGAAGCTAAAAAAAACCCCATCTTGGTCCACCTCAGTGCCATCTGGTGACATACAAGTGGCTTATCTGGAGAAGGGCAAGGATTTACAGTTAGTCCTGAGAGTGGCCAGACCCCAGACTTCTTGGGGAGCACCAACTGGGGGGCAGAATCCCCAGCACCACTTCATGAGTTTAACTCAAACATCTCATTTGGGTTTGAAAGAGGCTTTTTGCAACATCTAAAGTCCAAGCTGAAAGTGTAAAGCTCCCAAGGTGTCATCCTTGGCTCTGACCAGGAAGCTGAGATGGCAGGTGCTCAGGGACAGCAGGCCTACACCAGAGCAGGACACACCTCCTCTTAAAAAAGGGAAGCTGCATTGAGAGAGAATCCATAAATACTCAGTGCCTGGGGTTTGGGCTGGAGCAAAAGCCACAGGGGGATCTCCTCAGGTCTGTGTGTAATGCTCTACAGTTTAATGATACACATCCTTGTATCATTAAATCTGCTGTCTGCTTAGTTGCAGATACAAGCTGAGCACTCCCTTGGAAAACCTATGGCATTACATACCCAAGTATTTGAAATTCAATGGATGTTGGTCACTTAGTCCCACAGAGCCCAGCTCAGGAGCCTATTCTCTGTTTCTATGCATCTCACCTTTATACATGTTCTTAAAATCACTGAATACCGCTGGTTTGCATTATGAGTGTCACCGAAAATGATGTGTTAAATATGCTTCCCCTGAACCGGCCTTAGACAATCACTGCTTTTTACCAGAGAAAATTTGAGTAAATCAAATCTTAAAAAAAAAATTACAAAACCTTTTAAATACACAGTCAAATTATTCTGTTGGACCTTTTGATATGTACAAAAAACACCACATTTTCTAAAAATTACAATTTTGCTAATTTAATTTAAACCAGCCATGAAAACAAAGGATTTAACTGCAGTGCAGTTAATGATTCCAGTAAAAAAACCCTAGATGTTTACTTGTTTGACACACAGACTTTTCCTGGCCCCTTTTAGCTGTCCATACAATACATTGTTCAGTTAACACTTAATAACACCAGATTAATATATAACGGAGAGAAGGTGTATTGCAGCCTCGTTTGCTCTATTTAGCAAGTTCTATTAAATTCTGTTTTTCTCCCTTAGAAGATCACAAATATACCAATATTCACCTTTGAGAATGGAAGTCTAACGTGCAACTTAATATGGGCAAATCTCTTGGCGAGTAATTTGTGACCCTTAATTTGAAATCACATTAAAAGTACCTATTTTGCTAAATGAGGAATCTGAGGCCAACTGGAGCATGAAGCAGAATAGCATGGCAGTTGCCCACTTCCCCCCTCTCCCCAAGCCTGTGAACCTAACCGAGAGCCAGGCTGGTCCCACACAAACACTGCTGAAGAAACACTACCTGCAAGCCTTGGCTTCCTGATGAATATCGCTGTGCCAGCTGGCACTTTGGGGAATCTGTCTCTTGCCAGCTTGTGGTGATGTCTGGTGGACATTACAAAATTCCTGTACCAAGCAGCACTGTGACATACTGAAACTGCTATGAGTTGCTAAGGGCTACAGCACACAAGTGCCAGACAATGGGCAACTCTAACATGGACTAACACAATAACAACCTCCCCCTTCTCCGCATGGGAAGTGGGCAGCGGAAAACTCTAAAACAGAGTTTGAAGCAGGGATTTTGGAAGAGATTTGTTAAGAAGACCACAGCTCAGGCTTCTGGGGATGCACAAGGACCCTCAACACAGGAGGGAGGGACTTGCCTTTGTAACAGAACTATATTCCACAGCAGCCCAAAGGTCTGTGCAGGGAGCTAGGCACCCAGTGGGAGGACTCTCAGAGCGACGCAGGAGCATCTGTGCTGGAGGGAGTGCAGGGGCACATCTATCATCCACACGCAGAGCTAGACCATAACAGCAAGTCAGATACAGGGTTGTAGATGGGACCTCACCAAACTCTCCATTGTTTGTTACTATCCTTTTAACCATCTGCTCAGGCTGTGTTGACTTCCCACATCCCCTCCCCAAACCAGAAAGGCCATAGGAGCTGAATACTGCCACACCTGCACTAAGGGCTACTGTGCTGCAGATGTGTCCCCCAGCCTGTGCGCTGACCCAGAATTCACAGTGCAGCCGATTAGGACCACTCTGCTCTGAGCAAGTAGACCTGCCTTGCTGTCTCAGGGGAAGATTTTTGCTAGAGTAACTTGGGAGCAGCTATGAATTTAGGTTCCCAGCTTTATGTGGGTCTGCACGGGTAAAGAGTAGTTTATGCCTTAGTACAGTCTGAACACTAGTTCTCCTGGTGACTTGCTGATGCACTCAGTCCTTAAGATTTAAAGCCTGCATTACAGGAACAGGAAAACCAAACCCCCAAACAAACAAGCGTAGGAGGAGAAAACACATTCTGGCTAGGGCTTCAGCAGGGATATGGTTCTCTTGTTAATAGCTGGTGAAAACACCTTCAAATATATGAAAGAACTATAAACAAAGCCACAAATATGTCTAGATTTGAGTAGCAATGAGAAAGCAGAACTCCTGCTAGTGCATTTCTGACAGTGCTGACTGACATTCAGTGTTTTGGCAGGGGTGAGGGGTGCATCTTAGCTCCTCCACTGGGGTCCAAACTCTTTCAAAGGACTTTTTATTGCAAAGCACTTGGTGCCTCAAATTCTTACCTGAACTCCCACAGAACATAGGCATCCCCAGACATGAGGTTTAGTTCAGGTCCAGCTCTAACATGTACACATTTTTACC
Source organism: Platalea leucorodia (assembly GCF_965183815.1). Taxonomy (NCBI): domain Eukaryota; kingdom Metazoa; phylum Chordata; class Aves; order Pelecaniformes; family Threskiornithidae; genus Platalea; species Platalea leucorodia. Next base: position 71,063,909 of record NC_138827.1, read on the forward strand.
AGTTGTTCAAGGTATAATGTAATAAATTATAGCAATTCAGCAGCAATTGAGCGTGCATTTTTACACAATAACAAACACAAATGAAGAGATAATTTCTAGACACATCTTTCGTTTCTAAATTACAAACATATTTGTGGTGTGTTCTAAATGAGGTGAATTGATACAGCTGCAATGTTACCAGAGCTCTCCTGCTATATACTGAGGTTTGGCTAGAAGAACCTGGAACTTTCCTGTGTTAAGAAGAGTGTGGAAAGCCTCTGTGCACTTTACTTCCAAGTGGCTATACTATAAATGCCAAGTACAACTGAGCATCCACTGACGTACAGCTACCCTGAACACAGGAATATAGAACATTTCTAGGCCTGATTCTCCACCACCAAGTTGCACTTGGCAAAGATGGGGAATGTCTGCATTGGGCAATTCAGTTCAGGGCAGATACCCAAGATCACTGGGGACCTGCAGCAGTGCTGCCACACCAGCAGGGTGCTCTGCCCCAGCTAATTAGTTGGTCTACAAAGACCTAAGACAGCTCAGCTGCTCCCAGGGTGAGCGCCCACTCGCAGCTAACTCCAGCTAGCTGCTCTGTGCATCTGTTCAAACGCCAGGCTCCCAGCTTGCCTGCAGGTCATCTGGACTGTAACTAGCACGCACAGAGCAAAAGCACAGAGAAGCCAAGCTTTTCATGACAAGCGCATGTTCTCCCTTCAGAGGGCTTTACCAGCTATACTGGTTTCGGCAGGAACAGAGTTTATTTTCTTCATAGTAGCTTGTATCATGCTACGTTTTGGATTTGTGATGAAAACAGTGTTTTCACTGCACCTATGACAGCCCTGGTTACTCACCCCTCCTGAATACAGGCCTGCTGCAGATGAGTTGTCCCAGTGTCCTGGTTTCAGCTGGGATAGAGTTAATTTTCTTCTTTGTAGCTGGTAGAGTGCTGTGGTTTGGATTTAGGATGAGAATAATGTTGATAACACACTGATGTTTTGGTTCTTGCTGAGTAGACTAGTACACTAGTCAAGGACTTTTCAGCTTCCCATGCTCTGCCAGGTACAGAAGAAGCTGGGAGGGGGCACAGCCAGGACAGCTGACGCAGACTGGCCAAGGGGCTATTCCGTACCGTATGACATCATGCTCAGTATATAAGCTGGGGGAAGAAGGAAGGGGGGGACATTCGGAGTGATGGCGTTTGCCTTCCCAAGTAACTGTTATGCATGATGGAGCCCTGCTTTCCTGGGGATGGCTGAACACCTGCCTGCCAAGGAGAAGTAGTGAATGAATTCCTTGTTTTGCTTTGCTTGTGCGTGCGGCTTTTGCTTTACCTATTAAACTGTCTTTATCTCAAACCATGAGTTTTCTCAATTCTACTCTTCTGATTCTCTCCCCCATCCCACCAGGGGGGTGAGTGAGCAGCTGTGTGGTGCTTAGTTGCCAGCTGGGGTTAAACCACAACACCCAGCTAGAGCATCTCAAAGGATTTTTTTTGCCCAAGAGATTCCCTGGTGTCCCCAGATGAAGTTTAAGCATTCCTCCCCCTTTGCAGGTGCTACCAGTAAAAGTCGTCTCTACTTCCCTATACATGTAGCGCTTACACTGAGATCCAGCTCTCTAGAAACTATTACGCACAGCACATAATTTAACAGGGATGCTGTAGATTTAATAAGACACTTATTATACACAATTGCAGAAGACATCCAACTATAATATTGATATGGGGTGGATCACAGAGCTGCAAAGTTGCACAGACATTCCATAATCAATTGGCATTTAACATTAGAGCTTGCTGGCCTACAGGATCTCTGTCAAACGCATAATTGGGAGCTTTAATTAAAGGACTACCCACAGCTTTGTAAAGAGCTAAAGACCAAGAGCCTGCAACAACTGAAAAGAGATGAGGTTTGTCACGTTCTTATTACCGTCAGATACGCTATGAGCAGTGGTCACGTGCTAATTACAGGTCTCTTGCAACAGCATACTGGGCAGTTTTCCAGACTGGTATCTCCACTGCAATCAGAGCCAAACTGCACCTTACCAGACTCCGACTGTTAACTTTATCCCTGCTGCAGATGTTTCCACACCTCACTCTCAGGTCTTGGGAACCATAGTATTTTGTATTTCAGGCACTTAATAAGTACTGTAATAGATACATTGATGAAGTTGTTGTTCATCCTAGATGCCCATGTTGAGGCACCACACCCAAAGCAAATCTCATCTTGTGTAGGCTAAATGAGTGACAGTACCCATATTAGTAGTGCCAGTAGACCACAGGTAATCACATTGTCCAGAGCACCTGCATTTGGGGCGAGGGAAGCTGGGACCCAGATGGGTCACTTCCCAGCTGCAGGGGAACTCATACAACTTGTGGCTGCCAACTTTTGACAACTGCATGGAAAGGATTTGTGGAGAAGGGACTGAAAGGCGGTAGAAGCTGGAACAGCTGCAGAGGCTGGTGACTGGAACATTCCCTGATGTAGGTTGAAAACATAAGAATCACTTCTTTTGGCCTGAGCTCTGGCCCCTTCCTGGTTGATAGTCCCAACAAAGAGCTCATTGTCAACCATGGCATTAGCTGCTTGAAATACACACCTTGCATGTACGTTACGTCTCCCAACCCATTTGTTCTGCAGCTATTCCCAGTTCCAATGCCTAGGTACCCAGTAAGGTCATATAAGAGAAAGAAGGTAGAGATTTATCCTTTAAGATATTAGTGGATTTTTTCCCTATCTCTGTACTGACTCTTCTCCCCATATTTCTCTAAGGCTGGAAAGGCAGTGTCCTGCCAAGGCCCTGTCCCTTTATACAAACACTGTTCAGCCAGCTATTCTGTACAGCCCTGCCAATTAATTAGCAGTTGCACTACAGGGTGGATGATGGGGGGACATCTATGGTTGTGCTGGGGAAACGTGGGCTACAGTACAGCACTCACTGGTAAGCAGCACACAAAATACCCGATAGCAGCAGAAGGACATTGGACAAGGCACACTATTTGAGCTGAGGCCTGCTCGGGGAAAACCAGAACACACTTCTCACCATGGTGTCTTCAGGAAGGTGGCAAGATGAGGCAATGCCAGGCTGGTGGCCAGCTGCAACAGCCCTGGGTGGTGTTTCCCTTTCCTCAGTTCTAACGTGGCAGCATTGCCAGTGCAAAAGATCTTCCTGTGAGGCCAGAACACTTGCTGTGTTTTGCAAGTTAGCTTGATTTCACACAGGGGAATGTCCAAAAGCCCCTTCTAAGGGCTTTTGAGCCTCCAGAGCTAACACAAAGTAATGGCTTTCAGCCTGTTGATTGCTCTCTGCCACCCCAAAACTTGTCTACCTTTTGCCAACAGTGATAATTTCTTATGTTTAGAGAGGTGTTTGCAGTTTGTTGTATTATCTCATATAAGCTAAAGGTGCTATTTGCTATAGACTCAGAAGGTGTCTCTGAAAGCATCTTTGTTCAGTTCCCTTTCCAGATAGCAGAAATCCTAAATTCTCTGCATTTGGCATTGCATAATGTGTCAGAGGAAGAAAGATTGAATCCTAATGTACAAGACAATGACTATACGTTTATTTATCAGTGGAAATTACATATTAACAGCTGTTAATACACCAGTATAGCTGAATAGCTAATTCTGAAGCTTTTTTCTCTTTTGTTGGTTTTCAGCTCAGTCCATACAACCCTAGGCACTTGTGAGCTTCTTCTAAAAGGATCCACAAAAGATCCTCTCAGAAAAGCAGAACATGTCAAATTTCAGTCAGGATCCACAGCTCTCCAGAAAAAGGAGAAAAGCCACTGCTATACATTAATAAAGAAGAGAGCTTAGTCTGTGTAGTCAAGGCTCATATCACATATTACTATGTATGCTAAAGTTACTGTTCATAATATAAGTGTACCGAGAGCCTGTAGTTCTGGCCACTGCACATTTGGAGGCATATGGGTTTAGATTTTAAGCAGTTGTAGAACAAAGTTAATCTCACTCTGGAGCTAAAAAAATGAATGTAAGCAAGATTCTTTCATATCAGAAATCCTTCACATGTTTGTTATTACATGAATATTTTCTAGCAGAAATACTTGGCACAGTAAAAAAGTTCCAATGTATTTGTTCAGTTAAAAAAAAAAATCAAGTTAAGATTGCAAGGCTAGTGATGCAGTCATATCCCTGAATATAACCCGAGACTCAGACAAACCAGTAGTGGGAGGACCATATATACTTAGCGACTAGGTTGTCAGCATGAAAACCTCAAGTGGGTTGTAAGTGTAGGGTTGACTGTCTTTGGTTTTTTTATATTTGCTGATTCAGCTCTGACGATCAAGGGATGTTGTTGTTCAATTTGACTAAGCAGACTAAATCAACTGATTTCATATTTATTTCAGTTTTGTTTGCCTTATCTCAATCCATTTGGCTGATAACTAGGCCTGGCAAGAAGCACTGGCATTTTCTTCAATGATCATATTCTCCAAATACGATCTCGCTCATTTTCAACACCCTTGAAACCCGACATGCACAAAACCAGACACAGAAAAAAGACCCCAGCTATGTCCATTAAAAGTTAAAAATCCCCTGTATGCCATGCAAAGCCAACACTAAAGGCACTTGGACCACTGGAGGGACTTGTATGCTAGCGACAATTGCCAAATGCACTGCCAAACAGATCAATAATTTTGGGGTTTGTTTGTGGAAATTTTTAAGTGTCCATTAAATGACAAAACACTTCACACCGTGTTTTCCTTCAAGCCTGGCTGTATGCCACATGTTGACCTTGCCCACAGTTACTGGCCAGTATTAATCAGAAACAGCTCCTCTACCTTTCTCCCTTCCTTCAGAAAACCTTACCCTTAAGTGTTTTTGGTGCCATTTTCAGAGGGCCAGTTCAAGAAACTAAGGACTAGAATTTTTTATTTTATTTTTTTTTAAGGTGTAATGCTATTTTGAAAGTTCATAAGCAGTCAGAAGTGACATCACTTTCCTAACATATGTTCCTAACCATGAGCAGTGCGAATTTCAGAGCACACTCAGCATTGGTCTTTTTTTCTTTTCCCACTGAATCAATAGTCAGACTTCTATTGACCCTACTGGGAATTCAATTTGGTAAGCACTGTGAAGGCCTCACTCAAAGTAGAGCAATTAAGGAGTTAGACAAAACCAGCAGAGTCTCCTGGATTTCAGGATTAAAAGTAACACAGGACTCTTCGTCTTGCTCCTCTTTCCCCATTTATGACCAGCATTGCCTGGGCTTCTCAGGTAGTGTCCACCTCTGCACAGCAAACAGATACAGTCAGGGACTACCGAAGTCAGATTGCCTGCCTGAGCCCTCCTGCTTTCCAAAGGCGCTCTCACCTTCCTAAACAGCATGAAAAAATAATAATAATAAGGCACTGTTTTGATAGAGACAAAATGGTTGTTCAAATAGTTCAGCTAATTTCACAAAGATGCATGATAATGTTTCACATATGGCTCTGTGCCTTTTAATAACAGAAATTGAACACACATTTCAAGACAAGTTTTGTTGATATGCTGCTGATAGTCCAGAGTAACTGTTTGCCTTGTGGTTTTAATTATTCTAAAGACAGCCCAGGGATCATTTACCCAGAGCTAATGGGTTTATGGGCTCTTTAAGAAGCATGATAAGCCCACAGATGTGGCAGTGAATGGCATGGGGGTCAGAGCTACCATGGGGGCCTATACTCTGGAGGATGAGAAGGTGGTAGAGAAGGGTTTATCCTGCAGCCTCAGGCCTCTTAATTATCACATGGCCATTAGGATAGTTGTGTTCTGTGTCAACATCCCTGTTTTTCTCTGGAGGGGACTGATCTTGAGAGCACAGTGCACAGCCCTAAGAGCTGGTTCCTGGCTTCACAGCAGCATACCCTAGGATAGGGCTGGACCACTTGTGCAAGAGAGCAGGCCATGAGGGTCAATCTCCCCGTTCCTCCCCAAAGGGCCTGGCACTTGTCCACAGCAGTCACCCCCACCTGTGCTAGCCCATCTCCCATACAGCCAAAATACATGAGGAGACCACAACTGTTCTGCTGTCCCCATGCAAGTGCCTACCTTGCCAACACCTCACGCCAGCCCTGGGCCCTGTTTGAGCTGGGATGGAAGCTGGGCAGCTGCAAAAGGACAGGCTGCAACTAGTTACACCAGCTAAAACGACAACACTTTGTCTGTGAAAATAGGTTTTGGTTGCCATTAAGTCCTGTGCCAGGAACTAGACCAAGATGGTGACAACACTGTGCCATCGACTGCATTAGGAGGTGGGGGGAAAAGGGCCTGTAGCTCATGTGTTTATGAACAGGGAACATGCCTGGGCCTCTCCAGAGCAAGGGGGACCACCCCTCCCATGGCTGCAACTTCCCAGTTGCAGTGCTTTTACCTGGATAGCAAATTTGGAGGGTTTTAAACTACATCAGGATATTTTAGGCCCAACTCTCACTTAACCCTGATCCAGCACAAAGTCACTGGTGCTATTGTGGGATCACACCAGTAAAAGGTGAGTAGGAATCTGGCCCCTTCTATACAGGCTGTGTTACACAATGTTAAGCATAATTTCTTTTAGAACACTACCTGTTAATCATTCTAAGCAAAAACTCATGTTTGGGGGATTAAACATAATCAACTTATTGTATAAACCGTGGAAACATCTTGAAGGCAGAAGATGATTTTATCCAGAACATGAAAAGTACAGGCAGAGAATGCAGGAAGCCCTAGGAGGTAGAAGCCAACAGTATCTTAGGTTTCAGAGTTAACAACAGATTTAAAGTGCCTGAAAATGCAACAGGTTGATTCCCCCTGCACTGGGAGCAAGTAGGAGGCCAGCAGCTTCACAGACACCAACACAACCACCCCTCCTGTCAGGGGAAGAAGGAGAACCAGGCCTCCCAGCTGCAAAGAAATCTTTGCAGTTGATGTGGACCTTAAGAAAGAGATCAGGCCTGCCACATTACAAGGTTCTCCTTCTTTGCAAGAGACCCTATCAATTTTGCAGAGGTTTTCAGCCCATTATCACATTACAGGTAGACAGTTGTCATAAAGCATTAGATCTAAGCGAGGCTGACAGCATAACTGCAGGCTAGCTCCAGGCTTGGCAGTCTGTGCAGCACCTGCAGGCGCAGGACCATAGCGTGCTCCATCAAGAGACAGGCTGGTGTAATCTGCTGTGAATCATTTTGAATTGCTGCCCTTTATTGACAGTGCACTCAAGACTTGGCCTGCTATGTAGACAAAAGCCTCAAAGTACTAGCACACAGGCACACTCTTGCCAGGAACCTGCTTGCCCTCAGATGATCGACAGCTTGAGACCCACCTTTTTTTACTAGAGTAAGAGCTCTGTATTTTGCTCTGCCCCTTCATTACTGCAGGCTTGCCATCGTCACAAGAATAAGCAAGAACAATGTTTCTCCTGAGAAATGGTGAGGCTGGGGTGGGCGTGGGAGGGCAGTCAGCATGCTGCTACCCTGGGGAAAGGGAGAGAGCACACACACTTCAGAAAGGGTCACAAAAGCCCAGACCCTGGAGAAGTGCACAACCAGTATCAAAGTGCTATGGGACAACAACTAACTCCCAAAAGGCTCTCAGTGTGAGATGGCAACTGCTTCTCTCTCTGGGGATACCAGCATCCTGACACATCATTCAGGTTTCACATCTTTTCTTATAGAGTACATAAGGGAAAACACATCCAGATGATACAGACAGCAGAAGACAGAAATCATGATTGTCATCCTTGCACTCCACCATGAGCCTAATCCTGCTCCCTCTAAGCCAGTAAGCATTTGCTAGAGATTTAAATAGGTGCCAAAACTTCCTTGGCCATGTGAGGAGGATTCCTCTTTTACTACTGCTGCCTCAAGTCACCTCCTAAGCAAACTTTCACCTCCTTGTGTCCCAAGCTAAGCTGTAAGCTGGGCACCTCCTTTGCCTTCAAGGTCTGTTGTTCTCATTGATGTCAGAATTTTAACGGACTTCTAGACCCAAATTCTTATTTATGCTGTGCTGGAAGCATCACGAAACTGAAACTGAAAGTGCTTAAACACCTAGTCCCTGTGCTGCCAATAGAGGATGTAGAGAGGCCAGAAAACAAAGGGGATTCAGGCCTTAGAGGCCCCTTAGCCATCTCAGTTTTTTAATTAAAGTTCCAAAAACGTTTGCTGAAAAGATTAGGGGGCAACACTGAGACCATGCGGGGGGGGGGGGGGGCGGGGGCATTCTGGCTGTTGAGCCAAGTGTCTTCTCTGCCACAGATGCAGTGGTTTGCTTCCTGGTGAGAAGCCAGCTGAAAGAAAAGCCATACAGAGATCACATGGCTGAAGGAGCAGTTTCCATGACCAGACAAACCCTTCTCCTTAGTCTCTTAAAGTCTGCAGGGCCCAGACTACAGTACCTGACCAGATTGACAGCAGCTTGCTCAGAGCCACAGAATCTACCCAGGGCTGCACGCTGCATCGCGCCCTGGCTCTGCCTCCCTCAGCATCCCCAGGGACCAGCCCAAGCTCTTCGGCATTTGTTTATCCCCGCACGTTCATTTCAAGGGCCGATTTGTAAGAGGGACCACCAGCAACAAATGTCAGATCTGGTTTAGGACTTGGTTTGAAGGCATTTAGATAGAAGAATAATTGCACAGGGATGTGGTTTACTCTGGAGAAATAAAGGCTGTGTTTAAATGTCTGAAATTCCTGGTGACTCTAATAATTGCAACCTCCGCCTCAATAAAATGCACAAATAATGTTATTGAAACATTTCCAATCAAAAGGTATTATTTTTGGTTTAAAACAGATGCAGTAGTCAGTATTTAAAAGGAAGACGTCTGGGCGGGCTTACCTCTATTTCAAGGGAAGAGAAAACTACTGGAACATTGGTTTAGTCTCTCTCTTTCTGTTTTTATAGCCTTCTTATTACAACATTATAACCTTCATACAGTTCTTCTGTTGCTTTTCTAACTAACTGGAGAGTAGCTCTACAATCATGCACCGAAGAGGTTTTATTACGTTAAGGTGTGTTTAAGAGCTTGACCTGGTAAGCCACCACTTCCCTAGAGAAGCACTATCTCTACAGTAGCTGAGCATCCTCAGTACCATACTGAGTCAGCCCGACAGGCACCAGCATTTCTCCAAGCATGGCTACTGTACCAGGCTAGCAGGCACCAAATGAATTTAGGAACTTAAGAGCCCCCTGCCAGTTTTGACTTGGAGGATCACAGGGCTACGACAACAGCTTGTAGGTTCAAGACTATATTTTCAGTGGTATCTTGACACTTCAAGATGCATCCAGGCACCTGCTAGTAAGTCTCAGAAGGTATAAGCTGGTAAAGTGCCCACTTGCAGCTCTAAGTGCTTAAATATCAAGTGCCTGTATCTCTTCTGAAAAGAGAGCTCAGGATCCCCAGCACTCTTGGAATTTTGCCTTGAGCTCTCTGCTGACCTGCATTGCTCACATGAGCAAAGTCAGATGCATCTCACAGAAGCTGGCAGAAATTGGGCCAGTGTTTCACGATTCATGTGCCTATAGGATTAGCTATAATTAGCGTCTTCAAGTAAGACAATAACTGTATCATGCTATTGCACTCCATGGATACAGTATCAGCACATATGGAAGACATTTATTACTATAAATATTCGGGCACTTGATAGTTATCCAAAAATATAAAATCAGGTTAATCATTCTATCCTATAATCCCTGGCAAGAGATTTGAACTCAGGTTTTTCTGGCTCAGCTTAAGGTTTTACATATATGATCCCTTCTGCCAGCTGGCAGCACTAAAATCTTAGGCTGAAGTAGTTCTCCAGCAGCCAAATCTATCTGCACAGTAACATTACAGAGCTTAGCTTTTTGCAAGCCGTGTACTACCTAAAGATATCTTGCTGTTGCATAGAGCTATGAAAGTTTATGTAGGACAGGTAGAAGAATTACTTTTCGTTTCAGAGTTAATCATTAACATCTCCCAGGGAAATAAACAACTGAGGCTATTGTCTTATTTCCAGAGGTTGCCCTGGGGCAAATTAAATACTAATTTCATTTGCCCCATAATGCGTAATACAAGGGCAGCTATACTGTCCCCTCATGCATATATGTAAAATTGTTTCCAAAAATAAGCTGGAAGGGGAAATCTCTAAAGAATGCATAGCTACCCATCAGAGCAAAGGCATAGGAGAATAAACTAACAAACTTCCCTTTAAAAAAAAAAAAAAAACAAAACAAAAACAACTCAGCAACATCAGCACCAATGGTTATTCAACTTCCAGTAACACAGCACACCATCCTTGGACTCATCAAGTCTTCCACAAATGCAATAAAAATTCAATGGCCATTTTACAGTCTCCTATTAGGTGTCATAAAAGCCACAAGACCCGTGTATTCCTCCCCAGCCCTGGTCTTCAAGGGAAACTGCTGGGGTTTCAGTGCACACAGGTCCGTGCTTTGTGAAGTTACAGCAAATACAGGCCCACCCTCAGTTCCTGGACCTGTCTCAGCCCACCTGGACCATCACCCATGTGTATAAGATGAAGACACTTCTCAGATACCAAATATCCAGAGGCCTGGCCATGGCTCATGAGCCCAGCCGCAGCTCTGCGTAACACACAGGTGTGGGGACAGGACAGCTACTTTCACAGGACACAGAGCCAAAAAAGCACTGATGGATCAGTGCCAGCCCAGTGTGGAGGCCACCCAGGCACCCCTGCAGTGAGCTTCTGGAACTGGGAGGCTGGCACAGAGCCAGCCCAGGGCTCTGCAGGACCCGCACACAGCTAAAGCCTCCAGCAGGAGCCAAGCTGGCTCTTTGCAGAGGCTCTGTGACACATCTGTGCCCCAGCCTTCAACGCATCCCAGAGTGGACGTACTACCCAGGTTATTGCATCATCCATCAGCTTACTGCCAACTGATGGGAACCAGAAAAGCTGGTGGGATCTTGTTACAGAAGGAGATTACAAAAGAGGACAGCAACTAGTAGCTGAACACAGGGATGCTGGTGTCTCTCTGGGATGGGAATTCGCCTGGTCCCATACAGCTGCTCAAGTGTCTGGCTTGAACACAAAGCAATTTTTTTTTTTTTGCTGAGTGGTGTCAACAAACCCGACATCCCTGAGGAGCAAAACTGCCCTATACCACCAGAGTACAGGTGCCAAGTAGATAAAATACCCCATCTTTGAGCCACATGCAAGAAGGCTGAAGCAGGTAGAACACGTACAAGGTTTCTGCAGTACATCATAACATAGGACCTCCTATTCTCTCCCTTCACTGGGGAACCTCAAGTAACTCAAATAACCTGTTCAAGGAGGTTCAGGTTTCCCCTTCCTAGCCTTCATCTACTCCACAGCTTACAGATTCACCACTACCACCACCTCACACACTTGCTTAGAAAGCCATCCAGGCTTCTCCTCCTTACCCTGGCTGCTTCCAGGATGAACCCACCAGCATGCTCCTCTTCTGCAGCCATTCCTGCTCCTCCATCAGAAAGCTGTAGGTAGCCCACTCTCCCCTACTTGCTGTTCCAGGTCAGCACATACCCACAGGCTGCAGAGCTCCTTGCTTAGGAGACCACTTCTTTTCCATGCCTGGCATGACACTCTCCTCCAGAGTCCTTCACCACCTGCTAATTAAAAGAGAGCCCTCTTAATCCCTGGAAGCAAAGCAGTAAGCTGGGCTAGCCAAGCCCCCTCACAAACACACCTTGAGGCATTTAAGCAAGTGGGCCCATCCCACACACCCACCTAGGTCAGGTCCTAGAGATGAGTGAACCCCTCTCTGGGCTGGTAGCTGCTGCCCTAAAACACCTCCACCTCACAGTTCAAGCAACGTGCCTCTCCCTGCACACTTTACTGCTGTGTTTTGGGCAGCAGGGACAAAATAACCATGTTTGCAAATACATTGCAAGTTCCTTAGCTCAGTTTGGAAGGCTGGATCACCAGCTGGATGTTGCAGTGGTGATATATTAATTTACATGGCCGTATATCCAGTATATACCACGTTTCACCCCATACATGCATTTGCAAGACAATATGCTCTATTTATCCATAGAACCTTAACTAACATTGCATCAGAAAAAAAGAAACAATTTGCAGAGGGTGAGTGCCTGTTAATCATAAGCTAAAGGGGAAAGGAAAAAATTTAAGTGAGATATAAAGGGAGGAAGTGACTCAGTGGGTGGGAGGGAGGGGACAAGCGTTCCAGACAGATGGGACATGAATAACTTTTCCATCTCCCTCTCTCTCTTCTCTCCCAAGTCTTGCAGGAACTGCTGTGTTGAAATAGTCAGTCATTAACTATTTGATGAGGTTTTAAAATCTGAACTGAATTCTCTGAATGTAACCAACTATTATTACAGGGTCTGCATCACAGCAATGCAAGTGTTGGAGCCCTTTGGCAAGCCATAGTGGTGAAGGCAGGACTGAGCACTCTGTAGGAAAAGCCACTAAATGGCGTCAGCTGCTTAGCCCTGCATTGCCCTGGTAATGCCGACGGAATCAGAGCAGTAGTGATTAGTGAGTTTGCAGACCAACTGTGACCAAGCAACAGGGCATCCATCTGCACAGCTGGCAAAAAAGCCGATGTTCAGGCTCTGGTGGCGTGGCTCAGCCTGCGGGAGAACCAGGCCCTGGTACACACCACGCGAAGGTCATGCTGGAGGAAATTACTTCAGTCCTCCAAAACCCCTCTCACTTTGGCTGTCCTCCTGCAGTGCAGTCCCTGGGGCAGATTCTTCCACTTAACAGCATCCACCTTTTCAGAGCAGCGGGGCACAGGCAAAAATGCCCTTTGGTGCCAGTTCAAGGGCAGGATTCAGACTGTGAGTGCTAATAAGTTCCCCTACTGCCCTTGGGGAACCTCTCCCGCTCAGTCCGCCTTATGCTACACAAACAGGCTCTGAGAAAACCTGAATGAAGCATTTCCCTTCCCGGATGCCAAAGGCTAATTGACCAGCACAAGACCTGCTGAACTTGGTGGAACCAGGGTGGATATAATCACTCAAGAGAGCCAATAACCAATTAACTGAATGGCTTCAGTAGTTTCGAGGTCTGCCTTTTTATTCAAGAGCAAAACAAAGATCAATTTCTTAATAAGCTTTGTAATATCTGCTATTCCTTCCCTCTCATTATTATTATTAGCATTGCAGCAGTGTTTTGTGCATGTAATGAAAGAGTAAGACAAGGGCTGGAACAGCCTGGGTGGTAGAGAAGGAGTGGGCAAAGTCTCAAGCCAAAAAAACATATATGCATACATATACATATATAAAACAGGAAGGCTGTACCAGTCCTCCACAGCCCAGGCCCACTAAGTCATTAGGGGATTCTTACCACAAAGTAAGAGCCTACCCCTGCTGATCACTTTTACCTGTTTATCAGATTTTTTGTACAAGGAAAAGCAAAAATTCATGGTTACAGTCACCTAGTGTGGGAGCGTCAAGGCTTGGCCCGGCCTCCCCAGCACCACCACGATGGCCATGGGCTCACCCTAGCCTGTGAGTTCGGCCAGTTGCTGCTGGCAGGCAGAAGCCAGTGGGAGCTAGTTGGTGATCGGGCATGGCAGCCCAGAGCCCAGCTGCTCGCTGGCCCTGCCACGGTGACTGCGCATGGCAGGCAGGGCACAAACACAGCTCCCTTCTGCCACTGAGGACACTGACCTCTGGCAGAGAGCTGAGGCAGGTAATACCTTCATCTGCCCACCACCACATCCGCCAGCGCCCCGAGAGATGTGCTTCTTAAATCCCATCATTGCATTGCCCTGCAGTTCCCCTATGTGTTTTGCTTTTGAAATTGCAGGTTCCTACTCTGCAGCTACATCACCAGCTGAAATCACGTTCCCTTTGTCAGAAAGCCTCCAGCACTCCTTGCAGTCTTCTCTCTTGCAGTAAGGCAAGAAACAGCAGAGCAATATACAAATTCCTCCCCGCCTCCTAGTTCCTCCTTTTCTCCTCCCCTGAAATCAGGGCCACTCGGAGATAATGATCTCACCCATGAAGATACAAACAGCATCGTCTACATTTTTCAGCATCTCCCACATACACCATCACGTGTTATCAGGCAGCCTTCTGGTGAAAGTGCAGGTTTCCCTTTTGGATGCATGACTCTGCGTGGCTCTGAGAAAGTCCCCTCCACAACAGCAGCAGCAAGACTGCCTGACTGCCTTCATTTCTCTCGTGTGAGTTTTAGCTGAGAGTGTTTTACCAGACTGCACAACAAGCAAAACATTGCAGAAGATGTCTCTGAAGGACAAACCGAGAACTCAGAGGAAGGGGATGGTGCTGGAAGCCCTTTTTTAAGGAGCTGTAGCTGGATAATTGCCCAAGACAGACTGGCTTGTTGACTTTCTCACAGCAAAAGGCACAGGGCTATTTAATTGATTTTAGCCTGTAACTAAACATATACTTCTTTCAATATAATGAACAGCAATGCTACAATACTGCTCTCCTAATGTAAATTGATCCATTACAGATGAGTGTTTAGATCAATGTGTGATGTCCTGATTGGAAATAAAACTGTTTGCTCAAGATCGCTATAAAGACAACGGGCACTGATAGATGATATTTATGTGACAAGGAATGGCTCTTAAAAAGGAGATTGCCAAGTCCATGTCCATCAATTATGAAATGAACATTCACCCAGCAGCCACGCATGCATTTTAAAGACAACAAAAAAGAGGAAAAGATCCCAAGGCCTTTGAGATAAAACACACAAGGCACTAGAACAGCAGAGGGTCTTGTCAAAGGCCAAGAGAGCTTCATGGCCATGCACAGTGACAGCAGAAGTCAGCCAGAGGACTAAAAACACCCACTAAAATTTGGTCATGGGCCAAATCCCCTGTGGCTTTAAATGGATGGGAGGCCTCAAGAAGCCCCTAAAGCCTTGTGAATTTATAGCAGCAGACACTTCCCAGGTCTTTCATTTCTGGTGCTCCCTTGAGGCAGCACCACACGGCCAGTTCAACATGGTGGGCAAGGGACTATAAAAGGTAAAACCCTTAATGGAAGAGGCCTACTTACAGCCCCTTCCTCTTTTTGGTGGGGACTGTCCCCAGCCAGGGCAAAACTGAGGTCTCAGCAGGCTGGCGTAGGTGGGCTTACCTCTCTCAGCCCTGCAGTCCCACTTGCTTTCCAGCATGGAAACTTATTGTCAGCTCCAGGCACGCTGGCATGGGGGGCCACAGCCACCTGGGCAGGGTAGCCAGTGCCTGTGGTCATGTAGGACTGAATGATGCTGTTTATCCACCCACATTATACTGGGGATCGTTTTCTGCAGAGAGCAGCCGGCCTCACTGGATAATTGTGCCATGGTTTGTGTCCTATACGCTCACAACCCATGTTTTGTCATCTCTGTGCATTTAGAGAAAAGTTAATGACTCCAGCTACCTTCCAAGTCAGTTGTGATTAATACATGTGCTTCTCTTGCTGGTAGCTATTCGTTGTGGTCTTTCATTACCTCACTTGCGTGGGGCATTTTTGTTTTCTCCCTTGTGGGCCGAGGAAGTTTTCTAAGAGCTGGAGTACGGGCTTGCCTTCACGCTGGATTGTGTCCCAGCCATTCATTACTGGGGCAGCTGCAAGCACTTCTCTTTCTTCTAGGGACGAGCTTCGCCTTTGAAGCATGCTGCCAGAGCCCGTCAGGGTTCTTGGTGGGAGCGGGCTGTGCCTGCACCACCGCGCAGGGCCTGGCGGCCTCGTGCTGGGGGGACCCCCAGCTCCACAGGCAGGAAACCTGGGCACAGTGGACCCACGCCTGCCCCGGGCACCCTCTCCCACGGTAGGAAGGGCCTTGGCAGCAGCAGGGCTGGGTGGTCCCAGCAATGTCTCCTCCACGGGTGATTGACACAACTAAGATGGCCGCCAGGGGTGCTAAAATGGCCGCCACAGAGACCACCACAACACCTCAGCAGTGCGCTCACCCCACCCACCCTGGCTCTTTCCCATCCCATTGGCTGGGGCACCAGCAGCACCGCTCCCAATTGGCTGTGCCTGCGGTCCATCTCAGCAGCACAGGGGCAGTGGCTGCCAGGGAGGGCGGTGGGAGGGGATGCAGGCACCCACAGGCCAGCTTGGGATTGTCAGACCATTGGGCTGAAGGCAGCTTCCACCTTGCTGGCAGTCCGTGCTCTGGAAGTCCTTATGTTGTCTTTAAATGACTTTGGTGCAAGAGTGGGAGCACGTGGGGAGCCCTGGTGGCTCCAGAGCCGGGTGGTCCCACTGAGGCGTGAGGAGCCGCTGGATGGCCGAGGCCTGTGGTGACAGGGGTGAGACGGCACGGTTTGGGGCCAGGGCCTGCAGCCCCGCACTGGACAGGCAAGCGCTGGAAACAACAGGCTTGCCCGTCATTTCAGTACCAGCTAGCCACAGATGTCCACGATGGGACAGGGCTGAGCTGGCTTGGCGCAGTGACGCTCAGCTTGCAGGAGGTGCAGTTGCTGTCTACGAATATATAGGGTGATGGGTGGCCAGAGGTCAGGAGGGGACGCTGGGTGGGGGAAACTAAATGAAAGGACAATGTTGACATAGAACAAATGATGCTAAATGGCTTGTGAAAATAGATCCATTAAGGGAATGATATTCTGCAACAGCTTTTAAATACAAATAGAGGAGAAAAATAGCCTTTAAAGACAAACAGAGGAGACTTGGTTGGTTTGTGAAACCAATGGCTGGACCCTGTGGTGAAGGACTGCATTTGCTGGTCACGTCCTACTCCACTTTCCTTGCAAGAGTCCCCTTCATGTCCATGAGACCAGTCTGCTGCATCTTGTCCTCCCCTGAGGGGTAGCACATGCGAAACATTTCTGGTCATCTCTGATCATAAATAGCTGAGATTGTGATGAGTGTAGCACATGGTAGAGATGGACCAAGGCTGTGCAAGCAAGGAACAGTCTGTTAAGGCAAGAAGGAGCTGGTTCCTCTCCTCTCAAAGCCAAGGGCACGTGCTCCTACTGACCTGGTCAGACCTGGGATGTGGTCACCTCTCAAGTATATTTGTAAGGAAGGTGTTTGGGGACATCGTGGTGGTTGTTGCTGCTCAGGCATTGCCACTCACACTCAGGTTACTCAGTAATTTCAACTCAGGACTGGATGTCCCAAGGCAGTGACAGAGCAGCTCTGTTGCTGTCAGCATCATGCTGGCTTATGCAGCCTTGAATGGTGTCCCTCCATCAGCCTCTTTCTCACACTTTCATCCTTAGAAAAGCACAGTAACAACGTAGGACAGAGGAGCTGCAGTCTCTTTGTACAACTGTGGACAAAATGGCTTGGCTGAGTTTCGGGTGTCTGAGAGGACGGCATGATGTTACCTCCAACACTGTTTCATGCTACCTTAACAGCTCTGCAATGCACAGAGGAGTGCGATATGAAACAGATGAGAAGAACTGCAATAGAAAATAGCTTTTGTGGGAGCAGTTGCCCTGTGCGGTAATGCCAGCATTTAACTTTGTACTTCACAGTCCTACTATGGCATGAAGCACATCCATTCAAACACGAGCTTTATAGACCTGCAGCACACGGGTTAAGAAATAGGCAGGCACAGGCTTGCTGACACCACCTCAACAAGGCTGAGACCGGTGTCTTCCTCTGAAGGGGTCTGCACAGGGGATATTATATTTCTGCAGCTCTTCTTGTCTCAGAAGGGTTGTGGTCCATGCATGTGTGCTTACTTTGTGTTTGGCTGGCACGTTCCGTCCGAAGGAAGTCAGTCCCTCAGAAAGCCCCAGGTTGAAAGCTGTGCCCAGAGTCACTCAGAGAGGAGATGCTGGCCAGTGGCACGTTTAGTCTGGTGCTGTAAGAGGAGCAGGTCTGGAAACCTCCCCACACCCACAGCATGGGGCCCTCAGAGCCACCCACCGTGGTCCTTCACAGGGCGCGCTCGTCCTTGGTCTCGCTTTGGTAGCTCAGATCTGGCTCGTTCTCACTGGCTATTGCTCGCTTCATCACAGCTCTTGCCAGCAAAGGAGCTGACCTGGGTCTCAGCCAGGTAAACTCCTAGAAGGGGGATGCACGCCAGGCCCTGGCAGTGCCAGAGGCATGAAGCACATTCAAACGCTGCCCCAGAACTACAAAATCCCCTTCTATTATTCGTGCTCAAGTGTGAAAACACTGCATGAGACAAAAGAGAAATTATGTTCTCTGATCTTCCCTTGCCAATATCTTTCCTGCGTCTGGATCTCTGCGCTAGCTTATGGAGCAAAAACGTCTGTTTTACTTCAGCAGGGCTCTGATTTTTGTCTGAAGGCCCCTGACCCATCTCTCAGGCTGCAGGAGCCCTGTCTATGCTGACCCAGGTACCTTGCTATTCATGCTGGTCCCATAATCCCTGCTCTTACAGCAGCCCTACAGTTCTCTTGGTCTTGGGAGGAATGCTTAGCCCACCCCGTGCCTCTCCTGTACCTCATCTGGTAAGAATTTGCTAGTGAACCCTACCTGCGTTTCTGCTCTTGCAAATTACACTGTCGATTAAGACTGGTCACAAAAATAAAGTCTCTTTTCTGAGAACTTTTCATTGGAGATCTTCACCCCACGCCAAGGTATGTCATTTCTCATGGTTCATGAGATGAAAAGCTACAACTATGTATCATATATGCAGAATAAAACTATGTAACTTAAACAGCGACAGGTAGTATCTGTGAACATTCAAGGTTCACAAGCAGCAAATAGCGTTTTTATTAAAAAGCTTCTCTTCCTGTCATTATCTTGATGCACTCCCAAAAGGAGTACAAGGGGAAACTCTGTCACTAGCCAAAGCAGTTTTTTTCCTTGAAATAGCCACAACCAGCCTCAGTTGAACACTAAGGCCTCAATTCAAGAAAATTCATCTGATCAGAACAGCTACTTTAGAGGGAAAAAAGATGTCCTTCAGTACCTGGGACTTTCACCCAGAAGAGAAAAGCCTAACAAAAAACAAAACCAGGAAGGGAAAGCCAGAAAAATTGACATTAGAATATGGTACAGATTTAGCAGGGAGAGAAACCGCCATTCAAACAAACTACTGAGGGCAACAGTAGATTTTTCCAGCTCCTGAGGTCTTCAAATCAAGACCAGACCCCTTCTGAAGGGTAAGTTACACTACTCCTCTTAGGAGGAACTGGCTGTAGCTCGTGAAACGCTAACACAGGACAGAGGGGGTGACACTTGCCTTGAGCGCATGCTGCCTTGCAGACAGAGGCGGCGGTTGCAGGGCTGGAGCATGGCGCGCCTGGTGCGTGCGTAGGACCCCCGGCAGAGGTGAGCTGCTCAGCAGCAGGGCAGCCTTCACACAGCCAAACCAGCCAGGGGAACAGCAGCCGCAGCTCCCCAGCTCAGCATGGGAGCCTCGCCTTGCCTCCCACCACCTTCGTTCCCCGCTGGCTCCAGTGAACCACACCCGCCAGTCAAGCAAGACCAGCATTTGGCCATCAGCAACCAAAAATTTTGGAAGGAGGGGAAAGCCTGCAGAAATCTGTGCTTGAACTGCTGCTGTCTTTCCCTCACCCGTAGCATCTTTTTGACTGAGGTAGGGCTGACTCACCCGCCGCACGCTCTCCGGTTGGCAAGCTCGCCGCCATCTGTACCGCAGCCAAGGAGGGAGCGCGCAGGTTTCCTGCCATCGCAGTGAGATGGGGCTTTCACGCTCCTGAACTGCCTGTATGTGAGCAAAAAGAAGGGGATCTTGGCAGGGGCGCAAGAGACACCTCTTTCCATCCTTGCTTCCGCGAACTTTTCCAGGGGTTTCAAGGGTGGCCTGCATTTGCTGTTCCCTCTTGGCTTTGTCACATTGCCTGCTCTCCAAGTCTCAGGCTGCCAGCATCTCTCCCCTGGATGACTTGGCTTGTGTTATTTTGTCTTAAAACCAGTATGTTTTTTTAATGGCTATAAATAAGTTAAAACTGCATCTTTAATTAATCACTGCACTTTATATGGTAAGTGGAGATTTTTTGTAATGACTCGTTTATGATTTTAAGATGCCATTTGCTCACTGTCAAATGTATCTAGCTTTTATCCCTCCATGTTTAACAGGTTCAGGATAGAAACAAAATTTCATCAATGAAGGATTCTAATCCATTTAGTCTAGAGCAAATAATTGGTTACTAAGTAAGTGGGAAGAGATTGAGCGGATACTTTTATCTAAGCAACAATGAACTTCAGGCAGTAGACAGTATGTTCATAATCTTAAAACCATTTTAAACTAATCTTAAAATGTTTATTTTTCACTCACACAGGTTTGAAATTGGAAATACATATGTCTGGATGACTAAAACATGAACAACAAATAGGAGCAGCAGCATGTAAAGTATAGAGAAGTAGAAGCATTAATAGAAATATTTCTACTATAGCAGCTATTAAATGATTTTTTTTACAGTTTGGAAGAAGAACCCATATGTTTATAGGATTTTTTCCCCCCAATTAAAATATGTGTGTATGTGTGAGTGTGTCTTTCTCTAGATATTATTTAGCCACACACACACAGAGTGCATGTATAAAATTGCCTATCAGTGAAGTGAGAGCTGCGTCTCCTTTTATTTCTCGTCCCACTGGCGGGCAGAAAAGGACGCCCAATCCAACACCATCAGCATCCTCACAGCATCTGCCCGGGGCACGGGCGCGGTTTCGAAGGCCAGTTCATGCCCCCCGTCACCTCCCATGCCCATGAAGAGCAGCGGACCCCCAGCCTGGCCCGCCTGCCCTGGGCATCGGGACTGCGCCTGCGCTTCAGAGCAGGAGTAGCTCCCCAGCGCCAGGCTCCAGGTGCTCCCACTTGCAGCCCTTTCCTGATACGAACAGGAAACTCAAGTGGCAAGCAGGTGGCTGGATATCCAAAAATGTGGTTATTCTCCCCCCCCCGCCTCCCTTATTTTTTTTTCTCAAGGGAACACGTAGATATTTTATATAGGATGTGAGTAAGCCATGAAAAGAACTACTGCATTGGAACTACCAAAAAAATGCTTTTAAAATTGCTCTACCTCGGTTCCTAGACAACTCAAGTCTGACGTGCAGTATATGATCTGTCTGCTAGGATTGGATCCAGGCACTCACCACTTTGTTAGCTTAAGAATTTTGAGCAATTTTTTCCATTTATCTGTATTCTCCCCAAAATCATTTCACACATTTCTCAGATACATCAATCCTTCCGGCATTCCTCTAGACACTCAGTAGGATGCCCTGCTATAAATATAATAAAGCCTTTTATTATGTCCATTAACCATGGACATGTGTGCTCCAAAAGTTTCCTGACACGCAGTCATTTGTGGCTTTTTAATTATAAACAGAATATATCTAGCAGCAAAAGAAGACAGCAGACTGGAAGCGGATCTTTGTGTGTGTGTTTTGAGTATGTTCTCCGCCGGGCTGATGGCACCCCCGCCCGCCTCCCGATCCCATCGGAGTCTCTCTGCGTCTGCACGTACGTGTACGCAAAAAGCCAGTACCACCACAGATCTGTCCTGGGCGATACCCCTCTGTCAGCTGTGCCGACCCCAGGGGGCTTATGCAGGTTTTCAAACCCCAATAACACCGATCAACTCCTTTATCAACCGGCGAATGCGCCCCCCTCCATTTGCAGACCTTGTTCCACTTGAACTCGGCAGAAAAGAAAAAAGGCCCAGTAAATTACTTGACAAATTAAGTCATATTTATTGAATGCGTTTTATTTCAACAACCAAAAAATTCTAACAGCCTAACAATGCACATAAGTTAAAAATTAATTATCACTTAGTGATAACAAAGATAAAGTTGATTTACATGGAAAAAAGAACATTTACAATATGTTAATCCTTATTCACATTGTTGATACCGCAATAAAACACAATTTGTTTTTTTTATTTTTTATTTCACAAAAAAGGCGGAAAATTGTGCTTTGTTAAGAGGCACTACAAGAAAAGTTTCTTTCTCCAAATAGATATTATATGATGGATATTGAATAAATAGACATATATGCATTGTAATTCGCAAAGTTCTGGCAAGACCACAGGCTAAAATGCCCACAGATTCACTTAGAACCACTGCAAAATTGGCAGTGAAATTAAAAATAAAAAGGCAAGACTCAGCATTGAAAAAATACCTAATAAAATTTTTGGTTGAAGTGTAAAAGATACCAAATGTTGATGCCATCATCAGATGAACAACCTTACGTAGCTTGGCAAAATTCAGTTTCCTCTCAAACGTATGGAGTGATTTCAGCTACAGGATAAGAAGACAGTTTTGAAACAGTAGCTCTGACAGAAACATAAAGCAGCAACCACTGAAATTCTGATTAAAGCTGCAGCATACTACAGAAATAAAGGATGAAGAGCAAAAGGGGCATTAAGTAAGCAACCCACCATCATTTTGCAAAGGTATATGAAATTTATGCAGAGATACTCTTATGTTTCAAACTAGTTTTGAAAAAATCCCTTAAAAACTCCAGAGGTTACTGAGCAGCTAGAATTAGCTTGTATTGCAACGTCTTCTCCCTGTATATTGTCTGTTCTGAGTAAATATCTACACGTAGAGGTTTGTTTTTCGTTTTTTAACTCCTACCTTTTATACCTTTCAAATATATAAATAGTATTAACAGTTATATTACATTGCCTGGTGTAGTAAACAGAAAGTAACTTTCAAAGTGATATTGCGTGAGGTCTTTGTCAAGGTTACATGAAAAGCCCATGTGAAAAAAAGGAAGAAAAAAACCAGAAGCCTTGATGGTGCGGTTACGATTGCAGTTTGAACAGGCGTCTGAAATCAATCCAGCTGCAAGAGTAGCCAAGGTGCGGTCTTGTCTCGGAAATCATTGCACGGAAGTGAAAAGTAAATGCTACTTGGCGTCTCTTTCGACACGATGCCTCAGAAGGGGTGGATGCTATAGTAGATTGCAGCTTTAGTGCTCATGCCATCGAAGAGTCAGTCAGTATTAGCTCTGCTTTATGTGACGTAGCTGCTAGCTAGGTGGCTGCGAAACCCTTCGACGGGGAGGCGGACGGGCGCGAAGGGCCTCGCGCGCCCGCCGCCCCCCGCGGCGGGGAGGCTGGAAAGCGCCCGCGCCTCGGACGCCGCGCACCGGAGGCGGGCCGCAGCCTGGGGGACCCGCGGCTGAAAACACTTCATTTCACTGGCACAAAACGCGTGACACGGAGGAAGCCCGGCGACAACAGAAACACGGGGGAGGCTGGCGAGAAGGGCGAACGAGAAGTCAGCAACGCAAACCCTCGGTCTGTCAGCAATTTACCTGGACGGGATTGTTGGGATTGTGGCGTTTTGTGTCCCACTGTAACTTTACGCTTGTGTGTGCGTGTGTTTCACCTCAGTATAAACAAAAAGCAACGACAAGAAGGAAGCTTATAAATTTTAAAATCTGAAACAGAGAACAGGTAAATAAAATCCACAGTAAAATGTGGTTCATAGTATGAATTCCATACATCAAATCTCAACACGTTATCTTTCTTCTCCTTCTATAAAGACCTCGTTAACGGACAAGTCTTCTATGCACTGAATTTCAGTTTTAGTCATTCTGAATCCCATGAAAATTCATCTGTTCACTATGGACTGTCTGGAGAGGGGAACACGCTGTATCCTTTTAAGTGTGCATTGTGTTTAAAGTACTTTAACTTACTAGTTTTCTTTTTAAGGTGCCCTGATTTGTTTTTCCATTTTCTCTCTTTTTTTTTTTCCTCTTTTCTTTTTTTGGCAGTGTTGATTTACGTTTTTAAATACATACCTCAAAAATTACCCATCAAGTTGCCAGATAGGAAGCCATATAATAATAATAAAAAAAAAAAATCAGGGATAAACATAGAAAATAAATAGGAATTCAAAAATAGTCACCACACCCTGAGAGCAGGCGGCAGTTTATCAAAAAGCCAAAGCAACTCATTGTGAAGTGGTTTTAATACATAAACAAGTCTCATCTTTAAAGAACTCATTTCACAGTCTATACTTTCAGGTTGTAAAGTTCCGTCCCATGCAATTTTAATATATATATATTTTATGTAAATATATATATATACACACAAAGTTGTAAATTTTCCTTCATTGATTTCATAGGACTTTTTCTTCCCATTTACTTGCTAGATGTCCCTTTCATAAGTGCAAGATTAATGAAGGCATAATCCTATGTGATTACAATGATTACTTCAGTCAAATGTAGGAAGTGTAACACTCGAGTGTCTGTGTCAAGGCGATGTCTGATCGGGCAATGCTGAATTCATTCGGTTTGCACATGGATCATGCGCAACGGAAACAAACAAACAAAAAGTAAAAAGAGAAAAAAACTAAAAATAAAACCAGAAAATCCTTGGATCAACGTATTGCTTTCTGCACTCCTATCTCACATTATCTCTGGTCGATGTCCGCGGGAGCCGCCTTGCTTTTGTCGGGGTTCTCCTCCTCAGGCTCCACTTTGTACATTTCCTCAGAGCCCTCCTCGCTGTCGTTCTCCTCCGACTCCGTCAGCAGCTCCTCATCCTTGTACTCTGCCACGTCAACCACCGTTCCCAAATGCTCTTTTAGCTTCCCATGGTGCTTTACGTGGTAACGTTGGTTCTGGAAGAATTTGATGATGGTGTGTTTGGGGAGATCCAGCTGAGCAGAGAGGGTGTGGATGGCTTCCTGATCAGGGTAGAGACCCACGTCGTGGATAAAGCTTTGAAGGATACCTAGAGCTTCCAAGGAGATCTTGGTACGGGATCTTGGCTTTTTGGCACAACTGTCCTCAGCGGGTGGAGGAGGAGCCTCTTCTCTAGGTGGGGAATTCTCCTTCGCAGGCTGGGACTGCTGTCTGTGCAGCACCTACAAGATCAAACAGACACAGACTTCATGTACACGCTGACCCCCTCGGTGCCGGCGATAAGGGCACTGGTACAGGTCTTTATGCGGGCCGACCTCGTTTTAGTGAAGAAAAGTGCTAATTAATATTAATTTTCCACTACCTTTCTCACCTGTAAGACAGCTGCACCAGTAACTACAGACTGAAAGGAGAAAGCAATATAAAAGGCAAACGATATAAAATAAACATAAAGCCACAGAATAAATGATAAATACAAAATGTAGGTAATAAAAATAAATATAAAATAGCCAAAATAAAAATTAAGTCAAAAGGTATTACGGCCTCGTGGTCACGATGACTGGCCAGTTGTCCCATCTCTGACAAGTCATTCTCCCGCTTTGTTTCCTCCAGTCTTCTTAGCCTAGAGACTCTCACCGTTTCTACAAGATGCCAAGTACCACAAAGGCCTAATCACATGTGGGATTGTCAGGTGCTACTTTATCGTGAATAATGATTTGGCATTGAAATCCATCACAGCTGCTTTATGACAAAAAAAATTAATAATAAAAGTCCAGACATTTGTTAAGATTTCCCTTCTATGAAGTGCGACGTTGCAGTCGGTTCAGTTGCTTTGCAGAGCTGGCTTTAACGTAGCTCTTGAACAGCTTTCTCTGTATTACATCTGTATTAATTTCACTAGTTGAGGAGTTCTGAGTTCAAATAATTATATCCCTCCATTCTGAGAAAGCCTCTGGGGCAAACACAGTTTCCAGTCTTGTAACAGATTTTCACCAGCAGTATCTCCTTTTTGGCGAATTTAAAGAAAGCATATGTAGCTCTTAATCTTCCTAACAGCCACTTAAAATGACTGCGAAAGGGCCTTGTGCAGCCCTTATTCCAGGGGAAAAAAAATACCTGCGCTGAATTGTTAGAAACAGAGAGGAGCTCCATATGCTTTCTTTAAAACCAAATCTATATAAGGGAGATTACTGGCAAAAATCCCCTACAGGATTGAGGGCTGTATTTGCCCAGAGGTTTCTTCAGATGCAGAGAAATAATTATTAGAACTCAACGCTACAGAGCTAACAAAATCAATATGGATAAATATTTCCTTCCACAAATAAGAGGGAATTCTGGCTCTTCATCCAAAGAACAAAACGTCTTTGCTGCAAACTGTAACATCCAGAAAACCAACCCTACATTAAAGCTCTCTAAAGGGAAAAAAATAAGGAGAAATAATGGAAATGCGCTGAGAACTTGCACTGAATTTTACACACCTACGGAGCCCCCAGTAAAGCGCTACAATAGCCAAGTTACTACTGCAAGAGGGAAGTCCACTGTGGAATATCAGCCTGTTACGCAAATAAATAAAAAGGCGCTGTGCCGAAGAGCCCTTTATTCACTTCCTTCATCAAACGTTGCTGTCACAGTCGTTTACGACACCAGCGATCTCCAGTCACGGTTTTTGAAAAGCGCATCGAAGTCCCAGCCACTGCCCACTGCACACGTGTGGCCGAGGAGCCGCACCAGGCGCAGATGCTGTGAGAACGACCCGACCTGCAGCCCGGCCGAGGGATGGATCGCCTCTCTTCTGCCGCGCTGACGGCAGCGGGAGGCACGCAGCCGCCCAAGGGGGGCTACACCTCCGGCTGCGGCTCAGCGCCGCGCACGGGGGCAGGACCCGCCGCCACGGCCCCAGCGCCTCGATGAGCGGCGGGTGACACACAACCGCACGCCCCGCCGGCTGCCGCGCAAGGCACTGCGGCCGCCACCGCGGAGCGACGCTCGTGGTGGGGACGGAAAGCACCCGAACAAGGAGGCAGCTTCACGGCAGCTCCACGCTGTCAGCTAAAAGCAGGTGTCACCGCCGGCGACAGGCAAGGCTTGCCACGCTCCTGGCAAGAGCCGCTGGCGGGGAGAAGCGCTGCAAATGTTTTTCGGTGACAATAGACTCATTTTCCTCCCAAGCACGTAAATACGCAGGGTGCCACAGGCATGGAGCTCACCAAGGAGCTGGGGGAAAGGAGAAACTCAAATGGAAATGACGGGTATTCTGGTTTATGTTTTATTACATCTCTTGTAATAAAAGAGCATAATGTTCCAATGAACGGAATCACTCAGCTGCTCTTTGAGGATTTCTTTTTTGTCCGTGGATTGTTTTCAAAGAGAAGGACTGATGTTTCCAAACAGAGGGGTTACAGACGAGGGTCGGATCCGTACCTACATCGGCAGGGAGCGCTGAAAGCAGCAGAGCTGGGATCGCTGCCACCAGCCAAGGACCCAGCCCCCATGAATTTGTCACACAGCCCCTACCTACGTTACCTCCCCTATGGTGCCCTCAGGTCCTGTCCCCTGACACTGCAAGGCCCAGAGCAGCCAAAAAGAAAAGGATTTAACACCACACATAACCTGCCGGGGAATTTACAGACAGCGTCATATGAAAAGCCTCAAGTAGCATTGCTAATCAGAAGCTGAATTCCAGCAGCAGCTAACAGAGATAGAAACACATCCAGAAACAGTGCGAATTACTCAGTTCATTCTTGCTGGAGTTGGAAGTGGGCTTTTTTTCGCTTTTCAGTTGACAAATAGCATGAGAAACGATCCAGCCTGAAAAATGTTACAAGACTTCCAATCAAATATAATGATGAAAAAAATCCAACAATACAGGATCCGCAGCAGTAAAATGTTTAATTTGAAGGAGATGAAGAGATGCCTACAGCATCTATAAAGCAATCAACCAAAGAGAGGGCTAAGAGCGGGAAGGAAAGAATAATTTTACTTAACCCTTCCTTTTCTGGAGTGACCTCTCCATCCCCTCCAGATGAGAAAACACGCCACTCGGGAGTTATCAGTGTAAAATATTAGGGAAAGGTTGTATTTTATTTGACTGACTGTTTTCCTAAATAACACAAAACCCTAAAGCTACTCTTATAACAGATAAGTCTCATGATTTCACTAACTTTTGGGGGCTTGCTCTGGATTTCCAGTGGCATTAACAAAGGATTTCAGTGACACAACACTAACCATATACAAAGAGATGGATAAATGTGCAGAATTTCCTTCAGGTTTAGGCTGTGACCAGTTTTGTATTTCCTTCTGATAATATGGGCTATTTAATACAGAAAAGCAAGCTTTTCTATGGGAAACAGATCAACTGTTGAGACACATGATAGAATATGAAATCTAAATAACCTTTTTGTTGAATATTTGCTTTGAACTACATTTGTAAAACACACTGGTCGATTTGGGCGATTTGCTTACTTCATGTCTGGCTCTGCACGCCACAGCCTCATAGAGGAAACTACCCATTTTTGGCAGTTCCAGATTTTCTGATTTTGGGGTCATTATTATGCTTTTAAATCTGCAGGTAAAATTTCCACTGGCTTCACGCGCTGCTGTGCTCACTCTGCCATAACACTTTGGGTTTTGGGTCAGTGCTGCTCTGCTTCTGTACTGCAAAGAAGGAAACCCCACTGATCTTCGGTGATTAAAGCACAGGCCGCAGCACATCTTCCAGTGCAGGTAAACCCCCAAAATGACGGTCTGACCTACCACAAACACCAGGCGTATGGTGGGCTTCAGAGAGAAGGGATAAAAACGACAGCCAGGCTCAGCTTTCCTTTTCCCGAGAAAGCTGGCGCTGGGCTCGGAAGGGCGCACATCCCGGCATAGGCGCACCCGTGCCCTCCCTTCCCACTCCCCTCTCCTTCCTCCGCGCCCTTCCCCACCGCTGCCCGGCCACAGGTGGGGCAGCCTCCTCCTCCTCCACAGCCACCACCATCTGGAGCTGACTTCCCTTCCCCTCCCTCCTCCTCACCGACTCCCCATCTACTTTCAAATCAAATGTGAAGATATAGATTTCCTTCCATGCCCACAGGACTTATTTTTTCCATCCCTTCAAGAGATTTCATTTTTAAACTCTACAGGCATGGCTGCCTTCTCACTGTTTCAGAACAGCGCGGGTACGGAAGATGCTGCTTTATGAAGGTTCATTCAGGTAGACTTTAACCTCCCAAACTCATTTTTTTCAAACAAATTAACCAGCACTGGGAGAAAACGTGCAAGAAAATGAATATGATGGAAGTTGACTTTAAAAGATAAAAGTGACTGGTCTTAAATCACACTGTACTGAAATATGATTTGAAGGCCACAATGAAAACCAGCTGGAAGCCATGTGTAAAATATAATAGTACATGCCTACAGGGAAGGAAGTGAGATATTGAATGATTAAGTTTAGGAGAGTATATAATGTAGTGTATCATTACGGGAGTGATCAGGATTACTTGTAATAAGCTAAGGGTTTGTGGTCTTTCTACAATCCAAAGCCAGGAATTATTGGGGGGAAGGGATCACCACACTGTTTTACACATATCCGCTCCCCACGTCTCGTGACACTGCTGCAGGAGAAACCTGACTTCGGCAGACTGGGACAGCCGCGTTCCCACAGCAAAGAGAGGTGAGCGAACCCAAACTGAATGATGAACGTCATGTAATTGCAGCCTGTGTCTGCACTGCATTTAATTTTGGCTGGATTCACTATCCCACTGATGTTTGTTTCCATTTCCACCCACTTTCTAGCTAGAACTAGACACGTGAAAATGGTGAGTCGCTAAGGGGAGCCAAGCAGGACGCCTGAGCGGGGTACACACAGGCGCACGGGCACCAGCTGCAGCGAGGCACCGGCTGACAACGCTCGCTCCGTGAAATGCCACCTTTCACTGCCTGAACAGCCCTCGCAGCAGATTACAAACGGGAACTGCATTTCTACGTGAAAACCCCGAGCTCTTTTATTTCGTAGAGTGGTTCTGCTTTTCCCTTTGCAGACAGGATTAGTCACGTGAGCTCCTTTCCGACCGGTTTTGCTGAGGTGACGAGGTGCCCCTTACTATGAGAAACACCAAAAACGTTACATTCTTGGAAGACACGAGTGTGCGTTTGCCACAGAGCCTGCCCGTGTCGGACGGGCGCCGCCTTCCCCTGCGCACAGACAGGGCGAGCACCGACAGGCAGCTCAAGTGGCGCGCGCTGCCCCGTACCCATTCTCATAACCCAAACCCACACGGAGCAGAGTTGAACGGATCGGCCTTCTCTCCTCCACACTGGGAAGGGGGTCTCACTTTTTAGCTTTCCTTCGCATTTACGTTGCTCTCGTAGCCAGCCATGACACTGTATCACACCAAGGACTTTTATGCCAAAGAGAGCAAGTTTTTAGCCCGCTTAAGGAGCCCAAAATAAAAGCCAGAGAGAATGCCCACACTTTAGAAAACGTAGGTTCAGTACCTGTGTTTGGTCCACCTAACACCGGTCATCTGTTACATCCCTTACAAAAATCCAAGACGAGTCAGTGGGATTTCCCACCAGTTTGACTCAATGCAAAAACGGATTCACTCGGAACTTCATGTAAGCAAGCCCGTTGGAAAAGCTCCTTCTCAATGACAAGCTAAAGCCAAAGGGAGGGCAGAGGACAAGCCTGAACAAGGTGTTCAGCTGCATTTTACTGAGAGTTGTAGCTGGAATTTGCAACGCTTCACCTCTGAAAGCTGAGAGCTCCCAGGCACTGCCTACCTATCACATTAAGAGTTTACTTAAGAGACCACTTCCATCACCTTGCAAAGAAATCTTACACCTAGAAGGAGGCACTGTCTGTCCCTCTTAGCAGATCTTACAGGAATAATCTGTGGGAGATTATCTATTCAAACAACCAACCTTACAGGTGCTACTCCCAGTCTCTCGCAGCTTATCTTCGTCCACAGAAATGTGCAAGAAGAGGAGAGAGCAAGCTGCTGCCACAAACAGGCTCGCACCCTGACAGCCTCCCAGTCCGGGGCTCGCAGGGGTAGGAGCATTAATTAGATGCCATCACTGTGCCAAGACACTTTACAGGTTTCCTAGGAATGTCTGTACAAGAAACTGTAGCAGAAGTTACAATTTGCACCTGTGTTCATTTCTTTCCTCTTAAAAATGTGGTTGTTAGACTACTCTCTTTTTTTCCCTTGCAAAAATATATTCATTTAGGTAAACACTACAGCACTAGTCGCAGCTCCAAATGAAGTATTTTCTTTGGGCTCATTCTCACAGCCGTGATTTCACACCTTGACACCATAAAGCTGTGTTAAAGACTGTGGTTTAGTTTCCTTGCTTTTCTTGGATTATACAGTATCCTAAGGTCAAAACTCAGGAAAATCCAAAACTGTTATTAAAAAAGAAAAACTATCTATGAAGTGATGACAAATTGCAGACTACAGGTGTTAGATTACATTTTGACTCCAGGCAGGTTTAATATACTTTAGTTTCCTTTTACAATTGCCCTTAGCAGGTACCGTTATCGGTAAGGGATTTAAAAAAAATATATGGTACTCAATAAAAGAAGACCGTGTCAAAAGAAATCAATATGAGCGTGCAAAATGGTAGGAAGTCTGACATGGATAAATATGTTCACTTTCATCTAACTTCAGTCTGAGCTTCTTTTAATTTTGTAGCTCAAATGCTAGCCGCACATCCTGTGCGTTTTCCAATACAGCTTAGTAATTGCTTCACAAGAGTAAACACCGTTATTAGAGATAATTATAATACATGTTTGTGATATGATGCACGCCGTCTCATGCAAGCCAGACCAAATCAGCCAACCAGAGCTGGTGGCTACGACAACTTGTAACCCAGCAGCCCTGGGTCCTATTCAGCCGCAAAGACAAAGCGGTCACACAGTAAAAAAATCCCCCAAATATTCAGGCCTTTCCTATCACCCTTCATCTGCTGCTGACCACCACCGGAGCCAGAATATTGGATCAGACAAACCCCAAGTCCTAAATCTTTCAGCTTTGAGGTACAAGCCACTCTCTGAGCCACGCAAAAGGGGAGTCAGGGGGAACTGTGAGCAGAGAAATGAGTTCCACAGGGAATCCGAAGTCAAAGGCAAGTTTGGTTTCCAGGCTGGAATGCGAGCTGGTTGAAGTGATTCATTTCAACATCTTTGGAGCACACTTGCCACATGCTTCCCTTTGCTTTATGGCGGTCGCCTTGCTTAAGGGCAGGAAATAGGCAGTGATCTGAAAACATGGCAAGACACTGAACAAACACCCAGGCTCTGAAACAGTGGCCCCATCCTGCAGTTCTTCTCCAGGACCAAGCTGTCAAAACGGGTCAAAAAGGTGACTAAAAAGACAACAGGAAGAAAGAAAAAAATCAAAAACTAACAAAACTTTCAGTTGTGCATTGCTTTTGCCACCCCAGGCAAAGTGATAAGCATAAGCATTAGCAAAACACAATTGATCTTGACTGGAAGGCGGGGGGAAGGTGTCTCCCCCCTCCGGCACACACTGCTCCCATTAATGCTAACAGGAGCTTAGCATGCATCAAAGAGCAAATACACCACAAAACATTTTTAAGAGCTATCATCACTGGAGATAAAATATAAATTACAGTCTGATTACACTGCGCTGCTAAGAGGCTACATGTGCAGCATAGCTCGCAGTGACAACTGGAGATGACCAGATAGCTTTTGGACAGGCCTAAGGTTACCGTAAAACATCTGTGTGGAGGAATCTTTCCTTGCCTTTGCTTTCCTTTCAAGAAGCCGTGGCACTGCTGTCTGCACAGTTGTTTGAAGAATGTTTACAAATTGACAAAGAGAAAAAAAATTTCTGCCATCACTCGACCACAATCATGATCTTATTCTTCAGTAATGCGTGGTTTATTTCCCTTTCCTGATCTCTGTTAATAGACAGCACGTGCCTACACAATAGCCACTATTTTGTCTGTATAATGTTAAAAAAATAAATCACAAAACTCTGACAATGCAGAGCAGTGTCCCGGTGTTTCCTGGGGTAACTGCTCTCCCTCGAACGCTAACTCAACTCTTCCCACAAAAGCACAGGCACAACTTTCATTGCTGTGCAAGTGCCTGAGAACTGGCTGATTTTATGGGGTAGCATAAATGAGCTCATGCTGATGAACGTTAGTGGATTAGCTCTGAATTTCCCATCTTTGGCTGGTTTAAACCAGATTCTTAGGTTTATGGCATAGTAACTGTGGCCAGCAGTGGATATCCCTTTCTCAAATACCTACCTGCAGCCTGGGAAGGTTGTC
Source organism: Platalea leucorodia (assembly GCF_965183815.1). Taxonomy (NCBI): domain Eukaryota; kingdom Metazoa; phylum Chordata; class Aves; order Pelecaniformes; family Threskiornithidae; genus Platalea; species Platalea leucorodia. The sequence continues at coordinate 71,096,649 of NC_138827.1, forward strand.
AACAACTACGACTCAGCCCGCAGGTGGAGCTGGCACGTACCTACTGTATAAATACACAACAGGCCAGATTCATTCCGGCTTCTGCTGGCACAAACCAGGGTGCTGGTGACAGAGAGGCCGATGTGGCCAGGAAGTGTTGCACAACGCCGCTGCAGACTCTCTCCTGAAGGCGTCGGTGATGGATGGCTCCATTGTCTGGGGATGGGGCACGGCCAACACAGCTGGCACGGGGGCTGGCTTGCTGCATCCCCTGGCAGGCAGGCAGGACTCTGCCGGCCTCGAAGAAGCCATGCAAGCCTCTCTTGCCTGTAACCTGCGGTAGTGAGGCAGCCCGCCCCCGCAAGGGAAAAAGCAACAGCCCCATAAAGGTTCTCACTGCCCTTCTGCATGGTGATGCTAACTGGAGTCCCACTCAAGCGGGACTTTCAGCATTTGCGAACGCATCAAGGGCCACAAAACCTTCCAGTTAACACTCACCTTCTTCAAAAAAAGACCATGAGCTTTGTGGGCCTCTGACTTGCCTCTTCGGTGCTTTCTCTTGCAGCCCTAGCAAGGCTCCTCAGGGTGCCATGGCGTGTAGAGCCCTGCTTGGCAGTTTCCAAATCGAGACAGAGCTTGGTTGTGGTTGGAGGGAGGGTCTGTCAAAGATATCGGCTTGATTCTGAGTTTCCCCAACCCTGCTAATCCTAATGAGGAGCTGGCAGAACGCCACAGGAACTACGGAAGTAACAAAAGGCTTTTTGGTTTGCTTTTCTGCAGACAAAATACTTCTTGTATCCTCTACGTCTTCTTGTTTAATTAACACTACACATGTTCTCCTTTTAATTTGAAAATCAGAAGAGTATTTGCGGGCAGCGTGAGCAAGATCTTCCCTGAGAAGCCCCAACCTAGAGCCATGCTTAAGGCCAAGCTCTAAACCCCTAACTATGGTGGCACGGATGGCGCCACTATAATCATGTTGTTTTCCAGTTACTCAGATCAGGAGTAGGCACTGCATTATTTCAGGAAGAATATGTTTGGATTAGACACTGGATTCTGGGGGGGTGTATGGGGGGGTAATTATTTGTCCCATCAAACTGTTTTAGGTCCTTACAGATGGCTATTTGGGTTCCAGGAATACCCAGCCGTACTGCTAATTTTTACAATGGGGGCAGTTAGAAGTCAGAAGAACCTGACTGTTATGGTTAGTGAAAATAGTAGATTTGTGCTGATAAAACACTACTCAGCATGTTTTTTGCTTTCTAGACGTAACCACCAATGCACTTAATAACAGGACTTGAGCAAACTATACTGTGTGAATCAAACACATAAAAGTATAAATATTCCTTTTTTTAGAAAGCAAGTCTTAAAAAGTGCATTATAATCAACTACCATGGTAAAAGGCAAAATATCCAGCATTACCACACACGCAACTGGCATAATGTGCTTTATTATACCCTTAGCTTGAAACTGGGTAAATAAAAATCAAATGACCAAAGTACAGTCTCCCGCACAGAGTAGGGCACTGAGGACAGGAGGCCTCACAGAAATAAATCTGAAATCCTTTGTCTTCCTGATTACGCTCTGGAAAAGGTGGACACGACTGGAAGACTGAAGAAGCTACGCTGGTGTTGCTGCTCTCCCTGTCTCACCACTCTGACCTGTACCTATTTTATAGGTTCTGGATGCTGGAAGAAAAAGGCTTTACGGAAAGTAAACAGCACCTGTGGTTTATATTCACAGTACTAGAAAATACGCAGTTGGGGAAAATATGCAGTTGTTCATTTTTAATAAAATGCTTTAATATATGGCCAGCGAGGCAGTATTGGGACAAAGCAGAGGATGATGCTGTTACAGCCCTGGGATCCATCCCTGGCTTTGCCGCTGCCTGCTGTGGGGAGCTCTGTGGACCACTCAGCCCATGGCTGGTTACACACACACAATCGGAGGGGTAAGCTCACGCTTAACACAAGCCTGCCGCTTGTGTACGTCTGTGTGCAAGGAGCCTCAGGCTTTTGATAGAAATGCAAAACACCATTCTTTGCTTCATTAAGATTAGAATTGTGTGGCATTTTTCAGTCAAAAATCTTTCTTTCGGTCAAAAATGTTGACTGAGTGACATCAAAGTATTGCCTAAATAAAGTCTACTTTGCCAAGCTGTTTGCCTGGGGTGGCAGGGGGGGAGGGTGGATATTCTGACAAAGTTCAAGCAGTTGTTTAGGCATTTTTCATGAAACAGCATATTCTGGTTGCTTTTATTCAGAACAACTTTTGCTCTTCAAATTCTTCCTATTTGCCTTTAAAGCATTTTGTTGCTCTAAACTGCCGCAAACCTTTTTTTTTTTTTATATTAACTGGAAATAATAATTTAAAAAGCGCCAACGTATTTTTTTCTTTCAGTATTTCAGAAATGTCAGCAACCCCTTAAACTCAGCTCAAGCACTTCTATAGCTCTAGGCTGTACCACCCAAGGAACAGAAGCTCATAGCCATCTATCTACCCACCTACCTCCTTCACCGTCATATTTACAATGGGTTGTACTGATGGGAGCTCTGAAAGAATGAAATGTAATGCAGTTTATAAAAGGAGCAGCATGTGAATCCTTCCTACCTCAAAATCCAATAAAGCTTATGATTTTTATTGCATGTGGGAGTCCTTTGGTCTGTGTAATACTGATTAGCAGCTTGGCCAGCAAGTCTGATAAAGCCAGAAAGTACTTTCGAATATATTCTGGTCAGAGACACCTGGGAGTGAAGCGTGCGTGTTGCAGCTGATGGCCCCAGGGGCACACACGTACCTTGGGATTTCTTCCTTGGTTCTGTCCCATCTCGCCATGGTTTTGTTCCATTCTCTCCAGAAAGAACGACTCCAAGCCTCTCTTATCCTTGAATCTTCCCATAAAGGAGGCATCATCTCAAAACTATTTCCCCTCACCTTTCCAACACGCGTGAACCCAAAAAATTTACAATCTGCTTCAGTCAGGGCTCCAGACTAGACTTTAATGCATCCCAAACAGAGCAACACAGCATTCTTACTCCTGATCTCATTTAAACAAGGGAACACCAGGAATAACATTACTCCAAGTCAGCAATGCTTCCCCGGTGCTAATCAGGCCATTAAAAAGGCATAAGCAGTTTGTTTGACACAGAGGGACAAAGACAACCACAGAAACGAACAAAAACCAGGGAAAAATTAGAGATTAAAAGTAATAATACTCCTTTCAGCAAACCACAGTCTGAATGCATGATAAGTGGCTAAAAGACACAATCACTGCAAGATCTAGAGACAAAAAAGTCTCTTGACTGAATGAAATGTAAATTAAACCCGCTCTGGTACAGAAGCATTTCCTTCACAGGGCAGTACTCACTGCCATCGGGAAATCCAGACCCATTTGCTGCAAACGAGGGCTGCCGCAGCTGACCCTCCCTGATCTCGCTTAAGGAAAACACACACGCTCAAAGTCAACAGTTGGAGGGAAAGGAAGAAAAACCCAAACGCGGCAGACTTGCAAGAAGAGATTTCCATGGAGGTTCCCTTCCCAAATAAGCAGATGGTTTCCAGTTAGTCAGGGTCAGGGACTGCCCGTGTGGTTTCCTGCCTGCTTGCCTTTGTAGCTTATCTAGATCTCATCAAGATACGCAGTCCGAAAAAATTAGAATGGCTAAGTACAGAAATTAGGGAAACTAAATACAAATGAGCCTTGGTTTGCACTTGTGCAGACGAGCAAAGGAATCTGTGCCCGCGGGTGGGATGAATGCAGCGGTGCCAACCCCTCTGCCGGGGCAGCCACGTTGGCCTGCGGCACATCTCATCTGCAGAGGCCGGGTCAGGTCTCGTTAATGCCGCTGTGCCGGCCCAGGCACCAAAGCTGTGCCTAACTCTATCCAAAACACTCTGGGAAACAGCTCAGCTGCTTTGAAAATACCCCTGACATCAGTTTACAAGCCTGCCTGCTTTAACTGCGGTGCCGGTGCTTGCCGGCAGGCCGGTTACACGGCGTATGCCCATCCACGCTCGCAGCCCTCGGAGGGGTGGCACACACGCAGCGCACGTCTACGTGTTTTACAAAGCTCCGGGCAGACGCTGGCTCTTGCGATGCCGTGCATGGGAGCAAAGCAAAAATCCAACCAGGAACGTATGCACAAGCTACCATATGGAAAGGGCATTCTCAAATTAAGCCCTGAAACCCAGATGAGATCTGAGCGAAGGACAGTTTCACTTAAAGGAAATCTCTGAGGTCAACCAGCAATTAACTGAAAGGTTCTGATTGAATACGCTATTGACTGCGCTCACATCAGACAGCTTCCTGTTTATTATACCTTATGGGCTGTCTAGGTGCCAAGACATTAAACTGTCAATAATCTATTAATACTAAACAGCTCCTCCCTCCTTACTCCCCCATGCAAATACTCTTAGGCTCAGAAACTGCACTAAAAAGATGGAAATTTTTGAAGTGAGATGGAAATGAGCTTTTTAGGGTCTTTCTTTGCTTAGTTCCAGCTGAAAGTACAGCAACATTCATAAACAATATAACACGCAGTCTATAACTACATGGAAAAAATTGTGTTAAAAAAAATCAGACATGATTGAGACCATATCCTGAAATCTGGCTTTCTTTTCCAAGCCATCTTTAAACAGTCTAAGTTAAATTTAATTAACAATTTACAGCAAGGAGAGAGAAGTTATTTAAAGAGAGGCCTACAGGTCCTTAACATTCAGTGTCTGGGAAACAGTTGTATATAAAAAAAAAAGTTTTAATGAATTTAATAGAGAAAAGCACTTTAATTAAATGCTGTCAAAGAGGATTGTATTAATGACTGCACACAAAGGAATTTAGAGCAAGCCAAGTATATTTAGCAAATAGGAAGTAGGCTTTCAGAGGCTGCAACTATTTATGTTTCTGCCATTGCAATGCATCTAGGAGATCGCGTTGCCAATTGAAAGCGGTTATGTTATTAGATATGATTTTATTTATTATGGATTATTAAAATTTCAAATCCTGCAGGGAATACATTTATTTCACTTCTAAAATGAAAGAACAAAGAGATTTCCTGCTTGTTCAGTAAGAGGAAAAATAGAAGAGGAAATAAATAATAAATAATAATAATAATAACTTAGCACTTAACTAGTGAAGTGCTGTCCAGACAGATCTTTTTATGGGGCCTGTTGAGTCCTGGAAATTTAGTGTGTCTCCTTCCTTCTGCTACGACTGGATGGATTCGCAGTTGCTACTGCAGCTTCCCTCAACACAGCACAGAAAGAGGAGCCAGCTCTTACTCCTCACGGGCAGGATACAACTCCTCGTTGTATCCTGTGGTAGCACATGGGACTTCTGCGATACCCTGCATGCTTCAAATCTAAAAATTACTGAAAGTCCAAGAAGTAAAAAGAAATCTAGGTTGCCACGCTTTTTGCAAGCATGACTGAGAAGACCGAGGTTTTCCAGACCTAACCAAGAGACTTACCCACACAACTCTCATAAAAGCCCCTACCAACGATGGGTCTGCGTTAAGCCTTTTGGCAGAATGTGCTCGCCTTCCTCGACATCCATGTTATGGGACTTGTGGCAAGAAGGAAGGGGGCTCCTCACAATTCTCCCTGCCCGTGTGCCTTGGATTCAAGTGCAGCAGATCAAACGGGCATGGCCTAGTAAGAGCATAATGTAGAGATCTAAACCATAAATTTGAGAAAAAGCAACTAGAAAATTCAAGGGTGTCAACGTTATTTTGTACTATGATGGTACAAGTATCATAAAACTCAATTTAATCCAAACTGGAAACCAAGGAATGTTTTTTGACCCAAAGTTAATGAGACGGCTGGGTCTGTAATATCCAGGATACGTTCTGTGATTTACCACATCCTTTTTGCCATATGTAATGGTAAGACGTTAATAATGATTTTAGAAGTTTCAAACTTCTCAGTGCTCCACCAGAGGCACCTTATACGTGCTTGTATGCCTTGGTTTCTGAACACCAAGTCCCTTTTAAGTTAGGCACCACGATGTCAGTTAGTCCCAAACGACTGGTTTTAAAATGTATTTATTTGTACTTAAATATAAGATTTCAGCCTTGAAGAAGTGAGTAGAACCGGGGAAAAAGACATTGGAAAGGAGGCACAAGGCGATGCCTCCTTCCTTTCACAATGTAAGTAGCATCATAAATGGTGAAGTTTAATTTTCTAAATACATTATCTGATTTTTGTTTAAGATTTTATTAAAGTCATGTGTTATGTGTGTTGAGAATGTAGCCTTTGTTGTTCCACAGCTAGGGATCTTGCAAACAGCTTCGCTTTGTCTGTGCCAAGATATTTTGGAATATTCTTTGAAACACTGTAAGCATAGATGACTGTGAGAAAAAATATGTGCTACCGTACTTCTGGGCACTTGATGTGTGAGAATAGTGCATAGACACAAAAACATTCCCCATTTCAATCTGCAATTCCTGTAGAAGTCCATACAAACATGGAACAACATACACAGCATACTAACCCTGAAAAAAAACATATCCCTGCACATATTCCAGTCTCTGGGCATTTCTAACCATTCAGAAAAAAAAAAAAGAAAAAAAAAAAAGAGTCCACAACAATGAATTTCCAAAAAAGACTGGCCTGGGGCAAGGAGACCGAGCACCTACATCCTGCTCCACCACAGCCTAACTCCCAGCACCGCCCAGAAGCTGCAGGATTTCCTTGGGGGATGCTGTGCAACACGGGAGGGAGAGCATCTCGCTTGCTCTCAGAGATCTTTGGGGGACAAGCAGTGCAATGTGCTCTGGTAGCACAATACAATCTTGTTTCGCTCCCCATGTAATTTTTATGATTGGCGATCTGCACAGAAAGGCCAGCTGCAATGATCCAGGGCTCTAAGATTTCTGTAAGGGGCCTGAGAATAAAATGTTGCATACGGCCAGTAGCCTATAAACATTTACACATCTCTAAAGCCTGATATTATCATTTATGTACAAGTGTGAGGGACAGGGAGTACTTAGGGAGCATTAAAATGAAATAAAAAAGAGCAATATTTTTAACTGCAAAAATTTTCAAACGTAAATGGAACAGAGGCTTATCTAGTGGCTTTTCAGCCTTCAAGATTTGCCTGCTGCCAGCCGGCAAGCTTCAAAGGTTGTGTGAATTTAAAGAGCTTTATTTAGTAATCTTGCTCTAGATGTTTGCTCATCTTCAACCTACTACAACTCCTTACAATGCTGGCAGCTTAGCATTTACGAGAGGGCCAGGACTGGAAGAAATGAGGGCTAAATCTGGGCAAATTGTGTGTGAACGGCAAAAGGGTGAGACGACAGGGGCTAGAGCTACAGTGATGTCATTTGCTAAAAAGACGACCTGTCAGAGCAACATCAACGCAAACCACCACCCCGCCAATTACTGCCAAGTCTCTGCAGCGCTAAATCTGCACGTTCAGATTTTAAGCAGAGTTTCTGCCTGGAGCATCCCAGGGGGAGCTGGGGCAGCCCAAGCAGAGCTGCTCTGGGGCAGCCTCGCACAGGCCGCCGTCTGGGCAGAACTGCCTCTGCCTCGAACGGGGCAGCACGTCCTGCATGACCGCGCACGCGTCCTCGGCCCCAGGGACGGCCTTTACCTCTGCCGCGGTGTCAGTACCCTCACAGTCGTCTTCGTTATAAGAAGCTGGTGAAGAAAAACACCAGCCATGCTCTCAGGGCTCCCTCACTTCAGAGTCCCACCTCATTCCTGCCCTGTCCTCAGCTAATCCTGGGCCAAATGAAAGCTGTCCCGGAGCAGGTGGCACTGAGGTGGCACCGCAGTTCCAGGAGTCTGAATGAATAGGGAAAGGATGTACTACTTGGACAAGACTAAACATGCCACCTCAGAAAAAACCAAAACTATCCACTTTACTTGATCTTCCGTTTCTAGGTTTAAATGGAATAATACTAAACCTAAACTAATTTCAGACATAGAAGCAGTTTTGCTTTAATTGCAAGTACACTCCCCACTATCATTTCAAGGGGAATCTCAAGCTTAAAGTTAATAAAAATCAGCAGCACTTTTCAGCCACATTAGATATCCACGCTAGGCGCATTAGGCAGGTTTGGCTATAGCAGTCAAAGCTCAGCAGCTTTCCACTGCAATTGTGATAACTATCAATCACAAGAAGCTCTATCGGACACCTGAGAGTCAAATGTAAGGGGTTCGTTGTCTGATACGAGCTCCTGTTGCCTTTGTCAAACCTCGTGCAAGGCTCCTGAGCTATCGTGGCCTGCCAGGAAAATGGTGTGCACCAAAAGGATGGAAAACCAGAGTGCACAGCCACAGCTTTTGTTCCAAAACGCAGCGTGTCTGGCTGGAGGGCACAGGTACTGGAGCAGTATAAGAAAGCAGTTCAGAGGTGGAAGCCCTCTGAGCATTTTGCACATACTGCTGTCTTCAGAGAAAGAGAGTCCCTTACCCCCACCCAAAAGCAGACACACATGATAGAGATAAATGCAGAGTAAGTGGCACTTGAAATATATATTGCCTTCAGCTTTAATACTGCATAGAAACAGAAGTTACAGAGCTTGATATTTTTTCCAGTGGTTTTTGAATGGTTTAGATTGAAAAGACATACTGAAATTGACTGTTATTGTCTAATTTTGATAAGAGAGAGAGAATGGAACTCCAGATAATATAACAACTGAAGACGACAGATATTCTCTACTGACAAAATTCACACATCTTGATCTGACATCTATTTCCCCCTGTACTTCTAAATCAAAGACAAAATAAATACTCCAGCTGCAACCCACCCAAACCAAAGCTCTGAGCTTTCTGAGTGGAATGAATAAACCTGTGATACAAATATCTCTAAAAGTCCATCTGGGCTTGTTGAGCACAAGTTGCCTCACCAGTCTTGACCACCCCTGTCTGAGCAGACATCACATCCAGCCACGCTGGAGCTGGAGGAATCAAAAAGCAGTGGGTATCCATCTATGGTCTGTCTTTTAGGTGCAGAGAAATGATCAAAAAGCGAAACTATCAGGGTGCAGCCATTAAGAATGAATCACAGGGCACACCATCCCCACAAAAAAATTTGTCTAGATAAAAAAGTAAGCACCGAAGTTTGAGAGGTAGCATGGTTTGGAAAAGTAGCTTTTGCCCAAGTCTCCCAGACAACTCAGTCCTGATTTCCAGTACGCGAAATCCCCTGCTGTAACCCGCGCAAACACGGCAAAAACTCACTGTGCACATCATCCTATAGATCATTAAGCACACCATGTTCCCTTATGGAATAACACAGTTTTGCTTCACTCATCATCTATGATTGCCAAAGTATTATTAATTAATATTTTTTAAGAAAAGAAATTTTAAGTCTCACTGTTTTTCCCATCTGCATGCTATGCATTGTGCGACCCATGAACTCTTAAGACATTGTTTAGAATCAGGTATTTCATTAGGAAGCACTACTGTGGTGTTCATTCCCCTCTTTATTACTTCTAGAAAGAGAATATGAAATTAGTTTCATTGGATTGCCATCGCCACTTGCCTTGACCCATTTTTACGAGGGCTCTACGTTCTGCTGCTTTGTATTTTATTGTCATTTCTAAAATATTTGTTCCCTTCCATCCCTCACAAAATGACAAAATTAGTATTTCATTTACTTCTGTGGTATGTTATTTTCCGCATATTTAAAGAGAGACCACAATGTTTGCAGTGAACACACAATACAAAAGAGCTTTCCTACAGCTTTCTGCTATGCCTTCTTTTATTTACTAATGTTCCTCCATGATTTATGATCTCAACTATTACAAATTGCCAGATTTGTCTAAATCAAAGCTTTTGAGAAAAAAAGGGCAGAGGGACGTCATTTTAAAAGTGACAAAAGTAACAGTGCATCAGAAAGCATGTGAAAACCATTCCTGTTTCTTCAAAGTCAACATTTGACTGCTCTTAAATCAATATGTACCTATCAGCTTCAGCAGATCTATCTGTAGAAAATGAAAGGCAAGGTTTCCCTGCTCTCTGAATAGTAGGTACTTCGCTGCAGTGGTGGCTCATTACTCCAGAGAATTGGCTTATCCAGCCCAACACTCCAGAGACAACAGCTTGATTCATCGTTTTTCCAACTGAGTCAGGTTTCTCTGCCCCAGCAATTAACAATGAATTAGCACTATATTAAAGTGCCAGGCAAGATGGTTATTCTCTGGAGTAGTCACCTTGGACACAGCAGACGAATAGGGGGAGAAGGGAGAGAAATTAGATTTACTGTATCCCAGCATGTCTGTAACAAACACCGAACCCCTGGTTGGCAATGGGAAGCGGCCGTAGGCACTTCTCAGCATTAACACTCCAGAAAGGTCCAATGCCAGTGAACAGCCCAGGAACTGTGGGATTTAGCGAGGGATGGAAAGTGAAACAGGGTACCCCCACCTCTGCAGAGTAGGAAGCTAAACACGGAAGCACGAGGACTGCTTGCTGCAAAGTGGCTACTTTGCATGCAGTCTGTCCAACAGATCTACCTAAGAGCCAGGCCAGGCCAGATCAAAGGTCCAGCCAGGATCCCACGTGTGATGGTGGTGTAAGAGGATGAGAACAGGGCAAAAATATAATAACGCTTTCCAGCATATCCTCCCATCCTCCAGCAACCTGTGGCTCAAGCACTCCGTAAATCAGAGGTGATGTCCTTGTGGTATCTAGCTAGCAACAAACTCACAGGTCTTTTTCTAAGTCCCACAGCAGCACTTTGTGATTACACCACATTGCACAGAACGGGACGGAGAAAGAGTCACTTAGTGCACACCTGAATTTCCTTAAAAACCAAGCGAGTGGCTGTGGCGAGCTGAGCCTGCGTGCACAGAAACACGTAGGTGTAGTGTGGATGCTCTGCAACCAGCATGTGAAGGAAAATCCATGCTCCAGCATGTCCATATGGTCACACCCGATGCTGCTAGAGAACACAGCCATGTCACAGAGCTCCACAGGGCTCACATTTTACGACTCCTCAGCACAATAACAAATAAATCAAGTGTGCAGGGAGGAATTTCTTGTGCACTGAGCTTCCACTATAGACATTTTTTATTTCAGAAACAGGAAAATATTTGATTGAATGGATTAATATATGGCTGACAGGAAAAATCTAATGGAAGAGAGAAAAAAAGACAATGTTTCTTTTTAAAGCTCTGAACCTAAAACTAAACAGTGAGGTACAGGCTAGTAATACCGAAAAGAGGGCAAGAACCTGCCACAAAGAAACAACAATGCCATAAACATCAAGAGCCAAATTCTGTCCAGCTAATCTACAGCACTGTAACAACTGCCCCGCTGCGCACACCCTGCCGTTAGAGGACAGAAACCAAACCCAGCCTTGGGGCGATTCCCTCACTGAAGGTGTGCCCAACCCTGTAATCTGCGAGTGAACTACACAAAACCCATCACAATGAAATCTTTGCCATTTCCAAGAAGCCATGCTGGCAAAAAGGCTGAATTTTATCTATCCATTATCTGTCTTTTGCCTGGTCGTGCCTCTTGTGATGATAGCCAGGAGTTTCTTCCAAGTTCTTCAGTCTGATGGAGGGGCATCCCCAGCCCAGAGAGGGCTCGACCGTGGTGGCAGGGAGCTCTGGCAGCAGCATGGGGCAGCCTGTTTTCAGGCTCTCCCAGTCTCACAGCTGGAGGAGCATGAGACTCAAGCATCAGACACAAGTTACTGTAGGCACGTCAAATCCATCAGGGCAGAGAGAAAGATGGGCCGGGTGGAGAGAGAAAGCACAACCAAGAGCCTCCTGCCTGCTTTGGTGTTACAGTACCGCACCTGCTGTTAGCCATAGCGCTGCTCCTTGTATCTTCTTCAAAGGACTGTCATCTTGACATCAAGGCTGCAGGTAAGGGCTCAACTTATAGCGCGCTTTTCACTAGCAAAGCCTGCAAAGCAAAGTAGGCTGGTGACTGCAGCTCTTGGATGTTTCCACCCCCTGCTAAAATGCAGCCAGGCACTGTGGCAGACATTCTGCACCCGCCACCGCTTTGAGAAGGAAATGAGGGTTGCTTTCCCACTTGACACTACGGAGGGAATTTCAGACAGGCAGAATGTAATTACTTGGCCTGGAGTTCGGCCAGGAGCAGGGCCCAAGACCCCTACCCTTACGTAAAGTGTCACAAAATCTCCAATGACTGCAAGTGTGAGGACCTCAGCTTTACATCTCTGGCTGCTGTCATTGATTCTTCATGGCTAATTACCTAATAGTGGCCCTTGCAGCAAAGCCAAAAAACAAACCTCGCTGCTTGAAACAATTCAAGTCCCAGAGACCAAAAACTATGCAAAAATTGCTTGGTGCAGGGTATCTTTTGACAGTAGGGAGCAGGTGGACAGCAAGCCTCCTGTGTCTTGCACTGGTGGTGTGCCACTCAGAAACCTACTGGGGTTTTTGGATGGGCAAACATAGCTTTAAAATGCAGCACCCCCAAAACACAAGCCTACTGTATCAACTGTATACCAGGGTCTCCAGAGTTTTGCTGTATGTAGTTGCCAGCTGGTTCCATTTATTTTTCTTCATTTTTCATATTTTGACTGTAATAAATAATTAATCCATGGCTTTGTAACTTGCTGACAAATACAAATGCGTCGCATTCCAACACAGTGTAACGTGTCACTCACAAGAGCCAACCTGCACGACACAGAAAAGCAATGCGCAGAAGGCTTTGGAAAGTAGGCTAATCATCAGGGTCACCCACAAGAGCTCAGGGAAACTTTTTCTTCAAACTGCCCATAAGAGGATATTCCTACTTGCTCTGGGCACCAGAACTGGGTTAATATGTTCAAATCTACATAGGTCTAGTCGTCTTCCCAAATGTTATCTCAGCCCTTTACCCTTTTATAGCTCCTTGCCTCCAAGATCCTACAAACTTTTGGGAACACAGAAGACAAAATTTGCAACGTTAATTACTTAGAGCACTTCCCCTACTTTATAGCCCTGAGAATCCAAACCCCAGGAAACGCATTTTTTCTTCCAGGTAAAGACCGAATGGAAAATAAGGAGGAAGTCGGTAGCAGAAGAGACAAAGGAGACTGAACTAGGCAATAATTAATCTGGGTGAGAACAACGTGTTTCAGAAGGGGCAGGACTACAAGACTGAAAAACCTCCCAGCTTTGGAAAAAGGTGACTATATAGTTGGCAGCAGCAGAACAAGAGCAGTGACAAAGTATAGAGGCTGAATGCCAAGGTTCACAGCAAGAGTAGCAAAGCAGTGCAAGCTGCCGTCAAACAACAACGGGGAGGGCAAAGGTCGGAGAAGGAACTGTGGGATTATCAGAGAGAAACGCAATATGGACGATTCTCTGAGAGCTGTCACGCAATGGGGTCAGGTGAATGGCACCAAGCGCCAGTGGCAATCCAAAAGGACGGTCTGCTGTGGAAGGCATCACCTCAGCTTTTTAGATTGAAAAAACATGTCCTGAGCCTCTCTTGACCATCAGCAGATGTTTGGGTTTGCGACATGCATCTCTATTTATTAGGAATACACATAAGGCTGATTTTCTCTTCTAACTGAAGTTGGAACTGCAAAGGTGAAAAATCTTGTAGTATTTTCACTTCATTTTCCCTATGCATATTTGTATCTATTTATTTCTCATTCTATTAAGACTTGAGACAAGGACAGAATAAAGGTGCACAAACCAAAAATTCATACTAGTCATAAAGGTTGTAGAGAGGAGCAAAACAATCCTAAGGAGGCTGTGAAATGAAAGCCTGTTCCCTGCAAAATACTCACCACGGTCATTTTAGAAGTACTTTTAATTTTCAGTGAATATATAAAAAACACTTCCCCATGTTACGCTCTTCAAAACCCCCGTGTTACCCATGCATGGACAAACTTCCTCTCCTACCCTCCTACTTTTCCTGAAGCGTTATCTGTCTCCTTCGAACAAAAGCAAATGTATGGCTGCAGTTGCCTGTTGGCCACCATTTGAGAGTGGGTATCAGGGGTGCTCAGGGTCTGTGAGAAGGAAGCGAGTGACCAAGCCCCCACTCCTGTTCTGCCTCCCAAATAACCGCACACTTCTTGCTGCTGCTGAGGAACACATTTGTACTCCTCTAAATGTCAGCAGTTTTAGACAGCTAAATTGTGTTTCAGCCGCAACACAACTACTGACAACAAGGGAGCTCCATAACATCACTACTACTGTCCTTGCTGTTATTGGCGGCACGGATTGCCACATCCCTTCTCTTCAACCACCAACACAAACTGGCACACACTCACGCACATGCTGCAACATACACACAATGAGCTCTGAACCTGAGAGCTGTGGCTTGCATGTGACCCTACAGACAGATGAAAACTGGGGTGTCTCAACCTGCAAAGCAGAAGGAAGCTGGAACCAGTTGCTTCTCTCTACCTCTGACAGCTGCTCCCCCTTGCAGACACCCCGAGAAAGAAGTTAGCGCTCTGACCTGCACGGGCTCAGGAGTGAGCTGGACAACATGCTGCATACGCTCACTGTGGTGGTGTCTGGACTCTTCCTCGTAGATCACATCCCTCTCGTGCTGGGGAAGGTTCAGGAAGCGGCGAATGGTGCAGAGGTTCTCCCAAAGGGTGCGGTTTTCCGGACTTGGGTTTTCCTTCCAGCGAAGCAGCTCACACAGCCAGCCCTGCAACGGTAGGGTCAGCACGGTTAATTCACTGAGCACCGAAGAACCAGATGTAAGTGGAAGGTCAGCTAGACTTAAAGCTCTCTGGTGCAAGTTTCGCTGGTCTCATCTCACACAGAACACCCCTTAACCTCAGCTGCCCTTCGGTCTCAACAAATCCTTGATATATTTCCTGCAAGCTGGAGAAACAAACACAACCAGCAGTGCTTAACGTGAATCAGGAAGCACAGCATCTTGCCCCCAGGCATGTTTAAAATGCTCAGATATAACTATTTTTCCTATAAAAAAAGAGTTGAAATAAATGTGCATCTCCACTTCCATTTCAGAGCCCCTTTATTTCTTCATCCAAGCAAGAGAAAAGGAGACATCACCCCTGAGACTTGCTGAAAATCCTCATGCTAAGGGTTGCAGCTGCAGGACCAGAAATTCAACCACTACTGAAAATGTTTAGAAGAAGATACTACCAAGTAAAGACCTCTGATCTGCTGTCACTATGTTGCATTGACTCCCCCAGCTCTGAACCCCAGTAAAATTTGACAGCTTTAAATAATCAAATGGCCACTTAGAAGATGCAACCTCACAGAAAGGGAATCCTCTAGTATTTAGCATGAAAGCAGCAAACAGGGTCCTGCAGAAGTTACTAGAGAGATCGAGATACTAGATGGAGGTAACTCTAAACCCAACTACAGATCATAATAATAGTAGATTTTATTCCTGCTATATTGTTTTAAGGTTAGTTTGAAATGCCTTCAGAAAGTTACCACTGGATGAAATCCCGTAGGACCTCTCCACAGGGGCTGAGAGCTCAGACCCCCGGAGGAACACACCAGTGCTTCAGCAAGAGGAAACCACCCTAAAACACAAAGCCAACCAGAGAGCATGATGGCAATAGCTGTTAAGGTGAGGACAGCCCGCCCGGGTGTGTTGAGCACGCCTGGTGGTGACCCAGCATCCCCAGCAGGTTAACCAGGGACGGTGGCTGTTGGCGCACCTGGCCGGGGCGGGGGGACAGCCAGCCCCGTCCTGCCTGCCAGCAGTCAGCCCCGCTTGGGGCTGGGAACAGCGACTCCCCTCCTCTGCCTGCGCGCAAGGAGACGCAATGCAAATGACAGAATACGAGAAGATAATGCTGAGGATGCTGTCAACGCGCCTTACTGACTCCTGTCAAAATATTTTACCTAGTAGCTTTATAACCCATCATTTTCGAGCTACAACTCAGCATTTTGACACCATTTTGACAGGCACCTTGCAATACCTAAAAGATAGCTTGATCAATGTTAAAAATGTTCGGTACAAGAAGAAGCCAAAACTGTATTTTTCCGAACAGCGACTAGAGCAAGCTGAACAGCCAGGTTCATCACTGGCCCACGTGGGGGTTTTTTAGCATTGCTTTTTTGTGTAACAACTTGTAAGCCATTGACAACTTCTACCGTGCACTCTAAACCCCGTATATAATATCATAAGCCGTTGTTTGTCTTACTCTCCACTGTGTCTTCTGCCTTCACCCCCCCAAAAAAAAGGCAAGATTTGATTATCTCCGCTGCATCAGCCAAGACAGCAACACCAGCTGTTCTCATTGTGCAGCCTCTTCCTCACGGCCTACATGTTAATAACCTGATCATTCCATTTTCTCCTTCAACTGCCGGCTGCAGCACAGCGAAGAGACAAAAACCCAGGCCCATCTGCAGCAGCTGTAGGCACTGAACTGTGAAGCCACCAGGGATTTATAAACTAATCTGTAACACAACACTGCCTTGTTTTTACAAGTGAGAGGCCACATTTGTGCAGACCTGATCTTTTCTTGCAATAAACTAGGAGGGTGGGGGGGAGGCAAGGATGAAAACAAGATATCTAATCATTTACTTAGGGAAAAAAATAATCTGTATTATATTTTCAAAGTATTTTGGCTGGTATTTGGGTATCTCTCAGCCAGGGGATGTCTGCATTTTAATGTGGTTTGGCCACATCCCTTGCCCTCAGTTCTCCTCTTTCCCTTTCCTCCACTCAGAAATCCCCCCAAACTTTCTCTCTTTTAGAGAAAAGACAGGAAGAAAATCTTCCAGCTCCACAGTGTTCTCTCAGGGGTTCCTCTGTACAAAGGAAATAATTTTTGAAATGGAAAATAAACCATCTGTGGAAAAAATAAGCTCCAGTTTCTCCCTCTTTTCAGTGATCTGAATAAGTCTCCAACTGAACTCTTTCAAATGTTTCAAGCAGGTATGTTTAACATCTCCCAAGGGATGCTGCAGCATGAAGACCAATGGTTTAGCAGAAAATACACACAAAACCCTGCACCTGGTGGAACCGGAGCCCCGTGCGGGGCAGGCCCGGGGGAAGACGGTTCCTGGGGCTCTCCCAAGGGCTGTGGGGCACTTTGCGGTGCCCGGCTCCGGCGCAGCCTGGGGATGGCTTGGCAGGGCCACCTCCCCTTCCCAAAGCTGGACCGGCTAGCCTGACGGCGACTGCTGCATTTTGATTTATCTGTCCCGTTATAATCAGCACTCATTACAATCACTTAGAGCAACACTACAGGCCTCATTATGGACTAGGCACTCGCTGCCATTAGTCTTTAAGAAGGATAGCGCTCAATTTGCCCGGCAACATGCGAGGTCCTGACCTTGGAGCTATTAGGGAAAAGATTAGACTGCAGTGTGACCATGTGTGCAGACATGAGCAAACCAAATTAATTTCTGGCAAAGGGAGGCACCAGGCAAAGACCCCGCCATCCTGAGGACACCTGAGAACTTCTCCATTCCCCAAAGGAGATAAGCTAATGGCACGTTTAAAGGAGCCTGGTTCTGAAGGTGAAGCACATCCGTGGTATTTAGAGAGATATTAATCCAGTTTCCCCACAAAGTATTTGCTTGGCTGATCAGATTAAGGGATCTAGCCTTCAACAGCACACCCCCACCACAGCAGGCCCCAAGAAATCTGTGATACTTCACAGCCTCAGACATATTGCACCATGTGTACCCAGCTGCTACAATAATTAGCTTATGAATGTATCAGCTGGTTCTGTGATTTTTATAAATAATAACTAACCTACAGAGCAGAAAGATTTTCATGAGCCTAATATTAGCAAGAAATTGCAAGGTGCGTCTAACTCTGAATTGTCATTGTGCTAAATGCCCTGTCTTCTCTCACGTTGTGCGGGACTGGATCTCCCCCAATGCCATTTATAAATATTTATTTTTGCATCGGCAACGGCAATGTATTTGTGGCAGCTTTCTTCACAACAGCCATCATTCGCTCACCCCCACACATACACACACGTACCCACTGTGTGCATGTGTACACTTATCTGCATCAAATCTGTCCTTTCATTGCTCTTTTCCTATCCTTCCCTTTATTTATTCAAGCATTCATTCTCTTGCCCGTCCATTCAAGACCCTATCTATCCATCTACGGGGCTGCTTATTAGGCGATAGCTTCGGCCAATACGTGAGAAAACACAGCGCTGCAGCTTACTCTCACATTCTTTATGATTGCTAGTAACCGCCTTCCCCATGCACAGATGAAAAGTCTGCATCGGATTTTTTTAATTATTTATTTAAATAATCTTAGCACGCCATCCAAGAAAGTTTTGCAGTACCAGGCAAAAAAAAAAAAAGAAAAAGTGTAAATGTCAAATAAAACAGTGACAGATGACAGTATTCTCTATTGAATAGCACCGTTTCTTCGTGCATGTTCAATGAGAACTCATGAATTATTAATACGCAAATCTCCTTTTTCTGTTAAAAATCTCAACTTGGGGTTTTTTGGTGGCAATTTTTTTTATTTTCTTTTATTTATTTCTTTGGGTCTGTGTATGTTACACAGAGCTTTCCAGGAGAATTATTTCATTTAAGAAATGCTAACATACAGAAATTCTTGGAGCTACAGCCATTCACAGCGAATTTCCCTGTATAGCTACATTTATTGGCATGAAGCAGGAAAAGTGAAGAAGGAGACGTTATCTCACCACCTTTTCCCCCACTCACCCACAACATCTGAGCTCACTGCATTACAAGCAAATCCAACTTCTGTGAACGTATTCTGAAAATCTAACAAATAACACATCCTTTCCCCAGATCCGTGATACACTGTGTTTCTGATCCTGCCTCCTCTGCACAAACAGCCCCCTTGACTGCCACAGAGTTACCAGGAGAGTTTGATACGTGCCAGTGTCAATATGGGTGGCAGAATCCGGCCCTTAATTGTCAGCTTCTAAGGTTCTGAAGTGGGAATGTCTTCCATTAAAAATAAGAGGAGGAAAAACAGCACAATTAAAGGATGATTTTGGCTCTACAGTCAGGCACACCCAGGGCTTGTGGTTACAAGGAATTCTGCTCAGAACTTCCTTCATTTCACCCCAAAACTTCTAGAGGCATCAAGAATGCAGCCCAATTTAGCTCATTAAAGAGAGCTGCAGAGAAGTGCTGGCCTCTATTTTTGTTGTTCTCATGAGACAAGATAAACATTTTCTAAGCATTTTATTTGATAAAACAAATAATATCATATTAATGTCCTATTTTTAACCTCTCTCTCTGTCTCCTAATCAAATACATTTCCACATAGCTAAGCAAACAACAACAAAAATCTGCAGGAAGCCAGCCATTCCCATTGTGCTTTTATGGTGTTAAAGAAACAGCGTGCTTACTACGCCAAAGCATTAGCTTTGGCGGGCTCAAACCCCCTTGAGGGACAGCTAGCTGGTGCAGCAATCACAAGCCATATTCTCTGTCACTTATCCCTGAGCCCTGTTTAGCAGCTTGACCCTTTCGCTTTTGCTAGACTTACCCTGGAGCAGGGGAGGACGCTCCGGCAGCCAGAGGTACCAGACTACAATACAGTCAGGTTGTCCAGTGCTCAACGAAGGTATGCACAAATATCCTCACCCCCAAAACTGCTTCCAGCAGATCTGCTGACTTGCAGTCAGCCAAGGACCAAATTTCTGATTAAAGGACAAGAAGGCACATGGGAAGAGTTCAGGCTCAGTTATGCTGGGGCTACAGGCCAGTGCTTGCACTTCGAGCAGATCTCTACTGAAATCCATCGCAGGTGGCAGTTGGGTGTCCACAGTGACTTACTGACAGGCAGCCTGTCTGCTCCGGCTGGACCACGAGGCACTTTGAGCCTGGATAAAACTCCAATTAAACTGACCTTGTGCTTCCCTGCAGTTACATTGAAATTAATAATAATAATAATAATACAGCTAGTTTTCTGTGCTGACATTTTCTAAGGTCGCCAGTGAAAGCGTGAGTAGGCAAATGAAGAGTTTTTAGTAAGAGTGATTCAGGAATAAATCTCAAAAATAAATGTAAAAGGCCATTTCCTCACCCACATCATCAGTGCAGAAAATGTCAACATATGTGACAAAAGGGAAAAAAAGCAGCAATGATCGACGCAAGTCTTGAAAGATTAGGAAAGAAATGCTGCACGGAGAAAGCTCCCTTTCTACACGGGATCACAGGAGTCCTCTGGACAAACTTCCTCAGCCTGTCTTCCCTCCGCTCAGTTTGGGACTCTGCAGTGCGAAATGAGCCAGATAATATTCAGCTCTTGTTCCTTAGTCGCCAAACTCTCGTTCCATGAATCCAATAAGTGTCTATTAAAATAAATAAACCCCCTAATGATTCAAGATAACCTAATCAAGAAAGCTGAAATGGATAAAAGACTAACTGTAATGGAGAGTTCTGTCATGGCTTCAATGAATTCTTGATGAGGGCCGGGGGAGGGGGACTGAACCTGAGAAGCTTTACTTGGAGCATTTTGATACAGTTCAAGGTTAATCACTCGATACCCTGGATTTTCTGAAATGCTCGCTACTTTTCCTCCCTCGAAAATTTAAGGCAACATGCAAAGCACTTACATGAGGGCCAGTTTCTCACTAGCCTTGTAAAACATGAAATAATACCAAAAAATGAATGAGGTACATGAGTCCTGACGTATCTTAGATTCATGGGAACATCAAGTCTGCTTACAGCTCTTGGCCTCAGAGGGAAGGATGCTGTGCGCTGAGGATATTTCCAGCGTGCCAAGTTCAAACTAGCTTCTCCCCACGCTGGAGAGGAAGCGTGGGCTTGTGGTTAGGGCAAGCAGCCTGCCATCAGCTCCCAGGTCTCCCAAGGACTTCCTGAGCAAAGCCCCAGCTCCACGACTGTCCCTGCTTCACTCAGCTGCTGAGAGGCTAACACACTGCTGCAGTTGCTGTCCTGGGTGGGGGTCACACTGTGACTGCATATAGAAGTCTGTAAAGAAGCTAATGTCCAAAGCTACTTCAAAGAAATTTTAAGTTCAGTCAAGGAGAGAAATGTCTTTCTGTATTTCCTTCATATGTAACAAGAACATCAAAATATCAGCACAACAGATACACCCCAGCTGTAGAGATTCACATCATCATAAAGGCACCAAGATGCTACAGCAGTAAGAAATGCCCTATATGCTTACACTAAATACGCTACACATCTTCACCACCAGCTGTTTTTCTAGCTGTTGTTCATCATCACTGGAAGCTAATTAGTTTAAGGGCACAGAAAATACCTATTATAAGCTAAAAGGGGGAGAGAAGGCATCCCATCATATCAAATGGATACAAGGGAATATAAGCTGGGAAGGAAAGAGAGGGAAGTACAAAATAAGGGGTTTCTAGAGCTAACCCTGCCCCAGAGTGACGCTGCTCATCCCACTCACAGTACCTCTATTTTCTTCTTGGCACGTGGGCAGGAGGTGAGGGCATGGGCAAGTGGCCATGGTGCTGAGACTCATCTAGTGTGGGCTCCTACTGTGGGGCTAAAACCCTCCTTGGCCAGAGAACAGGCTCCCAGACAATCCTGGCAATGAGGCAGGGATCTCAACATGAAAAGTCAGAGGAAAGGCGAGGAACTGTGGCAGTGATTTCCATCCATAGCCCTGGGTTTCTCTTAACCTGAAGGACCTCAACTGAAGGGCTTTTCTCCCCCCAACCTCCTTGACCCCTGGTGAAGTTTATTTTTTGTTTGTTCATTTTTAAAAAGGGCAAAGATATGAACTAGAGACCAAGCTTTGCCAGCTTAACATTTTTTCAAATGTTGCTCCGTGGGGTCTCTCTTGCTTTACTGTGGTGCAATGGAACAAATTCCAGTCCCTCGAGGAAGAATTTCAGTTTCAAGGGTTTCCTTTTTGGTTTCACTGGACTGGTGAAGGTCAAACCCTTCCATTTGCCCTGCCTGGGGTAGATCTCCAGCAGCATGTGCCCTGCTTCTCCACACCGCCCCAGCCTGATTAAGGAGAGTGAGTCTCTTGCCCTGGGAGAAGTGTGGGAAGTTCGGTCTCCATGTTCACACAAACTTTGCCCTACCTCAGACTGTCAACAAGCGCTCCAGCCAGCTATGCCCACTATTATTTTGATAGTGACTGTTTATTATGAACAGAACTATATTCCTAAACTCATTTTGCACAGACTAAGAAAAAAATGTCTGCTGAGAACAGCACGGCCTCTGCTAGGACTCTCACTAGAAGAGGTCAGAGGGATGATGCTGCTGCACTGTATTACAGAAGCACTGGCACATGGTCAGGGGGGAAATGGTTTTCCTGAAGTTATACTGTAGAGCAGCTGCAGAACCAGACCTCGAAGCCAGTTTTCAAGACCGACAGTGCAAACCTGAAGCAACCCAAGGTCAAAGTCTCTGCCTGTCCCACTGCCCAGCTCTGGAGACACACAGGCCACCCAAACACCTCTGAAGTGGCACACCAAAAACCCTTCTCCTTGTGAATCAAATATAACCAGGAGAGCCCAGAGCGCAGATTGGAAACCAAATCCTGGTGTTCTGGCCACGCTCAGAAACACTCCCAACATGATAATACAGGTCCCAAGTTTAGCCATTTAAAGGACAAAGGGCACTAGTAGGCGGCATCCCCAGACAAGCGCGCTGTCCAGTGGGTACATCACTAACAGCTGGCAGCTAAAATAGGATGACAGCTTTGGAGGCTGTGTTTGGAGGGCACTGAGCTCCTCAGCTCCTGCTGCCTTCAAAAATACAAAGGGATGTACAGCACTTCACAAACAAGACTAAAAATATCTAGATATAAGTTGCAAGGAATAAAATGCATATTAAGGGAAATAAGGGATGAATAAGTCAATGTCTAAAATGAATGGCCTGAGATTTTTATGAACATGGATTCCCTTAAAGAAGTCTCACCATACTACCTTGGTTCCTCTGTGAGGCCCTGTTCCTTGCATTTATGTTGACTTGTGAGCTCTGTGATTTGTAACCTTTGTTTCTAGCAGCTGCCCTTCCCTTTAGTTGCTGAACTGAGACTCTGCCATGACTTAAGAATAAAGATGGCTACTTGTTAAATTAGAGGTCAATTAACTCCACCAGTAGATGATGCCGCTTGCAATAACTGCTCTCAGTGGGTACCACTCTTCCTGTACGAAGACAGAAGACGAAATGAGGCCTCCATTGGCTCTGGATGCTCTCTCGGGTACATGACATACAGCCCTGCGTATAAAATGTCAAAACAGCCCTGTCGGAGATTCACTGGCTGCTAAAACTGTGAAGATCTCACAGCACCGTGGATTGCTGTTGACAGAACAGCAGTGCCCAACATAACACATGCCTTGTTAGCAAACTGGAAGCCTCTCAGTAGTCTGGGGTGAGGGAATAATAGAGGAAGCCAATGCAATGCAAGCCAGGCCTGTGGAGAACAGCAAGTGAACGAACCTTGGCGGAGAGTCCAAGCAAACCCTCAGACTAGCTCTTTTTTCCCCTCTTTCAAACTCTCTCTTCTGCAAACATGGGCAGTTTTCAATGAGCGCTTCCCACCATGTAACTCAGCTGCTGAAATCAGCAGCATCTTCACCAGGAGTGCCCACGACTGCTGCAACCGGCCTGCACAGAGCACTGGGAAAGCCCCACCGCTAGTTTTTAGGCAAGCTAGACCTAAGGCAACATGCTGACCATCCCACCATGCCAGTGGCTTTCCCCTACATGAGCAACTGTGTCCTTGCTTTTGGCACTCCTGCCGGCCACAGGGCACCCCAGCCAGCGGCGGGACACCACAGGCACGCCAAGCCAGGCTGGGGGGCAGGCACGCAGGTGGCTTTGGGGCAGGGAGAGGCCCCATACTACTATGGTTCTTGGCTACGGCTTCTCTGTCCCTGCCTTCCAGTGCCCCCATAAACCACTTTCATGCTCCAGCAGAGTGCTATGACATCTCAGCATGGCGAATGCTGGGTCATGCCAGGGAGCCAGTATTGCTTTGGCAGGGCTGTGAAACAAAAGAAACATCAGCCTCAGAAACACTTCTTTATTCGCTGCTGCTGAAGGAAAAAAAAAAAACCTTTATGGCAGTGACTTTGCTTTAAACAATAACATTTGTGGATCCTGTTCTTAACCTTTTGCATCTGGCTTTCCAAATCTGCCCTGTTCTTTTTCCACGTGAAAGACTACGGAGCTTATTTTTGTTTTGGTGCTGGTGTGCAATGCTGCCAGAGAAGCGCACTCAAGCTGGCACAGACCGAAGCTGGTGAGCCACCCAAATTATTGTTGGGTGGTTCAGTCCCTCTCTATTTCAAGAAGCCTCTCGGTATAATGACAGGAAGCTTGCAGGCAATTTTAAGCCAAACCTCAGAGAGGCTGGCATTCAGTCTGTGTTAAACACTCCTTATTAAAAGCTGTCCAGTCCGGATTCTGGGTGGAACTTTGATATCTGCATGGAGTAAAGAATAAGGGGCACGTTTGCAAAATCAATTGTGCAGTTTTTATATTTACTGCACGTTTACCACATATGTCATTTATTACACAGTGGAAAACCGTTAAATGCACAGTAGTTGTGCCAAGTGGCATTATGCTTTTAACAGCTTTATTCGTTTAACAGCTCCAGTTCTCATTATATTTTGCCATGTGGTACATGAGATTTTTATGCATTTAACAGTTTAAGAGGGTTCCATGGTATTTTCCTTTTATGTATTTCATACTGTGCCTGGGATTTTGTTGGGGGGTAGAGGGGTTGTGGACTGTAACCCCTGTACCCTGACAAGAGAAAGCAAAAGGCAAAGAAAATTAATGATTAAATGAGGAAGGAAAAATGAATCAGACCTCCATGCGTCAGGGCACAAATACCTGTTAACAAGGAGAAGGCTCTCCCATGTGCTTTGATAGCCTTTGATGCTTTGTTTATACGCCTTTCAACCTCTTATTTTATACCTACTTTAATGACTATAATGTTGTTTCCCTGCACAGAGGAAAAGAAAGTATGTATTTTGCTGAGTGCATGCATCTAGATACTTCCCCTCTCTCATTGCCACAGACACATTTGTGCATTTTTGTGTGCATATTGATGCCCTCTCCTAGCACAACTGAGTAATTTCATCCCGGATCAGAAGCAGCCCTTTTCACTGAGTAAACAATTCCTTCCAATGGTCTCCAATCCACTTGCTGCCCTTCCTACAAAAAAATTCTGTCTGTTCTCCTTTCCACAAAATCCCTTCTGGTGCATTATATTTTTTTAAAGAGTTGGATGAAATTTTTAAATTAATGGATTCTCTTCAAGAATTTCACCCCGACCTGGGTTTGCTTGCATGTATTTTTTACACCCAAGGTGGAAATTAATCCAGGAGAGCTCACTGCAGTGCCCTCTCATGCCTTTTTGTAAAAATGATTGTATCTGATGTGAATTATTCACATGGCAATACCGTATGCAGCACATACAACACACAAAAAAAAAAAAAGGAAACACCTGCCTAATATGTGGTTTCCCATTGCCTTCCCTCAGTTAATCACTTAAGAAAACAATTTCTTTACCTGCCAAATGAGAAGGATACCATCATTTTGAAAGGTCCTTGTCCCACTAGCAGAGGTCTAAGTTACATACCACAAGCGGGAAAAGACATGAGTGTTTGTACAAAAGGGGAGAAAAAGCTCGGCTGTGAGCTGATCCTTTCCTCAGCCTATTTTAAAAGGGAAAAGGAAACCACTTAAGCAGGCAAAAGCCAAAAACACGACAGGTTCCCCAGAGATGAAGATTATTATTATTGTAGGAACAGATGTATTTTTATTGGTGGGAGGAGGAGATGGGTCTAGTTCCAACCCCGGAGTTTGCTTTAAAAACAAAATCCCAAAAAGCCCCGCAACAACGAAATCCCCTCTACCACTCACCTGACTTTTATTGGCAGCCACTTTGGCAAACAGAGCTTGAGATACCTTGGCCCTTTTCATCTCCTGTTGGATCTCGTCATAAATGGCAGCTGTGATGTTGACGTTGGCGCCGTCCGCCTTAATGGGGAGGTCTGTTGTTGGTGTCGAGGTTTTGGCCTACCAAGAGACCATGAAAATAATAATTAAAAAAGTGCTGCTTTCAGCCCAGCCATCTGTGCAGAAATTATCAAAGGATTTCAGTCAGCTGATGCCAAACTGCATTAGCTACAGAGGGACACTTCCTGTCCATTATTCTAATCAGGTTAATTGTGATTGGAAATAATTGCAGTGCATTCCTATAGGACATGCAAGGCCCTGTCAACTCTCCCCCTCTCCCTCTCCCAGCGTGTTTATTGAGCAGCTCAACAACAGGATAGGTAGCCGGGGCACTCGGCTGCAGGCAGTGGCTGAAGTTGCCTTTGCCAGCCAGCTACTGCAGCAGAGGCACCAGCCTCTGCCGTCTCCCCCCTCTCTAAAAGTGGCCTACACCTTGGAGGAAGAGCCAATTCTCCCAGAAAAAATGAGTAAATGGGTAGAGGTCTCTAAATAATAAATTATTACTCAATTTAATGCACTCCCTCAAGTCTCCCTCATCCTTTATTAAAACTATATGTATGTCATTTGAGTATGTATGGTTTCCCAGCCTTATCATCATTATGCTAGCCAGACAGTCACCTAATTTCACCTAGGAAATCAGTGGAAATGAAAAAAAAAAAAAAATCATTTCATAAAGCTGGGCTTTGGCATGCCTTTGATGTGCTGCCCTCATTCTCCTAAACTCATATTGAGATTTTGTGTATTCTGCTGCACTCCTTTTAATTGAATGATTTCCCATCAGCTTCTGTGACAAATGAAGGACAATAACGGACGCTGCCAGTACTTTCTCTGGGCTGGACTACCCCTACAAGGCTTCTATCAGTACAGTTCAGCAGGCTGCTACAAGACTTTTATTTTAAAGCCCCTCGGCCGTGGCAGTCTCCAGAAGGCACTGGCAGGCAAGGGAGCGAGGGTGGTGCGATGCTCGCTGGGCGCTCCCGGCACCAGCAGCCCCTTGGAGAGACAGATCTCATTTGCTTTCCTGAGCTCAGAGAGGAGAGATACCAGGGCTGATCACTGTACCCCTTACGCCTTTTAAAAGAAATGTATCGGTTACTGATATAAAATCTCTCTTTTCCCTTGAGATGTAAAGGTCTTAAGAAACAAAACAACCTAGGTGGCAAAGCTCACACTTCCCGATAGATCCAAACCTCCCATAAATCCTGGTCACATTCAGATATTTGGCCCAATTATAAACCTTTTCAGTTGGCTCCTGTTTTTGTGCCAGAGTTGAAGCCTGCTGGAGTACATCTAATGTTAATTTTTAACGAGGCAGACATGCCCAAATGCCTATTTGTTAATGGGAAGGTTAACTAGGCAAAACCAAACCTTCTGAACTTCTTCTGTTTTGCTGTCCTCCAAATCTTCCTCTCCCTAACATCTTTTTTGTATCAAAGACCACATTAATAACGGAGCGAAAATCCAATCAAGGTAACAATCTAGACTAATCACTCTTCCTACTGCTTGCAGATAAAGCTATAACCAACCTCTATCTTCTCCCTTTCCTACCCGCCAAGCTCAGCAGGCACTCCTCTGGGCTTGCTCCCTGACTGTCGTAGGCAGGACCCACCTAGAAAGGGCCTCAGATCTTCCTGCTCCTCCTAAGGCTAGCTCCCCATGTTCAGGTGGGGGCAGCTGGATGGCAGCTGGGGCAGACAGCAGCTGCCTGTGCCCTGGGAGGCCAGTGCTAAACCCACTGCCATCCACGGGCCATGAACACTTGCAAGGAACAGTCCGACGGACAGACCGACGGACACCACGCTCTGAAATTCAATGTTCACAGATAGATGAGGCTTAGGGCAATTGTGGGAAACATAAGAAAACAACAAAGAGATCATGGGAAGGAAGAGGACTGTCTAAGTCTGTCAGGACTCATTCAATGGAGCTTAATTTTACCCAAGACCCTGCAGTGCTTTGATGGGTATATAAAAAGCCTGCCCAGTTTCTGAAGCCTTTGGCTAGCGCAGCAGCTGAGGTCACCACGGCCGCAAAGGCCGTTACGGAGGCCTGAGATCCTGAGAAGAACAAAATTAGCATGTAAAAGAAAGATTTAAAATACAGCTCCATCCTGCACGGGTCTCCTGCACTGCTAGCTCCACAGCCACACGTCAGAAAAAAGCCTGCCCTGCACACCCTGAAAGCTGGGCCAGTTTTTATTTAATCGCCCAAATAGGTAGGGCAAGTACCAAACCAAAGTATCAGTCTCTAAAGTATTTTATGTTAGAGGCCTAGATTCAAAACTGGTCTTGATATTAAGGAGTTGGCCATTATTGCAATGTCTTGTTGCAAACAGTGGGGAAAAAAGAAAAAGAAGTGTTTGCAACCACAGTGCCAGAGCGCTGAAACCCAGCCGTTACTGCTGGTCTTCCACGTGCACACAGGAACTCCTAACAGCTCAGAGCTTCTCCCACATCGCACTCGCACCCATCTGCCAGGTCAATCTGCCGTTCTCACCTTGGGGCAGGTCCTGAGCAGGGGACACCCCGCGAGGGGGGCTTGGGGCTGGCTCAGACTCAGGGAGAGCTGAGCCGGCTCTGTGTGCCCTTACACCTGCCTGCGCAACGGCCCCAGGACCAGCACCTCCACAGGTACCTGCCAGTGCTCTCCTCCTTCCCAGCACGCTCAAGCATCGTTCCCGGAAGTATTGCCGCAGGAGATCGGTATCTATGGAAACCACATTTCCAAATGCCATTCCATCAACTTCTCTGGCACCCTAACACGATTCCTGAAAGGAATCAGCAGCTCCTACTGCTGCTGCCCCAAAGCACCCCGCTCCGGGGTAGGTAACATACCTGCTTGGGGAGGTGACGCTGCCGGGAATCGCTGCGCTGAACGCGAGGATGGCATTTGTCTTGTCAGAGCTAATACCGGGCATATGGGGAAGCGCAGTAGCCATGCTGCCTGCCCGGGAGCTGGGAAGCAGCCTCATTTGCAGAGGTGTCCAAGTTGTCAAAACAGCACCTGTGCTGACTGGTGCTGGCCCTCTGAGGGCTGGGGAAATGTTATCCAGCGGGCACAAGGTGAGCACTGGGTACACAAACCTTTGTGTGTTGCTTTTGCTGATTAAAAACCTCACAATATTCTACTGGATTCTTCAAGCCGGAATAAGGCAAGGATGCTTTATACTTCTAGAGTTTGGTTTTCTAGCAATGCTTAGCTCTTAAAAAGGCAGGAAAAATTTCCATTATTTTAAATAATGTTCTAGCTGTGGCTAGAACATGGGAAAAATGTCACATTTTGACAGAGGAATGAGATGGGGCAACAGATCCCATTTTTATTCTCACTGTATTGCATTTAACCTCTCCATTTCCTTCTGTTATTCGATTTTAGTTGTGAAATCTATTGCAATAAATATAAGTAGGAATAAGCTAATTCTTTCATGAATAAATATAAATGCATAAAGTGGATACACTACTTAAACATGAAAATAGTTCCATCTCTGATTTTATTTTCACTGAAAGGTAACTAAAAAATATGAGTTATACAATGAGTTTCCCATGTAATAAAAATTCAGCATCAAATTTGGGTTGGCAGGATACACTCGGTTTCAGTGAAAACAATTCTTTACGTCATGTATTGTGGTGAAGTGCACCCAAATGCCAGGGTTAAACTGAACAAGCTCAACAGTTTCTACAAAATCAACGTACCTTCCTTAAGGATGATCAGTTTGCATGTAAAACTACACCTCCCCCCCGCCAATGCTTACTTATTTTTAGCAGCTGTGGCCACAGAATTCAATAGGAGAAGTGCTCAGTAATACTATTATAAGCATGGCTAACGCAGCCCGAGACTTTGCAGACTACATGTCTGTGAAAGCACCGAAGCAGGAGGGGTATACAGGCCCATTTACTAAAGATCAAGAGAAGCGCTAGAACTGACCCGTCATGTCTGCACAGTTAGACATTTCAAACTCAAGTTAGGCAAATGTCATGACAGGAGTTAATCATCACCCCTCTGCAAGCACCCTCACTTTTTCAGAGTCCGGGACTGCAAGCAGGCTGATAAAAGGGGGGATGAGTATTGCAGTGTAGTATGTGGATGTTCTTTCTTAGTGCAAAGAAACAACCTACTTGGGAAGTGGGTGGCAACGGCATGTTAATAAACACGTGCAGTTAAGTCAATGAGATGACAGCTGGTTTGGAGCTGTAAAGCATCATCTTCCTTCCCAGCACCCTGCCCATCTCTACTTTCTGTACTTCAAATAATTACTCGTGTAAAACTAACTCAAGGACTGTGATTTCCTATGGAGAACATGGAGTGCACCAATTTCTAGCAACGCCTATTTAATTCACTGTCAACCTCTGTTCACTACACACTTTTTATTGCACCATGTATGAACCTCTCTACAAGCCCAGAAATTTCCTGTGTGTTCTGCAGAATGTAATGGACACAGATAAAAAGTTATGCGCGCTGTCTTTCTATAATATATTCTATAATTCTATATTAGTGGATGTATATCAACAGCCTGTATGTAATGCCCACACGCACTCTTTCAGGCACTAATGTTACATACTTTTTTGCATTTACGGCATTGATTAAAGCTAGAATCATCAGCACAATGTCTCGCTGAAATCCACTAAACGACTCTTAACAGCCACTCCAAAACCTTACAAAAGGACTTCCACAACTCATCTGGGCGAGGGGAGCAACAGACAGGGGAAGGGCAGAGAGGAACTCCTTCCCTGGACTAATCCACACAACAAACAGGTTAGGAAGGATCGCATCTTACCTGGGGGGTTCTGGAGGAGCTTGGGCTGCTGGCGGCTGAAGACACCATGCTCACGTTGGGGTTCATACTTCTCTCTCTCTCGTCCTGATAGATACGATCCCGCTCTGAGTCAGGCAAGTTGAGGAAATTCTGCATTGCCCTTAAGTTTACCAGGAGGGACTGGGAAGCTGTCCTAGGGTCTTCTTCTTTACGCAGGATCTCTGACAACAAGCCCTGGTTCAAAAAATTAAAAAAAAAAAAAAAAAAAAAAAAAAGCCCAGTCATGTGTTGTGTTTTTTTTTTTTTTTTTAAATTTGTTTAGTGTAACCAGCTGGGTTGCAATACTGAGAACCTACAGCAGAATCTCATGGGCTCTTCCAGAGGGGGTATTTTGTAGGGAAGTGTTTGTCTTCTGGGGGCTGGGGTTTATTTTGGGACTGTCCTATTCTGGCACTGTAATAAGCTTCTGAGTATGGAGATGCTGGATAGGAAGGTAGGTGCACTGGGTAGAAGAAATTGCAGTTACCACCAGGTGCTTGCTGCAAATATTTTAGGAGCTGTTAGATCTCTCTCTCTCTCCCTCTCTCTCTTTTTACTTGAAGCTGGGAACACTTGGCAATCCTGTTCATCTTTGACAAATCTGCCAAGGTTGATAAATTTAGTTTCGACATTTAAACAGTGCAGGAGGTTTATAAAGAAAAACGTTTGGCTGGTTTTTGATGTTACAGTCCGTTCATTTTGGTTTGGACAGTAATTTCTGAGAGGAGAAAAATGAAGCAATAATAAAGCTTTAGAATCTAGCTTTAGGGATTTAACCCATTATTTCATGTCTCATTTTAAAATACCACAGGCTTCACATTGCAACCATGAATGGACACCACATTCATCTAGTTTTTACAAAAGCCATTATTCCAGGAGGTAACCAGCACAGCACTTCCAAAAAAAAGGGAAAAAAAAAAAAAAAAAAAGAGTTGGAGAGATGAAAATATCATTAAGAGAGGTTTAAATCTAATGATGGGATTAAATTTATGCATAACTGTATGCACTCAACAGTTCCACAGATTATCTAGAAGTTAAAGGCACAACATACAAGCCTGGATCAGGGCCTACAGAAACTACTGGGACACAGCGTGTGCCACCAGCTTCCCCCAGGCACCCCCTCTCATCCGACAAGTCACAAATGGGTATTCCTCTCCAAAAAGCAGTAACAGCAATTTCCTGAACTATAGATGTTTAAATGTACTGGTGTGCAAAGAAGCAGAGAGGGATCATTTCTGCCCATCGAGACTACTTATAACGTATCATAAGAAATGGCGGTAGGTGGCTCATTATTTTAAAAGGCTATTCTGCCGATGTCTCCCTGAGCAGTCCGATACCCTTCCCGCCTGCCACGACCCACAGGCTCTCTGCAGCGCTGCTCCCAGGAATGCTGGCCATGGAAACCGTGTGAAATCCCAGTCGGAGCTGGAAGGGCTCACCTCGACCTACTGCTGCGAGAGGAGCAACGTTCAGCAGCCGCCTGCAAAGGGACACCGCAGTGCCCCAACACGATATAGCTGTCGCTGTTGACGTGAGCATTTTGCAGTTACTTTACAGCCATGACTGAGGCAAGCTGCCTCAGGAGTATAGTCAGGGCTTACTCCTTTCTTGAGAGAAAAATGTTACCAGAAAACAACCACGTAGTCAAAACTGTGTAATATTTAGTCTTCGTTTATTTTCTTCCGTATCAGAGAGTCTCATCCAAAAAGCCTTGCTAAAACACTGCCACTACAGTTGGCCAATTAACCAAATGCCAACATTTTTAGTATCTATTGATCTTATTTACCAGACTTCCCGACAAAACCAACAGACAAGCAAACGATGTATCTGTATCTGCATTTCTCTGCTATCTGCTATTAAACGCCTACATTAGAACACATACGTGAAAGCTCTACTTCAGCAGTGTTTACACCAGAAGTGCTCAAAACAAGCTCCACACACAACCTAAAGGTAGGCTGCCCACAGCTCCATCTTTTCAGCTCCTCATCTACATAATCATGCTAAGAGATTCCCAATTACATTTTCCTGCAATTATCAGAGTAGTTACCAGAAGGACTGGAGCTGGGAATACAGCCATGGTGCGACCCTCCAGTCAGAAATGGGATTGGAGAGAGAAGCCAACTGGTGAAAAAGATCTACACTGGGAAAACGTTTGAAGAAGGTGGAGTGCTGGGCTGGCCCTGGGCTGGCCTCCGGTATTCTCTGCGACTGCAACACAACTGCATGCTCATACCTGGCTTCTTCCTCAGGGTTTACCATCCCTCAGAGAAGCTAGGGAAATTCTGAAAAGCTTTCCAAAGTTTGCCAGGCTCACAGGCTGAGGGAGATTAACCAAAAAAGGACATTACAGAAGCTTGAAGCCATGACTTTAATGATTCCAAGATCGATACATCAAGTCCCTATTATAATTTTCCCTTAAAGTCAGTGGAAAATTCTCCAAATGCAGTAAATAAATGAAATATCAGTTCCACAGATTCTCTGAATTCTTAATTTCCTGGGTCTTTTAACGGGCACAGAACTACTTTTTGTTTTTAAAGCAAATATCAGCTTCAAAAATTAATGGGTTTAGCTTGAAAGAAAGGTACCTGAAAGCTACTGGAGCTGACTCTAAGACAGCTTTTTCTCCCCCCATCTTAGCCTGGCTAAATTTATGGTCCAATTTCAAAAATGGAGAGCAGAAACATATGTGAAAGCATGCCAGCAATTACTTTTCAGTGCAGTCATTGACTCCCTATGTAAATCAAGAGACTTACAGGTACAAGTGGCTTGGCCATGGCACTAAGAGGTATCTCACTGCCTGAGATACCAACTCTTGTGCTCAGAGGCTCTGATTCATCACCAGAAACAGCTTATTACGGGGTGGATTCAGTGATCTTGAGCCCTAGCCTGTGCCTCTTGCTTCTACGAGGGTCTCATCTCTGCTACAGGGACATAGCAATATTTTGCATCGCTGCTCAATCACCAGGCTGTACAGACACCGGCAGCCTCACCTCCTAACGCAGGCACCTGCTCCAGGGAGAGGGACTAGCTCCTTCCCCCAGCACCGCGGTCCTCGCCGGGGCCGAGCCCTGCTCCCCCATGCCCCACTCCAGGCCCGCAGGTAGAAAACCTGGTTGCAAAGAGGGGTTTTCTGCAGCTCCTCCAAGTGCTTCGGCAGCTTAGGAACCATGTAAACAGCAGGATAGATAATAAGAAAACTGACTCAGGGGGAAAAATCTCCTGTCCTCCTGCAACTGAAGATAAACAACGCTGGTAAACAACAGCGGCTAGATAGCTGAGTGATAGGGTAGGACAATAAAATAAAGTATCTTGAGAGCAATAACGTTTACAATAATACAATTCTGAGCTACTGAAGTATATACAAACTAACCAGTGAGGAACATTATAAAAAATAAAGTGATATTAAATAATCTGTTCAGCCTTTTTGTCACCTGCAACAAATTAGGCTTTCAATATGCAAAACATCTTCCTTCCAGAAAAACAAATGATCATGATTTCATTTAATTGTAATTTAATGAGGCATAATGTATTTTTTAAAGTGATATACACCAGGTGTGTGGTGAGGAAACTGGCCCAGCCAGACAAACCCTACTGTTTCTATTTTTGAGAAAACCCTAAAGCCAGCCAGGGACTGTTTTCATTTCTGCAAATTATGTTTCTGCTGGAGAGGATGAGGGAGGGAAACCCGCAGCATTCGTACATTTGTTATAAAATTCCATTGGCTAAATTAGCTCATTCCAACTTACTTACATCTCACATATTAAAAAAAAAAAAAAAATTAAAAATTGGCAGTTTGCAGAGTAACCAACTCTGCAATCCTAAAAGAAGATCCTCAGGGACTAGGAAGTCTCAAACTGATTTTAAATAGCCAAACAGCTATACTGAACACAGCTCTCAGGATACATTTTAGGATACGTAACTTGATAATATCTTTGCTTTCCCACTCCTGTGCATTATTTTTAAGGCAGTGGCTGAAGAGGCAACTGATGAAAAGTTTAGTGTTCACACAGGCCGTGCTCATGAACGAGGTGTGTCCTCACCCCGAGACAAGGACTCTGCACAGGCACAGTTTGGTTTATGCTTGGAACTTGCACCATTTTTTAAATTACACACTGGATCCATAATTGACTTAAAAAAAATAATAACCAGGGGTGGAAAAAGGAGCAAACGTCCAATCAAAATAAAAAAGTCATTGGAGCTATGTAAGGTAGGAGTAATTTTGGCAGTGTTTTTTCAAACTAGCTGAAATCTAGTCCTTCAAAACCAAGCCAGCAAAGTCATTGTCTTGGGGGTTTGCTTTGCACTCACTCTATGAAGCCCCATTTGTGAACTCATTTACTTTATTTTTATTAACTACAGAATTTCCAGGACTAGCAACCCTAACCTCATGGGCAAGAAATCTTTTTTTAAGCGACTTCTGAAAGACAGTGCAGTACAATGTAGAGCGAATGTTATTCAGGCTGACGCCTACATCCAAAGGACTGACTGACCAGCCATCGAGGCCAACCCAAAGGCTTGACTAAAGCCCACAGAAGGCGAGTGAAGCCTTTCTGCCTTCTTCCCAAAGGGCTTTGGCTCAGGCCTGGAAAGGGTGTAAATGAGATCTCAGTGGGACAGCAGACTGCACTACCAGTGATCGAAGGCAGGACAGTTTTGCAACCAGAGCTTTTCAAAAGCAATCTGGATGGGGGTGAGGAAGTCACGCTGGAGTGCAGCCCAGACTCCAATGTCCTGGGGACAGAGGAGGACGAGGGCCGTCAGGCAGCAGGAGACTCGCGAGCACTGGCCAGGACCTCACACGCATCAGGTCCAATGACTCGGGTGGGAGCTCTGCTCCCCCTCATTCAGACCTAAGCAATGTGTCTACAGGAGCAGGCACTAAGGTTAAAAAGGTTCAAACCAGGCTTTGGACAATCAAAACGCTGGCCAAGGCAAAAACTTAAACAAACTCAACTAATGTGCTAAACCTCAGTTTTTATGTTCTGTATAGGGAGATTATATATGTGAAGGACTAAAAAAGCATAAACACTTTTTTCATACTTTCGGTTTATTTATGCCTCTCCATGCTTCAGCTATTGCCAAAAGCAACAGAAAAAATGCTGAAATACTAGAAAAATATTGCTCCTGTAGTACTTAAAGCTCCAAATACTTTAAGCCCAGTACTTGTAACTGAGAGTTTCAATAGAAAAGCTATTCTGCTTCCCATCAGGTATAGATGCGACCCTGATCAGGATCAGAAAATGTAGGGATTTATTCAAATTCAACATCTGAATCTTAAAGATCAGTGATGTAAACCTGTCCCCTCTCAGCATCCCAGTTCAGCACACAAGGCCTGTTTCCAGCATGGAAGGCAACACTCAGGGAACCCCTGGTTCGCTACTCATTCCTACTGAACTAGACTGAAATCGTACCTTCAGCATATAACAACAAACTTGGTTTTGAAAGGCTAAAATGACTGTACTTAACATTGACTCCTACTTGCAATTGAAAGCTAGAGGAGGCAGGTCAGCCCGGGGAGCTCTGCAGCAGAAGCACTAACTTCTCATAACACTTCAAGGAAAAGAAGCAACTCCACCTGCTGTGTTTTTCTCACATCAAGGCAAGCTTTTACCATGACATCTCTTTGCCTCTCTGCATTTACTCCAGGTCCCACCTTCAATATTGTCTTCTGGGCTGAATAAGATACAGTCAACAGTTCTAAAAATACTTCTCTGCCTCTAAGTATACAGCACTCGAGAAGAACCTCTATATGAAGTACTTGCAGGCTTCTTAGGACACAAGCTCATTTTCAAACGCTCACTGCTTTGTTTCCATTCCCTTGCATCTCTTCCTAATTCCAGCTAGGATATGAAGCAGAAGTGCTGGAAGTCTCTTAGAAATGCTTATCCTGGCGATGTGTCCAGTCCAATTTTGCTGAGCAAAATTGCTTGAGATAATCAGTCGAAATTTTTGAGTGGTTGGCCAAACCAAGCACCTTCATATCCATCCTGTCACAGTTTCCATTGGGCAAAACTGTGTTCGCACCCTGTTCCCTGACCAACTCTTCTGTCTCAATGGGCAAAATGTGTGGTGCCACATTCGTGTCAGTTCATATGAATTTCAGAACTCAAAGGACTTTGACTGGTTTTCCACCAGTGTAAATGGGAGACCAGCTGTCTCCCAGTACCCTTCAGCATAGCTGAATGCATATCAGTCCCTCATTGAAAAGAAATCTCCTGATCTCTAGATTCATTGCCTATAGCCAGAGTATGAGCCTTGTTCTTAAACTCATTTAACTAATGCTAAAATACATACATCTCAGGAGAGAGCTGCTTAGGCATGAAGCATTTAGAGGCTGATTTGAATAAAACTTATACAGGGTGCAACAATGGCAATTTGATTTTTATTATTAAAAATGAAGTGTTTAAATCCTCAAAGAAAATGCCTTTATTGCATTAGTTTAATAAAGCCTCTTTTTTATTATGGTATCTCTTTTTATGAGGGAAGACAGGATGTGCATGTGGAGCTGAATGGGGATGCATGGGGAAAAGGAAGCAGAGAAAGACCGACCACCTGCAGCCACAAAGTGC
The DNA here is from genome assembly GCF_965183815.1 of Platalea leucorodia. Classification (NCBI taxonomy): domain Eukaryota; kingdom Metazoa; phylum Chordata; class Aves; order Pelecaniformes; family Threskiornithidae; genus Platalea; species Platalea leucorodia. Next base: position 71,133,791 of record NC_138827.1, read on the forward strand.
CACCATTTATATGACATGCATGTCAAACCTTTATACTGAAATATGCCGGAAAATGAGCAAGACGCACAGCTCGTGCATACTCTGTATATCTGTGCATTTGCTTCCAAGGCTCAGGACTCCTGTGCATCAGCTGAGCAGGCAGCAGCCGCCTCCTACAAGCACACATTCTGAAAGCCTGACTCACATGCTACTTAAGATCTTTTCATTCAGCCTATTGAATACAATTAAGCTAATTGAAACTGAAATTTTGGGCAGTGCAAAACCCACTGTTGGAACAAATATTCCATGTACCAAAAATCTGCAATTTATTAAATTAAGCACTTCCCTTACAGACTGCCTTCTTTCCTGTGAGCACAACAGAACGCTGCTTGTGCCACATTACACACAGGAATAAAACAAGCAGGCAGCGCAAAAGGGTTTCATGCAATAAGAGAGAGTTTTCTGTGGGGAAAAAAACCTAACAAAAAATCCGCCCCCCCCAAACCAAAACCAGAACCCTTGCTAATTGAAAGTCTGTGCACAACAGGGCAGACACCATAGCGATGAATGCAGCATGATTGTCTCACTAGATACCAGGCACAGAATTAAAGCTGCTTCTCTTCCTCTCACTTAAGTTAAAGGGAAAACTATTTGCAAAAGGAATTCTGTCCAGGATTTGGCTAACAAGCAAGTAGAGGTGGAAGAGTTAGTTATTTCAACAAACCATACGTCTAATCTTAAAGTCTCTTAGAGGACCCTTTTCTGATCCCACTTCTGTTTGGGGGAATTTTGCCAAAGAAAGCAGGATTAGACATAAATGGGGAGTCACCACCCACCTCCCTCCTTGCCTGCATCCAAAGCATTTCTTTGCAGCTTCCTTACCAACCACACTCCTGCTCTCAGAGCCCTCAACCCCTCTATAACTGACTGGCAACACCTTTGCGCGCTGCAGAAGCGTTATTTCCCCCTTCCTCGTTGCAGCAGCCTGGATTTGCCCACAGTCTCACCAGAAGCTGGGGCACCATCCAGCATCGATCCTGCGTTTCCCTACGCCTCAACCCACTCCTGCAGCCAAGGTGCGGCTGAATCCCTCAAACAAGGTGGATCAGTTTAGTTTATTTCGTCATAAATTTCACTACATCCAAGGCTGGTAGAGTTTCCCTGTGCTGTTACTTCTTTTAATCCAGACAGGCATGGTGAGGCACCAGCTAACCTGGGCAGGAGCCGAGCTGGGTAAGCGCTGCCTTCCTATCTGCCTGCTGGAAAGCCGATGCTCCTCACCCGGAGCTACTCAGGGTGGGAGGGAGGGAGCAGCGCTCTTTGGGAAGAGACTTACAAGCAGCCTGAACATGCCTGGTGTTTTTACCCAGCTCTCTTTGTACGTGGCACCACAACTGTTTCATACAAAAAGCCTCAGGTTCACGGATATTTCCAGTTTCTGAGGCTGTTCAGTTAAACAAGCACTGGCCACTCGCCCAAACATTTTACTAGTTTTGGCTATTGTGTCAAAACATTGGCAAAAAAAAAAGATGCTTAAAAAAAAAAAGAAAGATATCAACAGAAACACTCATTCAGTCTATAGGCTTTGCAGCCCACTGGGCACTCCCGAGGAAGAAAGCAGCAGTTCACTGACCCAGTGATTTAGACTGTCTGGACTCTTACAAACAGCCTGACCAACCATCCTGACTGCACCTCCACGAGCCTGCAGCACAGAGGGATGCTGAGCAAGTGGGGAGAGGAAGGAGAGTATGTTCATTTTCCTTATGCAAAGCAGGATTCAAATGACCTATTTTCCAGCTAGGATTTTGAAGAGCACAGATCACTTCAGCACCTCCAGATTTGCTAAAAAACCTTCCAGCAAAGGACAAGGTAAATCTGAGAGAGCATTTTCATGCATTTCTTTTAAAATAGTCCTCTTTCTTCTGTAACCATCACCACCTGCCCATTTTGTCAATACATTACGACCTGCGATAAGCAAGCTTTGATTATCACAACCTTGTTGTTGCAACCCAAATGCTGTATTAGGAGACGCTACAGTGCAAGAGGGAGATAGCACAAGGACTCTGCCCCGGGGATGGCCAAAATCCATGTGTGCATTCTCTCCCAGGAAGAAGTCCATAGCCTTGGTAACAGCTTTGGCCAGCCGTCCCCTTGTCCTGCCTCCCTCCCATTTCACAGTAGCTCGGCTGGCCAGCCTGAAGGGTGCTCATGCTTTTAGAGGCTACTAGTCACCTAGAAGTTATCCTGATTTAAAGATGATGCATGCTTCAGCCACGTAGGCATTTTTGGAGAACTCCAGCCTGCATTGACAGCCCCTTTGCTTTTACCACACTGTTTGAGATCAGTGAGGGACAGCTGCTCCCCCTGCGCATTAAAACCTTCTCACCCTCTGCAGCCTCTATCTTGCAGGCACTTCCTTCACTCTGGCCTTTTCAAAGCTTTGACTGCTTTTAAAACAGTGCACAGGGCAATTCCAAGCACGAGGTGCGTCTGCTCTGCCTCTGACAGTTGCACTTCTCCTGTGGATTTGCAGTATTAAATCAGACTTTTCTGATTGAATGGTTTTATACAATCAAAAAGTGCCAAAGTCTTACAGAAAGCAAAGCTTTCACTAATGACTGTTTTAATAGCAACTTCAGCTTACAGCTTGGCTGAATGTCAACGTGCTTTATGAAGATGCCCTCTATTTTAAAATAAAGACATGGGGTATGGCCATGTAACTCTCAAGTGTTTGATGGGCCTCATACAGCTCTCTGCCTTCCATTCAAACCCACCCACACTCTTGCACGCAGTTTTTAAGACCCAGACAAGGATGCCTAGCTTTCCATTAGCAAGCTATTAGTTCATAGCAGCAGTCCGAACAAAGGGAACACACTATTTCAGTAAACAACACGTTCAAATCAAAGAGCCTGCAAATTTCCAACTTAGGGATCACAGGCCAGCAGAGCTGCAAAAGGGAGCCAAGGCCAAAGATCTTGTCCATGAAGAACATGAGCACAAACTATGCAATTACACAAGCAAGAATCTGAACCTCCTGCAATACTGCTAACGGCCTTAGTCATGGCAAGCTTTCTCCACTCCCTTGATCCACTCTTCCCTCCATGAGCCAGTGGGCGTCCTGGTTGCCTTGGAGGAAGGGAAATGGTGGCCAGCTAAGCATAGGGAGAGGAATATAACCATCCCTTGTGTGTTGTCCTCTCTGTGTGCATCGTACCCATTCTCAACAGGGCTCCTGGAAGAGGGCAGAACAGCCCCAGCTCCAGTCGTTGGGCTACACCACCTTCCTGACAAGTTTGAATAGCAACTCACTGCAGTCCACAAGAGAGGACCATACCTGGAGTTAAAAACTGCAGTGCTGCCAGCTTCCACAAGAGAAAGGAAGGCTACATAGAGCCTAAGAGGGTGTCTTTCCAACATATGCCATTCTTATCATTGCTGAGCAGGTTGTAGGCAACACTATCTTAGACAAACATGGTTGTGGACCACCATTTAAAATGTTTTGAAGGTTGAGTAGGAATTTCCTATTCATTGGAAACGGTGTCATTAAAACCACTTTCAATAACTATATTGTCTCTGTGGGTCTGAGAACTCTCTTCTACCTGTCCTGCTTGCTGAATAAATAGGCATTTAGATTCCACAGTAGGGTGAATTAAAATTGTGACATTGACTCTCTAAAGACAAAATGAAAAGATGGGGCAGAGGTTAGCCCAAGGCATTTACTACAATCAGTCATACACACTTTGAGGGTTCTTCATACCCGGTTTCAAACAAATCTGAAAATGTTCACTTTGGAAATTTGAAAGAAACCCTCTTTATGGCTAACACAGCCTGGGTCAGCTCCTAGCCAAACACCCCATGCAGCTCTCCCATGCCCACAGCAGGTATGAAGCTGCCCGATGTTCAGTCCCCATCTCAGAGTGGGACCTCAGTGGGAGCGCTGTGCCCCAGGAAATGCATAGGACTTGTCACAGAGCCTGAAGCGCTTTGTTTTCATGAGTACAGACAACATGGCCACAGGTATAAGCAAATATTGTTGTCTTAAGCCATGTACTTCCAACTTTAAGAGAAAGACTTGGATGTTTCACAAACCATACAATTGCACCTCCCCTTCTTCTGACCCTCCTCATGCACCCCTTCCCACACACACATGCATACATACATGTGCCAGCCATTTGTTCCGATGGATTTAGCCTAGTTTGGATCAAAGCTTCCTCTACTTCATTTAACAGATTTGCTCAGATGGAAGGTCTCAGGGGAGAAATAACGTTAGTAAGAGGGGGTTTTTCAGCATTGAGTATGTAGGTCATTGGACTTTAAAATAAATTAGAGAATAGTTTATCTATTAAACAAGCCTCACAGTACATATTTCATGAAGCTATACTTAATTATAAGCTAACGTGCACCACAGAGCTACCATGAAGACAGATTAAGCAGTGGCCCATAATGCAGTGATTAATACAATTATTAGCTGGCTGGCATACAGCATCTATTATTTGGTACCATCATGAGAAACAACAGACCTCCAGTTTCTACGGCTGGCACTTCCTGTGAAACGCAACAAACCCAAACATTTCCAGACAGAAACGCATGTGGTCTCTGCACCTCCCGAGCAGAGGATCCTTGGAGGCAGCAGGGGGAGTCCAAGGTGGTGAGAGCAGACTTGAACTTCCACTTCAAGTGCCTTTAACAGAGTTTGCTTCTCCACCGTGGGTGCGTGGGAACATCCCACATCTTCTACTGTGCAGCGCAAGACCGACTGCCTTCTTAATACCTCAGTCTCTGACGCGAGGGGAGTTGGAATTAAAAGCTGATGACAGGGAAGCATAAATATGTACCTACACTCTTTTGCTATGGTGATGGCTCCTAGGGACAGGATGCACTATATGTAAGATCCACTGGTCTTCTACATTAAGGCCCTGTAGACTAATGAAACACAGCTCTGAGATGCGCAACTCTTTCATGGATGTTTAAGACTCGCCTGTTCTGGAATCAGCGCCAGGGACTGTACAGTACATCATATTACTTATGATGGAGGGCTAAGAAGTAGGTAACTTCTTTCCTTTTATATAAAATTATGTGTCTGATATCTTGTAATGAAGTGATCAAAATCAGGAAGTTTTTTTTTTAAAGGTAAGCTAGAGAAATGAGTGCATCCTAAGGTAAATGTCAGCAGGAGGACTGACAAAACCAGTGATACTAGTACCCTGAATCACAGACCCCGTTTTATACACTGAACTCAAATGTAAACTGGTCAGAGGACAAAGCACCACATCCCATTTCCAGCTGCAGTCGTGCCCAGGAAAGGTGCTTGGCACCTTCTCAAAGGACATTACCTTGACATGTCTGCTCAGGTCCGTGCTCCCGATGAGTGAGCCCAGTTTGAATGGTTACACACCTGGTGTCCTAAGTCATAAAGGGCATTTGAAAATGCTGTCAGGTGTGACTGGCCCACAGTCATGCTGCCAGGAGCCACTGCAGTTGGGACGAAACCACATTTCACCCAAAGACCTGTTTAGTTTCCCAGAACCACTAGATCTATGTCAGAATACTGCAGGAGGTGTAAAAAGAAAAAAGAAAAACAACCCACTCCCACCCCAAACCCAAAAACCATACTGCAGCTGATTTAGTCCAGATTTCATTTTATCTGTCAAGAGTGCAGCACAACCTGTACCATGGCTGCTAATAAACACCACAGGCAGATGCAGTGCTGTGCCACTGCTAGGAAAAGGCCAGAGTTGTCTCTCTCACACGCTTGCCTTTTCCCTGCTGTCCTAGAAAGTCAATCTGCAATGTCTGGTCAGTGATACGCAAGGCTTGGGGTTTCCTAGACACACAGAATCAAAACCTTGCCTCCTTTTAAATACTACAGCAGAACTGTCGATTTAACACACAAGTTGTGTGACAGCTTTCTCATTGGGGGATAAGCTTTTGGTTTAATGGCAGACTTGGGTGTTACCAACCCAGGTCTCCCAATCTGGCTAAAGCAGAGCTTCATGTTCAGTGATGGTGGCAAAACCCTCACCAGCAACGTTACTGCTGACCTCTCACTCGAGTTCAGAATATGTCATTCTGTCAATACCATCTACCTTGATTATACCAGGCTTTATATACAACGGGTTATGATCCCAGAGGGATGAAAAGCTTTTCCAAATTAAAAGCAGCATTTTAAAGAGGAAATACTCATACATTCCTATGCAGTTTTCATTTGATATCCTCAAGGCTAACCCCAGAACTCAAAATCACGTTGATTGGAAGTGAATGTTTTTTCCGAGTGTAGCCATCTTATGAATTTAATGGAAGAAGGGAAGTAATAAAAATGTGCTCCACACTTTAATTAGTTCCTTCATAACATGGCATTTCCAAAATGGCAGTGCCAAAGAAAATCATTAATCCAGGAGAACAGACAAAGGCACTGTATGGGGCAAGGGACAGACCTCCAGGAGACACACACACATGGCCCTTGTTTTTTCCTTGCTGCTAAAGCTTACCTCAAAGACCAACTCAGATTGCACAAAAGAAATTTGTACCAATATTAAATATGATGCCACTTTCCATTTCTTTAGCCTTGTTACAGAGTATCACAATTGAGAGCTCATACTTTGAATGCCTTGAATGGCATCTGGCAGCAGGATAAACGTAAATGGCTTGTCTGTCTGGACATGCATTGTCCCTGGGTACTCCAGGTGCTAAGCCTAAGCTGACGCTATCATGCGATCCGTTTCAACATCTGCATTTCACTAGGCGAGGGAGAAAACCTGTGTCAGATGTATGAAAGCAAACATGATCTGCTGCAAATGGCAGACATCTTTCCCAGCAGTCAGTCTTTAGGCCTACGCACACTTATCTTACACATTTCTTGTGGCAGTAGCTTCTGGCACTAGTTGTGGCATCAGCTGTGCCACAGGAAGGAACTGAGGCAACGACAGAAGCCCAAAGACACCTCTGACTCTCACAGATCTCTTGTTACCTCCTCCTGGACATCAGGCAGGGGCAGATGTGGAAGTTTATAACCACAGAGAGGACCTCACGGAAGAATTCACACGAGCAGAATTACTGCTAGAGAACAAAGCTCAGGTAAAGCACAGGGGTGACCAAATGCAAACAAACAGCTCTTCCAGGAAGAAACAGTCTTGTTCAATCCTGACAAAGAGACTGGGGGAAAAAATGGAGGGTGGTTTGACTTGTTTCTATGGCATACCTCCTGCCTTGATCTGCAAGAACCACACAGCCCCACAAGAGCCACAACTTTGCCCCCTCAGCACTTCTTGGTTATAGAATAGAAATTGATACCTGTGTGCGGTTGAATGCTACTCTTGCAAAGACAGCTTGAGACACACTGGCTCTCTTCAGCTCATCTCTGACTTGCTGGTAAATATCTGGAGAGACTTCCACCGATGAATTTGATGGCTCTGGTTTGACAGCTCTAGGGATGGGTGGATGATTCAAGAACTGCTGGTTGATAGCTTGTGGGTGCTGGTGAGCCAATAGCCGGCTGACAGCAATCTGTTGGTTTATCAGGTGGGCCATTGCTATCTGCTGCCTCACCAGTTGTGGACTGAGCTGAGGAGACAGGAGCCCAGGGTTTATCATTGTCTGCATCGTTGGCACTTGGTTTCGGATTGGAGTACTGTGGTGAATTTGGCCATGAGGAGACTGTTCGTTAGTTTTTCCCAAGGTTGCCAGCTGGTTGATATTTGGTAAATGCATGGGACGTTGACCAAGAACACAATAGTCTGAAAGGTTTTCTCTTTCCACTCTTTCCACTGTTAAAAGAGAAAAATTAGTTTGCTGTCATTTCAGTTTGCACTTAGAAGAGGACTGTTAGAGTAAGGGTTACTGCAGGTAACTGTACACAACAGCACCCGCTTTAGTTTGCAAATCTGCACTTGCATAAAAGCTTCACAGAAACATGAGCAAAGGCAGCACAAGGTAAAAGCAACAACAATAATTAACATTCTTTTGGACTTCTCAGGCATCACCCACTGCTCAGGAAGCCTCCTTATCAAATCGGTAGCAGGTATCCTCTCCAGCCTCATTTCCTAAAGAAACGAGCTTGGACATTTCCACTCACACTGTCAATGACTTTTGAATCTGACATCAAATTGAGTAACTTTTAAAAGGGGTGAATGTTTCAGAATTACTGGCATCTAGGTGAAGGAAAGAAAGCCAAATTAGTATCCACCCACACAAACCCAATGGAAACCAGACTTCCCTGTGCAGCTCATGGAACAGCTTCTCATTACAAACTCAGCAACTATATCTTCTCCAACATAAACTCTACCTTGCGCTGATAAAGTGCACCCAGATGCACTACAGCAGAATCAAGCTGCTTGTGTGACAGCATGCTACAAAACCATGTGATTCACACATGAGAAAATTTTAAAGCAATGGTTCCTATACCCAAAGCCCCACCACTATGAGTCTGTCCAGAAACCTTAAAGCATCTCTGCATGAATGTCCACTTCAAAGAAAGTGGCCTCGCTCTCTTAAAAAAAAAAAACAACACTTTGTTTAGCACAACAAAGACCCGTGATCTTGAAGTGACACCGTACAAAAAATTAAACACTACAAACCAAATGCATATACTGTAATTTTATATACAGATACAGATTGTCCTTTTAAATATCTTACGTCAGCAATACTGCAATATCTTTTCATGTAACTGCAGAATGAAATGTGCATATCACAGAGCTAAATTTCCTCTAAAAGTAGTATTTGACATAGGAAATCAAGTTTAAAAAGTACATAACTATAACTATTACTTAGATAATTTTAAGTAATCAGAAGTCATTTTACAGTAGGTTGCAGATTCCATGAGCCTCACTACATGCAACTGGATAGGCATTTATATATTGATCTGATAGAAAAGTGTTCAGGGACACATATCATACAACTGGAAAACTACCGCCTCACTCCTGTATTGCTCTCAGCCAGTAACAAGATAGGATTTATTTCATAAATGCCATAATACTATTATAACTTGTGTAATGATTAACAACTGTACAAGGCTTTGAACTCTTTTTTAAAACTTAATCTATATAAAGCTTTGAAGCTTTACACAGTTAATACTCAGGATGACAGTTTACTGATGACTTTCTCTGTTTCCTTCTAAATAGAAAGACAGCTCTTTTCACCTTCCAGAGTTAATCTCAGACGGAGAGGGTTGAATTCTCACTGGGGAGGGAGTCATGCTCTGAACACACACAAACACACACAGTTACTATCTTTAGAGCTGTCATTCCGGAACATCACAAGTACTGAATTTTACAACGAGGTGAATTAGTACCCAGGATTTTCTTGTAAGAAATTTTAACTCACTCTTCCCATTCTTTTAAAGGAAAACCCCACAACATCTTTAACCTTCCATAAAACAACTGCTTTAGAAAAAGGTTTTAAAATAAAAATTAAGCATTTCTAAGAAAATTATTAATTCCGTTTTTCCACAAAAGCCAATATTTCAACCCCGACTGATTTTCTAAATAAGTGCTTATTTGTGCAGTGTCTTTCAGCTACGAAATGCAATGCAATATGTTCAATACACAAACACTAATGTCAGAAAATGACTATTTTGCTATGTTACTCACAGCCTGCCAGAGACATAACACAGTATTTCAGTTTGCTGAAAATACTGAAAATCCCTATTCAAATGCCGCTCCTCACGATGTCAGTAGGCCTCCCTGAAAATCAGGTACAGAAGGCTCTATACCGCTAGCCTCTGGCTTTGGGAACAGACATGAAATCAATGTGAAGTATGAAATGCGAGCAGTGTTAATACCAGGGAAGGACCCAGTGTCAATACAGAGATGTCACGTGTGGGCAGGCGAGCGAGGAAGCGGGGCTCCTTTATCACAGCCCCAGACCATGTTCTGTGACACGGATAATTCAGAGCCCACACGGCCATCCTTACTATTACCTCCTCAGTCTCTCTGCGGTAAGCCTGCACCTGAGTAATGCCATTAAATACACACAATTGCCAGCAAAACCAAATGTAATTATTCCAAAGGTGCAGTAGCTACTTGGCAATCAGGAATTAATCTGATGTAAATACAATAAAGATGTTGCTCTGTGTACGTGAAATACTTGGAACATCCTGCTAAAAGAAAACAGAATAAGAACTACTTTCGGTCTTCATTTACACCCCTGGAAATCTAGAGGCCTTCCACTAGGAGTTTCAGAAGAGCTGAAACAAGTTCTGAACTATTTTGTAGTTTAAGAAACACACAGAGAATAAGTCACTGAAACCAACAAATTACTACTTGTTAGAACACAAAAACAGTAACCAAGTGTTTTTGAAAACTTGGTGAGAAATAAATATAAATAACATTCACTTTCTGGGCTGAACCACATTTGCCAAGTTTCCACCCACTCCTGACTTTAGTGCCAAGTTATAAACCCCTATAAAAATAAAGTTTAAGATGAAAAGGCTGCCAGGCTGTTAATCTCTGCAGAGCTACTTGGAATTACAATTACACAGAGACATCACCTGACTTGCTGCTATAGGTGTATTTTTCCCTTATTATCAGTTTACTTTTTCAATCACATTAGACTATACAGCCATGCCTATGCTCCCAATAAACAAACCAGATTCTAGTCACTTCAACCACTTCAATAATAAAAGGTTACCATTAACAGTTACGCTGGATGGAAAAAATGTGCATTACTCAACTCCTCAAGACTCTTTCCTTCCCTAACACAGTGCCCATATCAGATTCCCTGTTGTTCTTTGGTAACTATGGATTGGTAGGGCTCTGCAGGGCTGAACAGGAGCAAGCCTGAGACAAACCCGAGTTGGAGACTGGCACTGCCCTGGGAGACAGGTCAGCTTGCCAGCAATGCTCTCAGAAAAAAGGGATACAGGAGCCACAAAGCTGCTGTGACACCAATGTTCTGCCTCAGATCTTCCTGAGACAGGGTTTTTCCATTTGCATGCTCCTTTTTTCATGTTGCTACCCCATTACAGTCTTTACCTTATCCTTCCCTTGTTTGCTATGGCTCCACTCAAACTAGGGATACATTTTCACTTCTTGTAGTCCTGTATGAACTGGCTGGTACTTGAATATATTGGAATATAGAGCAGTGAAGACAGAGCAGCAGGACCTTAAACTGGGAAAGAAGGGGCTCCACGGACATGTGCTGTCTGTGTTCAAGCACTGCTGATAACCTTCCTCTGCTAGCGATGCCTGTGCGAGTTAAACAAAAGCTGGTCCAGGAGGCTGTTACCCACCTCCATCTGTGGTGTGACCACAGCAAAAGACATGGCAGCGTTTCCCTTTTCTCTCTGCATCGCACTGGCTGGTACACGATTCTGCAGCTCTTTGCTTGAAGAGCTCTTTTAAACCAAGTACAACGGTACTGCCATATTTCAGAGACACGCACCCTTCTGAAGCCACGCACTAGGCAGGCAGATACAAGGTGTCTGGATGACAGGTACTGTGCTAAGCTCAGCAAGCAGCTCTCAGAGCACTCCAGGATAGCATCTGCCCTTCATTTTCCTATACCCCCCTACAACATGTCACTACCTCTACAAGACAGTCAGAAACCAACATAATCCCCAGAATGGGAGCAGCAAATTTCAGTCATATTTCAATGTTCCTTTCTCTTCTTATAATGATTACCACGTGTGTCAATGTATTTCAACTCCATACCGAGTCAGAAACTTCCTGGATACAGCACAAAAGGAATCCAGCGCACCCTTCCCCTTCCTCTTAACCTCTACCCCATCTTCCTTGCACAGTCAAGCAGCTGGCGCGGTCCACAGCACAATAGCTTGGGGTGGTCCGCATGCAACTTTCCATTTGAAATAAAACCAGCTCAAAAGATTTAAAATAAGATTTATTTCTCCACCTTCCCTTCCCCTCACCCTTTATTTTCACTGAGTTGTTAATAGGAACATTCTGACAAACAGCCTGTGGGGCATTTAGGGCTTATGAGCAGCACTGAATTGACTGACAGCACTGGAAACCAAATTCCTATGCACAATAACGGATGCGGCAGGGAGAGCAAGAGTGCAACACGTCGCCCCGCACTGCACGGCACAGAGGACCCGCCAGCACCCATGACCCAGCGAGTCCTGAACTTTTCAGTCCCACAGGCATACGGGCACTTTGCCCCAGAGTGGGAAGAGGCTGGTAAAGAAACGTTTTGTAATAAGTTACTAGCCGGCAGAATTGCCATGCTTCAATTGTGACGGGATGTCACCACCCAGGGCTGTTCTCCAGTGCTCCAGAATTTGCTTCTTTGTTTTATTTATTATTTAAAACCTGGTGATCAGAAAAGCCATTACCAGCAGTGGTCATGGCCAAGCAGGGAGAGCTCTGTGAACTCTAGTGTGCCCTGCACTCAGCTTGAGACAGAAAGGTTCCCACAATTTCTCCTGGCTTAGCACCATCCTACTCACTGGAGCAAGACCTGAACTTTGGAGCCATGCTTGGGGGACCAAGCGCTCTCCGGCACAGTACCACCCTCCGCCTCGGAGAGACAGGGCTGCTGTGTTACAACGGGAGGGTGCCCTCTTGCTTATGCTACATAATTATGAGCTACCACTTTGTAAATAACAGAACCACTCCAGAGCACAGGAGGTGCTTTTAAAGTGGTAATTCTGTATCTTTTCATCTATAATTAGAATAATTACTTATTTCTTTTAATCACAGCCCACTTAACCACTTCAGTGCAAAGGGCTGGTCTGAGGAGTCTCATTTTCATTCAACATCTAATCTTCGTATTTCCCCAAAGTCGTTCACTGACTTCATGCACTGGCTGATCTCTGCCTGGGCCATTTGTTCCTGCAGTCAGGACTGGAGAAAAAGCAGGTTGACTGGAGAGGCAGACTTGATAAGTTAAGATTTGTAACTTTTAAAACCTTTCTCTTCCTCTACTCCTGCAGGATACCAAATAACCTCAAAATAGCTGTAGAGGACATACAGAAATTGTCTGGCTGCTGGCTGTGGGTAGCAAAGGCCTTTATCCAAGCCTAATGGAAAACAGACAGGAAAGGCCATTGTCTGTTCTTGGTTGTGTTGCAAATCGTTCCGTTCCCACCAAAGCACCAATCGCTATTTTTGTATTTAGAAGAACCATCATTAAAAGTGGGCCTTTGATCAGCATCAGTTTCAGGTGAACTGAGCAGAGTGTACTAACATTGCTGACTCTCTCTGTGCAGCTGACCTTCTCCTCCCCTTGTCCTAAAGACTAGATCCAAGTCATCTCTTGGGACACAGAGATGCTAACATGTTTTCTGTCTGTTCTGCTTAAACATACTAAGTCATATTCTTCCCATGGGCTGTCCCTGGACTGCACTGCTTCCAAAGATGCTTGTCAGAAGAGAGTAATTTAACCCATGATCTTATGTTCAGATTATTTTTGGGTTACTGTACGGGTTCAAAAGGGCACATAGAAGTATGAACTCAGTTCTTCACAATCACGTTAACATCGTTTGTAGACAGGACATGCCAGATCCATCTGGCAGAGAAAAGCATTACGTTGAAGGTGCCTTAGTGACTACCTGGTCTAATGCATGAATATTGGTCAGGTGAAACGGAAAAGGAGAAGCAGGGCAAACATTACTCAGAACTGTCTGACAGAAACACAGAGTACTGGTTTAGATGGACTGATGTTCTCATCTGGTATAAAAATATCTCCCTTCCTGACAAACTACTGTGACAGAAGTCTGTCCTGCTATTTAAATAGTAACCTTTTGTGGGCACCTCAAGAAGTAGGTGCAAACCTCCTAGAATACCCAGTCAATTGTGCAATCCTTCCAGGAGATACGTATGCATCTCCTCCTGTCTCATAACAACAGAGATGGTGAAAGGAATGAGGCAGAAGACAAACATCATTAAGGCAGACATATAAACTCTTCAGATATTTTGAGTGAACAGAACTCAATTCTGCTCTCAGAGTTATGTATTCTATGAAATCCATGGGATCACAGCCAGCCACATTGCGGCTTTTGCACTAGGAAAGCTTATGCCTGTACCTAAGCTTCAGGTTTTCCTCCCGTTCCAGTCTAATATCCACCAATGCTTACTTTGTAAAAATTCCTTTCCTTTTGAGCTAACATGTCACTGTTTGGCAGCACAACAAAATTTTTGTAAATGTGAAGGAAAAGTCATTTTGAGGTTCTGCAGATTAAAAAAAAAGTGTTTGTTTTTTAGAAAATGAAGATGACCATTCTTTACTAAGAATTCAAAAGTGGCTGGACAGAAGTCCCAGCCTCAGCACACAACTGGTCCTCGCTGAGAAAAGCCCTGTACTTGGAACAGGAAATATTTTAAAACCATAAAGCTGAGTGACATTATTTGAGGAGGTTTAGTCAGCATCTCTTAATTAAAAAAGGTATAATGTCCCTGCATGGCAGGGACAAGACACGGGACAAGTGGCTAGGCAGTTTCTCTACAGAAAGGTTTCCAACCTTTATTGTAAAGGCGTACGTTCCCTAAAGCAGCAACGGCTGCAGCTCCAGCCACACGCGCGTGCAAGAGAGAGCATTCAGCTAACCGCACATATCCTTCTGCCACAACACATGTACTATGAAGAGTGAGAGCCATTATTCCAAAACAGCCAGAAGACATGAAAGACATTCTGCGAAGTTGAAATTCATGTATGCATTTACTTTAGATAAAAGTTATGCTTAAGTAAAAACCCAAAAAACCCAAAGGGGCTGTTTTAATTCTCTTTACAGAGAGGAATAGCCAAGAGGGCCACAACTCATAAAGCCCCTGGAACGCACTGCAGTGGGTAAATTGTTTCTTAACAATACACACGCACGAATCCCCCAAGCTGGTACTTAGCATCAGGGACAATGCTGAAATACAAAATGCTAATGTGGGCATGGAAAACAGCAGTCAAGGGGTCTATAACTCTTGCTGAATCTTGACAACTTTAAACTTATATTTAAAGAGAGATGCCACTTTTTCCTCATGACCAACGCGAACTGATGAACCGCGCTCCTCATAAAACAGCACAGCAGTCCACAGACTAAGAAGATGTCTCTGAGTCAGAGATGATCTTCAGGTCATGTATGTCACCTAGATGCTGAAAAGCTCGCCTGTGAATGATGTTATTTTCTTTCCCTTTTCCTTAAGAAAGTGAGGAAAGTCCTATTTTTAGTGAAATAAATACACAGTCAGGAGTGTAAAAGTAAGCAAAGGAAAAATTATAGTAACGTCAAGAGCCACAGAGCTGACCTGAATGACCCTAACTGGTTTAGTGCCAGAGCCACAACTAATATCCAAACAAGACATGAAATGATCTCTTCTTAAAAAACTTAACATTTCTGCCTCAATCTGTTAGTTAAAAAGGCGAAAGGTCAAGATCTATATATGCATATATATATATATATACACACACACATATATATACCCCCCTCTATTTACATAGATACATATACACACGCATGTATCGATAAATAGGGTATTTTTAAAAGCCAAAAACACTGCTTGGGAAAGATCTGGTGTGCCTTTTCATGAGGCCTCCACAACATCTGCTTCAGAGGAACAATTAAAAACCATTCCTCAAAGCACGTAATGACAATTTTCCCCAGACTCGCACTGGCATTATCACCGTGCTGCAATCCTAGGTTCCTTCAGCCTGGAAATAACAAAGCTGGAAGCCCTTCTGAATCCTGTTTCTAACCTTTCTCAACCTACAACAGCCTCTAGAACCCATTATAAGAAAAACAGATTGCTCTGTCTATCCATTATGGGAAGTAAGCAAACATACTTTCAAGAATAAAAAAGCACACAAACAACAAATCAGTAATATTGGAAAAATCAAAGAGCAGCCAAAGCAGATTCTCAATTTAAGGAAGCTATGAAAGCTTTTTCTTACATTCCTGAGCTTTTGAAATAGAAATAACTGAGCCCTCCTCCTTTAAACTGAAAAGCATCATCATTTCACAAAAACTTTGATACAGCCACAGTCTCAAAACTCACATCCACAGAAAGCTATATTTTGACAGCCACTGATGGCAGGAGCAAAGATGAAATGTTCTTAATACGCAGACAAAGAAAATATGTCTTTTTATTTTTAAGTTCACAATGTATTTATTTCTCCCCTCTGCCTTCCTAACTTCCTCCCACCAAGCTAAGTTGTGTCATCAGGCAAAAAGAAAAAATTCACACCAGTTAAGAGTTTCAGTTGTGAAAGAAATCTGATACAGTGATAGTCCTCCTGATAAAAATAGAAAGCATGACACTTGGAAGTGAAATATCTATTGAGAAATAGAGCTAAAAAATATTCTAAATGCTACGAACCCAAAACACTGGGCAATGAGTAGGTAAATGGTACAAGTTTGATCTCTTAACAATGATCTGAGTCACATGGCAAAGTTCTGCAATACTTCTCTCCATACATACATACATATATATATGTATATAGTTACTTACAAAGTGTTATTTTTATTTGTGTATCTATTTGTTAAACAAATTAACAATTATTCAAACCCTGAATTTCAACAATGTTGAATACCTCCTCCCAGCTTCATCAAGTTCAGCACCTAGAGAAACCAGACAAGCGGTTCTCAGATTGAGAGGAGTAACCCTGTGGGACTGGGCGGGAGAAAGACAGTTTGAGAACCACTGGACTAAGCCACTGCTGTATAATTGTCATCAATTAATATGTAACCTTTACGAAAAAGGGGGAACTCTGATTCTTCATTCAAGTAGGTTTAAACGCAATTAAACCCTGTCATGTATGCACAACTGTGTACTAAAACGCCTTGCATCCCTCAGAAAGAATAAAAATAAAAAAGTAAATAAAAAGAATTTAAAAAAGGCTTCACGTAGTAATATTAAATTCATTCACGGTGCATATTCTGAACAAAATTACAATACAAACTAGATAGCTTAATTACCACCGCAAATGATTACAGACGTCCACGGGAGGAAGGGAAAGTTCACAGAAGAACTGTAAGCTTTTTGTTTCCCAGCTACTGTGCGTTTTCCATTAGAACTGCGTTAATATAAGCTCTCCTTCAAATATATACGTGTATCCCAAGGAGACTGGGAAGAGTGGACACCCTATTATAAACTCAGTCGTGTCCTCGCACGTATCCCAAGTGGTAGGCTCAGAGCCAGGAGGAGACAAAAAGCCTCCATCCTCACACCAGTCAATTCCTGAATCTGTCTATATAATAACTCTCGTGCCGCTGAGTAAACTGTGAATGTCTTAAAACCTTAAGAGGCTGGGGTGGGAGAAAAAATTCAAGCAGAATTTTATTCTAGCATCGTCTTGACACAAGACAAAATTACCATGCTGAGCTGAACTAACTGAAAACTTTTTTTAAATTACAAGCGTAAATAATTTAGCTGTCTTTTCGGAGAGTTCAACAGAATGCACACTGAGAATGTTTACTTGAGATTTGATACAATTCCATTTGTGTACAGCTTTTACATCTGTTGCTAATGATATCGAATTATTGATTGTTCACTTTCTTATATTTATTTAAACATTAACTATATACTCGGCAACCTGATGCTTTTCTTTTCTTTTTTTTTTCCCAGAGAACTTTTTATTTTTGCCTGGCTTCAGTTGTAATTACTTTGATCTTCCAGAGTGTATAATTATTTTACTGTTTATTTATTTCTATGAGAAAGGAAAAAAGTTTGACCTAGGAGATCTATATGTGGCAATTTGTAACAGAATCACATAGCTTATGTTTAGGAAATCATGGTTTTGATTAAGAAGCAACCATTTAGTTCCCACTGTTTTATTAAAACAGACATTAGCAGATAATAGGAAACACATTTAACACTGTAGGCTGCATTTAGTTTGCAACGTCAATAAAGTTATTTTGAAGCCCCTTCCTATTTTGCGTTTACCACAGCTCATGTGAATTGTTTTTTTGCTTTTACTTTCTAATAACCGTCTCTAGAGTTACACATGGATATGAGTGCTGGTCCCAAAGACTCCAGATTATAGTTTTAACCAATCTATCCAGATTAAAACCCGAAAAATGAATTGCTGCATCATCCATCCACCTTCATGGAAAACCTAAGTCCTTTTTTTTAATTATTATTAAAGGAGTACGTGATGACTGAAGCATATAACTCAAGTCACTGATCTTGCATACTAACTGCGCTGTCCTGTAGGAATATCTGGCTACAGAAAAGAAACAAAATGTCATGAAAGCAGAGATGATGAGAAATTGAAACCACCCAAAGAAGGGCAGAAGTCTTCTGTTTCCAGGGGGTTTAGATTACTGCCCTGAAGTTGCATGGCTGTTTATTCTCTATGCACCGCTGTACCTGCCATAGACTCTTTGTTTTCTCTCCCACTCATATGGTTGATGAATCAACACTACTTGAACTGCTTTATAGCAGCTTGTGTTTACTTCACACATACCTTAACCTTCCTTTTTCTCCTCCTACTAACACACACATACACTTCCAAACAGCAACGACTGGCTGTGTCTCTTTGAATAGCACAGATACAGAGTTATCTGGCAAACTCTTCAGGTTTGGATCCTTGACCTCTTGATTGAGGTCTCATTCTGCTTTTATTGCACTAAACAATTTAACTGTGCACTTACTAAGTAAAAAAAGTAAGAGCTTAAAGAATTCAATGCTCTAAGAATGGAAGAAAGTGGAAGACAGCAGTGTGCTAGAAACACTCAGAAGCTGTAGTGGCATCTCTACAGTTAAGAACACTACAGTTAAGGGCTTCCAGTGCCTCTGCAACTGGCACCCTTGCCCAGTTTGGAAAAAAGAAGGAAAAAAAAAAAAAAAGCCCGTTTCTGTTCACCTAGAACGGCAAGTAAAAGCGAATGGTGATGACCTTGAAGCTGTTTGATTCCTTTGATTGTTTTTTAACCAAGAGGATATGTTAGAGCACTTTGAATAAAATGCTTTTATTAAGAGACACCATTTAAAAAAACACTTCTGAGTGACACAATGGCAATTTAAAGAGAGAAGAAACTATCCAGTTTATTTGGCACGAGGGTAACCATGTACTAAAATGTCCAATCAACATTTTTACTTCAAGCCTAAATCAGTTTTGTAGGTGAAAAGCAACACCTCCATTTCCTCATCTGCATTGCTACCCCACTTCTGTCTGAACAATCTTCCTTCTAGACACAAATAATTTTACCATAAAACATTCTTCTTTTTTTTTTCCCCTAGTGCAAATCTAATCACTGCACAGCCCAGGCCTGACTGTCTTACAGGTATGCTCTGCATAAGCCAGACATGCAGAGGAAAACCAGATGCCTCACAACTTGTTCTGATATTTTATGCAATTTTGTTTCATGTGTTCCTAACTTAAGCAGCAGACTCTTTATGGTATTATTATGCAGATTTCTAGTCTGTCCTATGGAAACTAAACAAGCAACCTTTCATAGCTCATGTATGCCAGTCTTTTAAGAGAAGAAGACAGCAGGGTCTTTTTGAAAGATCCTAATCTTCATGCGACTACAAATAAAATGGCTTCTCAAGAAGGACAGGACATTACCCTATTTCTGTATAATGCCTGTGAATCCTGTTATGATTTTCCTGGCCGCTGAAAGGATCACAGACAGAAACAACAAAAATAGCCTATGTCTTCTTTCAGACAATGAATCTTCCCTTCAGCGGTAACAGAGAGAAAAACTATGACAAAACCTATCACGGGGTAAAGCTAATCTCCAAGGCTGAGGGACATTTGGGGAGAGAGGAGCCAGTTGGTATTGTGGAAAAGCTTTTGACTATCCCCAAACTCCTGCTCAAAACACGTGTGTTTTACAGCAAAAAACCTACCAAAACAAATGGTCCAGTACACATGCAAGTCCCTTCCCAAAGGAAAGGATGAATAAAAGAACAAACTACACATGACGAATGCTTGTCACACCACTTTGTGTACTATTAGAAGATGATCAGACATTTCAGTGGTGAGAGTGGGATAAACTTACATAATATAATTTTACTGCCTGAGGCATTCACTGCTAACCAATACAATTTTGTTCTAGAAAAAATACAAACAATGGGCTATTTTCATCTTAACTTCACTGGGTGCAGCACCTTGTTATTTAGCAACATCTCCTAACAATCAGGTATTAAATGCACCACTGGTATCCAGATTCCACACAATAAAACATGGCAGGAATGCCAGTACACTTAGTAGTATCAAAAACAGAGAGCAAGGGCACATGTAACTTAGAAAGACAGTTTTTTAGCTTTCATGAATAAATGCAACTAAGGTAATTTACATAGAAATTTAGCTTTTAAATCCAGAGCTACTAGAACTTTTTTTTTCCCAAAACGTTTTAGCTTAATTCAAAACACAGTTGATCTTTCAGCACAACTAAATGGGATATTTTAAGCATGTTTTAAGTGGCCTGTGTTTTCACGCCAGCCTTGTTTGTAAAGTATCAGATTTAATTTCCAATGTGCTGTGCCTGTGCCCTCTTTGTAGACAAATTCACTAATATTATTATAGCTTATTATCACCTTTACTTAAAGCAAATAATCTCAAACTGTCAGCAGAAGTTCAAGAACTTGGAAAGTCACAAAAAAATCAATTTACCTTTAATCTTCTTGTACTTTTTGTACCATCTCCCAAACTCCTGGCACTTGGTTGCTGACACATTGGCATAGTATGTGCTATTTACAATGGATGAAATCATACTCTGCAAGTACAGAAAGAAAGACAAAAAGTGTTTTAAAATATCTTGCACAATTAGAAATCTCTTCCAGGGAAAGTGAATGACATGTGAGTGCACAATGATCATCCATTTGTGACTTTAAAACCAAAAGAAGTGTCCGATGAGTACACAAAATTGGTTTTATTCTCCATTCTATATTCCCAGCCATAATTAAAATTAGAAAATAATAATTATTATTTTGCATAATAATGCAAAAAAGATTCCTTTCAAACCTAGACTGAGACCTGCAGCTCAGGCCAGGGGGGCAGTTCTACTTTACTTTGTACTTGTGATACTACAATATCTGAACTTTAGTTGCATGACAACAGGCGGTGCCATACTGGGGAACACATGCTCGCTGCACCCGGGTGAGAACAAGCAGGATTTCGGAACCAGATCCTAAAGGTAAGATTAGATGCTCCAGCATGCATAATCCAAATAATGCTTTTCAGATGTCTCTGTTCTGCTTCCAAATGCAGCCAGACCACACAGCCAAGAATCGGAGAACATCCGTGCTACTCACTGCAGAACAACAGTTAGGCAAATAAGTTAAATTAATATAATTTATAGAAACGTGTGATTAGCCCTTGTGTGAAAAATCACCCAAAAGAGAAATTAACAGTGTCATTCCGAGCAAAGGGAACTATGCATACTACAACACAGAACAGCCAAAAACCACAAAAAAAGCTCAACAAAACTGAAATATCACTTGCTTAACCACCACCCCTCTCTACTCTTTGCGAATTCCCTCTAAGCGACTCAGTACAAGCCAACTGAAGCAGAGAGGAACAGAGTTGTTTTGCAGCATCTGATACCCATAAAAATGTTACTTTATATCTGGGATGCCTCTGCCTATAGGGTGGGAAACAGCCTGGTTACTGGTAGTTCTTCCTTTCTATTTTTTTCCCCTCCCTTCACCCCTTCTACAGAGGAAGCATCATTTTAACATCAACATTTTACTTTCCTTTTCCCCTCCCTGAACTCTTTCAGGGTCAGATCATTCCCAGCATGTGTAAATTTCCAGCAAGGACATGCAATCTAAGACCACTAACACATGGGAGCCAATGCACCTTCTCCAGAAATCACATTTTCCTTATGCCCTCCTTCCTCACTTACGTCAAAGCTCAGAAAAAGCCCTGGCACATTGTATGACCTCTCTGCACGGAGGTGAGAGAGCGAGGATGATCTCACAGCTCAAACAAGCTATTTACCATAGGTTCCTGGTAAGTTCGTGCAGGCTCTTGTGCAAAATGGGATCCTGGCTGTCCCTGGAAAGCTCAAAGCTTACACATTGGCTTACCCAGTTTTAACAATGCTTTAAAACCAAAAACATCCCCTCCCTCTTCCAGATTTATCAAGCCTTCTACCCAATTCACTGCAATATCACAGGACTCCAGCTGTTCCTGAACTCTTGAGTTTTGGGGACTCAAAAAATGTGAGCAAAACTGAGAGACTTAAGATAACCGGGTGGTGCAGATTAGTTTCAGTTTTCAACAGGTGACTTCACTTTCAGTAAAGAGGCTCCTCTGCCTTTTCACTTTAACTTTTCCACTCAAAGGCTGCTACGGTGCACTGCAGCAGAGTCTAAAGGCTATGAAGTAAGAGCCTTTTTAAGTGGCAGCTTCAATCTCTAAAACTGAGGTTCAATTTTCTAATTAAAATCAATATTTTTGAGACATAAACCTAGCATTGTGGCAGTCAGCAGCAATTCCCTCCCCATAAATCCTCCCTTGCTCCAAGTCATTTTAACAAGCAATAGTATTCTGAAAGCCTGACATGGACATAGCCTCTGCTAAGGAAGGATTTTGAACAAAGTTGAGTTAACTTGTTTATTTTTAGAGTCACTTTACTTAAATTTCCAGTCACTAAGGAAGGGTGGGGAAATTGTTTAGCTCTGTCTACATAACAATTTGTTTTTTCCCCCTTTCTCCCCGCCCCAATCCTCTCGTTCTACAATAAATCGACATTATTGAAATTGTAAGGCTATTAAATATCACAAAATATATTAACCCATTAACCTTTATTTGAGAAAGCAAAGCTTAAACTAAATAGTAAAATCAAATAGTAAATCAACCATTGGTGAAAAATCCCAGGACACATTCTCTTCAACTGCTTGACAGTAAAGCAGGGGAAGGAACCATAACAACTTTCAAACTACATATCCTTAGTATTAAACGGAAAGGAATCCTAGGTGTATTTCTGCTAGGAATCTTGATAAGTCTGTAGAAAGGAAATATCCACTCAGAAGAGAGAGGCAAAAAAAATTTGACTAATTGCAAATTTCTGAATATTGCATATTATTCCTGGGAAAATCCTTAAAGAAGGAACAGATTATATGAAGTAGCAGATATTTTTGGTATGTGTGTGGCTATGACAGCCACGCGGAATGAAAACTACTTAGACCAGGAGCTAAGAAATAGCGACACACAAAGAAAATCCAGTGCAGTAAGTGCAAGGAGAAAAATATGGGACGTGCTCACATCCCAAGAAATCTTGCTCCAGCAAAGAGAGAAAACTCATGGTCAGTGCTAAAATGAGTTATACAATATACAGGAAAGACAAAGGTCTCTATGCAAAGATGGAAATGCTGAAATAATTGGATTTCTTTCTGCCACGCACACTCCCCCCACCTACCCTCCTTCCCCCCCGCTTGGTTAACTGGGATTTATTTGTTTGAAAAGGAGCTGTATGCTAAGGGTAGCTAAGCTGCAGCCACATAATACACCTAGCAGAAAAAAACAGAACAATTTTAAATCAAAGTGAATGATTACATTTCCCATTAGCGGCAATCAGAATCCCCATCTGGGCTGCATGGAAGGCTTGGGCACTGAGAACCAGAGACGGAGCACTGTCGCTGGCGGGAGCGAGAGCTCCTCACGCTGCCCCTCTCCACTTCTGTACTTGAGGCACTGTGAACGCATTAATACACAGCAGCATTTACTCTGCAGTTTGACTCCTAAGAGACCACTCTGCAATTTGCTGCTGTCAATAATATATTAACCACAAGGGGGTTGTAATGACATTTCACATTTGGCACGATATTTTTTTAAAACTGATTTGGGAGAAGGAATTGTATTAGAGGCATATTCAGATGATGGTAATAGACAGCTCCTATACAACCTTCCATTGTATGTTTTGCATTTTGTGAGCCAAAACAAAAGAGACTGCAACTTTTTATGGCAGTATCAACAATAATAATACAAGCTGCATTCTTGCAGTCCCAGTTCAAGGGTTAGTCACTACTCAAGGTCACTGACACCTGTGCTTAAAAGTAAGGAAGCTCAATTTTCTACAAAAGGATCTCCTTTTAGCTTTGTCCACTAAATAAATACTGGGGCAAAAATTTTTGCTGCTACAGACCTGCCATCAGTAATTTTGTAAATATATTTCAGACTGAGGCTATAGAAAGAGTAAACCAACTGCAGCATTTCCACCTGGTAGGCTTTGAAACTGAAGTGGGAGGAAAAAGACCCAGACAACAAATGAATTCTGCATATGAAATGATGCATAGTTTAGTTATACTGGATACTGAAGAAGACTGGGCAGAGACAACCATATGCTGCAATCATCATTAGCTGACCAGATTCCACAGATAATTCTATTTAAAGAAATTACACTTAAACTGTGTGAAAAGAAAAATACTTCCGTATTCAACGCACTTACGGTCTGTGCACATCCAGAGTCACTGCTACTCCTTTAGTAAATAAGGCAAGTTACATGGCTTTTCCTTACACAGCCTTTCCATTCCTGTTAGATCTGCAGATCCAACATGGCTAAGGAAGATGAGAAACGTGATTCCTACCAATTGCAAAGACCTAAATTCTGCTCTGTATCTCACCTCTGTGCTATCCCTGGAGTTGTAATCATAACACAGTGAGGCAAATTTGTGCTGGTTATACACAGAAAGAATTATCTTGGTTCACGGAGGCTTTGGATCGTGAATTGCAGGATGAGCATACAGTGCAATGCAAGACAGCCAACCACAGAAGAAAAAATGTTGGATACGGGCTAGCAAAGCAATGGATTTTTAGCAAGCAGGGGTTACTGATGTTTTGACTTTTTAAAGATACAATAGACAGACTAACCTATGAGTCTAACAAAGTTTTTAGAAGGCAATGTATTTTTCACTCCTAGCAAAGTTACTCGGTCTGGGTGCTGAAGTGTTTTTCTGTTTTTTCTGAGAGGCTAGGAGGACTCAGTCATGAAAATTTTATGAATCTCTTGTTATGACAATCTGAAGTAAAAATAGAACTCATGATATCTATAGGAACCTGTGTCTTAGTGTCTTAGACATGACATCACTGCCGTTTATAAAGCAGTCATGGAGAATGAGACTGAGTTTTTGTTCTTTTTTTAACATAATTACATATACATTTTTTGTTGCTCTTCCTAGAAATTGGGGCACAACTGTTAAACCAGCATACTTTTATCATAGTTGGAGGCTGATGAGAGCTACCTACGGGTTAGTGGGGGAGACAGGCCTCTGCTAGTGGGAAGAAGCAACTCAAATCTTGCATTTGAGGATCATTAATCCTATTGCAAAAGGTTCAGAATGAAGAATTTACATATCTTTCAACAGCAGGATAAAAATCAAACAATTCATTCGTAATTTCCACCTAGCAACCCACTAAGAAAACACGGTATAAAGATACTCTTTTTCATATTAATTAGAATTCCTCCTTTCTAAAGAAAACAAGAAATTGATTTGATATTTATGGAATTGTTTAGTCTAAGCCCTTTATTGAACAAATACAAACTTTAGATCTTGTAAATCTGGCTTTCCCTAAGCCTGTTAAAAACACTGACCTGTGAGAGAGGGCATTCTTTGGCTAATGTGCTCTGATTCATCTCTTTGAGCAGTTCCTTTAAGGCATTGCGAACTGTGGCGTGGTTCCACTGCTCTGCTGGCAAGTCTTCCAACTTTGAACAACTGTTAAAACAGAAAGCAAAAAGTAGATAGAATCATCACCTTCATAGATGCTTACTCTTTGTGTGCAAGTGCTGTAGACCTTTAAGCAGTGAGCACAACCGTGGAGTTTCCTGCTTAGCCAGCCCATCAAGGTGTTTCTCCCCTCTTTCCCCTCCCCACCAAGCCCAACTCCCAGAAGATGTGTAGTTTAAGTAAAAGAATGACAGCACATGGCAGGAATAGCAGCTAATCCTACTATGATATTATACGTGTGCCTAACCATTCCCTCTGGGGCCTGGCGAAGAGCAAAGAAACTGTGTAAAGCAAGCCCCAGAAATGGCTGGATAAAGCCATCCTCTCCAGACAGACAAAGATACTCCTGCTGGGACAGAAGATGCCACACTGCCACCAACAAAATCACTAAACAGTAAGGGCCCACATTGTGTGGGGGCCTGGCGAAGAGCAAAGAAACTGTGTAAAGCAAGCCCCAGAAATGGCTGGATAAAGCCATCCTCTCCAGACAGACAAAGATACTCCTGCTGGGACAGAAGATGCCACACTGCCACCAACAAAATCACTAAACAGTAAGGGCCCACATTGTGTGGAGGCAAGGCTTTGAACAGTGAATCTGAAAAATTAATTTTATACCGGTTCTTATACTGCCCTCATTGCTGAAGTATCTGAGAGCTTTTCAGAAACACATTAAGCCATATGCCCAACATCTGTCACATGTAGTTCATTCTCACTTTCATTCTACAAGAACTGCATATGTAGTGAAGCTTTTGTCTTCATGTGACTTGTGCCTCTTTTAATTTAACAAGCTTATGGTCTGTGTCTACATACATGGGGACAGGCCCGAGAAGCACATCAAAAAGTTGGGAGAAGCTTGTCATTGCCATTCATGCCTGAGAAACTTAATGCATGCTCTCCAGTCAGCCTCTGAGGTGGTTCTGCCTTCTGCCTATACAGCCTGGCTTTACCCTCAGAGCTGAAAGTTCTGTTGTGCTTGAGGAGTTCAAGTAGTCAATGACCATCTTTATCTCAAAGTCACGGGCTATCTTTTGTTTACATGGCATCCAGGCATTCAAGCACTTTGAAGATAAAGAATGAGACCTTGATCTTGGGTTGATACCCTCTGGTAATACAGACGTGACAGGAGGCTAGATGGACTCCTGGTAGCTCACACTTCTGAGGAGATGAGTTACTGCACTCCAGTTTTATAGCAGCTACAGACTCTAGATGCTCTTTTACAACTATGCTGCGGAGATGCAGTCTAGCTCAGAAATGGTAACAGTATATAAAACCAAGGAAATGCCTGTTAGCAGGAATTGGAAACCCCAAGCCCCATCAGAGATGTAACAGGAAAGAAATATTGCTGTTTGAGAGGTTAACGTCAGTGAGGCACCAACTACTTCCAAATTCCAAACTGAACTGAACAGTTGGAGGGTATGTACCTGCCATCAAAGGGGACAGACACATGTCCCAATGGACCCCTCTTCTGTTCAAGTCGAGCTTCAAAGAACTGTGGGCAAATTATTCCAGGCTAAGTTATTTTTGCCCCTTTCCTCTGACATGTCCTGGCCACAGAGCTACAGCACACTACGCAATGTAGGCTTACCAGCAGGTCTAGAGTATGCCATGCGCTGCCAGGGACCTGCCACAACTCCTTACGTAGACATCAGTAACTATTTGAGGACTCTTTTGAAGGCCAATAGAGAGAAAGGGGGAGAAAAAGTGGGAGAGGGGGAAGGGAGGGCAAGTAAGTGTAAAAGTGTCAGGAACTTTTGCTTTCCTAATCAGAACTAGCATTCAGGTAAGGAAAATATTTTCCAAATGCCAAATGGAGCTGCAGCAACACATCCCTTCCTCATCTTCTCGCCTTTTCACTGGGAAGACCACTGGAGAAAAAAGAAAAGTCAACAAGCTCCCCTCCTCCCCATCTCAGCAACTGACAGTGGAAGACCTGAATTCTCACAATGCAGCCCCAGGAAAAAGGCAGTGAGTTTATTTTTTTGATACAGTAAGGCCTCGAGAATCCATTAAATTAGGGTTTGTGGAAAGGTCTGCCTTTGAAGGCCCCATATCTTTAGTTGATTGAGTTTCTGCCCCTTCCCTCTCTGCTACCATATTGCTACTTCAGAAAACATACAAAATCAGTTGGAACATGCTTCAAAAAGCTGCCAGGTGACCCACCCTTCTCTTCATTTTTCTTTTCATTTCATCAAAAAAACAGAAAATAATGAAGACAGGATGTGCTAATCTCTGTAGTAACGCTGTAATCGACAGAGCAGCACAGAGAATAGAGAAGGACAGATGTTCAGAAACACCCACCTTTGTAATTGGATTTTCAATGTCACAACATGATAGACATCTTGTAGCATGTCGGCTACTGTCGCATCTGGTGCATCAGTCACGTAACTGAGAGGGAGGGGATTCCACCTCCCAAGCTTGATTATTCCTGAAAAGAAAACAAAAAATTCATACTTCATATTTTATCAGCCATTTACTAAACCCTTTGATAAGCTTGTTTGCTCACGAGATTCAAGATCTGCCTTGAGGTTTATTGCAGTCTTGCTCAAAAAGATGTGTTGTACTTGATTCCTGAAGCAGACAATGGGGAAGAGTAGGAATAGATTTTAAATTCTTAGCAGAGAGTTGCTGACATGTTCCTGGCTCTTAAATCACTTCAAGGAAGCACAGGAGGCTTCCACATCTTTCATCATCCCACTAAAGCATAGTTCTCGGAGTTAGAACAAGCTTTAAATACTCTATAGTCCTGATTTTGCAGTCTACAAAACCCTTCAGTAAATAAATGCATTGGTTTTGACTTCAACGGGAAAATTCCTATGTGTGGGCTTTCAGCACACAGTTACAATCTAAGCATGGTACGATTCCCAGTGCGGATGCATGGCACTGGCAATCCACAAAGCAGGAAGAGTTCACTCCCAGCTACAAGTTGCACTTTGCAGATGGTTGCTTTTCTTTGCGAAAAAAAACAACTGCAAGCTGCTGACCACAGATCCAAAATAGCATTTTGGGGGCGGGGGAAATGCTGTAAGTCCTATTTCTACTTCTGTTCATTCTTTAATAGAGATCATCACCTCTTCTGGATGAGCTTGTCACAAAGACTGTAAACTTGCATGGTAAACCATTTGGTGCAGAGGTATTATTTCTGTTTAGACAATTGCAGAGGGCCCACCCACGCCAAAAACAATGACTAATACCCAGGAATGACTTCCAGGAAGACACCAAACAAAGCAAGCCACAGTGCCATCTTAAATGAGAGCAAAGCAGTTCAGCCTTGTTCCGCACTATTGCAACTACTGCTTTTATTCCCTCCTCTACCATGTTCCCATTGCCCTACTGTTCTGCTCACATAACTTTTCTCAGCGCAGCCCTACAAGACACCAATCATCTTTTCTCCCATTTAAACTGATGCCTTTCGAGGTCTGCTTATATACTTTTTCGAAAAGACCACCCGTAAACTCTACTGCCAGAAATACACTAATAGACAAGAAAACTGCTTCCTTAACAGGAGCTCCAAGAACCCTCTTTGGGTAGCTGGAAGGATGCCGTGATGCCAAGAAACTTCAACTCTCTCCTCACTTTCTACTCCCAGTTCTTCACCAGCTCTGGAACAAATCAAATGGAAATAAATGGCAAAGGCCTTTTATCCTGATCTCCCAAACATGATCAAAAAATAAATACCACCTCAGAAACAGTAAAACAAAGCTTCTTGCACAGAGACGATGACAGAACACAGTGCTTATGAGCCCATGAAATAACTGCCATGGAATATTTTTTTCCCCGTTCCTACACAGGTTGAGGAGGAAATAATTTTAGTACAACTCCTTTTCCGTAGCACTTAAATGTTTGCATTTACCATTGACGTATTGCTCTGCAAGGTATTCTATCACCACATACTGAAAGAAGCTCGAAGTGACCTAGTTCATCCTCAGTGGCACAAAATTTCACTGTAACCTACTGGTACGGACAGGCTAATACTGCAAGAGCAGATTAGAAAGCTTTTGGCAAGGGGAGATCTTGTCCAAATGAAACAAAAAGTTAGTAAGTGTTGCTTGATATCCAATGCTTGGAAATGGGACATAAACAGAACAAAAACATTTAAATGATGCACTGTTTCAGTATTAAGATTTAACAATCTGGTGCTGAATATGCTGCAGTATAAATAGTGCCTGGACTCAGATCCAGTAGAGTAACACACAGCACTCATTCACAGCACCGTATGTCTCCAGTGCTGGCTCCTTGAGTCATATTCCACTTGCCAAGAAAAGCTGTTTTTCTTAAGGGGATAGTTTACTTAATGTTATCTCTGGTGACAACAAGAAATGCATATAGTACAGCATATATTAGTCATAAAATGAGCATCAAGGGTCCACCGAGTGAAATACATGCTGGGAAAACACAGTTTAGCTGCTGACTTCCTTCACCCCCTTCTGCTATATAATAATTTAAAGCAAAATCACCTAAAAATTCAGAAATCTATACCAGTTTCACAGAACACTTGGCTTCCTATGTTTAACCACGCCAAGTTTTCATGTAATTGAAAAAATAAGCATCATATGTGCCCCATAAGTCACATCTAAATTGGTAATATTTTACAAGAGGCTTTATTTTTCATTCAATTAAGGAAAGCACTCAGAGAGCACACCATCTGCAACTGCTTGGGCCTAGCAATGGTGGCGAGAGACAAAGAGATGGTCGGGGGTCACTGAAGTTACCAAAGGTGTCCCCAAACTAAAGAAGTTTAAAAGGGAAAAACCTCAGCGCAGCCACAGTGCACCATGGGAAACACTATGCAAATTGCTTTACAGGAAATGTCTGCTACTACTGGAAGTTAGGTAGATTTTTTTTTTAATCCTCCTCTACAACTGGAGAGGAAATTGTTTTGGCTGGATTTAGACAAACACAGGTGTTACCATAATGCTCGGTGCCTCTGCACGTTAACACCTGCTGCGAGTCCTTTACTCTGTGTTACAGCACTGCTGATGTGCACTATTTTTTCAGCCGGTGTGATATGACGTGTGAAATTTTTTTTCCCAGAGCACATTAAGCTGGTTCAAACGATAGCCAGAAGCCATGGTTTCCATCCAGCTCCTCAGCAGACTTTACAGGTGGTTTATTTCATGGCACCGATACTGTACTTAAGGCAACTCTTGGGCTGCATTTGGGAAGGTGATGCCAGCTTGTTAAGCAAACATATTCTCTGCATGCTAGAAGACATCTCTGAATGACTCCTCAGTAAAATCTGAGCGGACCAAATTTTCCCCCTAAAAAGGTCCCTTCTCATCTAGGACTGGGTGTTTCTAGTGTAACAGCAACGCCAAGATGAGACAGCCTGGTAGCAAGGAGTCACTTCCACATACACGTTTTTTTATTGTTCCTCTCACTGACTCCAAATGGTACAGCTCAGGCCTTTAAAGAAATCACTTTAACTGGCCTAACTGAGCTTTTATCCTACCACAACTGAGACTTTGGAGTGGGTACAGGAATGAGCAAAGGTCACTGTGTTATTAATGAATATTCTGCTGCTCCAGGAATCTCACTCCTCTGTCAGCTCCAGACCTTCCCAAAATTATGTGTGGTCAATGTGCAGCAGATCAGACTGCTCAGGAAATCCAAAAGCACATCTTTCATGAGTTCACAAAACTCTTCTGTTAATGAGTCTGGTTCTCTTTCCTGTATCAATGATCCTTTGGGACTCTTTTCCTCTAAGAGTTTTTTGAACTGGAAGTTCAACAGATTTCAAAGCTTGCATACACTCAAGAAATGGCCATACACTAGAACAGCTCCTGGGAACTCATCTAGAAATGGTTGAATGCGGCCCAGGCCAGTTAGTCAATTGAAGACAATAAAGAGACCAAACAGTTTTCTCAGAAGATTTTTTTTTCCAAAACATATTTTACGAGAGATTTTCTATCTACTCTGCCTGTTGGTTCTTGAATGCATGTCCTTCTACAGATAGGTCTTTTATTAAGTTTAAGCCTCAGCTTCATCAAACTGCAGGTAGGGAAAAAAGACAGAGTAACCCAGTTTTAAATTTGCATAAGTCCCTTTACCTACAAGAATGCCAGAACACACTAGTGGCAAACTTCTGTGAGCTCGAGTGTCAGGTTCATACATAACATCCACTGCAATTCACTGCTCTCGTTCCACTTAGGCCAATGATGTGCCACCCTGCCAGAATGCTTTCAATTTAGTTTCCTTTAAAATGCAGCTCCTTTGGAGAAGAAAGTGATAACTGTGCAAGGCAGAGCAGAACAATACATTGAACAGAAGGCTTGACTAGCTACACCATGGCTGACCTGTATATCTATCAGAACTTGTCACAGGATCTTCATGACCTTTATTTTACAGTATCACCTGAAAGAGTGATGCATCCAAAGCATTGGGTTTATTCCTGGGACTTCACCCTAGTGAAACGTGAACTGAATGGATGCAAGGCTGGGGCTAAAGCAGACTTCTAGAATAACTACGTTAATCAGGAGCATAACAACAGCAAAAGGCAAAAAGCTGCTTTCCTAGAAAAATACAGCTAAGCTGGCAAACTCTTTTCATTATTATGTAGCTTATACTGTCCCAGAAAATTATTTACCTATATGGGCTAGAAGCCTCATTTGGCTTTGCAAACGGAAAGACAGCCATACAGTACATTCATTCTAAGAATGCTACATCTGGGGTTTAGAATACATATTTATCACAGTCTAGCTGTGACAGTTCTTGGTCATAAACAGAATGAGGTCTGGGTCCTGCATCTCTCAGTCACCTGCACAGTTAACTT
Source organism: Platalea leucorodia (assembly GCF_965183815.1). Lineage (NCBI taxonomy): Eukaryota > Metazoa > Chordata > Aves > Pelecaniformes > Threskiornithidae > Platalea > Platalea leucorodia. The sequence continues at coordinate 71,166,095 of NC_138827.1, forward strand.
TTTATCCGGATGGTCCCATGGAAATTCCTGGGGCATCTCATGGACACTTCAATACATCACTACTGTAAAATCAAACTCTTAGCATGGGGCATTTTCCAAATTCCTTTTTGCAGCTAAACAGAGCAAACAGGACCAGAACATGCCTCGTGCTGTCACTGGCTCCCTTCACAAACTATCTCCTGCTCCCACCATGGTTAGACTGCTGATTTCACCTTTCACAAATCATGAGCATACCCGAGTTACATCTTAAATGGATACCTGTAGGTAGGTCACACAGGATTAATGCAACCTATTTAAAATGCTAATCTGCTAGGGTTAAAAATAAGTCATGGGATCAAATGAAGGACATTTTGGAAGTCCCTATTAGCATCACCACCCCCACCTCAACATTTTTCTGGAGACAGCTACAAAATGAATCATGAGTAATACTTGCCCAAATATGTACAGAGAAGGAAAGAGAAGGGATTTTGTGTTCTTTGGCTAAAGAGGAAAAGAAGGATAGCAGAGAATACTGGTTCCTTACCAAACATTGTTAAGAAAAGCACTTGTCAACACTAAGCAGACAAACCATTTGAATCCCTGATGCACAACACCAAAACCTCTAATTTTCTACAGCATAAGCAAATGTAACCTGCTGAGACTCATATAGGGTGCGGTATTAAAGCAGACAATTGCTCTCCTTGTGGACTGGCAGACACAGTCAGGCTGGAAACCGGAGAAGTGCGAAGCTTGTTTCTTACAGTACAGCTCCATGTTCGCTAATGCCGGGTCAGCACTGTTGCAGGCTGTGGCAGTACAAGTTACATACAGCTCAGGCAAGAACATGTATGTGCCTGTACAGTCAGACGTGGCAAACAACAGTGTTTTATGTGAGCTTTAGAAAGGCTGAGGGACTAGGCAGTGCCCAACCCAGCATAAGATCTCCTGGGCTTTATTTACTCCTCCAAAATAATTTCAGCAAATTTGATTCTGCAGAGTTATACCCAACTAGAGCCGTGCCTCACGTGGCTGTGGCCATCGCAGAGCTGTACTAGATGTCCTAGTGTTCGCTCCCCTGCATCACAGGATCACAGCCTGAGAATGTCCGACTGCAAACACAAGGCTGGGTGAAGAACGCAACTGTTGTTTGCTGCTGTGCTGTGCTGTGAGTTCAATCAAATAGTTTTGTTTAAACATCTTTTTAACAGCAGCTCTTATCAACGCAATGGCAACTCAGGAGAAACTGCAGATTAGCCTTAGCACCCAAACACTTCTGATCCTTTTTACAACTCCAAATGAAAGACCTCAATGAAACACTCAATAAAACCCTCACTTCCAGGACCATCAAGCCATTTATCCATCAGCCACTAATGACGGGGCCTCCCTGCAAGATGGGTAGCCTCTTGTGACGTTGACTGCATCTGTTCATCCTCTTCAGAGGCAACTTGTCCCTATGCTATAGCATGTAATTTTCCTTTGTTCAGCTCTGCTTTGTTACAGAAATTAAAAACTGCCTGTCCCATGTAATATGTACATAGAATTATTTATCCATAAATCAGTTTGCAGGAAATCACTACCCTGCACAGTACATAATAACTCGGTCTGTGTTTCTAACCTGTGCCCTGGCTGTAGCATATCATCAAACTGTAACAACATAAAGGCATAATTTGTAGTTATTATTGTTAATTCAGCAAAGGGAATGACTTTTCAAGCAGAAAGGAGAAAAAAGCAACAGGAACAATTAAAAAGAAAACTGATTATATTAATTTTTGTATTATATTATTGAGCCGCCTTTTCTAGCTCTTATGGCAATTTAAAAAATATTATATTGCCTTTGCCCATCATAAGGGTGCCCATATTATTCTATTGAATTTCAATCAGTGACGTATTGGGGTAATAGATGGGGAAAACAATCAGCATAATCCTCCCCTGCACTTCTAAAGCACCTTTCATCAGAGGATCCCAAAGCACGTTAAAAACATTAATTAATTAAGCTTTGTAACATCCCTGTGAGGTAGACTGCATTATGCCAATTGACATATCGGTGATTTAGTGATTGAAAGCACACAATGAACATAATCCTGTGTTTATGCCAATACAAAAGAATCCCCCTGCTTCCTCATTTCAGTCCATAATAAATAATTCAGTGAGAGAACAGGAATAAACTATGTGATTACACTGTGATGTACACATCCACAAATCAACAGGAACACCCACATTCCCTGAATGACGAACACTCCAGCCCAGCTCGTGAGACTTGTGCAACTTCAGGGCTCTGCACAAAAGGGTGACCTTCACCCCAGGGGAAGGCATGGCCGAGCTACCCGAGGCTCTGGCAGCACAGAGCCCCTTGTACGGCTGTTGCTGGAGGTCTTTGCTACTGCCATTTTAAAACGCTGTCATAAACTATGTGTACCAATGGTGGTTTACAGAATGAAATTCTGTGGTGCAACAACGCATCCATGAGCTGGTCAATTTAAACACTCATATCTAGCCTTTCAGATCTGTATGAATACACAGACTTTAATATAGACTATGTATTTATATCACTATATATGATATTTATATCATTATATATTAAAATGTTTATAGAAACATGGATGTGAGTAACTGTCAATAGAAAGACTGTTAGTGTTACAAGGTTTAATTGCTGAACTTCAGAGTACTTTCACAGATGAAAATCACTTTGATATATGAAGCTTGGTTTGAGTTTTTAATTTTTTGAATGCTAGTGTTGCCCATTTCTTTCCTCCAGCATGACTGTACTCAAGTATTTGACTTAAATAACATACACCAAACAGTTTGATGCCTTGTAATTCTACATATCGGGTTTACATTTTACTGTAAAAAGATTGTGCCTCATGTAATAGATGCTGCTTAACATTTGGGAAACGTTACATGAGGACCCTGACTTTTATTAGATTAATTTAATATAGGCACTAAGTTACTAGACTAAATTAATAAAGATCTTCTTAAAAAAAAAAAAAAAAAAGAGGGGGAGAGAGACAGAGAACAGAATGAACCCACAAATTAAATAAAATTTTCTGAAGCTTGTTATTTTGGAAGTCTTTATTTAATTTTCCAACCCCCTATTCTGTTTGAAAAAACAGCCAATAATTGGTAAGGAAACAGAAGGGGGAAAAAAAAAAGTTGATTTTATTTACTTCAGGGGATTATTTTTAAAACTGTTATATGATAGAACATGAACACCACAAAGAAACAGAAGAGTGAGGAAGCACAGGAGGTACAAAATATTACAAAAATAGTGGGTTTTACATTTTTCTGTATTACTTTTAAAACTATTACCTCCATTGAGGAAAACCACATTTAGCCCTGCATAACATCTCTCTTTTGGCATTTTTGGGATAGGTCTGCAGTTACCTTGGACAGCAAGAAGTAAAGTATGAATAAATAACCTGTCAGCCTGGAGCTGAGCTTTACTCTCCACCAGAGTGTCCTCTCCTGAGAGACCCCATCACACCAGGGCCACTTTTCTCAGCAGTATTATTCAGTAGCCCCAATGCTCACAGGGTTGCAGCACCCGCTCCTTCACTAACATCATCCCCACATAAAGCCCAAAGCACGGCACTCTCCCCATTTTTGCATGAAATTACTGTCTTTTCAGCAACCTTTACTCTTATGGTAAGATCTTTCCCAGCTCAATCCTGGCAATGCTTGAGCTTGCCCAGTTGCACAGGAGCAAAGGCTGTGCCTCCTCCCAGGAAGCAGTGGCTGCTGAACACCTTTGAAATCTAGACCAGGAGTGTCACAACTCAGCCTATTCCCTGATCAAAAACCTTCTTTAGCTGCTCCCATGCCTGGAGGTTTGCTTTGCCATCTTAAAACCACCACTGTTCCTTCTGCTTTGGACAGCAGCTCCCTCTCTTTGAGTTCCAGGTTCCCTGGCAGAGATGCTCCTCTACCATCCCCCAGCCTGGCACCAGGACTATGGCTCCCGTCTGTAATTTATAGGATCATAGAATCATTTAGGTTGGAAAAGGCCCTTAAGATCACCAAGTCCAACCATTAACCTAGCACTGCCAAGTCCACCACTAAACCATGTCCCTAAGCACCACGTCTACCCGTCTTTTAAATACCTCCAGGGACGGGGACTCAACCACTTCCCTGCGCAGCCTGTTCCAGTGCCTGACTGCCCTTTTGGTGAAGAAGTTTTTCCTCGTATCCAATCTAAACCTCCCCTGGTGCAACTTGAGGCCATTTACTCTTGTCCTATCACTTGTTACTTGGGAGAAGAGACTGACCCCCACCTCGCTACAACCTCCTTTCAGGTAGTTGTAGAGAGCAATAAGGTCTCCCCTCAGCCTCCTTTTCTCCAGGCTAAACAACCCCAGCTCCCTCAGCCGCTCCTCATAAGACTTGTGCTCCAGACCCTTCACCAGCTTCATTGCTCTTCTCTGGACACGCTCCAGCACCTCGATGTCCTTCTTGTAGCGAGGGGCCCAAAACTGAACACAGTATTCGAGGTGCGGCCTCACCAGTGCCGAGTACAGGGGGACGATCCCCTCCCTAGTCCTGCTGGCCATGCTATTCCTGACACAAGCCAGGATGCTATTGGCCCTCTTGGCCACCTAGGCACACTGCTGGCTCAAATCCAGCCAGTTGTCAACCAACACCCCCAGGTCCTTTTCCACTGGGCAGTTTTCCAGCCACTCTTCCCCAAGCCTGTGGTGTTGCATGGAGTTGTTGTGACCCAAATGCAGGACCTGGCACTTAGCCTCACAGAGAGCCAGCATAGGTAGATACTGCTAGTGGGGACCCGTAACATCCTTCCACCTCAGGCTTACAGGCTGAAAATTAGTGTATTTGCCTCGGTTGCTAAGAAACATGAATGCAAGTGTACTCAACAGGTGGTGCTTTTCTCCACTGCACATGTTTCTTCAACAGCCACAAATGATGCCTGGATCATCTCACCCTAAATTCTGAACTTGGTGACTGTATTGCCACCTCATGACCTACAAGGGGCTGCACATGAGTAAAAGGGACAGAACTCTACACAAACATTTGCTTTCCAACTTCCTTTGTCAGCCTCCTGCCAGCCCAATGCCACTGATGCAACCTGCCTCACGACACCTCCAGCAAGGAGAACAAGGCATCTGAGCAGACAGCCTTTGGTCCCCACCCCCCAGAAGCCTTTCTTGGATTTTATATTGTGATAGCTTTGAATGGAGAAGAGAGGGAGAGGCATAAGATGTTTCCCTTCCTTGGGAAAAAACCTATACCTGTTTTTAAAAAGATGCCAGTGCCCCAAACTCCTTCAATTCACCCAGCTTCAATGCTCGCCTATAAGCTCCACACGGAAAGACAGCCCACTGAGCAGGAAAAAAGCACAATAACATGGCATTGCAGCTGAATACATAAAACACATTTTAAAGGTTATAAAAGAGCATTGCTAATAGGACATTGTAGATGCTAATAGGCTTAGAATTAAGCCTACGGACATTGTTTGGCCTTGTATGAATCTGAATATCCTGCCTACTCACAGTAACACAGCTACAGAGAGCACAGAAAGTCTGGCTCAGATGGCAGACATACAGTAGCCAACTATCTTTGTGTTGAGTCAACTAGAAGTACATTTGAAAATTCATGGGTCTCAAGTCCAAAGAAAAAAAAGGACACACAGCATGCTCTGCTGCACAAACAAACCCCTAAACTGAATGCAGATTCATATTTTGGCCTATGTAGTTTAACAGCTTAATCTCTTTAGTTTAAGATTTGTGTCTTTTGGGATTTTCCTTACGCTGTATAAAGACTAGCAGAACGTTTTTTCACTAAATTACTACTTTTGGCTTGCCTTCTGTCTTTTCTTTCCTCCTACCAGACATTCAGTTCTTGACTTCCATGAAAAAAACCAACATGAACAACTGAAGAACTAGTAGGCCAGCATCTAACTAGCAGGATAGAAAACCACGTATTGCTGAGGAAAGAGAGGGACTGAGGACTTTGCTGAAAACCCCAAAGAACAACTGGTTCTACTAATTCAACATGAATGTAATATGTGAAGATACGATTGCTGTTACCTCTGCAATTTGACTCAGAAGTCCTTTGTTCTCTGTAGCTGCGTTATTGTAAGAGCATATCCAGATCCGTACAAGACGAACAATGTCCATAAGCTTGATCCTAGTATCTTTAATGACATTCAGTTAAGAACTAGAGCCACCATGAAGCAGTTAACAAAGGAGGTAAGACTTGTATTGTAGCATTTTTATATTAAGAAATTACAAGGAAGCAAAACTATCCATATGTAAGTGTGCATGCACACATATATTTAAGAATATGCAATAGACCAAAGACTGAAGGGTTGTTGATCTTTAGGCTCAGGTCTCCCTCATAGCTCACAAACAGGTAAAAGGCAAAGGATCAAACCTTACCCTTCTCTTACAAACTGATCTACTAGAGAGAGACAGAGAATAGCATCTTAAGGTTGCAATATTTCTTTTCAAAATACATTTTAATAATCCTAGTCCCTAATTTGGGCAGTACTGTAAATTCAGATACATTCAGTTAAATTCAATACAAATTTTTCCTTCACTGACACTCATTTCAGTCAATAACCTGATTCTCAGGTTCCTCATCTCCCTGTTTTCTTCCAAGGAAGAGCAAAACAATTCTGCATTTCTGACAAGTCTAAATAAAGCTTTGCTGGTTACTGAACTATGCTACATTTCCTATCAACAGAAAACAAAGGAGGAAAAAAAAGACTGTAGTTCACCACTAGAGGAGATGACTCAGAGCAAGCAGGAACTGTTACCAGACTCAGAAAAAACAGTCTTCTCTTGTACGGTTGATGAGCCCACATTATGCTGAGATGAACCCAGATTTGTTTTCCTAGCCCACATCTTCCTAGAACTGAACCTATTTCCTTACAAAGCCACCAGATCCTTTTTGGATCCTGTTAGCATTTTCATTTTCACATTAGTCAGTTTGTGAACGAAAGACTGAAAGATAGAAAGAACTATTTTTTTTTTTTTTTATTTGAATGGTAATTTTCTGTGCACGTGGCAAAGACTGGAAAGAGTTCTTCACCTTTTGATCTGGAGGTTTGCAGCACACGCACGTCATGCTTTGAAGCATTTCCAGAAGTTTACTGCTTCTTTATTTAGCAGTTAAGATTCTCGTGTAATCACAGGATAGAGAAGCTGTGGAGCTGCTATGAAGAAAATTAACTCTATCCCAGCCAAAACCAGAACAGGAGTTTAATGGACACCATCAGATGCTGCAAGACTCAGTAAAGTCTCAAGCATTGGTGGCAACTGCAAACACCCTCATGAGATGGTGGAGAGCTCTAGTACCTCCTGAGATCCATCCTCCAGTAAGTAGCTCACAGTGCTTCACAACCCACCAAGTTGGAAGACAACACACCAGCACTCTCAGGCCTCTTTTTCTTTGTGGCACTGCAGACACCTTAAGAGACAGGTTATCACCATAGCCCCAGTGATGGCTCTTCTGGTGAAAGAAACTGTTGTTTAATACCGACACTCCTGTACGAAACCAACTTCTGTACCAGAACTCCATTCCTCCAGAGCTCAGTGCTCTCACCACTTCTTTCTCTTTCCTAAATTATGTCTCACGTTGATATTGAAAAAAAAAAAAAAAAAAAAAAAAAAAAAAAAAAAAAAAAAGAGGAAAGATTGTAATTTCTAATCATCTCCCAAAGGCGCCGGTGTCTTGGGCCCACATATGCACAGCTTCTACATGAGCGTAAGCAGAAAGGGAATCCAGAAGTCCGATCACAGTTCTGGGGAATATTGTTAAATAAAGATACACTGGCACGATGCCTTATTCAGAACATGGTACCAATACTGGAAAAATCTCTGGAATCTACCTAAGATGCATTTCACCATAAGGTATGACCTATACTGCTGCCAGCGATCTCCTCTGTACCAAAAATACACAATAATTGGCTGGGGATTTCAACTAATAAGATCATAGTAAAGGAGATAATAAGATATAAATAACAGTACTTCCTGAATTCTTATGTAGGAAGATGAAGACACTGCATTCACATGCAGTCCTGACCAAATAGGCAGAACAACCGTCCAATAATCCAGATGTATTCTCTCCTTACTCGCACAACCTCAGCACTGAGAAAGCCCTACCACCACAGCAAGCACAACACAAAGAGGTGGCTTTGGGAGGTTTATCGTTTTCACAATCTGATTGATTTCAAAGGTCACCCTGGAGGAAAAGCCTCAATCTGGTTTCTGCCGACACAGTCATTTCCCACTGCCAATAACTATTCCCTGCTCTTGGCACTCACTCAGGCGGTCGGACGTGGGTTCCACTGTGGGTATCTGCATCTTAATGAAAGTCTGTTTTACTCCCCCAAAGTCTGTTGTTCCTTTGGAGGCATGGAGTATTATTGGTTGTTTTGTACTGCAGGTCTTAAGACAGGTATAAACCGCAAAGAAATAAAGACTTTCTGAGTAAGTATAAACTTTATCACTAAAGAATTATCCGAAAAGTCTGAGGTGCCTAAAATACTAAAATAATTCAGACTTCAAAACCATTTGAAATTTCTTCTTTTTCTAATCAGTTAAAAAAAATAAACAAGGAAAATCAAAAGAGTATATGGAGTAAAGAGGTGATGCAGCACATCCACCACATGGGATGCTCCAGCAGTTCTTCAGGTCTGTAGCTCTCTGAGTAGAGGCTTTTCTGCCTGCCTTTTTGATTGGCAGCACTCTAGGTGAGGACCAGGACCAAACACCCATCATAATGCATGTCCACCTGGAAAAATCCACTGCCTCAGAAATACCCTCCTTTCTCCATTTCACATTTGAGTTTATGGTGGATGAAAATCCAAGCAGAGGAGCCTATCTGCCTTAAAACAGCTCTCATGTTCCCCAGGGTCCCAGTCAGTGTGACCAGGCACCACTGTGGTGTAGATGTAAAAGGTCAAAGCCACATCATTACAATTGTAATCTAGGAGAATAATCTTAAATATTAAATAAAATGGATAAATTATGGATAAATCTATAAGATTTTGTGAGAAATGTCTTCCTTTAGATACACTGTTCTAGACTAAACATGTTGCTCTCATGGAATTTGAGAAGTTGTTCAATCAAGTCGTGCTGAAAATGAAGTTCTACCCAATCTTCACAATCAGAAGTAATTTTACTGCTGGTGGTCCAAAAGATTGGCCTGTTACCTCCTTTACCTACTCTGAGGTGAAATGTTTTTCATTGCATGCCCAAAGAAGGGAACTGAAAATCCGGAGGCCCCTCATCTGGAAATGTCTAAAGAACACTGTTAATTTATAGAAATGAAGATAACGGTTTGTAATGGAAATACTCTGTCTTTAGGCTGTGCTAACATAAGCTTTTTACAAACAGCAATGAAATGGAGGCACCAATTTCAAGACATTAAGGACTTAAGCCAGCTTTTATCCAGGTATGTAGTGTACGAAAGGCTTCATATTCCATTAGCTGTGTTGTATGCCTGCCTGTGCCCTGTTTAAATAAGATTAGCTGTGTTGTGTGCCTCCATGTGCCCTGTTTAAATAAGAGGAATGTCATATCTGAAGCATCTTTTGAGTAATTTTTGTATTGAAGGAAAAAATTAGCAAATGTAACAAAACATCACAACTAAAACTTTAGAGCCATCTTGGTAAAACTGCAAAATTACGCTATTATCACGGCTGTGGTGTTTTCTGCCAGTAGGGGAAAGGGAATTTGCAGTGCAATATCTCCCGAGAGACAGGTAGACTTGTCAGGCTGACGCACGAGAACGATGCACTCTCTTCATCAGCCTCAGTGAGAGAGCAGAACCCTCCACCAACAACTGCCCCAGCCTAAAAATGGTCTCAACCTTGTTGCCAGCCCTTTAGGTCTCCTTCTGTACAAAGAAAATAGTTTTCATTTTTACAAATAAATGAATAGGTTTTCTTTCCCGCTAAAATAGAGTTCAGACTCGTCACAGTTCATAAGATGCTTTCAACCCTGGCTGAGAATCCCTCGTGGCAAGCGGCTCTGCTGGTCAGTGCCTGCTCACCCACCCACCTGGGCCACATCACTGTTGCCTTCCTCCTCCTGCCCACACCACACTGCTCCCGTCTCTGAATGACAGCCAGCCTCCTCCCAGCTCTACAGGAATAAGTCTCCTCCAGACCACAAACCTCTAATATCCCCTCCTCCTACCCCCAAGGCAACAACTTACACTCTGTTTAGCTTGAGTCATGACTTTTCTTCCCATCTTCTTACCATGCATGTTACCCAAATTTATAAACAAGAGGAAGAGATCACTAGAGACTGCCATGGGTCTAGTCTACTCGGATGCCTGCTCCATGACAGCAGTGCCCAAGGGTACCCACCACCAGGCATGCTCACTCAGCCTGCACAGCACAGAGCAGCCCAGAAAACACAAAGGTCCAAGGTCCCAGGGCAGGGTGAAGCTACCCTTATAGATGAGAAAGGAACACGGCAGGCAGGCACAGAGATCTCTGCCAGTCACATTCGCACCTCAGCATTAGCTTTCTTCACTGTGCACATATGGGCTACACATTTAACAGGCCGGCTGCACGGACCCACCTCTCCCTGCAGTCAAGGAGAAAAAAAGATTTCATTTTTCCACTAAAATAACCCACTTTACTGCCAGAGCAAATCTTTTTTTGTTACAGTCTCTTCCGGATCAGTTTCCATGTATACATTATTAAATATTCAATGGAATAACTGTTTCTAAATAACATGTATAATACCTTTTAAGTAGCTGCAAATATTATATGCATAGCCACATAATGGAAGAGAACAGATCAGTCCGTTTAAATCACGCTCCCCTTACTGATTTTCACAGCAAAAGTAGTGAAGTATTTGTAGGGAGCTGATACATTAAAATGCAAAGTGAATTCAAATTAAAAGGAAAAAATAAAACACTTATTTAAGGGACTAACACTTTTCCCCCTTTCTGCATATAAAGATCTCTATCTGTTAATTCTGGACACTATACAGTTGATATATATGTACGTATCTAAATTTAGACACAGGTATGCAGCATGTTGGTATAACTAAGAAATTAAAAACGTAAGAAGAAAAAAAATTTTGAAAAATATTCTTTTTTCAGTTCTTTCTCCTAGTAATGCCAGAAAATTCGTTGTATTTCATCTTGGGGTTTGAACATTAGTAGTCATTCTCTGATGATATTTAGATGAGAAGCCTTCAACTATACAAAGTTGGTAAAGTCATTATTTCTATTGCAGAAAGTTATCGTCAATCCTTTTGTTCATCAAAGCACCACCAAAAGACAACATTTTTTCCTGACTATTCCCTGTGTAACACAGATCAGTAGACTGTGGAAGTAACAGATATTTTGCTTCAGTGGATAAAAATCAGGGGAGAGAAAAAAGGGGGGAAATCAGTTCATGAAACCACAACTTGCATAACTGGTTTTGCTTAAATGAAAAACAAATTAACTGATCATTTCCTGGCAGATGAAGCATTACATTAAAAGAGAATTTAAGAATTTTATTCTTTAATTATTTAGCCCTGTCCTTACTCCTTATCACTCTATTCCCTTTTTATTTAAAAACTTGTTTTTAAAGCAGATAAATTTTGAAGAAGAAATTCTGTCTCAAACTAGAAGAAGTTGAAACAGGAAAATATCATAAACAGATCACCTCAAAACGACATATTTTTAAATCCCATGCCCATGCCTCCTCTGCTGTTTAACTTTCTCTCCCAGCAAAACTATTCAGTGAATTTGATAAGACTACTAATATATTTGTTTAATCCCCCAGCCCCAGCCGCCACGGACAGCTTTTACGTGGATTTGTTAATTGTCAGAGCAGCGGTGCAGCCCTGGCGGGTGAGTTTCCCAGGTGAGGGCTGAGCCCTCCTGAATCCAAGTTCATCACTCGCCACATTGCTAATGAGACAAGTGCAGCCCAACACGAGGTTAATTGTCAGAAGCAATAATCTAAATTAAACTGGCTAACATTCAAGTAAAAGGTACCATTTAAAATATCCTTTTCAAATGAAAGCAATCTCAGGAGTTTATTTGCCTACTCAATATAGAATTCCAAGTTTTAAAAAAAACCCTTCCTCTTCCCCTCTAAGGAACCAAAGTAATTATTTTTAATACAGTGACATATGTTAGACAAAAGTATTAAGGAGGGGGCTTCATTCCACTCCAAGTCTCCACGGAATTTTCCCTTATGTGATCACACATCTGAGCTCGGATTTTAACCCAACCAATGAAGATTTTTTGAAATAATGGCTATTAGCTGATGAGAAATCCTTTCACAAATAATCCCAAAACATGGAAGATCTGGTGTGATGTTCCCAGCACTAAGAAGTATAATTAAAACAATATGGGGAATAAAAAAAAAAAAAAAAAAAAAGCGAGAGTTCACAAAAACATTTGAGACATGGCTCAAGTCAACTCAAAGCTTACTTGGTTTTGGCTGGGACTCTGGGCTCACGACAGCTTCAGCCTGCCAAAACAAATACAACCACCCGTTTCTTCCCGATGCTTTCACCCAGGGAGGGACCTGCTCCTTTGCTTTCCCCTGCTACGATAATGACATGCCTGCTAGGAATTGATTGGGGTTCATATCCCTGCCTGCCTTTGAAACAATTATTATTTTGTTAATTGTGAGAAGAAAAGTAAGAAGAAAAGTGGCACCTCCGACTGACATAATAGCCAATAGCTTCCAGATAATTGTTATGTGCTGTAATTAAAATAAAGCACATCATTCAGGCAAAAAGCTTAAAAATACCTTGGGGGAAAGTAGTTCGGGATATAATTCCACACAGGGAATCTGTATAATTTTGGTTGTAACCACAGAGGAAAAATGTAGAATTTAAGATAGAAATTATTCACTTACCATGCAGAGTTAGTATAAAAAAGCGTATTCATCTAATAAGAACGAATGTTGTGGGTGTAGTTACAATGTTTTATGCATATGTTTACCTATAAGGAATGACTGCAACATGTATGGAAAAGTAGTTTTCAATTAATCTTTCTTATATTTTTAAAATTATTTGATTCTTTGTCACTTTTATGAAGATAAGAAAAGCTGGTAAGTGGATACAAAGCTCCCTTTCAAAGCAGTCAGTCATCTATACCTAATCTCTGCGCTAGCGACCATCGGAATACCCAGGTTTTCAAAACTCCTTAATTTTAGCCTTAAACATGAGATCATTTTAACTCAGGTAACGCAGTGAAAAACCTCTTAGCTGAATAACGATAAACGTAACAAGAAATAATAATGCTGCACAAAATATTAGGAAAGACAGTGGATTCAAGTAAGTAATATTAAATGAGAAAAAACTTGGCTCAGCTTTTAATGATATTCCACAAGAAGTGCTTTTCTTTTTCTAACACAAAGTTGAACTCTTGAATCACTACAAATGCCTTCGTCTAAGAGGTAGCTGGCAAACACGGTGGCATGAAAAGCATCTTGAATTAGACTTGGCCAGTTCCAGATGAGGATGCTTACTTGAGCTAGTTATAAACATTTTTACATTTCTCTTTTTTTTTTATTCCCATTTGGGAAGCTGCTGGTCCCTCTCCCAAACATATCAAATTCAATCCGCAACATAGAAGCTTTGTTACATTCCATTCCATTCCTTGGATGCATTGGACAGTCTACTGCCTACTCAGGAACCCAAAGGGAACGTACAAAATGACACTCTCAAATGCACTAAAATGAACTCTGGAAATTCGACAGAAGCACATATTTACCTTCGTTCACCAGCACAACCAACTGCAGCAAGCTGTACTAGTAGCACACCCAAAGATGATTTCTTGAAGACAAATAGGCAGTGGCAAAACTGAGAAGACTCAAGAGTTCCTGAACCTTGATGTAGGCATTAAGCCTAGGCTACTGCCATGTTCTTGCTGCTCAATTCTTGTGCACACAAAAGCAAACAGCAGATGGTTAATTCATAAGACCGGCAATATTGGCATAATCAACGCAGAGTCACTGACGTGGCCACATTCAGCCAACCAGAGGTTGACTGATCAACTGAGATCAACTGACCGAAGACTAAAGATGCTTGGAGAACACCTAAAGAACGGACTTCACTCACCGGGTCAACTGAGTAAGGCTCTTCATGGTCCAAGATAACATATTTACAAAAAACATTTTTCATTTCTCTTCATATGTAGTGGTTTGATTTCTTTCTCCTTTTAAATCTCAATTTCTGTTTCAGATGTGGAAAGTGGGCATTTTAGTTTCCCACTTCTCCCCAAACATCAAAGGGCCATAACATAAAAATGTAAGGAAATACTCTAATGAATAACTATTATAGATGTAACGATATAGAACTGCCTGTTTTCAGCATTAAAAGGAAAAAATATTTCCAAGTAGCTTTTCTAATTGGACTAAAAACATGCATCCCGTTTATCAGTTCTGTTTCTGAAGTGTACTGTTCATCCTTTCATTGGAGATTTGAAGAAGGACACAACTACAGTAAGGTTACAGGCATTCAGTAGCCAGGACACAGGGAAAAAAAATAAGGCAAGCAACATAAAACAGCCTTGGTTTTTTCCTTTTTCTTGCAAATGAAGCAATGTACCATAGAAGTCTCCTACCTGCCTGACACTGCACCTCCAGCAGTCAAGGTGCAAAAGGCACATTAGACAGCTGTAGGACTCCTATCTGGAAGAAGCCTAATGTTTCCCATCCCAATCCAAAGGCACTGATCCCAACAGGGCAAGCTATCAGGCAGCTACTTGGGCCAGATTGGTGAGGCTAAAGTTATTTACTTCTGTCAACTGAAGCCCACATTGTAAATGTTTATTCAGTCTTCTTACAGCTTTAACAGCTCAAGCATGCAGGATGATGACCACCTTTGCAGGGCTAAGCTGCAGTTTACCACTAGCTAGAATTAAATAAAAGCAGAAAGACAGATTTGGAAAACCTAAAGCACTTTCAAAAAATTACACTCTGCTTCAAGACCTAACAGTAATAGACTCTCACAGGAATAGCTACTTCCCTGGCAAGATAGTGCAATAATGCAATTACTGCCATTTAATTAATTTATATTCTCAAAATCTGTCTCCTTGCAATTTCTAAGTATTTCGCTTTAACATCAAGATAGGATTTTCTGCCCCAGTTTGCCATAGCAACCCCTGCAACAAATGGCAGTTGCCTATATAAAGGGGGGGCTCTTTGAGCATGCATGCATGGTTTGGTATGGTTTGTTGTAAAGCAGGCCAGAGCACAATGGACCTTTTCTACCGTGTGGGATTGAACACCAAGAAATCTCACTTCAAGGGCTGCCACGCTCCTCTGCAAAATGAAATGACACTGCTGCTAAGTCTGGATGTAATTACAGATATGAAAGGATGGCTGTGAAAGTTTGCTTCTATCTTCCTCTCCCTCCTATACTATAGATGTATTTGCCGTACAGCTGTTAACATCCCGAACAAGTAACATACAGCAGACTTAACATTTCCTTTCATTTTATTTTAAGTGTTAGTATATAGTGGTGGTTGTTAAAGCACGTTTACCACTAAAGAATGAGACCTTTGTGTGTCTCTATTGCAGGCAGAGCTCTCCCCTGCCTGCCTGTGCAGCCCCGGGCAAAAGCTATACCGGGAAGCCTTGACCTCCGGCCCAACAAGGACACTTAGTAGGGCTAAGGGTAATCCCAGCTCCTCCTTGCTCATTCAGTTTCTTGAGCCATTTGAAGCAATCATTACCAACTCAGCTACATTTTGTGGTCATATTATAAAATGAATCATTGTTCAACAGTCCAAGATTGCTAAACTCATTTTATGTGTGGTTTAGAGTAGTCACTGGTTGCTCAGACCCCTCAGAATTGTACTCCCTCCAGTCTAGTCGCAGCGGGGAAAGCGTTCGTCCTTGGCACGAGTCCAAACGTAGGATGGTGTAACAGAGCAGAATTTGGCCTCTAGTGCTTGTTCTCACAAGCTCCCCGTGAGCTAGCCAAGATTTTTTCAGCCACTTCCTTCTGAGGAGCTTGTACCTCAGAGAGTCTGTAGCTTTTGTGCAGTCCTAACATGACGACTTCTGGGAACTGAAGTATCTACCACTCCTTTTGAGGTACTCCGATTACACCCTCCCAAGCGTTAACTTCTCACTACATGTTCCTATAGGCACAATTTCTGTTTTAAGAGAGCCTGTGGAATATTTGATGTTGGAATTTGGTAGGAGTGAATGAATGCTCCATTATTCACCCTGGTGGTACAGCAGCGGTTGCTCTGAAGTTTTACAATGCAGCGTCTTGCTGTAATGACATCATATGACATCATAATCTCCCACGATTTCTAAAGCTTCTGATGAATGTTCCTACATAACCACCTTGTTAATAAATGAAAAAAAAGTTCATCAAAGAAAAATCTTGTGCATTTGTACACTATTTAAAAGTCTACAGACAAGTAGTAACCACCTTATGCTTTAAAAACAAAACTCTTTACCTTAAGTTCCAAAGAAAAGAAGGCACCACCTTGATTTATGGATGCAGTTAAGACAGGGAACCCTGCTTTTACATGAAAACCTCACAAAGAAAGCTCCTCTGCAAAAATATATGCATCTTAATTTCAAGTAATATTTCTAACAAGTTCTCTGAAAACAAAAAGTTACTGTATTTCTCTTATTACATCCAAGTGTTTATGACATTTCAACCACAAATAGTCCAAATTAACAAATATTTTCCCCTTCTTTTAAAGCCTTCCTATAAACACACACGTATTAGTCAAGCTAAAGACCAACTTCTCGGTCTTGCCAAAAAGGTGGATATTTGCCATCCCCACCTTCAGTCAAACACACACACAGACACACACACACACAACTAAAGCAACACCATACCCTACTGTAAGGCTCCTAACCTCAGGTTTCACATGTCTCCCTACTCTCTGCAGCTTTCTCCTTCCTCTGGTGTTAAGAAAAGTACTTGAAACCAGGTCAAATCTTACATATATTAAAACAAACATGCCTCCCCACTTTCAGTCTCAGAGCTCCCATGCGTCTGTCCTTTGAGGACACAGGTCATCTTTCTCCATGACTCTGCAGAGGTAGGAGGATTCCTACAGGAAATTTCTATTTTGTTGTCCCCATCTACGTCCCTGTGTCTCAGGTATTCACATAAGCAAACAAGAACCTAACCCCAAGATTCCACGATGTATTATAAAAAATAATCAAATTACTCTGAAGATCATTAAACAAAAAATATCCTGCAAATGGATGACACTTATATAAGGAAAAATGTTCTCTAGTAAAATGGCTTTGGCCTATCCCTCCTGTAGCTAAATAACTCACTTCAGAATAGCTGTATTGAGTTTGGTTTTCCGTTTTAGGACACAGCTGAAAAACTACATGGATGGAACACCCCAAACAAGCTTTGCAAACAATCTACAGTGGTTACTGATCCTATAGATAAATGTACCTGAAGCTGTGTTACCTATGCTCCCAACTTGCCTCCCAACAGATTATTTACTTCTTCACATAAAAGAAGTTTGAAATGTAGCTTGAGATATATCTGGAAATAAAAATCATGTTTCAACCTCTGTCCTCAATTGCATCAGTGGAAATCAAAAACTCCACTGACTTCAGAAGCATTTGACTTTATTTACACCACTGTAACTTAAAACATGACTTAATTTTCTTATAAAGAATCCCTTGTTGAAGCTACAGCACCAACAATTATGAACACTAACAGCATTGTGTGTGCTGATTTTGGATTCTACATCACACAACTGGATGCCCGTTTAGCTTTCACATTTCACTTAGCCTTTACATCAAGACAAACCTTTCTAGTTCCGTTTTTGGCCTTACTACACTAGTACCAGAACACTGCATTTAAGTTTCCACCATTGCAAGGAATATTTGACTCTGAGATATGCACCTTACACTTAGGTTTTAAGAGGTCAGAACATTATCTCTACTAATACTAGCTTTTTCATTTCTGTTCTTAACTCTTCGTACTAAGGAAGCAAATCCCCAAATGAAATTGTCAGCCTAGACTCCTCCCAGCTCATAAAGCCATGGTCAGTGTGTAGTTCCCATATTGGCATCTCTCTTCCTTTCCCATCTCTCTCTTCATAGGATGCCTAATGGAAAGCACTGCTTTTTCATAACCTTGCTAAACTCCGTTAGCTCCTTTAAGTCACTTTCAGCCCCAGTTTCTGTCAATCCCGATGCTGTTCTGCCAAAACATCAGTAAGATGCTAAATGGTATATGTAGTTTCAGGGAAATATCTAATCTGCTATTTTTGTAAGTTCAAATTGCCGTGCTGCCGATAGTAGGAATGGGATAATAAGATATTACTCAGTACTGAAATCCTCTTTTTTCTGGGAAGAATTAGAAAACATATGAACTGTCCTATAACATTCAGTGGTTTGCTGAGCATGACTATGGTCCAGCCGCATGCCATAGTGTATATATAGCCTTACAAGTTTATAACATACTGAGGTTTCTGCTTAATTTAAATCCGCTACTGAATTCTAATGTCTAGTTCTCTTGTTTCCCCATCTCCACACATCCCCCACCGGCACTCAGTGCCAAAGGCTCAGAAATAACAAAAGGGCCACAGGAGGCCCTGGGTGTGTTTGAAACCAACACAGACCCACGTACCATCACACTGTCACATGCCTGCACACCCGCAAAGTAATGTACTTCGGAGAGCAATACCGTATCCCAAAGTTACCAGTCAGCTTCTTTTTGTTCCCAGCAAATTAAAATGCTTGGATTCTTTTCTATTCAATGTTCTCATGCCAAAGGCAGGATCATGCTCACAAGCTTCTGACGGAATCCTCTAAGATTTTATTTTCTATCTCTACAAATTAAATTTGTAAAGAGAAGCTGAAGCTCCTCTCATCAAGAGCCCCAGAAGTATGGGTGAGAAAATGAAAATGTCAAGAATTAACAATGCTAGGTATTATACTCCCACACAGGGTTAATTTTGTTCCAGAATAGCATGCAGAAGTCTGTCCCACCCATCAGATGAGCTACTATACTTCTATTAGCGTTCTGGCACCTCCTTCTGTACAAACGT
This sequence comes from Platalea leucorodia, assembly GCF_965183815.1. Classification (NCBI taxonomy): domain Eukaryota; kingdom Metazoa; phylum Chordata; class Aves; order Pelecaniformes; family Threskiornithidae; genus Platalea; species Platalea leucorodia. Next base: position 71,185,052 of record NC_138827.1, read on the forward strand.
AGCCCTTTTTCTATAAAGCATGTTATATAAAAGACTTAATCCGTGCTTAAGCAAGCACGGAAATATGGGGCTTTTTTTGCTTCCAGATTTAAACTCATCATTCCTTATATCAGACAGCATCTTCTTCCCCCTAAATACACAACTAGCTGGATGCAAAAAGACGTTCAGTAGGTGTGTGAGATCAGGGGAAACCAGGGCCAGCCTTCCTCTACAAAGAAGTTGCTACAACACAAGACCTGACCCAATGAGCCAACGATCCACCACAAAATTAGAACATATTCCATCTTCCCTCCTGTGAAGCTACAAACTGCACCTCGCAACTGCTCTGGGAAAATAACTGCACGTTTTGTAAAAGACAAATGCTATGTCGATATAAAAAGTTAATTTGTCATAAACCAATTACATTTTGTATCTAAAAACATGTGGACTAGGGGCTGCCTATCTACTACAGGATATGCATGCTACAGCTACATTGCTCCAAATGCAAATTTAGCTACACGTCTTGCCATACAGCACATAGGATGGTTTTAATAGTCCTAAATACAGTTCAATTAACTGCAGCTTGCATCCATACCCAGTTCCTGGATACACGGCCAGATAAAATCTAGACAAAATGCTAAGCACTCAAAGGAAAATAAAGTACACACTGTCTATTAATTGCATGGGAGTTAGCACTGCCATCATGTAATCCTTGGTGAAAACATGATTTTTTTTTTTTTTTAAATTTATTGCGATCTGTTAAAAGTCATTCCGTTTAAACAGCATTGCACAATTTCCAGACAACTGAATCTGTGAAAAAAGCCTTATGGCTTTGTGTCAGGTCTTTCCACATTATTATGGTGCAAAGGCTACATATATTTATCTCCTTCTAATTCTGGATTTTTTAAAATATCAAGACACTGGGTTTTTTTTTCCATCTGCAGCTAAGACTTCTCCATCTCCCTCACATTTACATGCAAAACCAGAGTTTCTCCATAACAGACACAGATAAAAAAGAGAAGAATTCAGCAGAAGCCTTGAAGATGTTTGATGTGAATTTTGTTCTGTAACAGTCCCTCCTTCCACAAAATCCACATTGTGACCACGGGACACCACAGTGCCACGTCAGCACTGTAGCTGTACCTGCAACTCCATCCCAACTTTGCTTCAACAAGAAGGGGAAGGAGAAGAGTGGGACAGGGGAGTTGCTGTACCTTGGTGAGATGGCACAGGTGCTTACTACACTACCCCCCCCCCCCCCCCGAAAAAAAATAATGCCACACTGCTGTCCCTCACAGAGGCATGACATTGCTGTTATAAACAATGCAGAAACACTTGCTCTCTTGGATGTCTCTTGTCTTTTTTGCTTTCTCCCTCCCCACATACTCAAAATTGTAAAGTACAAAAAGTCCTTACAAAATGAAAATTTACTGCAGAGCTACAGAAAGGCAAGGGAAAAAGATCTCATGTTTTTATGATAATAAAAAATATTCCTTAACTTTGTTATTGAAATAACTTTTGATTATCAGGCATAAATGTTTTTTTCAAGTGCAATGCACATTTCACGATAAATGCTGTAGTTTCCCTCTCATCACTGCTATCACTCAAACTAGACCATGGAAGCCCTCTAGCTAAAAATTATTACACTTCTTTCCTATTTGATTTTATGAAGTCACATACTACCCTTTTGGCCCCCTTCTAAAAAAAATCATAAATGCATACATACGTTGGGATTTAGACAATTTAGCACTGGTCTTTTAGTAGCTGGGAATAACAATCAGCTTAACAGAAGCAGCTTTGTATCAGTAAACTTCATAATAAAAGTACTTCTGGATAAATAAATAAAAGAGCATCTCTGTTATACAATACCAAACTAATCCTTCTGATAAATTCATTAATTCAACCCTCAAAAGGTCAGCAGAATATTAATTTGTTCCTTTATGAACAATACACTTGCACTAAATAATCTAACAGGGTTCAATCTAATCTGGTTAAATAGATGTTCAGTAACATTCAAACAGCCTTGGCACCAACACTGACACAGTTCAGTACGAAATGGTAAATTTACTATAAACCATCTTAAACTTTCAATGACAGAATAAAATTCCATGAAGAGTAGTTACAGAAGACAAATCTTTAATAATTGCCAGTTTCTACTAAATTCTGCCATGAGGGCAATATTCAATTCTTAAAAGTAATACGTCACTTTCTACTGGTAAATACCCAGTTGTTTCCAAAGGCGAATACCTACTGGTTGTGCTGTAGGGGCAGGAAGGGGCATTTGTTCAAGATTCCTCCAGAAGTCCCCAGGAGGGAAGGAAATCCTAACTCTGCAGCACCAAGGCATCCCCTCGGGTTACATGGCACTAACGTGGCCCCAGCAGGATGCCCATTTCCCTTTATAGCAGGGAAATGCCCACCTCCAGTACACTGCCCTATACATCAATCGTCCTTCCCCACTAGAAAGCAGACTTGTAATCCTTCACTTGCGTGCTCTAGTCGAGACTGTGGCATCTCTTACCTAGCTGGAAACTACCATTTTACATACAGCAAGTCACCTTTTTCTGAGATAAAGCACGCTTTTGAAATCAACAGGTCTTTCCTCTGCGAACAAAAGACAAGTTCCATGTTTGATCCAAGAGGCAGATCCCGCTGCTTCTATGAATGCGTATTTCCTTTGGAACAGATTTATCCCATTCTGCATAGCGTTTTATTTTATGGGTGGGGCTTTTTTTTGTTGATTTGGGTTTCTTCGTTTCATGGCAATTAGTTGTAAAACACCTTAAGATGCATTGCTAGAATGACTGCTCAACAGTCTTTCTGTATCTTTGTAAAATATTCAGATGCTTTGTATCTTATTGTAAAATATTCAGACACTCAACCCAAACAAATGGTGTCTGTAATAAAAATACTGCCATATATCTTCATTTGTACTAGAACAAATCAGTTTTATTTGTTCATTCTGCATTTTAGTGTCATAGGTCTCTTAGAAAAGATAATTTATAATTCCTTATGCAATTAGATATGAAATTAAGTCATCTTACTCTGCAGAAGAATTTATAATAAAGAGACCAGGTTCAACCAGTTCCACTGAAAATATTTTGATAGCGTCAAAAAAGACAGCATAAAAATCTTTAGTGTTTTAACAAATTAACACATGCCTTTTGGGTAAAGTACTGTACATGCTGTTAATCTTTTAATTAGGTTCTCAATTTCACATACACATTTATGGTAGGGGGGATTTTTAGTGATCAGAAAATGCAAATGTATGGTGTTGCTATGCTCTTTTAGCAGAGCTATCAGGAAAAAAAATGAACTAGTATGTGTAGCCCTCCATTTAAAAGCTCTACAATAAAATATTAATAAATCTTTGTGAATATCACCAATGAAGTACCATTCTTTTAAGCAAACAAATACAACTTTCAGACTGAGAAAAAAGACGACTTGTTCTCCATGCTCAAGCCACAGAAAAAAGAAAGTTTTATGTTCGTAATGCATGTAGGTTTTAGACCCATCATCAACACTTAAAAATATGTAATTGATGCTATCTATATAAATGGATACACAAATAGTGACGTTTGAAACATATTCTACGGCAGCATTTCACAAAATGCCAATTTTCTCATGCTGACTGCCACACAATTCTGCCTAAACATCTCCTTCCAGGATCTTAAAAAGATTTAGTATTATCTATAGCTCGTTATTTGATACGTTCTTTTCCTCAAGCATTTGGTCCATCCTCAGTTTCAACACAAGATAAACACTTTTTCCCCCACAGACTATTTCATAGAGTCTGTAGCTGTCGCCGAAAAAAAACCCACTCAGAAAGGCAGACAAATTGTCATCAGTTAACGATCCCTATGCCGAGGGACATTTTTAGCACGGAGTTGTCACTGTGAAAGTAGGAACTATCTACTAGCTATCCCACATAATGATTTTTGTTAGAAAAAGGAAAAAGGCCAAAATGTGGCTAAGCGGCAAATATATTATAAAAACAAAGTATGAAAGCAATTTAGCTAAGAATCCTGACTGGCACATGCATTCTCCTCCTAGCTTGCTTGTTGGAATTTAACTCTTCATTAGTAACTGCGGAAACAGCCAGGTGAAGTCAAAGATGCTGCACATACAAAACTGGGGAGTGAAAACAGAATAAAATACAGATCCAGATCCCAGGATTACTATAGCTTTATTGTTTAATTGAGAGCTACTTCATCCTAGAAGAATTACTTTTCTGTTGTAAAATTGCCCATAAATACCCAGTGAAAAATACCCCACCCTCATCTCATTCAACTTGATGCAATGCCTTTTTTTAATCATACCTGTATAAACACATATTTTTTTCAACTTGTCTGGATAAATCAAAGGTATTCACTGGCCGAAAGGAAGACAGAGTACGAGCGGTTCTCCATAAGCCCTGCAACAGTATGGAGAGGAAGAGACACCCACCCCGAACAACCAAGTAGCTCAGTGGACGGGAGGAGGACATACACACCCGCTTCTCTCAGCCACAGCCTGAATTTGAACCTTCATCGGTACTCTCCGAGTGAGTTTCCAGTGAGCAGGGTAGTAGGCAAAACGAGGTCACTAATAGCATTGCCTTTTGCTCATCCTTTTCCATTCTGTAAATGTAGCCATTTAATCTCCTGCAGACTCCCGATGACAAACAATGCAGGAGGGCAGATTGCCCTTGTAAAATTCAACCGGTATGAAAAGATGCAAACATCAAATACAGTTGCTGATTGACAGGTTCATTTATATTCCAGTAAGGGCCAGGAGGATTAAAGCTGGGTCTCTTCTACAATGCTCACACGCAGCAGTGAGAAACCCTCCTAACTGACCCTTTGATGTCAATGCCAGAAGGATCTTCCCTAAAGAGATGATCAGACACAGAACAAGGATCAGTGTGTTTGGCCTCTCTCTTTTCTTTTTTTTTTTTTTAAACCAGAAAACACTTTTCATTTATCCTCTTTAAGTTTTCTCCCCTTACTTTGTTAGGTTTTCAGTTTCAAAACAAACTGGTTTTCATGCTTAGCTTGTCTATGCGGTTAAAGGGGACTGAGAAGCACTGCCTTATACCATGAGCTTGCGAGAGACCCCGCAGCCAGCGCTGTTGCTCTCAACCTGCTCAAACCAATTTCCCTTCACACGTGCAGTGAGATCCGGACCCGGGCACTGATGAGAAACCGACTTCGGACAGACCGGCCAGCAGAAAGCGCTCTGCTTTCTCCCCAGCAGCGTATCCATTACAAATGCCGCACAGGGGAACCTCTGCCCAAGGCACACCAGAGATCCTAGAAGTTGGGATGTGCTTCCCAACAAGCAGAAGCCAACCTGGGGCATGAGCCCTACCTCTGCTAGGTTACAGGAAAGCAGCAGCAGGAGGTGGGCCCGGCTTTGCGCCCCTGTGGGGAGGGGAGATGGGGCAAGGCAACCTGCAGCTGGGGTGACAGGCATCTCCTCGTGCCACAGGGTTAAAATACTGCTTCCCTTATCGGGAGCAGGGACTGGAAAAAATCTCAGCAGACAAGAATGTCTAAAAAGAAAAAAAAGGGGGGGGGGAAGCTACCCTAACTTGTGTTAACCACCACCAGGCTCTGCTCTCCTTACATACTGCTGAATATTTAAATATTTAGCTTGTCAGCTAACAGGCTGCTAACTGCACCTCATTTTCCTTCTCTGGACAGGGGAAGACCTAGTCTAACCTAATTTATTCCCATTTTTAAATAAAATCATTATCAGATTCATGCAAGAAAAAGACAACAAAATTTTATTTTAAATTAAAATTAATAAAGACCATTTCCCAGTTTTCCTCAAAAATACGAGTCGTTCACGGGGTTGTGGGCTGAGAGGTTGGGAAGGGGGCCAAGAAAAATCAGAATTTATTATACGCTGGTCTAAGTTTTTAATTGAGTACACACAGGCCTTTCGGAGTGAACTTGATTTTTATTTTACCCCAAACTACTGTAAGGGTTGCTGTGACACAAAAAAGCCTGTGGCTCAATTTCCCCAGCATTTCTTCATTGGTTTATAAAACTGGCAGAATACGTGAAAATCTTTCCTTGAAGAGTGCAAAGCTTGAAGGAGCTTCTGTCCTGCAGCGTTATCTTTTTATACACAGCATGCAGCGTAAAGTGAACGGAAAGCGCAAAAGAATACAGCCCTCACCAAACAGAAGCCCCGATTTGCTGTTACGGCCTTAGCAGTATTTCTCAGAAACAAAGGGGGAGAGAGAGGAACAAAAGGTTTAATGATTTTTACCCACAGCACAGTCTGAGTTTGATCCATTATGACTGTGGAACAAACAAATGACACACGCCACCGCAACAAGTCCACTAGAGCCCCCGGAGCCGTCACCAAAACACGATGCATTTCAAAGCGCTTGGCCTCAAACGCCCATCGCAGGTCGGCGAAGACAGGCAGGGAAGGAAGACAGGGTGTTTCACTGGGACAGCCGAAGCCTGCTCCGTCCGCTCGGCTTCCTCCCCTCGCCCCTGCCTTCTCTCCCGCTCACGTGCGGTGCTGTGCTCAGTCACAAACCGCAAATGAGACGGAAAGTGGCCGTCAGAAGTGCTGAGCTGTTCAGGGCTACCTTTAGTTACCTTCCTTTAAGCTGTTCAAACACTAATAAATTACCCATTTACTTATACTACCCAGATGTTTGCCATCTAGAAAAATAGATTATTATTTGTAGAAGGTTTTGTTCCATCACAAGAATCCTGTAAATAATATATTGGGATCACAAAGCCAATACCACACGGCAACTTTTACACACACCAGCACGGGGGGCGGGGGGAAGAAAAGGAAAGAGAGACGCTTCCTGACCGCTGGTTAGAAGCTAAGAACTTGCACAGTGAGCTTATCGAAGAACCAAGTATTCACTAGAGTTCAGGCTGTTGGGATAATGAGTTTCCTCAAAATAACACTACAGATGAAGAATGAGGGTGACAAGTAACCTGAAAGGTTGGGTTTATTAATTGGATTTGATCTTTTGTTTCCATATATATATATTATACTTTTATATAAATATATATGTATGTGTGTATATGTATAAAATATATGTGTATTTATATTCTAGATTGAACTATAAATATTATATGTATTTATATATATAAAACAAAGTAAAACATAAAATATATTCCATTTTATATATAAATATGACATCCTAGCATTTCTTCAGATGCCATATTTAAAAAAAAAAACAAAACCAAAAAAAACACCAACAAAACCACCACTAATTTTAGTAAACCCTACAAATATAAGCAGCCTCAATCCCTACCTCTTCTTTTATTTTTTACATATGATTTCTTAAGGGTTCCAAGCAACATTTAAAGAGAACTCTGGGGCTTTAATTGAAATGACATGAGATGCTGAACCTTTAACAACAGTGTCTTTCAAACCCTGTGTCCATTATGCACTGAAATGCCTATCAAAAAAACAAAGAAGGAAGAGGTTTTCAGCATTCTCATTAAATTCTGACTTTCTCTCATGGTTCCTGTAATTGAGTTTCACTTACAGTTGTCATGAAGTTTTGTAGGATAGACAAAACAGTGATTTGCTAGTAAATGTCTGTATACAGGGAGGGAAATAAATATTTGAGAAGTACTCAGCCCACTTTCTTCAAACATCAGGGAGAAACACAAAGAATACAACTCAAGCAATGTTCAATTCAAGGACCAGCTTTTACAAGGAAAACTTTGATCTGGATGGCTGAGTATCGCTGCAAGAAATCCAGTCTGCTTAGCAATCCCAGACAAGTTGTCATGAAATTACATGTCGGAGTTTACTGCAAGATGTCCATTTGAGTCGTACCCCTCACACATATTACCATTAAATGAGTTGATTTGGGCCTTTTACAATCTCACCTGCAAAACTGGAGAGAAGAAAGAAGAGCTTACACATAAAATAGAAGCAAGGGAGGCAAAAGGGGATTACTAAGGGTAAGGAGCTGTTAATTACAGGTGGAGTAAGACGACACTGCAGAAAACAGCTCCGAAAGGGGCTGAGTTTGTATCTTTCATTTGTTTTGGGAGGGGGTTTGGTTTGGTTTTAAGATGCATTGGTTTAGCAGGGTGATCATACTCTGTAGCAAAAGAGTTTGAGCTGAGAGAAATAGAGCAAGTCTACACTGACTGACAACTCTGTTAGACCACTATGCTATCACTGTACAGCCGAAAAAGAAAAAAGTAGCAGCAAACAGTGACAGAGCCGGGAAATGACCCGACATTTAGTTTGTTGATTGCTGTATTGTCTTGTTATTTAAGTCATTATATCACCAGTGTCTCTCCTATTCACTAAAGCCAGTATAATACTGACTAGAAGGTCTTTGATCACATGAGCAGGGAGCCACTGCTCAGACGTACAAACGACACTGGGCACTTAGCTGAGGAGTCGGAAAATCCCAGATTACAGCACCCTTGTAATTTATTGCACATTATTCACAGGAGAAACCTGAACCCAGGTTTCCTCTCATTTTTACCATACTGCTACCTTGCACGTGCGCTAAAAACAGCATATCTGGTCTTCCCAGCTGCCGCAAACTTAGCTGTATACATCAAGCACAGTTTAGCATGGTTTCACTACAGTTTTACTGTACCTTTCTTGATACAGAAAAATAAAACCAGCTTGTGCATGTTCAATACAGCCCCCAGCTGGTATGTTCTGCCTTTACCTGACATTCAATCGGAAGCTATTGTGGCCCTGAAGACAGCACAGATGGGAATATTTCACAGGATCTTTCCCTACTCATCATCTGCTCAGGTCCTTCCAAGTGCCCCAGAGCCCAACCCTCTTGGACCAGCTTAAGCAAATCCATTCCCTCATCGGTATTTACACCTTTCAAATATTTGTACACATGGTTATAATCCTGTAAGTGGCAAGATGGTCATACTGGTCTCACAAAGGCTAGCCAGAGTGAAGGAGCCCAGCATTCAGGCTGCCACATTCTCACACACAGCAGTCTGGCGTTTGGACTGATACGCTAAACGTCACTATATCAAACAGATCCAGTCTTTGCTTTGAAATACTACTTAAATGCAGGCCGAAAGTGCAAGAGGCCTCCAATTAACAGCAGAGAGCAGGGCTGAGCTCACATATTTAAGCCCTTGAGGGAAATAAACGCATCTGCAGTCTGGGTTCCTTCCTGCCCCAGCCACGTGCACTACGGATCAAGAGGAGAGCCCTTACCTGTCTGTGCCTTGGTTTCCTTGCTATACAGTCAGGAGAGTCACCTTTCTCTGTTGCTGCAGCTCACTGCAAGGACAGCTTCACTAGTGCTCCAGAGCACAGTGCTCTGCAGAAGCACCAAAGCCAGGCCGAGCCTGTCTTAGCTTCCCGTGGCTGCAAGCAACATCAGAGCCTCACAGGCAGGCGAGGCAGCTGGAGGACAGCTGGTCCCGAGATACACCTCTGCGTGTCATGACATTAGGGCAGAGGTACCCCATCAGCTACTCTGGCCAGGCACTGACTGGCAGCAGCAAAATTCTCCTCTTCCCCACTCCAGTCATGCAAGGCTGCCAGGGCCGATGCTGTCTGACCTCAGCTTGCTAAGTCACAATCCCCACAGAGCATCACTCTCCTCCGTGCCCGGCTACTGCAACTCCACATGGCAAGGCAAGATACTTAAACCTTTTCTGTTTCTCATTCTTGTCTTACACCTTCCCCACTGACCACTGCCAGCCTCTTCTACTCCAACCAGCCACCCCCAGCCCTCTGCAGCCATAAGGCTTCCCACTCTTTAGTCAGTACACAGCACTAGAAGAAACCGGGCAGCATGAAGAGGGACCTCCAAGGCATTAACACAAGGCACTGCCTCTTGCAGTGGCTCGGCTCATGGCAATACAGTGCTTAAGAACCAGGGCTTGGCAATCTCTACAGTGACAGGGATTGGAAAGATCTTATGTTTCTCTTGCTCTGTGTTAACTTCCCTCCGTTGTTTTCTCACCCCTCCTTCTGCTCCACTTGGCATCTCAGCACCATTTCACTCTTCTGTACACCCCTTTCCTTGTGGTGGCCACACACAGCAACTAACCCAAGCAACTACTTTGCCAGTGCCCGGCTAAACAGCAGCCAGGGCAGGCACTCCACACTGCCCTGCCAACACACCTAGCAGAAGCACCTGGGAGGAGAAGGCAAACTCCATTTTGATGGCCCTGGATTTTGATGGCTTTGCAAGCTTTTGCAGACGATGTACACCAGTGCTGTGTATACACTCATGACAGCTAACAAGGAACTGGTCAAAAGAGAAAAAAAAAAATATATACATATATCCACAAGAAATCACACTATTTTCTTTTTCATGTGGATTCTAAGAAAGTAGAACTTGCTAAAAGCATCAAACTAGCATTGCTCTTCCTCCACCCCGCACTGAGGAGGGAATCTGCTTTCACAGCAGGTTCCAAAGCTGCAGGACTGCACACAGGGTACTCCAGATTGCAGCTACTTTCATACTACTTTGGTCCCAGCACTCAGCACTACAGACTGTATGTAGCCCCTACCAGTTCCCTTCTCTTGCATAGCCCAGTTAGCATAACCCAACCACCAAAAAAAAACAAAAAAAAAATTGCATCAGGGCACGTAAATTTTATTAAACTACACATAGAACAGGTGCCCCTTTAAAGCATGACTCTTTTTCTCTCTGGAAGGCACATGTAGCAGGTTCCCTAGTGTCAGGTGTAGACTCAACTGATGAAAGAAAAATACATAAATGTTTATTAAACCTTTGTTGCCATTCACACCACCAACTTTCACACCCCAGTGCCAAGCTGCTAACGAATTCCCATGCTGTTCCAGAAGACTTTTCACAGCTCCTGTCAGAAAAGGGAAGTTTCACGAGGGCAGCACTCACTGGAAAAGTCTCTGCTCTCGCCACCATCAACAAAAAATGTTCACAACCAGCTGTTTGTGGAATAAATGTGTCCTGCCCAAACTGTGTGGGAATAAGGAGCGTCTTCCAGTGAGGCATGGGGCCATCTTCATGTATGCCTCCAGATACTTATTTGCCTCAGAATTATTTATGCTAAGACTTCTCAATTTACCTAATGACCAGGACTAAAAATTAGCCATGATAAGCCAAGTGACCACGAGCCGGTACATGAGGCTCCAGGCCAGGTGGCAGCTGTGTGTGCAGGCTACAGTTCACATGCTCAGACACGGCATCACCTCCTTGGGGAGCTCTGCCTGGGCAGCAGCCCCACAGCAGGGCTCCTTTGGGCCCACAGACCCCTCGGGGAGGCAACGCACCACCTACCCCTCTGTGCCACGTTTCCTTTCTGGCACCCAGACTCTGCCATGCTGCCGTACAGCTGGCAAGTGTGAGGCAGGGCCCTACAGGCAAGGCACACACCGCCTGCTCGAGCCTCAGCAGGTCTGTAGAAGTGCCATGGTGAACTGCAGCGAAGGCGGTGTGAAATTGCACAGCAATTCTCTCTGCTGCCACAACTCCTCTTTTCCCCCACAACTAGCTCTTTTATCTGCCGCTGGAGACCCTGTTCCAAAAGGAACAGGCAAAGGCAAGATATTTCCCACAAGATGAAGTGAACACTGCTACTCCTCTCAGCGTCATCCAAAACAAGAGGGGGGCAAAATGAAACACCTTCCCAACCCAAAAGGTGACAATTATTACACGCTACATTACAGCTTAGACAGCCTTTACAATACAAAAGCGTTGACAAGCTCACATTTACTTTGTCCCCAGAGGACAAGGGGACACCTACTCATGTCACTGTTTTGCACAGCATGATGCTTAAAGCTTTAGCGTTTTGAAAAATGCACCTGAGGATCTTCAACTTCTCCTGCAGATCCTGTAATTCAGCTGATCATAAAGCATGAAGAAGAACTAAAGTGACTATTTATCAATGTATATTGCTAAATGAAATCAATTCCAAGCACTAGAACAGAAGCAGGCTTCTCCTACAACCAGAATGAATAAAGCAAATAGCTTTATTTGTTTTCCTCTTTTTAATATCAGAAAATTGTGTTCCCAAATAAATCCTTATATCAACAATTTAGCAGCATGCTTCTGTCAACCCTAGTTGACAGATTATAGCCCAATATTCTACAAATTTTCTCATTAAACTAAACAATCTTGGAGATCTATTAGCACTCTGTCTCTGCCTGTACCTCATCTCTCAGCTTGAAGACAGCTAGCACAGAAGCCAGATACTACAGAACATGCTGCATACTTCAGCTTCATATCTTAAAATCAGCATGACCTGCAGTATTTGCCCAGGATGTATAAAAGACTTTGGAGAACTGGTCCTGCAGTGTGAAGGTAAATAAACTGACCAAGTAAGAGATTTGTTAGCTGACGGATCCTTAAGGTATTTTCTGTCATTTCTAAATATTATACCATCTGATGTTTTCCAGTGGAAGGTAATGGCTGCCTTAAAGACAAAAATGCCAAAGTCTTTTCTTTTAGATTTATTACAACCATTAGAGGTTCAACTTTTATTTTCTAGATGAGTTATTCGAGCAACACATCAAGTGACAGATTAGTATCTGAACCTGCTCATCGTCAAAGCCTATAGTTCAAAAACGCAGTGGCCGTTTCCTCCCTGCACAGTGACTGATTTCCTTCGTGAGTCAATCTGTCTCTCCTCCTTGCTATTCTCACAACAGAAAGATGCTGCAAAAGCAAGGTTCCCCCAAGTGAGATGCTCAGCCAGCGTGGATCACTGCACTGAATGGCGTGCCTCTTTGGAGCAGGTTTCTTGTAAAGCCCAATCGCCTTCGTAAGTGCCAAGAATCATATCTTGGCCACCCAATGCAGCGTGTTCCACATGTTAGCTCGCAACACGTTGAGCAACTGTGTTAACTGAGATGGATAGTGCTGTCAAACAGGAAGCTGGCTCACCAGGATGGAAACAGTGGGATATGCTGACCTTTTACATTCAGGAAAAAAGCATCCCTAAAATGACATGAAATCTTTCATACTAAAAACCAAAACAACTACCTTCTCACAGAGCTTTTATTACCGTATTGTGTAAATAAACACGTGTGCATGAGTTCTGCCTGTATGCAGAACCTGAGCCTCTCTCACGGAGCAGAAGCTGACAGAGGAAATGAATCATTATCACCCTGCTTGGAAAGAAGTTTGTACGAGGAGCGCTGCGCTATTAACCACTGCCTGGAACTCCTGGATTCAACACCGCCGCTGCTCCCTCTGTTCCCATGTTCAAATACCTAGCTATACAAAATAACTAAAACCAACAGATAAAATCCAAATCCCCAGGCAAAGCTCCTATTAAACTACTCTAAATGTGCACGGGTTTTATTGATGACATGGACATGAAACTGAAACTTACAGGCTTCTCATCCAAAAGAATAAGCACTAAAATAACCTGTTTAGTATAAAAAAATGCTCTTGAAATGCAAAGTTCATTCTGGAAAGCTTTTTCCCAACCCACCACCTCCTGCCTGTCTCCCATAAGATTAGGATTTTAGGTTTGTTTTTTTCAAGCTGATATTTTGGGTAGAGAGAGGAAAGCTTTGTTTATTTTAAGATTTCACTGCTACTGGAGAATCATTGCTAAGTGGAAGGGACTGTAGAGCTTTACAAAGGGTTTTGCAGCAATATAGTAGGTAAGTGAAAACAGAGAAATCAGCCTGCACGTTTAGCACTACAACTATTGGCCATAAAGAGAGCATGTATGTGTATATATATAACCATTACATACAATGTCTAATTTTTAAAATGAAAGACTACAACATGCTGTTCAAAATGGCCCTGATACAAAGAGGAATACTAGATGCCATCTAGCTGTACACCTAGAGGTTCTACCCAGCTCTTCTGCGCTGACTTCCTCGAAGCAGCAACCTGCTTCGTGGTAGAGAACAAATGTGTCATGAATATGCTGACTGATCATTATCACCATATTTCACACTTCAGTAAGATCCAGCTAAAGCCTTCTAGGCAGGTGAACAAGGTAGGGCTTGTTGTACACCTAGTTTAAGATTAAGCAATCAACACAACTCATATAACCTCTTCCAAGATTTGCCACCAATTTTCTTGCTTTCTCCTTACATCAGACAACCTCTGGTGCTGTCTTCTGCCAGTGCAAAGAGGGAAAAGAACTTTATTAAATACCTTGCGCCTGAGCTGCAGAACTGTGGGAATACCCCAGAGCCAGGAGCGCTGTCTCCACCAGCTGGCTAAAGAGCACATCTTTGCGAACCAGAACGAACTCAGCATGCTCTTCTCGATTATCGTATTCAAGAGAGGCGTCTGACTGCTCCACCACACAAAAGACTGGAATCATCAAACCTAGATGAAAAAAAGACAAAAACCAACAAAATATCAATAAGAGAGGAACAAGAAGTGTGTCATACATCTCTGATTAAAGCTGTAAATTGAAACACCTCCTAGAAGGCTCATCTTAAGTGGAAATCTGCCTTTCTTCCCTGTGGGATAGCTTTTGTTTTCTTTCCAAGGGAAATACTGAAGTCTCATCACTTGACTCATTTAAAAACCACACTAAAAGCTCCAGAGAATACAATTCAGGAACAGAATCACAGTCAGCATGAGGACGAACAAGATTTCCTAATAAGACCTTTTCAACATTGCCGAAGTTTTCTACAGTTGCATGAATGTCCCTGTTCTTTCAGGTCAGGACTTCTGCATGTTCAGCCATAGGAAAACCTAACACACAAATGCCGCTTCTGCTTCTCTCCACACAGTGAACGTATGGAGGTATCAGCAGAGGCTGGTCCCATATGCAGCTCTTGGCTGGGGTAGGTTTATTTGCACGTTTTCAGACCATGGCCAGTCTTCTCACTGTGCAAGGAAAATACCCTCGCATTGACTTTACTGAAAAAGGTAATCTTGTGTTGGCAGCTGACAGTCATGCAAACCCAGAGAGGCCAGTGGCTGCTCTCCCACTGCATGTATGACGAGAGTGAGAACAGCTCTCTTCGAAAGAGGATCAAGGATGAGGAGGAACCACAGAAGTGGAAAACTCAGGGGGTGGTCTGGATTCAATTTTGTTCTGTTTTGTTGTAAATTTACTTTTGTGGTTACAGGATCAAGTCATCTATGGCAATAAATTGTGGGGCATGAACTTAAAAAGGGAGGGATTCAACACTACAGACAGTAGAGGAACAAGCCAATTTGCAGGAGACGGCCCTACAGTCCTCAAAGCGCATGCATAGAGGGAAGATGGAACAGACAGAAAACCTACAGAACGGCACGGCCATCTCCATCGCCTGCTACAGGCCAGGTTGTAGTCAGGGTGTGGCAAAGGAAAAACCACTACCTCCAGTCACAGAAATTTATTAATTGGTTACGTACAATTTGTTAGCCCCTAGATAAATGACGAAATATTGGGGCAGAGACAAATCTCAGCCTAAAGCAGTTCTCCAAATGTGCTATCTAAGGCTCATAATACTGCCAGAAAGGTCACCTCTCACTCCTGTTCTTCAGAATGAAATATAACCATTTCCAGTAGATAACAACTATGAAAATAACTGAGTATATTTATGAAAGGCCAGACACAAATCACTGTATTCCTGGACCAGGCACTTCTTTAAGGGAAGAAGAGGAGAAAGCCACACTTCAGTTCTCCTTCTGTACAAAGTCAGTTAAATATCTTCAAGATCTTCTACTATCAGTAGTGTAAGTATCTACAAACCAATAGCTACATATCCCTTCGGAGGAGTCACCCTGCCCTGAAACAGATACAGTCACACCAGTAACAATTGCTAAGGGACTTAAATCCTCCTTGTCTTGAATTTGCAGAAACTAGATTTACTTTAAAATATATTTTAGACACACAATTCTCACTTAGTGACCTATCTGGCACGGAGTGGCTCCCAATCTGACATTCTAACTGCAGGCCAGCAGCAGCAGCTATAAGCTGCAATATCCAGTTGATGTGTTTTAGTTCTTTGTTTTAAAACACATCCTGAAGTAATGTGTAAGTAGGTTACGGCATCACATTGATGCTGCTCCCTCTTCACTGCTTGATTCTGGGTTAAACTGGTGCATTTTGCAAGTTCAAGCAGCCAAATTCTAACACACAGTGTTAAAAAAAAAAATCTCACTAAAAAAAAAATCTCTAGGTGCTTTCCTGAAAAGACAGTGCAAGGCTGATCCTGTTCCTCTGAAATCAATGACAAAATTTCTATTCCTATCAGAGGTTAAAAACCGAATTCTATTTGTCCATAAATCATTTAACTAGTTAAAATGAAATTTAACCGCTGTAAGTGACAAACTTCCCCTCCTGTCGAACACACAGTCTGTCATAGTACTTTGATGGGGCTATTAATATCTTAACAAAAGATTACGATAGTTGACCAAACGCAGAGGCTGTGATATCAGTTGTATAAATTACGTTTTGGCAAGACAGAAAAAGTAGGTGAATGCAAACGGATGAGAGGGATGCCACAGCATCTTTTATCCTTCTGCTAGATGCTTTCCTTGTCACACAACAGTCTTTCCACCTTTTCAGCACAGAAGTTGCACCTATTCTCCACACTCGTTGTTTAGTGTCTCAGTACAAACAGGATCTCAAACACTAGACCTGATGCCATGCATGATGTCACTTTATGGATGGCACAAGGACCCATAGGACTCTTGCCCATGATGACTCTCCTGCCCCTTCCTGCTGCCCGTGCTTGCAGGGACCCTGCTACAGAAACAGCTTGTGCAAAAACATCTCTGAACTCAGTGACCCAGCGTAACTGATGATAAACTGCTATTAGTACCTTAAAAACAGAGAGCAAAGGGCAGGTTACCACATCTGCCATTGCTAACCCATTCTCATGCCTCTTGCTATAGCGTCTGGAAGCTTAATACCAAACCTATTTTACTAAAAAACAACAGTAATATTTCCAAGTAAATCTCACTCCAAGGAAGTTCCATCTGCTTTGCCCTCTAGTTTGCATCGGACAGTTAAGCTATAATATCTCCAATGAATTTATTGCCTCAAACTTCTCCGTTCCCTGATGTTACCTGAAAACAAATTAACATACTCTCAGTACGTTGGAATCAGAAGAAAAAACATCTGCAGCCAAAAGTCACCATGCTCTTTACACACTGATATACACCATGACTTGCTCCTAGAGGGATATATTACACCTCCAGCTCACTACAGGGCCCTTACAGAAGAGCAATGCAAATTAGTCACTGCTTATTGTCATTCCAGTTGAAGAACTTACAGCAATACTCAGAGAGCAAGAGACTAAGTGTCCATAATGAAGTCTCGCATGCAGTGCTACAGCGATGCAAGCCAGCCTTACTCATAAATCCTGAAACTCCTCAGGTCTTTCCCTAATGCCCGATCAGCCAGAACTACTGTCATCCTGCCTCTCCCATGCATGCGCACAAAAAAGGCTTAGGTCCCTTTTGCACTGAATTTCTGCGTGTTCACTCTCCCAGCTTTAGAGATGCTGCAGTGAATGATGCTGTACAGCTCATGGTAGATGACATACGGCACTGATTTTCACACACAGAGGAAACAAGGGGTAATCTGAAGGCTAAAAAGGCAACAGTTTGTTTCCTTAAAGGAGGAACACAATGCTGGAATGCACACAAAACATTAACAGCGATCACAAATCATACAAAAGACTTTCTCCTTAGTGTTAATTCACTTAACTGACTTATAGGCAGCTCTTTCGTGCTTCTCACGGAGCTCTGACCCCACATAGATAGCATCTGCATAAAATGTTAGGGGAGCATAAAACAAGACCTACATAAAGGCTTTTGTAAGGACATACATACACGGCAAGAATTCCTTCTAATCCATGGAAGAGAACAGGGGAAAACTGTTCCCGCTATTACCCAGAAGAACAGAATGGTTAGCAGTGACCGGCACGCTTATATAATACATATTTTTAAAACAAATCAGAGATGGGATTTAAGCTCCGCAGTTGCTTTCATGGAGAAGCTGCAATGTACAGAGAAGACTTTGTAAACACAGTTGCATTTTTTGCTGAGACTCCTCCAAGGGGCAGAGAAATTAAGAAATTAAATATGTATCAGAGAGACCCGTGTCCAAATGCACATTTTCTCCTCCTTGCCCATTTCAATCAAAATTTCAGTTTTATTTCACTGGGGAGCAATCCATTCTTAAAAATGAAGGAAAGAGAAACAGATATTTCATTCAAGCAGTGAAACTCTGGACACTGCTGCATAAAACATTCATTTTTACAAAAAACTTGAAGCCAGTTAAAAGTATTATCAAACTGCAGTCATGCAGCTCCCTGGAAAACATTTTCAGTTTTAAGATTTGCAAGTAAAAGCTGTAATTTTCTAACGGCCAACTAGAAGGACAAGACAGAGCAGATATTAAGAAGTCCTGCACTGTTTCTTTTGTTCATTTGCAAATGATACTTTGTCCAGTGCACGCTTTAAAGCAAGTAATAAATGTGATACCATCAGCACTGAACTTCTATGCATTGTCCACTTCCACATAACCATCATAGGCTTGGCACCTAAAGCAAAAAAGAAAAGGATACAGAAAGCTGAGGAGGAGGTTAAACTATTTTAGCCACCCACCTCTCCAGCCATTAAATAGGGAGCAGCGCTCGTGTGTCCTAATAAGTACAACATGAAGATCAACCAATAAGAAGAGGCACCAATAAAATTCATGTCTTTTTAGATTAAAATCTGTTTCCATCAGCACAAGTTTTGAGCCCTGTCTAGGTGTTATTTAATTTAATCTAATTTGAACAATTTCCAAACATCAGCTTGATTAATTGCAACAGCATGGTGTTATGGCAAGATCTACTGTACAGGGGTTGTCTAGTAGGGAATTAATAAAGAAGCCAGTTCTTAGCCCTGAGTAACATGAGGTTTTAAGACTTCCCAGATTTCTAGTGGGAATACTTCACAGCACAAGCATGTTTTCTTCTGGGAGTGAAACTCACCAAAATTATTAAAAACTGAGATCAAATGGTGGTGTCAAACCCAAAGGAAATCATTCTACAGTGGAGAGATTTTTATCAAATGAAGAAAGTGGAAAATAAAGTTTTTGTTGTTGCTCTTGTGCTTTGGGTTTTTAGGTTTTGTTTGTTGATTCTTGGTTTTTTTAAACATAAGACAGACGCACACGCAGAGTAATCTCCCTCAAAGACAGAGCAAATTTCTATGGTTAGGAGTTCAGCAACCAGGACGTTTATTTGAAAATTCCTAAACTGCTGAAAACTCTTCATTACTGTATGCAGAAAACATTTTCCCTAGCAGAGACTGTAACGTGGGTCATTCTCTAAGCTAGTCTTTCCAATACAGAGAAAAGGACAAAAAAAAAAAAAAAAAAAAAAAGGAAGGGGGGGAAAAAAGAAATCTAGGTAACAACAAGAGCAGAATCCACAAATGTTTATTCCCATGCACACCTCAAAACACTGAATTATGAGCAACTTCAGTTGGACTTCTAAGATGAGACCCTTACCCTGCGACAGAAACTAGGAAGCTCAATTAGCAAAGCACGGTCGTCTTGAGGAAATTATCTCGATAAAGATTCCATATATTTAACAATAAAGCACGCTTCCACAACTGGCAACAACCACAGGAAGCAATCAAACTACAAACATTTCCTAAACCTAATCTGCTTCTGTTTTTTCTTTAGATGAGAGCCTTTATCCAGCAAAGGCAGTGATAGGAAAGCAGTCCATTTATTTATTTCTCTTTGCGCTGCAATAGAGCTAACCTTTCGTATATCAATTTGGTATTTAACTCTCCTTTTCTTTTAAACAAATTCGAAAAATTAACCTAAATTGAAAAAACTGTTTTAAAAGGCAGAAATCGGCATTCATGCGGCACAGGAGAGGTTTGCCAGTTCTCCTCCTCACATCCTGCAGCTCTAATTGAAAAGGCAGAAACCAATTAAGTTTGACAGCTTTCAGTTATTGAGAAATACCTGAATTTCTGCACCAAAGATGGCCATACTACCTCCTAGTGCAACATAAATCCTTAATTTCTATTCTGAAAAACTTAACACCACCACCAAGATAAAAAAAAAAAAAAAAAAAAAAAAAAAAAAGAAAGGAAAAATAAAGTCAAGCTTCAAAGCTTCAGCGTGCCACTTCAACACAGTGTAAACTGCGAATCCTGAAGTGATCAGAAATGAAAACCTAGTGTGTATGCTAATAATCAGGGGGTTTCTATTCAAGGCTTTACTAGCTGAACGAACATAGAATCACAGAATCATTTTGGTTGGAAAAGACCTTTAAGATCACATATAACGAGAGAAGATAAATTCATAATGAGAAAAGATCAACTGCATTCCAAACCATTTTTTTACTAAGAGGAAGGACACCAAATAGCATTCGAAAAAACAGTTTTTTGTTCTGATCTCAACACCACTTTTATTTAAGTCACAGTGCAGCTGTAGCTGGTGGTGATGTGAGACCTTCCCCAGAAAATGCTGCAGAGTCCAGCTGAGAGCTGCAGATACAGGACACGCACCGACAGGCTGAACAGGCACAACCGTACCATTTCCACAGCGCCACACGTACATCACTATTCACGCTCAAGAAGGACCAGGCTTGAAGCAGATCCCAGGTTCAGCCCATGCCTGTGCAATTCAGTGATGAGGCGGAAGAGACAGAGCTCACACATTTCAGCACGGGTCGGTCATGTCCATTAAGGCTCACTTTCAAGCTACCCCATAAATCATAAATATCATCAAATCGGACAGAATATAAGTTGTTGGCACTTATTTACAATAAATGCTTGGTTTGGGTAAATGGACTGTGTTTCAGCCTTTTACGTATCAAGCACCAGCTTACAACAGTCTCATTATGAGGCTGAGAATTCTTCCCCTGTAAATCTTTTTTAATGGGGACTGGAGGAATGACTTTGCAGTTGTTTGTCACTAACCACTCGGAACCACGTGAAGAAAGCTGTGTGTGCACGCTGACAGGCGGCCAGCGGGAAATCTCTATGTCAAATACAGGAGACCGTATCAGGATCTTTGCAACTGTACAATCCTATGCAAAACAAAAGCATCAAGCACCTCATTACAGCAAAAGGTTTTGTTTAAAAACAAGGACCTTACTTTCTGCTAATCCTCTGCTCCCCAATGTGTTCTAGACAAAACATGAGATATCTGATTTTGCATATAACCAGTAATACGATGCTGTGACACTCCTACTCTTCATGGGTTTATAAGCCCATTGCAAATAATTTGTTCCAGGATGCAATTTGGTAAAGAAGAGCTCGGTACACAGATGATTTTAATACAGCATTTGCCAAAGAAACAAAATCATGTTAAATAACATTACATTGTAAAATTTTTCTTCTTAGGAGGGCCAGAGGAAGTAAAACTAAGGACAATATCTTTCTCCTCCTCCTCAGTTATTTTTTCTGGCTTTACATATTCAATAAATCTGTAGGCAGGAAATGCATTTCTACAGATTATATTTTAGCCAATGGTGAATGCAAACCACAAGATATTATTTACATCCTTCTTCAGCTTCCAGTCCTTTCTGTGGCTTCAGTCTCCCAACCATCACAACTACCCCAGATCTCAGGAAATCTTATAAAGAAGTCACTAACGTCTCTGCAGATGTCCCCTGCTTCTGACAGCTTAACTAGCCAAAGAATCCTTCTCCTAGCTGAAATAACAGCTTTACTGTTTAACACAAAATATTCCAGGCCACCATCTCACCACAGAAACATATTATGAAACTCATAACTTGATTTGATAATACTTGAGTTTCTCAAAAAACACTATAAAAGAAAAGCCATATTCAGAGCATGTGCTGAGACAAACAAGAAATGAGAAATAGAGAGGGATCCAAAGCATTTACCTCTAGTGCAGCCTCTCCTGCTGCGTGTCTGGGACAGAAGTGTTACTCGCAGGAGACGAGGCCTTTTGTTAGTCAAAGCCGATCAGCTGCTTCTGGTAACCAACCCCCTTTGCTAAACTAGCTCAACCCAAACTTCGACTCTGTCACACCGGCTGGGCTCAAAGGGCAAGAAAGGGAGCAGCCTTGGGGCTTTGTGGCACCTGGTTGGCCCAGGCACAGCCCTGCACAGGGCAGCCAGGAGGCAGAAGCAATGAAATAGGAGAATAAAACACTTCCAGCTCTCCACCTAAAAGAGTGAAAAGTGAGAGCGATGATAACCCAGACCCAAAATATGGTTTTAAGGGAGCCTGAGCAAGAAGACGACACAAACATCTGTCCCTGTTGTTCTAGCAGAAAGCTCAGCCTCCCCTGCCAGCCAGGCCCCCCCCCCAAAAAAACAGGAAGGCCCGCGGCAGTACCAGCGCCGTGCGTTCAGCCGCCAGAACCACATGCAGGCTTTCCAATTCATAGAACAGAATCACAGAATCATTTCGGTTGGAAAACACCCTTAAGATCATCCAGGCCAACCACTCACATCAAAAGGCAAAGGTGAAGACACTATAGCTACATTTTTCCTAAATAAAACAGCTCAGTTGTTTCAACTTGTTTCCCAGTTAAAAAAGAAGAACAAATACCCCCACAGCGGTACTTTATAATATGAACTAATGGAAAATATATTCATTTCACTCAAAACCAGTGAAGGAAACGCTTTTAAATTAAACCGGCGTTTTTTAAAAAAAATCATCTTAAGCCATTAATTTCCTATAAGTTTTAGGTTTTGGTTTCTGCAACTTAAAAACTAGTTTAGGGTTCGGGAGGGGTTTTTGGTTTGGGGGACTGCTTTCTGTTGTTTTTCTCTCAACTACTTAACAAAACTCGCCTAAGGGGCTAAGACTCTCTACGCCAAGTTCCATCCAGAATTAATTTTAATGACCAACATTTTTAAACCCTGAAAACTGGAACCACTAATAAGCCCTTAACTTCAGTGGTGCTAGCAAATGCCACCATATTATGTAATTTTTAAAGCAAAAAACCATCTTCTAGCAAAAGCATTTTAATGAAGGTTCTATTAACTAGTCTCCTGGTACTAGGATAAGTCCCCTGGAATGTAACAGAAAAGCTTTCGTAGCTGGTTTGAGGTTTTATTTCTGGAGAAGAGCTGTGTACCACACTTGGGCCTGTTTTGGGATCTCCACTGGGACCCACCAGCAAGCTCTTTTCTCCTTTGCGTCCATTCCTCTGTGAGCCACTCCCTGGCAAGAAAAAGAAGAAATCTTATCACCCCCCTTCATGTTACCAGATAAATAGCTGATGGAGAGTCTAATGTAACTACTGCACCTACATCTCTGTCTTCAAGCCCAATTGCAGGCTCCAGCTGTAAGACAAGCTGACAGGATCTGTAATCGTTATAAGCCTCCTTCCCTCATGTCGTTTAGATACTGGCAGCATTAGAAAACCTCATTTCTAAGTGACAATGTCAATAGATATGGCAGAACTGATTATGGGCCAAAGTTACAAGTATGCATCCGATAGGACAAGCCACATTAGACACTGTCTCAGAATAAATGTCATCAAACTGAATGGTTACTGATGGAGCCCTTCACCCTGCTACGCTTTCAGCAAGCATTCAGCTACTGCTATGGCAACATCATTACTAGATGGTATTCTTCTGGTATAAGGAGACCACAGAAATCTTCATCAGCTCTTCAGCGGGAGAATGAATGGAGGGGAGAACCACAACCAAGAAAGAGTAGGAGCTGCTCCATCACTCCATCCCTCTGTCTCCCTTTTCACCAGTCAATATGCAGAGAGTCTTCAGACAGCCTGCACCCACAGCCCGTTATGGGTCAGGAACCGGCATCTGGGGCTTGGCCTTACAACTCCGATCTTCCACACCTCACGCCCCTGAAGAGAGAGAGCAACTTCTGAGTGGCATTCTCTTGTATTCCTTCTTTTTCAAGGACAGAAGATCAAGAGCTGTGGAGGAAGCACTCCACATTTTCACAAAGGCAAGACCACACATTTGACAACTATCCACTTGAACATTATTCTTTTAGGAACATTTACTTTTATCGGCTGGCAGGTCACATTAATCTAACAGTTTTTAATAACTACCACATCTTTATCAAACAAGTCATGAGATCGAGGAACAAGAATTAAACAGGTACATCCTCCTTCTCTGCTATGCACAGTACACTTACTTTGTTCAGCCAGTTAGCGATGTTCTGGGGAGAGAGTGGAAAGGACCTACCTACAGGCTGACCTACTGTGAGTGGACTCACTTGTTAATAGTCAGCAATCCACACTTTTGGGGCTCAACAGGCTGAATTGCTACAACATTCCGTACACAGAGCTACGCTGGAGAATCAGATACTTCTGCTAGTGCAAATGCATGTGCTCACTTAGAGGTGTTAGCCAAAGAAAGCAGATTACATCTGCTCTCCAAAGGCTGAACTGGCTCCCGGTTCACTTCCGGATGCCATTCCAAACGTTGATTTATAAAGCTGTATGGTACACGACTAGAGCCAAGGCTACCGTAGAGAGGATGTCTCTTTCCATGAACGGTACAGCAGAAAGGACACTTCTGCTTACAGCTCTAGGACTCAGCTTCAGAGAAAATGAAGAGCCAGGTTCTCTCAGCCTTGGGCCTTGGACTACAGTTAGGTCCTCTTTCAAGAGGAACACAGGTGTGGAGCGCCCACCCAGCACGGGGCCTTTCTATCTACGGGATTTTAATCAGAAGACTGAGATGGTGAGGTAGCTAAAGGGTCACAGAAGAGTCAGTCCTGGTAGCAACAGCTTAAGAGACTGAGTACTCTCACTGGCATACAGGTCCACAGATTTGGAGAGGCAAAAAACTGGAAAAAAACATAAAGTAGCACAGCTTTTTATTTTGAAGGAGAAAGAAGTCTTTTTTACTACTTTCTACCTGTCTATGGCATTCTCTGAGCTCATCTATTTGGTAGGTCTGTGATCATATTAATATAATCAGGAGGGCTCAAACCAATAACAGAAACATTACATTCATTATTAAGACAAACCCAGACTCTCAGGTAACGCCTAACTTGAGCTTTATTGTCAAGCAGTATGCCTACTGACTGCGTACTTGCTCACGGCAGCCCGTATGAAGTCTACCATCCAGACTTCTAACTTGCGCAACAAACTTGACTTAAAAAAAAAAAGGGAAAAATAAAAAAAAAAAACCCACACTTCTGTTACTCTGCATTTTCTCCAAGTCTAAAAATTGGTAGAGTGTATGACAGGTCCACCTCATTTTTCTTAATGATGTTTTTATTATTCTTTCACTCAATTAAAACAGAAATGGATATTGCATCTTCTGACTGTATAATTGTTATTGTAATCTGTTTTCGATCACTGCTTGGGAAATGGGTCCAAAACAACATAAACTATCCACAGCCTCAGAATACAAGTCATTTTCTTTTACTACGATACTTAAAGAGACATCTATCATGTTGCTCTGCTAGCATGTTTGTATTATGGCAAAAAAGTTATTTGTAAGTTGGGAAAAGACATTATGAAAATCACCTTTTACTCCAAAGTATTGTATAACTCATAATTTATAACTACATTTCTTAATAACCATTCAAAATAATAAGGCTGGAAATTGTGCAGATCTAATTTTAATATATAAATAATGGAAATGCATATAAACCAAAATATGCTCAAAATATGAATTTATATTACTCTCAAAAAATAGTCTGGTTATAGTTTTGAAAATGACATGCTTCATTTCCAATATATGCCTGTCAGCTGAATTTATGACAAAACACTCTCTGTGAGTTTAGATTACCATGATGGTAAATACTTCTATGCGAGTTTCCTCACTTATCTGAAGTTTCCATCCAAATGCAGACAAAGTCAGCGACTTCTAGAGAGTGAAGCGCCGGCCGTACACACGTAAAGAAAGACTAATCCAGCCACTTCTCAACATTATACAAATAGAAACAGAACATCAGAGAGCGAGAGAAAGAGAGAGAGAGAAAGTAACCTTGTGGCTGTATGCAGCGATACAAATCATGGGTTTTGATACAAGAAACTCCCCTCCCAACATTTCTTGCCAGATTTAATCCTTTTGAAAAGGTTTATTGTCAATAGGGTGTCTTTTCATCTCAGTGTGTGTCTTCGGGGAACAAATAAGGAGGGAGCATATTTAAGTGGGAGACATTTCTACTGCACTCTGAAAACGTAGTGGGCGTATGGTTATCTCGAGAGATGCCTCAGCTTCATATAAAATACAGTCTGACAGGTTATTTTTATTAATCCTTTTTCTGAGCTTTTCTACCTTGCTGACATTGCTACTAACAAGGTACAGTTGTGCTCAGATTGTTTAATATTGCATGTCTGTCTGACACAAGGATATCAGTTAGAGCAAAATGACTGATAATTTTTACTATTAGCCAGGTAATTTTCTATTTAGAAGACAAGTCATATGCTTACACTTTTATCTAGACCTACCTGTCTCTTTTCTTCAAGTTCTTTTTGTTCCCTTCATACAAATAATGACAATCCTCTCTTTTCCCTAACATCGCTGCATGTAACACCAATAATCATTAAGCATTTGCCAGGAAATTTAAAATATATCTTGAGTTCAGCCACAAGATCTCTGCCCTAGCAGCCGGCTTAGGATACTAGCAATGTAGGGCTCACACTCCATCTTTTAAACAATCCTGTAAATTATTTGTGTAGCCTTATTCCAAGTAGAAATGCCTCCTGGAAGGGCGTTTTATGTAAGTCCTCAGATATTAGCAAAATCAGTGTTCACATGTTTAAAAATCAGAGTGAGAATTGCACTTAAAAAAAAAAACACAACACCAAAAATCTTTCAAACATCGTCTATAAGGGTTTCACAATGTCAGCAGCCTTACATTGCTAATAGACAAATGCTGACATCTCGGTATATTTGTAAATCTTCAGGGGATACCAGCAGAGCTAGTACAGGCATTGAAAAAGAAAAAAGTTTATGTTTTTTAAAAAGTTCTCTAAAATAAAGGAAATCAAATTGGAAATATGAAATGAAATATTTTTCCCTTACTAATATTTGCATCAATGCAAATGAAGACAGGGACAAAGTACACACAACAGCTGCAATACATGCTTTTGTATAAAGCTCAGGAACTCTGGAAAAAAAAAATTCCTAACTATAGAATTGCAACAACATGGACAACATGACTTGCTGCCTGAGAACATATCACACATTAAAGCAGTCAACACTTTGCGAATGGCCACAAGAACCTCATCTAGAGGGGGTAACAATTCCCCCAAATTAAACAGCAAAGCGTATTTTCTCTCTTTCGTACCGCTAATCAATGTAAACTCATTTGTATGTAACCCCACAGCAGAGACGTCGCTGATGAGCATTCTGCAACAAGTACAAAGCTTGTTGGAGGGCAATTTTTTTTTTAGTATGGCTAGAGGCTAGAAAACATTTCTCAAAAGCCATCAAATACTCAGCTGCCTTTTGTCTGCTGTGACTATTTCTTACATCTGCGTTAATGACACATGTCATCGTGGGGACCAATGCATCTGACCCAGGACATTTCGTACAGTAGGAACCAATTACCACAAGACAATTTTTTCAAAGCTAGAAAGGGCATCGGTTCCTCGTTCAACACAGCGGGCTGGTTTCAAAACCACTTTGAGCTTCAAAAGGAGAGCACGCTTGTTCGGTAGTTACAGAGTCTGAATCAGGCACAGGTTATCTTGAACAAACCCCCATCGTATCAATTCAAAGGGACTTGGTAATACTTTATACCTTGAAAAACCAGGCCTTTAATCCTAAAACACAGCAGTAGTTACTAATTTAACTAAATTATGATGAGGGATGGTAATTAAAGGCCTAACTTATCTATGCCTTGCAATTTGGGATTTGAAATAAAATCTTCCTAAGTTTTACAGATTTTCAGTTATTTTGAAAAGTTTAAAAATAAGATTTAAAAGCAGGTTGGGAACTGCTCAATCACAAAAATAAGAATTTTTCTAAACAGGTCACACAGCTGTTTGGCGAATATAAATACATGACTGCAGTAAAACTGTCTTCATTTTATAACATCATAGATGCCATGTTGTATTACCATCTTCCGTGTCAATGCGAGTGACAAAAATCTGACTGGTCTAAGTATTTTACTTAAGCTCCAAGTCACCGTTGTGGCCCTTTTCCTCCTCAGCTTTAAGGAGAACAGCAATAATGGAAAGTAACTGCAAAAATAAATATTCAGACTAGCATCCCCATGAAGAGTATTAAACTCAAATACTTTTAAAGATATTTTAACGTAACTGATACCATCTGAAAGTCTGTGCTACAAATGAGAAATTTTAAATATGACATAGCTGTCTGTTGAAATGATGACTTGATTACAATTACATCATGCCAGTTTTTTCCTACTTTTAAATCTAGATAAAATATTCAGTACAGTAAAGTAATTTAAATAAAATATAAAGACTCTCCAAAATTAAGTATTTAGGAAAGGAAAGGAATCTTTAAACCTCACCTTTAAGTGTTTATTCATAACAATAGGAGTTTAATACTGTATTTCTTCCTTCAATGTCCAAATCCTTCATCTAAATTCTGAGTGAGAAATAAGTCGCTATTTAATTTCTTGAAAATACGTTTCCTCACTGGCATCTTTAAGTTTTTAATATGATTTTGCCATCTTCTTCAGGCATAAAAGCAATTCTGAGGAGTCACTGTCAGAATCACCTTAACAGGAGTTTTCCAACAAATCCCCTATAAATAATTGACAGTAAAATTACTCTGTTCTATGCCAGTGAAACTAAGAAAAGGCAGGACCCCATTTATAAAGGGGGGTGAGGGGGAATTAACACTGACTTTTTCAAAGATGTTGGTTTCTTTTTCTTTCCTTTGGTTCATGATGAGAATAATAGCATCTAGTTAACTAACGTGGCCATGGATATGGGGTGGGGAGGAAGCGGGGAGATGACTTGAAACACTTGGGAACTGTTGCGGGAAAAAATAAAATCTTACTACAGCTAATCTTAAATCTTGAATTCAAAATTGTCGGTGGCTTTCTGCAGATGCAACTTAGAGTTCCAAAATTACTCTAAACATCAAATTATGCCTAGGTCACCGAATGGGTGGATACCCTATATTCTGTTTAATGCGTATGTTCAATTGCACGTATATTTTAACCAACTGTGTCTTTATTTTAATAACAGACCAAGTACTGAAAACACATAAAGAAAGACTATTTTTCTACCTCAGCAAAAATCCAGCTGATACACTGCATGACCCTCTAGGAGTGACTGCTCTGTTTATTCTACTTATATGACATAATCTGATTGGAAAAGGGAGGCGGGGGGTGGAAATCAGCAAAAGGACCAGTAACTCATTTTTAACCATCGGTCATGAAAAAGAAATCACTGTCTTGCTTTTCTTACTGTTGCTGTTAAATTAGAGGTCTCTTTCTCATTATGTATCAAAAACGCAGAAAATCCAAGAATTTACATTTCCTCATAATCCCTAATGAATTATATCGAAGTACAAGGCAACATTTTCCAGCTATTCTGCAACAGATAAAACATAAAATATATTCACATACTGCTGGTTCCTGAACTAACAAGGATTTGTGGCTTTCACGCTTCTGTATCTTGATGCGTTTAATTCCTTCAGATAGCTACGTACTTCTTTCAGGCAGCAGGAAGATATCCTTCATCTAGGATCTAGGCAGGAAGACTATCTAAAACTTAACCTTTCACTTTATTCAATTCATACGGACAAGCGAAACATGCTTCCTTACTCCGTTCAGGATGCCATTTAGAGTTTAATGTTAACTAACCATTTAGAACAGAGGAGCAAATTTGATCAAGCTGCACTCTTCCGTCTGCACAGAAGTGGATTTTCTCTCCAGTGAAGTACTTTAAATCCTTGTAAAAGATACAAAAGCTAGCGCAAACCCTATGACATTTTTGCAGAAATACTTAGAATGAATTTTGACAAACAGCTCTTTAACCATCCTCAGTCGGTATTTCTGTCACCCCAGAGATATATTAAAACAGATTTCTAACTACACCTAAGCAGACAAGACCGTGATACATCAGAACTTTTCGGGGCTTACAGCAATTAGCAGCAGCACTCTGAAGACTGACTGCATCCATATTTCTCGTACATCCGACTTTGTACGAGCACGGTAACCACAGCCACAGATTAACATCCCAATCATACAATTTAGTTTGAATTGTCTGAAAGTTTTCTCCTCCATTAATATTCTGTAAATTAAATCACACATTTTAACAGCTAAATGAATAAGAATGTATCACTATCAGACCGCGTCAAACTAATCTAACCAGCAAATTTTTTGCAATCATTTCCTGCTCCAAATCTGAATGTGTGTCTTGGCTATATTTTGGTTCTGTGATTCTGTTTCAGCAAAACCAAACTTCAAAACAGCTCATTCTGCATACTGGCATTTTAAGTTGCATTCAGAGGCTTTGGATGCTTATTTTCTACACTCTTCAAAATCAACACATACATATATATATATATGCACATCCACTAACACGCAAACAGGTTCATGAATTGCAATCAACAATTTTGTAAATATAAGTTTCCTAGCCATTAATCATCCCCTTTTTTTTTTAATCCTTATGGAGTGAATTACTAACTGAGAGGAGACGCCAATTCTAGTAAGTGAATGTTACCCAACAGGGATATAAAGCTGTCAACACCATAGTGCTCTTGCTTGCTCTAAACTCTCTCCCAGGCTTCATATGTTTTTTAAAGCGATATAAGCCTTTTTTTCCCAGGGACCTTTATAAAACCTGCCTCTCCTGAACATCTGAGCATTTGCGCCTTCTTACATACAGGTTTTAAAAGAGTCTGGTTAGATAACTGCTGAAGCGTTTTAGAAAGCGCTGGGTTAGTCAGACAGACCAAAATTGGACTCTAACACATTGGACTGATGCTAACAACATCGTAAACAGTACCGAAACTTTTAAATCCCCTATTAAACACAACCTTTAGGACCCCGTTTATCTTTTTAGTGACCTTCACTAGTTTATTACAGCTGTTGTAATGGCCCTTTGAATTAAGTACATTCAGGTTAGGAATAAAAAAAAAAGGAGAGTCATAAGGCAAAATTTCTCATGAGAACAATTGATTTTCTGTCTGCACTACAAAAGCTTAGTTTAAAACACTTTTTCACTCATAAATCTATAGAGAAAGCTAAAAACACCTACAGCACTATAATATTTCTCTGTTTCTCAGGGAAGTCACTGGAAAAATAATTGTAGCAAACACTACGATTATAAAACTTGTTACCAAAGGTCATCAGTCTCATCATAGCACCAGTTAGCTGAGAACTCACTGCTCTGTCCGCAGGGATTAAGTTCAGAAACAGATATTATTACACCAAAAAGCCACTTGACAAGTAAGAAGGAATTTCAGCATTTACATATCTAAGGCCCAAAACGAGATGAAAAAAAGAATTGCCAGCATCTGTCTTTGCTTTCAAAACCTTTAGATACACTTTCTAGAATAAAAAAAAAAAGTCAAAACTAAAATGGTCTCTAGTTTCCATTAAAATATTTCAATTTTTTTTTCCAAATGAAGTTCACATTCAATAAATATTAGCGCTTTTTAAATCTTGACAAATAAGAATAAACTGAAAGACTGACAACCGATGTCATTTCACTACGACTTTCAATAGTTTCCTTTTTATCAAACGCTAGAAACAACACTAAAAGAGCCTTTATTAATATTTATTTGAAGAGAAGTTTTATACTAATTTGCCAGCATATTAAAAGTAAGCCTTTCCGCGAACGTCTACAGCTGCATTTCATAACTCAAGGGAAAAAAATCACTAACACCGCAGCAATCGCTGCAAAGATACAGACTTCCAGAAATACCCGAAACGGTGCGATCTGCATTCAGAAAAACATCACTTGGTCACACAGGTTCTTAAAGATCAAACTTGAAAAAGAGCAGAGGAAAAAATATCTGGAAATTAGCTATGTTGATTTATCTTGAGAGCATTTCCAGGAGGAAAAAAAAAAAAAATGAAATCAATTTTAAACAGCACCATTATCTTATTAAAAAAAACTGCCTTAACTAATTTAGTATTGAGTATTATAGAACCTAGGTAAGTATTCAGACAAGAATAATTTTCTTCTTGCTTTCAGTATCAATAAGGAGTAATGAATAAACTTTATTATGAATAGCCTAAAACCAAAGAGATTGAGAGTGTTTAAAGAACGCCAGCTAAGGAAAAGAAGAAAAAAATTACTCCTGCATTTCCTATTCCCCCACACTTTTACACTCCAGTCTACA
This sequence comes from Platalea leucorodia, assembly GCF_965183815.1. Taxonomy (NCBI): domain Eukaryota; kingdom Metazoa; phylum Chordata; class Aves; order Pelecaniformes; family Threskiornithidae; genus Platalea; species Platalea leucorodia. The sequence goes on from NC_138827.1 coordinate 71,217,117, forward strand.
CCAACTTTATAAATGAGCTGAAGCGTAATGAATGAAAATGTAGGCTCTTAAAAGTTTGCTTTCAGAAATGAGAGTCTTTGTCTTAAGTGGAAGAAATCTTCTATAACTTAACAGGCCAGATGCAAGCTGAACCACCGATATAACTATAAAAGCCGGTGGATTTCTCTTGGCTAACACAGCTGCAATTAGAAAGCAACATATATATTCCAAAACATTTAAAAGCATTCCTTTAAAGTATATTTCTATAAATGCCCCAAGGAAAAAGATTTTAACTCCAGTTCTAACATTCTCTTTAAAATCAAGCAGCTATAATGCCTCAGTTTCAAGAAAGGCATCCGAAACTACATATATTACTTTTTATATGATTAACTAGTTCATTTTTAAAATTATTCAACAAATTATTTCTCCACCAATTTGTGAGTGGAATAGTACTACAAGTCTTTCACTGCAAAGCTGTTTCTTCTTTTTCCGTACATTAGAAGAACATGGAGAAGAGCTTTAAAAAACAGACACATAGTCACCCAAGAAACATAAAAAACTGGTGAGATCTCTTACCCTTCATTAGGTATATAAATGAATCCTACGTTTTTAAAATAAAATAAAATCTGCCGCCCCTTAGCAAACTTCAGCAATTAGGAAGCCTATTGAGCCAAAGAGGTCTAAAACAAGCATCTAATGGTAAAATCGCTAAATAAACCTCACGTAATAGAGAGTCATGTGACGACCATATCAAAGTATCTCTTGAAATGTCATTTACACAAACTCTTTGTGTATAAACAACTACATTCGTGTGTTACCACTCTGCACATTTTAAAACACAAATACAGAGAGATGTTTTTTTAAAAAAGGTAAAGTCATTCGTGGCCTGCCCTGCAGTATTTTGCTCACAACATCAGGCTAATTACAAGATTTTTAAGTACATTTTTCCTAACACGAGGCTGCACTGCATTAAATGCAACAGCATCAGAGTTAAGATGAAAAAAAGAGGGCATTTAGCAGAAGTGACTGGAAAGTTTAGCTGCTTGGAAGAAAAGGAAAAAAAAAGCAACCACACATGTCACTTCAATGTGCTCTTAACACAAAATTGACCAGCAACCAGATAGCAAAGTATGAAAGTTAAACCGTTCTAGAGAATTGCAGGAATGCTGCAAAACTAATGCTCAATAATTTTGCTGAAAGAGCTGAACCTCGCACGCGTTTTGCCCTGTCCTCTTTTACAACAACTGCTACAAAATATTATCTACTGGAAGAAAAAAAAAAAAATCCCTAAATGCGAATATAAACGCTGCCATTTTTTCCACCCTGGAGACCCCCCTCTCCGAGCTGTAACGGTGGGTGCAACACACCTAGCTCATCTCACCCGCTCCCGTGAGCGCAGCCAGGCTGCTCGTACCTCACCTGGAGGCGATGCCCTCTTTTGCTGGCGCTGCCCGGGCCCGCCGCGCCGTGCCCTGCGGGAGCCGCCGGCGAGGCGGGGGGATGCCCGCCGGCTGCCCCGGCGGCGATCCGCCAGTTCTCACACAGAAAGCGCCGAGCGCAGGGCCCAGCTCTCCCCCAGTTACCCTCCAGCAGGATTAGGCCTGGCCTTTTGTGAGCCGCCTAGCTAGAGCCCGGGCCTAGGGGTGGCCTCTCTGGGCAGGCGGCCTTCTAACGAGCGAGTTCTGCGCGCCGCAGAGCTCGGCACAAGTCCTTCCACGGGCCCCTAACCCCGCAGCGGTGCGGAGCGGCTGCAGGCTCGCCAGGGACAGCGGGCAGCAGCCCGCCGGCCGCCACACGAACCTGCCGGCTCCGCCGCGCTCGGTGCCGACCCGCCCGCAATGCCGCCCCGGGCACGCCGCTCTGCGCGCCCCGGACAGCGGGGCCGCCGCGCCGAGCCGAGCCGGGCCGGGCCGGCGGTGCCGGCGTGAGCGCGGCCGCACGGTTACCTCCCACGGGCTTGGTGACGGCGCCGTTGGGCCTCCCGCGGGTGCCCATGGGGCTGCCGTTCTGCTCCAGCCTGGCCACCTTCCCGGGGGGGGGCCCTTTGACATCGGGGCTGCCGCTGCCTCTGTCGGGGCTGTCCCGCAGGCAGGGGCTCTCACTCCTCCGCTCCATGCTCGGAGACGCGGCTCCCGCTGGCAGGTCGCAGTAGAAGGAGCACGGACCTAGGGCGAGAGAAACATGGGGCGCTTCAGCGGCCGCCGCCCGATACCGGGCCCCGCTCGCCCGGGTCCCCGCCGCGCGTCCCCCGGGCGGCTCAGCCCGGTGAAGCCGGGCGAGCGCCGGCCGGGCGCGATGCCGCCCCGCTCCCGCCGCCGGAGCCGGCCCCGCTAGAAGCGAGGGGTTCGGCCCCGGCCCGGCCGCCTTACCCGCCCGGCCCGCCGCGGCGGAGACGCGGGTCCCGCCGGCCGGCCCCAACCTGCCGCGGGCGGGGGCAGGCAGCGCGGCGCCCCGCGCCCCATCGCGCCGAGCGGGCCGGCCGGGGCGGGCAGCCCACCCGCCCGCCGCCGCAGCCAGGTGCTGCGCCCCGGGTCCGGCCTCAGCCCCGGCCCGCCCCCGGGGGCCGCGGGGAAGCGGCTGCCAGTCCGGGCGGCCCCGCTGGCACGGCCCCCCCGCGCCGGCCAGCTGTGCAGCCAGGGAGTAGCCGGCTGCTGGCGAGGAAGCCTCTAGCGAGCGGCTCCCGGGAGCTGCCGCTGTACTTACTGCTTATAGCCTGTCTGTAAGTTGGCTGAGTTGGGCTCTGTCCATGGATCAGAAGTAGAGAATCCAGGGTGGAAAGTTTTCTTGTTTCCTTTTCACGCCGCTTTCTTCCCCGCTACTCCTTCCCCCCACCCCCAGCCCCCTCCTTGCCCTCCTCCGGGGGTGCCGAGGCGGCGGGGCCGGGGCGGCTGCCCGCGCTGCGCGGGGTGGCAGGGGCCAGAGCCCCTTCCCGGAGGGTCCCGGGTGGCGAGCGGAGCCGAGCCGAGCGGAGCGGAGCGGGGAGGTCGGGGCGAGGGGGCGGGGAGCCGCGGGGCCGCCGGCTGCGGCGCGGGGGAGCGGGGAGCGGGAGTCGACTTCTCACACCTTCAGCGGAGAAAATCAATACCGGGGGAGACGGGGGAAGGAGAAGAGGAGGGAGCGCCGCTCTCCCGGGCTCCGCGGCGGCGGAGGGTGCCTGGCGGCGCGGGGAAGCGGCGGCGGCGGCCCCCGGTGTGTCACTTTCAATCGCTCCCTCCTCTGCCAGCGACAGCAGCGGCAGGAGGGACTCGCCACAGAGAGCGGAGAAACGGTTATTAGTTGCGTTGAGTCATCGAGGCAGAGTGAGTCCTTTTTGGGGTTGTCCTTGGTTTCGGGTTTGGTGTGTGTGCGCGCCTGTGTGTGTGTGTGTGTGTCTGCCTGTCTGTCTGCGCGGCGTTCCCGTCCCAGGGCTGTGCATCCCAAACATCGCCACCCCTCCTCGCCTCCGACACCCCTCCCCCTCCCCTCCCCGCCCCCCCGCAAAAACCGAGGCTCGGTGCTATCTGGGGACCGGGCGCAGACGGGCGCGCAGCAGCAGCCCACCTCCTCCCGGCCCGGCCCGGCCGGCCCCGCTGCGCGCAGGGGTGGGAGGCAGAGCCCCACCTGGCAGGAAATTAAACACCGATAAATAAATAATACATCTCGCACACGAAAAGCGAGCGCCGTGCCCCACGGAGGGAGGGAGGGAGGGAGGGAGGAGGGCGGGCTGGGTGGGAAAGGGGAAGCGCGGCAGGACGAGGCGGCGGTGACAGGAGGGACCCAGGGCAGAAGGGCGCAAGGACAGGGGCAGTCGGGCTGGGGGAGGGCTGAGGGGGAAGGAGAGGAGGAGGAGCCGGGAGAAGAAGGGGAAGGGGGCGGGGGGGGAGGGATAGAGGGGAAGCCGGAGTTGGGGAGACCGGACCGACCGGGCAGGAGCAAAGCTGCCACCGGCATCCAGTCCAGGCGCCCGGGTCGGTCCGACGCAGCCGGTGCGGCCTCGCCGCCTCCTGCCACCCGGGGTCCCCCCCCCGGGGGAGCCGAGCGACGGCAGGGACCCTGCCACAATCTCTCCCCGCCGGGGCGAGGCCGCAGTAACTTTTCGTGGTGCGGCGGGGGCTGCCGCCCCGAGGGCCGGTCGCGCTTCCTCCGGGGCTCCGAGAGCGGGCGAGGGGCCCGGCCCGGCCCCAGGTAGGGCCCCGCAGCCGCCCTCCTCACCGCGCCCGGCTCCAGGCAGTTACCGGGCCGGCCCTGAATAATTGATGGCCGGGAGGAGGTGAGAAGCGGGCAGGGAAGCGCTGCTGCCGCCGCTGAATTATTTAATAGCGGAGCTCCGGGTAGGGCACGACAGCGCTGGCTTAAGCGCAGCCAGCGGGGAGGGGAAACCTCCGGCGGGGAAGTCGCGGCGGGGCGGGATCGGGCTCCTCGCCGGTCCCGGTGAGGCCAGCGGTCGCCCGGCAGGCAGTCACCTCTCCCTCGGGTGCAAGGTGCACCCGCGCCCCTCCCCGGGGCCGGCGGCGGAGCGGGCGCTTCCCCCGGCGGGGCCATGGCCGGCGGCGCGCCCCGACAGCTCGCAGCGCCCCCTGCCCGGCCCGGGGGGCGCAGGGGAATGAGCCGGCGGCCCCGCACCGCCGAGCCCTCCCCGCCCGCCCGGCGGCGGGAACGAGCCCCGCGTTAAGGTGGACCGAGGAAATCCCCTCCGGCGCGGGGGGGGGGCGGGCGGCGGACGGGCGGCGGGGGAGGAGGGGGGGGGCGGCGGGCACCGAAGGTGCCCGCCGCCCCCCCCCTCCTCCCCCGCCGCCCGTCCGCCGCTAAGCTCCCTGCGGGGCGCCGCCCTCCCCGCCGTGCCCCCTTAAGAGCTCTGCCTTTTACGGTGGCGCCGGAGGGTCAAAAAAAAGAGGGGGCTACGAGGGGGGGAGCGGAGACACCCCCCCCAACCCCCCCGGGCACGGCGGGACCATCACCGCCACCGGGCAGCCCTAGCGGCAGGTTTCCGTCTGCCCCGTAAACGCCCGGGGAGGGGAGGGTGGGCTGCAGCGGGAGACCCGAGCCCTCAAGCGGCCGTCCCGGTGCGGCGAACCCCGCCGGTGCTGCCCCGGGATTTGGAGGAGGGGAAGGGCAGGTCCCCCGCGGGAGCTCGGCCGCCGCTGGCCCCGCTGCGCCCCCCCCCCCCCCGCCCTCCGAGCGGCAGCGACAGCCCGCCCGCCCGCCCGCCGAGCGCTCGGGGCTCCCAGTGGGCTCCGGGCCGCCGCTGGAAGCGGTGCCGGGAGAAGCAGCGGATCCCCGGGCAGGGTAAGAGCAATAATCCCTTCGCTCCACGTCCGACCCCGAAAAAAAAGCAGCGCCGAGCGCGGCTTCCCCCGCCTCGGCCGAAGGACTCGCGTCTCTCCCCTCCTCGGACGGGGCAGGGGGACCCGCCGCCGAAGTCCGGCCGCGGTGCCAGCCTTGCCCCGGGACGGCCAGCCCCGAAGGGGGGTGGGAGCCGGGTCCTACCGCCGGCTGAAGTTTGGGGGGAGCCAGAAAAGACGCGGGGGGCGGCGGAAGGCCGGGGGCGCCGGGGCCGGGGCCGCGGGAGCTGTCGGAGGAGCGAGCGCCGGTGCCGGGGGCGCGCAGGCTGCGGAGGAGGAGGGAGCGCGGCGGCTGCCGCCAGCCGGGTCTCCTGCCGTCCCCTCCGGAAAGGAGCCTCAAAGTTTGGAGAACTCTCGTTTTTCTTTTTAAATAACCCGACCTAACTTTTCTCCCTTTTTTTTCCCCTAAATCTGATAAAGCTCAGCAGCAGCTCTTACACGGAAGTTAACATTTTCCACCAGCTATCGAATAATTGAATAATGTTTTGTTCTTACCTTTGATGTTGAACTACGAATTCCCGCGGATCAATGGCCAGAAAGTTAGAAGAATTGGTGATTTAGGACTTCAGTACTTCTGGAAAAAAAAAAAAATGCCAATGGTTTAGCCAGGATCTTCCCTGTCTGATTCGTTACTATTATTATATCTGATGATGTGGATGGATGGAGAGATTCAATCCAAGCCCATTAATGAGCTATTTTATAAACACCACCGTCTGAAGATCTTCATTTACATTTTGTCAGTGATCCTTTCCTTAACAGCGGAGACGTGTGGCGACAGAGCGATTACAGGACTTTAGTAAAGCTCCTATAAGAGTACGACTGGCTTGTTAATCGATTAATATTTTATTAAGTGTAAATATTTTATAAAGTTTTTAGGAAAACTATCGATTCTAAATTATTAAACTAGTCAGAAGGGCATTTGAATAATGCATACAATCAAATACATTTAAATATATATGTAGCGATTGCTTTATTTGCAATGAATCCCCTGCACCTTTCTCTCGCGTTCGGGTTTTTCCCCACCGGCAGCTAGTTTCTCATTTGCGCGTTCACTGGAATATCAGGATCGCCAAATACGTGTTTATTTCTGTATTTACAAACTGAACGTTTACAGAAAATACTCTTTTAACTTTGAAATCGGGAGCGGTAATCGTTTTGAAAATTTTGACGCGGAAGCAAAGGGGCTTGTTAGTAAAACCGAGGGGAAACCGAACCGAGTCCGTATGAATTTTGCTGGTTGGTAACTTCTGTTCTGTAAACATCATTTAATTTAGACAGATTTTATGATACACGATGCTTATTTTTCTTTTACATATTTTTCCCAATAAAAGCCTTTTCTTTCTGTTTCAAATTACAAATGCTTTTCTTCCCCCCTTCCCCCCAGTGCATGATTTTCACATGTTGTCTTTATTTCCACTGGAAAAAAGGGTGATTATTTCCCATCGCTTTCCCCCACCCGTCCTCAATCTCGCTATAAAAAGAACTGGATTTTTTAATTATTATTATTATTATTATTAATAACATCTTTTTCTTTTTCTAACACGAGCTCCAGTACGAGAATTTTCTGCTCCCGCACTCCGGCGAGGGCAGGATTTGGTGCGCTCCGAGTCCCCGGTGCTCCCCGTTACTGAAGTTTATGGACGCTTCAAGTGGTTGATTGCCAAAAAAATTTTGAACAAAACAAACGAACAAAAACACCTCCTTGGAAAGGTTTGGTTTTCATTAACTACCGCTTTTAAAGCCAAAACGCATGGCAGCGATCGCAGCTCCGTGCCTGCACAGGCTTCGGAGGCGGACGGCTGCAGCTGGGGCTGCCGGGGGCTCCCGCGCCTCCGCCGCCCGCCAAGCCCCGCGGTGCTGCCCCCGGGCCGGGGCCGGGGCCGCGGCCGCCCTCGCCCCGCGCAGCCGTGCCCGGCAGCCGGCCGCCGTGCCTGACAGGATCCGCCGGGCTCCCCCGCGCTCTTCTCGCCTCCTTCTTTCTCCCCTTCCGCCCAGTGCCTCCCGGAGGCCGCGGCGGCGGCGGCGGCGGGACGCCCGCCTCACTGCGGGGCTCGCCCGGGCCGGGCCCCCCGCCACGCGGCGCAGCGCTGCGGCCTGGGCCGAGGCGGGGGCCCGGCCGCCGCACACCTGGGTCCCGGGGGGCGCCGGCCCGCCGCCCGCGGGCACCACCTCGAAGCCCGGAGGCCCAAGGCCCGCGGGATGGAAGCGGGGTGGCCCTGCGGCGCCGGCGGGGCAGCGCCGAGTCCCCGCGGGGGCGGCGGCCGCAGCGGGCACCACCGGGGCAGGCGGGCTCGGGAAGGGCAGGGCGGCTCCCGCAGGCGAGGGCTGCCGGCTCCCCGCTGGGCCCGGGCTCCCCGCCCAGCGGCCGCCACCGCGGCGGGACCCGGGCCCGCGGCCGCTCGTCGGGGCCGGGACAGGGACCGGACCACCCGCCCGACCCGACCCGGCCTCTTCCCCTTCGCACAGCGCCATCGCGCGGGCACCGGCGCCGGCGCAGCCCGCGGCGGCCGCGGCTCCCGCCCGCCCGCCCGGGGCTCCGGTGCGGCCGGGCAGGGCGAGCAGCACCTGCCGCGGGGGCCTGCGGGGGCCTGCCGGGCCCCTCCTGCGCGCCGCGCCGGCCGCCGCTGCGCCCTCGCCCCGGCAGCGCCGCTCCGCCCTGCCGCCTCGCCCCGTCCCGTCGAGGCTCCGGCACCCACGGCGCCGCGCTCCTCGCCCGCGGCCCGGGCCGGGCAGAGAGGCCGGCACGGGAAAACCCGCGGCCGGCAGCACCTGGGGACTGACCCCCCGCCCGGCCGCACTTGTTTCGCGCTCCCCCCTGCGCAGCCGGGGAGCCGGCCTCCCCCAGCGCCTCGGCGGAGCGGCCCCTCCATCGAGCTCTCGCCCCCGGGGACGAGCCGTCTAACCCTGCCGCTGCAGGCGCCGCTCCGCGCTACCGCGGTCCCTCGCTCGGCGCCAGGTTTAGGAGGTGAAGCTAAAACGAAACGAAAATGTCCCCGACCCCAGCGGCGGGACGAGCCCAGCCCTGCCCGCAGCCCTTCGAGGGGACAGCTCTGGCTCCAGCCGGCAGTGCCGGCGGGAGCACGGGTCGGGCCATCGCCGTTTCCCGGCCGCACGCCGGTGCTTTCCAGCCGCCGGCCCAAGCCCAAGCGGGCGGCTGCCTGGACGGGGAGCGCGGCGGCCGGCGGGGCGCCTGGCGAGTCCCGGCGAGGCCCCCGGCTCCGCCGCAGGGCGCGCTCGGCCCCGCGGGAGCCGGCGGGGGGCTCTGCCCGCCCTGCGCCCCGCCGGCCGCCTCCAGCCCCTTCGGGGTCCCCGCGGCTCCTTCTTACTGTGCCCGTTGAAAAAGAAAAAAACAGAACCAAAATCGTCTTTACGGCGTCCGAGCTGCGACTAAACGGTTTCGGGACGGCAGTATCGCTGCAGACCCTACCCTCGCCTTCATCCTTCCCCTCACTGCTTTTATTTGTAAGTCTTTTGTCGCTAACGGTAGTTATATGGAGAAGCCGCTGCGGACTATAGAGAGGAAATCTCTACAGCCAGCCCTATCCAGGGAAGGGAAGGACTCGGCCGGAGCTGTTATTACACCGTATTTCGGTGCCCCGAAGGCAGCGCAGCCCCGGCCGAGGCGGGCGCAGGGAGCGGGGCTCGCCGCCGGGCCGGGCCGGCTCAGCGCGGAGGGGAGGTCGGGGCGCCTGGCGCGGGGCTGAGCCGGCCGCTGCCGGGGTCCTGCCGGGGTCCTGCCGGGGTCCTGCCGGGGTCCCTCCCGCCCTCCAGCTCCCCACTGCGATCTGCAGCTCCCCCTTGTTCCTCACACTCGTCTCCAGCTCTTGGCTGTCGCCCTGGCCGCGGGTTTGCGTTTTCCCGCAATCACAGGCTGCGGTGCGAGCCGCAAGAGATTTCCTCCGTGAGATTTCACGCTCATCGACACGCCTCACCTTAACAGACTTGCGAGACTCCTCGGTTTTGTACGGCTTCTCTAAAATAAATCTGTTTAGATTTGTAAACTGTCAGGAGCAGAGAGCACAGACCGAACTGCCTGTGCCCTGCGGCTCTTCTTCAAATTAGCAGCTCATAGCTGCAAACGAAGGAAGAGTTTCTCCACCTTCGTTGCGATTAAGGAAAATTCCCTGGATCCGAGAAAGAAGTGACTAACAAGTACCAAGACGAGCCCCGCCGCCCGAGCACCAGCTGCGGCTGCTCCTTCGCAGCAGCCCCGGGCCCCTCCGGTGCCGTTTGCCCGGGCCGGGCGGCGGCCCCGCTCCCACCCCGCGGTGGCCGCGCTGCGCGGGGAACGCGCGTCCCGCCTGTCGCCCACTGCCCGAGTTGCGGCACGAACGAATGCGGGAGGGGGCTGCGGCGGCCGGCCGCCCGGCGCCTGCCTTTGCACCCCAAAGGTGTTCGCGGGGAGCCGGGGGAGGGGGGCTCCGCGCCGAGCCCGCTCTCCCCTCCAGCCTCGGGGTGGGGGCGAGAGGCGGCGGAGCGCAGCAGGACATGCCGAGCGCGCAGGGCTGAGGACTCGTACCCCGAGGCACGAACCGTTTTAATTGCATCGATTTACGTAAATTAGCAAGATATCAGCCCTTCTCCCCCGCCCGGCTCCGACCTGGAAGCACAGCATCACCCGCCCACGTTGGACACCACCGCCTCCCAAACTCTCTCCAAGTTCCTGCGGCCGGCGGAGACCAGACGGGAGCAGAGACCCGGGCAGAGCCGGCGGGGCAGAGCCGCTTCCGAGCGCCGGCCCTGGGAGCTTCCCGGGGGGCAGCGCTCAGCCCCAGCCCCGCCGCCCTCATCCCCCAGGACGGCGCGGCTCATTAGCGACCGGCTTCTGTGCAGAGCAGGCTGCCATTTTCCTCCTAAAGCAAAACTTTGCCTTTTAAGACAGCCCGATCTTTGCACGCAAACTGCCCGCGTCAATTAAGCCACCAGCAACTGCCTACGGCTCTGCGGCACAAGGCGGCAGCTCCCGCCGGCTCCTTCCACTGGGAACGGTGCCGGGGGAGCAGAGCCGTGCCGGGAGCGCGGGCGGCCCCGCCGCGGCCCCCGCCGCCCGCCCTGGCCCCGCTGCAGCCAAGGGCAGGTCAGCCTGCGGCGGAGCCCAGCCCGGCCGGCTGGCGGGACCGCGCTGGGGATTTATGGTTTGCTGTGCAAATAGCTGAAGGCTGCGGAGCTGCTCAGAGAAAAGGGGCAGAGAGCGCAGGGGATTTCGAGTGAAGATAAACAACAGAGGTTTAATTGAACTGTCAAGGCTGAAAACGCCGTTTAACAGATCGAGGAAACGCACCCTAATACACACGAGCAGCAAACGTCCCGCCGCCCAGCTCCAGCAAACGGCAGAGCCTGCCCAGCCGCGCCACGAACCGGGCTCGTCCCCGTCCCTGGAGAAACCACGGCGGTCGGAAGGCTGCAGGCGGCCGACGGGGTAGCGCTCAGCCTTTTTAGGCTTTCGCAAGCCCTGTACTGTTACCAACGGGGCTCAGCAGGCCGCTCTCTGCAGAGGGGACACGCGTGGGGCACCGGGGCAGGAAAAGGCCAAATCCTGACGCTTTTCCTCCTGCAAACAACCCCATCGTCTTTTCCCGTGGCCTCAAAACTTTGCCTGCCTATATGCGCAAACACTTGAAAAGAGCTTTCGGGGCCGGGGTTGGTACTTGGCCCTCGAAGGGATCCCCCCGGGCCTGGGGCTGCCCGCCCACTCCCAGCAGGTTCAAGGGTGGCCGAAAGGTAGCCCGCCTCCTGGGGCAGCCGCGGTAGCCCTGCAGAGGCTGCACTCTCCAACCTGGAGGTGGCTTCCCGGCCGGAGGCAGATGCCTCCCCGGTAGATGCCGGGGCAGCGGGGGCCTGGGTATAGCGCCCGGAGCCCGCCTGCCTGCCTTCTGCCCGCTGGGCTCTATCTGCTTCCACAGCCGCCCCCGACGGCGCCGTCCCCGCGTCCCCCCGCTCCCCAGGCGGCGGGCAGGGCGCGGAGCGGGCCGGCAGCGTGTGCCCGGCCGCCTGCGGGGGCTGCCGCCTCCCAGCCCCGCAGCGCGGGCGCGGCCGCCGTGGCCCCGCACCGCTGTCAGGCAGCGAGCGCGGTTCCGCCCGAAGCCTCCTCTTCCACCAGCCCCAGGGCTTCCCCCGGCCTGCGGCGCCGGCAGCCCCCGGCTGACCCCGCTCCCCTCTGCGAGGGGTCGCCGACCTGAGCGCGGCCAGCGCGCTCCCGTGACAGATGTCAGGTTTGCAAGGGGACGGGCTGGCGGTACCCGCCGGTCGAAATCCCATTACGAAACCAGACCAGGCGCAGTGCTCGTCTGCTCCCCGTCACGGAATCACTCCAACTTAAATCAGCATCTAACAAGCCAGTTTGTCCCCAGCGGGGACGGCAGCTCTCGCTTGCTCTGCTCCGTCGACCGCTGCACTCCTGCCCCGGGAAGCGCCTTTCGGCCACACGGCCCCTGCGGGGTGACACGACCCTCTCCTCCCGGCCAGCCTTTGGCCGGCAGCCAGGGGCACCCCCGTCCCTCGGCCGCTGCCCCTCGCGGGGCTCCCAGCCGCCCCAGCCTCCCACCCTCCGAGAGACGAAACGCTCCGAGATCTCTGCGCTTTGTCAACACGCCGGAGTATTTGACAGTCACAATTACCTGTAAATATTCTGACCGTTTTGTATACGAGACACTTTTTTAGCCTTAAGCCCGGCAAGCCTCACCCGAGCGGAACGGTAACGCTACCGCAACTTGACGGCGGCGGACGGCACCGCCAGCGCCGCGCTCTCGGAAGGGAGCGGCGATCCTCCCCGGCACCGCACGGCCAGGAGCCGGAGCGACAGCCGCCACCACCCCCCTCTCTCCGCACCCTGAAACGCGACAGCCGAACACTCGATTAAAAATGCTAACGTTAGGGCGAGAATTCAAAATAGTGATGGAGAAAGAGGTGCCTGTTATCAAATCATCCTTTCGGACAGAACAAATCGGTTCACCCGCGGGCAGATAAGGTGCCAGATTTTCTAACATATTTGCAAGCGCAGTTTAAGAAAAAAAAAATAATGATGAGATCTGAGCTGGTCACTACTAACTAAACTCCGAGATTTCATTATCGGTCTTCCCAGTTTTTACTTCAACCTCTCCCTTCCCTACCCATCACATCATAAAAATTAACGGCGTGGAATTACCTGTCTGCTTCTTTGTGCCTCCTTCAAGTAAAGAACGTAAAAGTCACTTCACCTATTAGCTTGTATAAGTAATAAAGAGGTGGTAACTTGGAGCTACCACATTTTGAAGATTGTGTCACATGCTTTAGCATAAATAAGGGTGTTATAGCCCTAACGATTACTGGATCAATTCATCTGTGCAACAACTTGTGGCGCCTTCAGTTCTTAGCAGGTATTTGCTCTGTCCCCGGGAACAGCTCTGTGCATCCCGCCTCGCTAAGACGGACACAAACAACGGCAGCCCCTCGGTTTCTGGGGCGTCTCTGCGCGCGTTTCCTAGGGGGACAGGCGGTTTGTCAGCGCCTTGACTCTGTGTCACCCTATTTTGAACCAGACCCGACGGGATTTCTCGGGCTGCAGCATCTCCCTCTGCAGCGAGGACAAGGCGGAGGTGCAGCGGCTCCCGTGCGTGCTCCCGCTCAGAGAGGGTCGTGGCGTGCGCCTTCGCTCTCCCCTCGCACAACAGGGAGGAATTCGCCCAACTTTGGCAAAGTTTCGCAGCCCTGGGCTTTTTCTAAATCGCTTGCAAGAGAGAGGCTGCTCAGAAGCCCGGCCACCCCGCCGGCCAGCTCCGGAGGCTTTTCACAGAACTGCCTCTCTCCCACTGAGGGGCCGCGAGTGGGCGCCCAGCCGGGAGAGGAGCGCACGCCTCGGAGGGGTGGCATGGCACCCGCGTCGCGGCGGCTCCAGCCTCCAGCCCTCTGCTTGCTCCGGCACCCGCTCGGGCCAGTCCGAAGCCGAGCCGGCTCCTCGCCAGCCGGGCAGCGAGGCGGGCAGCGGTGCCTCCCCCGGCAGACGCTGTTGCTCGTACTGGTGGGAGCCCACAGCCCTGCCGGCATGCTGCACACGCGGGGCTTCCTCAGGCACCGGACTGACGGGGAAGCCCCCACGCAGGGGGAGCCGGGCTCCGGCTCCTATGGGACGGGGAGAGATGGGACGTGCTCCAGCCACCCGGGGAGGGAAGTGTCAGCAGCATCGGGGCTTTGCAACTCTCAGCCTCGGCGACTCTGGGCGCCACCGGCGCGGCGGGACTGCCCGCGGGAGCGGGGCGAGGCAGGGCGGCAGGTGCTGCGCGGCGAGGCGCATCCCGAGGCCGGCACGGCGGGGGACAGGGCTGGAGGCGATCCCCGTCCCCCCGGTGCCGGCGGTGGCCCTCCGCCCCGCTCGCCCTTCGAGGCACCTCTCGGGCCAGACGCGGGCCAGGCGTGCGGGCAGAAGACGACCCCTTCCCGGCCCGCTGAGCGCCGCCTGTCCCCTCCGCCGCTTCTCTCGGGCGTTACGAAGGCCAGCCGGCCCTCCCGCACGCCGCCGCAGCACAGGGCCGCGGGAGAGGGTCCGGCCCTGGCCCCGCCGAGGGAGCCGCGGGAGAACGGGCAGCCCCTGCCGATGGGCAACCCCCCCCAAGCCGCCTGTGCCTGGCGGAGGCCCCCGGGCTGGAGGGCTGAGCCGGGGGAACCAAATCGGCCTCTCCCTGGCCCTCCGCAGATCAGGGCGACCGAGCTGAAGCACCATGAGGCCGGCAGCCCGACCCTGCCAAGCGCCCAGGGCACGGGGCCTTCCCGCTCCCCCGGCGTGCCCCCCCTCAGGCGGGTGCTTCCCCGCTTCGTGTTCGCGAAACGCTGCCAGCGCTATCACAGCGTGTCGACTCTCCCTGCAAAGGCCAGTCCTTGCAACTGGATGGGAGGGTGCAAGCAGCATTGCTAACCCCATCCTTGCGTGTGCCCTCGGCCTCCTCACCCCACCCAGGGTCCCTCTGGCAGGTTATGGTGGCCTCTGCACGCCTACAAATGGAGGCGGTTGTCCCAGGTTTTCACCGCCGGGTGCTTTCCTCCGATCTGCAGGGATGTGCATCTGTACCAGCTGGAGAATGGGGTGGGGGATGCAAGGGGAGCACACGGCCAGTCCAGCTTCCAGAAAGATGGGGGCACGGATGCCTCCGCTACAGAAGCCGCCCGGGCCGACCGCTTCTCGGCCCTGTTGCCGTTTGTGCTCTCCCTCCCCACGCCGGAGCTCGCCGGGCCCTGGCCGTGCCTGTGGCGGGGAGCCTGTCAGCAGCTTCGCGCCTGCCCGGGAGCTGGCCCCGGGGCGACCGTACCCTCCGTCCTCATTGCCCCTTGCCGGGCAGCTAGGAGCCTCGAGGGTTCGGCGGCCACCGGAGCACACAGCCGCGGGCCCCGCTGCGGGGCGCGGAGCTCCGTCCCGGTGCCCGGGCGGGGAAGCGGCCGCGGGGGCGGGAGCCCTCCCGCTCCCAGGCTTCCCAAGACCCGCCGAGGCTGGGAACCGAGCGCCCTGGGAGCCTCTCCCGGCGCATCTGCCTCCGGGGCGACCACAGACAAACAAATATTTGCGGACTAGTCGCAAGCCTACGAACAAAACCAGACCTCCAGCCGCCCCCCCGCACGCCGGCGGCCCGGCTCCCCGGCGTGTGCAGCCGGGGCGGCAGGAGCCCGGCTTGCTGCCCGCTCCCGTCCGGCCCCGCAGGGCTCGGGGTGCCGCGGCCGGCCCCGGAGCGGCACAGGGGCTGCCGCCCGCCGCCCTCTCCAGGTCTCAGCCCCGTTACCGCCGGGAGAAGCCGAGAGCCGGGCAGGAAGGGAACCAAATAAATCACTTTCTCAATTTCCACCTTGATTATATAGTCCTGCTTTTACGGGCCTGCTCGGCAGCCTGTGCACACAGATTTACCCCGCTTTCGAAAGCTTCAACACTCAAATCCCAACGAACTCCCGGCGCCCGCCTGCTCCCCCAAAGCAAACGGGGGAGCGCAGCGCCGGGGCCGCCCCCCCCCCCCCCCGGCCCCCGGCCGGCTGCGCCCCGGGCCCGCCCACAGCCCCCTGCCACCCGGCAGCCCTCGGCTTTGTTACGGCCTTGGATGTCTTTCAGCTTGGAAAAAGAAAGAGAGGAGAGGAAGTCTGAGGTCTATTTATATTCATATATTTTCGATTAAGACAATTAAATAACCCGCACAATGTAGCAGCCCCTCCCTCTTAACAGTTTCCTCATTTCTGCCAAGACAGTTTACTCTCTGCGGCTAAAACAAGCTTCCTGATCCCTTCACAAAAATTAGAAACAACAGCTAATAAAGCAGCAAAATAGGAGGTAGGCATCATGGGAAACCAGGCATGGAAAGTAACCGTGCAACTGCCAGGCTGGATTTCTCTTTCATATATTAATGACTGATGGATAATGTACAACTTATTTCCCCTGGTTCTTAAAAATCAGGCCTAGGCTGCCACTGGCCATCTGAGCAGACAAGTATAGCAGGATAAGACCCTCAACCAGCCGTGGAGTGACTTTTCTCTTGGAGATGGCAGTGGGGGCCACTGGTAGCTCACCAGTCAGCCCCCTGCCCCCCCAGTTCTGTACAATCAAGGATTTCCCAGCAAGACAGGGTCTGAGGAGATGTGGGCTGTGTGTGTCCTCCTAGAGGCCTCCTTGGAACAGGGCTCCCACATTTTTTGAATCTTCAAGGGTAAAAAGGGTAGAATATACAATGGCATATATTTGTTTTGAAACCTTTTGGTGATTCACATTGCAACCAAGAAAAACTATGACGGTGCTCACAAATTAACACGTTTCCTTTTGAGATCATTTCCACCAATGCCTGCAAATAGCACCAGTGACTTCCCCCCCCCCCCCCAGTTTCCTATAAATCAAATCATACCGTCATGATGCATTCACAACTCCCTCTAAAAACTTGTAGCTGATGGTTGAAACAAGCCATGGTTTAAAAAGTTAACAGAGACCCAAAGAACTGTGACAGAGGTGAGAGAGATCGGTAAGTTCCTGCCAGCAGTGAGCAATGGGGTGACGGGTAGAGGAGGGCAATCCTGTCAGTACTCCCCTGGTGTCACCTGCCTTAAGAAAAGCTCCACGACAAACCATCTTATTAGACAACAGAGAATCAACTGAGGAGGAAAGCAGATATAAACACACCACCTGCAGCAAAGAAACTTCATGTCATGGATCATAGTCAGCTGCCAGACACAAAGCCACGAGAAAACACGTCGCTATTCCTGGTGTTTGTGAACTTCAGCCTTCAAGATGCAAAGTGGAGGAGGTGATTACAAGAGATATTGGGGGATACCTGAGATACTCTAGATGTAACTGTATTCAGGACCCTATCTCAACGCTACTGACTTATGTCCTCCATAATTCAATTCCCAACAATTGCAAAAAAGTATTTTTCAAAAAGTATTTTTGAATTGCAAAAAGTATTTTTTTTTCCCTTTCCTGCCTTAAGCAACAGCTAATAAAGACAATATTAGGCAGTTTGCTCCCTTTCCTTTCAGTAGTTCCCATTCAGCACAAGTTGAAGTGAGCAGAGTGAATAATTTGTCTTTGGGTCAAGGTTGTGATCCCATGTCAGCCTGAACACGGCACTGCCTTTGAAGCCAATGGGAGTCTTGCGCAGGGACAGCTAAGGGATCACGCCACTAGTTTGTAGTGCAATCTGGAATGTTTTAGAATGAGAAATAGTTATAAGATCTGAAGTTATTGTCCTGATACAGCCTTTCTGTAAATGGTAAAAAAATTATTGGTACCATGGCATACTGTTCCCTCTATATTCTCATGAGATCTCTGCTCTAGAAATAGTGCCAGCATTTCCTAAAAGTTCTTGGGTAATGACTGCTTTTATGCAGTTTCTATTGTGCTCGCTATTGCTCGTAGAAGAGTGGAGTTGTTGGAAGATGCATTTGGTTTTCCTTACTGCTTTGTAAAAGGTTTTGTATTTTTTTTTTTTTTGTAATAAGCAATTAAAAATAGCTTGTCCTCTAAAAAGATGTCTTTTCAAAGCACTGGAATGAATACAAGCAGGGGAAACAGCCTTTGAAAGAAATATGACTTTGGACAAGTTTTGAATTTCAAACATAGTCTTTGTTTATATTTGACTGACAAAATGCCTCTCAAATATTCTTTGAAAGGTGATTACATTAGGCAGGGGCTATTTTAGCAATTTCACATCTCACAGCACTATTGTATACAGGGATCTGTCCACCCACTTCCCTCAGTACAGTCACAGCTCCTTGAGCCTTTATTCAGCTATCTTTCATCACTTCTAAAGTCATGCAAACTTTTTATTTTCCTGCAAATTAAAGTCAACCTTTTCTGCAGCACCAAGTCTTTTCTAGGTGGGCTGCAGAATCACTTTTGGCCTGTTGGTGATGTTGTGTTTGGAGGTTTGTTGTAATACTTTGCTTAGAGCTGGGCAGAAAATGTTTTCCTGGTTTAACAAAATTTTCAGGATAGCAAAAACCAATTCCCATTTCAAATCACAACAAAGTTGAAATTTTGAATGTTTCATATTTCTAAGGGGAAAAAAATTAAACTTGCACTGCAAGTCCTTTCCAAATTACATATCCTTCCTACTCCGTTCTATTCTCGCTGTCATTTAGGAAAGGAGCACAAAGCCCCTCCTGCGAAGGCACCGCACAGCCATGACAAAGCGGCACATTTAGCTGTTCATACCACCGGCTCAGGAGGTGAATGCTTCAATACCCATTGGAGTTCTGGAGAGCCAGGAAAGCTCTCGCTGTTTTTACGTTCTGCGTAGTCTCAACGCCACCATATTTTGACGTTCCTGCTACACTTGTGCATGTCCACTGCAATAAAAACTACATTTGCTGACAAATTTCAAAGTTTTAAAGTACTTTTAAAATATTTTTAATATACATTTATCAAGGTGAATTCTGTACCAGCTTGGGATCCATCAATACCTCACAGTTTTAGGAATGTTTCTGGGCCCCAAAACACAATGGCCTGTGCCACCAGAGATTGAGACCAATTCTTGGCACGGTTTTGGCCTAAGCCAGCTAGCACTACCTGAAACAGCTCTTGGGCATATCTCAAGAGTTAGCCCAGACTTCAACACCAAAAGGCAATTCACACGAGACCACTTTGTTCTGGTATCAATGGAGACTGTTGTGGGCAAGCTAGCCTCAGTGACAGAACCCTTCTGATACACCAGTGCAGGCATTGCTTCTGTCAGCCCTGCATAAGAAAGATGGAGTAGCATGAGATACTACATTAGCCTGACCATCAGTTCAGGCTTTTGAACTCCAGGCTCCTGCACAGTGCTGTAAAAATAAATGCACGCTACAGTTCAATGCATATAAATCAGCTGAAGATGAACAAAAATGGCCACTCAGCGTTGCTGTGATGTGCTTCTGTACAGTTGTACCAGGAGATGAAATCAGAGTTTTGTTCTGTGTTGTGCTATCAATATTTAATTCTCTGTGTCATTACAACATCTGTCCTTTTTCAGGTACAGCAGAGTGGCAATCTATGGTGTAACATTTTAGTGAAAACATATCTACCAACATACCTACTTCTCATAGTTTTGTGAGCACAGGTAGAACCCCAAAACTTCTCTTTCCCAAACATAGACAAGAAAAAGACCTCATTGGTCTTCAATCCTCAGTCAATGCTCTCACCATTCAGATAATCATTGGCAACCACATAATCAGATCTTTTTCATAAACTCATCCATTCTAAAATTAGCTCAGATTTTTGATCTATTATTTTTCTGGATACGCTTCTAAAAATCTCATTCGTTTAAGGGTAAACTCCTAGTCCAACTCAAATCAGTGACAAAACTTCCATTTGTCTTCAACACCATCAGGATTTCATCCTAAGTATTAACACACAGCCATTAAAATAAAGTGAAGAATAATGCTTAGGATTTGGGGTTGCACCCTTCACACTCATTTTGTCAGTGAGTATAGAGAGAATCTTCTCATGAAGCTAGCTCAGCTACAATGCTGTGAGCAGAACTTAGTTGGAAAAAAGATATTACAAGGCAAAAAGCCATAACTATTGTAACTATTAAGTGACGTATTAGGACTCAGAAACACACTCATTACCTGCTTTTGAACCTGTAGCTTTTTAGACAGACAAGAGAGAAGACAGGCTTCTGTCTGTGCCTTAGGCTTTTCCTCTTCATGTTTTCAGCAGTGACAGCGAGTCAGTGCTTATATAGAGAAGAGAAAGGTAGGGAAAACTTCAGTAGAAAGAGAAACTGCACTGGCTCTGACAATACAGTAAAGCACAGCAGATCAGAGGCAGAAAGTTATACGTGACTTACAACATCTGAGCAGTGATGCAAGCCCACTTTCCTCATTGTACTTCCAGTGGCCAAAAGCAAAGGCTGACATAACAGAGGAGAGATCAGTGTGCCTTCTTGGGGCCTGACTGCAAATGCTGGAGGAACTTTGTTAAGGGTCCTCATCACATTCAATGACCCTAGATAAGTAATTGGCAGTCTAACTCACTCCCCATTCTGTTTTATGGTCCATTGGAAAGTTTCCAGAATTTGGTGGGAGAGGAGGGGGGTGGAAATAGGAGGTGCTAACAGATAACTCTCAGATACTTAAAAGCACACAGATTCTCAGGAAAGCAAGAGGATTTGCTAAGGACCAGGAACAGTACATAAGACATTATTCCTTCCAATGTTATAAAAGCAGATGAAATGCATTCTGTGCATGCAGAATGGACCTATTCCTCTACTCTACAGCACAAGCCACCAAAGATAGTAAGCCCACAGCAGCTGAAACCCAGCCTTAAGATATCAAGAATGACCCAGGCTCTGCGGCGATGTGAAGGGTTCTATCTGCCCCACACAACAAGAGCCAGAGTGGTCTGGGAACAGTTTTGCCGGATGTGGGTTAAGGCTTAGTAGGGCTGAAGCTACATAACAAATAACAGAACTTATCCTCTGGGATGTAGTATTGCTATTTGACAACTTCCACATGAGCACTTACTTATTCTTATTAATGTCTGGTGGAGCTCAAGTCTCATTAGCTCCCGTTTTAAAGAGATGGTCTAACGGTTAGTGCACAGCCTGGCTACTCAGAGGCTTGGGCTACAGACTTAGTTTTGCTCCAGTTCTCTGTCTACAGAGAGATCGCTTGGGTGGGGTTTTCAGAAGCACATTATTGACACAGGAGAAGAAGTCTGACTAATCTTCGGCTAGACGCATCCTCCTAAGTCACAAAAGCGTAACTGAGAACCTCTCAAGTCACCTCATATTTTCTACATCTGTAAAAGGAAACGAACCTGGCCCACTTAGCAATCTTAGAGAGATCTGTAAGGATCTGTTTTGCTGACAATTGTAAAGTCTTAACACTGAACTTGCCAAGGCAGCTCTTGCCCTTTCCCCGAGTAAGGAGGAGCCAAGTGCCTGCAGAACAGTCACATTTCTGTTCTGCATGAAGGCAGGCTTGAGAAAGACAACAAAGATCCTACCCTGCTGCTCCGCAGCTTCTCACCCTCTGCATGCACTGAACCTCATTTTGCAAGAGTGAAGTGAGGCAAGGAGCTGAATGACTGCCCAAGGCTACGCCACCGGTCACTGGCAGGTCCCCCAGTCATTCCCGATTCCCTGTGCTGCGCGCATTCTTCCTGACCAGGCTACTTCCCAATCTGGGAAAACATTTCCAAAATACAAGGCAGAAACCAGACTCCCAGATTTTTCATTTGATTTTGGATGATGTGCAAACTTTCTATATTTAGAATCATTTTTGAACTGCCTGTTGGGACACAAATATTTGTATTACACATGTTGTCGGTCTCTTTTAAAAGTAACATCTAGAAATTCCCTAGGGAAAATAGTATGTGCTTATTATCTTTTCTTTCACACATTTA
Organism: Platalea leucorodia; assembly: GCF_965183815.1. NCBI lineage: Eukaryota > Metazoa > Chordata > Aves > Pelecaniformes > Threskiornithidae > Platalea > Platalea leucorodia. Next base: position 71,238,240 of record NC_138827.1, read on the forward strand.
AAATATTTTAAAACTTCATTTGGCTCATCACCTGGTCTGAATCAATAATCAACTCAACGTGGGAAATTAGCTTCAGAAACAGGGCTGAGTCTTGCACATATCAATGGCAAAAGTCCCATTTCTATAGCTGCATCAGGAGTAGGTTTCTGTGTTGTTACACAAGTAACTAAGCTAAAATGTGCTAACCCTTTGCCATTCAATCATTTTAAGGACCAGTTTACTGAAGGTTTATCCACAATAAATACAGTCATAAGTATTGCCTTTTCTACAGTGACAATTGTTGCTGTAGAGAATGTTCAAACATTGAATAAGGCTTCAGATTATTTCCTTCTCATCTATTCAGTTTCTGAAGTCTGGGATTTGTGCAGCCTGACACAAATTAAAAGAAATCTTGTTGATAAAGTCAACTAGAATTTGGAATAAGTTTAAAAAAAAAGTTTTGCCCAATCTGTCTGTCTTCTGTTGTTCTTTGGGTTACTCCATCAGGCCTCCTGAACTCACACTAAGTCATTTCTGTCTCACAGAAAACTACTTGTGCTGTTACTAAATCAAAGGAGTTAATGAGCTGTCAGTATCGCCATATCAACAAAACAATGCAGCCCCTTCTGCACAGGCAAAATCAGTAGCGAATATCAGAGAGGAACAGTTCTAAGCAAACTTTGCCAGGCAGGCACATTTACTGCTGTGTTCCTACCTTCCTTCCCTCAGGTCATAAACTCCAAAACCACCAAATATTATCAGTTCAACAAAAATGGAAAATCAGATAACTGTTGACTAGATACAAGGAACCTGCCAAACAAAAAATAAGTGGCCTTACACACCGTGAACAAATCCCAATTTGTTTACCAGTACCTACAGCAAGATGAATAATGTTCAGCTATGAATAAACTCAGAAAGCCTGGAAGAACATAGGAGCCAAGCCCGGGATCCAAGACTTCCAAAGGGTGACTCTTTGAGAGACGTGCAGGGTTTTATTCCCCTGGGATATTCAGTAGGGTAATGAACCAAGCCACTCAGCTACTGTTCAGACAGGGCTGCCTCACTGAGGTACCTGCCTTGAAGACATCATCAGTTTTCATTTTTGTGCCACTGGCCAAGCTACAAGTCTTGGATAAACTCATCAGCATTTGCTAGTTTCCAGCTGATGTTCACCTTGACTTTAGATGGATGCTATTGTTCTTGGTGAGTTATTCTCTTGCAGATCCTTCTGCCTTAGGGTTTAGAGATGTTCAGTTTAAACAGGTGGCTATAATTAATTATTCAAAATTATTTTTAGGAATTTGGATTTTTTTCTACTGACAGTGCATTAGTAATAAGTATTGTACAAAAATAAGGCAATTGCATGCTGTTTGGGGTATTTGTGATTAAAAAAACATGCTCTAGCTCATTGTAATGTTTCTGTAGGCTGGCATTCTTTGTGAGAAATTTATTTCTTGTAACTGCTTTGGTTTTATGTTAGTTGCATATTTTGAGAACAACATCCGCTAGAGCGGTTTCATGTGAAAAATGGAAATCTACTTACCTCAAGAAAGTGAAACCATAAGCGCAGTTCATTTCTAATTTCATGTGAACTGCACTTCTACTCTCATCTCCCTTTGATTCTCAATGGGTCTTTAGCAAATACTTCGTTGCTAGCGGAAAAAGTTCAGAATGGCCAGCCAAAAGATTATTAAAAAACAATTAGGGACAGCCAGCAGATGAGGATGCTACAAAGCACTGTTCTGACAAGCAACATCATTACGAAGAAGTTGGAAGAGTACCAGGAGCTAAAATGCATACACAGAACCCATTATTCAGCATGTATAATATACTATATCCTTGAACTTGTAAAGAAGTAGGCGGAGTCTAGCATTCAGTTAAAGAATTTCTTGAAGAGAAAAGATAGTGAGTTGCAGTGTGAGGGTCAGGAGCCATCAGGTTTTCATACAGCTCCTGCTGTAGATAGAAACAACAGGGAAGGTAAAGACATCTTTGCACTGCATGCTTTTTCCCCATTTCCTCCCAACAGATGAGGTATCTGGGGACAAATATGATTCTAGACACAACTGTTTCTTTACAACATTTTCCAGACAACACTTTTCATTCTGATATCATGGGTTTTTTCAGTTAAAATGTAACCAAATTAAAAACCAAATGGTTTAAAAATGAGCCAATAGCTCCAAATGAAAAAAAAAAACCAAAACACCAAACAAACCAAACCAAAAAACCAACCCAAAAATATTTACTCTTTGATTTCAATATATATGTATTCAGAATACATTACATTAACCTTCTCCAAAATTTTATTCTATTATCTTTAACCACCACAAAAATCTTTTATTCTGACCTGAAGTGCTTCTTTTCCTGGGTGGATTGTTTGTTGCCTGATTTACAAAGTTTATTATTTTCAAGAAGCAGCATGTGCTAACCAGGGCTGAGCTTAAATAGAGTCCTTGGTCCCACGGGCAGGGAGTGTAAGGGTAAGCCCCAGGTGAGGCTGATCAGGGCCATTAAGGCCTCAGTGCACTCAGGGCCCTGGAAATTACTCATTTAGCTCTAAAATGTGGAAATAAATTAAAGAGTAAAATTAAAAATGAGGTTTTGGTGTTCTGGAAGCAATGTGTACTTTTCCACTCATCCAGTGCCTTAGACAAGGTGAGATGTGGAATGCTCACACATACGCATATTTTGCTAGGGTAGAAAGGCATCATATGATCTATCTTCAGCCCGAATATTAATAATTCTAATCAGAAGGATTTTATTTGGTAGTGTGAGCACTGGAACTTCATCCAAATAGAGAACAGTTGTAAATGCTACGGAGACTGAGCCAGACTTCGGTCAGCGGTGTGTGATGCTCACTATAATACTGAAAATCTGAGAAGAAATCCTGTCACTAAACTCATGCAAGATTTGCCACTGCTTTCCATGGAGCCAGGATCTCGCCTCAGGCAAAAGCAAAACTGCAGAAGTTACAATATATGGTCTTCCACTCCAGCTCCCAGGAACAAGACCTGAATAGCAGATGTATTATTATTTATTGATAAGCAAACTTGCACAGACCTTATAATCTCAAACGATAGCTGAGTGCTTTCCTAGTTGATAAACCATATTTGAGGGGCTTTTTCAAAGAAGGCTCAAACTATTTTTTTTTCCTGGGTAAAATGTGTTGTCAAAGTATGAACTCTGAACAGCGAGAGCAGTTCTCTTCAGATATACTGGAGACACACAGAAGCTTCAGCTGGCAAAATCTGGTCACTGTTACAAAGCAAACTTTACCTGAACTTGTACAATGAGTTTGTTTTTTTCACCCCAAAAGATGTGTTTATTGCTATCTTTAAATGGAAAAACAAGTATTTCTGAAAAATTATCTAAAGGAGCATATTAGGAATCTGTTCTGTCACAGGAGACAGGGTTACATAACATAAGGAACGTGGGACAGTTAAAAGAAAAATCAAATGTATCAGTAGAAACAGATTTAATTCACTGCTGAAACTGCCTGTAAAACATAATTCTACCTTTCATTCTTCCTTTCTGAAAGATGGAAAATTAACTTGCACATTTTGTTGGCTAGCACCTGCCAACAGTTTTACCAAGGGAAGATGAGGCTTTTGTCCTCGCTGACCTCTGGCCAGCCTGGGACATGGCTCTGTGTCATGCAATGCGGTCAGGACACTCTGGTCCTGCTCCCCCTGCCCGTATTTGGGCTGATTTGTGTTCATCCTAGAACAGCTGGTCAAGTGTTAATTGTAACGCTGCCTCTTGCTGCCTTTGAAAGACCATGATGAACCCTGACAGTTGACACTTGTGCACTTAGATTTTCAGGAAAAGAAAAGCTAGGTCTTACAAATGCTCTGGAGTACCAGTGCAGCAGAATTAGAAGGTCATTGAAACAGATGACTTTTCCATTCCTTTTTCACAGTTGTTTTTTTTTTTTTAACTTGGCATCTGTTTTCCCATGTGTACATACATATAAAGGCCGCTAACTCTAACAGTCTCTCTAGGCACATTTCTGTGATGGGGATGGAGAAGACCCTTTCTTTGGAGAAAAGGACATCAAGACCTAAAGCATCAAACCTTCTCTTGCTTTCAAATGCCGTCAACTGCTGCAGTTATGTGACACAGCCTGACAGCTGGCTTAGCTGACTCGTCACATGCCTTCGCAGGTGAAAAAGTAATGGCTTAAAAGAGAGAATCAAGTCCACAATTTGCAAAGCACCTCTGGGTCCTTTCAATCTATTGTGTACAACATTTGTACACACGTGTTCATAAGATGGGGGAGGCAGGCCTGGGAGAGGTATAGAACAAGTAGGAATATAATTAAACCTAAAAACTAATACGAAGAAAGATCTATAGGAAGGTGATATCACCTTGTGGTTTTGCAAGGTATTTTTAAGTACTGTATAAAATCAGTGAGAATTTGATTGTGGTATTCACAGTTGTGATACTAATCACTGGGCTCAGTTACAACACAAATCTGGCCTCAGGTTTATATTGATTGAACATCTATTCAATCAATAAAAAAACATAACCCATTCCTTTATTTCATCTAGTCTCAGAGTCCGTCTGAGACTAGATTACATCTGAATGGAAGTTAAGCACTGCAGTTTATCCTGTTCGCTGCAGGAACGGCTCAATGCACGAAGAATCATGTAGCCCTACCACTTTTTTCACACTGTGAGCTAAGCCAGTTGGTGCTGCTGTACAAATCAGCAGGGACAGATGCCGAATGAGAAATCTTTCGAATAGAGCTCATGACAGCATTTTGCTCCTGGTCAAAACTTGCAATGAAAAGGAGTGGAGGGAAACAGGGGATCAATGTGGAATATTTTCACAGGAGCAAGGACTCACAGTCTGTGGCTTGGGACGAGGAATTTACCACCTGGGCTGCTTTTGGATTGGGTGATGAGGCCCTGAGTTTGGACCTAGTCCTAACAGACTAATCAGACATGGATGATAATCCCAACAGATATGGAAAAAAGGCTTTATCGAATGAGGTGAACAGAGTATTCGTTTTTAACCTTCACTCCAACTCACAGAAGTGGCCAAAGAGCTTGTTCCCTTATAAATAACTAACACAAAAAAAGCAGAGTATGTTTTTACAAAAAATACCAGATCTGAACAAAAGGAAAGAAGATACAAAAGACAAAGAGAAACAGAATAAAGGCTGCTATTCCTCTTCCTCTTTTGTGAATGTAGCTTATAGTTTATTATCCGCATGTCAGGGTCTTGTGCACCTCATGAAATTAAATTAAAATTGGTAGAATGCAGTGAATGAAGAATATAATAGCTTCACTTTCCTGTGGAGGTGCACACATGCACACGCACATGTGTGCACTCACACACGCAGGAACCCCCATAGTGAAGGAGCAGAAGCAAGGGCTGGGAGCAGAACTGCTGCTGGGCAGGGCTCGTCTTTGTCCTCCTTACTCTTACCAAAATTCCAGGTTTTATTCTCAGCCTGATTCTTTGAGATACCCCTCTTTAATCCTACAATAGAAATCACAAGCTTGAAGTTCTGATACCCAAAGAAATGACAGAGATGGAACGGGCAGGTTTCAACAGAAAGATCAGGTTCACTTGGAAGGCAGGTATGTCCTTTTCTAACTGCCAGGAGTTTTGGCAGTTTAGCAAACATTTTAAGGAGATAGTACTAAAAGCAAGTAAAAAGTAAAAGGTAAATTACATCTTCAGAAACATTAGTATGACACCTGACAAGCAGTACTCATCTACATTATTAACAAAAATTTTGGTCCCAAAATTTTCATCAGTTTAAAAACGTTTCCCCCAGCCTGACTTTGACAGATAAAGCTATTTATTAAGAAAGAAAAAAAAAAAAAGCCCCAATAATATTATGCAGGGGTGTGTTTCAGAGGTTAATTCCTCTTTGCCTTCAGAATATTATCTTTTGTGGGTTTTACATATGTCTCAAATTCCACTGAGTGTACCTTCAATTCTGGAAAATACAGTAGGGCAAACAAGGCAGACAAGCAGCATCTGCGTTTCCTGGGTATCTGGGTTTTCTGGGGTATCTCCCTATAGAAACAAACAATGAAGCACTGCATAAATATTTTTTATGGGAGCATTGCCTATATAGCACTGATGAAGCCTGACATTTTACATCCCAATAACAAGGTTGTATTCTGGAGGAAGGTATTTTAGAGACTGCTGTTGACTCTGCCCTGGAATGTCTGTGTGTAGCAAAGCAAATGATTGCCCTGAGGGGATTTTCCCACTGCTCATAAAAAATGTCACAGCCTAGCCTTGTCCCATCTGTACTGTGCTTTCTCAGGGCAACATCAGTGCAATCCATTTGGAGAAGCCTATGCTGTAAATACTGATCTTTCAAACATTACACAGAACTGTGGCGATTTTTTTTCCATTTAAAATGTTAAGAAATGAATATATTAAAAGCAGAACACAAAATGGTGCTTTACCTGCAAAAAGTAGCAGGGCCAGATCTGTGAAAGAGCAGATTCAGATCCTGTCTTCATTTGAAGTGAAAGGTTGAAGAAAACAGAATCAACAGAAGAAATGATATGTGTGTTTGCACATACACACATGGCCCATACAGTTTCTACTAGAATTGCAGCTGATAATAGAATACAGACCCTCAGGGGTCTGTACTGAGACCAGTACCGTTTAATATCTTCATCAATGACACAGGCAGTGGGATCGAGTGCACACACAGCAAGTTTGCAGATGACACCAGGCTGAGTGGTGCGGTTGACACACCTGAGGGACGGGATGACATCCAGAGGGACTGGGACAAGATCAAGAAGTGGGCCCATGTGAACCTCATGAAGCTCAACAAGGCCAAGTGCAAGGTCCTGCACCTGGGTTGGGGCAACCCCCAGTGTCAATACAGGCTGGGAGATGAAGGGATTGAGAGCAGCGCTGCAGAGATGGACTTGGGAGTACTGGTGGATGAAAAGCTGGACACGAGCCAGCAACGTGTGCTCGTAGCCCAGAAAGTCAACTGTATCCTGGGCTGCATCAAAAGAAGTGTGGCCAGCAGGTCGAAGGAGGTGATTCTGCCCCTTTACTCCACTCTGGTGAGACCCTACTTGGAGTACTGTGTCCAGCTCTGGAGTCCTCAGCACAGGAAGGACATGGACCTGTTGGAGCACGTCCAGAGGAGGCCACAAAAATGATCGGAGGGGTGGAACACCTCTCCTATGAGGAAAGGCTGAGAGAGTTTGGGTTGTTCAGCCTGGAGAAGGCTCCAGGGAGACCTTAATGTGGCCCCTTAATACTTAAAGGGGGCTTATAAGAAAGATGGCGACAGATTTTTTTAGCAGGGCCTGTTGTCATGGGACAAGAGGTAATGGTTTTAAACTAAAAGAAGGTAAATTTAGACTAGATATAAGGAAGAAATTTTTTTATGATGAGAGTGGTGAAACACTGGAACAGGTTGCCCAGAGAGGTGGTAGATGCCCCATCCCTAGAAACATTCAAGGTCAGGTTGGATGGAGCTCTGAGCAACCTGATCTAGTTGAAGATGTCCCTGCTCATTTCAGAGGGGTTGGACTAGATGACCTTTAAAGGTCCCTTCCAACCCAAACTGTTCTATGATTCTGTGAACTCTGCCCTACCTGGCCCATCTCGTATCCTTAGTGGATGTAGGGAGATCTGAGGTCTGGCACAAGAAGTACTTATAGCAAGGGTGGCCTAGGATGTGGCAGGGTCCAGGCATGTTTGAATTCACTCACATGTGCCCCATGGTCCCTCTGTCACAAAACCCACTGGATCTAAAGTGTATGAGCAAAACTAGTCTGGGTCTGTGATGTCTCTTCACTTCCAGCAAGCTCTGGAGTGCAATTTAAGGCTTCCTCTTAAAGAAGACCGTAGGATATGGATGCAAATTTAGCATGGCTGAAAATGAGAAAACCTCCAAAGCTGTACAGCACTCCCAGGGTGACACCCAAGGCCAGAATCCTCACCAGGCCTGCTTTTATAGACCTGGACACTTGAAATGGGGTATGGGAGCTCTTGCCCTAACACCTTCCAAGTCAATCTATTGGCTAAAGCTTTCCACCCACATATGACCTGCAAGGTAGCATGCAGCATGGTTCCTTCCACCACAGTGTTTCACTAGCCGTGCATGCATACTGGGCATACGGAAAAAAGCCACGGGCTCATGCTACTTTCTAATTTGTAATGGCATAAATGCAACAAGCCAAACATGCCCACAGCTATCAGAGGAGCAGTCCACTAGAGCACAATCACTAGTCTAATATTTGCAATTAAATGCTTGTTACAACTGCATGGTGGCTGCCAGGAAGCTTTGAGAGGTGGCAAGAACAAGGCAATAGTCACAGCTCAAAATATCTGTAAGGGAGATAGTAAGGGATTCTTTGTTTTATATCCTTGGACTCACATCGTTTCACTCCCTCCTTCCCATACAAAATAATGCTGTCCGTGAATCTCCCCTTCAGAGATTTCCACTGCACTTTTCCCTCGTTTTTGGGTCCATTTAGATATGAGATAGGTTAAGGGGAACATGACATACAAAATGAGCTTGTGCTTTTGACAAACTAGAGGTAAGCCTGTACCTTTTGCCCTGATTCACTCTTTCAACACGCTTCTTGTTAGTAGGCAAATCAGTCCAGATTTGACTTGGTTCTGTGCAGATGTGAATCTCCAAGTTAAAACCTTTCGATTCAGCAATCTAAAATCTCAGGGAATACAGAGACTATTACACACACTCTAATTCTTGGGGCCCTTTTTGCCTGGTCTGAAATCCCTGTTTGTCTCTCACTTTCTGCACAAGAGGATGGTACTCCCTATAGAAACAGAAAATGGGCAGAACTGGAAACAATGGATGCTGACAAGCACACGATCATTATAGGTATTTATGTGCTGAGTATAAATTGATAGTACCTTCATTTGTAACTTTTGCTCATCTGTTCACTATTATTAAATGAGCTCAGAAACCAGAGGAGATTTGAGAGCAACAGAGGGTAATTACACACTTTAGGAGAAGATATTTTTCATTGTGGGTTTAGAACATAACAACCTATTAAAAAAAAAAGGCAGAAAGAATGTTGGTATTTCAATTCAGCTACGTTGCTGTCCTCAGAGAGCAGACTCATCCACTTTTCACTTTGATTCTAACTAAATGTACAAACGTTGCAAAGGCTACAAAAAGTTTTTTCCCTTAAATACCTAACTCTGCTTAATGTAGATTTTTGAAAATCCTGTATTTAAGTAGTTAATTTGTATTGTTGATCAACAATCTTAAGATTTTTAATTTTGTTGAGTGATTTATCTGTTTACTTTCGTAACATCCGTCTGTACAGGAATTTGTCTAGTCTAGCTGTAAAGTGGTTCTGGGTGTTTTATTTGACCTAGCATCAAAAAAGCTAAATATTTTATAACACTGCAGTCAGCACTGGAAAACGGATATATTGAGGATAAGGATCAGCAACAATGTATAAGAAAAGGTGTGGGGGGAAAATTAGCAAGCTGTCCTATCCATATTACTACCTGAAATTACTAGCTCCAGCTTAAAGAAGAAAGCGTCAGAAACTAATCCTTTAGGAAAAATGTAGCATATTGTTATTCCTGGTCCTGTGCAGTGAGGTCCTCCAGTGGCAACACACCTTTAGTTCGAAGTTTCCACTTTACATGCTGAGCAAGGTTTTACTCTTCAGAGGAAACCTGCAGTTCCGTACTGCCACAGAGAGCCACCATCATCTGGCTATTGCTTTTTCATACAAAGGTTCAAGTCATTTATCTGTTCCTCCACAGACCATGGCTTCAGCCTAGCCAAAACTCATGGGAAAATATATGTTTTTCTGCCTGAAAAATCCACCCAGAAAGCACAGAAGTCCCTGGCCAAGGGTAATTTCACTTTATGTTTTTTGCTACCCTGATCAAAAGCTTATTGCTTTTGTCTCAGTGTAGGATGTGTCTGCAAAAGCAACATCCTACAGAACTACACCCTGAAAAATACCAACATTTGCCTCACAACATTAGGAAAAAAGAAAGCAAACTCAACAGCAACACTGAGTTCCTAAACTGATTGAACCAGCACATAAGCACCCCCAGATGACTGCCATTTTATAACCCGCCAATTACCACAGATGTTCTCTTCTCTGCAAACCTCCACTACCTCCATTTCATACCATGCAGGACTGTGTTGCTAAGGCTCTGCCATAAGCAGCAGTCTTGACCTGGTACCAATGACCACGAGAAGATGGTATCTGTTTGCCTGGCAAAGATATTTAGCACCTGTCATTTGGAATGCTTTCTCAATTTGTGCAGGGTCTAATGAGCTAATGCCATGGTTTGAATTCAATGAATAATCAGAACCATGGTTCGGATAATATTTTTTTCAGCTACAAAACCTTTCTCCAACTGTTTCTGAAGCAGACATGAAAAACTGAATATTTCCAAAAGCGAAGGGACTTCTGGGAGGACTTGTGATCAGTGTGTGTGGGGGTACTTGTATACGAGGTAACTGTATGGTCCCATTTCAGAGTGAGGCCAAAAGGACGACGTCTTTGGTCTTTTCCTGGTTATTGCTAATCCACTGCAAATGGAATAGTCCGTCTTTTCCTATCTCTTCATCTTCAGAACTCTCTAACCCAACCTGATACTGGTGGCAAACTAACTTAATAAGATGGTGTATATGTATTTCTGGATCAAGATAAAGTAAAACGTTAAGAGCATTTATTGTGTTGAAATTTTCTATGCCAATTTTCTGCTAAGAAGGAGAGATTCAAAAGGTCGGGGCTTTTGCAGTACAGAGTTAGTGGTATATTAGTTACAGTAATTCAGCCTGAAAATTCCAGGAGAAACAAACACAATGGAATGCCACGAATTACAGGAGGAGACCACAGCTTTAATCAGCTCTTGGGAAAAGAGAAACATGCATTTGGTTATTGACAGTTGATAAACTGAATTATGAGGTTTGAAGAAACTAGGACAAAGAAGGAGTTCTAGGATTTTTTTCTTTAAGAAAATAAGCTTTTGTTTTCTTACTTTTTTCCTGATTACAGAGACTTTTTTTCCCCTGTGTATTAAACTGATAGACTTTCAAAACTGTTACCACTATTCCTGGCATTCAGGTTTTTTAGACCCTCACTGGACTGGGAAGGGCTGGGAAGGGTATGTCTCTAAGTGATGTCTTGAAATAAAATGCAGGAAGCAGAGGAGATTCTGAGAGGGGTGTGATTGATTCTGTACAGTGAAACTGCACCGATTACACAAAGCTCTTAAAATCCAATCTTGAAAGCCTGACTGAAGCTTTTAAAAGACAACACAGTCAAGGCTTCTAAGTCAGCTTACTGTGTCTGTTTTCAGGAGCCACCAATTTTCACAATTCCACCATTGGGAAACTTGCCACGGAATTTTCCTTTTTGTACAAAATTCTCCAAAAGTTAAGTCTTTATTCAAAAATGAAGATCAGCCATGACAGTGTATGCCCATTCCTCCCTTCTCCACATCATCATCATCATATTAAGCAAACGCAAAGTAACCACCAAAAACGTAAGCGATGCATTAATTAATGTAGTATTTGAGTTTGCATAGAGCCTGAAACACGAGCTTGGAGGGGTATGAAGTGCCCCATTCATTTCCAAGTTTGATTACTCTACAACTCTAAAGCTAGCATGTTGATGTTACATTAAATTGCTGCTGATTACATCAGAGAATTTCACAACATTGAACAACCTCCTATGACTGTCCAGGCTGAAACATGAGAGGGCTAAAAAGAGAGAGCAAGCAAAACTAACCTTATTTATAGGTGTTTTTTTAAAAAATCTTGTTATTTTCAAGCCAATCTAGTGACATTTTTTTTCTTTTTGAGTTTGGCGAGTATTTCCAAATGTTTCATTAACATTTTCTGCCTTGGCCAGAAGCATTAGAAACTCACACACAATACCAGAAGACAAGTGTGCGAATGCCAGAAAATGAAACAAATAAGAAACTATGGCCACATTAAAAAAGAGCACAAAGACTTTAAGTGAGGAAAACAAGTCAGTTTGACCATCTTTTGCTGGTATTATCTTATAGTAATTGATACCATAGGACAGGCATTTTTGTTTTGAATAAGATTGCTTTACTTGACATTGCCTTGCAAACTACCAGCATATGACAGCTGTCAGGTTTTCTCCTCTTTAAGTAATGCTGCCACAATTTCCTACCAAGTAATTGCCCTCACAAGCAGGTACCGGAATAACATGGGACAAAGAGTTTTGCCATGTTCCTTTGTAAGACATTTGAGTCAGAGGTTAAAGAAATCACTGCTCCAGAGGCTCTTAAACATGTCATTGTCATAATATAAAAACTGACTTACTAACTTAGATTATTTGGAGAGTTAAGTGCTTGTGTTATTGCAAATTAAACTAATTAGTATCATTTCCTGACAGCTGCAGTGAGCGATAGCAATTCCATGATTTTTTCTTCAGCCGCTCATGTGGGATGAAGAGAAGAGTGGCGACAGCTTTGTGATTTAATGGAATGGGATCAGTTTATCATCGTAAGGGCACATCGTTCCATTCTCAGCACAGCTCTGCTGCTTCCTCTGCTCCCTCCCAGTTCATCAGCTATTATTGCACTATTAACTTATTACATGGAAGCCAGGGTAGACAGATGGAAGTTGCTGGGAACTTTGCAAATAGCCAGACAAAAAACTGCTCTGGAATTTGCTTGCAGTACCTCCCCCTTTTGGAACTGTTGTAGATTATATTCACCATCCTTTTAACCAAAATTGTAGCTGCCAGTAGAAGATACAAGAACTCATTTCAATACCACAACTGGTTTAATTGTTATAAAGGCAGATTTGCGAACTAGCACTGATTGGAGTCTCTAGCTTATATGAATAATTGCATAAAAGGGAAAGTTACAGTATGTAATTGGCAGGCATTTAGTAAATCACTCACATTTATCATGTGTGGAAAATGTGTACCGATCGTGGTGGTAAAACCATTGTGCTTACTTCTACCCAGAATTTCCATAAGATTATGTGAGGAACAATAGCAGACAGTCCCAACAAACTCTTATAAAATGTCATACTGAAAACTAAAGGTAATCTGATCAGTAAGGAAAAGTCTAAGATTTCTTTAGATGAGCCAGAATGAAATAAAACTCTTGTCCATCTCCCACTTCACAGAAGCCCACACAAATGGATGAAATTACTCTGAATTCAATTATTCTGGAATTCTAACTTTCTAGAGACCATTGGGTCGTGGTTGAACTTTTTCATTAGATCGCTTTGGTCAGATTCGTGCTTTACTTATATTACTAAACTGGCTCCAAAGGTTTGCTCTATCTTGGAGTCATTGGAATAGACTGTAGCTTTGTGGTTCACAGACTGGATTAATGTTTTCAGCTACTAATTAATTGCTGATCACCAGCATGGAAATTGAATTATCTATAATCATATTAAAATATGGGGTTTTGTTCCCCTCCTCCATGAATCATTTAGCTTAGAAAGTCTTGATGGAAACAAATGCATATTTTTGAGACAATACAATACTTTAGTAAAAAGCTAAAAGGGTTGGAGAAATGAATCCTCTTTCTCATTGCTGAGCAGAAACTAATGTATAATGCCATCTATCTAGTGTCTCAGTATGGTCTCTGTTACCACAGGGTCTGAGTACTGTCCACTTTTTATGCATTTCTTTTCAGACCACTCCACAAAATGGGGAATTTCTATGGTTGCTAATGATCATTTGTCAAAAGAAGAAGTAAAGAACAAAAAGACTGAGAATGCCTCAAGGCCGCACTGGAAATGTGGGATGAAACAGGGAATTAAAACTGTTCCCTCCATGTGCCAGATTTGTATCTGCAACCACATCATTTTTCATATCTATAATCAAGATGGCAGTAACAGACAAAGCCCATCAAGCTGTGGATCCAGTTTCCATTCCTTGGTTTCTGGTTTCAGGGACCTTATATATTCTGAACCAGCAAGTATTCTCCATGGCCACGTAGAAAACACCTCTCTCTGAGCATCTTAACACTTCCAGTCATTATTTTTTCCTTAGGATTGATTCCCATCACCCATTTTTTTCCTTATGTTTTACCAGGGTAAAGGTCTGCCTTAAAGCTGAGCCAATCTAGCTGCTCTCCATTGCTGAAAAGGAAAGATGCTTCTCCTCATACACCAACCTGACTCCTCTCTGCCACTGCTGTTGACCACGCAGCCGTCTTTCCTTCTGGGCAAAGGACCCTGTGGTGGACTCCTTGGTGAGCTAATTCACCTTGCTGACTTGGCAGAAAACTATTTGCCTTTTTTTTTTCCCCTTCACAAAATGTATTCCCAAATCTCTGTCACGCAATCCAACCCTTCACTTGAGACAATACGTTCATTGGCATGAGATCTGATGCCTTGGGGTCTCCAAGAAGTTGAACAGTTGGTGAATACCTTTGAGCTACTCTGGAAACGGTGTTTCAAGTCCTGCTCCGCTGACCTCTGAAACGGTCCCAGTGCAGATTTAGCAATACTGGCCAGCACACAAATAAACCACAAAGGAAGCATAATCACTTACAACTCTGCCTAGCAGAGCGTAAGGGGAGTCAGCCAGTTGTTTCTTTATTCACTTTTTTTTCTCTAAGTGGAAATTCTCCCCACAGTGTGCAAAACAGATCACATATTTTAGAAACACCTTGCATGGCCCTGAGTTTACTTTCAAATTGGCAGTCTTAAGTTTATCACAGGCCATTTGGAAATGGATCAGTTTGGGGTCCAAAAAATGTGAACATGCCCAGGATAGCTCTAGGTTTAACAAATGCCTGTGTGTAATAAAATTTAAAAAACACACTCAAAAGCCAAACTCTCATTACTGTTGTCTAACTGCCCAGATCTAAACAAAAACTTGAGGCAGCAGAGGGGAAGGAAAGAGCTAATCTTTCGATGTTTACACTTTGCCCCCTGCCCTGGCCCTAGACATCATCTCCAGAATGGTGCAGCCACTTTTTCCATACTGCCGGCATCAAACTAATCTGCTTTCCTTAATTTTAGTATTAGAATCAATTTCATTTCTTTTCCAAATATCTTACACCTGCATTAACCACACAGCAATGTTATGAGCTACTTCACACTGTTCTTTCCCTTTCTTCATATGTACACAACACAAAGTTTTGTGGATTTCAGCTTCCATGCCCTGCGACTCCCCACTTTTCCACTTCCACCAGCAGCCAGGTTTGTGGAGATGCACAACTGGAAAGAATGATGCAGGCTCTGGGGTAACTCCTGCAATAGCTCTGTCCGTCTCTGCACCTTTGATACTTCTCTGTAAGTCCAAATATAACTGAATTTCTAGAATTTGATGCCAGTTATTCCTAAGGGCCCCTCTCAGTTTAGCTTCCTCTGACTTTTCAGGAGGCAACTCCTCCTCAGTCTCTGATACACCTGAGTAATTCAAATAGCTGTCTGGACCCAAAATACACATGAAGAGCTTGTACCAGACTCAAATACCAAATCAGAACCCCTTTTTCTGAAGTCAGGTTTCACGGTATCATCAGCTAGGCCACTCTAGTGTGTGAGGAAACCCCCCCTGCTCTCATTCATTTTCTTAGTCATTCATTAGAGGGTATGATTTAAAACAAAACCCAAATAGGACTTGCAGGGAAATTCTCCTTGAAAGACAAGAAGCTTTTGCTGTTACACCAGCTCTTAATATACAGATGGCTCCACTAAAAATTTTCTTGGGTAATAGAAAGCTTTGTGTGGCCTTAATGATAGGAATGATTAAAAATATCAGTTATTTTCATCTGAAGAGCTTAATTAGGATTAAATAAAACAATAAAGAGTAACAGTAAATTTTTCTAAGATAGTACAGTTCTTCTCTCTGCATAAACTGCTACAGGGTAGCTTGAAAAAATGCCTGCTTCTTTCCTTCAAGAGTTAAGAGATTAGTTTAATTAAGGCAAAAGCATTTTAGATAAAACAGCTACACCTACCATGGAGGCCTTCAGGATGAGTCTCAAAAATGAGAGGACATCCTCAAAATGTTTCTTAATGCAGCTCTGATGCTATTTCACGATCTCTGTTGCTTTATAAGAGGCATTTGGTCAGAGGCATATGGAAGGTAAAGGCAAATAAAAAGGCTGTAGTTATTGCTAATAGGGCCAATAGGTACACTTTTCAGATACAGCAAGTGGGAGAAGTTATGCACTTTAAAATTTACATTCGTTTAACTGAGTGGGCCAGCTATGAACATAGAAGTAATCAGCACATTCTAAGTATATTATAAGTTAATTATTTTAACTGAATATTCAAGGTCTTTAGGCAACTCCTTCTTAAGAAAAATAGTATGTCTCAAAAAGAGATGATATAAAACATGCAGTGTTAGAATGGATTGTAGGTGGTCACCTAACAAAGCTCTTTCACTGTGAAGCCCTTGCTCAATTCGTCAGCCAGAACAAAACCTATGTTATCCCCCAAGCAACCAGAAACAATACTCAGCCTTGGACAAACCAGAAGTTTAATATTAGAGATAGGTGAACCTCTCTAGGTTTGTGATTTTGGGAAATTCTTAAGGCTTATTTTGCAGGGCTGACCCAACTAAATGGGAGTGTGATTTTCTTTTCCTGTGTTTTAAAAGCCATGCACTGTGGGTTTTTTTCCTCCTTAAAAAACATATTTAAATACCTACATCAAAACTTTCCTCTATGACAGACACCATGAAAGCAGAAATGAGAGTACCTTATATCCTCCAGGACAATATCTGTTAGAGACTCTCCTTCATGCTCACTCCTTTTCCCACACCAGTTTTCCTGTTCTGGCTCTTCTCTGCCCCTTTTTCTCCACACTGTTACCTTCTCACTATGCTCTGCTTCTTCCATTCTCTACTTCACTGTTCTTAATGGATCATTTTTCATTTCTCCCCAATAAGTGTGTCTTAAAAAGTAAACCCGAGGGTATGTAAGAATAAACCAGTTTTAGAATCAGCCACATGCAAGCAAGTCTGGATTTTAACTGAAGGAGTTTGCCTTCATTGTCTCCAGCAATATGATTCTATTTTAACTTTCTTATCATCAAACTTTACCCAAGCTGAAGGGACACATCCCTGAAAAAATTATTAAGGCACTGTCAGAAACAGGGACTTTGCCCCACAAGCTTTCTCATGAATGAGACAGTGACAACAGCTGTGAAGTCTGAGCAAGACCCTCCTGCTGTAGGCAAAGCCTACATAACGCTGGCATTTTGCTTTCCCTCTCCTCACAGGTCCTCGGAACTGTGCCTGCATGTCCAATCTGTTTTAGTGATCTACTAACTTGTGAGAAGTTTGCTACCGGGGCCCATCGAGGTGTCACTTAATGTGAGTAGTAAACACACCTCGGTGTTTCCAGACAGCAGATAGGAAGTCAGCATCAAAATCAACTGAGTCATTGCTGATACAAACTTGGTACAATACTTCTAAAATGTATCCCAGAAGCAGTAGCCTGATCTTAATTTCAATCCAACATTTTTAAATACATGTTTTAGGAACTATAGCTGATATAATTCTAGATGTCTTAAATTCTTATGAGCTTTAGAAAACAAGTAATATTTCATCATGATATATCATGGAAAAGCACTCAGTGAGGGTCTCTAGCTTTCAAAACTGACTAGTGCTTTTGAGTATCTGATCTGATCTATCTGAAATGAGGCTGATTTTAGTAAGTTCTAGTATCCACAATCAGAGAGGCAAGATTGCTTAAGACATCTCAAGACAGTCTTTTGCAATCTGATTCCAAAAGTTCTTGAAGATTAGTGACTTGATATCCTAGATGGAGACAGGCACTAAAAACATATAATAATTACCTTGAGATCACCAGTTCCCGAGAATATTTAGACAGAGCAATCCTTCATAGGCTTTTTGAGGGGCATAATCTCAAGACTGTAGTCTCAAAATGATTGAAGCAGCAAGATCTGGTGAACACAATGTTTCTTTATGGATTGGAAAAAAATAAACAGAATTCGGTTTCCTTACCAGAAGCACATTGCCATTTCTGTATTATAAGATAAATTAAACTAAAGAAGTCAGCTATTGACTTCTCAGGTTACAAGGGTTACCACAATAACAAAACAAAGCTCACACTGCTGATCTATTCCAGGGGTTACGGCCAGTCCTGTCTGGAACGATAGCCGCAGCAGAACCCACACAGTGCAGCAGGGATGTGCTTCTTAAAAAAATATTGCTCTGCAGAGCTTGTTGTGATCCAGTGGCAGATATCCCTGAGACATATAGTACCCTCGTGACAAATATTGTCTATTACTCAATTAACACATCTTCAAACTGAGAAGACAGGCTCTTGGCAAGAGGCATTTGCATTGTGTAGTTAAACAGATAAAATAGTTTCTTGCCTAGTTACAGAAAAATACTCAGCAGTAGAAGTGTGCGTCCCTCCCAGCTGACAGCTTCTCTACACCAGGGTGCTACTCAAGCATCTACAGCACTGAGTACTCCACACCAGTACGGAATAGGACTTGCAGCGGCCTGACACAATTGCGTACAAGTTTGCGCTGCTGCATTAGTGCACACCAAGAGCCATAAAGCTGCATGCTGTCAGCTGTAGAAAACACCACCTACTCTTCCTCAGCTTTCCCACCAGCAGCCAACGCTGCGCCTTCAGAGAGTTATACAGGGTTTTGCCACAGACCCTTCCTCTGACCTGAGTGAAGAGCACGTGTCAAAAGCTCATCCAACACAGCCTGGTACTCCTCGCTTTTGCTTTCAACGTCAGAGCTCCACATTGTCACAACAGCTTAAAGCAGGACTGCAAGCACACACTAAAAATGCATGTCAACATTCAAGAAAAGGAAGAAAGGAAGAAAGGAAAAAAAGAAAGTCACAATAGTGAAGCTGCTGCCTGTTAGTCACCCCAGTCAGTAATTTAGAAACAATAAGAAAACACTTGACCAGAGAATTACAGTGTGGTTGTCTGATCCTCAGTGAGCATCCCACTGCCAAAGGCTCCCTTACTGTCTCACAAAGCCTTCAGAATCCCTTCTAGGAGAGCGTATTTCTGGGATGTGCCACACAAATCTTCCTTTCTGAGAGATCTTCATTTAACATCCTCGATTCCAGTCAAGAATAGGTCTTTCTCACTCACTTCTTATTCCTTACGTCTTCCTTTATAAGCAGGAATTGCTTATAAAATTGCAGGAAAGCAGTTTTCTCCAGGAATCTTTTCCTGGAGAAAAGAGGACCTGCAATTTACTGCTTTGATGGTGAACACCGTGAAGCAGGCAAGCCTCAACCCACACATAGTCTGTGGCCTCCATGAAATGCCATCAGTGGCTCCCAGGGAGGTCATTCCCACAACCGCAGCACAGGTAAGTCAGTTTGGCAGCAACAGGCTGGTTTTATTTGGACATGGCAGGTATGCAGACTAATCCCCAAGCTCTACAAGCTTAGATTCAGTGTATTATACCTTTTTTCAGACCCAGGGTAAGGAGCCACGCCTGCAGACATCCTTTCAAACCCACAGTTGCATGCTCTTCCCCTCCAACTCTTTCTCTCAACTTCCTCAGGCAGGAGGTGTTGATGTACCAGAGCAAACTCTCCAGTCTCCTGCCCTGGCCACCCCCTTTTTCACCTCTTCCCCATCACCACAGGACTGCTAACAGCAAACAACCTTCCTGGCTAGGCTGCAGTGGGGTCTTGGTTTCTCCACTGTGAAACCAAACACTTTAAGAGGCTGAGGCAATTGCTGTGAATGCACAACTACATATGAATGTGCTCTTCAATCCATCACACCTTCTCTTACCCATATTTGCAGATTTTGATTGCTTCCGATTTTATCTTAACTAGGTATCCACTTCCTAAAGCTTCTAAAACATTTCACTGCTAGCTAACTTGCATCTTGTTAATATAAATGAACAAGTTATTACTAAAATTTACACCCTCTTCATGTCTAGATTCAAAATATTTGACTTGTGCCTTAGAAAGGGCATGTACGCTAGAGACCTTGGTTCCTTGCGCTAAGTACACTCCCCTCTAACACAGTGGATTGGAAATGTAAACCTGTATTCATCTGTTGCATTAGGACTAAAGACTATAAATATAAAGCCTCTGGACTTGACAGCAACCTCTGCTTTTGCTTAAAAGTAGACATGGGCGTTTTTGAAGGCAGGAGATCAAGTGCTAGCTATCAGCATTATCAGTGAATACATGTGTATTTCTAAAAATGTTAGCCATTTATTTAGGCACACAAACCCAGAAGGACTACTACTCATAATCAAATAAATCTTCTCTACTCTCTGCCACAGGAACATTTTCTACTTCATTAATCCACGTGCCCCTTGCTTAACTAGCCACTATCAAGCCAAATGCAAAAAACTTCTATAGTTAATTCACAATAAAGTGTTTTGTTAAAAAACTCTAAAAATATATATATATATACTATTTTATTTAGAAAATTTGGTTTTGCATACATACTTTTCCCATACATGCTACCTTTTGGAATAAGAATCTTTCTGCACAGAGGCTACTTTTCTATGCTACAGTTGGTCAGAAACCCAGAGAGTCAAAAATCCTGATGTTCCAATAAACTCAATCAAACAAAATAATTTTAAATTCTATTCTAATTCTAAAAAAAACTCTAATCAATCTTCAGTCTGGAGAAAAGACAAACTTCTGCCAATATCTTTCTTCTTAGGATCTGCAATCTTAAATATTGGAGTTAAAAGAATCAGAAAAGGAAGAGATTTCTTCTAGATTTCTATGACCGATTCTCTACCTGCTAGCTACTGAATTTCCTTATTTATAGAGTTCAAGGTTTTCAGATCAGGTGGCTACTTTGTTTCCTTCCTTTCAGTGCTGTAATACTTATATACCATTCTAGTATTTTAAAAGAGAATGAGAGAATGTGGTGAGAAGGTATTTATGAATACCTGGGTTATGATCTTCATCAGCTTTTCGCTTGGCTTTCATGTTAGTCACATTCTGCTTACAGGACGTCAATTTGCTATTTTAATGATTTAAATAAGAGTAAATGCTATGAGAAGAGGAAGGGGCTAGAAAGATACTGGTAGGGGTATTTTCTGATCCTGTTTCTCCTGCTGATCAGGCAAGATTCATTAACCAGTTGTTCTCATAGTGTCTCCAGACAGCAGAAATAGAAGCGGCAGCTAATACAGGAGAAATTCAATTTCTTCTGAAAGTGTTAGCTCTAAGATAGCATGTCTCTTCACACTACTCTACGTACCTCACTAATGTTCAAACAGCCAACTTAGCAAATGCCAGGTTATTTTTAGAACAACAACAACAACAACAATAACTATTCACAACATGCAATCATGCAAACAGAATAAAACAATGCTAGTCCCGGATTAGTGAGACTTGACTCCTGTTAAGATTGCTCTTTGCTGTGACAGAAAGCTCTTCTTTTTGTATCTTACTGCTTCAGTATGGCACTATACCTTAGGCAGATACAGCCTAGGTTGGCGAGGAGTGTTTGCTGCTGCTGCAGTACATTGCAGTTTGGCAGTGCGGCAGCATGATGCATTGTAAGGCAGATTACTGTGATTTGCCACTGTGTGATTCACAGATATGATTGCATCTCATTTCAGAACTAAGTGGAACTGTCTGCCCCTTTGTATTCATTCAAAAGCCACGCAGCGACTCTCAAATCACGGCTGCCTTTACCCCGTAAAACATGAAAGGAAGCCAGCTTGTGTCCCAGCAGTAACTTCACTCTTTGTGCACCAAATTCAGTAACCCACCTGCTCTGGTGTGCATAGCAGTTCCCTTCTTCTCCCACAGACAAGATGAGCACTGATGGGATTTGTTTCAATACAAGAGTCCATTCTCCCCCTTTCCCAGTTGGGCAGTTCCA
The DNA here is from genome assembly GCF_965183815.1 of Platalea leucorodia. Taxonomy (NCBI): domain Eukaryota; kingdom Metazoa; phylum Chordata; class Aves; order Pelecaniformes; family Threskiornithidae; genus Platalea; species Platalea leucorodia. The sequence goes on from NC_138827.1 coordinate 71,259,996, forward strand.
GATCCTCAGTCTCTGCCTCTAGCCAACTCTGTAATAATACAGGTTTCAGGGAGGTGTAAGAAATCCCCTGGCAACATGAAAAGCCTTGGAGTCAGTATGTAACTTTTTCCTTTAATCTTAAACTTAAATAATAGGACAGTTGTATTTCACAGGTGTGGTTATTAGCTGTGTAACAACACAAGAAGACTGTAAGGTTCAGCTGAAATGAGGTTCCCTCCTACTGAATACCTTGTATCCCCATAGAAAGAGGCAATCCCTGCTGTCAAAACTCACAATTTAAAAACTTGAGATAAATAAAAAGAGGCTTATCACTGTGCCTTTTTAGATGGGAACAGAGATTAAAGAATTTGTCCAGGTCACCTAGGAATTCTGCAGCAGAACAAAATGAACACAGATTTTCTGAGTCCTAGCTCAGCAACCTAACTAGAAAGCTTTTCTTCTGTTCAAGTGACCAGAAACAGTTAAGCGAGCAAGACTTGTTATCTTTATTCAAACTAACCAAAGTGCTTATTTAAGACCATATGTTTTCTGGTGGCTGAAATACCATTTCTGGGGACCTCTCTGCCATATTATTTTGTAGAGTTTTAATCAGTTTGATGCCAGCCGTGATGGGATTTACCCCTCCAGAACAGCACAGGGCTCAATCCCAAGACTCCATGGATCTGTGAATGACGTTTGAAAGACTGTACGCAGGATCCTCTGTTCCTAGCGCCATCAACCAGAGCCCTGCAGGAGACTGTGGCTTCCCTGGATTGACAGCGGACGGCTGCCAAGGGGAACAAATGCTGTGTATAGATTTGCCTATTTCCTCATGCAAGTCTCTCACCAAGAAAAGGCTCGTTAGGAGGTGGGAGGGAGAGGAGGTTGCTGCAGAAGATAAAAAGAGCAGCACAATCCCACTAATCATATATCTAAAGATAGCATTGTTTGAAACAATGAAAACAGACAGGATAACAACCACCACTGCTCATTTCCCTTTCCCAGAACATCTTTCCCTGGGAATACGTGAGTCACCTGGAATAAGTGTCAGGTCTGTATTGCTGTTACAGGTAGTGCTGGAACACATACAGTAGTAGTTACTACGATAGATAATTTCTTAGTAGTTTACAATGAATAAGAAGCACTCATTGTAAAATTGAACAGAGCAGGCCAAAATTTCCAAGACCGGAGTTTCTTGTGCCACTGCCAGACTAGCTTCAAGCCTTCCTGGTGACCTGTCAGTCACTAAGAATCCTCATGGCATAGCATACTGAAAAAGACCTGCATGTTGCTTATTAAAAATCTACAGGCTAGACAATCTAATCAAGGAACTGGCATGTACTTCAGTGAGCCTCAGGTTCCGCCTACCAGAGGACAGCCCTGCAGACATGGGAATGTGTGAGTCATACACATGCAGTGCACATACGATAACAAGCAATGTGGTATCTACAGTTCAAAGCAGTACACGCTCATTTGTGAACCGTGTATGTCTGAGACCCCCGCCCCAGCAGTCTGATTGCTACAGTTTTCATTACTTTTTTTTCATCATCATGAAGCAACAACCTCCACTGCTTCAGCCCAAGAAATAGTCCACATCAAAGAGTCCTCTAATATTAGTGCTTTGCAAAACAGGACATCAACTGCTATCCCAGAACTACTAAAAAGCAAACCAAAAACAAAAGCCAAAGCCTCCTCATCATTATACAACTGCAAATATTTTGGTCCCGCATGTCAAACAAGCTTAGTTTTGACACAGACTTCTAAAGTTTCCGCTGACTTGGCAATCAACACCCCTGTCTCACAAGCTTCTTAATATCCTAAAATTCCACAGCTGAGCAGCAAGAAATGATTTGATGAGGGACGATGGATTAATTCGTCTCACATATCTGTTTAAGGGAATGACAGGAATGAAATAATTTAAAGCTAAAGGTCTTTGCATGTCTGTCTTCTGAAAGACTCTTTGTATCAAATGCTATGAATTCATGTTACTCTGCCACCAGTGAGGCTTTTGCAATGTGGCAGTGGCAGCAAATAACATATAATAACTTGTGGTGAACTGTCATGAACATTTAATTTGATGCTAAACACGTTTCCAGCAAGGAATAGACAGAGATGTTTTCTAGGTGTTAAAGTACTTTTGTATGACTGAATTGGTATCACAAGTGTCCCATGCCTTCCAGCAAGAGGCTGCAGTATCTGCAACAAATGGATTTTTTTTTATTCATGGTTTCTGGCACTTTCTAGAGGCCTCATATTCAGCTAATGGCACTAGCATGAGTTTACAAACCCAGAGGCAGACTGGATGCTAGGAGAACATTGCCATTCCTCCCAGGGAGTGATTGGAGGTCTGTCAGACCAGCTAGAGGCAATGCAGAAAACTTTCCAGGAAGCCACAGAAGTTTTTATTTTTCTGTAGCCTTTTAACTGTCTGGCAGGGATTGGAAACTCCTGCTTGCATCAGTCCTAAAGAGGGCCAGCCCATGCTAGTGCCCTGTGAAGAATGCTCTGAGATCCCGAGACCACAGCTTCACATGCAGGCCATGTGCCCTGGCGGCAGCGGTCTCCACTCCATGCAGATGTTTTAATTTGCCACTCTTAAAGCAGATGTGTCAGAATTAGCAAACTTGGGAGGTGACCACACTTATCTCCCTGAGGGACCAACTGCAGAAAGAATCTGATGAGCAAACTCGTGCTTCTGCTATTGCCGCGGAGAACATAGCAGAGATGTTTCCTCACCTCTTTACAGTGGCTGTAGTCATCACCCTTTATGTGACTAGGCGGCTACATAGTACTCTCTCCTGCTCATCTTTGCAATGTGATTAGAAATGCAAGGATTTTGTCTTAACAAACTAAGGAAGTCACACGTGAAGGCTCTACATCAAGGCACTGGAGAATTATGTTCATTATATATCATATAATAAGATAAATAATGCTCTTCTGAAATGTTGGTTTCTATCTACAATAACACTGATGTTATACTTAGCAAAAGAACAGTTCTTACAGCACTTTGGAAAAAGCACAGTGAACAAGCAAAGTGCTGTATATTTGCATTCACATATCACGCTGAGATCCTTGGGTACTAAAAATGCTATAATCATTTTTTTTCCAAATATCATCTATTGCATCCTTGAAATACAATCAACCTTCTCCAGCGACTTGGGCAGGAACATAGCAAGCATGAGGTATGTCTCACAGAAATTTGTATTCTTATTTCCATGCAGAAGTGCAATTTTTCATGTAATTAAAATAGTATTTACCATACTTTCACATGTATATCTGCACCTCAAGTAATCTATGCAAAGTCAAAGGGCAGATGGAACTCTGATGGGACTTCCATAAGTATGGAGGCCACATGACCACTGAGAATACACTGCATTGTTCCGGGAAAGAGAGAAGACCTAGAAATGCATCTTATTTTAGGATCATGATCTGCTTGGATTGTTTGAAAGTGCTATCATCCCTGAATACAAAATATATGAAAAGCAGGAATCTGAGTTGATACTGATGCAGTGATCAGCATACCTACATTCACAAGAGACTCCTCTCTACATTCAGGACTTCTGGAAAGGGATCACCATTGTGAAAGCTAGCAAAGCCCTCATCACTGATGGAACACACATGAGGAGTAACGTTTACAAGTGATAAGCCCTACATACATACATGCGTACATATAGTTCTTAACATGTCTGTGTATTTGGGGCTCACTTCTCATGATGTCTTTAACTGTCTTTAACTTTTTAACTTCTCTTTAACTGTCTGTGTTTCAGCCACAACTATCCTGAGCAATAGGAGTTCATTTATGTTTGGAAAGTGCTCTTTGGCTGTTACGCTATTTACTGCATTGGGTAATAAGCACAGCTTTTATCTTTTCATTCCAGTTGGACTTCCAAAGGTAAGTCATAGTAAATCACGGCAAAGTTTTACATGGGAAGTGTATGAAGTGATTTTAGTGTTTCATTTTTGAGGTGGCCTATCTGAAACATTTTAAATTGGTTTAAGTTTCTTAAAGTACTTCAAATTAGGCATAAATCTTGTGACACTCAAAACCACACCATATACATCATACTGTGAACCCATCTATTTCAGATATCTAATTTCCAACTTGGATAAAACAAGGAAATTATTTCAAATATTCAAATTTTAAAAAGTAATGTCCACACTGATATAACAAGCTGAATAGTCAGTCATAGAAAGTAACCTGTGACAACAGATGGAAAACCCCAGCCATTTAAATGACTACAGCCAGACATCCTAAACACGCATTTGGCTGGCAGTCTGGAAAATACTAGGCTTAAATGCGAATATTTGCACTTGACACTACACTAAACGCATAGATCCTTTAACATGATACTTGCTTGAGTCAGAATTCTATGTCCCTAAAGATATTAACGCTAAAACACAGATGTCCCAGCAGTTTAAGAAATGGAAACTGAGTCACTGATGTGTTATTGGGGTTTTATGGAAGCAGCTACATTATGGAAAAGTGTTCAATTAAAGTTTCATTTTTAAAATGCTGTTTTGTGAATGAGATATCATCCAGATATACAAACTATTTATTATTTGCTTGTAAGGCACTTTGATTATCATACAAGTGGCTGTTGATGATATTTATGATGAAATAAAGACTTGCTCTCAGCACAGAGTAACAGGAAAAGCTCAAATACAGAAAATCTCCTTCATATTACTTGAAGAAACAGTTTTCTCATGATTTTCACTGCTATTTGGGGGGGGAAATCAAAGCCCCCACTTTATTTCCCTTTTTTCCTGTGAAAAGGTTTTGATATTACATACTCACTTGTTCTTTCAGAAAAACTTGAATTCTTTTTTTCCTTAAAACCACATCTCCTTGGTAAAAATAAATTTAACAGAAACTGAAAATTCTTGTTGAGAAAAAACAGTCCATGCTAGGATTAAAAGTCTTTTGACAGGAAACTCTTGGCCAGCTCTACTTTTAGAAGCTTCTTGGCCTTTTATTGGTGAAGAATTTGCTGTCTGAGAGCTGTCAGTGGTTTGTAGTGTGCTTTATGGCATAAAGAGTATCTCAGCACATTTCAGCAGTAATTTCCGCTTCAAGTAGAGCATTTCAGCAGTGAGAGATTGTTTCAATGCTTCTGATGTGTTTTTCCTCATTGCATCCCAAGACCAGTGGGACAAGAGGAGCTCTGGAATAAACTGATAAGACTATTTACCTGCAGAATTGAAGATGGCTCTTAACAAGAGCAAATATCTAATTCTTCTTTAGAAAGAAGGTGAATTCTTTTCTAACACAAGACAGTGCCATGTCCTGTTGAGCTGATTACTGCATCTGACACAACAGTTTATGTAACAGAGAAGACGTCATTGTATTAGAGGGTACTAGCAAATACACTTTGAGTACAGAGGCTGGTATTTGGCTCCAGCCTCAGACATTAGACAGCTTTGCAGCCTCCCTCCTGCTCCATGACACTATGTACAACGCACATGGGATGGTGGGTTCCAGTCGTCTGTTGACTACTTGTGCTTTGCCCATGGGTATACACCTTAGAAAAGGCTGTGGCTCTGCTCTGCGTCCCTGTGAGAAAAAAGCATCCTAACTACACGAAAGTGTGAGGTGGGAGTCAACTTGTTAATCTGCCTCTTGATGTGTGTGACTTAATGTGTGTGCTAATGCACCTCCATGGAGGAGGTGCAGGGTAAATCAGTTGCACCGGAGATGGATTACAGCAACTAATGGCATATTCAGGCTAGCTCTAATTTTCCTCATCTACTGATAATGACTGCAGTGAAGATGCAATAGGACAGGCTCCAGCAACTAATCTGTGGAAAAACATCCTTTTCCCCAGAGCATTTTGACATGCATGTTCTACTCCCAAATGCAGACAATGATTTTCTCTTTTCTATACCTAATTTTCGTAATCAAATAACTTACTTCACTCCAGTGCTGAATCTGTGTTGCTGCCTTTGCTCCCCTTGCGAGCAACATGAAACTGAAAAAGCAAGATTCTGACTGTTGCCAACCGATTCTACCTTCTCTCAGAACAAGGAAACCCCTGCAAAAGAGTCCATGCTTCTGCAAGTGAAAATAAGCTTACTGCATAAGGGGCATAGGGTATAGAAAAAAAAAAAGTCTGTCTATTATTTTTGTACGAATATTTCCACTACCCCATGACTCTGTGCCAAACTGAGTCTCTTTCTCTCTAAAACCAAATTAAAGTATCCTCACTGGATGGCATGATTTCTTGGTGGTTTTTATAGCCAGCCACAGGAAAATTAAGTTACGTGCATTTCAGTCAGAAAGTCTTGTTTCAGGTTCAACAAAACTGGGAAGTGATTAATCCTCTTCTAAAATATTCCAGATGAGAGCTCTCTCACACACACACAAAAAAACCCAAAACCAAAACCTCAAATGGTTACTCCCCAGCAAGGCAGTTCATTGTGTAACTGGATGAAACTGCACATGGGTCAGTAAATAAAACAACTCGTTTTTTCAGCTCCAGTAGAGCAGTATGTTAATAAAAGACAAAGGAAAGAGGTTTAAACTTATGTGTTTCCTAAAGATAAGACAGAAGCAGATACTGTTTGAAACACATGATGTTTTACTGAACTTTGCAGTTGGTTTAAGAGGTAATTGGCAGACCAATTCCTACAGGCCAGGGCTGCACACAGTAACCTTGAGGAACACAAGCCATGAATCCAGAGAATCCTCTTCTTGAGCACTATATCATGTAACCTTTCTGAAGAACTCCTTCCAGTACATCCCCTGCATTGGAGTTTACATTTAGTGTGGAAAGAACATACACGTATCTGCCATTTTTTCTGGTTGCAAACAACGAAGTAAACAGTGCAGGTCAACAGAGTAGTAGGAGGGACGTCGTGGCTACACAACCTTCTCAGTATGCCTGCCTGTGGCTACCTTGCCACCAGCCTGCATTCCTGAGCTTCCCCCGTCACACAACACTAGGGGTACATTTGCAGCTCACAAGGCTGTACTTCTGATCCTGAGCACTAGCTTGCTATAGCTACACAACGCTGCATTGTGCCACGTAGACATAACTCACATTTCTTGTAATGTAACCTCAGTCCTAGATGGAGTTGCGATGATTACATTTCATCAACCATGCTGCTCGCAACAATCTAATTATGAAGAAGAAACTTAACAGGGCTCCAAAATCGCAAAGACTGAAACACACCTCAGATGTACAATTTTAATACTTGTTCTCAGTCAACTACCATTGCTTCAGCACTGTGCATTAGTACGCTTTCATGCACGATCCAGTTCACTACTGGTCAGTAAGAAAGTTCAGCCAGGCCAGTCAGGCAAAGTGGAATTAGAAAGCAGACTGCCATCTGTATGTTGAAAATATTCTTCACTTTTCCAAAGGTCTCATACATACATTCCGCGGGAAAGAACAGATCTTTTAGAAAGATCTTATTGAAAGAAATTCTCAGCATCTTCATTTTTATATGTGTGTAGAAGATATTATTTTGTAATCTGAATCTGTTGAAAACGCATAATTGAAATAAACCTCTCAATTTTTTCCAAAGGAAGGAAGGAAGAAAGAAATCACTAATAGTTTGCATTCAAAGTTTTGATATTCACTTGGCATTCTGCTGTACTTAATGATAGCTCTACAAAGAAACGCAGTTACTGTCTTATGTGGGAAAGCATATTTGTGGCTGAGAAAGTGCTGCAAAAATTGCAAAGAGAGCCTTGATAATTTTATACCACATTTTCACCCCAGTTTTTACAGCCAGCTCATTTAGTCCAAAGTCATGTTTTCTGCTTCTTATTTTTCATTTCATATCCCCTGACTTAATGTTTTAGTTCTGGGCTGAATATCATTTTGTGTGACGAAAGGTACCAAGACATAACTAAGGTTGTAAGGCTTTGTGAAGTTTCATTACTTCAGCTCATTCCATGAGAGGGTTCTTGAATCAAAACACAGGTTATATTGTATTGCTTTTGTATTCCCAGCTCTCTTCTAACCCAGTCAGGCCTCCTTCACTGTATAGGTGCCTTTATCACAGGCCCACTTTCTAACAAATCACTTTTCCAGCAGCACATCAAAGTTCCCTTGGGATTCAGACTTCGGCAGTTTAGGAAACCTCCTGTTCAGCAACTCACAGAAGATGTTGTTCCTCCACTTGAGGAGCTCTCAGTCTCCTCAAGCTGAACTCTCACTTCTTGCACTGCAAACAGACTATTTGCTACCACTGGCAAGACTGCTTTTGTCTGTAATCTCTCTTCTTCATTTACAGCCTCCTTCCTATCTATCCAAAGCGGGGTGCACTGTCCAGCTGAAGTTCAGACACAGCTTGTTCTACTGTGTTTCATTCTGCTTCACCGCAGATGTTTTCCCCCGGGAGCTAATGAAAAGGCAAGGTTCTGGCTCCTAAGTTTTGGGAAGAAAGACCTCAAGTGATTTTGCATCTGATTCAAGCTGCTGCGGTCTCTGAGATTTTTTTCTCTTGATTTCAGGAGGTTATCCACCGAGTTCTCAATCTACTTCTAGATAAAGCCAATGGATTGTGAATTGCGTTACCCTGCATTGCTTCAGCACTTGAGGCTTACAGAGGAAAACAGACAGTAAGGCCAAACCCTTCAATCATAACACACCTTTTAAGAGGGAGAGCTGAAAGCTGGTCATGATTTTCTTGATTTTTGTCATATTTCAAACATCGTCGTGTTGTTGCTGTGGCCTTTGTGTTTCCTACCAGAATGGCCTTTAATGTTAAACATGTTATGGTGATCTGACTTCCCTGTTTCCTGGGATTTCCTCAGAACATGTAGAATGAGAACTTTTACAACTTAACTCAACTGACACCATTCTCCACTCTCTAACAAGGGTTTCTTTCCTCCACTGTGTTAGCTACTAAAGTTAAATAAATATTCAAAAAACAAACAAAACATTTAAAGGGCTCAGGTTTTTTTCTCTTAGATTATGTGCCATTATTTTATTCATTTCACAATTATAGCCTTGCCTTTCAGGCTGGGTAAGACTTTTTTTTTAAATTCAAGGAACAAACTAAATCCTTCTGCTTCCTTTATTTTAAAATCTTGCCTTTCCACAGGATAAACCATCTGTAAGGGATAATAAAGCAGGACAAGAATTTGTTGCCTGGACTATGGAGATGGGGAAACTGGAGGTCACTCTCTGTTCTGTAACATGCAGGGGCGTGTTAACAGTTGTCTGTTTACATTTTTTGGCTTAACCCCTAACCACATTTCTTGCCTCAGTTTAGTAGAAACTGATGCAAGAGAAATCCAGCTGGAAGAGTCCATCATAACCCTTCTGTTGTGTACCCCTTTTGCCTACACTAGTGTGAAGGGTATGACTCCCTGTCCAGCAAGGGGAGCTAGAAGCTTAGCACGGAGCACTGCTGCTACTCAAGTGACTTTGTCTTCTTTGGGATAACAGCAATCAGATCCCCCCTGTCCCCTTTCTTTACCATCAGGATCTGCTATTGAGTTCCAGACTTTTAAATGTAAAGTACCTGTGATCAAACCCTATTGTTTATTTTCTGGAGGAGGAGTTGCCCAACTTGGTTTCTTTGAGCAGGAAGAAATGAAAAGCCAAATGTGACCATTACTAATCATCAGGATGCTGTATTCCACTTCTATACACCACCACAATTATTTCCTGGAAAAATTAATTGGAGAGGGAATCCCTGCATCAGCACTGCACAGCGTCCAAACTATGGAGCCCACAAACTGCTGGTGCCTCTTCAGGCAATCTGTCATGCACTCCAGCTGCCCTTCGTGACAGCTTAAGTTGTGAGAAAAATACAACCGAGGTACCCCAGTCAGCTCCTTAATCTAGTACCTGGATGCAGGGAAGAGCCCCACATATATGTTTTCATCAGCAAAGCACACATCATCTTGCCTTAACTCTCCACATCTCCTGGAGATTACATCCAGAGGCTGCGATTGTGATACGACATATTTTAATGCAGAATCACTGCAGTAAGATCGCCAGTGTGATTAGCACAGCTCAGCCTTAGTTGGGACATTATGGCTTAGATTATTCCTATTAGTTTCCAACTGATTTTGGAACACAAGTATTACATCTGATTTTAATGAAACTTTAGACTTCGTTGTTTCCAGTCAGCTAATGAAATAGTTGAACCTTCCCATGACTTGCTGTAAATATAACAAAGGGTATGCATTATCATGAACAATGCTAACCTCTTTACAAGATGTAAAATTAATCCTCCAGTACTTGTGTACTGATATGTTTGGAAATGTAAACTGAGGAGTGAAAAGAAATTAATGCTACCCTGGTGAAATGTGAACCTACCTGGCACAGAGGCTTTCACACAGCACACTCTGGCACAGCCTCTCGGTTACATGGAACTTTATGTTAACAGGAAAAGTCACTTGAAAATCTGTTTTGTAGATGAAAGCCTCAAGCACATACACAATTTAATCACATTTAGAAGATCATTTTAAAGCGCTCGTGAAAAAACAGAAGTGCATTATAAGAAGAAAAATTCCAGGTGGAGACATCACCAAGGCCTTGAAAGGAATTTCTTGGTTTCAACATGTGAAGAAAGTTTGCATTTGCAAGAGCTTTTCCAAAGACTCTGGCAAGACACCATACTTTCAAGACTGAAAATGATTTCCATTGGGTGGCTTGTTTGCTGGCTTCTGTAAAACAGCTTGGTGGTCCCAGGACAGCTCTTACTGGACTAATGTTCTTCACACAAAAGCCACGACTGTAATTGGCATTAACTGTAATTGGCATTAACTGTTCCCCGCTCTGGCAGCCTCGTCTGAGAAACCAAAAATCAAATACACAATGTGGGCTGAATGGCCCTTCATGGCCCCTCCACATCAGGGCTAAGGGCATACTGAGGGTAAGGAATTGTGTTTGTTTGTGGAGACAGGCGGGGAATTGCAATTTCTTCCACTGTCCAGTCTGCAGAGAGATTAAAGGGCTACTGAGTGATCAATCAAGAGAGAGAGAACTATCAGATCCTCTTTGGAGAAATGGGCATGTTAGTGGCAAGCACCAGGAAACCTCTCTCCGCCACTGAGCTGCAAGGTGGTCTTGGTCATATCAATCTCTGTGCCACCTGGCATAGGTACACCTATTTTAAAATACCATCTCTCTGGCACAGCATTGACAGCTGGAAAGGGCTATTTAAATATTAAGAAACTCTAGTACAGGGTTTCTCAAAATTTAGAAATATTTTTTTAACTCCTGGGGTGGAGGTGTGGGAAGAACAAGCATCATTCTGTGCAAAGTTACCCTGTTTACAAACCAATACAAATTTGAAAGGGTTCACTCCTTTACCTCTCTTTTCCAGTGTTCTGTTTCTTTGCTTGTGGGCAAAGGTATACATGCAGGGCTTTTTCACAGTTTTAAAGAACACCAAGGGTTCACAGAGCAAAGGTTGATAAGCATAAGCACTAACCTATAATAAAATCCTTACTGACAGAAAGAGCCAGGAGTGAATGAGGCTGAACCAGGTTCGTGCTTGCCAAAGCTTGCAGCTATATTGTTTGTGGTTGCACCAGCGGCTGATATTCACTGCTACCAATGGCTCGCTTTATACAGTAAGCAAACTCTAACCATGGAAAAGCAAGCTGATTTGCCTTAAAGTCTTTTAAAACCACAGTGACTTTCTCCTTCCCAGTGAGTAGAGATAGGGAGCAACTACATAGGTCCAGCAACACCAAAGATGCAGTACAAAACCATTCTGTCAAAGACCATTGTCCCCAAGGACTGCTGCTGCACACGGGTGTTCACAGGCAGACCTCCATGTTAGCACAGGTCCATTGGTTGCACATAGGCCTGAGGCGATGAAATTTTGACCCTGCATTTTTGAGGGTTTCCAGTGAGAACAAACAGGCTGTACTCTCAGTTCTCCTTCCACCCAGATAAACATTTATATACTAGTATTTAGTAAGATTTTAACCACAGCCTTATAACTATATCCTTTCCTTAAAAAAAAACCCTGCAGTTTTCAACAACAGCACGGTTAAGGACTACTCCTTCGAATGAATTATGAACATTTGCAGATGGAAAATCCAAATAGTATTACATACAAAAAGTACAGGCGAGGTTCATGCATCCTTGCATCAGAAGTTTGAATATATGCCTTTGCTCAGTCTGCTTATGCCTTCGTATCCAAGATCATTCAAATCTGATCTGATCTGAATTCTCTCAGTGCCAGGAAGCACACAAGGCGCGAACATCGTTCTTCCACTTCGATCGGTCTGCGGCTGCGTGCTATGCCGCTTCCCAAGAGTTCCAGCCTGCACCATTCCTCTCAACCTCCACCATCCGACACCAGGTCATTTTTGGGCGACCCCGCTTTCTTCTTCCCTCTGGAGTCCACCCAAGGGCCACAGCGCAGTCTTCTGTTGGTTTTTTCCTCAGGACATGACCGATCCAGTTCCATCTCCTCCTCCTCACTTCGTTACTGATTTTCTCCATCCCCGCCGTTTCTGATGCTCGTCGTTTCTGCAACTTTTTTTTTTCCCCTGGGAGGAGGTAGTTGGCCTCCTGCCCAACCCCCATGACTTGGAGGGCCAGTGGTTTTTCTGTCAGGGTGGCCTTCCCTTAGGCTGCGTTGGTTCGCGGCACCTTCTTCAATTTTATCCGGTGCACCCTCCAGAGAGGGATCCCCTATCCACCACCCAGGGGACGCGCCTTCTAGCCGTGCAGCCCCAGCCGAAGGAGATCATTCAAATACTATTTGTAAATGCAGTATGAACACCTTTCTGTCTTGTCTGCCCTGTATTTCACACAGACACACATACATACTAACACCTCAGGCACTCAGTCTGAATTACTAATTTCAGATGCAAGCAAACCAGCTGTTGTCAACTATTCATTTGTACGGCCACGTCACCGAGGATCCCAAAGTATGGGATCACTGTTGTGCTATGCTTTGCACAGGTATAGAAGAAAACAGTAACCTGCTTCGATGAGGACATAGCTATACACTTTTTAAACTCCATAAGCTCCCAGGCTCACAAGAAACAGAAACAATTACTGATAAGCCAACAGTGGTTACCAGTATTTAGGCCAGGCTCCTTAGATTTCCACAGATGTAAACTCGTGGCTGTTTTCTAAGGTCAGTTAACCAACTCCTATTTAAATCAAAATCACCAGCACAACCCTATATGCCAAGCTGGATACCCTTTCACTGATGCAGTCCCTTTCCTGCTATGTCATTCCATTTGGAAACATGAAGAGGAGTTGATCTGGAATGGATCGCGTCCCTCTAGTATTAAAATCTTATTAACAAAAGTATGGAAGTCTTTGAGGGTGAAACAGACAGTTATGAAGTAATCCTATACAAGGAGCAGAGGACTATATACAAAAGGAAACCTACAAATATTATTGATCTATCAGCACTTAGGATTGCCCTCGTCACCATTAAGTTCATACTTCCCCTTCCCTGGAATTGAGGACATTATGTTCTTGTAAATTAATTAAAGTCTTGCAGTCATTTCTGTCTTATGCAATATATTCATTCTCTCTCTCCACAAATGCGATCAAAGTATTTTTGTTCAAATTTTCCATATAGTCACTTTTGTGCTGAGGTCTGCTATGGAAGAACACAAAATTTTCAAGGTAGAAGTCTCTCAAACTTTGAAGTCCCTAAAAAATGGGATTCATAATTAGAAGACCTGGGTGATTTCCCTACAGTTACCTCAACAGTTCCAGTTGTAATACCATTTCAGTTCAGCAATGAACTTGTCATTTACTCTTAGGAAGCTCCCTGATGGTGTCACTGAAAAGGTTCCAAATCTACTGCATAATATGCTAATCTAGCCACCAAATTAAAAGAGCTCCAAACTTAAACTAAAGCAGAGTTCCTCCAATCTTAATATTTAGGGCAATAGTCTTACTCTCCAAAGCAATGGGGTACCTATAAGATGGCTGCCATAGAATAACAACTTCATGCCCATATTAATAGAAAAATAAAAATAACTAGCTTATGGCCTGGCCTTTTGTAAACCAAAATTATTTTCTTTTTAGGATTAGGAACTTCCCTTCTTTTTCCTCCTCTGATCTATTTTATGGTACTTTTTTTCTGATAAATAAACTGTAGAAATAAAAACATTGATTTATAATAAAAAGAAATAAATCTCTTTCATAAAACTAGGAATAAAGTGCAAGCCTCTCACAGCATCCTGCAGACACTGGTCTACATAATTACGGATATTTAGATGGAGCTTTCTGTGGCAGTGATCATGTTTTCTCCTCTGGTTTTGCAATGCCAAGCACAAAAGGGGCTTGCTCACTGTTGCTACATAGCTTCTACCATACAAGGCATCATAAATAATAATGGCTGATATTTCCTTCCAGTGACGGCAGCTAAGAGTTTCTGCTTTTGACTTCTAGTGCTCCTGTGGCCATTAAGTTCAACTTTTGCAAGGGTTATCTTCCCGTACACAAAACAAAGCAACATATGATTGCTATTCCTTGGGGCTCACTTTTGTCTAGCCAGCTTGATATAGACCACTTCAAATTTAATTAAAACATCTTAAATCAGCTCCTGCCACTTTGAAGTATAAACTGAATTAAAACACTTTAAGAAACCTTGCACCAGAAAACTGGTAACTCAATGAGTGGAAGAGCAGTAGCATTTCTGTGTGAAGAAACGTTTCCCGTTGTGTAGCTGGTACTGTTGAGGGTTGCAGGCAGTAAACTTCTCTTTGACTGTATTTCTCAAGAGCCTGACAAGTGCTTGTTCAAAGAAGTTCTTGTTCTTGACCGATCAGTCCCACTCCTTGGTAAGGAATGACAGAATGGGTGAGGTTGGAAGGCACCTCTGGATATCACTGTCCAACACCGCTTCTCAAAGCTAGGCCAACAGAGTAGGTTGCCTAGGACCTCTTCCTGAGACGGAAATACCACCTCTTCTTCTATTACTAATAAAAAAGCCACCAGGATTCCAGAACAAAGGAAGAAAGCCTTTGGGAGTCTTTCCTTAACCTAAGCTCCCTTTATGAGTTTGTAAGGTGGCGAAGTGAGCGACTATGCTTTTCCACCCAGTCTGCTGTAGACAAATACTTTGATGTCCACCCCAAACATAGCAAGCACTACTGATACTACAAACTGTGTCGAAGCTGTTAGCAAGAAATCAATAAACCTCCTTATGCTTAAGACCAGGAGAGATACAGGAGTCAAGTGGATAAAGCTGAGCACTCAGAAGCCTGTTGATTAGTGTTCTATTCCCAGTTCGTATCAAGTTACTTCAAAAAATGTGCTGTACTGTAGAGTGTTTTGAGACCCCATGGATACAACAGTCCTCAGTCCCATTCAGACACACACTAATTCACAGCAAGTCATGAAGTGCTGTTAAAACTACATTGCACCCCTGAAAACATGATGCATGTGCCAATTTTTTAAACTGTGCTTATTATCAGATCATATAAAATTACATGCAGAGAAAATTACACTTCATTAGTTAATTAAGCAAAAATGATGCAAAACTGCTCAGAAAGATAATTCCTAAACAATGCTACAGTTGTTATAGTGTGAAAAGCCAATCCAGCCCACGTCAAGCAAATATTAAAATAAGCCTAGAAAAATTCTGTTATCATGAATGTTGATGCTTTTTTATATCCAATTTATTTGCTTGTATCTTATTTATTAGGCTGTTTCACCAAAGACTCATTATAGTGTCAAAGCACCAAAATGTAATGATCCATAAGAGAATCATAACTGATAGGTGACACCCTCATGAGGCATCTGCTGATTACAACTGACTTTTTCATGAATAGACGATTTACTTTAAAAGAAACG
Organism: Platalea leucorodia; assembly: GCF_965183815.1. Lineage (NCBI taxonomy): Eukaryota > Metazoa > Chordata > Aves > Pelecaniformes > Threskiornithidae > Platalea > Platalea leucorodia. Next base: position 71,275,724 of record NC_138827.1, read on the forward strand.
TTGTAGCCAAAAATGTAGTACCATCAACTATAAACACAGAAGTTACCATTAACAAGACAAGCAGTTTAGGAAATTAACTTAACAATGAGTGGAGACATTTATAATGGTTACGCTAACTTTTCATCAAACAATATTGGCTTTCTAAAAACAATTCATAAGGAACCTCTATTCCTCACATTTTCATTAAAATACAGACTAAGCTGTCTGCTAAGCAAGCAGTTGTGAGAAGGATCTGGCTAGGTCCATTAAAGTAGGTTAGCTATAGATTTTTTTCCTCTAGCTTTTAGGCATTTCCTTGAGTACTATGAAAGCACAGCAGCTACTCTTGAAAGAAAGATTGAGAGGCCCTATGCTTGTAAGTGGATTTTCAAGAGACAGAGAAGTTTGACTTGTTTTGAGGACAAAAAAATGAAGAGGCTGATTTTAGAATTAAAGTAAGCAGCCTACAAAAATAGGTACTGATAGGTACCGAACAGTAACATCATCACATTTCATGAGTGCTTCTGTGTGAATTTCTCCTGTTTTCTTGTGAAATGGGGAGAAATGGAAAGCCGCTTCCAACTTTCATTTAACCTATCCATTGTTCTGAACATGCACAGCCTCAAACTGGAGCTTACTACAGTTGTGAAAATTATTTCAACTTTGCCTCCTGAGAAATGTAGCTGAGTGACAAGCAGACAGTTTTCCAAAAACTCCTCTTTAATTGAGAATGGTCAAATTAAAAAAAAAAAAAAATAAAAGGTCCCTCAATGCCATTTCTTCTGACAGGCACACCCAAATTGTGATACCAGTATAACTTTCATGCTGAGAGGGAACAGGAGGCCATAATATTGCATGTTTGGCAAAAAAGCAGAGGATGAAATCTTTACCTATACTACGTGTAACCTTTAAATATAAATAAATATGCCAGTTGTGAAACAAAAGTGCACGAGACAAGTTTCCAGGGTTCTCTGACTGATTAGGAATTCATCTAAATTGAAATCAAAGCAGATAATCCTTTTTTCAGTAGTTTATACAGATTCATTTACATAGCACTGGCCTTCACTATACCATCCACTATGTATACTAGAAATGATACAGCACATCTTCCCATGATCAAGTAGTTGGAAAATACAAGAAAAAGAATGAAGAATAATTTGTAAAATAAATCAGCCATAAAAGTACGAAAAAGCGTCTGATAGCTTACTTGTTCATTTGCTTTACAAGAAGATTAATTTTTTTTTCTGAGTTGGGAAAATTTCCAGTGCTAAATTATGGGTAGCCTGGTTGGATAATCACAGAAGTGTCTTTATAGCAGCTATCTGTATTAGCATATACTTAAAAAAGCTCAAGCTAGTCATCAGTTTTAGCCAAGAAATATTAGTGTTTGGCTGTACTTTTAATGGATAACTTCATCAGGTTAAGGGAGTTGGTTGAGAAGTGCGTTATACCATCTCTTCAGGGTTCATCATAAAAGTTCCTCATGCTAGAAAGTGTTTTAATACTCATATTTAATAAATGCTCATCGTGGCTGGCAAAGAGGGGGTATGGATCATAAAGTTCATTTGGGAGGTGGATGCAATAGGTCAGGATATGCTGGCTTAAGGATTTTACTTAACTAATTGTTTAAAGCATTGTGCCCAGAAACAGGTTAGGTTCATTTATTTAAAAGTTTGAATAAGAAATTTCAGGTGACTGAGGTCTGATCCTGAAATGAAGTTTGTATTGGCACAGGTATTGCATACCCTTTCTTCAAGACTGTGGTTTTGCAGCATATTTTCTAAGGACTGCAACACAGAAAGAAACACAGCAGGAATGCAATGACTGGACTAGAAAGAAGCAGAGGGAGCTAACTACCAGTCAAGACTTAGCAGATGAAGAATTTTCTCTCTTTTCTTATGGGAGAGAATATAAAATATGGGTGACATGAATCTACTGTGATGATTTTAAAATTGAGGCATTCTCTAAGGAAGAATGAAAGCTCTTTCAAAAGAGCACAGGAAGCTTTTAACAAAGGGGAAATGGCAGAAAAGAGGCTGTTTTGATTGGGCTCTGGGGATTTACCGTATCTTTTGTAAAAATCTGATCTGCTATTACTATCCTCTGAGTAAGAGAGTTTATTGTGCTTTAATAATGACACAAATCGTGTGTTTGAATACTGTGTGTTTCTGTAATTGATTGCTGACAACGTATTATTGAATTCTGTAGCTGCAAAGGGTTGCTCTGGATTACTGCTTATAAAAACGGTGCAGTGTGAAGCAAAAGATGGAATGACAACACTGCAACCACAAGGACAACACACATTGAAGGCCAAATCCTACAGATGCTCACTACTGTGAGGATGTCCATCACCACAATAAGTACAATGCCCAATGACAAGCAACCACAGGATTAAGTTATGCATAGTCAATGGAATGACCAGTGATGAAGGGCAATAAAAACCAGTGCAAAAAAAGTGCTGGAAAATGGCATGTCATTCATAAACTCCCACTCTTGAAAAAACTTTTCTTAGCCTAGGTAATTTTTCTGAGCTTCAAAGGGAGTGAAAAAAACACCTGTGCAACCATAAGACCATACAGAAGCACCCACTGTTTCCGAGTAAGAAGTGAGCTAGGCAGACAAACGTTATCCCAACAGTATATGGGAAGGAGAACAAATTATATAATATCTTGCCAGATCTTCCCGAAGCAAGATAAGGTGAACAAGCCAAATGGCTACCACTAGAAGATCTCATTAGAACTTTTCATTGAGTATCACTTGTAGAAACATAATAGTTCAGGCCTAATAGAACAGCAGGTATGATGCTAAAAGCAGAGAGGTGGTTTTCGCTCAAACAGTATACATTTGAGGGGAAAAAAAGAAAGAGAAGTGGGCTTTATACTTTGCCACAGCCTTAAGAATGCCAGGCACTAGTGGTCTAAGCTAGGGAGGGAGTAAATTCTGAATCAGGAAATACCATGAGTAGACTACCTGACAGAAATTTTCTGTTAACTACTCCTTTTTGCTTACAGCAAGTAGACTCCAGCTGACGTGTTTTGGGAGATTTCAATTACAGCACACTAAAAGCCTGAAACGGTGAGTTGCAGGTCCTTCCATTAACAGCCTCCTGCGCTGTCTTTTATTGCTTACTATCAGGAGCATGCTCCCAAAAGAAGAAAACAAAGGCTGATTTTTAAAATTGAATCCCTTACTTTTGACTACACTGCTTTCTGATATTTTTTCTGTCTCCTTTCTGATAGCACCTTTAAAAGATTTGTAGACTTGTCTCCCCAACACACTTAATTGTTGTTTAGAAAGTTTATTACATAGTTGTTAACTTTCAATATGTTTCCAGTAGTTAGTTGGAATTTAATTGTAGTAACTATCCAAATAAATCTGACTCTGTAGATTAAATGACAGCTACTTTTAAGTAAATAACATTTGAATATTCGCTCCCTTTCTTTGTCATACACAGACATTACTTGGAATATTAACAACCTTGCAAAACATGCCATTTCCTAGCTGTTTGGTCTCATGAGATATTGTTCGAGCCGTCATTTGTTCTATTAGAACCCCAGGATCATTCGGGTTGGAAAGGACCTCGGGAGGTCTCTAGTCCAACCTCCTGCTCAAAGCAGGCCCAGATATGACGAAATCAGATCTAGCTGGGATAGATACACAATCATTCCCTTTTTCAGTTGTGAAGCTTGGAGCCTTGGTACAGGACAGGAACAGGGTGATTAATGGCTGATTGTAGTGAGCATTGTGCCTTTAAGCAGAGTGGGTGTTCTAATTCTGACCACCGTGGACTAAGGAAACTGGTGTTATAGAACGATCATTTGGGGTTAACGTATGATATTTGGAACATCTGAAACCTGTTATTTTTCCTAGCTGAGGTTTATCCTGAAGCTTCATAAACTTTCCATTTTAAATTACAGAGCTTCCTTTTTTAACTATAATAAACTTTTATCTTAAAATGGTGTGTGCCTTTTAATCATTCCAAAGTATTTACTTTAATTAGGTTTTAAAAACCCTGCAGAAGACAGCACTGTTCTTAATTTTGGCTGTGAGAGTTTGTTCTGCATGCAGCTAGCAGCAGCTCCTAATACCCCTGCTGAACTTCAGCCAAATAGAGCATTTGAGGCAAAGCAAGATGGCGTGAATTCAAAAAAGGAGACTTGTTTTCGTGAAAACATTGGTCCAGTTTCATGGCATTATCTATAATCCACTGGTTTAGAAGAAGAAAAGAGTTTTCATCTTTCTTTCTCTACAGATATGCAGCATGTGGCATTCTTGGAGTGTCAATATTTTCTTGATTTTCCCATGCATCATTAAAAATTCGAAGTTCAGAAGTCCTGAGCATCTCCAACTCAGAAAAAACCCTTGGGAGCTGCAAACAATTACCCCTTAGCAAATCAGGTTCAAATGATATGTCCAACCAGAGGGAAAAAAAAAAAGAAATCAGAAAAAGAAAAAAAGAAAAGGTTCTTATTTTGGGTTGCTGGAACTTCCTACCTGAGACTGTAATAGCTTCCTACCTGAGACTATAATAGCAGCAAAAACAAGACAACTAAGATTTTAACTGAGGTTATCAGTTAAAGTGACAGATAATTGAGGAACTTGGAGTTCATAGCAAGTACTATCCCAAGTTAAAACCCAAGATGCCTTTTTTCTCTGGCATTTTAAATCAAGGTAGTTAACTTGGCTTAGCCAGTCTGAGTTAACACACACTATGGTAAATTTTACCAGAGTGTAAGACTTTTCTATCATCTGAGCAATCCAAATAGTTCTGGCCCTTTTCTGGTGTGGGGTCATGCAAACAAGACCTGAGATGGGAGAAAGACTATGGGTTGAGGTAATTTCTGCATCACTTACTGCACCTGAGGTTTTCCCATACTGGACTAACTGCTGGCCACAGCCAGCAGTATTGAGATCGGCATGAAGTGGTGTGGGATTAGTATTCTCTTGTTTATTCTAAAGAGACATTCTATCAAAGAAAAACTATTACTGCTTTTTATTTAGGACACTTTTCAGTGGGCCGGGGTCACTGGAAAGCATTAACTCCTGCACAGCCATTTGTAAGCACTTCCTACTACAGCAGCTGTACAAGCAGGAGGAGCCTCTCCAGCTACAGACATCCTCTGACACGAAAAAAACGTGGTTCCCTCCAGTTCTTTCTGAGAATATTGTAGAAAAGGATGCCAACACAGTGAGGCCTATTGGCTCTCACCCTTCTCCCACTCAATGCATCTGAAACTTCATAGGCTTTGAAAACAGATTTCTTGTAAACTGGACTGAGGAACAGGGTTATCAGTGCTCACACGCATGGAGGAGTGAGTGGTTGCTTTGGCTGGGTTATAGTCCTTGGCCCTCAAAAAGAGAAAATGGGAACCAAAATACCTTAATTTAAGGATCAACTTAATATAAGGGTCACAGAGTAATTGCACTTCCCTGGAGTGCTAGAGCTTGAAAAATAAAGATGCTTGTAATATAGATTCCTGGGTTTTACATTGCCCTATATTCAACGGTATGTAGGTTTTTCTGCATTAGCATTAGGCTCTTTTTCAGTTAGTCTTTGTTCCTGTTGGTGCTCTTAGATGTCAGTTCTGCACAGGAATAATGAGGCTAATAAACCTCACAGATGTATACTTGCCTAGTGACATTTAAGAATTCTGGAAAGTGAATCATATTATTTATTAATCTGGCCTCTAGTCCTAATTTAGACTCAGAACAATAGACTCTGGTTTCCTACCTAAAAAGAGCTAATGTAGCCCTTAGATGATATGACTTAAAGTAGACTTGTAATTGAAGGGTAAGAAACATCCAAGTAAATCACACATTCTGAAAATGCCAACCTGACTTTTTTTTTAATTTTGCTGAGCTGGTGACATTGGTGCTGAACATGCTCTCACTTCCACTAGTGCAAAGCCTCAGTTTGCACTAGCCTAAGCAATATAAGGACACATTGAATTTTAGCACGTCCTTAGCATGTCAGCATGGAACTACTGAAATATGCAACACTTGCTATGTACTTAAGTATCTTGCCAGTGTGAGACCCAAAATAAAGCTGCATGCCACTAAGGTCACTGTAGACTTTTAAATAGATTCAAACTGATAAGTTGCAAAGTCAAGCCATGGGTTCCGGTTACTTTTTATATTATGTGAATATGTGTTTCTCTGGCAGTGTGCAAAGACCTGAAACTAAATGTCTTTTTGATAATACTATTTGTAATGATTCCTTTACAAAGTGGTGCAGCACATCACTTTTGTTGACATGGAAAGCACAGATTAGGAAGACTTTTTACCAACAACCAGTACCTTCTGACTAAGTTAACTCATGTCAACCATGCAAAACTTGAGACAATTGTTGAAAGGATACTGCCATCATGCTTTATTTTGTGGTCTTTTTTTCTTACTCAAAATTTAGGGCAGCCTTGAGTTACTTAACAGAAGGAAAACAAAGAGGAGATGCCGACAACAGAGGCCAGGAGGAGAGTACCTTGGTTTTGTTCTATGCCTCTGAGCATTTTCAAAAGAAGATTCTCAGTTGCAGAAATTAATTTCTTTTTCCTCTTCATTATTTAAATAGTCTTGGATCGACCTTCAAAATACTCTTTCAGGTCTTTCTTTTCTACTAATCCTTCCTGGAGGAGGCAACTGAAACCAGAATTGGGTACTCACTACAAAGAATTCACAGATTTTTGCATGAAAAAAGTGATGGTTTAGTGGCATTACAACGTCTTTCACTTTCTCCCTGCAAACATTTATAAGAGTAAAACTGTGTTCACAAGAACATTGATAGATAGGAGCAGGACTGGGAATGCTCAAGTCATGGAAGTGCCATGGGTTCAGCAGGTACACAGTCAGCAAGAGGGAAGCTTGCCACATGACTTAAGTGATGAGGTACAGCATGAAAATCAACTACTTTTAGCAGTAGTCATCATAAAGAATTCACAAGTGATTTACAGGCTGAAACAATTGAAAAAAAATCAATCATCACAGAAGTTCAAGTAATTAAAATAGTAAAATCTGCTCTTGGAAACTTCATGGCTGAAGTTTCATTGACTGCTGCTTCATTTGTTCCAACTGAAGCTGGAAAATTAAAGGGGTGAAACACCATTTGCAGAGTCCTTTGGCTGGATCCTTAACAACTAGAAATTTTCATAGCCCCAGTGACTTCAAGGAACTCGTAGACTCATCTTGGCTTCCACAGAACCATGCCGATTCAGACCAGCTAATCACCTGGTCTTATGCAGTGGTTGATTCACTGCCAATTTTTGTTGTGCTTTTATGAATAATATATAAGCACCTTGAGTTGTGAGTAGGCACTATTTGTTACACTGAAATAAATAGAAATAATAAGAGCAATTTGGCACTTGTTCTTTTACTACCAAGTACTATATAATTATAAGTCATTGGGAAATTCTGAGAGAGGCAATTTGGAACAAATGTTGCTTATACTAATGTTTAATATTTAGACTGCTGGGTCAACAGAAAGAGTTACAAGAGTCATTTATGGTGGCCTAATTGAAGCCTATGAAAAATATATTTATACTCAGTGGTGCTCCCCTTTTTCATCTAATGGGCTTACTGATCTATAGATTCACTATTTGATCAGTGCATCTGTCCCCACAGGCTTCATGGTTTGCAAACCACAACCTACTAATAAGCACCCTGCTGCCTGTTTGTTAAACAGATCAGTGCTGGCAGGCACCCAAAACTCTAGCCTTTGAAACTTGGAGCTTTTTTAACTTGCCCAGCCTATTGTGTGGCAAGAAAGACAATAAACTATGAACCTCATAAATGCTGAGCAATTAAACATAAGTTAGTAATATAGTTGTGGTAATAGAGATTGCTTACCTCAATCCAATATATGTCTCATTTCTTCTTTGTGTCATCTCTGCTAAAAGCCAACCAGCCAACCATAAGCAGTCTGCATACACACTAATGGCTGAGATTTCCTTGTAAACAAGATGGTGGCTGCCTACTAAGGGAAATCCATCATCCAAGTAGCAATATGATTTTGCTTTCATGTTCAGCAACAAAAGCATCCACTCAGGCTCACAGCCCCTATGTTTTAGCACACTGAGACAATTTCTATTTTAGATGGAAGTTCAGCTCTGTGATCCGAACACCTCCTTTTGCTTCTCTAGAGAAAAAGTGCTTTGCTTTTCAAACACATTTTCAGAAGCAGCAGCTTTCCTTTGAAACTGAGGAGCATAAAATCAGCTGGGTTAACAACCCATTCCAAGCTTGTATTTTGAAAAAAGCTGTGTTCTGCTGTGGTGGGTTGACCCTGGCTGCATGCCAGGTGTCCACCAAAACCACTCTATCACTCCCCCTCCTCAGCTGGACAGGGGAGAGAAAATATAACGAAAGGCTTATGGGTTGAGATAAGGGCAGGGAGAGATCATTCACCAATTACTGTCACGGGCAAAACAGACTCAACTTGGAGAAATTAGTTTAGTTTATTACCAATCAAATCAGAGTAAGGTAATGAGAAAATAAAAACTAACTCTTAAAACACCTTCCCCCACCCCTCCTTTCTTTCTGGGCTTAACTTTACTCCCAATTTCTCTACCTCCTCACCACCCAGCAGCACAGGGGGATGGGGAATGGGGGTTGCAGTCAGTTCATCACACATTGTTTCTGCTGCTCCTTCCTCCTCAGGGGGACGACTCCTCACACTCTTCCCCTGCTCCAGTGTGGGGTCCCATCCACAAGAGACCGGCCTCCACAAACTTCTCCATCGTGAGTCCTTCCCATGGACTGCAGCTCTTCACGAACTGCTCCAGTGTGGTCTCCTTCCATGGGGTGCAGTCCTTCAGGAACAGACTGCTCCAGCGTTGGTCCCCCACAGGGTCACAAGTCCTGCCAGCTAACCTGCTCCAGCATGGGCTCCTCTCTCCACAGGTCCACAAGTCCTGCCAGGAGCCTGCTCTAGCATGGGCTTCCCACAGGGTCACAGCCTCCTTCAGGCATCCACCTACTCCAGCGTGGGGTCCTCCACGGGCTGCAGGTGGATACCTGCTCCACCGTTAAGGTCCATGGGCTGCAGGGGGACAGCCTGCCTCACCATGGTCTTCACCACGGGCTGCAGGAGAATCTCTGCTCTGGTGCTTGGAGCACCTCCTCCCACTCCTTCTTCACTGACCTTGGTGTCTGCAGAGTTGGTCCTCTCCCATATCCTCACTCCTCTGTCCAGCTGCAGTCGCACAGGCTTTTTTCCCCCTTCTTAAATACGTTATCACAGAGGCGCTACCACCGTCAATGATTGGCTCAGCCCTGGCCAGCAACGGGTCCGTCTTGGAGCCGCCTGGCGTTGGCTCTATTGGACATAGGGAAAGCTTCTAGCAGCTTCTTACAGAAGCCACCCCTGTAGCCCCCCCGCTACCAAAACCTTGCCGTGCAAGCCCAATACATCTGCCTATGCCTGTATTATGTTCCTAGATTATCCAAACTAGGTGGCTCCAGTAGCATATGGAATACAGGAGGACTTCTGTAGTTAGGTCCCATGTCCTGGGGAAGAACTTGAAGAAGGCTAGGTACCTGTGAGATTAAGGGGTCAGGAACAGCCATAGGAGTTTGGGAAAACAAATACTATTTCTCTGAATGCATCTAAAAACATGAAGAAGAAGAAGATTGTTTTAGAGGAAGAAAAACTGATACAGAAAGGAGAGGACATGAGGGGCACAGTATTTGTCCTTTATCTGCTGAACGTCATACATTCATCCACCACATAGGGCCCTTTCAGTCATATTCACAGCACCTGGATATACTGGATGCCTGTTTGAGAACTGATCAGACACGAATCTGATCTAAACTCTGGAAGAAAAATATCTAGCTTCATGACTAGACAATGCCCTAGCACACAGGAGTGAACTATTTATTTCTACATGAGTCAGCTCTGCCTTGGACTGGCCATTGTACAGCCCAGTGAAGAAGTAATGCAAAAAAGTATCCACAGATGCTCCAGCGACTGCAAAGCTGCTTAGGGAAAAGCACTGATGGAAAAGGTATAACTCATCCTTCATACTTCCCAGGATTCCCAACTCAGAAATAATTGTGACCCATAAAGTTAATTCAGCATAGGTATTTTGAAGGAACTGCTATTGGACAGAAAAAGGTAGGAAAAGTTTCCTGAGCTGGTGTCCTTCTAAACACACTTTGTACTTGATAAAAAAGAAAATGGAAGAATGGAATACACAGGACAGAGGGAAGTCTCAGACACCTAACAGCTCCATTTCTAAGTGCTGAAGTGATTCGTTCTCAGCTGGATATTGACTCACATCTGATCTGATCTGAATTCTCTCAGTGCCAGGAGGCACACAAGGTGCGAACATCGTTCTTCCACTTCTATTGGTCCGCGGCTGCGTGCTCTGGAGTCAAGGGCCACAGCGCAGTCTTCCGTCGGTTTCCCTCTCAGGACACGACCGATCCAGTTCCATCTCCTCCTCCTCACTTCGTTACCGATTTTCTCCATCCCCGCCATTTCTGATGCTCATCGTTTCTGCAACTTTTTTTTTTTTTTTTTTTTCTTCCCCGGGAGGAGGTAGTTGGCCTCCTGCCCAACCCCCATGACTTGGAGGGCCAGTGGTTTTTCTGTCAGGGTGGCCTTCCCTTAGGCTGCGTTGGTTCGCGGCACCTTCTTCAATTTTATCCGGTGCACCCTCCAGAGAGGGATCCCCTATCCACCACCCAGGGGACGCGCCTTCTAGCCGTGCAGCCCCAGCCGAAGGTATTGACTCACATACTTTTCCATATATCTAGGAACTACGTTTGGTGCTCAGCAAACATCTTTGGAAGGAGAAGGGAGATGCACTATATGCTAGCCTTACTTTTTTAAACAAAACGCTATTCAGTTGAAAATTCTGCTTTCTTCAGACAGGGCCAATATGACAAGCTCTTTGCAAAAAAGCAATTGTTCTTCATCCAGTCCAAAGTTTTCCTTTGGTGCTAAACAACTACATTTTTAAAGTACAAAGGCAATCTAAATTCTTATTTATAGCCACAGGAACTACTAGGTTGATTTTTCTAACTAAATTATTAAAATATTTTCAGCGTCTGTTTATAGAGTGTGGCTAAGGAAGAGACCACTACCACAAGAGACCCTTATTTAATGTATTTGTTCTCTGTCATGTGTTTGTAGGTCTCTGTATACAACATATGTGCCTGTTACTGTACATAGTAAACCTGTCACTCTAGGATGAGTGGCTGTTTTGTTTCAGTAATGTCACTCTATGGGGAAGGAAGGGGTACAAACATTAGATCATCTGTATTTTCTGCTGGCTTAAACTGAAAATCCCATTAGCTGAAAAGTTAAAATGAGTTGATCATTTATGTACACCCCGAAGTACACATCATCTGGGGAGCTCCTGGACTGGAGTAGAAAGGATGATCATGTCTGTGTGCGTTGGCAGAACAACAGCTTATCACATAAGTTTACAGCTCCATAGAGATCATTCATTTCACCATTTTGTTTCAAATGCTAACCCGGAGAGGCCCCTGCAGGGATGGGGAGGGTGGTGCACATCCAGGATCACTCCATTTCAGTGTCTCAGTTAGCAAGGCCAACAGTGCTATTTGTAGAGGAGGTTTTAGAGGTATATGCATTATCCACCCAAAACCGGACAGAAGCTATCCAACAAGTAGCTAACAACCAGTTCTAGTTACTACTAATCTTGGTTGGATCCAAACCTGTAACATACAGGGGAAAGTCATTCTATTCAATACTGATCCCCAGAGACCTCGGACCCTCCCTGAAGTCTCTGAGGTTGGATATTGCTGATCTAAGTTTTCTTCACAGTACTAGTGTCCTTATTTTTATAGAAAACAAAATTATCTGTACAGCTTTCATATCTCACATGAAGTGATCTATCCATAATGTTAATTGCTTGGATTTTACTATGCCAGCAGTCCAGTCACAAGAGAAAAGCAAGTAATCCATTTCCTTATTTGAAAGCCAGAAGCACATAATGTTTATTAATAAAGAGCACGGTTTACATAGATTTTACTGTTATTGACCATAAAATGGTGTATACTATAAACAAGGGTGAAATTTCTAACTAATTAGGCTGTGAAGATCATATTTAATGGAGTATATAAACTTAGGTTCTTTACAAACCTTTAGGGTCTTATTCATTAAGTGTATACATATGCAGTCTTTATGCTGAAACAGGATTTTGACGCACAATTCAAGGTTAAATAACCCACCTTGAGATTCACAAAATAGAACAGCTTACATGTTCCAGTTCTTTTAGCTTTTAAGAAAGGAATCAAGTGAAATATGATGCACCTTCCTCAGCCAAAGAACTCTAAATACATCCAGGAAAAAAAAAGCTGTAATTACCCAGACACTTAAAAAATACAGTCAGCAGGAGAACAATAGTGTTTGCAACGTACATTTTTATCTCCTCATGTCCTGATTCAGAATGCAGTTAGTTAACTCTTACAAGGAAAGCTTGTACACTTGTTTTTCCTAGATCACCTATTACCACTGTGCAGGCTGACAATCTTGCTATACTGATGACCTAAGGATTTGGACTTCTTTTTGCAGTTCTCTCAGCAAAACGTTTCAGCATATATGTAAGCATCAATGACATCAGTGGGACTTGCGCATATTTGCAAGCGCTTTGTTAAAGTAAAATGCTGTGGTAAAACGAATAAAATCTCATATGGGCCCGTTCAGTGAGAACAGAATTTAACTCATCACATGGAGCATTATTAGTCATGGGCCGCTAGATGAGGAATGGCTAACCCATTAACACTGGACTCAGTCCAGTCTTTGTTCAGTCAAAACTTCTAGCAAATTCACTTAAGCCTAAGACCATCCTGCATGAGTATACTTACATGAGTATTTGCCTGTTTTACTCCAAATCTTGCGTCTGACTCAATCCCTGACCCAAAGCCAAACTGGTGTCCTTGAGAGCTTTCCTACTAGGTGAGATCCTCAGGACCAGTGTGTCACCACCTGTATTGATACCTAGTTTGCATTAGCTGTGGCTATGACTTCAGTAGCCTTTCAGTCACAGAATGCACAGAATTTCAGTCTTTTTTTTATTTTGTTTCCATTTTTGTTTCAAAAAACCTGTAATTAGAGGCCTGTAGGTGTCATAACCATAACTAAGGTGTGGCAACCACTACTCTGAGGAAGGTATTACTATTGGAAGATAACAAAACAAATATTATCATGTCATTGCAGAGACGCTACAATGCTCTTGTAATTCTGGATTATGGACTTGCTTTGTCTTAATGTCAGAATACAAACTAGATTCTGTTTTAACAAACTTAACAATTCTATCTATGTTACCTTTTGGAGTCTCTCCCATTTAGATTGAAATCCTTAAATTAACTGTGTTCCCCACTTGTTGTTTAGGTTGATGCTGCCCTCTTCTGAATATACTAGATTACGACATTCACTTCCCAGAAATTTCAGGACGCTCGGAAAGCAGGCAATTAGTTATACAGCAATCACCAAGTAAGAAAAAAGAATCTTTTCTTTTTAATATCACATAGCTCTTCAACTTTGATTGGCTTGTATCAGAAAGGACTTGGGTAAGACACCATCTTTATCTCGAGTCCTTCAAGGACAAGTCTTACTGTACTTTTATCGTCTCATATTCTATCATGACGACAGCTTTCTGCCGCCATTTTGCAATGCAAGCATTCATTACCCACTTGTTACGCTTCCAGAAAAGCCTCCTCGTGCTTTATCCCACATGGCCTTTCAGGTATGGCAGAAGGTAACTGTAAAACTATTTCACTGTTCTCTTCCACATCACTCCATATACCCTGCCTATAAGATATCTGTGTTCAGTACTGGTTTTATTGTGCTTTCCTGCCCATGCACTGCAGTTTCTACACTGACTATAAGCCTTTTGGGGCAGGGACTATCTTTTTTTCTGATTGTGGTCAGCATTTAGTACAGTACAATGTTTGCTGGAGCTCTTTTCTGTTGCCACAATGCAATTATTAAACTTGCTCAGAAAGAAATGAAACCAGTCATTGATTAATAATATTTTTCACAATTAAATCACTATGGGCATATTAGTGATCTTGTGCTGTGGATGATGAACCCACATGAGTGAGCTTATTGATTCTTCATGCAACTAGTTTACATCCAACTCCACTGGAGTTTGCAATCTGGTCCTAAACATGTTTGAATATATGATAAATGCAAATTACTAATGAATAAGGGAGATGAATGAAGAGAAGGAAGAGAGAACTATAACATTCCCTTTAAAAAAACAAGAAATTGAGGCTGTTTGATGGAAATGGGCTCTTATTTTGTTAATTGAGGGACCTACAGTAGAAGAGTGAATCCAGTTTCTGGTTGGGATGTCAACTTGTGAAACATCAAAAGTTGTCACGGAGAGGAAACAGTCTAGGAGGTTCCTGGAGTGTGTGGAAGATAACTTCCTGCACAGCTGGTGAGGGAGCCAACCAGGGAAGGCGCCCCAATGGACCTCTTGTTTGCGAACAGAGAAGGCCTGGTGGGTGATGCGATGGCTGGAGGCTGTCTTGGGCATAGCGATCACAAAATGATAGAGTTTTCGATTCTTGGAGAAGTAAGGAGGGGGGTCAGCAGAACTGCTACCTTGGACTTTCTGAGAGCAGACTTTGGCCTGTTTAGCAGCCTGGTTGACAGAGTGCCTTGGGAGGCAGTCCTGACGGACAAAGGAGTCCAGGAAGGCTGGGCATTCTTCAAGAAGGAAGTCTTAAAGGCACAGGAGCAGGCCATCCCCATGTGCCAAAAGACGAGTCGGTGGGGGAGACAACTGGCCTGGCTGAACAGAGCTTTGGCTGGAGCTCAGGAAAAAAAGGAGAGTTTATGACCTTTAGAAGAAGGGGTAGGCAACTCAGGAGGACTACAAGGATGTCGTGAGGTTATGCAGGGAGAAAGTTAGAAGGCTCAAAACCTAGCTGGAACTTAATCTGGCTACTGCTGTAAAAGAGAATGAAAAATGTTTCTACAAATACATTAGCAACAAAGGAGGGCTAAGGAGGATCTCCATCCTTTATTGGATGTGGGGGGAAACATAGCGACAAAGGATTAGGAAAAGGCTGAGGTACTTAATGCCTTCTTTGCCTCAGTCTTTAATGGTCAGACAAGTTGTTCTCCATGTACTGACCCCCCTGATCTGGAAGACGGGACGGAGAGCAGAATGAAGCCCCCATAATGCAAGGGGAAATGGCTAGCGACCTGCTACACCACGTAGACACACACAAGTCTATAGGGCCAGATGGGATCCACCCAAGGCTACTGAGGGAGTTGGCAGAAGTGCTCACCAAGCCCCTTTTCATCATCTATCAGCAGTCCTGGCTAACTGGGGAGGTCCCAGTTGACTGGAGGATAGCAAATGTGATGCCCATCTACAAGAAGGGCCAGGAGGATCCAAGGAAGTGCAGGCCTGTCAGTCTGACCTCGGTGCCAGGGAAGGTTATGGAGCAGATCATCCTGAGTGCCATCACATGGCATTTACAGGACAACCAGGTGATCAGGCCCAGTCAGCATGGGTTTATGAAAGGCAGGTCCTGCTTGACTAACCTGGTCTCCTTCTATGACAAGGTGACCCACTCAGTGGACGAGGGAAAGGCTGTGGATGTTGTCTACCTGGACTTTAGTAAAGCCTTTGACACCGTTTCTCACAGCATTCTCCTGGAGAAACTGGCTGCTCATGGCTTGCATGGGCTGGGTAAAAAAATGGCTGGGTAGCCAGGCCCAAAGAGTTGTGGTGAATGGAGTTAAATCCAGTTGGTGGCTGGTGACAAGTGGTGTTCCCCAGGGCTCGGTGTTGGGGCCAGTTCTGTTTAATATCTTTATCAATGATCTGGACAAGGGGATCGAGTACACCCTCAGTAAGTTCGCAGATGACACCAAGTTGGGTGGGAGTGTTGATCTGCTGGAGGGTAGGAAGGCCCTACAGAGGGACCTGGACAGGCTGGATCGATGGGCCGGGGCCAACTGTATGAGATTCAACAAGGCTCAGTGCCGGGTCTTGCACTTGGGTCACAACAACCCCATGCAACGCTACAGGCTTGGGGAAGAGTGGCTGGAAAGCTGCCCAGTGGAAAAGGACCTAGGGGTGTTGGTCAATAGCTGGCTGAATAGGAGCCAGCAGTGTGCCCAGGTGGCCAAGAAGGCCAATAGCATCCTGGCTTGTATCAGAAATAGCATGGCCAGCAGGACTAGGGAAGGGATCGTCCCCCTGTACTCGGCACTGGTGAGGCCGCACCTCAACTACTGTGTTCAGTTTGGGGCCCCTCACTACAAGAAGGACATGGAGGTGCTGGAGTGTGTCCAGAGGGGGGCAACGAAGCTGGTGAAGGGTCTAGAGCACAAGTCTAATTAGGATTGGCTGAGGGAGCTGGGGTTGTTTAGCCTGGAGAAAAGGAGGCTGAGGGGAGACCTTATCGCTCTCTACAACTCCCTGAAAGGAGGCTGTAGCGAGGTGGAGGTTGGTCTCTTCTCCCAAGTAACAAGTGACAGGACAAGAGTAAATGGCCTCAAGCTGCACCAGGGGAGGTTTAGGTTGGACATTAGAAAAATTTCTTCACCAAAAGGGTTGTCAAGCATTGGAACAGGCTGTCCAGGGAATGGTTGAGTCCCCCTCCCTGGAGGTATTCAAAAGACAGGTAGATGTAGTGCTTAGGGACATGGTTTAGTGGTGGACTTGGCAGTGCTAGGTTAATGGTCGGACTTGATGGTCGGACTTAAAAGTCTTTTCCAACCTAAACGATTCTATGATTTTATCCAGAACTTGAGTTTCTCATTCACTCAGTGCAAGAAATCAAACTGCAGCAGTCTAGTATGAATCTGAATCATAATTTGAGTGTGCCTCACTCAAAATGGTGGAGGCTTCCTCTCTGTCCCCAAGCTTGACTCTATTCCTTCCTTAGTGGTTCTGCTGACCACTCAAAACAGATCATCACATTTTTACAAGTAATTTTTCATGTCTGTATCATTATTCACTAAAATGGTACTATGAAGGCTTTATTTCTTGATGCATTTCACTTTCAGACAAGAACAGTACAAAGAAATTAGTTTCAGTTCTCATGGGGTTGTACAAACTTATCTTCTGGTTTTGGTGGTTTTGGTTCACATCTGTGTTCACACCCTCCAAGGTTTGCTTTGAGTTTCACATTCAAACAAACTGATAATATGCCAAAACCACCAAGTTTGTTATGCCCTGGGCCATATTAGCATGGGAGCTATTCATAAAGCACACAAAGGTTTTCTTTTTGGTGGGCTCAGCCTCACCAATCCCACACAATCCCAATGCTTACTAATCTCTTTGGAGCAGACGGTGTCTTCACAGCGAGCACTTGAAGGAACAGACCTCTAGACTGCCAGCATTAGAAGACTATTTTTAGGGCAGTAAAAATACAGCTAAGTGCAGTTCACATGACCAAATGCCTGCCCAAGCCAGTCAGAACTTGTACCTGTGGCAACATCAGTTACTTCAAAGTTCATTCCTGGTAATCAAAGTAAAATGACAATGTAAAGCTATGAAACATGTTTAAATAAACTACTAATTATGATCATCTGTAAATAAGCTATTGTGCTAACACAGTACTAATACCTTTTAATGCACAGCCCAGATTATCTTTGAAGTTGCGTATCATCTGCAGTACTGAACTTTGAGGTTACTTGTAACAAAGAGTGTTTAGATCAATTTAGAGGTGGAAACCTTACCATAGTCCCCCAGTGGGCACTTCTGTGTGTGCATCTGAAGGGGAGCTTGAAGAGCTGGGGCAAGCAAATGCTCCAAATGTGGTTTCTCTGTAAAGGAATGTAACAGCAGACTGAGCAGGGCAATTTAGAGGCACATCTGGTGCTGAATTCCCTGGCACCTTCTGGCACTGCCATGCAAAATTGGAGTGGATGCAAGGAGTCAGTTGAAGAAACAGACAATTAAAGAAGAAACTTAAATTAACCCAGAACTTACCCTGCCTGTTGAAAAGGAAATTGCTACAGTGGCTAGCCCCTAACACTCCAGGGAGCATGAAACATTCCTCAGGACGTTAATTGTTTTTTCTCTCCCCAGTTGAGACAACTAAAGCCAACATTTTCAAATTTGAAATTTGGTAACTAGGCACCTGTTTAAGTATTCAAAGAAATGAGCCTGGTTTTTGAGAGTCACTGCCATGGCAATTCACACCAAAGCCAGTTGAAGTCACCAGAAAGCTTGGCCCTTCTGGCAACAAGGTTATAAAGACATAAAAGATTAACTTTTTATTCTTTCAAAAAATGTTTTGAGCACTGTAAATACCTCCCTGTGTTTAAAAAGTCTTGGGATTCTTTTTAGGCTAAGAGATATCTCAAAGAACCTCCTTATGTCACAAAGAAGGGAGAAAATGAGCCCAGGGAGAAGAAAAGCAAACCTACCTGAAAGCTGAATGTGAGATGAGAGACAGGAGGGAAAAGTTGATCTGCTGCTAAGAAACAAGAACCTTGGGCTTGGGAGAGCTGAAATTCTGAGCAGGGCACCAACTTCTGCTCCTCTGGGCACCAACGCTTTGGCAAATCATTTAGTTTCTCTCAGTTTTCCACCTATGAATGAGCTAATCTTTTTTTCCAGGGTCTGGTGTGAATTAACAGTGCATGTACAGCTCAAGAAAGATATAAAGCACCAGGGAGTACTGCACTGCCTACACCAAAAATTAAAAGATCATGAACTAGGCCACCCAAATCAAGAGATTCATAAAAATAATAAATCTGGGTTTGCTTTTATTGGTCTTCCTGTTTTGCACCTTCTACATGCATTTTCAAAATTAATTTAGTTTACTTTGAGAACTAGATTCTTCTCTTAAGGAAAAGTGAGATTCTCATGAGAACTAGATTCTTCTCTTAAGGAAAAGTGAGATTCTCATGCAAGTCTATGGGTAAAGATAAAAAGGGAAAATAGTCTTGTTAAAAAACATGCCCTTGTTTTACTAGTACTGAACTATCATCATGTTAAATGCTTTAATGTCCCCTGTTTGCCCCACATCACACAATTGGTTCTTGAGCAATGTGGTCAAATAGGCCAGCACTTTCTGCTGTTCTGCGTTATTTTAAAAATGAAATGTCACTTCTATTTTGTTTTCTATTTTTCCTAATTAAATATTATTTTAAGATGAGGCACTATCTGCTTCCTTCATGATAAGTTCATCATGATATATATAGTGCTAATTGAGGTAATACTAGAAGTCCATTCCAGTGCTAACAGGGACTAAAATCAAACAGTGCTGAGTTGCTTGTGGGGTGTTATTACATTGATTAAAAAAATGAAAATAAAGATAGAATGATCACAATTGCTTTTATGCTAACAGGATTGTCCATATGCAAATAGTTAACCATTTCTGGCCAGATATCTCTTAAGATGCTATTTGTTGAAATAATGCAGAAGGGAACTGATTAGCAATAGAGATGGGCTAGAGAGCTGAAAGGTGTTTGTTCAGCTATCTGATATGAAAAATAAATGAATGTGACGGTGGTTTCACCACTTCTATATCCATGGAGTTAAATGTGGGACCACACAGACTGCCATAATAAAAGCCACCTGATACCTGGCCTAAGGCACTGATTATTAATGTATTAAAGCTCCCTGCCTGATCAGTAATTTTTTAATAAAGACAGTACATCACTGGAAGTCAAATAGGCTGACCCATTAGGCAGAGTATGTGGATGTGCCTGCAATTTTGCACATGTGTTCTGGCATAGCCTGTCTTTACAAAGATGCCAGACTTGGGTCAGAGCCCCTGTTTATTTCCTTTATACCTCCTATTATAAGTCTCAGTAGGACTGAAAGATCACTGTTAAAATTCAAGACTGTGATTTGCGAGCCACCTACGGTGTTTGATGCCCAGTTTCTCATCTCAGTGGGATTTCCAAATTCTTCCAAATTCCCAAATACTTTAAGTAACATTGGAAATCTCAGCCCAAATCTCTAGCCTCATTTTGGGCTCATTTGAAACTTGCATTGTCTCCAAAGGGAGCTTGATTGGGATTTATAATTAATCCTACTATACGGGTAAAATTACACTGGCAATAGCTCAGCCAATTCCCTATAGCTGCTCAAGTCTGTCAAATCAGCTCTTTAATCTGATGGTGAATTATTTAACCACCACACCAGAGCCAGCATATCACAGGGGCTTCAATAACTTCTATTTATGTTCTGAATATGTCCATAGCAGCTGTTAGAGTGTGAATAATGATTTCCATAGAGACCTTCCTTGCATTCCTGTACAAAGCAAAGATTGGAAGAATTCAAACAAACTGGGTGATTTACAGATCTTAACTTTAAGAGTGATCACAATCATCATCAGAATAATTGCTTCACCAGGGAAAGCCATGCTCTTAAAAGTCCCTGTAAAGAACTACACCGACCACCTGAAAAGAAGCCAGGCCCAAGTACCCACTTTGGCACACTACAGCGAACAGGATTCTCCATTAAAAGAGCAATGTCGGTCAGCATTTCCAAAATATGTTTTTGCCCAACATATTTCAGTATTGTAAAAATGACTTCATTTAGAAATGTTATTTTTTATTTATTACATGAAAACTGAACAAATTTTGTCCGAAAATGTCTGTTCACTGCTAACAACTCAAGAAAACTGGAAAGTAGTTTTAAATAAATTTTAAATATACTTTAAAATCCTACTGTAATTAAGGAGCAATACATAAAAGTAATAAATTTTAAAGGAATAAACACACAAAATGAAAACAGTGCAAAATTTTAGCAGACATTTTTTAGAAGGTGTGAAGTCAACTTTAAAGTACTTTAAAGACATATACATGTTAACAACTTTGTTTCATTTTTGCAATATACTCTGATGAACAGAGAGACCAAGGAAAAGAGTATATAATCTTGAGCAGCTTTTGAATTCACTGATTTGATTAATGGTCCATTTGTAGTTTGACAAAAACTCCCCAATGGAAACAATATAACATCTTCAACCTACATAACATCCACTGATTGCAGAGAAAGTTGCAACCACAATTGGTTTCTGGGAACTACATAAATAGTGTTCCATTTTGCAGGTGATACGGGTAGAGATTAAGCAAGCTGGCAAAAGGTACAAACACTGCATGAAGTAGAGGTGAAGCCTTGGCCCTAGAGAGATGAAAAGCCAGTTTCATCAATCGCTGTACTAAAGCCAAATTTCCTCAAATTTGTATATTAATCTCATGATTATCTTTGTTCCTATTACCATACAAACCTAGATCCAAAAATGAGCAGTGGAAAATAACACATGCTTTCTCCCCCCCGCCCCCTTTCTCTCATGTGAAATTAACTTTTACAAAGTCATAAAAATGAAGCCTCCCGAGGCCCCAAAAGCTATTCCCCACTCCACTAGTGTCTGTCAGTTCTTCTCTCTACCTTCTTGTTTTATGAAAGCGGACCGGCAGTGGGAGTCAATGGGAATTTACCACTTCCTTTCATGGAAGCAAAGTTCTGTCTCCAGTCTCCTCATTGCCTGCCAGTTTTTGAAAGAAATGTTGCTAGAGGCAGGAATACTTCAAAAAACATCCAGCAGATTTCTAAAGTCAGCTTTAAAAGTGTCCTTTAAGAGTTTCCCTGAGGTGTTTATGGCTTATATTGCTCAATTAGCTACTTTATACTGCAGTTTTTTTCTTCAAAAGCAACCTCTGACTAATTGTAAATTCTTAGAAATATGCTTCATATTTTAAAAGTCCTATTTTACAGCTGCAATAAGGTCCTCCAGGTCACATATTAGAGGCCATAATGGCACATTTTGGCCATCAAAATCCATTACTGGACTTCAACTCCCACCCCATCATCATGATGGGTGTCTCCAGCTCATTAGCTTTACCTAGTAACGAGCTGATGTTAGCACCTGTTCTCACAAAATGGATTTAATAGAAACAGGGCCAGGCTGAATGCATCTGGGGAAGTTCAGTTCTGAGGGCTGGCTGAGTCCATCATAAACACGTGGAAGTTTTATAAATTCTCAGTGTGCACAGACCCTGGGGTTTAGTAGTTTTGACACTGGACTTCAGTAAACAAATTATTTGAATGACCAGCCCAAAGCACATTTCATTCTCTGTATACATTGGACAGCTAAACATGAAAGCTGTAGAACTGGGGGTAGCTGAAGTTCTGAATCTTTAAAAGCAGACAGCTCTAGCACCAAGGACTTGGGATAAATACTTCCAGGTTGGGCTCAGTTTTGAAAGAATTCTGCTGATTTTCTATATAGTGTTTTTACCTGACTCACAATAATTACAATAGAAGAACCAAAATTTTATGTCTTAATTAGAAAGTAGCATTCTCCCCAGAATCGCTTATGTTACAATGGTGGGCAAATATACAAAGTATTGCAGGAGACTTATGCTCATCTAAAACTGTATAATTTCCATTGTATAAAGAAAACTTTTTCACCTTCCTTTTTTCTACTCACATAAAGAAGCATTGCACCTATGCTCACAGTGAGTTAATGAAAGATTTGCTTCCACTGAAATGATTTAAATGTTTGGGACGTCACCAAGAATTTTAGCAGCTTGAGCTGATTCATTAACTGGTAGAAACCTCTTGTCTGCAGGAACATTTGTAAAAAAGCAACTTGAAACCACTATTCATAATTCCTTCTTTTAGAAAAAGATGAATAGCACTAAATAACTCAATATTTTGCAGCTTGTCTACGCCTTGTTCCCAAAGTAATGACAGTCCAGCTCCAAAGACACTTGGAAAAGAACTCCCAATGGGAACACGCAGAGGTTGGCAATCTCTAAAAACAAGGTAATCTTTAATAGCTCTTTCTTTCAGACTGAATATGGAATCTGTCATCACAGCATTTTTTGAGTGAATCTGACACAAGCCAGGGAACGGATCATCCTTACACAGGCTGCCCCAAAAAGCAACCTTGAGTGCATTTGGACCTCAGAAGAGAACAGAGCAGGACCAGCAAGGAAGTGTCAGACATGTAGATGTTCCAAAATCTGGCAAGCCTTTGCACTGGCTTCCAGCTCTGACTGCATCACAGCTCTCCTATTCCTAATCCTTCCAGCATGTCTCTCTTCAGAATAGGACCTCTTGAGCACAGCAGAGTAACCCCAGAAATGCTAATTTAGGGGCTGGGGAAAGGCAAGTTTCATTGCTGTGCTCACTGGGCTTGCATAAATGCCTAGGTGGCTAAACTCTCTCTTTTTTTTTTTTTTTTTTTAATCCTTCTCTTCTTAGAAGAGGTCATAATTTTGGAACAACTTTAGCATTTACTTGTTCTGTTCTAAGATGAACTTAGGGTACAGAGATTACATCAACTGCAAAGAAGAATTGATTCTCACAACTCAAACCCGTGTGAATAAGATTCTGTACATGACAAAGAGCTTTCCAACCTCTGATGCAATACAGCCATCACTTTCAACATAGATCCATTCCTGTTTACTACATGTAAATATTTATTAGTGTAACCTGGGACAGGATTGTCTGAGGACACACAGTGGTAACCAGAACTAGAAACCTAACAGGGTCACATTTCCCAATATATTCTGTTTAATATATTTACAGTCGAAAGAAATAAGTCTCATTTCAGACTCCTATAACAGGCAAGAACCCAATGGGTGTCTTCGTGCTTCCAGGAGAGGCTGTGGCACCTCCAGCCTTGGGGTTACTCAGAACTATGTTATTATGACACTGAGCAATCTGTTACAACTTTGAAGCTGAGTTTCTTTGAAGTTAGCCTTGCTTTCAGTAGGGTTTCAACCAGGAGACCATCAGAGGTCCCTTTCAATCTAGATTACCCTGTGACTTAATACCTCCATACCATGCTGTTTTAAGTATCTAGAGATCACTTCTGTTTATGTCTGTTGGTTTCCATTTTGATATGCCTGTTTTGTATTATCCAGATTATGCCTTACATCCTCTCCTCACTGAGCTTACACAAATGGAAGGCACAGTCAGAGCTGCATGGCAGAACCAGGGCTCTCATTCAGTACAGCAGGCAAAGCACATCCTGAACTTTAAACTGAAGGGCAGTTGCACTGACACCACAGAACTATTCCCATAGTTTCTCCTCACTCTGTGTATTGGTCAAGTCATATTTGTGCTACACATCTTCTCAACTGACAATGCATAACACCGGAGCTCTCTGGGTGAAATCTGCTATCAAAGTGAAATTAAATATTTATCTAATTCAATTAAAAACATTCAGGATTCAACTCCTGTCATAAGAGTTCTATTACAATTAATAAAACCAGATTCATTATATGGCAAATTTCCTGTATAAAACTGAAAACCATTGGATTAAAACTACTATGGAGCAGCAAAATGTTTACATGATGAAATATTAACAGTCTTCCAAAGCAAAGTGAAAATGTGGAAATGAGGCAAGCATGAATGTGAGGTAACAATCTGTATTTCCCAAAGTCCAGAATTCAGGGCAGCCCCCATATCCAGTGTATGAAAAGCCAAACCACTGCGACTGAGAGCTGAACACAAAACCTGAAATGTCCAGAGCTGCATGCTAGCCTAGCCTAGTCCCCTTCATAAAAAAACCCTTTTTATGAAGTGTAATGTGATTGACAGTAAGAAAAATTCTGAATTATTCACCAATAACATACCAACCTCCCAGAATCAGGACTTTTAAAAAGTTTATTGCTGAAGAGGCTAGTAACACATTTCATAGCTAACTATATACATTTATGCATGCCTCCCCACTAAGGTACCATGATGCTGCTTTCCGTGGCAGAGAAGAATAATTCCCACCAGACCATGTACTGGGGTCTGGAAGAAGACAGAATAAATAATCAAGATGCTTGCTCCTCCTGCTCTTGAAAACTCCCAGGTGCAGCGCTAGGGTTGCTGAACAACACGAACAGAGCAGCAGCATAATCGCCCAGACACACACACATGCCAGGACAACAAAGTAATGCCTGGCTTCTCAGCTCACGCTAACCTGCATAGATCCAATGCAGTCAAAAAGCTGACATTGATTTTTGCCAGCTGAAAATCTGCCCTGAACCTTAAAGCAGCTGGACAACATGGCTGAATATCAGATGCCTTCAATTTAAGATAACTACATTTGCCCAGCTGAACTCTTTATTAGAAAGCTATATTCCTTTTGTAACTGAGCATTGCTTTGTATAGCCAATATATACAGTGGGTGTCCAAAGCACAGGCTTTGTGTTTGGAGAGATCTAAAAATATTAGCCAAATATAATAAATATCAATGGTCAAATAGCATAGATCTCTCCCTGAAGGTAAAGAACACCCTCTTAATGAAAAAAAACTTGCAATCATGTTGGATCCATCTCCAATTTAGACCTTGTATTTTCCCCTGTCATCAGGGTTTCAATTGCCTTTGCTATGAGCTCTCGGTTTCAATTTACAGAGCATTAGCCCTAGGCTCCTCATCAGCATCTTCAGGTCCACTGGGACATGCATTCCAAAACACCGAGCAGTTGGAAGAGCGTCAACAAAATCCTGAGTGACAAACAAAGCAGACCAGTTGCCCAAGGAAATGGGGGATACCCCAGTATTTAGGAGTGCCAAGTGGATCCAAAGCCATAGGGGCTGAAAGAGTCTGAAGATGTTGACAGGGAGCTCTCCCTAATGAAGGATGTCTACTGTTTCATTCAGATAAGTAGCCTACAAGCCAGCAAAGTGAAAAACAAAAGCACCCAGGAGGAGTCATCAAAATCATAGGTATATAGAGATTCTATGTATTTGTGTCGCTCTTATTACTACAACATGCCACATAAAGTGGAGACAATATGTCAGCAATATGCATCACAATAGAAAACAAGTTAACACAACAAGAATCACAAGGGCCACTGCAAGCAAAGGTGATTAGATCTCAGCTGGCTTCTCTCTCCAAGTGACCTTCTTAAAACAAAGGTGCATGCCCATACATAAGCCCTTACTTTCCCTGCTTGATGTCTCACTCCTTGTTAATCTGTTTTCCAGTACAATATACCAGCCCAAGCACTTGAAGGAGCATTAGCAGTATGCTCCTTCTTGGCACTGAGTGCACATGGCAGCTGCATAGCTTGTAGTCAGTGAATTTTGCAGCTGGTCTGGTAGCAGTTGGCAAAAACCTACTGTCCAGATGGACATTAAATTTGCATTATTTATAATATATCAAAAGTGAATAAACCTATATCAAAGTGACTTATAAGGACATTTATTTAGGAACTTGTTTCTGACGGTTCTGAAGCCACTTTCATCCAAGCAACGCTTAGATGCTGAATGCTTTACTCACCCATAGGAAAAAGTTCCACAGCTCTTGATCACTGTTAACCCTTACATACGCCACATGTGTGGAAGGAGAACTGAGAAGTCCAGTCCTTTTCAGATTATTAACTTAAACTTCATAAACCCATTTATGAGTACAGCACTTGTGTCTGAGAGCATAAATTGTGCAAGGATCTGGCCTGCTGAAGTCTTCCTACTTGCAATGTGAAGGAATGGAAAAGAGGCAGGTCACAAGCTGAAGTTTTCAAATGAAAAAGTAAACAAACAGTCACTGGAGAGGTAAGCCACTAGGAGAGGCCAGTGCCTGATGGACTGTGTGACCTGAGTGCTATATCACACCAGACAATGCAAATAGGTTTCCTACAGTGTTCTTCCCATCTCCCAGCCAACTTTGAAAACTCCCTTTTATCACACAGATGGTAAGCTCCACAATGTCTATCACTCTTCAGAGTTCATAGAAAACAGTCATTCTTCATATTCAAAGTTCTTTAGCTTTGCAAAACAAAATACCATAATGGAGAATGATCAGGTGTGTCCTTTTTTTGAATATCCCGAACTGAGAAATAATATCTTTTGCTTTGAAAATGATAGCCTTTAAAAAGAAGGTCATCTTCATTTATATCTTCGGTTATTAGCACTTCGAGACTTGTCAGTATACAATCCATTTTGCTAATATAGGCTTTAAAAAATCTTAACTAAAACCCTCTGAAAAGAAAACAGGTCACAGGAAGATTATTTTTGTTCCTACAGAATGACAGAAATTGAGACTTCTTTAGGGCCAAGCAGTAGAACAACTGACAACTTCATCACTTTCTGAAGCTACTGTCAGATCAGCCCATGGATACTGCTTCAGCCCTTTCTTAATACCATCTGTGACTGAGTACATCACGATTTGTATAATTTTTATTCTCTCCTCATTCTGCTCAGGACATTAAGCATACTAATAAGACTTTCAAGCATGTGAACCAATCATGTAGAGTACACCACCACAAAACCACAAAAGTATTTCCATAGGGTAAGCAGACTGCGCAGCCCATGGTGTTTTAGCAATCCAAGGTCACTTGCCTTACAAATTACTCATTCCTAGATTCCACATCATTAAACACCTGATTCTATTCACTGAAAACAGCACTAGCTTCACTGGGAGAAAAATTATTAAATCAGCCATGACAGCTTTGCTCTAGGTTTGCTAATCCAGTATAAATAGTTAGAGTGCCTGTCACAAGTCCAATAGGATACAGCTGAACAATGTATCTCCAGTAGTGGCTGTTAATCACAGTTAAACAGATATTTGATGGAGATGACAGTTCCAGTCTAACAAGCAGGCACTTCAGAGGCTCGTGGTGCTGAAGGCAGTGCTGTCTGCACTGTATTGCCACTAATCCTACAGCCTGCTGGGAGCAGCCATGGGGAAACACCCTGCAAGGCAGCACAGCATTCAGGGGTGGCATGAAAGGAGCAAACTAGCAACCAGGAGGAATGTAGGTCTCAAGGTTTCATTTCCTCCTTTAGATATCCCAGGTAATGACAGAAAATAGCTATGAAGAATGGAACTAAAGTCACCATGGAGCAGAGAAACTGATAGACTCCACTATTAATAGAATAGAACAGAACAGAACAGAATATTTTGGTTGGAAGGGACCTACAACAATCATCCAGTCCAACTGCCTGACCAATTCAGGGCTGACCAAGTTAAAGCATGTTATTAAGGGCATTGTCCAAATGCCTCTTAAACACTGACAGGCTTGGGGCATCAACCACCTCTCTCAGAAGCCTCTTCCCGTGTTTGACCACCCTCTCGGTAAAGAAAACCTTCCTAACGTCCAGTCTAAACCTCCCCTGGCACAGCTTTGAACCATTCCCATGCATCCTATCACCGGATACCAGGGAGGAGAGATCAGCACCTCCCTCTCCACTTCTCTTCCTCAGGAAGCCATAGAGAGCAATGAGGTCACCCCTCAGTCTCTTTCTCTCCAAACTAGACAAGCCCAAAGTCCTTAGCCACTCCTCACAGGACATGCCTTCTAGCCCTTTCACCAGCTTTGTTGCCCTCCTCTGCATGCATTCAAGGACCTTCACATCCTTCTTAAATTGTGGGGCCCAGAACTGCACACAGTACTCCAGGTGAGGCTGCACCAACGCTGTATCCAGCAGGACAATCACCTCTTCTGACTGGCTGGTTATGCTGTGTTTGATGCACCCCAGGATGCAGTTTGCTCTCTTGGCTGCCAGGGCACGCTGCTGACTCATATTGAGCCTGCTGTCGACCAGCACCCCGAGATCCCCTTCTGCACAGCTGCTCTCCAGCCACTCCTGTCCCAATTTATACTTGTGCCCGGCATTACTCCATCCTAGGTGCAGAATCTGGCATTTTGACTTGTTAAATTTCACCCCATTAATCATTGCCCAATGCTCCAATCTATCTAGATCCCTCTGCAAGGCCTCTTGTCCCTAAAGAGAGTTAATAGCACCTCCCAGTTTGGCATCAGCAGCAAACTTGATAATGGTGCATTCAACTTCTGCATCCAGATCATTGATAATTGTGTCAAACAGGACTGGCCCTAGAATTGAACCACATTAAATCCCCACAGTATCCCGTTCAGCAAGATTACTGCCTACATTCAGCAACATGCAGTGCCAAAGTGTTGTTAGATTCAAGTCAACTCCTTTGTTGATGTCCTCAGCATTTTCTTTTACAAACGTTTAAAACTTGAGTTGAGTCTGATGCCAAAGTCCTTTTGATCAATTAGAGCAAATGTGTGTGAGTGAGGACATTTTCCAAAGTGATTTAGCATCAGCTGGCATTCTATTGCTGTATTTAGGGTGTAGACAGGCCTGTGCTTCAAACAGCTGTGCCAGTGGAGCAATTTACAATGCTTTGGTCCTCTCTACGTTTTCTTACTCTCTCTTATTTCCCTCTCCACTATACCAGCAGAGCTGCTATGGAAGTGCCCCTGTTACAATCAAAGTCAGCTGGCTTAATTTTGTTCCAAGTATAGATCTTTCTGAGCAAGCCTGTTTTGATGGTTTCTTCAGCAGCTTTGATGGCAGCCTTAAACACTGGGTTGGGAAGGCTAGTAGCAGCAACCTCTAGCCAGCATATCAAGTTATAGAAAGGGACATCAAACTAAACTAATGTTAAGACTAGTCACTCTGAAGTTTGCAAAAACTAAGTTAATCTGAAATGACACTCATTGTAGAGTCAGTGAAACATCTGTGTTTAAATGGCTTTGCACTTGCCTAGTATACCACAGACAAAACACAATTATTAACTAATGAATCAGGTGTCCAAAAGAATAGCCTCTAGTCTGCAAACAGAAGTGATCTATTTTCTACATCCAGGTAGTCCCATGGAATACTTAAGCACATAATGTTCACACCACTCAATCCTATCTTCAGCTATATGCAGCATTATAGTGTTGTGGACTGGTGGTTTTCCCCCCAAAAAGAATAAAAGAAATCTCAAAGACAAAGCTTCTCTTCCAGTAAAGAGTCAGGTTTTTTTCTTGTAATTAATATCATATTTTTGATATAGATTTTAAAGAACCAAGGTTTCTGTTTCTCAGTAATTCAATTCTACTTAATTATTCTAATACTGAATACAAATCCCAGAAGTTATTTAGCTTGCAACAATTACTTCTGTCTTCTTGTTACTATGCAGTAACGCAAGAAGAGCCTTAAAAATGCTTAATATTTCTGGTTATTCTGCATGGAAGAATGCAACACTGGCTTGATATTAAGCTTCCAGTTGGAAAAACTGAGCTATAAATATAAAATGTGTATTGAGAAGCACAACTTAAATTAGTTACAGTAGCACAAAGGAAGGACCAAGAAGATTTTGAGAAACCATTAAATCCAGATGTCCCAAATTAAGAATTTGCATCATGTTCCTAGCCCTTCCAAGACACTTAAGTGTCTGAGCCAAAGCCTACTGCAGGCAACAGGAGTGTTACTCCTCCAAACTAAGTGGCTTTGGATCAGGCCTCAAATCACAAAAGATTCAAGTGGGCTTCCTCCTAAAGTAAATCTTTGGCTTCATATATAGAAATGCATCACAGACTAACAAGAGTCAAGACAAATCCCTAAAAAAAGACCAAATCTCCCATTCCACTGTCACACCATTACTGAGAAACTCCTGCAAAAATACATTGCTGCTGTGGGTGATGTGCAACAGTGCTGAAGTTAAGACTGCTGCCCTCACTGACACTATAAAATTGTAATGCTTCTTTGCAAAATGAAAATTGTTTTCAAACTTTAGTGTACAGCCCCACATTGAGCAAGAGCAATTGAAAAATTGGTCAGAAGTTTGAATTGTGTAGGTGGAGTTGGGAATAAAAAGGACAAGAAATAAAAGAAATAAAACAAAGAAAAAGGAAAAGAAAAAGCTTCTTGAGGTGGTAGCTGAAAGAAGGTTTGTATAGCTATATACAAGGAAGCTGCTTCCTGTTGTTCACCATCTCCTCTGTTCTGGAAAGCAGGACTTGCACTTACCTCTGAAAGGAACAATATTATATCAATATGCTTCCCCCCCGCCCCCCAAGTATTTTTTATCTCTGCCCTGTCAATGGAAGAGTTTTATGGAAGTGATTAAGTGTTCATTGTCGCTTCCAAGGCACTGACTATTGATGTTCTCTGTACAGTGCTGAGAAGGGGGAGGGAGTAACATATTACATCCAACTCCCTCTACAAACTACGTAATTTGAATACAAGTAAAACAATATAAACTCATAAGTATTTCTGGATGGTTCTTAGTAATTTAAAAGTTAGTACCTCAGAACATAAGATTATTACATTTGAGACATTTCTTGGAGCTTGCATCTATGCACAAAAATTATTTTGTGAGTGAACAACCCAAGCATTTGGCATGACATGGAACTGTTCTGAGATCACAAGATGAAATCTTCAGCCAGTATAAAATGCCTCAGCTCCATCAGTTTTGTACTATACTATCAGCTGCACTTTGACAGTTTGTATAAATGGAGGAGTACATGGTTTCTCATTTGGATTAACAAAATGGTACTGGATGACCATAGGTACACTGTCTTTTGCTTCAAAGTTAAAGAGTAAGTGGAGTTTATGCGTAAGAATGCCCTTACTAAATGCATTGATTGTCACTTTCTTAACACATGTTTTACATTTGGCACAGCAACAATACAAAAGCATTTACACACTGGATCAGAGCCAACAGATGGTTCCTCCAAGCCATCAGTCTCAGAATCCTACCCAGTTCCCACTCCTTCCCAGAAAAAGCCTGGGAAAACAGATTGGGAAGATTCATAAGTACACACACATGATTTATATGTGCCTTTGTGTGTATGCATGCACATATATAGACACACATCTATGTCTATATATGTATAAGCATGTACGCATACAGTATGTTCTACATGCACAATAGACAGTGCTCAGATGTAAAATGTTATCTGGGCTCTTCAGGTATCTAAGACCCTCCCAAAAACAAAGTTTATGCAAAGAACTTTTTCCTCCATTCAGTGGAGATATTTCATTAAAAGACAATGCTATTTTGGGAAGGGCTAGAACTAAGACATCTGTAACTAGATACTCTGGTTTCTTCCAACAGGGTATTCCACATTTAGAGACCAGTTTCTCTGTTCCACATCTTGGCTGAAGGCCTGCCACAGCAGGGACTGCAATACCAGGTATGCCTAGACAGAGCTGGGGGTAGCTGTTGAGCCTCTCTTTGAAGGAGGTCAGGAACAGGCATTTCAGAGATGCGTGGCAAAAAGGAGAGGCCACATGCTGCAAGTACTGTTTTGGAGCCGGTGACTGCCACTTCCCACATTTCAGAAAGGAATTCCTCTCTCTGGCATTGCCATGGGGAAATTTCCTCATTTTGATAGAAAAGAGCAGCTTTTATTCTTCAAAAATTGCAGTACTTGAATTGCCCCTTGTCTGTGCTGATCACCATAACTGTTAATGCAAGAAAGGAGAAGAAAAGCGGGTGTCTGTAAGGCAAATATTTTAAGACATGACTTGTTGAGATGACTAGCTGAATATTTCCAGCTGGAGCCCATTTCTCTCCTAAATGCCATCAATAAAAACAGGACCTATTCTATACATCTGATTCTTGCTAGAGAAATGTACATATGGTTCTCTCGAAATTGTTCCTTGATTATTTCTTTTTATATCACTTTGATATTTACCACGGTCAACATCTGTACTTCAAGCCTCTATAAAAAAACTATGAGTATGCACTGCAGGTAACTCTTCCAGGCAAAAACCACATTAACTCCAGAAAAGCAACTATATACAAGTAAGTTTAGAAATAGGAGAATATTAAAGGTTTGCATTCAAGATCAGTAATTTTTAACCTTACAAAGGTCCACCAGACCTCACAAACAGACTTTTGCTTCTATAGCTTAGTCTCCAAGAACCCCAGTTGGAGCTGAAGGCCTTGCAAGAAGGCCCTCCAAAAGCAATAACCATGTGCCTTTCCCTACCTGTTTTCTCAGGCAGGGGGAGGCACGTGATACTATCTTGCTTAGGATTTGAGGTTTGTACAAGTTACCCTTCCTCCTAAGGGCATCATCCAGGAAACAGAAACATTAGTTAGGATCACAGCTTTCCTACTCCAAGACAGGCTCTGAGGTATTGCCCTATTGATACAACTGATCAGCAAAGGCCAACACCTGGAAGTATTTGTGCCAGAAACCACACAGCTCAAGCTCCTGAGATTCATAACACGAAAAAAAAAAGTTATTTCTGACTGGCTCAGAAATGCACAACAAAGTGCAGCCATTTTTCCACAGCCAAAAGGGGCCCACAGGCATACCAGAATACATAGGGTGATATCAACTGGTAACAAAACGAGAGGAAGTGCCACCTGACCCATTCCAAATACAGAGGTAGATCTGGCATATGACAAGGAAGCCAGTTCATCAGACAGGCTCTCACTTCAATGGGAAGAAACATTTCTGAATCAAAATTCAGAACATGAAGTATTTTTTATTTTACAGAAGACATCAGGCTATGGCTAACACACAGTAGCTTATTAGGAAACAAGATCAGAGCCCCGTTATCTAAAAAGATGTAATCTTTCAACAGAAAATCTATGGAATAAGAAATTGAACAACCCATTCAGGTTTTGTGGATCCTTCGTAGTTGACTGCCAAATGGAACCTAATACAAAGTAAATTGCTGGAAAAACCCAATATTGTTTTCCTACCACACATAAGATTGAGAAGGTTTTCTATTAAACACACATTTTCTAGCAAAAGTCATCACTAATCACCTTACTAATACGGAAGGAAACAGCTATTTACTCATCTCCAGCAGTTTGGAATTAGTCTTGCCAATAAGGCAAGGACCCAAAGAAAGTTTTGTTTCAGTTCTCAACCTTGACACAGACTTCTTGAATGGCCTTTAGGAAATGTTCTAATTACAACTGGGAATTAATTATAGCTGGAAATTTTCTCATTGAATGGATTTTCATTGGAAAATACTGATTCATAAAACCAATTTCCATGAAACATTATTGCACGTTCAACAAAGTTCTGCTGTAACACTGACCACTCTCCTGCCAGCTCACCTGGCAAGAATGAGATCTTCAGATTCATAGTTTTACTATGGGGACCTGTTTATGTAATGAGATTTCACAGGATGGCTCCGGGGAGTTGAGGGCAGCTGTCTGCTCCATTTTAGTAACAACAGAAAAACAAATTATATTTTCAGGGCTTTCAAGAATGTTAATTTTCTAGAAGTCCCTTTCTGTGAGAAGCTTCAGAATTTCCACGGTTTTCTCCCAACCAGAATAACTTTCTGGATCTTCCTGAAGTTCTCATGGATTTTTCTATAGAACAAAAGGTCTGAATTCCCATTGACTCTCCCTTCAGTCTCTTTGGGCCATGCTCAGCTGGCATAGCTTGTGTCCCATTCACACCACAATGACTCTCTCCACATCAACACAGGACTCCACGTCTCCCTGAACAAGGGTGCAATGACCCAGGAGAGAAGGTAGCTTGAACTGTCTGAGAAAGCCTCTCTCCACCTTGGTCACTATAGCAGAAATACTGAATACAGCCTTTGGTGTTTCAGCTCCCCCTCTGTCCCATGGCAGTTACCACTGTCTCTTCTTCCCCCCTCAGTCTTTCTTGGTTGATTTGAAAACACTCCAGGACAGAAGTTATCTTTTATTGTGTGCTAATTTGTGGCCTCTGGGAAAAGCTACAGTAAGTGAAGGGTCTAAGCAGAGCTTCCTTATTAAGTTCTGCCTGAGTTCATAATTGTAAGGATCAACAGCAAAGCAGATCGGGAAAAAAAGATCCACCAATTATTATTTTTAAGTAGAAATACAGCTTAGAAGTGTTGCCAGATGGAGCAGCGCAGAGGGACAACATTTAAAACACAAGAACAGATCCCCAAGTTGTTAGAGATCTTTTGAAATCATTGGCCCTACCCTGTGCTGTCTGCAATGTACATGAGCAATCTAAGCAGACAGAAAGAATCCAAACTATGGGTAAATTAAAACAGTTGACATATTTTAGCACAGTTAAGGCAAGGAACACAAGAATTGAAAAAGATTCGGATCTGTTCTCTAACTAGCCAGGAAAATGAGGATAAAATGTGAAATATTGGCTTGTTATTTTAAAAATCATACAATAGAATTAAGACTCAAGAAAGGAACACTGTAGAACTCTACAATTTAATTGCTATGGCAACTTGTGAAGCAGTTTTACAGAGTGGTTCTAGCAGTTCTCTCGTACTATCAAAACAAATATGCTGAACACTAAAATTTAAAGAGAAATGGTCATTTAATGTGTTGTATTAACACATTTAAGAGTGTTATCATATGTAATGTGAATTTTTTATTACATCCACATCATATTGTAGCACTTGAAACTTTTCATTTAGAGATATGGGACTGGGGAGAGGACCTCCTAGGTTACAGGTCCAATCTACAGCTGATTTAATCTTATCCCACTCAAATTTATCAAGTTCTGAATTAAAACTAGCACAGTTTTCTTACTCACACTACTCTAACAACATCATTCTAAAGCCTCACTCTAATGGTGGTTTGGAGCCTTCTACTAAGTTCCTGTCAGAACTTCCTTATAACCATATTATGTCTTTTTGCTCTTTGCCAACATTTTCTTTCAGTTTAAATAACTTTTCCTGCTTTGGTTTTTATTCCATCTCTAGTTTCTCCATATAGAAAGCTATCACATTCTCTCTTAGTTTTCACTTTGCTACACTAAACAAGCCATAAATAACAACATTTAACTATATATACACACACACATATATATATATAAAAATATATATACTATATACACACACATATATAACAAATATTTATAAGTGTATGTACACACACATATATGTACATAATTATGAAGGAATGGGATTGTGTCAGGGCAGATTATGTAACCGTAAAGAACAAATGTGAATTGACAAATGAGAAAAGTATAGTTTTATAGACTATTCTCATTGCTTGCATTGAGATAAAGGTCAATCAATTGTGTTGAAATGACATATGGATATGCATAAAAATGAGATGGTTGTATATATAACTATCATAGGAATAATTCAAACAAGTTTGGGACAGGCAATTGTCTAGTAGTAGCTAGAATTCAAAGTATTTCAGGAAAAGGTGATTGTAGTGAAAGTTTAAGACCTATAAATTCTGTTCATGTCCCAAAAACTACAGATCTCTTTCCTTTGTGCGCCTCCCCATTAAAATGGAACAGTAATTCTCATGGCCACAAAATAACGTCAAATTTTTCTGACTCAAGTTGTTCAGTACCTTGTAGCAGAATTCTATGGGTTAATTATAAATTTGCTCTTACAAATTTTAAGAGTATCACTTAACACTAGCTGGATTCCTTTTGATATGAGAAATGGGAAACGACCTTCTACTCTACCTTCTCAATCTATGCTAGCCATTATTACTTTTCAGACTACCATGTACTTTCTTATTCACCCACATTTGAAACTAAACACTTACAATATTTTCAGCCTCCTCTCCTATGAAAAACTTTGTGGTTTCTAACTCTTTTGTCATGCAACCCACTATTTCTTTCTTGCAAAATAGTAACCAGATCATAGCAATTCAAGTAAATACAAGTCTTAGTTTTTTACAATGGCATTTTAACCTTCCCATACTACTCTCCATCTCTGTGCAATCTAACATTTTCTTTATTCTTTGGGATACAGCCCAACAGTAAGCAAGCTTTCATCTCAGCGCACTTTTGAAATTTATTCTAGGACACAACTGGACTGACTTGCAAGTGTGTTCCAGACATATTCAAAGATAGAGGTTTGCTTCATTGTCACCCATAAAAAGCAGAAGAGCAGAACTATTCCCTTAACAGGTATTTGAATTGAATACCCGGGTTCCACTGAACTAGACAGTTTTGTCACTTGAGCTTTGATACATTAGGTATTACCCTAGAGTTCTCATTACTTAGAATGATACTGGAAAAATATGGCCAATGAAACTACAATGCACAATGCTTGCAGTGTAGCATGTCTTTACCCCTCTCCCCAGCAAATAAAAAGAAAAACAGAACTCAGATTTGCTTTTGTGCATTAGGGAGGTCAAAAAAAAAAAAAAAAAATCGGATTTTGCTAGTGAGGAGTAACTAGATGATTAAGGTGCCATAGCCTAACACATGCCTTCCATGGGCATGACTTACCATATGAAAATTAAGAAGTTGAAGCTTTAAACTGAATTGCCAGCTATTGTGAACACTTATTGAAAACTCATTTTGAGGTGATTTATCTAATAAGTGTCTCCTTAAGAGCAGCATTGGTACTTTTTTATCATCATACCATGTTCTTAGGAGGTTGTTGATTACACAAATGACCCAAAAAATTGGCCATAGCACTGTCTTCACATGATGATTAAATCAACTCATCATTCATGCTACAAGCTCTAATTTCTCTAGCTTCTTTTACACCAGGATCAGCCAGTTCACTGTTTTTAAAGATATCTCACTCTGAACTGATTTACCATGTGCATAAACAGCTGAGTTGGAATAGAGGAAGGGAGAGTGAAATGGTTGGAATGACCAGCTGATTGGAATGAGAGTATAATTACCTCTTTGAGCAGCAGTATTGCTTCCTGTCAGCTTAAGCAGTCTGTGGAATTACAAAGTTAGTTTGCAAGCTGAAGATGTTTTTAAGTACTTTGAGAAACCGCTGTAGCCTTGCTTAAACAAACACAGCAGATTAACAGCCTGACTATATGCTTTGGAAGAATTAATGTCCTTCTGACAGTCATTGCTGGTAAATAGAAAAGCTGTCTATCTGATAATTGTTATCCAGTTATCTGATATCTCTGACACAATACTTATCCAAAGCCAATGTCCAGGTTTCAGTGCACAAATGGGGATTCCAATTCATATACTCAGACTGATTAACTGGCATGAATCCCATCAGCCCCACTGCCAAGGTTACCTCAGCAAAGCCTAGTTCATCATGAGCAGCTCACTGTGCTCCATTCAATAACTCATCCTAAATTATACCAGCATCTTCTTATTCATAAATCAAACATTAAAAATTGAAAAGCTCTCAGGTCTACAATTTAGATGGCCACCTTATTTAACCTGTCATGGGATTTGAACACTCAATGACTTCACAATGTGCATGATCTGAAAAACAACACTAAAGCAAACCGAATGTTGCCCTTGCACAGTTCCTTGAGGAATTAAATGTGAAATAGTCCAAGAATAAAGAAAGAGCTGCATTTTAATTTCATTAAAAATTAAGCATCATAACAGAACCAACAGCAAAACAGCATTAACTGAAGGCAGCATTTCTAAGCGTATAATGAAGTAATAGTTTTCACTGAAGGAGATATGTTTGAATGTTTGTACATATACCCATATGCTTTATATTTATACATACACATAAAAACAAAAGTTCAACTTGTATTACACCACATATTTCATTATATTACAAATTTCAAAGAATACCACTTTACTTATGAAAATATGGGAAAGCTGTATCATGCTTTATTTTTAAATTGTATCAGATAAGCATATATTTACTACTGGTAATCATTAAAACATATACTATAACTGCCTCAGTAATGGCATCCTTAGGGAAGGGATAAGGCTTGCATAAGTCAAGAAGTAGTATACCAAATAGCTTATTAAAAACTGAGAATATATCTTGTTTCCCTTGTTAAATAACAGCTAAAAAAATATATAAAAATAGGACCCTGCAATAAGAAAACTCAAAAAAAAGCAAAAGAACAAAATATTGCAAACATTACGTTTTTACGAAATGTCACAAGAGTCTCTGAAACAGTTGTCCTAGACTTAGAGAATTCCTGTCTCAACTGTGTAGTAGCTTTTATTCATTAACTTTGAAGGCACTGATTCACTAGTATATTCTAAAGAACTGAGGGTGCACTGCAGGCTGCATTTTAAAAGTAATTTAGAAACAGTTATGAGAATTTTAAAATTACAGTGGCTGCCATTAAAAAAAGAACTTTGCAAACTCACCATGTACTATCCAACACACCAGAGCTGTTGCCTGTTTCAATTTGGAGAAACTGTTTCCATGTGTTTCAGCTGCTACTGTGTGGTAGCTGTTTAAAAAAAAAAAAAAAAAAAACAGAAAAGATTTAATGTGACCACTTTATAACACAACATTGAAGTTGTTAGATAGAAGTAAACTTTATATTTACTTCTAATATACACAACATGCACAAAACCATAAGTCAATATAAGCTTTACTGTTTACTTCAGCAAAACCAGAGTTAGACTCAGCCCTCTGAAACACGGAGCACAAAACCATTTTAAGCTGATATTGAGAAAAGGAGCTAGGAAAGCTCATTTTCTTCTTTCAAGCTGAATGCTTAACACCTTTGGACCCCTCTGAAAATTCTTGCGGTATTTTAAAGAAAGTGATTCACTTGGAGACGTAAAGAGCCTAGATTTGTTGGGAAACAGGTAGGACTTGGTCCACTGTGCTCAGTGCAAGCAGAAGAGAGATGTTCTCTAAAAGCAGGGTCTTCGCTTTTCACATGCTGCAGCCTTCCACATTTTGCCACCAGGTGGCAAGATGACAGCAAAAGGGATGATGCTAAGTCCGTGCAATTCACACATTAGTAGCCAGCTGCCGCCCTCTAACGTAGCGATGAGAAAAGCAACAGCTCCTTAAATACCGAGACTCCAGAATGACGACACGGTGCATTTTCTGGATTTGCAAAATGTCGAGAAGCTGAAAGTAATTAGGGTCCCATATAGCTCTATAAACCAATTTATAAAATGACTGACAAAGTGGGCAAGGGTTTTGTATTGCAGTCTGTGTTGCAATTGAAGTTAAATGCTACTCCATCTTCCTACATACCCTGATAAGTACTCAGTGCTACTTAATCCTGGAAAAAAACACAACGAATGAGAAAAATGAAAAGGAGCAGACCCTGATTTTCATTATCTTAGTTAAGTCTAACAGACTTAAAAATAACCCAAAGTCTGAGCCAACATTCATTTGCACAGAGGTAAATGAGGAGGCGTGGAAGTCAATTCAATTACTCATGGAAACGGAAGCACGGGTGAGAAATCAGAAGCCAAAGTTCAAGGTAAAGAAAAAAATTACCAGTGAGTCCTTGCTGAGCTTCTCTAAATCTAAATGTTTAATCCTAGAATGCAGAATTTGACGTGAAACCCACATCCATGGGGTGGGATGGGCTCCAGTTTTAAGTAAAACACAAGAAAGGATTAATTGTAATTGTAGAGGAGAGTGTCCTTTTTAAAAGAAAAAAAACTCTTGTTACTGGAAAATTTTAAGATATTTTTCATTAAGAATAATTTGGGGGAATTATTTCAACAAAAAATTCTGTAATACAAAGTTTCTGGTCTAGAGGGCTATCTCCCCACCTATTCCTCCACTTCCCAGAACCATGCAATGTATTGTACCAAAAGACTGACTCAAAGACCCCTGCCACCACTATTGGTCTGTAAGATATGACTAATTGAGGTCATAAACCCCCAAAAAAGCCTTTACAACAAGGAAATTCTATTGTTTCTAAACACAAGATTTATTATACCCAAGTCTTCTCACTACAATTCAGAGTTAAAATAAGATGTTTAAGCTGGGCGTATATTTTTCTTCTTCCACTGCCGTCTCTTTAGAAAAACTTTTCATTTCCGTGGTTCAGGCTATATGCACTACCCTCACAGGCCATAATATTAAAAGTAACCAGCATGTAGAATACGAACGCAACTGTCATTCCTCTTGCTCCTTAAAACCATGATTTCTTCCGCAATGCTAAAGCATTGTTTGCAGTGCAATGTGGTAAACAATTTGCTGCAACAACAACAGCAAATAAAGGCCCATATTTAATTCAGACATTGTCATTACATTATTTCCTTTGACCTCTGTGAATTTCCTCCAACTCTTGGTCTAATCAGTATGAAATGTTCTAATGATTTCAGAAAGCACAGGGCTGTGCCCAGTGCTTTTCAAGTGTTTCTTCCTCACTCCACAAACAAACATCAAAATTAGTAATTGCAGTAACAGGTAGGGTTGGAAAGCTGGGTGCATCTCATCCTGTGCTGACAAAATACAAATGAGAAAAAAATAAACCTCTCCTGAAGGAAAAGGAAAGCTGCTGTATTGTGTGGAATAAACAGTGAGCCTTTCCACCACAAGGTTTTCCGCTTCAGGCCACATTAGCCCTGTAAGTACTACCACAAACACAGAGTTCAATAGCAAAAATACAGTAAAATTTCAAGCAAAATCAAGCACCATTGGAAAATGAGCATTTGCTCTTGTACACATATGGTAAAAAATAAAAATCTGCAGCACTTTGACATGTTCTCAGGCAACTCATCGTGCAATGGAGTCACGCTCCAGAAATTGCTTGTATGATCAGATTTCATTGGGAGGGTCATCATGAGATGAGGACTTTCCATCCTCTCCTACTCAGACATAAAACTGTCAGAATGTACCCATCTCTGCTTGAATAAAATTGAAACGTGTCTAATTTGGTTTTCTAAACGTTCACAAAACAGTGCAAAACACTTCTTTCTGCAAGACAGCGGAAAGTTTAGGCTTGCGGTTATGGCTCCCCCAGAATACTGTGTATGCATTTTGGCACTTCTTCCTATTTAGAAAATTATTATTTACCCCACTGACCTAGCATGTAAAGCTGTATATAAATCAAGATTTTTATTTTGTTTAAAAGCTAGTACATTTTTATCATATGCTTTACTGAAAATTTTTAGACTTCAAAGCCTACAAAGTCAGTGAAACAGTGATGACTTTCAACCGGCCACAGAATGAATAGTGATTTGCATGGCACTTCTCATCCTGCAGTGCTCTACAAAAGCATGAGTGCTGTTAGCTCCAGCTGAAGTCAAAAGGAACTGAGGACATTCCTCACCTTTCATATCTGAGCTTGGTATTTTCGCAGACATCTCTGCAGTGGCAGATGTGAAGATGCAGAGAGCATGTATGTAACAGGCTGCATAACAGCAACATTTGAACCACAAGCCACAACAGTGACATTTTAATCTTAAATCAGTATAAAGCTGAAAGATTCAGATGAAATTATTCTAATCTACAGGTGTTCCATGGACAGGAAATGGTTTAGGACAGAAAGACAGATTGCATGCATAAAAATGCATTGCAGCTTTAAAGCACACTCCATAAGGAGAAAAAATGCTGCTTTCCTTTGGTAACTTTTAGATTTAAAAGCACAAATATCCTCTAAACATAAAATATTATAAATTATTTTGTTATAACCAGAGAGGATATTCTAGAATGGTGCAAATATGATGTCCTGCTCCAACCTCACTGACCTGCATGCTCTTTCAAATTCAGATGGATGGAGACACAACTGAAAAACTCTTTCATTTTTCCACCCACAAATATTCACTCAAATTTGTGCCTCAGTCTCTCAGGTCATGGCCATTGTTTATAGATACTTAGCAGTACTCCAATTTATCAGCAAAAGTGATGAAAATGGGGAATTTTATAAGTACAAAGAATTATTTTCAGGTAATTTAAGAACGAAACATTTATTAAAGAAACTTTAATCAAAAGAAATAAAGGCCATCAAGTCAGAGAAAGGAAACACATCATGCGACCCAAACATCCAATCAAAAATATCAACTCAGAATTCGAGTTGTCATATGTATGCAATCGCCTATGTGCAAAATACATACCATGAACAAACGCTCACAGCTATTTAATTAACAGTTCTGAATAATAAGCTGGAGAAAATCATAAATTGTTTATAATGTGGGAAGAGAGGGAAAAAGCTAAATTGCTTGCTCCAAATTGCAACTTTGCCATCTGTGTATCTTGCATACTGTTCTTTTTACTTTTCATTCAGCAGAATTTGGGAAGTCCTAACTGCTCACTACAAGTTTGCTTAAGAGAGCCCTTTTCGGTGACAATGAAAGATGCCATTATAAAACTTTTGAAGTTTGAGCCATACCATGCTGCAACAGACAGTGACTAGTTTCTCCCATGGTTATAAGTTTGGTGTGTTCTCAGGGAGAGGTCCCATAGCAGTTCAATCTCTTCTGAGCTGTAGCTGCTGCTGCCCCACACATTTCTCCATGTTGAGCAACATACTCTGCTGTAATGGAGAAGCACTACAGAGAAAATTAGCCAACAGAAGAGTGACTCGTCTTGAGCAGAATAAACTCAGGCCCTAATCACACAAAGGCCAAGAACACTGTCAGGCAAGGGTAAAATCACGGAAATAAGAGCACAGTACTATCACCAACTTTAATTGTTATATATTGCTGTGGAACCACATCCTGCAGTAGGAACTGCAAAAGCAGAAGCAATTTTGGGTGACTTGAACTCTGACAGTGCAGCTTGAGAGAAAACCACACAGGCCAGGGTACTGGGAACAGTACTGGAGTGGTTAACAGCATATGCTTGGGGTAGGTGTAATAGCTTACTTTATTTTTCTTTGCATATTTGATTAAGCTAGGAAATAAGGGGGTAAAAGCTAGGCTCTGCTTCTCTTACTGAAGACGCTGAAAAGCTCATGTGTCCAGGAGTTCACAGTAACAAATCATGCTCTTAGTCAGGTTAGTTTTAGAAGAATGGGTTAATAGCAAATACAGATATCCATATTGCAAGTATTAAACTGAAAGATTACTGAAACTATATGACCGGCAAACTGGACCATTTTTATGTGTGAAATAAAGCTTCAGAAAATCCAGCACTATCAGAAGGGACCAGCACTTTAACGAATTGTATCATTAGAAATTCAAGAGTCATACACAAATTGAATACACAGAAAAAGCTCCTCTGCTCTTCCCCGGCTCCTGCCTTAATTTCATTTCTTCCAAGAACTTGACTATCCTGAACGTTACTTCTAGAATAAGAAGGTCTAACACAAAATGCATACAGCCCTTGAAGTTCGGATGATATAACTCTTGAGATCAGCTGAGTGGTAACAGCTATGACAACACTCAAAGTCTCCCTGTAAGCTGTTCGTATGAATTATGCTGCTTTTCACTCACTTCATCCAAAGCTGTCAAAAAGCACATATCAGCCTTTGTTCATCTGTGTTAGCTTGTCTGGCAGTTGAAAACTATTAAACATATGGAGATGAAAACCATGAAGTACATGAAGCTGCATAACATTGTTAAAGGCAGTGCTTTTCTAAAAAGCATGATTTCACTAAGAGGTTTATTTGTCCTAAGAAGATTCTATTTGCCTCAATGAATTCTGAATTCTGAAGTAAAACTTAGATTCCATAACTTAGATCCATTTTACAACTATATTTTTGAATTGTTTCTGATGCTATTTCATGGCATTTGGAGTAATCATATCACGCTATATGAAAAGTGTCTGAGTTACCAGACAATAGAGTAACATTAGGAAATCAAGCTCCTCAACTGATGCTAGTTAAGCACTCAAGATCACTCCCGAGCTTTAAAACTCTTGGTCTACAAATTTGTCATGAAAACCTCATTTTTTGTGGCTTGTTCCACAGTTGGTACCCAAGTTTCCAGTGGAAAATATCTGACTTCAGGAAAAATACTTGTACCAGATCTGACAAAGCAGCAGCAAACTGAAAGCCAAAACCAGGTTAGAAAACATGTTTCTTATTTTGGCCTAATTATTTCAAACAACCTGACAGGGGGAACAAAAAAAAAAAAAAAAAAAAAAAAGACAAGTTAGTACCTATGGTGCAGAAACAGTACTAAAG
This sequence comes from Platalea leucorodia, assembly GCF_965183815.1. Taxonomy (NCBI): domain Eukaryota; kingdom Metazoa; phylum Chordata; class Aves; order Pelecaniformes; family Threskiornithidae; genus Platalea; species Platalea leucorodia. The sequence continues at coordinate 71,320,034 of NC_138827.1, forward strand.
CAGGTAAGATGAACCGTTGTGAAACAGTAAGGAATTAGTGTGCACTGGATGAGGTACATCACGACACTGGATCAGCATATGTGGAATTAATGAATTCTGATGGTTCTGCTGTGGGGTGCACTAACTTTGCTGGATATTGAGATATGTTAGGAGGTTTTGTTACATGGCTGTGACAAGGACTAGTTCCACGTGGTGTTTATTTGGCCTGCTGAATGTTTGCTAAGAAGCAGTTCAAAAGAAGAAGGGATGTGTTTAACATCAAAATAGACATAACATGTAAGCCAACAAATAAATTTAAACATTCACAAACAAGAGAGACTAAAGTCATCTACAGTAGTAATACTAAAAAGCATGAGAGTCAGGTATTCAAAGGGAAAAGTCAGCAGAAATTCCTAGCAGTGCTGCATAAAATTTTAGTCCTATTGGAATCAGTAGCAAAATTACCTGCAAGTTCAATGAGTCTGAAGTTTACCATACAAATGAAAACAGAGCAATCTTTAACAATATTTCAACAGAAAATGCAATTTGGGTCATTGTATCCTCGATAATACTGCATCCACTTTGTCTGATTCACTAATCCTTCTCTAGTTTAGTGGACTACTAAACACAGGATTATTTATAATGGATTTTTTTGTTCATCAGTACATTCCATAACATCCCCTACAATAGCTAAATGACAGCAACATGACATAGATTCTCCAAAACAAAGCTATATTCTTACATGTAATTCCAGGCAAATAAGATTTTTGAAAGAACTTCAGGTCATACAGGATTTGAAGCTTAACTTTTAGACAGCAACTTGAATTTGCTGTGCAACAGAGAAATCAGCACTGCTACATAAACTGTAAATAAAGAAGGCTCAAAAACATCTCCAAAAAGCATGGATTTAGTGCACTGACTGACAATCCTACATCCCACAAAGTAAATCATCAAATGAGCATATTTGAAGCAGGTGTAACATATGAACTCTTGCTGTAGATAGCCAGAGGAAATGATAAATTTCTTACAAATCTGTTATATGAGTTTTTCCTGGCCACTGACCCAATTCCTAGACATGAAACCAATTATTGTTAGTCAAGGCATTCTATTCATGGCAGGAATAACAAAAATCTCCTTTTAATATACATTCATTTTCATTTTGTTAACTTATGGTGATGTCCATTTCCTTCTGAAGTATAAGTATCAATAAGAAATGTCAAAGTTTTCTTTCAGATTTAACTTGCCTCCCTATTAATCTCCTTCACTTCCTTTCTCTTCCTCTCATCTAAAACAAAAAACCAAACCAAAAAGTCCTAAAGGAGTAAGTTACTTACAAGAAGAAAGCCCATTGTAGGAAAAATATATATACAATATTTCAGCTCTGTTGACTGCTTCAGTCACCGGTGAGAGCACCATTCTGTAGACTGATCTGAAAAAAATGAGGTAAAAAGAGGGACTGGGAGTCAGGAAATTTAAATGCTCTTGACTACTGACACACTTTGCTAATGTATCTTGAGCAGGTCAGTTAACTTCACTGTGTGTTTTTCTAAAAGGATATATTAATTTTATCCGTCTTTGAGTAATATTTTCACCTCATGCCTTCAAAGGCATTCCAAAGAGGACTATGCTTTTATTTGTTACTAAAGGCAAAAGATCATCAGATAGGGGCAGATAAATCCCGATATTCTATGGCAATATGTGACACTGTTCCCTAGTTAAACCATTGGAACAAAGCACAGTCATTAATATGGAATGATTCCAGATTCACGCTGTTCATTTGTGCTTCCCCAAACACAGTAAGTTAGGATTATTTAAGTTCATATACTTCACCCATTCAATACAGCGAAGTTTTTCAATGCTGAGAGTTAAAATACATATGTTTAAGATATATGATTATACATACATGTGTCTTATAAAATAATATGGAAACTTGCTTCTCCTTTTCCAAAATTATCCAGTGCCTTTCATTAATGCACACGATGCACAATGCTTACAGTCTTCTGTACAGGAGTGATTCCAACTAGTGCCATCCCAGCAGTCTTCTTTCCATGGTCATCGACCAATTCTTTAAAGCAAGCCTCTGCGAACCGAGGACAGACATACAAGAAGTATTCTCAAGAACATGGTATTAAATACATTCAGTCTTCATGCAAAGTCAGTGTATTGTTGTCTTATCTTTAAGGCTTTGCACACCACAACTTAGTTCAATTTTCACATTGTGAGGAAAAGCAATCATCCACAGATCCTTCAAGCCACTCGTACTGCTGCCTTGGACAGCACTTGCTATTTCTCTTTGTGTAGCCAAGTCTTGAGTGTCCATAGTCACACTGCACCTCATCACGTATGAGCTGGCTCCAATACCTATAATCATTAGAAAAACAGATTTGTCAGAACAAAATTCCTCACTTTTCCTTCTATGTGTTCTTTCATACTTATATAAAAAAAAATTAAGATCAGGTTCTAGCTTTTCTAAACCTATCCTGCTGGCATCCCATCTGACTCAGGTAAGAGTTCCCAGAGTGATAATGCCTCCACATGTCCCATTAGTATTTATTTTAAGTTCAGTTTATCTTCATTTCTCAAAGTTTATTCTGTCCAAGTGACTTCTTAATCACAAATATCCAATATGTACACACTCAATTTCCTTTTACTTTGATATTTCTTCTGTTTCTTTATTTCAGTGTGATAAAAATAAAGGTCTTTTGCATGTACAGACAAAGGCATTTATTGAAAACAGACAAGATATATTCCATTTGTCCCCTTTTATCCACCCATATCAGCTTCATTATCTATACTATAAAGTAACACCTAAATACTAATTCATTTTCCAAAGATGGGCCTCTTGGTCTTCCTGTTGAGTGTTCTGCATGAAAGAGCTAGAAAAATTGAGCTGATTTCATAAATACTAAACTTCTTTCCACTACTCAAAAATGGAGCATAAGATATATCTACCCAAATTCCTTTCAGAGCTGAGTAATAATTAGTACATACTATTCTCCAGTCAAGATCAACAAATCAACAATAAATTGATGTATCATTGTGTTTTAGAAAGAATCTTGAACATGGATTCTGTTTTGATCAATCTCCAAAACTTTAAAATACAATTAATAAGCACTGATCTCTCTAAGTCACCAATGTTTGCTGCTCAAGAAAGATCTTAACGTTCAGTCTGCTGGACTTGACTTCACACTGCAGAAAAAAGTAACTATTTTGACGGCTTTGGCACAACAGGACATTTAACAAAACCTTCCTAGCTGCAAACAAAATTAAAACATCTTGCTTGTAACACTCCTTTTAGCCAACACTTTAACAAGAGTCTCTAGATTATAATCAACCTTCTAACTGAAAGAATTAATGCTAACTCCCATTTACATGAAAAGGGGACAAGTCAACCAAATCTAAATCTTCTGCTGTTCACTGCCAGCTATATCAGATTCATATTCTCAGTTAAATACATTAGAAAATAATTAAAAATAATTTCAACTGTTTACAACACCTATCCAAAACAAAATGCTTAGAAGAGCAAATTTTAAAATGAGAAACAAGTATAAGTGGATTTATGTTAACCGAAAAACAGTACGCTGAAGTTTTACTTTGTTCAGTGGTACAATTTGTAAATACTTCGAATTTCAGGTAACAAGATTCCTGGTTTACTTGCCACAATTCTACTGATAAAGGCCTGGGGCCCTGCATGGCACACAGTTCTTCTCAGGTTTAGCTGATATTTCTTTTATACTGAGTAGTGATTTGATCAGAGTCCTTGCTGGATGTTCTCTGAGCGCTCCCTGGCACCTAACTCCTAATAGGCCCAATTCTATTCTTGTTTCTACAAATGAGATCTGACCAAGCTCCACAACAAGTAATAGACTTTTCTTTGTGACCTCTCTTACCTTCTTTAACATAGAAAGAATTTTTGTTTATAGTTCTTTGCAAAGAATAAATGTCTTTTTATGAGTTAACTCACACTGAAGTTCAGCACCTCCCATACCTTACAAAATAGAAGGAGTAATTATGATGCAATTCTAGTGATCTATCAGAGAATAATGAATCACAGTAATAGCTTTCAACAACTGATCAGCAATCCAAAGCCTGAATGATCTATATAGGTTTCTCAAGTTTTAAAACTTATCACTAGAAATGTGCCTAGAAATGCCAAGAGGACAGTCCTATTGTGACAGACAGACCACAACTCAAACCATGCTCCAAAGAGCTGACAAACCGCTCATCATTTGTCTGTTCAGAAACAGGAACACAAGAAGAAGGGGTTATAGTGCAGGTCACAGTAATGAAGACAGGACTCCATAATTCTGATCTCTGCGCTAATGCTCAGCCTGCTCAATCGTACTGAATCCCAAGAAGAAACCCAAAAAACTGTTTGCAAACAGTCTGCAAATCAACTAATTTTAGTTGAGCATTCAATACAAAAGTCTCCCCTAGTATTTTCTTATGGATAAAGGAATCGTGCAAAGCTTCAAGTTTCCCTGGCAATTCTGCCATTTAAAAACAAGCAAAAAATGGGACAAAAACACCACCAATGCAAACCATACAGCTGGTGATCCTGATAGTTAAAGACCTACAGTTAACTGATAGTGATGTAAACTGCTTATGCCAGATTGTTTAAGCACAGAAGAAAGCACAAATGCACAAAATTAAGATCTGATGTTTGCTTTTTCCGCCGAACACAAATGCAGTATTTGTGTTTGAGCACTGGCAGTAACAACTGTGAACTATGCTATTAATGTCTGATTTAAAAATGCTTGTGGCAGGATCCTGTCTGGAATAGCAAAAATAAAAACGTATCCAGACAAAACAACAGTGAAAAGTACATTAAGAAAATTAAAAGCAGTTATTACAGAAGAAAACCATGTATTCTTCTCTCAGAAAGTTATTCACATATAGCTTTTCTTAAAATGGATCCAAACACTGCCATTCTCAATAAAATCTAAGTTTCTGAGAGGATATATTTTTAAAGTATATGCAAACCCTTGTTCTATTTAAAGGGAGAAAGATAGCTCAGTACCATATTTGCTTATTTTCCCTGAGCATTTTTTAGGTAAAATAAAGGTACTAAACGGGCTGAGGAGTAGTTGTATTAACAACTTAATTTATTAAGTTGGGTTTAAGAATTTACATCCTTAAAAATAGGTCATAGAATTGGGGCTTCTCTATTTCAGTAAGGGATGCAATGAAAATTGCTGGCAGTTTAGAGAAGCAGTTCACACCAAACTGACATCAGGCATCCATTTGCTAGACAGTCCTAAATGGATCTCTGGCTCTAAATCAACATCTGGAGGTGCATCCTTTCACTAACTATCCATGAAATTTAGCTGCCTATTATAAGTGGCTAAAGTAGGACAATATGAATTTGTTTCCTTGCCTGTTCCTATTGAGACATTCTGTAGTGTTTGCTAACGCTATGTAAAACCAGTCCTACTACTTAGTCTTTTTTTGCAAGATACACACATAGAAGCATTCTGGTGATTATTGCTCTGAATTTTCAAGGACATACAAGACTGAACATAGCCAAACCAGAGGCTTTGGGAAACCCATGATCCAGGTAGGCAGAAAATATCCATCCTGTCATCTTCTTGCTGTGTGGGGGTTTCTGGCAGCCATTTCTGGCAAAGCATCCTGCCAAAATTTGTCTATTCATATTGCTATCAGTCACATTGCTTCCATTGTTAGATTTAACAAAAAAAAAACTTCACAAGATGGCACCAAAATCCTCTTGAAAAGCAATTGCTCTGTTGGATCTGTAACCAATTAAGGTTTTTGGTTTTGTGGTTTGGGCTCTTTTGTTGGTTTGTGTTGGTTTTGTTTTGTTTTTTTTTTTTTTTCCTCAGAAAAACACAAATGGGCAAGACTATACTAGCTTGAGACACTTGTGAATGTCACCAGCTATTCTGAAGATGGACTTTCATTCCAAAGGCAGCTAAGTCTGGATATGGAACTCCTAACAGAACAAAACAGCATCCCAAATGTCATTACAAGCCCTTAGATCAATGAGTAAGAGGATTAGGAAAGTTTTGTATCACAGGTAGATTTAGCTTCAGGTCAGCATGGCCTGCAATATGTCTCTTTGTTTCAGGTTTCACATGTATTTCCTTGAGATGGGTTAGAGAACCACAGAATGGCTAAGGTTGGGAGAGGCCTCCAGAGACATCTAGACCAACCCACCTGCTCAAAGCAGGGTCACCTTGGGCAGGTTGCTCAGTTCCATGTCTAGTTGGACTTTTGAATATCTCCAAGTATGGAGACCCCACAACCTCTCTAGGCAACCTGTTCCAGTGTTCCATCACCCTCACAGGAAATAAGTTTTTCCTTATATTTAAACATAGCTTCCTGTACTTCAGTCTGTGTTCATTGCCTCTTGTCCTGTCGCTGGACACTGGACTGGTGTCCAGTCTGGCTTCATCATCTATAGTCACTTCATCAGGTGTTTATACACATTGATAACATCCCCCTGAGCTTTCTCTTTTCTAGGCTAAACAGTCCCAGCTCTCTCAACCTCTCTTTATATGACAGATGTTCCTGTCTCTTAATCATGTTGCCAGCTTTTCGTTGCACTTGCTCCAGTATGTCCACATCCCTTGCAGTGGAAAGGGCAGAACTGGACTCAGCACTGCAGCTGTGGCACCCCCAGTGCTGAGTAGAGGGGAAAGGACCACCTCCCTCAACCTGCTGTCAACACTTTTCCTAGCACAGCCAAAGGTGTCACTGGCCTTTGCCATGAGGCAAAGCCACTGCTGGCTCATGGTCAGCTTGGTGTCCGTCAGGACCCACAGTGCCTTTTTTGCAAAGCAGCTTTCCAGCTAGCCGGCCTCCTCTTCCACAGGCGCTAGACTTTGCATACCCCTTTTTTGAAGTAAAATAAAACACAGTGGTTTCAAGTGAATTGCATACGGACAATTTTCTTTCCTCCCTGCCCCTTTCCTCTCACCTCTTCCCTCCCTCCCCCCCAAGACATATTTGTTTTCAAAACCCTAAAATTCAAAGCAAATTTAGCTTTAAGTCCTAGTGCAGGATGATTGTCACAGGTGTTTTCAACCTCACTGCAAGCACGCAGACCTCTTTCCCAAAAGCCATTCTAGAAACCAGAATTGTGGAAAGTTTTCTTCTCATTAGCTTTCAGTGTCATCATACAGGTTTGCGTTTGATAAAGTGGCCTTAGTTTCTATTCCATGCTGACGTTTGCTCACAAGTTGCATGTACCCTGAACAATCATGAGACCAATGAAATCGCGTTCTCAGCAGTGTCAGAATCCCTGATGCTCTGGATTCACAGTACTCTTCAATTTCATTTTACTGCAGTGCTAGGTTCCAATTAAAATTCAAAATCTGATTAGTTTGGACATTTTTATGCATTTTTTGATGATCAAAGAGTATTCCAAATAAGAGCTTTAAAGTATTCAGGCACTTTTTCATTTATATTATTTATTAAAATTCAGCAATAATGACTAAAGGATTCTTATCAATAGTCCACCCACGAGTGATATGACATTGTAAGAGGTCAAAAGTCAGAAAGCAGAGATCATCTTTTTTTTTAATGGATTGTGGAAAATTCAGAGCGAAGACAACACTGACTGAAAATCCTGTATCTGCTGATAAATCATATTAGATCCAATACAGGCCAACGTAATAGCTATCACATAAAAGAGAGCTACCCTATGGAATCCACTGCAGTATTAAACGTTACTGAGAGAACTTCACTCACAGTGAAGCTGTAACTCAAATTTATAACAGGACCTTCTAAAAGGACTATTCTGTCATCTTTGCTCATTGTTTACTTTCATTTATAACATTATGGAATCCTAAACATGAAACCTATTTTATGAACTTTCATCCTCTGATAAAGTGATACAGCCTGACTTCTTATTGTCCTTCTGTTAATACAGTCTGTATGAATTTGCTTGTCATTTCCTTAGTTATTTAATTTCATGAAAAGTTTACTTGTGTTTGTTATGGAATGAAAGAAAATTATCTTCCTTCAGGTTCCTTTGGAAACACTAGACCTGAAGTATTAAAACACATCAGTTTAACAGACATTCATTGAATACTTCAGATCTGGAAATGAGGAACACTGCTGATTGTACTTGTTTGTCCTTTATCTAAAGTTCTAATGACAGTTAATTAAATCTGTTCCAGACAAAGTTTGCTTATGGTTACATTTTAATATATAAAAGAACCTTCTGTATGATTTCTAAGTGGTAGAAATCTGTGCCTTGTAGCACAGATTTTTACTCTATTTGGGAGAAAGCATATCTGTATTTTCCATAAAGTATTCAGGATGAAATTATGAATTAGCAGATTCACATAGAAATTTAAAATAAAAACAAAACCAACAGCGACGGTTTAGCCAAAATTCTCTGCATATTTGTACATGACCATGGGTAAAATAACTTAAATGCTTAGAGAAGCTTCTCTCAATGTTTTCTTCTCAGGAGCTGCTGGCTGAGAAAATAATGATAAATGCCAGTCTCGAACAAGAATTTTCAATTCTAAGCAGATTTACTTGCAAAGCAGGGAGTGACGCCTGCCTGCTCTCATATGAAACATATGGAAGACTCTGTTCCTTTTCCATAATGGCTCAACAGCTATTAAATAAGCTGTTTCTCATAACTAAGACCATGTCCTTGCCTCACCTTCCTCCTAGAAACCAAGACTTTTTAAGTCTACTCTCCTGTACTTTTTAATGGCTGTCAGCATAATCTGTTTAGATTTTACTACAAAGTCATAGAATCATAGAATGCTTTGGGATGGAAGGGACCTTTAAAGGTCACCTAATCCATCCCCCCTGAAACTGGCAGGGACAGCCACAACTCGATCAGGTTGCTCAGAGCCCCATCCAGCCTGGCCTTGAATGTTTCCAAGGATGGGGCATCTACCACCTCTCTGGGCAACCCGTTCCAGTGTTGCACTACCCTCATTGTAAAAAATTTCTTCCTTATATCTAGTCTGATAGTCAAACTGTTTTGTTTCATTATGAAGACCAATGGACCTCATCACTTGCTCTCATTGTCTGAACAACAATCTTACAAAAGGAATTAAAAGTCTTTCAGCAAGCATGCTCAAAAGCCTCACTGAACTCAGTGGGAGTTACTCCATAGACTAATTGACTTCACATTAGGCTGAGAGCAAACACTGCTGACTCCATTGAATTAATGGAATAAAGCGTTGCAGTTCCTACCTCTTGGACCTTATCATTGGGAAGACAGAACTGCTACATCAGGTTAAAGTTCCAGTATATTGAAACCCTTCCTTAAAAACCAACTCCTCTCTTTGAATGAGACTTCATTTGCCAGCCCGCCCAAGAAACACACCAGTTCCTAGGACAAAGTCAGGTGCTGAGCTACATCAGAAGAAAGAGGGGAAAAAGGAAAACCAAAGAAAAATGGGTCAAAGAAAGGGGAAGGAAGAAAAAGGATAAAAGACATAATTTAATTTCTTTATTTTACAGAAAACAACTTTTAGATTTAACTGTATAAGCCTAATTAAGCAAAAATATATCAGACCAGTAAAATGTCAGAATCTCAATGCCAAAATGGTACATCATTCCACTGATGCTTCAACACTGTTTCAGTAACCAAGTCTAAGTTCTAGCAGACATCAGAGTGTCTTACCTCAGAGCTTTCTTGACTGAAGACTAAAGACTCTCAACAGACAAAGACGCTAAAAATAATATCTGACTTTTGCTAAAGTGATTTTAACCCATTTGAAACTACTGCTTTGCAAAATGGTGCTCTTAGCTTTGGATATTTGCGTAATGAGTTCAGTGACTTTGTTTGAAGGGAAGGTCTAGTTGCTCCACAAAAAGAGGAATTTTAATTCCAACATAAGAGTGAGATAATGCAGTTTGTGAAGTACTAGGAAGGGGGAAAGAAGCATTTTAAGTCAAGACAATGGATTCCACATGAATCCACTTTTGGAAAACACATCAAAAACTTGATTTTTTTCCTCCAACCTGATGTCAGATAAGATATTTTAAAGAGATTTACAAGGTCTTGTCATTTTGAGAAAGCCTGTAATATACTAAGAAATTTACTCAAAAAATTGAGGAGGGAAATAAAACATTTTCAGAACACCGTTAACATTTTACGTTACTGGTTTTGGTATTGAACAAAACTCAGTAAGTTTATTTTATTCGGGCACTGAATGTTAGAATGTTGATATTTGATGGTTCTTGACATCCACATACTGCTTTATTATCAATATCCCACTTTTGTGCACGTCAAATATAAAAAAAATGCCTTTTAAAGGAAAAAAGGTAAGTCTTACATGTCTATCAAACAGAAGAATTTAAAAAACAACTTCAAGTTGTATGACAAAAAAAACCCACTTACGTGAGCTGCACATCTCAAGTACTTCAACAAGAAGAAATTAATAGTAAGGGCAAAATTTTTATACTGCCACCATAAAAAAAAAGCATTCTCCACAAGGAGAAACCTTAATTCCACTGATTGGCTTTGTGCCATTTTAATATTTGACCTGACTAATTAAAAAATCACATGCATCTGAGAACAGTTATGTCACCATCCTGCATGTGTCTATTTTAATGTAAGAAAAAAGTTGCGGCTCTCTTTGAATAGAAGAGCTGTTTTGATGTTGACACTGTAAAGACTGTGGTAAAATATCAGTCTACTGAATATTTAAATAAATAATGCCTATATAACATTAAAACTATTTTTTTTTAATTTCTAGCTTCATGAAAGTATCACTCAGACAATCCTAAGACACAAGCATTCTTAGATTTACAGTTATTTTCATTATCTAAGGAAAATTCTTGGTGGATTAGTATCACCCAATATAGCAGTGTCTTTTTAGTAGATGACTGTCTTTTCACCTCACTGGTAGTATTCAAACCCTACATATGAATTAGATAGCTACCTTCTGATGGTAGATGTGCAAATCTCACCATTCAAGCAAACATCTTCCATCAAGTTTAATCAAAGTGGATACTACTTCATGATAACATTAAATAACATGTGTTTAACACTTCTTGCAAAATTATCATAGGAGGGATCCCTAACTCCCGATTTGTTCAGTACATCTGCAGTCAGGTCTGCAAATCTATGGACAATGTCAAAGGCATCCAAGAAAGATAAGAAAAAAGTAAACCTGTCATCAGTAAGTCTGAATTCACTACTGGTACTTGTAATAGCAAAGCTTTGCAAACGGAAAAAGCAAAAACCACTGGCAGATACATCAGACAAATGGGAAATAAGCCCCATCTTTCTTATAGTCAGACAGAAGTTTCTTTTGGGACAAGGGTTAAAAGGGATTTAGGAACCTTAAAAAAAAAAAAAAAAGAGATCTTCTTACCTAACATATCAACAGGAGTTGCTTTGATTAAAACAGACTGTTATATGCATAATCTAGAGATGTATTTAGCATTGTTACTTGACTACATTTCTGCCCTAGGGAAAGATAAAAATTCAAGATTTCAAGTATGCACCAAATAGCAAAACCCTCAATTCTCCATATCACACAAGCGTATATATAACTTTCTGCCTGCGCTTACTTAAAAACAAGTCCTTTGATAAAGCTGAACAGAAGCATGTGCTTAAATACTTTGAATGATAATGATTTAAGTTATGAGACATGCCTTTATTTATAGTATCTATATTACACGTGCTGAAATCTTGCAAGTCTATTTGCAAATAAAAGGGATGTTCCTCATACAAGTTATGCACTGACAGCAACAGGATTATTTGCATTAAGAGGAATGAAGAATTGCCTTCAGAGGCCTGAGACTGTACATTCACAAATGTTGCCTGTTGCATACTTTCCATTGCCCTTAACTATTGGAGAATATTACTGGAAGCTGAATAATCTGTATCCACTGGAAGTCACACAGCTGATTCTGTCCCTCATTTCATATAACCGTATTCCACTTGAATAATACCTTTTTAGATCAGCATCCCATAAACAAATGAACTACATCAGAGTCCTGAGCTTTTGTAGTGCTTCACCTAAGCAAATACTGTTCTCTGACAAATAACTAATTTCAAGTTGAGGACCTATTTCCTTCCTATTTGTGTAATGTACCATTGAAGCAGTCTCTCAAGCCAATTTTGAAAAGAAAAACTAGAGCAGAGGATGTGGTATAAATTCCTGAAACCCATGGTGCAAAGACGCTGTCTGAGGCCAAATTCTGACCTCATTTTTGTGCACACAGCAATCAAAGTTAACAAATGGGATGGCAGAAGTTAGCCTCATGATGAATACACTGCACTACCCATCCAGAAAGCCAGAATATTCTAAGGAAAAGAATGAGAAGGGAAATTGAGATACAAGCATGCACAAGCCAAAATTTCATAATTTCACTGCCAGACAAACCTCAGACTGCAGAAATGGTTAGGGGGCTGAGCTTTGGTCTACTTTATTTAGCAAGAAAATCCCCTTCTATTCCACTTCCGGGGCCACTGTGTGTTCTTTTAAATCCAAAATAGATTTCCCAATTTATATTGATTTATACCAGACAGCACAGAGCTTCCTTAAGCCACAAGTTTTTCTTGTATACTTAGACAAACAGCAAAGCACAGAAACTTTGCTTGTCATGTAACTATGCGTTCCACTAACAGCAGAACTACCAAAGCTTTTTTATGGACTCGTATCCTTTGTTCTTAACTTTTCTATTAAAGTAACTCCTGCCCTTCCTACCCACCATGTCCTCTGTGAACGAGACCAGGACAGAGACAGCACATGCTGGCTCAAGTACGCAGAGCCAACACATACTGAATTTTCAGCCTATTGCTTTCAATAGGCTGTACAAAAGCTGAATTCTCCCCAATTTTCCTTCAGTAAGGGCATTCGTTTGAGTCATCCTCATCTATTCATTCAGCAGTTTTCCCAATAGTCCCAGATTATTTGCTCTGCAACTCCTACTCCACATTTAAAGTGGCCAATAGGGACATCGGAAAGGACTGACAGGTAGACAGACTGCATGATTAAACAAAACCATTTTCCACAGAAAAAGAGCACAAGAGAAAAAGGTGTTTTAAACAGTACCAGTAGTTCTTAATTCTTTATACACTCTAATTTTTTCAGCAATGTAAAAAGAGAAATGAGATCACATATCCTGTTATTTTAGTAGCTTCTCCACACAGCTGACAGAAAAAGAACATGGATTTATTTTTCATGCTGAAAAGCTTTTATTCTCACTTTCATACAACTCAGTAAATTGCCAAGAGTGTAATTTATTCTACCCTATGCTCTCCTGAATATCCATACACACACAAAAGATGGGTGCTGGCAGGCAGAGCTGTCAGTAGGAATTTCAGCAGAAGTAAATTGTTTAGTACTTATAATGGAGCATAATAGCTGTAATTTCATTTGAACTGTTGCCACTAATAAGCTAATAAAACTACGAGTCAAGACCTAGCCATTCATCACTGTGTAGCCGCTGGGAATTTCTCTGTGCACACTTCACCACAGAGACAGGTAACTCAGTCCTTTAAGTGTTAGTATACCTGAAAGAATGATGAGCCAGGCCTGGCACATTCTCTCAATAGTGAAAAACACAGCTGCATATCAACTGCAAAGGAGTTTCCTATCAGTATTTAACAGGTGTTTTCACAGCTATTCCAATCCTTCACCAAAATGCAAACTAGCAATTTGAATGCATATGCAGCTGAAAAATGTTTAAAAGGAAATTAAAATACAAAATATAATACAGAGATATGCAAATAGGTATATATGCACATTGCACATTAGTTGGGCAGGAAGCATGTTTTTCTGAAGACCTCTGAAGTACCATGAAATATTACAGTTGCTACATATGGACAGATAGAAATTCATATATATTAGATACTTGGCTAAAGATATTATTGTCACATCACCAGACAGTTGTTCTTCACCTAGAATTTTGGTGAAGTGTCTATCAAAATGCTTTAATTTAAATGGTATGATTAAAACAAAGTACAATGTATTTTCTTGGTCTGAGAAAACACATACAACCAGAATTATGTTATATTCTGTGCTGTTTGCATGCGCTCGGAATGAAATCACAGGATTAGTATATGAGCTATAAAGGCAATGAAACGTAGCTGATTCCAGAAAAAGTACTTTAATCGTAACATATTACTTTTGCAGTGGTACCCTTTCTAGGTAGAAACTGCAGATACAGTTGCCTCTGATAGATGAAACTAATTAACCACTCTGCAGGCACCCACAAAGTTCTGTACCAGAGCTCAGAGAGACTGAAATGGTGAATAAGCCATTAGTTCTCTCCAGAGGAATTAATTTTGATATGCACATCTTTCACTGCTGCTAATCAACCATGATACACATTCTTTCTGCCAAACTCCTTGAGATATATGGATAGACTTCTGCAGAGTCATGAAAAAACGCTTTGCACTTTACCTCCCTGTCCAACCTAGAGCGGGCAGCAAAAGTGAGCAGTGAAATGCACAGCGCAGGCATGTAGGACAGGCTAGCAACTCAGTGGTTGGCTCATGACTGATTCAGTACATGAGAACAGCGAAGGCTGCTGTAGGGAAAGAAGACAGATGTGGTAAGAAGAAGAGTATGCAAAAAGAAAAGGTCTTTCCTTCTACAATGACAGAGAGCATAGTAAGCAAACACTTGTAAGAATAAGAAAATAGAATGGAGGAACAAGGCATCACAGAGAACAGGACAAATGTGAAGGCTGACAAAGGCCCTCACAATGTAGTATTTCATGCCTACACTGGGTGGTATCTGTAAGGACTGATTTACTCAACTTTATTGAATCTGCTTACATACTGCAATAGCCACATGACAAAGATTAGAAGCCAACTCAGAGCAATCACTCTACAATTAAAATTTATAGTATGCTGTGGAAGATTTCTTATATCTTCTTGAAAGTAAGAATAGGTTGGTGCTTGCTATTTTAAGTGTGAGCAGCATGTTATGTATACCATTATTTCCTATAACCAAAAGAGAGCCCATTTCATTACTTTGGTAATTCTGCATATCTGAATTCTGGCTAAGACACAGACTAATTTTCATGCTCTCCCATGTAGCATTTGGGATGAAGATGAAAGCCTCTATACCACCTTATATATTAGCTTTAGTTATCTATTAACAGTTGCATGATGAACATACTGCATAAGGATTTCTGGGCAGAAGTACCAGCATCACCTTTAGTTACCATAAATAACTGCCACTAGAATGTTAATAATGTCTGTAAACCCTTCTAGACAAGCTAATCTCTCATCTGGAGAAACCAGAGGAGGGCATATAGGCAACAAGAGGGTAAGAGCACAGATTTTTTTCATGCTACTGATAGTAATTATTCACATCTCTCAAAAATAATTACTAAAATGGAAACTTTCATTCTCCTAGCCACTTCTCTTAGATGGATCCTTACTACTTCAGATATCATTAATCATAACAGAGGTCTGCCTCTGTAAGCAAACCTTAGCAATCAAGGTCTAAGTAACTAGATTTTTCAGAGCACAGGCATTATATTGTTTCTATACTTTTGTGGGCAGTTCTTGTAAAATATCCGCTTCATATGAGAAAAGCAGACCACTTGTGGTTTTTCTTATGCTTATACATTTAGCAGGTCTTACCTAGTATTTCCTTAGCAAGGTACTTAATAGGGAACAGAAGTGACAAGGTTTCATTAGCCCTTCTAATTAAAAGTTTTAGTGTCGGCATGGACCAGAACTGCTCAAAATTAGCTTAAGAAAATCTGCCTGCATGAACTGAAATAAACAGTTGTATGGAAGGAGGTAGAGATTTTTCCTTAATAATTTTGCTTCATTAGCAGAGGCACTGTGAAAATTTCCACTAAGATTTTAGCCTTAGGGCACGCTCACAGAGAAAAATCTAGAAGACATTCTACAACTATATCCCAGAAACTCAACCCAGAAGGAGAATGAGGATTTGCTTGGGGAGATTCCAAAGTGAACACCTGAATATTTCTAGCTGGCCCCAGGCACAATAAGTTGCACTCCCAACAAATGCAGGTGCCTCACAAGACTTTTAGGAACCTTGATCCAAACTTCTTTCCTAAATGAATCTTCCTTCCATACAGAGCCCCACTAACTCCAGTGCAGCCACATCACAGCCTGTGCAGAAGCAAGGGTGAAATAGGGTCCCACACTTGCAAACATTTGATGTCTTTATTATCTAACTTTGCTACCACTCCTTCAGATAGTCAAGCTAAGTATCTTTCTATGTGACAGACAGATTTGGACCCTCTAGTTTGATTTCTAATACATACAGGTGGTATGTTAAATAGCTCAATTAAACCTTTTCAGAAAACAAACTACTGGTTTATGTGCCTAACTTTAGGAGATAATTCAGGCATCCATTTTTACCTTTTTTTCAAAAATAGCCTGAAATTTCATCAGAAAGTGTTGTAAGTTCTTATACCCGACTTATTCTGTGGCTCTTCGAAGCGGGTATTTGGGGTCTGTTATCCTGGTGGCTGCGTGAACAGATTAAACGTTGAGACTTCCTAGATGATGTATGCTACAGGAAAATGATAAATATGCAATATCAGTGAAAAAAATATACAGGACACAACATGCAACGTGCCCTTGTGGCAAAGGCAGCCAAAAGCATCCTGGGCTGTGTTAGAAAAAGCTTCACCAGCAGGTCAAGGGAGGTGCTGCTTCCCCTCTACTTGGGTGTGGCATCGCCAGTGGTGCAGTGCTGTGTCCAGTTCTGCACTTTCCACTACAGGAGAGACTGGAGCAAGTCCAATGAAAAGCTGCCAACATGATTAAGAGACAGGAGCATCTGTCAAGGAAAAGTTGAAGCGCTGGGACTGTTTAGCCTAGAGAAGAGAAGAGAAAGCTCAGGAGGATGTTATCAATGTGTAAAAACACCTGATGAGGTGAGTAAAGACAACAGAGCCAGACTCTTCTCAGTGGTGTCCAGTGACAGGACATGAAGCGATGGGCACAAGCTGAAATACAGGAAAGTGTTTAACCATCGACAAAACACTTTTCTTCCTGTGAAGGTGATTGAACACTGGAACAGGATATTCAAAATCCCAGCTAGACACGGTCCTCAGCAACCTGCTCTAGCTGACCCTGTTTTGAGCACGTGGGTTGGTCTAGACCATCTCCAGCCTCAGCCACTCCACAGTTCTAAATTGCTCAGAGCTTTAAACTCCTGGGACCACAGGCAGGAATTCCCAGAGGAATTCCAGTTCCAGAGACAGACTTTGGAACTGACCACTAGCTCTAATGTTAAGGTATTAGAAATACTGCCTATATTAATCAGCTGCTAAACAAAAGAAAGCATTGCTGAAATGCACCTCTAATATCAGGCTCCCAAGCCATGAAAGGAATTATAATCAGATGCCTGTTCTGATACAGATTTTTCAAACCACACTGCACAGCACCATCTTCTGGTGAGCAAAAAGTTGGACTTTTTTTCTTTCAGGCTTTCAGAAAAAACTCTAACCATATCAAAGATAGTTTTCATACAAGAAATAGCAATGCTAAGTTTAAAAATAAGCAATTTAAAATAAACAACATCTAAAAACCACAGGAGTAAAAAAAATTTTATTAACCCCTGTTATGCCTAGAAACACACAAAGTGAAAAAGTATACTTTAAAATGTCTTGCCCTCTTCATCAAGAGGACCAGGTATCAACCTTGTTCTGGTTTCTGCAAGTAAAGAAAAATACATATTACCCATGTAATAAACAATACAATTGCAAAATAGACATCACAACGCAATGTTCTTCTGAGCTTGTATGTGGACCGCAATGACAAGATCTGCTTTCTGGAAGAGCTTTTGAATATGGGAAGTAGGAACTGTTGAGCTTGGTCTAGCATGAGCCCAAGGACATACCCATGAAAAACACAAGTGTGCTGAGTAGACCATGAACACATCATTGCTCAAAGTGAATCTCTATGAGCAGGCTGCAAAAAGCCAAGCAGGCCAGAATTTATACGTAGAAAACAAGCCACTTCAAAGTACTCTGCTTATTACTAGCTTGCTACAGTGACAAATAAGCTTAATATCACCATACTTCTTTTCATCTGTTGAATTTTTCAACAAGAAGATAACCAGTCAATAGTTTGATGCAAGTTACTTGATTATGCAATCACTGTTCAATTAACTCTGCTTTCTTGCACAACTGACTCAATTAGTAGGAGACAGACTTGGTATCTGGTAGTTTCCCAGGTTTATATACCAGCATTTTTAACTAGACTATGAAAACAGAACAAAGGAATGAACACATGAAGTAGGAGAATTGTAGACAAAGCAACCAGGAATGCCTAAGAATAAAGGAAAGGCTGTATTTCCTTGCTTTGCATGCCACGTAAAATGAAGAGTTTCTCACAATGGTACACATGAAAGCTTTTCCTCCAATGTCGTAGCACTAGTATAACTAAAGTAAGCATATCTAGGCTGCCTTTTTTTTTTTTAAATACAACCAACACTTTTAGGAAATAACTGAATCCACATACCTCCTTTTTTCGAAATTAACTGCTCTATGCAGAGTGTAAGATGCCCCAGTGCTGTTACTGTGCTACAGCAACACACTCTGGGGTTTTACTGCACTGCAGGAGGCCTCCCACAGTCGCGCTATCAAATTCAGAGGCACCTACTGGCCTGCCTTTCCTCAGGATCTACCAACCCAGCGCTATTTTCAGGCTAAGGCAGCACAGACAGAACAGCAGCTGGGCACCGCCGGCTCAACTTTGCTTTAGCGAGGGCAGGGTGAGGCCGAGGGGCCGGCAGCTGCGCAGGCTCACCTGGAGAGCCACAGGGCCTGAGGAGAGAAGGGCCTGGGGGCACCCGGGAACAAGCTGGCACCCGAGCCCAGCAGACGGGGCGCTGGTACCCAACGCCGCGGTGGGAGAAGGCGCCAGGGGGCTTTAGAGAAGCGCCCCGCGCCGCCATGGGCCGAGGAGCCCCCTGAGGGGAGGCGCTGCCACCCGCGCGCCGGCCGCCTAACGGCTGCCGGCTTCCCGCCAACCTCATTTTAAAGGCTTCGGCGACGTCACCGCTGAAGCGGGCAGCCATCAGGCGCGCGTTGCCCCGCCCCCGGCGCTCGGCCGCCGCCGCGCGGCGCGCACGTGCGACGCCCCCTGCCGGGTCCGCGGAGGGGGCCGCGGGCGGCGCCGATAGGCGGAGGCTGGGGGGGGCGGGGTGGGGGCGGCGCGCAGGCGCGGTCGCGGTCGCGGTGCG
The DNA here is from genome assembly GCF_965183815.1 of Platalea leucorodia. Lineage (NCBI taxonomy): Eukaryota > Metazoa > Chordata > Aves > Pelecaniformes > Threskiornithidae > Platalea > Platalea leucorodia. Next base: position 71,339,155 of record NC_138827.1, read on the forward strand.
TGGCCGGGCCGCGGGCGGGAGGCGGCCGCCGGGGCGCGGGGCCGGCGCTCCCATGAGCAGGCGCTGCCCGCCCGCCGCCGCCTCGCTGCTGCGGGGGCTCGTCGGCCCCGCTGCCCTCTGCCTGGGCAGGAGCATGAGCCTCTGCGGGGCGCCGGCCGCCTGCGCCGCGGGGCCTGCGGGCGGCGGCGGCGGCGGCGCGGGCTCCTCCTCAGCGCGGCTGAGCCCGCCGTGGCTGCGGCTGCCTGAGGTGCCGGGCGCGGAGCCGCACCGGGCCAACGAGCTGCTGCTGCTGCTGCCGCCGCCGCCGCCGGCGGCCCCGCGGGGCCCGGCCCCGCCGCAGCATCACGTTGTCTACTTCCCGGGGGACGTGCAGGTACGGCGGGGCGGCGCCGCGGGCGACCGAGGGCGATAAGCAATGGCGGGGGGGGGCGGCCCGGGCGGCGGAAGGGCCGGGGGGGCGGGAGGGAGCCGCTGACGGCGCGGTCTTTCCGGGGGTGAGGGGCGAGGAGGGGGTGGCGGCCGCAGCTCCCGCGGCGGCGCCGGGCGGCGGGGGTCCCGCCGCCGCCCGTCGGAGCGCGTCCCCGGGGGCAGCATCTCTTGCGCCCTCTCTGCCCGGTACCGTCGGGTAAACGTAGCGGGAACGGGCCGCTCCTGAAACCTGAAATGCAGCAGCAACGGAGGGGGGAGTCGTCTTCTGTAGTACTGCCCGAGCCTGATGTTTCTGGCCGTGACGGCAATATCTGAAGTCGTATCAAAGAGTCTCAGCGGAGAGAAGACGACGAAATCCTGCGATGGCAAGCTTTCCTCGGCAGGCTTAGCACCGCGTCTGTGCGCAGTTGTGCAGGCACCCGGCGACCGCCCCGCGGGGGTTTCGCGGGCGCTGGCGCTTCCTCGGCCTGCCCTGGAGAAGGCAGGTGCTGCCTCGGGGTTGGCGAGACATTGGAAGGACAGACGCCCAAGTGCCGGCCCTAAGCGTGCGGTCGACCTCTGTAACATAACGTGCTCCGGTGCTCTGGGTAGTCAGCCAATCTCAAAAGTCATTACTTCTCGAAAGCAGGGGTAGCGTCTTTTTGTTCTGGGAAGAGGCTTTCCTTTTCTCTAAGGTAAAGACGCAGAACTCTGGATTTTCATTTTAAGGATTGGAATGGCCTAAGACGGCCTTTTTGATTACCATTCCTGGGTATGGCTTTATTATTCCTTAATAAAATAAACTAATTAGTATTCTCTGCCATTATGAATTCAGAGGTGAGGATCATTCACGACTTGGGGGTTAGTTTTTTTCATCTGTGCCCCATATGGATGTCAACAAGGGGAATAGACCCCCAGAGCTGAATGAGAGGGAATTTTTTTCCTGCGTAAAAAAGAGAAAACTTATTACGGAGTTTTAAGTCTATTGTTTGTCTGTAATAAGATAATCAGTATTTCTGCAGATGGAGATAATACAGTAAAATTATGTGTTCTGTCTCATACTAAGTTGAATAATACTTTAATCTTCTCTTGGAGTGAAGTCAACAAAAATTATGAATACTTCCATGTGCTTATTTTTATTGTATTAATTTTGAGGGTATTAAAAATGTGTAGTAAAAATATTAAAGTAGAATAAGTAAACCTAAATATGCCAATTTCTTTAATGTGTTTCTTGTTCTGGAAGCCTAGCAAGCGAGCGCCTCTTTAATGCATGTTTCTCTGTTAGTTACCAACCTTTCTTATTAATATAGGTACACTAGACAGAGTTGAATTATTTCACAATGTAGTAATGCGTCTTTTCTTTTTTTTTTTTTTTTTTTAATTTTTCAGAACTATCATGACATCATGTCTTGCCACCCAGAAAACTTTCAGTGGGAGCACTGGAGTTTTGAAAACGTTGCTACCATACTTGCTCGCCGGTTCCCTAATAGCTTTATTTGGGTTGTAAAGTGTTCTCGAATGCACCTGCACAAATTCAGTTGTTATGACAACTTTGTGGCGAGCAACATGTTTGGAGCACCAGAGCACAGCACTGACTTTGGAGCTTTCAAGCATCTCCATGCATTGCTAGTTAATGCATTCAGACTCTCTCAGAATATTCTGCTGTCCCAGAAAATTGTGCATGGTGTCAGCAAGGATGCAAAAATAGCTGCTTGTAAATTACAGCCGCAGTCTGTTCCTACAACGAATGGCTGCTCATCCACAGAAGGAGAGAGAGATTGTGAATGCTCTAATAATTCTGCTATGAACTTCCTTATACCATCTGGTCTAGGTGCAGTGTCGTTTACTTTGATTGGCTTCAGTAAAGGTTGTGTGGTTTTGAACCAGCTGCTTTATGAGCTGAAGGAAGCTAAAAAAGACAAGAATACAGATGCCTTCTTAAAAAACATAAAAGCAATTTACTGGTTGGATGGTGGTCACTCGGGAGGAAGCAATACTTGGGTTACTTACCCTGAAGTGCTGAAAGAACTTGCACAGACAGGAATTGAAGTTCATGCTCATGTTACGCCGTACCAAGTGTTTGACACAATGAGGTCATGGATTGGGAGAGAGCATGAGAAATTTGTACAGATACTTGAAGAATTTGGTGTGGAAATAAATGATCAACTACATTTTGCTGATGATGTTCCCTCCTTAGATAACCATTTCAGAGTTCATGAAGTATTTTGAGACTGCATGTACCTGAACAGTATATTCATTGTAAAAGCACTTTTGACACTGTAAATGTTGTCATCTAGATTTACAACTTTGAGCAGATGCTTTCTGAAGAGAATACTAAATCAGTCCTGTGTCGCTGATAGATACTATATATAAATTTCAGTAGCTTAAAAAGGAGGATTGGGACCCCATACCTATAACAGATGTTCTCATGTGATTCCTGGAAAACAGTGTTATAAAGAACTATCCTATACATGGTTTTTTGTAAATGTGAACGTTTATTCTCAACCTGTTGGCAAAATTTTTAGTCCTGGATGTCTAACGTCCTATACTGCCTTTAATGGGAGTGTAAAGTACTCAAGACTTTCAGATGTCTGGATACTTCAATTTAGTAGCTTCCAGGGCTAAAAGCTTTAGTCTTTGTCAATAACAGACATAATGTTAGTTTTTTGGCTTAAGAAAAATGATGATTGCTAGAACAATCTTAGTTATATATTTTGGTGAAAATTGTTTTAATTAGTTAATTAAATCTTCCAGTTTAGTAACATTTCTCCTAATTGAAACAAAGTCATAAATATTTACCTTTGGAATAATAGTGCCAATCCATTTTTCTTCCTTATGTGCGCCTTGCCTTTACTGTCGCTATAAAGTTTCATTAATTCATTGTGTAGTATCTGCTAGTGAATAGCCGTTTCACCTGGGGGCTTGAAAATTTTGACATAGCTATGTTAAGTGACCAAGAACATTGATGAGGGTGTAGCTTATTGCTGTTTCAACATACTTTGCTGTCACTTTGACTAACTTCTATAAGGACCAGGAGTAATATCTGTATTTTCAAGTCAGGAGGTGTCTTTGTCCCTGCATTGGACTGGTGAGGTTTCTCTTGATTATTGCTGCATTGATGTTGATCTAAATCGAGCTGTAAGTACTTAACATATTACAAGTTGCATGAAAATTTTTGAACTCTGTTGACTGTAGCTGTTTCAAAATGTGTCCATTTTTAGAACTATTATTTCCTTTAAATGTATTGCAGTAGTTGCTTCTAGAGCTACCCAAAAATCTATTTTCAGAGCCTATTTTTTCTTACAGAACCCCCCCCTCCCCTCTAATTAAATACAAAGCTGGACAAATCACATACAATCTAGTTCAGGCCCCAAACCTAAATGTTCTTCAGAAAGAATTGCTGAAAGGTGGACAAATGAGGGTATTAGTGGAACTTTTCTACTGTTGTAAGTAACTTTTTCCATTTATCTATGAATAAATCTTGGAATCACTCCTAAAGACAACTGCAGCTATTAACAATGAACCAGTAGCTTAAAATTATTTTGGATTTCCTGGAAGTATAGGAATACAAAAGCAAGTTAGCAAAACACTGTGAAGATTACACAAACAAATGTGGCTCAGTTCTGAAAAAAGGCATTTTATTCAACTTTTTTCCTATGTTTGATGGCTTGGCAACATCTTCCCCCTGCTTCTTGCTTCCCATGACTCTTACGCTGTGGAAGGAAAGTCCTGGGTCATTTTTCTTCTATTGGCATCATTAAAACTTACAAGGTTCACTGGAGACAGTATTTTTGCAACTCTTGCAGAGGTTGTGTGCATGTTAGTGATCACTGAAGAATGAGGAAAGTGTGGTGAACTCTTAAGAAAATTTTCTCAATACTCAAAATATTAAGGGTAGTTGGATTACGCATGCAGTGTGTACCTTACAATGTGAACATGAACTCTATTGCTAATAATTAGACTAATGTATCTAGTTGATCAAAAGGGGAAATAATCTATTTTAATTGATAGGGAAAAGTGCAACATGCAAACTAATTCTGACATTTAATAAAAGAATCTGATTTCTGGTTCCATCAGCTTTTTTTAAGAACTCTTTCCTGGAGACTTCATTCAACCCTATTTATTGATTACCTTCTTAATGGGCTTACAACAACCTGTTTATGTGTACCAAGGAAGGCTGTTTCCTTTTTTCAGTCCCTTAGATAACACTTGCACCATATGTGAGGACTTTTTTTCTGTAAAGGAAATATGAGTCACCTAACAAAGTGGTTTTAATAGAAAGCCTACAAATTGCTTGAAATAGCTCTGATTATCCACTTATAAAACAACATTTCAAAACAAAACCAAACCCAAAACAGCCCATTGATCTTGCTCTCTCTCATTTCAGTTTCAGACTGACCAGGCTAACTTGAGTGTGCTAAAACTTGCCCTATCCAATAACAGTGCAGATCACAGACCAATTTCTAAACAATTCTGTGCCAGCCAAAACAGCAGGAGTAGGTTGTTGCAAGCTTTTGGAAACAGTAAAATATTGACATTGTCTTCAGAAGTTTCTGGATGGCTGTCCTATGAAAATAATATTAACCTGTTTGATGGAGGCTGCTTACAATAACTGTTAAATAAAATAGGCTCAAGTGTTGCTGTATTAATTTGAAGAATAAGTACTTTGTTGTAAAACTGATCTTGTTTTGAGACTTCATTTTGTGGAGGGAAAACTCATTGGTTTTCATTCTCTAAATAGTTGTAGTACTCTGTTGGAATGTGCCTCTGTCATTCACTACAATGCATGCTAAAAATAAATTTTGCAAACAATGTAGAAAATAAACTATTTCTAATGGGTGAAACCACTTCGATGTGAATGTAAAACCATTAAACAAGGAATGTGCGGTTAAGTTTTGTGGATTAACCTTTATCAGGTGTTTGTGGAGACCTAGTTTAAAAAAAAATGCAGACTTATTTAATAGCTTTTCTTCAAGGCAGGCTTTGTATCTGTGTAGTCAGCATCTGAAATTCTAAAACAGCTTACTGGCATCTCGCATACATGGGAAAGCTGGCATGCACTACCCAAGGGCGTGAACATTTCTATGTTAGGATGAAATGGGTTATAGTTTGTATATGCCTGTTTTTCGACATCAACTGTAAAGGCAGTTTTTAATAAGCTTAGATGTAAATGCCTAAAGTTAAGTGATTCTCATGCTTGCTTACAGTGGTTTAGTTCAAAACATTTCTGGTTTTGAATGGAGTGAGCAACATTATACAGTCCTTAGTACAACCTAGTATGTAATAGCAGGTATTCTTTGTATTACAGGCTTGTTTCTTGTACAATAGACAAGGCAATCTTCAGATTTTGAGAAATGCTAAAATGTTTTAAGCTGTGCCTGTTAAATTCCTTTAAAACTGGGCTTGATTCTGTGAAATTGTCCAGATTCTGTATGACTGAAACGATTTTATGTGCATCTTAAATACTAGAAACTTTGGTAGCCTTCTTCCTATCTAGGACTAATTTAATTGCATCTCTGTAAATGCTACTGCATAAATCAGTATCACCGTGTAATTTTGAAAGGTGATTAAGTGTCCAAGTCTTAACATGTTGCTGAAAGGAGCAGTCTTTTCTGTCCTCCCATTGATAACATCCTGCTGCTTCCCTTATGGTAGCACAAGCACTTTATGGTGAGTTGTTCTGTCTTACTAAATTAACATTATTGCTGATAGAGATAACTAACGGGAGTACTATGTATTTAAATACTCATAGAAATTATTTTAAATAAGACTGCAAAGTCAGTTTAGGAGTTAGGATGTTACAACTGTGGATATTCACAGATAAAAGTGATTGTGCATGGTCACGCACTCAAGTTTTCCCAACAGGTTCTTTTTGAGCTATTTGCAGAAAGAAAATGTCACCTGTTTTTTCCTCCCTCTTATGGTGCTTTTTACAATGCTGTCTTTCCTACGCTAACAGTCACTTTACCATCTGTGCAGATAAACAATATTTGTTGTCTGAAAGTTGAAGCGCTGAGGTTAAAGTATACCCATCCATTTACCTTGAATGCTTATTTTAAATTACATGGGGTGTTATTAGTTACTGGAAGAGAGAAGTTAAAGAACAGTAAACATTTTTGAATGTGTGTGCTCCGTTGTGAGCCACGTTTTTAGTTCGATCACTGCCTAGCAGAATCCACAAACGTGAATTGTGTGTCTGGTGTCCCTGTGCAATACAAAAGCAAAGGTGGATGTCTCAGACTGCAATCCACAAGAGGCAGACTCTTCAAATCCCCTTTGGAGTTACTTCTTCAAAATCTTTTTAATCGTATATTGAAATCTCGTTTAATTTTTTTAAGGATGGTAGATTAAAGAAAAAAAAAGTTTACTTCTGATGCTCATAACCTGATGAAAATTTAGACACATTTAAATATTGCTGATGGAGACCCTAAGACCGAGGCTGGCTTTCTGTTAGTCTTACTGATCTCTTAACTCTGTTCAGATGCAAGGTGACTATTTTTAACTCAAATGAAATAGCATGAAGTCATTAAGCAAGTAGTCCACAACTGTAGAACACCTATGTGGCAGAGGCAGGCACTGCTTCTCCCAGTGCCAGACATATTGTTCCTGACTAAATTCATTCTGTCAGTATTAGCAGCATAATTCACTCCTCCCGCTGACAAAAAACGCTTGCACAGGATTAGCTGTTCCACATCACTCTGGAAACCATGGAAAACTGATTCGGGTGTTCATTTTGCATATAGCATAGTGTGGGTTATAAAGCAGTGATGGCTTTGTATCATTTCCTGTCATTAGGGCTTCATTACATGTTTCCCAGTGACCCAAGAAGTGCCGAATTCTACTTAACCAAATGACCAGAAAAGCATCTGGTAGAACAAAAGGGGAAAATATATTCTTATCTGTTTTTTTCTTCATGTGTATAGACATCTGATGTACTTGAAAAGGAGCAGAATGCCATTACTTCAAGGTTCGGAATAAATTTTCCTTCTTTTAGTAAGCTTTCAGAGAGCACTTTCCATCACGATTGAGAGTTTCTTTTGTTAAACTTGGCACTTCAGAGCTGAGTTGTTTCTGATGAAAGCACTGGTGCAAGACACAGAAAACAGTCAAGAGACGTACCCGCGCTGAAGTGCAAAACAAGGCTCTTCACATCTCCCACACCAGAGTTTACCCTCTGAGCAATACTCCTAAGCCTGGGTATCAGATAAAGCTATTGTGTCCCTCACAGGCTATCTGCATAGCTCTTCTTTCTCATTCCCCATCGAGAGAAATACATTTGATTTTGTGTGATGGAAGTTTTACGCAATACATGTACTGCTTGACAGCTGAAGTATAAATGTTTTCACAGCAAAAATTGTCCATTACTGTGATCTGCGTTATTATTGCAAGCAATAGCTTCTAAGCATTTTTGTACGAACATAGCATCGCACGTGGAGCTGCGCGTTTTACATGGTTGAGCAATTCTTTTAATGTTTTCAATCTGCTCTTAAAAATGGTGACTAGGGAGAGATCTGAACAATTGGAAAGGAAGTAATCTGCTCTTCTTGCTCTGAGGAATCGCCACTTAAAAGAGATCATTGCTCTCAGGAGTTACCACATACAGAGCTCAGAATCTATCCCCACTCCTAGAGTCTGACCCAAACCAAAACAGGAAATCTTAACATGCACCTTTACTGCAAACTTAGATAACTATCCCCAAAAAACCCTAAAATTTCATCTGTCCTAGTAACACCAGAATCTTTGGTTATTGAGTGATACTAACTTACAGAGAATCCCTTGTAAAAGTTACTGTCTCAGAACGTTTATCTTCAACACCTGTGTTGTCTGCATGGAAGCATCTAAATGTCTCAGGTCTGGGAAGATACGTTTTGGCCAAAGAAAAAAAGACTCAAGTCTGTACAGGAATTTTTTTGAAGCCCTGATGTAATGCATATTGAGATCACACCATACGTATAACCTCTGCTATGGTAAAATCATCCTCATCTTAGTCAAGTTAGTAGTCCTGTTGTGGGTCTAACGGCATGAATGAAGCAAACAGTTTCATCCTGCGTATTTAAAAAGGATTGCAAATGTATTTCTGATCCTTCATGATCAAGTCAAACCCTTTCACATTAGGCATTTAACTTGACACTTGTATTAAGAACCTAGACCCTGTGTAGCTCCTGGAGAGAAACCTGTTCTTAAGTTAGGTACATCAAATCTGCAGCACTTACATGATAGGCAGATTTTTAGTGACCTGTTTAATAGTTTGACAAGAGAATATTTTTACATCAGTTTTTTCATTTGATTCTTTCCACAGCAACCACATTGAGAAAAATGTATAAAACATTTATGTTCTGAAATTATTTGTCATCCTTTATATTTCATATGAGCAAGAATAAATAATTCTTTCTAAGTGTTGATTTGCAATGAACTTATATTTTAAAAACCTCAGTCACCAAATTTTTAGAGTAATTCAAAGTTTGGGGTAGGCCAAGTTTAAACTGCTGATTTCAGATACTGTCTGTATTTAAGTATCTTAACTCATCTGTAAGTCCTGGGCAGTCTGCATCACCTAACTCCTCTGTTGAATACACTGTTTGAAGTGGCTGTTTTGAATGCTTAAGATGGTCAGTGTTTACTAATACCTGTTACCACAACTTCATCTGTTTTATTGTGGCATGATCCCATTTTGGTTTACGTTTCTAAAGGACAAACTTCCACAAAGTGTCAGTGGCTCTAATTCTTTGTGTTATTTCAGTAATGGATTTTTAAGTGTGGCTACATGTATTCTCTCACTACATTAGCTGGAAGTTATTCCTTTAATGCTTTCACCATTCATTCATCACTTCACTGCTTGTTTCACACCATGTAGCACAGTGGTTAGAAAGCACCAAGTAATTTTTTTTTAACAGAGTAACTTCAAGATTTTTATCACTAGTCCCATTATGCTCAAATTAAGAAAATACATTTTTAAACGGCTTGATTTCTTCTTTTATAGCATTTCAGAACAACTGTTTTATAGAAGTTATTAAATAAGAAACTGAAGAAACTGCTTCAAAGTGAAAAAAAGGTGGCACTGACAGAACAGTTACTGTACCGGTCTTCCCACTGATCTACATAGAATAGTTTTTGTTGATCTTTCTTGAATATGCACTTACATAACGTCTGATGGGCTTTCCTGACAGCCTTAGAGAAGTGAAAACCAAAGGGGTCATGGGGAGGGAAAATAACCCCAAACCCCACTATCATTGCAGAGATTTCTCACAGAACACTGGAAGAGAAGCATGAGCAGGGCTGGGTTATCCATCAGCTGATCAGGGTGAGATAACCTCATTTGCTGACATATAAAAATAAAATAAAGGCTTCATTTTAAAGTTGTTAGTGTGAAAGAGAAATAGCTGCACTTGCTGTAGTACTTCGCTTACATTTAATTCAGCATGACCCTCTCTTCCCAGCCGGATACACACTTTCCAATCCAAACTTCACGCTAGCCTAAATAAGTGAATTATTGCAGCTTTCCTGCTGGGCTACCTCAGTACTAATAACTGCAGCTGAGGGATGCAAGGGTTTCATTTGGCCTAAGGTGTTTAGATTAATAGGTTAATAGCCTTCCTTACAAAATAAAAAGGGGGACTGAAAAATATTCAAAATGACATTCTGAATACTTGTGGCTTGACAGATCTTATTTATGCTTTTTACATACATACTATGAAAGAAGTATTATTGAAAATCTTAGTATCACCCTTAGGTGGACAGCAGTGAATGCATCTGACCCACGCGATTTTCCTCCTTTTACTTTCTCCTCTCCCCCAGAGCTCCAAACAGCTCCCAGCCTCCCTCCAGAGGACAGCAGGCACTTCTCACAAGCGGAGACAGAAGCAGGTCACTCATACACTGATTGCTACTCCATGAAGCTTTCCTTATTTATACTTGAGTGTTGAGGGGGCCTGAGAACACCAAGCTAGCATCTCTCTTTTGGGAATGGAGAATCAAGAAATGGCAGAATGATGGATCAGCACAGTACTTCTCTGTACTAGCATTTGAGAAACTGCCGGTGGTTAGAGTTAAAAGAGATAGCTGTGCAGGCACAATGCTGGAACACAGCTTTGTATAGCTCTGCAGGCTCTCTGAGCCTCTCCATTTAGTCCTAACACACAAAGAATATGCTCTGTACACCTCTGCAGTTCAGATGGGGCCCTCCACATTACCAGTCCAACAAAGCCAAGAGGCTTCCCCACCCTAACAGACACACAGATTCCGCCTCAGCAGTATGCACAAGCAATCCTTGTTCGTTTTCGAACAAAAATTTTGGGAGACCTATTTGTGATCCCAAATTTAAATTCTACCCTCAGAACGTACAATGATGCCCATCAGAATCGCTTGGCTGGTTCCATTCATGCCTATTCATTAAGATGGCTGGGTGCCCGTTCACATGGTAGCAGACTATTTTCACTGTGATGAAACTGCCAAGAAGAACAGGTTTAGAAGAATAATCTGCACAGTGTTGCAATCTCCTGCTCTTCTGGAGAAAGTTTTTTCCAGCACTTTATTAACACTACATATCTATTTAGTCTAAGAGCTTTTGAGAAGTTACAGTTCTCAAAAAACACTGCTAGAAGTGACAGACTGACCTAAGTCAGATAAATGCTGCATTTCCCAAACACCACAAGTAATAACATCAGAGGGATTTCAAAGGGACAATTGACAACCTATCTTTTCTGTGACATGCCCATCTTTATTTCACAAGGCTTTTTTAAGCACCACGATCTGCTGAAAAATAGGCATCTACGACGCCTCTACAACAGGCTCCATCCCAAAAGGTGCAATGCAGCCCCCTTTCATATGGTAACATAATGCATCTCAAACACTGCTCCCAATAGATTCTACACCTACTCCAGAGCTATGAACTTCATTTCGGATTCTAGGACTGTAGCTGCGTGCACTTGTGGGCACATTAGTTGCAGGTGTTTCACAGCTGCAGAAACAGCAGTGCTGCCCGACTGCCCTGGGACAGTGACAAACAAGGTTTACTGCACAATACCTTATTCAGCTAGCAAAGGGGTAAATCATTCACCTTGCGGTCAAGCTGCTGCACAACTCTAAGCTTAACCTTGCATGATGAGCTTTTGCTTTTTTCCCCATGCCCACTCTCAGTTTCACCGCAAGGGGGAGCAGAAACTCCCTCCCTCCCCCCCGCCGTTATTACCAGGCTATTACTCAAAAAGAAACCGTGACCATTACAACCACCACCAATGGCTTTCTTGGACTTTCTCAGAAACCACTACGGCTTTCCTAAACTTTAGTAAGCGAGGTAGCATTCAGGGTGATCTGCAGTTACTTCTAAGCATATATGCTGTCAGCCCATCCCAGGTACCAAAACTTCTGTTCAGAAAAATTTAAGCAGAATACTCCAAAACAGTAGAGTTATAAGTGCAGGCACTGCGAATGTATGCCTCGTTGTAGAAGAGAGACCATCTCCAGATCAAGCAGACTGTGCACTCACTGCACATGAAGAAAAACAAGAAAAAAATCTACAAGATAAACATCCATCTGTAACAAAGTTTATCAACATAGTTTTTATTAGTCTTACAGAAAGTGTATGTATGTACACGTGGACAGTTTCCATATTAACGTAGGATTTTCTACTTTCATAGGAACTTGCTGAATTACAATGTGTTATTTTATCCATAATCATTCCTATAGGCTTTTTCTTGGATGCGTAACACCATTCTCCGAGCATAAAAATCCCTATATTCCTCAGGTAGTTCTTCAAGTGTTTTCAAGGCCCTGTCCAAGATCTGTATAGCTCTAGTAGCTGCTGTGGGATCTTTATTTCCATAAGTGTCAGTCTTATCATAGGACTCAGCAGGAAGGTGCTTCCAAAAGACATTCAGTGCCACTCCAAATTCCTCAGAAATTACATTGTGGAACCACAAAGCTGTAGAAAGAAGAATGTCTAAAATTAAAATTACTATCGGAAACTTCCACGTGACTCATAACAAGTGTCAGAATCGCCCAAACTAAATCTAGTTGAGGAAAAGCCTCAACTACTGTATTTTTTATTTATAAATATTCATCCCTGAATATATTGCATTGTACCAAATTTAAGAAGTTCTTCAAGACATTTATGTCAATCCATAACTTCACACAAAAGTAACAATTGCTGAAGTATAAAGAGATACTCAAATGTAAGCAAATGATGAGCATGTGTAGAATGAAAATAAGACATCTTCCCTGTTCATCTCACTCATCTCTACTCTGAATGCAGATACCTATTTTCATAGATTTAGTCCCTAACCTTGCACAGATTGTCCAAGCATTAATGTCAACCACCAGCATCAGCCAGGTCAGCCATGCAAGTTGCTGATCTTTTCATAGTAAAGTCATGAGGCTTTTCAATTGAATCATCATGGCTGCCGTAAGGAAGCAAAGACATTTTTGCCTCAGCGAGTACATTTTAAGAATAAGCTTAATATGGTATATTTACCCTATTTCAATTTTAGGCCAAAAGACTGAATCCCATGCTTATTGCAGCTTAGTTGCTTGTACGTGCTGAAGACATAGAAAAGCTTATTCTGAGAAATGAACAAGAACTTTCTTTCAGGTTAGGAAAAGGGGCTGCTTCTACTTTCTCCACAAAAACCACACACATTTCTCAAAGAACATCTCGTTTTTTCAGTGATATGCATTCCAGAATCCCTATACTCCCCAGTCATTCTTAAGAGTGCCAAGTATGTCTTAAGTTTGGACCAGCGCACCTACTGGCAAAGACAAACTACTGTCTGTACTGCATAGAACAAAGCAGAAGTTACGTACGCTGACATCAGCAACAGTGTGACATGCATTCACTAACTGTAACCAAAAGTTTCTTTAGAAGGAAACACAAATGGTAAGTTCAAAGTTAAGTAAGGATCTATTTTAAAACTTCCTAAAAACCTACTGCCTTCTCGTTTACTGGCCTGCTTGTATTGCCCAGATAATATGAAAAGCAACAGAATACGTATCTGCCACAAGCTCATGATGAGTTAAAATATAAAATTAATAATAAGTAGGAGTAGTTCAATAGGAGTAATTAAAATGCCTTTCCCTGATCACCAGAATTGTCATCTCGGCCCAGGATCAGCTTTATATTTTCTGCTTGTGCAGAAAAATGATTAGGACTTGTCTTTCCATTCCCCAAAGGTGATTATAGGTTTCTAGAAGGTCCAATAACTCTACCATCCATAATTCTCATCAAATCATGTGCCTCACGGTTCTTAAGTGCCAGAGCTACAGAAGAATAGAAATGGTACTTCACTCCAATTCTGTCATTAGAAAACTCAAGTCACTGAAGTAATTTTAGATTTCACGAGTTGATTTTATAGTGCTAATCTATTAAGACACAAATTCAGAAGCACACAGTGTAATCTTGAGGGAAGGTAAGATTTGTCGGTAGACATAGTAATACCTTTTATTAGACTAATTAGTACAGTTGGAAGAAGCAGACAAGTTTTGCCAGTGTCTTTAGATGCTCCTACTTATAATACAGAAATGCTTTAGTAACCTCTTACCATCCCTAGAAATAAGAAATTGCAAACAAAATTGTTTAAAAACACAGCATGGTGAGGAACTATTTGTTACTTACCTGGAATAAATAACACATCTCCCGCTTCCAGAAAACATTGATAGCGCTTGGCTTTCACAAAAAGGGGATACTTCTCTAAGTCTGGGTTATCCACATCCAGCACCTCTGACTTAGTACCTAGGAAAGTTTTCAGAAGTAATGAATAAATGTTCCTACTCTTCCAACAGTAACAAAGCATTATCCCATTGCTGGAAATGGTAGTTCTTGAATCAAATTTAATACTGGTTTATTGTTCTGTAACTCTTCTAAAAACCAGGCAAACCTGATGGCACTCCTCATTTACTGAAGAGACATGTTCTCCTGTTGTCTATATTTCTCGTGTAACTGCAATCTTATTAACACTAAAAGACACTTTCCCTGACATTTAAAACACCATTTTGAATCCAGACAGAACACCGTACTCCTCCGCAGTTAGGTGCTGAAAACAGAACCAGGCAAAGCTGCTGTGCTCCTTTGCAAATTTCCTAACCTGCCCCACTAAAATGCTTTGCTTTGACTAAAGCAAACAAGATCAGAGTTAAGGGACCAAATGACTTCTTTTAAATCAAGCTGTCTGTTAGTGATTTTTTTCTACTGTGCAACGCTTGTGAGCTTGAAAGGCAACTACAGTCAACAGACTCTGAACTAGATGACATGCATACCTGATAAATACAAATACGGTGCATCTCGAGGACTATACAGAACAACTCGTTTTTTCCCTGTTACTTGGATTAAGAAGTTATCCATTACCTGGAATAAGCATAGTAAGAGAGATGTCAGCCAAGAGTTAAGAATGAATACATAGCCTGCAACTAATCTAAAATATCATTAGCTTAAAAGAGGGAATTATTAAGAGCTTCATATGTTAAGAATTAGCTAAAAGACCTTCCACATACAGTTAATCTAAAAAACTCAAGAATGTGAGTTACTTTATCCACTTAGCTGCACATTCTTGACAAATAGTATATCTGGAAGTACAATATTGCTTTCCAACACTAAAACACAAAGACACAACATACTTTAGACATATAAACCAGCAAAATATAATACAAAATATGTTTGGGATTCTTTTTCTTTCTCAGTGATACTCCTACCTCATTTTCCTGACTTTCTGTTGATAAAGGATTCTTTTTCATAATTGTAATGCAAAAAGCTATTTTTCTTGTAAATAAATTTATTCAGAATTACACTGCACAATGTTAGAAGACAGTCTTATTTGGAATCTACCGTATTGCAGCAACAGACTACCACAATCATTGTATGATTACCAACAATCTGGCCATAAAAAAATGAAGGCAATCTTGAAGATGAATATGTTGAAAGTTTCTGTGTTTCAGATTTTTAACTGAAACTCAAAACAGCAAAAAAAAGGGGAAATAAAATCAAACATCACTTAATCTTACAAGTATGGCATTAGACATAAGAACAGTAAGATATTATGCCTATTTAAAATTCACTGTACCACTGAATGTGATTCCTTTCACTATTTCAAAATATGTGAAGTTTGTCATTAACTGATCTTTTTCAGAGATTTGCACCTTAGTATCTCAACTCCGTAATGGCATCCACAACATTTTATGCTAAACACATGTATTACCTACATCATAATGTGTCCATAACTGTAATCCAGCTGAGCTGATGCGGAACACGCTAGAGAAAAACTGTTCCTTCTCAAAATACTCTGGAATCTGAACATCTTCTGCCAAAATAGGAAACTGCTTTCTGATATCTGCAATATCCTGAAACAAACAGGACATAACTCTTAGAGAACGATATACGCACATTAAAATAAGGGAGCACTTCACTATAATCTCCTATCACATGAAACACAGGGCTAGAACTTCAACATTGGCGAATAGCTGAAAATAGCAATGCTTTTTGCTGGTCACCCTTTCAGCGTTGACTTGGTCAGCGATATTAATAAGAACAGCCAGAAAGCTGCTTTGAACCATGGCTGCTAGAAATCACACTGAAGAAGCAAGAGATAATCAGAAATCCTTTTATATTAGTTTACAACAAAAGCTAAAAAGTGGGATGTGAGGAATGTACTCTTCAGTGATCAGCTAAACTCTCGTATAACAGGAACTATTTTAGACATTTAGGTTTAAATATTCTGACCTAAATCCAGTCAGATTCACAGACCAGGTGACCATAAACAAGTTGTATGCCTGTACTACACAGCCAGCGGATGACAACAGGCTTTTAAAAATATTCCTAAACTGTGACTTTACAATATTAGAACTGTTATGTCAAGTAACTCACCTTCCTAGCATCTTCACCCACTGATCGCAAATAGTACTTTTCATCCTGAAGAGGACACAAGAAGAGAATTGTTTTGTTTTTTTTAATAAGGATTAAAAACACACTTAAACAAAGAGCCTGTACTTTCTCATTAATCTAATGCAGGGCTTCATTAAAATAAATGGCATTTACAAATTCAGCTACTTTGTTATACTGCCTTTACTCTACTGCTCCCTGCTGTTCATCTCAAGAAATGGGAAAAATATGTTAACTGAGAGTAGAAGAGTAAAGTGGGGGGAGACTTGTGAACTGCTTCAGCATTGCTGTCACCAAACGGATTCAAAGCAAATTCAGATTATAATTTAAGTTCTTCAGAACACTGATGCAGGAAGCTATTTCAATTGGCTTCAAAACTTACAGCATCTTATGTAGCACAAAAGGTGAAAAGCATGTCTGCATGCAAAACTGTTCGCTTCCTAATCACAGTTATCTCAAAAATCCCTACTTTGAACACTGATACATAAAGATAGCCACACATTTGCTTCTCACAAATTATGTTACAATAAATCTGTATTTGTATTTTGATAGCAGATGTAATCAAACTCTAAAATATCTTTATGACATTTTCTTGCAAAACACATAAATGATACAGTTGTTATTCTAATGCAAGGTTTGATTTCTAAATTTTATGCTGGAATTTTTGCTCATATAAGCAGCTGTTAACAGAAACAGGATAACAGAAGTTAACCACACTGTACACATACAAAACAACTTCTGAGAAAAATTACTTCTCCCCACATTTTTTCCCTTGGCTCCAAGCCACACAAAACAGTTAAATCTAAAATCAAGTGCTTTACTGGAGTAAGACTTCAAATTACAATTCATCATTTTCCTCTCCTTATACTGGCAAAATAACTGACAAAAGAAACTGTGACACTAAGGAAATTACCTCAGAAAGAAAGTACTCTTTGTGTTTGACTTCAGCTGCTCTTCGTACAAATACATCAAAAGGCAGAGTTCTGAAATATAAATATTTAAATTTATTCAACGAATCAATGTAACAACACATGGTCTAAATGCCAGGTTTAAAATCATAAGCTCTCTTACCACAGCTAGTATAACTGAAGATGCAATATGCTGCTTTTTTTTTTTTTTAAACATGGTGACTAATCAGTGTTTGCAGTGGATGTTTGAAGAGTTCTACCGAGACAGAAATCCTACACTTACAAACCTCTCTGCTTTAGTAAACTGTTCCAATGTATATCCAAACAGAATCATGTAATTGCTGAGGCTGGAAGGCACCTCTGGAGACCCTCCAGTTCAACCCCCTTGCCAAGAGCGGGGTCAACTACAGCAGATTGCCCAGGACAGTGTCCAGTTGGGTTCTGCATATCTCCAAGGATGGAGACTCCATGATCTCTCTCGGCAACCTGTTCCAACGTTTGACCACCTTCACTGTAAAAGGGTGGGGGATTTTTTAAATAGTTTTAACAGAATTTCCTGTATTTCAGCTTGTGCCCATTGTCCCTTGTCCTGTCACCGTGAACCACTGAGAAGACTCCGGCTCCATCTTCTTTACTCTCTCCATCAGCTATTTATACACTTCCATAAGATCCCCTCTTGAGCTTAAGAGGTCTGAATGGTTTGAGTCACAGTGTAAGAAATTTCTTCACAGTCAAATTAGACTCAAACTGTGGCCAATGCCTGACAATACTTGCTTAGACTATTTCTCTAACAGTGTGTCATTTTTAGGCTTGTTTACTGCACATTTTTATAAATTTGCAGAAAAGCTCAGCATCAAGAAAACCACTGCAGGTGATATACATACATTTATATCTATGCATTTTCTGCTATGAATTTGTGCATGAAAGCAGATACCTATTTCATTTGTAGATCTCTCAAATTTACTTCAGTTACCTGATTTTTTTTTTTTGAATATGTGCTACCTCAGCTGAGCAAAACACAGGAATCTTGGTATTTTAAAGTGTTTCTTTACAGTTTTCCTTGAATTTCTTAAACACAACTTCAGAAGATTCAAAAAGAATCACTGAGCATTAGAGCCTGTCCCTCTGAAATCAGTAAGTGTGTCACATATTTGTTTAAATAATGGGAGCTTTTCATAGGCATTACAGATTTTGGCATCAGTTGAAGCTGAATGGCAAACCAAGCACAAGTGGTAATAGGACATGTATTCGTTATTATGAATATTATGTTATGAATTCAATGTTACGTTAATGCAACTGTTGTATCATGCCCATATACATTTTCCACTGAAGAAAGCGAGAGCACAGCTCCACAACAGCTTAAACTGATGCATGCTGGTGCTGCCACAGCTCTGCCCTTGCTGTCTACCCTGATCATCCCATCTCCTCCCTTACGCTAGCACTGCCACTCATCTGACCTCACGGTGAACCTGCTAGCAAAGCTAAAACAGCAGAAAAGCATTCAGATTTCTGCAGCACATCACAATGTGGCTGAATGAGTTCCAGAACCAACACAAAGACAGGGTAGGAGCATGCAGCTTACAACAGGACTGCAGTACTACTCACGTGCATCAGTTTAAAATCACGGAACTGCATGTTAAGTCCTCAGTGTTTCTATTCTTCTAGTTCTACTTATTCTCCCTTCATATTAGAATGAGGGGCTTGATGTGGAAAGGGTCAAAGCTTCCTGAATTTCAAGTGAAGTAGGTGGAAGTCCTAACACCTGCTATGATGAAGCACCATCAGAGCACCTCCATATGGCTGTCTACAAACCTGCTAAAACCAGCACACCGGATCAGCTGTATGTGAACTCACAGTAAGGGGTATTATAAAAAGAAACAAAACAGGGAAAAGGAAATATGGAGATAAGGCAAAGTCATTCAAGTACAACCTAATTTCAAAGATTCAAAAGTTCATTATGCAGTGAGCAGAATATAGCATGATTATAAGGTGGTTTTTTTCCCCTGAACAACAGGCTTCACTCATAGAGACTTGTAGCTTGTTTACACTTACAGCATATGCTTCTGCCTTCTCAAAAGTTTATCAGACCGAACACATCTTGTTCCCACTTAGGGAAAACAAATGACAACTAAAATAAAGGCATTTACCCTTGAAGAGCAACACAATGACTGAGATTAGATGAACCCTGACGAAATGTTTTGGCAGCTACATGAGAAGAATTTCAGAGGAGATCAAGAGTTTGTGTGACCCACATCAAGATTAAAGAGCTGGTGAAATGTGTAGTATCCAGTAGTTTGAACATCCTGAGAACTGCACATGCTAACTTTGAAAGGAGCTTGGTTTTAATTAGTAACATCCCTCTAGAGTGGAATAGCATGCCTGCCACATGCCAGCATTCAAGGAGGCTCAGACACATGGCAAGTCAGAAACTAGCACTATTCAGTAACACTGAAAACGCACCATATAATTAGAACAAAATAGCATATCATCTAGTATCAAGAATTTTTTGTTGTTTTTTTTTTTTTTTTATTAACGCCAGCAAATGCCAGGTTCAAATTTCCTATGACAGTGCTCTGTCAAAATACCTTTATAACACTTCTTCATGCCATCACTTTCAAGGCCCTTTTTGGCCTCTCCTTTCACCCTGTAAGTATTTATTCGGGGTGTTGAGATATTTGTGGAATGAAAAGAAGAGGGGGAAATCAAGGAGAGCACTTTGATATGTAATTTAAAGTTTTCACAAAGTATCTTCACATTCCCACCCTCAGCTTCAAACAGATGCACGTGCCTTTAAAAAATACAAGAGGCTTTGGAATGAAGTACCTATACACAAAGTTCTTACTGAGGAAATCCATCTGTGGCACTGCAGAAACATGAATCTTTACTTCTTTAGATCCTTCGGCTTGACTCAAGTAATCTACTGTCCATTTGGTTGTGCAAGTGCCCAGTTCCATTCCTTTCAGCACTACTGGCTTTCTCTAAGGAACAAAAAAAAATTCAATGGTGAAATGATCATAGCATCCAGTGGAAAAAAATCAGAATTAGTTTTTCAAACGAAGTACCCTCAAACAAGTCCATTGAATACTGGGACCCACTACACAAAGTCACAACCGATTTGTTCACAAATTAACAAAGTGAATCAGAATGCTGAATGTTGAAACAAAATGCAGTAAATTGTGGGACTGTTTCTCTATTTACTATATTCTCTTTCCTAGCAGGATAAGGAAGAATATGGAGAAGCAAAGACAATTTTAACACTCACTTTGTGCTGGGGCTGTTGGGGAATCTAGCCAGGCTAAGGAATAGCTTTAGTCATTCTAGCCAGAGCTGAGCAGAAAACAGACAAAAGACCATACAGTCAAGGTGTAGACTGCGAGCCATAGCGGTGCTATATGTTCTCATAAAAGAAGCTCTTTCCACCTATATTAAGGCTCCTTGATGCTGACAGCCACGAACAGATTTGATCCAGCACACACAAAAAAATCAGTAGAAAGACACTGTTGCTTTGAATCGGGACCTTGGAGAAAAAAGGGAGCAGCGATGACACAGCAACAAAACCAGCCATCACACTTTTTTTTAACCACTGTCAAAGCAGATGAGCTCACAGAGAGATCAGCTGTCAGAGCATTTCGGCAGCTCAGAAGAGATGTGCCTGCAGAAGCTCCCTGCTCCTGAACTCCCATTCAGTTTAACGGACCATGACACCCGCTATGGACACAAACACCCGAAACCTGCCGTTTGTCACCGCTGGCTCTGCCGGGTGGGGCGGTGCCACAGGAATCCTCCTCTCTTCCCTCTCTCCCCGTGCCGTCCCTGCCCGCTCCAGCGGGGGCCCCGCTCACAGCACCCAGCCTGCGCCGAGGCGGGCCGCGCAGCCGCCCCGGGCCGCCGCCGCCCTCGAACCCCGCCCTGCCCCGCTGCGGGCCGCTCGGGTGCGGCCAGGCGAGCGAAGCGGAGCCGTACCCGCGGGTAGATGTCTCGCAGGAACCGCTCCCGCGTCACCCCGGCCAGCCGCGCCACCGCCACCACCGCCTGCTCCCGCAGCTCCATGGCCGCTTCCGCGCCGGTGACCCGCGTCCCTCTCCCGCCGCTCCCCCCGGAAAGAATTGCTCGCGCAGAAGCGTTCCCCGCGTTCTCCCGCTAGGCGAGGGCCAGGGAACCAGCGGATCCCTCCCTTCTCCCGGAGCGGGGCTCCTGGGGAAAACAGCCAGCGCGATCCCGAAGCGCCCGTCACCGGGACCTCCGCCGCCTCCGGAGGACGCCCCGCCGCGGGGGGGGAACGGGAGACGACGGCTCTGTTTCCCGCGGAGCGGGCGCCGCGATCGGACGAGGGCGGCGGGGAGGGGACAGCGGGCATCATGGCGCTGCGCGCGGTTCCCGGCCGCGGCCGCTGGCTCGCGCGCGCGCTGGCGGCGCCGGGGGCGGTCCGGGTCCCGCCGCCGCCGCCGCCTCCGGCCGCCGCCGCCTCGGCCCTGCCGCTGTCCGGGCTCCGGCCGCTGCGGCCCGCCGCGCGGTTCGCCAGCACCGCCGGGCAGGGGCCGGAGGCCGAGGGTCCCCAGCGGCGGGTGGTGGTGGTGAGGATCACCAGCCCCTTGGCCTGGCTCCGCACCCGCTTCTATTACCTCCTCATCCGCCTCTACTTCGACCAGGAGTTCAGCATCGAGGAGTTCACCCGGGGCGCCAAGCAGGTGAGGGGCGGCGGGGATCGGCCGCCCGGCCTCGGGGAGACGAGAAGGGCCGGGGGGGGGGGGGGGGGGGGGGGCGGGGTGCCCGAGCCCCGCCGGCTGCGCCCCAGGGCGGCCCCGCTGAGCCTCCCGAGGGGCTGCCGGTGCCCGGGCTTCGGTTCGTGCATCCAGCACCTGGGTTCTCTCGCTTCTCCGAAATTCCTGTGTGAAACAGGTGGAGTTCCCCGCTTTTGGCTCCCAGTGCCTCGCTTCTGGAGGAAGTGAGAATAATCGGAGGTGCGCTTTTCGTCGGGCTTTTCTCGTTTTCCTTTCCCAGATTCCAGAATTAAAATGAGCTGGTTTAGCCATCCCCCAAAGTCGTGTGGAGAAAGGTGCTTCCAGGTGCTTTAGAGGCTTTAAGAGGAAACGTATCTCCTCTTAGCTGCTTTTCCTGAAATGACAAAGCTTAGGCAGGCATAGAGCTGCTGCATATATTTGTTTCTCCAAATTTATGAACCCAATAAACTTTGTCAGTAGAATGTGTCAAAGTGATCTCAAAGCTAATCATGTAAAAATTACAGTTACCTGCTGTGAAATGTCAGTTATTGTATTTAATTTTAAAAAAAAAAAAAACAACACACAAAACAAACAAACAAAAAACCAAACCCAAAACAACACAACAGGTGGTAAGGGACAGAATGTTAAAATGCTTAAGATCAAGAGAGACAAAAAAACCCTACGCCAAATTGGTTGCTGTGCATGCAGAACCACTTGGTTTACTTTGCCCTGTTTTTTTTGTTTGTTTTTATTTGCTGTAGAGTCCTAAACACTCTGTCAGCATTTCACAAGTATGCTATTTGAATATGTAGAGGCATTATTGTACATAACTATACCTGCAAAATTGAGGGGAAAAGGGGAGGTGAGTTTCCTGAAGTTTAGAGACTAAACCAGATTTATAAAGAAATTTTATGAACTGGAGCTTCTGTTTTGACTGAAACCAGGCAGTGAGCTGGGGAAAGGGGAAGGGGAACAAAATATTTACAGGGAAAGACATAGACTGTTTGAATTATCAAAAAGAGTAAAAACAATTTATATAGATTACTGTAATGCTTTTTTTTTTAATAAGCTGTGCATTCACTTGCCTGTTATCAAAAGGTTTGATGCTTTAAATGAGAGACTGAAAAGAAAACTTATGTTTTTATTGGTTCATAGAATCACTTTTTTAATGCTGGAGGGTTTTCATTTCAATGGTGATATACTCTGCAAATACTGTAATCTTAAATCATGGGATATTTGGGTAGCTTCTTGCATAATGATGGATTTGTATGAAAAATAAACCAACCTAGTGTTATTTTATCTCTCCCTGTCTCTCTTTCTCTCTCCCTCTCTCTCTCTCTTTTTTTTTTTTTGGATAGGCCTTTTCTGTTGTTTCAAAGCTGCTGTCTCAGCGTAAACTTGACCTGCTGGATGAACTTGTATCAGCAGAGGTAAATGCTTTCCATTTCTTATTCTAGCAATTGATTTTCCATTATGAAGCAACATGCATTCAGCCTGTCATTATCTACAAATACTGCCAGTTTGGTTTAATTTGGAAAAAACGGCATAATGCAGAACAGGTTATTTGTTTGTCCTGCAGCTTTTTTATGTATTTAAAATATGTGTGTGTGTGTATATATATATATATATATATATATTTGCCATGAAGCATAAGGACCAATTGCCAAAAAGATTGCTGGTGTACCAGAAAGGATTGAAAGACTGTGGGTTCTGGATGGCAGGCAGAATTGCATACCTCTGTTGGTGTAGGCAGATAGCTGACGCTTTCGGTCTGTGCACCAGAATTCTGACGAAGAAAGGAACTGGTTTGTGCTCATCCCTGCTTCACTAATACATTCCCATCCTAAGCAGATCATACTGGTTTCGGCTGGAAGGCCTCAGTCTTGTGTCAGGGTCTCAGGGATGTGGCTGACCTGGCTAGTTA
Organism: Platalea leucorodia; assembly: GCF_965183815.1. Taxonomy (NCBI): domain Eukaryota; kingdom Metazoa; phylum Chordata; class Aves; order Pelecaniformes; family Threskiornithidae; genus Platalea; species Platalea leucorodia. The sequence continues at coordinate 71,362,978 of NC_138827.1, forward strand.
AACATCAGCACTGTGTGTCCTGTGTTTTTATGAATTTTTAATTGCTGAAGTTGTCTTGGCCTTCCCAGGGGACGGAGGTAGCAGATGCGTCAGAGTCAAGTGGAGGAGATACTTCAGGTCTATATCTGCCTTCTTACTGGCTGTCAGCTTGGCCTGCCCTATTGCCACCCATGCCTTTGCAGCAGAAATTTTGGTGCTGTTCTAGTGCATCCCCACTGGACAATCTTGCCTCCTCTCTCTGAGCAGAGGTAGCAATAAAATGTGAGTTTGTTTCTTATAGTTGTTTTGAAAGAGCATCTCCTCTTCCTCTGCTCCTCTTAAATTCTTCAGGTGATCGTTAGCAGAGACCTCACGTAACCAGAGCATGTAGTGGATGAGGCTGTTACACCACACTGCTTTGTTGTTGCTTTGGCCAGTGAATTTTATACCGGCAAAATGTACTAGAAACCAATGTCTTCCAGTGAAGATTGCCTCTTGCTTCCATGTGACCTCTGGATTTGTTTATTATTCAAAAATGGCAATTCAAGTTAGGCTAAAAACTGAGTATGAGTTAAAAATAAGTGCTATGCAGCTTCATCATTCCCTGTGACATGTCTTTCTCATGTGGAGTTTGAGGTGATGCCTCTGTTCAGTTTGTGCACCACACCCTTTTTCTACTTAACACAGCTGTCTAAGTCTTAGGACACTCAAATACTATGGATGTGAATGCGGCGTGGAACTTAAGTCCCGGAGCAATGATTTTTCAGTCTTTTCCGATTTACAAGTGTTTAAACTTTCTCTAATGGGAATGTGGATCACAAAATGACGAAGATAAGCTTAGTGGTAATGGAACTGATTTTCAAAGAAATTTGTGAAAGATAACTAAGAAATAATTTAATCAAAAGCTAAGGAATATACACATAGCGAGAGATCAGCAGTGAGAAGGCAGAGTGTAAGTATGATTGTGGAAGCAAGCTTAACTGGTATTTTCTGGGCTTACATGCCTTGCTTTGCAACTTCTGTTTTGACAGTACCTTTTCTAGACATTTTTGAAAATACTTTGTTTTCATTGGTTTGAGCATTAAATGGATCTTCTTAAATATCGCCAAATTGGGGTTTGAGAGTGCCCAAACTTCCTGGTGCTTTTTCACTTCCAGTGTTGTATATGTTATACAAATGTTTTAGCGATATAGCTCATTTTATTAACTGCAGTAGAAAAGATTGTTACTTCAATTTCCTAAGGAAAAACTGACAGCTTTTCTGAATTTAGGTACTTCAGATGCTGAAGGAAAAGATCTCTTTGCTCCCTGACAGCCACAGGGACGCTTTAGCAGCTGACATTGATGCAATCATGTACACAACAGAAGGAGATGTTCGCATTTGCTACGATGATGATGGTATGTTTAGAATTCTAAAACATTTCAGCAGTGGGCAGTCTTATTGCCTGGTTTTGCTACTAAGCAGGCATTCTCCTTACATATGTGTTTTTGAATACTGTTTCTCATTCCTTGTTCTTCTGTTTATGGTTCATCTATATATAATTCCCTGATGCCCTTTTAAACCAGAACCAGAGAGATTATTGTTAATAAGTCATGGTATTGTTTTGACTTCTGTTTAGGTCTCGCTCATTCCTCTTCTTTTGTAATTTCAGATTTTTACATTATTAGTCCATAGCAATCTCAAACCACTCAAAAACAATTATTCTGCTATATGCAGCAAGCTGTTGCTTCAGCAATGAAAATATATCCTCCAAGAAGAACAGTGAAGGCTGAATAATGAAATAAATTTTGCTGTCTTCACTTCTACTCTGCTTTCATGAAATATACTTTGTTCTAGGACTTGTTTTTTTTTTTTTTTTTTTTCCCTAAGCTAGCGATGAGCTCAAACAAGTTTTTCTTTTGGTTAAATACCAGCATTATGTGCTCAGTTCACTATCAGACACGTTGAGATGGTTTATAGTCTAACCACGGGTCTTCCAATGAGCATTTCAAATTGTCAGACCCAGTGAGCTTTTTTCCTGTTTTGGGGGATAGGGAATTTTTCTTCTCTTAGTCTGCTCCCGAGTTTCAACTACTTCACATACTTTTGTAGTATCAGTAGTTGGCTTTGGACCACAGGTAACCAGCTTTTCTTCATACTGTTTGATTATGTACGTGATCATGGAACACTCATGATAAAATACATACTTTTATACAGAGTGTATTTTTATTGCTGCTAAACAGCATGAATATGGCTTTAAATAGCTTTATTGTTCATTATTCTATCATGCGTTCTTTATGGCTGAATTCAGCTGCCCTTCCAGGGTCTCACTAGAATATATGCTAAATAGCAAATAGGAGTTATTTGACCAATGAGAAAAATGAGATCTACCTAATGCTTTGATTTATTTCCAACAGGAAGGAAGTTTGTTAGTATTCTGATGCGTTTCTGGTATCTGAATGGTGCTAACCTACCTGATGAGGTACCAGGTGAAACCAAAGTTTTCCAGATTGTGTTTGGAGATGAAAGCACAAAAGAAAAAAGACATCTTTTAACAGCAAACTATGAGTAAGTTTACTTGTCCTTTTTATTCTTCATGTACATGGGCTACCTGTGTGGAAAGCAGTTTGGGAACTGAAAGCATTCACACTGTACCAGTGCAGAACTTAATATGTTTTAATTTACCTTGACTCTAATCTCAGTTTTCCTCCAGCTTTCCAGTTTTTATTTTAGGGACAACTTTTTAAAATACCCCTTAAAGTTGTTAAGTTACTACCTTGCTTCTGAGTAGAGATTAATGGGAATTCTTTCTCTGTCAGGAAGAGCAGTAGTTGGAGCATTGAATGACGTTTCTGATCCTTTCCTATACTGCTGCAGCTTTCAGGAAATAGGCCAATATTAGTCCTTGTTTCCCATTTCTTGTAGCACAGCTAACAGCAGTGCAGTCAAGCCAAGCAGTCAGGTGTGGTGCTGTTGACTTGTCACTTCCTGCACAAAAGTCAGAACAGCAATTAGATTAAAAAGTAGCTCATGTAAGAGGAAATTTTACAGCCAAATGCTTTCTGCAGGAAGGCAGAACAAAACAGACATCATCTGGTGTTCAGATAATTCATGCCACTCTGATCCTAGCCCTTGAAGCACACATTAGGTAGATGGATTTTCATAGAAATGCTTGTAATGTCTGTATTAGTTTACTGATCTCAAGCAGTACAGAAATATCTGTACTGAAAATAACATTCTCAGAAGTTGAAAAAGTGAGCATTTTTGTGAGACAAATGCAATATAATCAATGACTTCTACACCCACTTCTGAAACGGAGAGACTGTGGGGTCTAGATGATCAGGAGCTCTGAAACAAAGGAAACACTCTGAGGACACCAGTGCTTTTTGCCTGGATAGATTTTTGTGGATCCATCCCTTAGCCGAATTCAGCATCTTTTTTTAGAGTTGGAGGCTTAAGTATTTGGGTGTCTGGAGAAGACAGTTTCCAGGAGTGGATTTGCATGTAATTGCAAAGCAATGGGATTATACTGCTCTTGTCCACAATATGCAGGTTACTTGGGAGCATGAATATTCAGCTTGAAGCTCAAACTTATCTTTAGATGACAAACAGTCAAAACTGACATGCTCAGGGAGGAAGGCATTAATGACTACAAGAGGAGGAGGAAGATTCTTTGAAAATAGGGATGGATGTTTTCATTTTCCTATCAACAACTTCGGAGTTTTCTTTCAGGGAGATTCAGTACTACTGTAAGCTTGGTCTTTGATGTTTTTCTGAAAATGTATTACTTTTTAAAGTACAGTTCAGTAAAAATGAAAATTTTCAGGTAGAATGCATAGCATGTGATTTCCCTTTACAATGCGGTTACCAGCACATTAAATGAAACCCTTTATTTAGAGATTAAGATCTGCCACAAAGCTATATTTGTAGTTACTGCTATGAAAACTGAGTGCTTTCTTGATATCAGGGTCTTTACTGTTGCTGCTTGATCTTGTCTGTGGGATCTGAACCGAAACACTCTGAAGTCGGTGCACTTTGTTTGTTACCATAGAATTACTTTTGATCTTCCATTTTGGGGCATAAGCATCAGAGTCTAAGGAGCTTTTACAGGAATAACTTTTGAAGTAAAATATTTCTTCATGATTTCTTGTTGGTGTTAGTAGCTCTTTAAGGATCAAGTAAATTTTAATAACTCTTCACTTACTGTCTTTCTTTTTCCAGGTTCCAAAGGGAATTTACAGAAGGAGCAAAACCAGACTGGACAATTACACGGATTGAACATCCAAGGCTATTAGAATAAATGCCTTCTACGGTCTTTTTATGTACCATTGTAATGTTCTGATGTAACAAATACCAGGCTTTTTTGATCTCTTTTTTCCCTTCCTGCCTTCTCGTCCAAAAGAGGGATGAATTTTATATGTTTGATTTCCCAAAATTGTTTCTGAAACTCACACTATGCTGCAGCATTACAATAAAGCCTTTTCCCTGGAACAGGCTAGTACAAGTTTAATTAGTACTAATGCTCATCCAAGGCATGTACACAGCACAGTTTCACGCAGGCCGGTATTACGGGTATGTCGACTTCTTACATTCTGAGAAGAAATGGTACTACTTGAAGATAAACAACCCTTTCATGGCTGATGGCCCTTCTGAGTTATTTTCATATGTTTCTTTTTTCCCTAGGGACTGTACAATATATAACTGAATAATATGCAAGATGAAATAGAGGTAGATGGACTTCTTAGATTGTCTAGCCTCAGCAGTTCATTTTGAGGTAATCTTGCTTTTGAATGTATTTGAGATTAAGAAAGTTAGAGCCATTATCAGTATTTAGTACAGGATTGGAATAAGAAAAAACTTTTAGCATTGCACTGGGAAAATGGATCAAAGATGGATTCAAAGATTTTGAAAAATAAAAACAACATTCCTTTCAAGTCAATAACATACAGGTAATTCCAAGTTTGGAGGTTTATGAAAGAAAATCAGTCGAAAACATGAATTTAAAAGAGGACCTGACAGTGAAACTAAATTAAGTCCCCTGTTTGAAATGCTTGTTGAAGAAATGAGCAAATCATGAAAATTAGATGTTGCAACTTAACAATTTCCCAGTTCTCTGATTATCTCTGTTTCTGGAACATGAGATCCCTGGTGAAAGTGGCTTGAGATTTTTATATGCAGATCAACAGGAGGTCATCATGACTGTTTTTTTTATCTTCTAGCTCAGCTTTAAATATAAAGCTAACTTTCTACCCAGGCATGTTGTAGACATTCATGCAGTGTATTGAAAATGTGAAATAAGTATAATTACTGTGATTCACAGTAGTTGTGATTGAAAAGTATAAATTACATTTTCTGTAGTTCAGCTCTTTTGATGCAGTGATTTAATGAGAAGAATGTTTAAAGCTTATCAACAAGTTTTTATGTCAGATCTTGCAAAAATAATTACGGTATTTTGCCCTGCCTTAGCAGCAGCAGCCTAGCCCTATAATGGAGAATTTGTGATTTGTCCTCTGGACAAAGTTCATTGATGACAGAGCGCCTTGTCTTCAGGGGAGAAACAAAATTCTGTATTTAAAATTATACATAGCCATTTTGTATGCAGCCTGGAAAAGCCTGAGGCAAAGTGAAAAATGTTTATTATTCTGTGGTCCATTTGCTGGAGTGATGCTAAATGGTACCATGTCCAGTTTGGCCACTGAATGATGTGCTGCAAGAAGCTGCAATCAGCTGTATTTAGCATACTAACAGGAGAAGGAAGCAGAACAGTAGTGAAGTGTGCAGATGCACTTAGAAGTCAGTATTATGGAGCAAAAGAAGACAAAAGCCAGTGAAGTCATCTTTGTATTCAGGAGTGTCTGCGTTCGCATTAGAGTAACAGAGGTCTGTCTAGAAATGCTGGTGTATCTTAGTTTTTAATTTGGGTTACTTTATTAGTATTTTTTTGTTTGGTTGGTTGGATATATCAAAATGGGAGTCTCTGTCATGCCTGATGAGGGATTGCCCTTTTACTAGTGAGTGCTTGATTTTTAAAAGTAAAGGCAGAATAGACCCTTCTGTATGACTAATAATGAAAAAGATTTTTTTGTTTTGTTCACTATAAAACTGTGACTTGATATGAACGTACTCCAAATTGATGATAACACAAATTTTGCTGAAAAAAAAAAAAGATGTCATTGGAAATTTACATGTGCTATTTATTCTTTCAAAGTTATGTTTGTCTTGTGGGTTGTGGGGCGGGGAGGGCAGCTGTTGGATGTTTGGGGTTTTTTCCTCTCTAATCTTAATTAAAAAAATTATCCTGGAGACTGCGAATCTCCATCAGATGCAGAACTACCCATAGCCTTATTGCACCAAAAATAAATTGGAAAGGCATATAAATTACTAGGCTTACTGTACTGGAAAGTGGTTTGCTTCCACAGTGAATAAAACCGGTGTAATTAAACTGGATTTACAGTCTAATATTGGCTTCAGAAAAAAAACCCACCCAAAAAAAGCCCCACAAAACAGCCCCAAACCCAACTCAGAAGGAATGGACAAATGTACGTCTTCAAGAAGAAAGCATTGAAGTTTACAGGAAGCTTTGCCTCCTTTTTACCTGACATCCGTAAATTCTCTGTCATAAATCTGATCATCATAGGAGTTAATCAGACTGAAGCAAATGTCAGTGAAGGGTGTTTGTCATCTTATGGCATCCACATTTTCTCTTGTGGAAATGCTTTTCTTCCATGTTGCTTGTTCAGGCAAAACAGGAACTTCTGGTTTCTATGTTGCCAGCCAAATATATCTACCCAAACCTCCTATTATCTAAGGTAAGAAATGTATTTAGTGTCTTCAAGCTAGCTCCTAGTGAATACATTTCTATATATTATAAAGGTTGTCCCAAATTCTTATGTCAAAAAGGATGAGTAAAGGGTTAAGTTTGCTTCGTCTTGATCTGAGACTTAAAGGCAAAGATGGAGGAGAATATTGTCTTGTAATTTGGGGATTTCCAGTGCTGCCATTCAAACACCTTACTCTAAAAATCATAATACTAACTTAAGTGTTACTGAATTTTTAAAAAGAGCTAAAGGAAGTGTTTTATTAGGAACATCTTCATGATTTAGGAGTAATGGTGCTGAACAGGGAACACTAGAACAGTGTGGGGACCTCTGTGTCACAGCATGCTAGTGCTCCCAGATTCTCTTGCTGATTTGTCTCAGGCATCACCTTAGAAATCACAGTGTGTAAGGATTTGGGTGTGCTTTATTTCCCTTCCATCTCTTTGCCTGACTTCCATTTCTGTTGCTTTAAGTCAGGAGGACAAGTACAATTGTAATTATGGTGTACAGCCTGTAAATCCTCATACATACTGATCTAAAATATTTGCAGTTTTAGCCTGCGAACTTCTTAATTCAGACCCCAATAATTCTTGAAAACAATGTTACCAGGTCTGGTAGTGATTTTTAGGGTAAAGTTCATATCTCTGTTAGCAACACTGACATTTCTGATTCATGTTACACAGAACAGTGAGGTCACAAAGTGTCTGCACTGTGCTAATTCAAACTACCACGTTCTTCTCCCCTGGGGAAAATCATGTTTCTTTAGGTTCATGTGGAGTCTGGGAAGCCTTTATTTATTTATTTGTTCATCCCAAACTGTGGTCATGTTTACTAATTACTGACACTGCTCAGCTGTAAACAGCTGCTTGGCACAATTTCACTGCATGTGTCTAAATCTTGACAAGCACTAATTAAATCTGGCCAACAAAAACACTATTAATTTGCACACGCCACTCACCAGTAGATGGCCTTGGTCACAAAGCTATTGTGGCTGGGAAGTGACTGACATTAATGAGTATAAGAGGGATAAAGAATAAAATGGTAGAGGCATTGATTCTCACTTAAGTGCTATTTAAATCATTTAGACTTGTCTTATTAAAAAGTCTTGATATTCTTACTGGCTTTCATCAAGGCAATGATAGCATCTTGTGTTCTCTCTGCAGTGCCTTCCCATTTTAAAGTGGCAATTTGACAGTGTTCTTAACATGGGAAAGATGAGTTGTACATGTGAATTCACCTGGGCACCTTAGTGTCTGACAGTAGCAAACCTTAGTTTTGTATTCACATTTTAAAGTATGTTTATCATGTTGATTGTGGTTCCTTTTCCTCCTGTCCCAGCGTTGTCTGATTAATTCAGGGGCCATATTTGACTTTCTCCAGTTTTTCAGGCATGTTCAAGCTTGACCTTACCTTCACTTCAGGTTATATTTAGTTAATTATTTTCAGGTTTTATGGCTGGAAAGCTGTTTAGTAGTAAGTCATATTGTTTGTCACAATAGTGATCATACTCCTTCAAAACTTCACAAGTCCTGTGCTTCTCTTTTTAGTTGTGTGGTGTGGTTACACTTGTTTTCTGCCCCGTGTGCCTCATTGGCTGCAGGTGGGGGCCTTTGAGATTCCTCACAGGCTGTAGTCACATGAACGCTCCCAGTTTATGTGAGATGGGATACAAGTGTGTGTAGCAGGAGGTGTTTCCAGCTTCATCCTTTCCTCCCATATGGATGTCATGGTCTCTGAGCACTGGGCTATGCACAGGCACAGGAACTTGGCTGTTAGAAAAGCAAGCATTGCCTACATAGCTGTGCTTTTATTCTTCTAAGGGAAAGGCAGCTAGGCCAAATGCAGTTGCACAGTGAGTACTGACCACAATAAGTCATAGGGGTTTACATCTTTGTCTTTTAACTTTTTTTTTTTTCCTGTTGTTGATATGCTATTCTTCTGGATTTTTAGTCCTGCCAAATAGGATGGAGGTTGAGTAAGTCACTGCGTACATCTACAGCCCTGTGACCCGCTTTGTCACAGCTCTCTCTTTTAAGTGTATTTTGTCTGAATTCAATGACGTATGCTTTTCCTAATATAAAGTCCTCCTGTTGAAGTTGATGGGAAAACTGTCATGGGTTTTAATGGGAGCAGACTGAGTGCAACTTTTTTGCTGCCTTTGAAGGTATTCTGTAGGAAATAGAGGTGAGCTAAAATTAGGTATGCTGTAGTTTCTCTTCTGTACCATTTCCTCCTTCCTCTGCTGTCACAGAACAAGACTCTTGATAGTGAGCTTGGTACTGTAGCGCTCAGGACCTGTGAGGGAAAGGAGCGGGACAAGCAAAGCAAAGTGCATGTGTAAGCAAGGTCAGATCACAGTAGTGTCAGACTGTTAGGACACGATTGTCCACATGGACGAATCTGCCCTTTTGCCATTGGAAATCTTCTATCCTCGATTTGCTCCTGTTGTACCTGGCAGAGGAGATGGCATTTTGCCAAGGATGCAGCCCTTTGCCTCAAGGACATGGGAGATTTGGCACATATAGGGAAACAAGTGGTGACTTGAATGTTTCTCTAAATTATATTTTGCAGTTGATAGTAACCTTTTACGTAACAGGCGATACTTCTACTCTGATTTGCCTATGAGGGAAGGATCTGAGTTTCCAAGATGAGAACTGAAGTCCAACCTTAAGTTTGCAGAGATTTCACAGCCTGACTGGGGGGGCATGGGAGAGGCTGCCCAGGTAAAGCTGTGCTAAATCAGAGCCAGCTACAAGCTGTCTCTGCCTTACACTAATTAGCAGCTGGCACATCCCTAGAAATCAGGAGTGAAAAAGGGAAGGGAGGGAAATGCCTTGATAATCCCTCTCTTTTGAACTTTCTGGAGCCACTTGGCAAGTGCAGCATCCATAACTTAAGTACCAGCTGCCAAGTCTGGAGACTAAAGCTTCAGTGGTGCAATTTGAGTATGTGAGTAGCCTTGTTAAAGCCCATGGGTTTGTCAGAATGTCGATTTCTGTGCTTGCTGGAGGTGTTACGCTGTTTGAGGACCTTCAAGCTTCTTATCTACAGTACAGCCAAACAAGGTCATTACTTGTGATGTTATTTTTTGTGATGTGTGTATCATTTTATAAACTGAGAACTGATAAATATAAATAATGGTTTAGGGGATTTTTATATATACTTTCAGAGGGAACAAGGTTGAAAGACTGCAATATAAAGTGAAGAGCAAGCTAATGAAAATGAATTTGTGTAGTCTGTAACTCATGCCATGCAAGGCATTGACCGTTAAACAGTTGAACATCTAATCACTGCTGGCTTGATTGAGGTGGAAATTAGGTCATGAAGAGATCTACCTTGGATTGGCAGCTGCCTGAAAACTCTAATTTCTTGTATGTTCAAAGTACATATATTATTAAAATCTGTAATGAGCTCAGTCAGGCACTTTGTGCTTTTTAATTACCAGTGGGGTGACTGTCCCTTAGGTCTACCCAGGCTCAGCCCCCTGTAGCGGAACGTTCTGAGCTGTTGGCCTGTTGCCTATGTTTTTGTCATTAGTGTCACTAAGTCACCTTTTTTTCTCCGAGATAAGAGGTATTTTTTCACAAGGTAGAACAATCACTGATGCTCTGGGTGCAGTGTGCACTGCTAGGTGGTGTAGGTTAGGATTTCCACTGTTGATACACAGAATTCTGTATGGACCTCTGCTGAGAAGTGCTTTCAGAAGGCATCATTCCTGCTGTTGTAGTTCAATCTCTGCCTATGAAAGCATGGTGCAACCCACTGGTGAGAGAGTTAAACTGTGTGATTTCACTTTTGCCATAAGGTTCCAGCCCTCTGTCTAAGAGGACATTAAAACATCTGTACAAGTACTTGTAAAGATGGTAGACTCCTAATGGCCTGAATTATAAACTATTAGATTGTATATCTACTTAAAAGTTTCAGAAGCAAATTGACAGATCTTATTTTGAGTCTGAGTTTATATCAGCCTTCAACTGCATTAAAGCAGTACTTATAATAAAATCTTAGGTAGCATGATTTCTACTGTGAATAAGGGAGGGCTTTTTCCGTTATCATTCACGTTATTCTGTGGGGGTTTTTGTTCGTTTTTTATTCTCTCCTAAACAACAGCAGTTAGGGCTGAAGAAAGTGTTCCGTTGCCAAGAGGAAGTATAGACATGTAAGGGAAAAGTGGATTTTTTATCTGGTCAGTCATTCTTACATGTTTCATATTCTACTTTCAGATTCTGAGTTGGAAAGAAGTTTTGTTTTGTTTTGTTTTTTAATGCCAGATTGGGAAGGTTCACTATCTTTCTGTGCAGTGGAGGCTGTTGTTTCCTGATGGAATCATCTGTGTGTATTTTGCCCAGTTTTCTGCCGGTAGTGTCCCTGGGTACAGCTCGTGCTGCAGGGTCTCCTGCAGTGTACAATTTAATCTCTTGCTTTCATTTCACTGAAGTATATGGGTTTCAGCAGGGGTAGCTGGGTGAAAGTTAGTGCCTGCATTATACTGGATATCTGCTTAAGCGATCTAATGGCTCCTTCTGGCAAAAATCGGTGAAATTATAATAGCAGAAGTAGAGGGAGGAAGGGGATCAAAGGTGGATGGTAATGCAAGATTCACATGAAGAGGAAGCTGTATGTATTCTGAATCTTCAGAGCAGAAGCTGTAACAGCCCTGAAATAGAAGTAAGTTTAGAAGAACTGAGCAAAATAAAAACATTGTGAGAGGGTCAGGGTTCTGAGTGGATGTTGTTCTCTAGCTGCTCATCTCTTCTAAAAGGTAGGAGAATATTAATTTTTTCTCAGAAATGTCAGTGTTGTACTTGCTCTTGTCAGGACACCATCTCAAAATCCTACAAGAAATTCTTCTTTCCACTAGCATATTGGCAACCGAAATAGGCAAAAGAATTTGTCTTGATTGTATGATAAAAGAGGATAATCTCTGTTTATCAGGAGGAAACCAGGTCTAGAGGATTTACAGTGACTTGCCTCAGTTGCAAGGGAAATCTTCAGAAAACTTGAAAATGTGAAGACGCATCCGCCGAAGCCTTCACTTGCAAGACCCTGGGTTACTTCTCTTAAGCAGCAGTCAGTGCCTTTTCATGAGACTGATATATTCAGTCTGCAGTAAAATGGCCTTCTTGCTTTTCTACCTATTTACTCTCACAGAACCCTCTTCTTTCCTAACCTTCTGGCAGATCTAGCATTTACACAGCAGCTAATTCAAGAGGTTAGCTGGCGATAGTTGTTTGCAGATGCGTTAATCTCATTGGAGTCTCAGAATCATTTGATTGTCTTTTCTCAAACATCTCAGTGTCTCTAATAGCCTAACTAGAGCTGAGCACACTGCTGCAGATGAGCCTGCTGTGTTTATCTGATGTTGGAATAATTTCCTCTAATTTCATACTTCTATTTATGTATTCTCAAGCTTGGTTTGCAGGATCTCATTTCTCCTCTTAAGCACAGTAGCAAAGAGTACTTGAGATTTCTCCCTAGCATTATTTCTGACCCTGTGTGTGACCAGTAAGGATTTCTTTCCATGTTTCATTGTTTTTTGGGGTTTTTTTTGTCCAATGACACATTACCACCATGGTCTCTTCACTTTGTTTTTAACCCTGTGTGTTCCTAGTCTTTTTGCTATATTCAGTATGCTCTTCCCTTCTTTCTTGTTCCTTTTGCTTTCTTTATGGTGGATTAAGCAATGATTTCTTTTATCCTGTGCCCAGAAAAAAAAAAAATTCTGTTTCAAAGATTCTGCCAAAGCTACTTTAAAAAAAAAAAAAAAGCTTGCTGATTCAGATATTCAAAAAATGCCAGAGGAAGGCCGGCATTAGTTTCCTGTTCTCAGATTTTCATGCGCTCTTATCTTGTTGCTTCTCTGCATGTCTCTGTTGGGACAGGCATTGCTATGACACTTGAAGTCAAGGCCTGTCTGGATGCAAGCGATTCTGAAAATTGACCAGAGCACCATGTCACAGTGCATGCCCTCTCCAGCACAGGTCCTGGGTCATATTCTTCCTATGTAAATTGATATCCTAACTCTCAGTACGGTTTATTTGATATGTAAAATTTCTGTGTCCATTCGAGCACTAATCCAGCCAATTGTTTGAGCACAAAAGACCTAATCGTTTGCTTTAGCTTCTGTGCAGCTTTCCTAAGACAATGCCCCTGTTACATTTACATGATCTTTCCTTATTGCTAGAATTTTTCTTAAACTTTCACTAGACATCTACTTAAAGAACCCTCCCCATACCGTTTGGGTGTAGAATGAGCTACAAAGCAAAGAGGATTTTAAAAGGATTCAATTAGATATATAGCGTTGCTTGCTTGCTTCTTAGCTGGTTTGCTGGACTCTGTGGTTTGTAAGAGCTGTTGTGGGAGAGTTCTGAATTGCTTTCTCATCTCTTTTCATTTCTTGTTTGCATTCACAACAGGCTGCCTGTTTTAGTAGTCTTCTGTATTTCTCCCTAGTGGACTATATTTCCTGTTTTCTTTGTGAACAGCACCATATGTAATTGTTTTACCATTCTTGCTTTCTTCCTGAATGATTTGGGAACTATTTTGGAGCTTTTATCCAGATATACATCCCTCTCCCAAGTCTGTCAGCTCTCTGTGTTCACAAGTTAGTCCTGAACAAGATTGGTTTGAAATCCACGTATGCACTTTCACATGTTTCCTTTTCTTTCCCCACATTTCTGTTGCAATTCTTTGTGAAGTCTTGACAGCACTATTGCAGTGTGCCTCTACTCACTCCACAACAATTTGGAAGATACGGGTATCTGAGGGAAGTGGCTTGATGCTGTCACTTCAGGTGTTCTTAAACTGCTAGTCCTGATTAGTGATGAAGACCACATCCAGATGTGTGGTCTTTGTGAGTTGTTTGGGTTTTGGGGTTGGTTTGGTGTGGTTTTTGTTTTGTTTCGTTTGGTTATTTTTTCCCAAATGCTGCATCCAACATAATGTTTCATAAAGTAAATCACTGAATAAATTTGTAACTTCTGTCATCAGGGCCCTAAATGCCTGAGGTGCTTCCTGCTTCATATTCACAGGGCTGAAGTTGCACATAATTAAAATCCTGTCATTTCAGCATGAATTATTTTATTGAGTCATATTTTATTCACATGCCTTTTCTCATTCAAGATTCGCTAGTATGCATCAAACACTTGCAAGTTAGTCCTCAGTCAGCTGTAGCAGCTTAACTTAGATTAATTTCTTAGGCTCCTTAGTTTGTGAAATAGCTCTGGTTTTGAGTTTTAGCTTCTCTGTTTTCCAGACTTTCTCTTCTGTTTTTTCCTCCCCCTAGAAATTGTCCAGAAAGATTATATTTTCAGTGGATATTTGAATGTGTGGCCCTAAATGCAGATCAAAGATCCTAAATAGGAAACACTATGTGTTCAGGTGATTTAAATGTAGCATGGTTATTATCACTTGTTTAAATAGCTCTTTATAACTTCCATCCCATTATTCTCAATGCTTTATTCCATCCTAGTATTCTTAGTGGTGATTTCCACCAATGCAGACAAAAGCAACACCAAGTAAATGTGGAAGAAAAGTCACTTTGCAAATACAGAAATATTGTCCCTGGGAAGAGAGTACTGAGGAGAGAGATGGATTTGTAATTCTTCCCGTTCTGTTTTGTCTTCCCAGGCAAGAACGGACTGTGCCGCATGGAATTTCTTCAGACAGTGGGCAAGCATTATTAATGTTATACTGGGATGGGTCTGCCAAAATTTTTAAACCATGCACTGTAGAGCTGTGTGTGGGCATCCTTAGGCAGATTTTTAAATAAAAGGCAACAAAGGAAGTCCCCATGTGGTGGCATAAGGCATAGACACTTCACAGGGGTCAGAAGGCATGTGTAAATATATGACATGCTGGCAAAATAATCCTGGTGTTTAAAGTATTGTTTCCATTTTGCTCACCTTCCTCATACTTAATTCTTAGTTGTAATGAAATTCCTAAAGAACAACTGTCCTTTATGCTTGCTACACTGCTTCATCTTTTCCTGGGCATATGGCTGTTTAACCAGCTCACGAACAGTGGTTTAACAGTGCGTATCATGCACTAACCCCTCAGTGTATTTGTAATAAAGATAAGCTACAGAAACTTAAGATACATATCACTCCTAAAAAGGTGGTGTATACGTACAGAAATGTTAATGTATGTGTGCCCTATAAGCCAACCATTGTAACCAGTCTTTCTAAATCACTGAGAAATGAAAAACCTGTTTTGCATGCAGCTTTTTATGCAGAGCATTTTATCGCAGAGCATTTTGTTTAATATGTTCGCTTACAGATGGAAATGGGGGGTAGGTGGAGGAGGTCTTGAATATCCATGTTCGCTTGCTGAGCTGATGAGAGAATGCAGTTCTCCAGTCTCAGCCTAGTGCAGTTTGTGTCAGGTCACAGTCTGCCTCCAGTATTTGTACTTCATTAGCATGTTCTTTTAAAGCATGTGTTTTGCTTGTTTGAGGCCTGATGGCTCTGTTTTTCTAAAGGCCTGAGTACCTGGGGTTTTTCAGTGACTTAGTGAATAGTATTAGGCAGTTGTACTGCTGAAGTCAGCTCACATAAGACATGACTCAAGACCTATTCAGTCTTATAAATGACTCCCTTTGATTTCAGTGTGCTTCAGAACAGGCTGTGATTCACTGAGGAGCCTGGGCACTCAACAATATAAGGTGCTGCTCAGTGTACTAGCCTCAGTCCTACCAAATATTCTGTCGAAGTACCATGGATTGCGTAGTTTTACTCTTGCTTTTTAAGTTTTGTGGATTTCTAGGAGTTTTGGTTTGTTGGTTGGGGGTTTTTGGTTTGTTTGTTTTTTTTTTTTTCCTTTTTCAGAATTAGGACCAGAGTGCCTCTCACATTGCAGACTTCATAATTCCAATTTTAGATTCCTTTTATAAAGCTGAGCCTCAGTTTCCCAATTTGATAAGTTTTCTTAAGAACTACTTGGAACATGTTCTTGAGTATTACTGTGCATGTTGCTTTGTCACAGAGCTGGAGCAATAACTTTCCTCTATTCACTGGGTGCAGTCCAAAGCCCAGCTTTGCATGAAGCCAGACCTATTCTACCCTAGCATGGTCTTGGAGCAGTAAAATAGCCTCTATGGTGTTATGTGGGGGACAGCCTGGCTGCCCAGAGCAGCTGGATGCTGCTTTCCTCAGAGCAGCAGAGCTTTCTGAGCCAGCTCTCTCCATGAATCAAATTGCCCAGTGTTTGTGCTTCAAATACTTCCCTGACCTATATACCAGACTAGAGCTTCCTGTTCTAATATTGATTTAAGACTTAAGTATCAGTGGCTTATTTTTCTACATTATAATTCTCTTTCCTATTTAACAGTCCTCTGGGATATCCAGAGGGCCAAAGTCAGACCTTCCTGGCAGTCAAGATTTTTTTTTTGATCGGGGGGAGGCATGTGCAGGACATTGACAAAAAGAGGCAGAGCTTGAATTACAGTGCAACACATAAAGTATTTTGGTTCAGCAATCAAACTGTGTACTGTACTACTTGCCAAAATAGAAGAAACGCAGCTCTCGTTCTCTTGCAAGTCTCTCCAGTATTTGTTAGCTTACCTTAAAGCTTTATCTTGTAAATAAGCTCTGACCCAGACTTCTCATTAACTGTTCCCGAAACACTAGAAAAGGAAAGTAGAAGGTACTTCCCGCTTCATGTAGTGCTTTGATTACCAGCTGTGCCTCTTAGAGAAAAGAGAAGATATCCAGTGGTGATAAAAACTCACCATGCTCACCCTCATGAGTAAAGAGTACTGCTGCAGCATGTGGTGCTTCTCCCTGGGATCCTCACGTGGCAGCAGTCAGCACAATGCTCCTAAGTGCTCCACGCTGCAAACAATTTAATTGTGGGCAAAGAATGGTTTACTCCCCTTCTTTCCCCGCCTTGGCTACCTATTCCCTCTGTTACCTCTTTGCTGTTTTTAATTTTTAAAAAACTGTCCTGGACTGGGCTCCCAAAGGAGTACAGACTGCTCAGAAGTCATTGGGTTCTTTGCTCAGATACCAGCCTGGTCCAGCAGTCGTGAGCTTTGTGGAAGTGTGGGAAATCATTTATATTCCATCGCTGCATGTGATCAGCCCTGCAATACTGGGTTGCAGGATTGTGCCTTCTTTCAGCAGCAGTTCTCCCTTGTGCAGTTGAACCAGTGCTTGGGCAGCCTGCTGTCCCCAAATGAATCTTGCTACATCAGACCATCATCTGCATAGTTGTTGGTGTCCTGGTATTACATACTAATCTTCCCCCTTATTTTTTTGCTGTTACTGTTCTGATCCAATGTTGCTGACCACAAGCAGTCAAAACTGACAATAGTGGCTTAATATTTGTAAAACTTATTTGTAAACCAAAGTGAACTCTGAGATCTGACTGCTTTTGATCTGTTTCATTCTGGCTTTCAGAGGTTGTATGCTCATTAAAGGCATCTTTTTCTTGAAGTTTTTCTCTGTGACATTGAAGGCTAGGAGTGTGTACCTTCCAGTGCCACCAAGACTGTCCCCAGTTCATGTGCTTGTAGGAAATCGGGGTTTAGGATCCATGTGAGGCATGGTAACAATCACAGGAGTTGGTAACGGTGCTCACTCATCTTTGCAGGGGGAGACAATACACAAGCATGACCTAGTTGACCAGCCCTGCCCATGGAAACCAAAAAAGGGCTTTACATCGTTTCATCTGTGTGATGGGATTTGAGATTCCCTTCTCCTTTTTGTGAGTGGCATGTATATACCACATATACCTTACTTTAAGGAGGTGGTGGCATTCTTATCCAAACTGTACTTTGTAAGTCAAAGCCATCTAAATGCAGTTCTACTAGCTGCTGTCTCCTGAGGCTTAAACTTTTCCACCTTTTCTGGTTAAGGGAGATTTTAAAGTACTATAAGGAGCTTACCCTGTGTGCTTTCTTCAGTCCTGTTTAGGAAGGGAAAGCATTTCTAATCCTCCCAACCCAGGAGCATTTGAATGCACTGGGAACACTGACAGTCTCTCGGTATTACCCTGCAATATATATGTATAACTATTAACAAAGCTCCCCAGTCCTTACTAAAACTACATCTTCCGTAAGGCCAGAATTCATAATAGTCCCTTGGGTATAAGCAAGATCAGCACCCGACCATTACTTTTTCTGGTAGGAAGCTCAGAGTGCAGGAGGATGTTCTTGCATGACAAACTGTTCCTCAAAATGTTGATGTATGTGCAAATGAAGAAAAAGATGCCTTTGTATTTACATTACCCAGTTTGTATTCCCTATCTAGAGTATTACAGACAATTTTTGTAATCATTAGAGAAATTACATCTCACTGGACAAAAAAGTAGGCTATGCAATGAAACTGGATCACATTTTTCAATGAACAGAAAATCCTCTTGACCGGTTTAGTTCCTGCCCTAGAATAAAATCTGTTTGGTTCACCTCTACTCATGTGTGTATATACACTTACACACATCTGTGGAAGGCTGGAGGAATTAACAAGGATTCTGAAGTAATATAGGGAATTTTAAAGAATAAATTCCTAACCCTCAGCCTGCCTGTTACCTGGAATTTGTTACTGCTTCTAGAGGTTTGACTGAAAGAGGCAGGCCCCAAACTGAAAAATGGTTTATTTGGGATAGCTTAAGGTAACTGGGATCAAATTGTTAAGAATGTTATTATTGGTTAACGTGACTGTTAGAAGATCTGGAAGGGGGTTATCTTGATGACCGTAAGGCTATGCTGGTGGCTGCCTGAGTAAGTAAACATCCCTATGTGGAGGTTCACGTGTTACTGTTCTAGTTACAATTGAACTTCCAGTTGGTAAATCTGTTTGGTGTCTCTCTTCAAAGGCCATCTTACTCACTTATCTTTATTCCTTTAAAAAAAACACAAACTCATTTTTTCTACAAGATAGCCACAGTTTTTTCTGGACACTAATTTTAGCATTATCCATTTAAGATGCTTATGGGAAGGTGTCATGGTTTAACCCCAGTTGCCAGCTAAGCACCACACAGCTGCTTGCTCACCCTCCTCCCACCCCCCCACGGTAGGATTGGGGAGAGAATCAGGGAGAAAAAAAGAAACCTGTGGGTTGAGATAAAGACAGTTTAATAGGACAGCAGAGGAAGAGAAAATAGTAGTAATAAAAGAATATACAAAACAAGAGATGCACAATGCAATTGCTCACCACCTGCTGACCGATGCCCAGCCCATCCCTGAGTAGCGATCGCTGCCCCCTGGCCAACTCCCCCCAATTTATGTACTGAGCATGACGCCATACGGTATGGCATAGCCCCTTGGCCAGTCTGGGTCAGCTGTCCTGGCCGTGCCCCCTCCCAGCTTCTTCTGCACCGGGCAGAGCATGGGAAGCTGAAAAGTCCTTGACTGGTGTAAGCACTACTTAGCAACAACCAAAACATCAGTGTGTTATCAACATTATTCTCATCCTAAATCCAAAACACAGCACTATACCAGCTACTAGGAAGAAAATTAACTCTATCCCAGCTGAAACCAGGACAGAAGGATATTGCAGAGAAACAGTGGATGGAAGTGTTGGTTTGAAATTATCAGTCAGTTGCAGTCCTAGGTTTTGAGATGCAAAGTTTCAAGCTATGCAAGACCCAGACTCTCTTCTGACCTCTACCAGCCAGGGCCCCAGCTTGTCTAATTTGTAATAGAGGGGGTCAGAACAGAACTGGTATCTCTCTCCTCCCTGAAGTGGTTGTATTTCATGTGGTGAGGCAGCAGAGGCAAGGAATGGAGCAACATGGTTCAAACAAACTGGCTTGGTTAGGGAACCTTTCCTGGAAAAGTAAATGAAGCACAGGATGTAATGAGCATAGCTCATTGGAAAGGGAAGTGCTTCAAAATGCTGCAAGGAACAATGCAGCACCAGTTGAGGCAGACATTTTTGCATGATTGTCCCAAATGACTCCCTGTAATTAGACTGCATTGGCTCAGGCTGAAGAAGAAAGAGAATCTTGAAAGACAGTTTTGGAAAGTTTTTATCATTTCTGTATGGAAAGCATATGCTTTTCCTTAGCATCACATTTACATTCTGTGAGTCTGCATGCACTGACTTGAATTTGCTGTTTATGAAGAATATTAAATGCTCCCTGGTGGTAGCATTTATCCACTCCCTGTTTGCTTCCAGGGAAGTGAATTGCCTTTCTAGTAAACATTGTTCCTGGAGCTGGAAGTATCAGGGAAAAGGAGTTTGTGGGTGGGCTCTTTGATATTCCCTGAATCTGCAAAATACCTTTGTGCCACATGTCTGAAAGGTTCTACTTGCGTTCTTGCTCAGAAGGGAAAAGGGAAGTTTTACTGACGGACAGGGAAGAGCTCTCGCAAGGGTGAGGAAAATATCACAATGTAAAATACCTCTAAAATGACAAGACCTGGCAGTGAGACGCTGAAGTATTTGCCCTTCGTAATGTCATGATTAATTGCACAGGATTATGATGTAAAGCTGAAGTCTATCCTTCTGCCAAGGTTTTTGCCTAAACTAATGCTTTTGATGTTCTCAGTACAAGCTATTGCTATGAATGCTGTACAAACAGACACCCATCACTTAAAAGCCTGAGGAACACAATTGTCTCTAGTTATAGATGTGAACAATGATGCTAACATTATGAACTGTCCAATATTAAGTTGTTTTGTTCGTTTGCTTGCTTGCTTGCATTACAAGCTCAGTGAAGTTAACTTCATTAATAAAACATTTCTTTGAATCGGGCAGAAGGCACCAATGCTGTCTTTGACTTGAAATTTCAGAAATATTGAACTCTGGATGAATGGATGTGCATGTGGCTTTTTCATTATTTTGCATTAAAATTCAGATGGTTTTAATTTAGACCAAAATAATATTTTCTGTACCTTAGAGATAACTTTGGCCTTGTATATTTATGGAATTAGCCTGTAGTTAATTCATGCTGATGCTGGGAAAAAGTATGCAAGGACTGAAGTAGTTTAACCAAAAATAGGTAACGTAGTTTGCTGTTTTGATAACCAGCATCTTTTTCCTTCACAGTGAAGAATCGTCTTATGAACCTCTGATGTTTGGTGTTCACAATGTCAAAAGCCTTGTGGGGTAAGTAAAGCAGATGACTTAACTTTTTTTGTAGTATTTTTCTCACTTATCAGCATACACTTATATAGAGGAAAAATGTAACTTGGATAATATTTTAAAGTTTAACTCTTTGTTTGCATATCTCTGCCGACCAGTATGTGACAACTAAGAACCTGGTTTATGGTTAAAGGAAGGTAAGTTCTTTCATTGTTCCCTTCCCACACCAGCCACTATGAAGTCCTTATGTTGCATCCATTATGCAAAGTTGTGGATACCGGGAAAAGAGAAACGCTATCATCTGCTTTATCAAGTGACCTGTCACAGATGACAGATAATTGTTAGTGATCTTGTCACCATGAACAAACTGTTTCGTACATGGACAATGTTGATAATATCTTTATAGAAAACATGTTTAATTCCTTAAACAGTTTATAAATGGCTGCAAACTAATACTTCTTACAGAATTTGATAAGGATAATCTTACTTTGATCTTGGAAATTTCTGTAATCACTAAAGTTGATAGGGATTATTTCACCCTTCTGTGTGAATAATATTAGAAACAGTTTCATAAAGCAATGCAACTCTTTAGAAAAGGAAATGCTGTGTAATCGTAGAAATCGTAGGCAAAATTTAAGTTGGCAGACAGCTCTCAATGCAGGTTGAAATGTGGCAAGGTCACTATGTCCTTCCTGCCTATTATTTGCTGAAAGAATAATTCCTGGAATCCTTGATTATGGTCGGAAACATGAACTTCTTATCAAAGCGAACATGTGTCAGCGTGATGCCTTTAACATTATGTTTTGTGATTAGATCTTGATGAAAAGTGAGAAAGACCTGAAGACTCATCTTAATAAAAATGTTTCATGCACTTTATTTTCCCTGATATTTGGTCAAATACATTTCAAAATGTCTCTAACTAAAACTCGTATTTCCTTGTAATAATGTATTATAAATAAATTTTAAAACCTCAAACACTGGGGAAGAGAGTAGGCTTGAAGGATGACCAAGTGTTTTTCTGTTTCTCTGGGTTTACGTGGAAGAAATATATCTGTTGCTCTGGATCCATATACCTGACAACAGCGTATAAATGTTTTCTAGGAATCGTCTTCAGAATTGCATGTTTTGCACCAGTCCTGCCATATTCTCAAAACCTCATGAGCATAGGAAATAAAATATACTTCCACCACTCTCTGGATGTTAGTAAGGATTATGGCGGACTAGTAAGTTTCCATCACAAACCAGGGAGCAGGTCTAGAGGCAGGCTCTGAGAGGAGGCTCAATGTGTTGCCAGCAAGTTTCGAGCACATGGTGCCTCTTTAAAATCCCTTCTCAGAGAAGAATGATACTTAAAATAGATCCCTTTTCTGTAATGCCATATGTAAGCTATTATAAATCAAAACTTTTCCAAACTCATTGTTCAGTGTTCTATAAAGGGAACCTTCTCAAGCAGCAGGGAGCCCCCACTTCATGAAATGCAGAGGAAATGTACTCAAAACAAGGAAAGAGTCCTCCATTTTAAAACCCAGAGAAGGTTTAGAGGTACAAGCAAACAAGTTTCTTATAATTGTGTTTATGTATTCTATATCTCTCTCAATGTGCCTCTTTAATCTAAAAATATAAAATCATGTGATGTTATTCTGAAGAAGATTCTTGTTCTGTTTTTTTTCTCTGTGTTTTGTAAGAAAATAGACAGTGGCTTATTGTTGAAGGCATAGTTAATCCTAGTAACTTCATAACCTCAAAATTTTCCTGTTTCTTTAAGCACAAAGCAAGCTCTTCCTTCACCTGTTCAGTATGAAAGCATACAGTTTATGAAGCTCTGATTCCCTTGTCTTACGCTGCTTGTCTGCATAGTGTAAGCAGCGCGGAGAAGCTAGGCTGGCTGTTGGCAGTACCTCGTGGCCACCACCATTCAGACTCTGAAGAGCAGTTCTGGCTTAGCAAGCAGTTCTGGGCATGGGGCAGAGCTGGTAATGGCAGCTGCGCTGCCAGCTGTATCCTGAGTAGTTTGGGACCTTCAAAGGCATCTTCAAGCCTCTATAACTATTGCTGCTGCATATTTTTTCTTCATGGTTGTCGTAACTGTGTTTATTTCTATCTTGGAGGTCGGCTGCAGAGGAAGCAATTTTAAAGGCATCAGGTAGATTAGAACAGTCTGTCACACTGTATTGCATAACCATCACTTATCTCTTCTTGACAAAACTTGCAGTGCAAATATTGCCCTCCTCAGTGAAATGGTAGCTGAATTGCAGGTCTAGACTTTGGAAAAAAACAAGTGTTTGGGATCAGCATTCCTTCTTTCTGCTTTCAATCGTGGCTTCTTTTGATGTATGTAAATCCCTGATGCATTAGTGTCCTTTAAAGCTATGTTGCTACAAACATGTAGCATGTCCTTATGTGATCTGCTGTCCCAGAACGGGGCAGAGCTTGCACAAGGTAAGCCTTTTGAAGTTACCAGGAGCAATCTGTTTGGCAAGACCATTTCCTGAAAGGGTGCTCTGATCACCTCTTTGAGGTTTCTAGGACTCTGGGCAAATATAGGATTTGGATGTGTATTGCATTTAATTTCATGGATGAATGACATTTTTTGCTAGGGACACTAGAGCTTTTAGGAACCTTCTCTCAACAGTGTGGGTTGCCTGGCGTGTATTTATTCTCTGGTATGCTCTCTGTCCATGTTGCATACTGTGAAAATCAATAAAGAACGACAGGGTTTCTCTGCGCCAAATAATATGTGCTCAGACCCTCAGACTCTACAGGGCTGGACCATGCTGGAAAATACAGTGTGGCTGCCTGCCACCTTCTTGGGACAGGAACATGTGTAAATACTCAGTTCAGCTTTTAGCTGTGAGACCTGAAATTGACCTTACACAGTACTTGGTCACTGAATGAAGCTGATAGTTGCTTAGCAAAGTTTTCAGATGTGCTTGAACAGGGTAGGTACCTAAAATCCATTTTTTTTTTTTTTTTTTTTTTTTTTCACCTAACTTTAAGGGCCAAACCTGGTTAGGTGCTCTTGGAAATCTTAGTAGATATCTAAACAGCTTTCTATATTCAAGCCCCTGATCTTTGTATAGAGGCAATAGGGACTTGTGCTTCTGTATTCAAGGGTCCTGGGCTTGGTCTTGAAATGATGTCATCTGGGACTTCATTGTACAGCTCCTCTGAAGTGGCTAACGGCTTGAGACTTTTTATTTGTAAAAAGTTGATCTATTGAGAATTGATATACCAGTTTTTAGCACTTCGATATTGTGTTTGGTCAATACACTGAGTGAAGGTGTTAGTTTCATTAGTTCGGTTTGTAAATACTGCATTATCTCTAAAACGCCACATGTAACTCTTAAGGATATATTTTCTAGAACTGCTCAGCAAGCAATGCCTTTGAGATTGGTCTGATTTATGAAGTAATCTGTGCATATCAGCTAGCTTAATTCTTTCAGTTCTTGATAGATGGTGACTGAGATGAGTTATATGTGGCTAATGATCATCCAGGAAATATGCCTAATCCAAGAAGAAGGAGAGAGAGGTGTGAGAGGCTCTGTCTGAAATAGCGTACTAAAAACCTTCTGGCTGGATTCTGCCATACTTCCAATGCAATGTCCTGTAACACACTAAAAACTGAATCCACTGCAGCTGGGAACAGCATTTTAAAAATAAAATTCGGATGTTTTCAGATTCACATCAATGATTGACTGATTAAATCGTGACTGCATAATAGTGAACTGAGAACTGAACAAAGTTCCACACTCTGCTCGCAGAATTTGATCAGTTGCAAATGAAAAAGTAAATTCACTGTTGTAGAGAATCATGCTTTAAAGCTACCACTCCACCCCTTAAACAAATAACATTTCATTACTTTTGGAAATGGTGAATAACCAAAATAACAAATTTGGTCAGTGGAGAGTCTCCACTTCCAGAAAGCTAAAATGGGAAAATAATTTGAATCAAGGAAGTTCTTTAATACATTACTTTGGACAGCAGCCCAGTTAAAAAAATTGGATCAGATTCACAAATCAGAATGTTGCATTTTTCCACAGAGTTGAATCCCTGCAAAAAAGAGCAGTGACGGCTTGGGAGTACCTGTTTTCTCTCAAACCCTGCTAGTCTTTTGAAAACTCTGGGGCATGCTTTATTTTATTGCAGATTTTATTGAGTCCCTGCAGGATTTCACTAAATTAGTAATCCTCCCTATAGGGAATTTTTCCTTTCTGATCTCTGTTATAAGCAGTTAAACAAAACAGGGATTAGTAACGGGCTCAAGACTGATGGTGGAGCACATTATGGAGGTGGGCTAGAAAGGGGAAAGTTCAGGTGTTCTGGATACAGTTCTGTACACTCTAAATGTCGGTGCAAGTTAGCCAGGCTGGCTGGCGTGGTTGTGGCAGCTGCAGGAAGCCTGGCTGGCTGCAGTCATGCCATAGAGCACTGCACAGCGCTGTGTGGGCATAGCCCAGTGTCGGTGCTGAAACTTTGTGCAAAGAGCAGCTAGGACACAACCTGCGCTAAGTGATTTGGCAAATGTGCTCCCAGAACTAACCATCTTGGTCGCAGAGACATTCAGGACGCTGAGGAGATGGCTTAGGCTGTTGAGCTGGAGCTGGAAGTTGTCATCTGAATAATCACATGTAGTCCCTGGCACTGCCTAAGGCTACATCTCCTAACCTTATAGGAGACTCTTATTAAACTCGTGGTTTTTCTTTTTTTCAATAATACTAACAGAAGATTGTTCCAGGTTTTTAGCAGGTGCCTAACTTGAGCATAAATGTTGCTTGGCTGATACTTCCCTGGCATCACCTTCTTTTCACTGCTTGCTGCACCTTGACGATAGTACAAGAGTGAGTCTGTCTTCTTGAGGTATCTTTGTGCACCTTCATGGAAGCATAGATGTGTGTGGGTTGTGGTGTGAATACGTCGGGTATAATTGGGGCACTTGTTTGATGTGCACCAGAGAATAGTTAAAAAAAAATCAAGCTCCTGTCTTTTTTTTTTTTTTTTTGTCTTCTAATCCTCTCCTTGTTGGAGTTGCCAGACAAAAGTATATACTTAGCTGAATCTCGATAGACTGCACAGCACATAAAAATAGACAAAGGTGGGTAGTTATAGTAGTAGAAGCCATAGATTCAGACTAACTAGCCAGTTATGGACAAAGCCAATATCCTGACTTTGGAGTGTCAACACTGGTGACTCCCTCTCCCCCCCTGCCCCACCGGCATTATTTTCTATACTGGACAAAATGATAATTTTGTCTATGGGTTATATATCTTCCTGGAAGCTTTTTGAATGCTTATCATTAGTCTGTATATTTTGGAGCCCAGAAATACACTTTTAAAAGCAGGAAACAACTTGCTGATTGAGCTTTTTTCCAACTGAAGACTGTATTTTGCTGCAATACTCTTTATACCAGCCATAGCTGATAATGGTGATCAGTTTCTGCCATTTCAGTTGCTGTACGTTTTTCCCTTTCTCAGCCAAGGCATTTAGGATTCCTACCAAACCTGCAATTACAGGGAAGAGGAGTGAACAGTATTTCTATAGAGGTGCTGGATTTTATCAGAAGTCCTATAAAGATAAAACGGTTGTAGGTGATTTTTGGATGTGTTTATCAATGTTCACCAACATGTAAACCCTTTGGTTGTTTAGTTCATTGAGCATCTCTAGGTTTATGATTCACTCATCCTTGTATTACGTCACATGGCCCCATGCCCAAAACTTTGTTGTTTTGCAGAATGAGTGGTTTGACAGTACTGCTCCAACATTGTGTGGGATTGTCTGCCCACATGTGCCTATAAGTATGTACAAAGCCAGCTGTTTGCAAACTTCTTTGTGTCACGTGTCATGTTTTAAGGACAGTGTCCCATTGACATGCCACTTCCACCCATGGCCACCTCTCTTTCCAGATGGATCGTAGCTCCTCCCAGTGGTAATCTCAACTGGTATTTATGTAGAAGAATAATTAAAAGTATTTGTGGCTTTGGCTCTCTTTAGTACAGCAAGCAATTTGTCCTACTTGAAGAAATTCCGTGTTTCCCCCCCCTCCTTTTTTTTTTTTTTAACTCCTCCTCAAGACTGTTTCCAGGCAATTTGCACCTTTTTCTACTCCTGCTTATATCTGCAAAAATCACAAGTAGCACCATGGGAAGCAATGAAGTCATATGAAAATAATCTAGGAAGAATGAGAGTGATATGATGTGTCCTCTTCGTGCTAAAGCAGCCTGTATGGGCATTGATTTCTCCCTTCGCCTTTCACTCTGATCCTATGAAGTGCTTTTGCTGCACTGGTAGTAAGTAAAATTCTTTGAATGTGAATTTAGGTTGCGCAGGGTCCCTGCATATCAGAAATATAAACTAAATCAGTGTGTGCCTAGTCCATCACAAATGTGAAGTAAAATGGCTTAGGTTAATCTACCATGAAGGCACTTGAGCAGAAGGTGATAGTACCCAATTTATGGGCTGGAATTCTTTTACCATCATGGAACCATACTTTTAGTTTGCACAGAAACCGTAAATACTTCAGCCTTCAAAATATAAACCATGGAAATGACATGGCTTGAGCTGCATAGCTGATGTTCGCTGTTTGTTATTGATCAGATTTTTTTAATAGACAGAACAATGAGGAAGACATTAACTCAGATCCTTGCTCATCTGTGAAGGTTCAACCTTCTTTATTGCTGTTGATTTTGCTCTTTTTTTCTTTTAGCCATTCTTTTCCCAGCAGCATTTCAGCAAACTGTGCCCAGATAGATTTAGATCTCCTCTAAGGAGTAAGAAAAATGTCCAAAGCTGGATGTACGTTCACACTCACTGTGGCATTCAATTTATAGTAAAATACGGCCATTAATGAGATGAGAGAGCAGGCAAAACAAAAAGGATGCCTTCTCTTTTCCAATCCCTTGATAAAAGCATGAAGGCAGTACAACCCATCCATCATGGTTGTCGTGGGACTTTATAGCCAGGTCTCCAGGCTGTAATTGCTGAATATTTTGTGGCAAGAAGTCACGGCTATTTTTGCTCACATAATCCTCAAGCCAGTCAGGATTTTTAACTACGTTTCCCTCATCCCTACTTCTTCCATTGTAAATTAGAGCCGGTCTGAAGCTGATTTGAAGGTACATTTGCTGCCCACCGATGGGCTGCATGTCTGGCTATGGCTGACTGGAACATTTCTCCTCTGGACTTGATGGGAAATGCTTTGAGCTGAAGAGAGTAGGCTGTGTAAATCTGGATCTAAAAATACATTGATAACTTCTGACTAAGTAGAAACTGTACAGAGATCTCCTGACAAGAGGTGTCTCCAACGAGGAGTCAGCTTATGGTCCCTGTTGATGTGAAAGTTAGAAATACCAATATAACTTGTAGCCTGCCAAATTTTAATTTTCCTTCTAAGTATACACCTTTTTCTGTGTTTCAAAGCAGGCTGTTACTGACTTTTTATATGCACTGAATATTTAGAGCAATTTTGCTGCTCATTAAAAAAAAATAAAATAAAGAGGCTAACAGCAATAGCCAAGAAGCGCATAATGCAGACTGCTTGTCCAAACACATTCCTCCTAACTTACACCACGTCCTTCTAGTCCTTTCCTAGAGCTTGTATGAATGGATAAAGCAGGTTAGAGGTCACCGGCACCCTAAGCTTTTTCCAAAAGACCTTAAACTGCAATTCTACCACCAGGACTATTCACTGGAGTTGGCCACAGTGAGAGTGAGAATGCAGATCCAGCTTTGGACATTTTTCTTGCTCCTTAGAGGAGATCCAAAGTAAGAGTGAGAGATTCTTAACTTCCAAGCAAAACAGACAAAAAGGACTCCCTTGGGTAAGTCTAAATAATACCTACTCTGAAGTGATTGATTTGGGATTGCTAATAAGGCTAATTCTTGTGATTAAAATCAACATCTGAGGAGTCCTGCCCAGTGTGTGAGAGGGAATAAGCCCTTAGCTCAGGCTCGAGTCAGAAGTTTGGTTGTGAGTAGACAAGATCTGGGCTGGGATGAATCTCTGCCCAAAATGAGCTTTCCCTTGGGGAGTTATGATGAAGGCAGTGATGGCAGCTGTGTGATCAGCAAACTCATTTCTACTTCCCATCTGTCTGAAGGTATTTCCACGGGCAGGCAGCTATGCCTGTACAATATAAATGAAACGTATCATCAGTAAGCACATGGCAGGAGTAATTTTGTTTAGGATAAGGAGAGCAAAAAATAAGTTCCACTCAAGTTCTTAGAAGTATGTTGTAGACTTCTTCCTCTTCTCTCCATTCCCACCCTTCCCCAAATTCAGTCTAAGAAATTCCATGATGGTTTCTTTAATAAATAGTCTTACTCCTTTTTGAGTGCTTTTTCTTCATTCATTTTCAGACATAATCCTCGGGTTGTCACAGAGCTGTATGTATTTATCATTGTGGCATTTGAAAGTATGGAAATGACTTGCAGATGCTCTACCGGACTGTAACCAAACTTGGCTGTGTCAGTTTTAACATACGCATGACAAAACCACATTGGCTCTGAACAGGACTCAGCATAATAAGCTCTCTAGGTTCTCCTTCTACATAAACACTTTTATGTCCTTACTAATTAGAAACAGGAGCCTGTTTCTTTCAAAGTTCATATGATAGCAATCAGGCCAAAGAATGAGGCACATGCAATATCTGAATGGTTTTATGATAATATTGCCAGGGATCTGAAGTTTATTTTTGGGGAAGTGTGTGTGTATACACACACATAGAGGTATAGAAAAGTTAAACAAGCATAACCAGTAAAGCTTCCTGGAATATTTAATGTGGTACGCTTATGGTTCATGCATTTCAGTATATATTTCACATTGCATATCATTGACCTTAAACTTAAGTGAATATTTTCTTGCCTGTATGTCTTAATATCTTTCAGCATGAACAGATCTTGAAGCTGCTTTATGAATTGGCAACAGCACTGTGGTTTACTGAAATAAAAATACGAGAACAATCTGTTATTAATTACATAAATCTCCACACAAAAAGTCCTTCAGGTTGGCTGTATGTTAGGAGTATATATCAGTAACTTTTATCTTATAGCACTGCTTAATAATAATGGCGATATTTGAATGTGAAGTACTTAAAATAGCTGTGGCCAATTTAACCCTGGAGAAATGGGGAATAACTTCATTATTGATCATTCATTGGCAGATAAACTAGCACAAGTAAGTGAGGACATGATTTGACTACAACAGTCCAATTGCTTAAGAATTTCTTGGCAAAAATTACTCATCTGCTGTACCAATCAACAAACAAATAATTTTCAAAATTTCCTTTGATTATAAATCACCACAAACCAGTAACTTTCTGTGCACTGGTATCATGTGAGTTGCAGACTGGTAGGTGGTACAGAAGCAAGGAAAGAGGATGGAGAGAAGGTAGATGGTAATGAAGAAAGCCCTCTCTTGCCTGAAAGGGTGTGTTTAAAAATTGCAGTGAAAATGGGGGTAATGGACAAGCAGATAGTTCGTCTCCTTAGTAGACCCATCTCTTGGGGCTGTCATGTTACTGGAGAATAGTGGGGAAATTCAGAGAAATGTTGACAGAAATTCCCTAAGCTGATTGAAGAAGCCAGAAATGTTGATGAATTGTGCACTAGTTGATGTGGACTGCTTCATGAAGATAAAGATGCGGCCTGGCTTAGTACATGTCGAATCTGGTTCCCTTCAATAACTCATCAGCATCTGTTTCAGTCCTGATTGCTTTCCGTCTCCATTTTATACCACTGTAAACTACCCCAAAAGACCAGATTAATATTTTCTTTTTCAAGTTTCCCTTCCCACCAGAATCCCACTCCAGTGGAAACAAATCCTGCTGGTTTTGTCCTGCAGTAACATTTATCCCGGGTGAACTTTTCCTTTTAATTTTTTGAATGACTTTGTACCTGAAAGGATTGTGTGATTTCTCTCAAACTCCTTAAAATTCAAGCTCTCTTGTTTTTCAGGAATATTATTCCTTGTATGTTGTAATTCACCTCTGTGCTTCTTCAGGAAGACGTAAAAATAGCTGTTTCAAGCAGTTGCTTCAGTCCACCCATGGGAGCTTCTTTCAGAGTCTTGGTTTACTGCACTGTGCCCACCGCTGATGTGAAAGGGGCGATTCTGTCGGTTACCTGCCTTTCTCTTGGCTATAATCATAGACATGAAAAAGCTGGGTATAAAGACAGCAGGTTCTTACCGTGTTGTTGTTACTTGCAGGTTGTCTGTCGTCGTCTTTAGAGAGAAAGTATTTCAGGTGCATTCTGGAAACTAGGACTGTATTTTTCTCTCCATTTTTTGACTGTGTAATTAAGCAATGATAGCTGTGTTATCACAACTCCATTTACAGTTTTCTTAGTCTGGATTGTGGCATGTATGTAATATAAAGGCTTGAAAGTGAGCTAGTTGTGAAGTTGCAACCCTGGATCAGAAGATTCTGAGTTCAGTTTCTGCTCCTTCTCCTGACAGTTTACGTGATCTTGGATAAAATGGTTTCATTTTTATGCTCCTCCTCCCTCCAGACAACAAGGACTGACTGTTCTGCTTTTCATCCAGTACTTTGTGTGTATGTGCGTGCACATGTGCTTAGTTCTAAGCAATAGAGCACTTACATGTGAAAATGGCTTTATTGATGCTGAAGTGCTAAGATAACTATGTGTTTGTACAGCACCCAGCAGTTGAAAAGCAGAGCATCATTTGGGACATCTAAACACTACGGTGATACAAATAATGATGGTACAGTTTACCATGTAACAGAGGGAGCATGTGTACTCTGGCGCTGAGGTCTGTTTTAGCTAATTATCTGCATAGCAGATTGGTAAGAATTTCAATTAGCTGCAACATATAAATGAAAAAGCATGATACTTTTGACAAAGAAACATTAATTTAGGAGATTAATCTGCAGGATGGATGTTGATTGTAATTTCCGAAGGAAGCAAAAAGATCAATACTTATACTGGAGTTTGTATGGCGTTAAGATAATTAGTTGAGGTATCTTTTTATTTTAAAAAAAGTCTTTTAATGGCAAGATAACGTTAGTTCTACAAAAACTGTCTTACACTGAGGCTAAAATATCATAATTAGCGATGTCAGTTCAAAAACTCATGCTGGATAGAAATCATTTGACAGGAAGCTTTATATATTGTACTGGTGTTGAGATATCGAACAATAACTGCTGTAGAATTTCTAATTTTTTCCATCTTTAAACATATCAAGCTTTCTTTCCCGATCAGCTTCTGTCACTCCACTGTTGCTCCACTATTATTTAAATAAACATCCATTCTGTGCAAACTACAAGAAGATTAAGCGTTTTCTTGGAAGTCTCTGGTTAAAGCAGAATAATGGCTGCATTTTTTCCTTGGATTGATTCTCTTTGTCATGTGTCCCTGGCTCTAATGGAGAACTGGAGAGAGAGAGAGAGGCTCATGTGTCTGATGTTAGTCAGCAAAGTAAAACCTGTGTGTCATGAGGGATTTTTTTTATTCTACCTTTGTAGCTGGAGCCAAAGAAATTGTGTTGTGCAAATAGAACCTAGAATAGCATGTATCCTTTTCCATCTGTACTGTTTTTTTCTAAATTAAAATATTCACTTTTTTTGTTAGTGTCTGTCACTTGAGCAATGGAGAATGAACGTAGATTTTCTGATATTAAACAAAGCGTTGTTTACCACTTCCTTGGCATTTACAGTGGAAGTAGTATCATCATTGCCTCAGGGTTGAAGCTGGAATACAGAGTAACACAACTGAGTTACTCTGTGCCAGCTTAGCCACAGCAAATGAAACAGGGCACACACACACCTGGTAAAAAGCATGGGCCTGAAAATCAGTAAAAGCCGTTTTAAATGTTGTTTTTCTTTGTGCTTGTTGATCTGCTCGTGACTCCTACCGCCTTTCAGTGCATGCCTGGTCGTATCAGCTGTGGCAGTACCAGGGGTTGCACTTAGCTACTTCCTCAGCATGGCTGTTTCCTGTGCTGGGCTGTTGCTGCCCAGGGCAGGTGTTTCTCTGCAACACTGACACTTGGTATACCAGAAAAGTTCTGCTACAGAGCGCCCTAATGCAGCATTGATAGGTTGCTCGCTCTTGACCTAGCGGTGCGCTTTGCTAGTGTTAGATGCTCGTGGTATATTGTCCCTCTTTTGAACTCTCTCTCACCGAAGGGAGAGCTCTCATGTGTGGGCTTCAATCGTGGTTTGATTACCACTTGCTGTAAGGCTTTCAAGGATCCATTCACCTTTCTCTCCTTCACTTCTTTTTGTCTAGTCAGACTGAAAGCCCTCACTCAGATGGGCTCTGTCTCTCATTTGTACAGCTAGCAGTTGGGTTAACAACGCAACTATGTGGTACCATGGTGATACTGCTGTTTCACATCTGACGGGTGTATTCAGAAGCATGAGCATCTTTGGACAGGCTCACCAAATGGTACTCAGGGACACCCGCCTAACCTTGTGAACTCTTCTCCCCAGGTGACTGTAGTTTGGATTCCGTGGAGGAGGCTTCTGCTCTGACTTGGCCCTCAAACATGCTTGTCTTCCCTGATGCTAGACACCAGTTGGGTAAGATGACATAAATGCCTTTCAGTGCAGGGTAGTCTTTTATGTCGTTTGGATTAATTTTGGTATCTGCAGCAAAAATCCTTGTCGCCTGATTAACTTTGCCATTCTGTATCCTTTTCATCCTAATAACCAAGAGCTTTGAGTATGTTTTCGTTAGTGCAAAATACAATATTTTACCTGAAAGCCAGCATCTATTAATCCTGTGCTGAGGTGTTAGTAATGGAAAGAGTTCCCAGAGACATGGATGTCCAGATTTACAGGTGAGGTTTTCCATTCAAGTTTGATCAGGCCGATTTTGGTTATATGGCTGCATTTGTTAACATAGCATGGTCTAGCTGTAGGTCAGGTAGCAGAGGAGGTTACCATACTATCATTTATTTTTATAAGGATGGGTAATTTCAAAGGGAAACAGAGCTGCTTCACTGTGCTTCCTTCTACAGGTTATAAAAATGTTCTCATATAATAATGAGATACTGCAGCTCAGTTTTCAGATAAGCAATAAAAATGACAGAAAATCCTACTGTTTTTTTCAAATTTACTTTCCACATTAACAGTGCAGATAAGCAAAAGGAAATTAAGATTTTGGTAGACAACAAGGGACACTAAATATTTTTAAAGTCTCAGCTGAACCAGCGTGTGAACAGCTACCTATCTGTGTGCAGTCCTCTCTCCATCTGCATCAAAGCACAGTCTTTTTCCACAAAGCATCTGATTCATGAGACAACCTTACAGGAGTTTAATTAGCAAAGGAGTGTGCAGTATGTGGCCATGTTGGATTCATGAGGTGTTTGGAAAAGGAAGGCTAACAGATGTTTGATTCAAATGTGTCCAGTGGAAACACATCACAGCTCACATCCTTTCTCAGGCTGGGATAAACCTGGGTGAAAAAAGCCTTTTTGTTTTATTTAGTGACCTGCATTACTGTGTGTCCAGTTTCATCTCATTAAGTACGGAACACAGATTCCGCAAAGGCAATGTCTCTGCACTCAGGACCACCAAGGCAGGCATCCTTTCCTCACGGAAAGTTCTCCAGGGTGACTTTGCAGGCCTGGGGTTGTGACTGGCATCACTGGTTGTGACTTAGAGGAGAATGGAGATGTATGAGTACCAGGAGAAAGCATAATGTTTTTGCTTTTCAGCATCATCTATAAGCTTTACCCCTGACACTAGAAGAATGACAGTGAAGTGTGCATCAGATCCATAAACTCTAGTTTGAGAGCTGAAAGCCTTTCCCCAATATCTTTTTATAACCCTGAAATTAAATGAAAAATATTATATAAATAAGACTAGAATGGCAACCTCCCCCTTGTGCTTCAGGGCACAGATCGCTTGTTCCACCACAACAGCCTGAGCACCTCAGTCAGGCAGAAGGCCAGCAAGGCTCTGACATGTTTTCAGCCAAGCCTGAGGTGCATAAATTCCAGTCTGAAGGGTACATGGCACTTTCAGCACTGAAAATGCACAGTATCAGGTGAAAATCAGCAAAATAAACTTTACCCAGCCCTTCATGAAATGCTCCTGTTTTCTTGTTGCTTGTAGAACTTTATTATTTCTATAAAACACACAGCCCTCTGTTAGGCGCCTTTATATGATCCCAGGGTCACACTTTTATGGAACATGATTCTAGTTATACCGACAGTGATATCAACTGTCATGCTGGCAGCAAGCTCTTCTGCTAGTGACACACCCACATCTCAGAGCAAGAAAAGCCAACATGTTTCATTACCACAGACAGCAAAGAAAACACTTTCTCCTTTATTAATTCAATGAAATTCCATAAAGGTGAAGGGCAAGGTTAAAGTGAAAACTGAGTTAAAACAAGTATTCAAGGGAGAAAGGAAGCTGGTGCCAAGAATGCTTAAATAACCTTTATGTGCCCCAGTGTTTGTACCAAAGTAACCTCTTAGCTTCTTAAGCAAAAGGCTGTATTTGTTGCTTAGTCAGGGAAGCATTTAGTCCCACATTTCACATGTGCCGTGATACAGTAATAGGATTTGTGTACCACTGATAAATCAATGTGGGAATAGTATCCCATCAAGAAAAGCTTTG
The DNA here is from genome assembly GCF_965183815.1 of Platalea leucorodia. Lineage (NCBI taxonomy): Eukaryota > Metazoa > Chordata > Aves > Pelecaniformes > Threskiornithidae > Platalea > Platalea leucorodia. The sequence continues at coordinate 71,398,366 of NC_138827.1, forward strand.
AACTTTTCTCTTCCTTCAGGACAAAATGAACAATTGAAGCAACAAATCTGGTTTCTATAGATTTCTGCTTCATGATTTATGCAAACTTTGACTTTTTTACAGTTGCAAAATTTGTAAGAGTAGTCTTCTAACTATGTCCTCTGATGTCTAACAAAAGCTGTTCCCTCAGCCAGACGCTGAAGATAGTATCCTCTATCTAGCTACCTGTTTTCTCTTAATTATTTCTGAATTGCCCATTCCTCTGACAACTTTGTTTGAAATCTGCTAATAAATTTATAAGTTACACAGGATGTGAGCCTACATGCACAAAAAATTACTCCTACGTTGTGACTGTTACAGTTCCATTTCCTTTGGGAATCAGCTGATTAACCCAAAACAGAGAGAACTCCTTGAGCTGTCAGGAGATGCTTTGTAGCCAAGGGCTAAACTTTGTCACATGGCTTGGCAAATTAGTGTGCCGTCATACCAATTCAATGACCGAGTCAGGTCAATCTTTTCGTTTGTCTGAAGGCTGGGTTGTGAGATATGTGTGGTGGCATATAGAAAAGACCTGTGTGTTTGTTGTGGAAATAGGTCCATATCCTATGATAGAGACTCATTGGAAAACAGGGGTCCAAGAGAACTCTGGAATCTGATAGGCCATCTCTCTCACCTCATGGTGGGCTGATACATGCTTATATCATGGTTTGTAGTTGTTTGCCTTTCTTATTCTCAAATAATTCCATTATCTCCCCAGGCAAGATATTTTCAGAACTTCCCTACTGTTACCAGGAGATTTTGCTAATAATTAACCGACTCTTGCAAGTTGCAAGCTTTACTATCAGTTATATCCAAGTGAGGGTCTGTTGGTCTCAGTGTCATAGAGGAAGATGTAAAGTATTAACTTATCAACTGTGTTTAATTCACTAATATACACCATCCTAGCAGGGCACATATAGATTTCTTCCCTATAGTGAGGCCTGTGGAGTATCATCCAATTTCTGTTCCGTGCTCCTGGTTCCATACCTCTGGAGGGGCACAGACTCTGATGTGCCCAGGCTCTTCTGCCCACGTCTCCATCGAGGTGAATCCTCTTTTCCCTGTTGCGTGTCCCACTATGTACTCACCCCCTTCTCTTGGTCATACCAATGCTTTCATTCCTAGAGCCCTGTTGCTGTAACAAAACAAGTGGGCTAATGATTGAGGTATAACTGCACACTGTTTTAAAGATGCCTGCAGTGAGCACAGACAGTCACTTGTGAAAACAGCACAATAAAGATCTCGCTGGTTTCTCTCATAGGTGAGGTTATTCTGCTTGCTCTACAAAAACGCCTCAGCTACGACCTCGGACAGGAAAGCTGAGAGTAACAAAATCTGTTAGAAACACCTACTACACACTCCACACAAATGTCTAAATCTTCTGGGCTGTTCGCCATGCTAGAGATGCGAGTTTATAGGGGTGCCAGCTCTCTGAATTTCCAGACCTGTTTCATATGAGAATAACCTGATTGACAAGGGCAGAAACATGTGAGAAAAGTGTCCTTGACAGGAACATCCATCCTGCTGGTGGCGGGGCATTGTTTTCAGTGGTCAGCGATAACCTCTTCCCAGAGCTGGTGGCTTGTCATCTTTCCTAAAGCTCCGATCAGGCTACTCTGTGGAGCCAAGGAATTATTTGCTGCCTGCTGATGCATCTGTGAGTGTCCAGTAACTAGCTGATCTGCAGAAACTCATACAATTGAAGACCCTTCCAAGTTGTCTGCCTACATCATTCTCTGGGATTCCACTTGGCTGTTATTCAGTAATCTTTTCCCCATCTCTTTATGTATGGGGGTTGCCAGGGTTCTTGCACTCAAGGTGTATAGCTGCTGCTCTTGTGATCTGCTGTGTCTCTGCACTATTCTGCTGACCACCCTGTATGCAGATATGGAGCCTCCTTTGTTAAGAGCTACTTGTTAAGAAAGGGACTGTTGCACAACAAACAGTTGCTAATATTTCCTGTCTTGCATTATCAGTCATAGTAACTTAGTTATTGCTATCTTATGTATGGCTTAAATGTTACCTGGGAATGCCCTTTTTTAACATCCCTACGTGTCTGTAGTGTAAAACTTACAGTTCTGGAGAAAAGCATGAACTCACACAATAGAACAGGAACTGAAAGCCAAAATACCTGTGCTGTTACAAACTCTGCAATGGACTTATGGATAGATCATTTTGCTTCTCAGATGCTCTGTTTCCCTTTACCTTTTGTCTGTTTAGATCATCATTTCTATGAGGAGTGTGGTCCCATATTATATACGTTATCTGACTTATGCCTCTGCCATAATGCGATTAAATAATACTTTTTAGTGTCTGAAAATAAACCAAAGTCCATAAGTGTTTAACAGCACTCCTTCAGTGATAAATCTATAGTGGTCACGGAAAAGCAAGGTTAACTTCAGTTAAGAGACTAGCCAGAAGTATTGCCTGCTCGTCAGTTCATCATTCTTGCCTACGTAACTACAAATGATACAAAGCATTCTCCACCACCACTGCATCCTTCGGGGTGAGTAAACACATGCCTTGGAAGAATAGTTTTGGCTGCTTGTTGTAATTGGAGGCCAGCTGACTGTAAGGTCATTTAGTAAAAAGAGAGGGTTCTGGTACAGGTCTGTCCTACCTTGGCACCTCAGAAAATGGGACAAGTGAGTTTGGTGGCTTCTGGGCCAAATCTAGAACTGCTAGAAATGAGTGCAATTCTGTTGAGACAAGTAGAGTCATGGTTACTTGTTACCATTTTTAATTAAACAGGCGGAGTTTGTTATTACAGTGCAGTAGGGAGAAATCTGGAAATTAAATAGGCTCATAGTTATTAACAGGTTAATGGCTTTTTAAAATAAAATTGCCATGTCATTAATTCATGTTACCTCAAGGTTATAGTGTTTTGATGCAGGTGTACTTCAGAGCAAGAGTTTTGTCCTGTGCAATAACCTCATTATGTCACTTAGCACTGAAAAACAAGATGACAGTGGTATCTGATGAATGAACAATATGCTAGAGAACAAGTGTGTAGAAAGCCGATACAAAGTGTGAAAATGTAAATCAGGTGCCTGCCAAGCCAGGACATGTGTGAAACAAATGTTATTGCAGTGGTGCTGACAGGTGTTAGCAGCAGCCAGCATGTGAGTTTTCTGCTAGTGCTTTTTATTTACATCTTTCTATTAAGTGAATCCCAGCTCTCGCTTTTCTATGTGGAAGGCTTCTGTCCTTTTATTTTTTTGAATAACGACAGGTAGGTAATGTGGTGGTGTGAGTGTTTCTGGACTAGTCCAGGCCCCGCAGCCCCTGGAAAGGGGTGGAGGGTCCTGCTTTCCTGCCTGCCTCTGGCTCCCCATGTAAACCTCGAGAGTTCACCCGTCCTCCCTAGCACAGATAGAAAGGGATGAAGGTGGCTGAATGCTGAAATGAAGTATGAGTTGTGTTAGATCTGCAGATCTTTTGTTCACCTTCTTGATGCACAGCTTCTATATCAAGAAGCAAAAAGCCGTGTGGTAAGGCAGGTGGGAATGAGTTCTTTGAAATTTTGGGGAGGGGTTGGGAGAAGAAAAGGCATCAAGGCATTTAAAACCTCAGCCCAGCACGTACGTTTTGAGCAATGCAGAAGGAACCTTGGAAGCTAGACTGGGAGCAGGACATAAAGACAAGTTGATGGAGGGATCTGAAAGTAGCCTGCTGGTTCCCATGGAGGTGAGGTGCCAGGTTTCTGGTTTTTGTGCATGAGCAGGAATGTGTCCCCAAAGGACACATCTATGTACAAACGTGAGACTTAATACTTACTGCCTCTGAGCCCATTGCCTTGTCATATGACTCAGTATGAAATAACTGAATTGTTTCTGGAAGGCAGGAGGCACTTTGGCATTGTCCGTGTACACAGCCCAGTGAAATCTGAAGTAAAGGCAGTTAGATACAGTGGTACCAGAGAGTCTTGGGCCCTGCATATATTAACTTGAGGAAAAAAAACCCTGTGGCGGTTTAAAATGAGAAACGAAAGCCCTTCGTATGCTCTGCGGTCAGGCTTCTACTGAGCACTTCCAGAGGGCTGGCTCTGGAGAGCCCTTCAGGAAGAAATGGGGCTGAAATGCTCTTTTCCAGTGCTGAGGTGGAACATCTGTGTTGTCCATGTTTTTTCTACCAGCTGGTTCATGATAAGGGATTTCTGACATCAAGGTGCTGAGACCTGAAGACACATAAAGATCTTTGCTGCCTGAGCATCTGCCCAGAGCTTACTGAACCTGTCCAGAGCTGGTACAGTGCACACAGAGCAGGACATGCCTGGCGTGAAGGCTGAGATGGGCTCCTTGGGCACCTAGTTAGGAAAAAAATTCTAGGTCGGAAAAGAGGAGGAGAGGATTCTTGACTGTGTGTAGCAGAGGCTGTTCAGTGTCTAGGGATGATACATCTGCAAATGGATCTCCTAATTTACCTTTCTTTCTGTGACGCTCATCTTCTCATCAGCAGCTTGGTAGCCAGTGGGAATAGACTGTAGTTGTTGATGGGAGCATTGCAGAGGATACCAGATATCTGTGGTGCAAATGATGGAGCAGCTGCCTGAAACCTATACATTTACAATAGAAGCTAAGATGAAAGTCTGTCCAACTGGTTGAGCAAATAAGGACCTGATTACCACCAGCCCTTGATGACTACCTTCAGAGACCACAGGAGATTGGATTGGATAATCTTAGCACAGAGGTAACAAAACCTGCTCTTGCAATTTGTTCCATTGTGTTGGCAACAGGATTTTGTGACCAGTTTAATTGTATCTACTCAAAACAAAGGTGCATTACACCTTTGCTGCAAGATCCAGGGAGTTTTCCTGTGAACTAAGCAGCTGTATGTTCCACTCACAATGGCTTGACAAAAAAGGGCTAGTTGTGGTTTGTGGTCTTCTGAATGTTGGACTAGAGCTTTTCAGTTATCATGTGTAAGCAATGAAGGACTTGGAAGTCATTCTTCTGTCTTAAAACTTATCTGTTGTAGCCAAAGGTGACAATAGGAAGTTTTTGAAAAATACTTCTTTAGAATATTTTTTTCAGTTAAGTTTTCTTGCATTTGGCAAGGATCAAGATGGTATTGGACAGGTGTTATCGTGTCCTGTAGGGTTTCCTTGGGGAGGAGGAGATTATACAGTGAAATGCAGGGTCTGTATGTTGGTCAAAAATCCCAAATGGAGTGCCATGTGAAGTAACACTGGAGAGGACTGAGGGGCCGTCTAAATGAGCGATTGCATATGCATTCCCAGTGTGATTCTACAGCTTGGTGAAGTAGAGTGATTGTTGTACATGTAAGCAAGGAACATCATATGGTTGTAGGGAAGAGACAGTAAAGTTATAAACATCATTAGCAAAATAATTTCACAAATAACTTGTCTGGGTCTTTGGTGTCCATGCATTCAAAAGTCTGTTGGACATTTGGAATACGTGTAGTAAGAAAAAAATTATTTGAGAGCTAGAGAGGGCTTTTGGGTGAGGGATTTAAGAATTACTTCATTTCAGTCTTGGTTTAGAGAGAGCTTGCCTTCTACTAACAAATATATAATTGGGGAAAATACTTCTGGTAACTCTCAGTTTAGCAGAGGATGATATGTAGGATCTAGTATTTGGTAGCTAAAGCTAGACAATTTCAGATGAGGACTATATCACAGAATTTTAGCTATGAAAGACCAATTTACTTTGCATGTGATGGTCTTCAGGTGAGAAGTATCTGGAATCCCAAACTAGATTTCCCAAATACCTACTCTAGCTCACATGGAAGTTAGGCATATAAATGGAGGAAAAAAAGTAGAAAGTAAAGGAAAAAAGATGAAAGAAACAAGCAGGAGATTCCAGGTGAGGCTTTCTCAGGAAACAGAGCATGACAGGAACAGAGCATTTATCCCATGTGTCATCTAGACTGTTCTCCTCAGTGTGTGTCCTCAATGGGTGCATCTCGTTGTCTGATCCATGCAGGCCTGAGGTATCTAACCTAACCTTTGGCTGAGGAGAGATAATCCTTTAGTGTCTTCCTCAGGAGCATTTGCTGACAACTTAACTCCCTGTCTTTCCAACAGGACCTTTCAGTAGGTTCAGTGTGATTTTCATCCCTAGGATCTTGCTCTGTGAAATGCAGGTTGTACAGCTGTGTAACTCACAATGGCTGAGCTACTCTCTTTTGGTGTTTGTTGGGTTGTTACTTATTAGGCTGTTATCTGCCTTTCTGCTTGTTACCTTCCAGTTCCCCTATTCAACTGAGCAAAAGCATTCCCTCATTTCAGTAGGTGGGTATAGCTGTAATAGAGGGGTCATGTATTCATAACCACAATGCTGCCCCTTTACTCATTTTAATTATTTACTGTAGCAGGCTGCGACTTTGTCATATTCCCTTAAATTGCCAAAAACACAAAATCAAAGCTGATTGACTCTTTTGGTATCCTTGTAACTCATCTTAAATGGCAGTAATGTTACCTAGAGTGAGAGTAGACAGCATAAAGGAACATCTTATGAGCTCTTCTGATAAAAAGCTGCACCAGTTTTTGCCATGTGAGAATCTAACCCATTGTATGGGAGTCTGTTACATATTTTTGTAGAGGTGCCATAAGGCCTGGGTCCTGCGAACGTGTACACGTACATAATTTTACTTGCTGGTTAGTGCCATTGCTCTTGTGATTGTCTGTCCCTTTATTCAAACAGAATAATATTACAAAAAGTATTGCTGAATGAAGAGCTGTAAAAATCTGTGTTGGAAGGGGTATACAAGCTCTATTTCCCCCAAAATTATAAGATCCATTGAAGTCATCTAGAAATGCCTGTGGTCATTGTTAAGTCTGTTGTGTGATCTGATGGATAAACACGCACACGGAGTTATGTATTCCATGCTTTTAAATATTCTCAGTTTACCACAACTTTTGTCCATGGGCAGCAAACATGTTGTCTCAAGAGGCAGTTTACTTTGGGAGTAATTAAAAAAGATTACTGTTAGTGTTGAAATAGAGTTGATTATGTTGTAGCATGAACCAGATTTTTCTTCTTGTGGCAAGACCCTTCCAGCTTCAGATTTAAAAACCTTAGGCCCTGATCCAGTCTTTCCAATGCTTTTGCTGACAGCTGGAATAGGCCTTCAGTGCTCACATATTGGCCCACTACCTGCTAAGTCCTTGGCTTCTCCATTTTCTGGCATCTTCTGCAATACATTAGATGATACAAAAAAATGCCTTGGCTTCTAGTTGCAATTTCACATATGGTAAAGTGAGCTCAGCACTTAGTTATGCTTTTTTGTTCCTTGATCCTCCCTCCTGGTGACAATTCCAAGAGCATATTTGGAAAATGGAAATGGAAAATAGGAAAAACTGAAGCAAGTAGTGGAGGTCTGAAAGTATGGAGGTCTTGATACAAGCATGATATGCCAAATAGAAAAACCTCTTCAAACCATCTCTGCAAACTCACAGAAGAAAATATGATGCATGGGTTTTGTGCAAAAGATGAAGAATCTGGAATGTTAATGCTCAGAGCTGATTTGGAGGTATCTGCGTTTGTCTGATACAGAGGCAATAGCATGAATGAGAAGGATTAAAACCTATTAGTTAGCCAACACTTGTTGGAAGCGTAGAAATTGAGTGAAGCACTAAAAGAGCCAATAGGACAGGAAACATCTGTCACACTGGCACAGTCAGCGTTGCAACCGAAAAGGACCTTACCTTGCAGCCTTCACTAGGGTAGGCAGAAGAATTTTAAATTGAACTGTATAGTTAACATTTTAGAGAGCGCGTTCCAACTTTCTGCATCAATGACAACTATGTGTTATTTTAAGCTCATCTTTGATGAACTAGAACTTATTCATTTGATCCTGAATATTTGGTGGAATTTTTTAAGCTATCCTCTTGATAGACCACTACTAAAATGTCTTCCTCACTCATACACACATTTACAGTTCAGCCACTGAATTAAAAAAAAAAAAAAAATCATCTGTGGTCATGACCATTATGTCTAAACATTTATCTCTCTTTTTTTTTTCTTTTTTTTTTTTAAATGCAGTATTCCTAAAGTCAACAAGTGTGGGTCTTCTTAAGTGACAGAAAAAGCAGAATTGCTGCTGAAAGTTAGGCACTGAATTTATAGAGATACATCAAAGTCCAATAACCACAGTGAGTCCAAGTCCATCATCAATTCCATTCTGTGGGCTAGTAATAGAAAGGAACTTGCTTGTTAAGACCATGTGCAGGTGGGATCACCAGATCACTTTACACAGGCTTACTGAGCTATTATCTCAGCTCAATGTGTAATTTCCACTCAACTCACAGCATCTGTCAAGACATGCATGTTTTTGACAAAGCATATAACAGACATATATCTGCCTTTGAGCCCACTCTTAATTTCCTTTTCTTGCATAACCACTGCTGCTGCTTTATACAAGATCATATTGCTGGAGCTGAATGTAACAAAATTAGCATCAATATACAACTTGGAAGAATAAAAGAACTTCTCAGATGACAAACATTGAAGAGCTGATAAATGCTCCCTAACAAACATCTCTGCTATGGAGCTTTGTTTACATGTTTCATTTAATGGGCAAATGATTAACCAGCGGTCTGTATCAAAAACTTGTTTTAGTTTGGCTTGCTCCTACTGGTTTTCTAGTAATTTAGGGAAGTGCTCCTAGCCATTCTGCAAGGCTGACAGAAGAACAGACCCATGAGATATCAGATACAAGCAAGTTCCTGGTAGCTGTAAATAAGAAATATATTATAATGTCTTCACATTAGGTTGTATTTAGAGTTCCAAATATATCCCGCTGTGGGCTCTGAGAGATGTGCTCCTGCTGTGCACCTCCCCAGGGATGCCAGGCTCTTCCAAGGTCACGCAGTGCTTTCAGTCTTGCTCTGTGGTGTGTTTTCCTCGCTGACGTGCAGCGTCAGCACTCTGCCCACAGCAGGGCTCTGCATACACTCGAGGGAGAGGCTTTGCTTCTGCGCTGTGCCACATGCAGTTGAATGCTTTAGCGCGCACTGGCACGTTGGCATACTTCAGGCTTGTGTCTGAGATCATTATGTTCGATGCCTCACTCTTGAATGCAAAGATCAAACAGCCGTGAATACCAGCCAGGCAATTCCTTTGAAGAGGAGGGTGCTGGGCTCCTGATGAGACTTAAGACAGGTGAATCTGTTGATTGCGGGTACACATGAACACTGTCTTTGGGGAGGAAAGGAACTGGATATCTGTGTAGCTGTGGCAAGGCCAGTACCACAGGGGTCCATCCAGCAGACGGCTTCCCCAGTATAACTACATTGGTTGATGTGGCTCTGATGTAGATGCAGGCATAGAAGAGCTGTGTATTGTCACTGTAGCACATCCACCAAATGTCCTAGGAGTGCGTGCCCCATGTGACAGGAGGGAGAGGGAAGGGACAGCCCTCTCGAATCTTCTCTAGTAAGTCTGCCCCTGATATGGGACTCTGGCTAGATACTGTGGCTGCAGTGGATTTGTGCTTGGGTTGAAATTAACCTTCAACCTTTACAAAAGAACTAGGTGAAGGAAGCAAAAGCTTTTTGATCCATAAACTCACTTATTCTGAAATCAATACCTACATTTTCTGGAACCCCTTGGCAATGATGGCTGGGGATTTCTTGAAATTGAATCTCATCAACCTCAATATTTGCTTTTGCTGGAATAGTATTACATAGGTGCATCCTGGGACCATGACGTCTTTCTTACTAATGCAAAAATTAAATCAGACTGATGCTTTTTAAACCAACATTTTTATCTGCATGTTCCCAGTTCTCAGTATAGCATTGGCATATGCAGTATGATTTTTATTAATTTTCATGAGAAGGATGGGCTGAATTCCAGTGATTTGTGAGACTTTAGCATGACTTTTGCATACAAATGTCTTAAAATACAGGAATTGTTGTTCTTGAAGCTTATGATAGCTGGAACTGCCTGAGAGTGCCTTAACACTAAGTTTGTGCCCCACTTCTGCAGCAGCACAATGAACTCTATTTCTCTTACCTAGTAAATGTTGGCTGTTTTAAACAGGTGACATTAGTATCTAAGAATTATTAAAGTTTTAGTAATATTTGTAGATTCAGATGGAAAAGCAAAATTTTGCCCTTGCAAATTGTTCTTTGAAATGAATGATATAATGGCTAATTGCTGGGACTTAATTGAGTAGCTAAAAGAAGTGCTAGTGCTGATAACACTAGAGTTGAATGATTTTTATTATGGCCAAAGTGATTCAGTTTTAAGTGCTGTATGTTTTCCTGATGTGAGAACTGTTGGTATGTTTGATGCATCCGACGCTGTATTGAAACCAGTAGGGAATTGTTAGGGTACAGGATGTGTTTAACGGGTCACCCAATATGTTGCTGTTTCCTGCAAGGACTTGATGACATGAGAAAATTTTTTGTTGCATGGGCTTACACAAGTTATCTAAATTTTTGCAGTGTACTGTGGTACAACTTTGTGAAATGAGTTCTGACAATCTATATAATTAAATTGCTGAGAGCTGTAAACCCACTATGTTAAAGTATGATGTGTATTTATTGTAAAGGAGGATCTGTGAAGTTTCTGGAATAGAATCTAGCTACAAATCAGAGAATCATAGAATGCTTTGGGATGCAAGGGACCTTTAATGGTCATCTAGCACACCCCCCCTGCAATGGGCCGGGACATCTACAACTCGATCAGGCTGCTCAGAGCCCCATCCAGCCTGGCCTTGAATGTTTCCAAGGATGGGGCATCTACCACCTCTCTGGGCAACCCGTTCCAGTGTTTCACCACCCTCATTGTAAAAAATTTCTTCCTTGTGTTCAGTCTAAATCTACCCTCTTTTAGTTTAAAACCATTACCCCTTGTCCTGTTGCAGCAGGCCTCACTAAAAAGACTATCCCTATCTTTCTTGTAGGCCTCCTTTAAGTACTGAAAGGCTGCAATAAGGTCCCCTCGCAGCCTTCTCTTCTCCAGGCTGAACAACCCCAAATTGCCAGTAGTTTTTTAAACTCTTATGCAAGGTGGTTTCATATTTGGAAATTTTCATAGTTTGGGGTCGATAGTAGCTTCCTTTAAAAAATTATGTGTCTGTCCTCTCTTGATACAACCTCTTCATTCACATTTATGCAGTGGAAGTTAAAACTATTAAGTAAGATAGGGATCTGAGATTGCTCTTCTTGCTTCTAATGTACAATGAGTTTTTGGTACAACTAAACAATAAAGTGTTAGTTTATAATGAGTTACGTCACAAAGTATCTAAAGCTTTGTCATGAATTGCTTTATATATGGACTGTGACTGATCTTCTACGGTGCAGGTTTCTGACATGGAAAGAGGTGTGGGCCAATAAAGTAGATCTTTCCTGGCCTATGAGTATGGATCCCTAGGGGAAGGCTGTGGAGATGACTGGAACCATGAGTACTCAACTGCTTAGCAAGTAGGGGAGAGGAGGATTCCTTATTCCAATACCCTGATATAAACAAAACTTATTCAGGTTTTCACATGGGGAGAAGAAACTGAATCATCAGTACCCCTACAGCAACATTTTATTGCCTTTAGGAACTGGATTTTGCCGCCTTCACCTCCCACCAAAAGTAATAAATCCTAGGTTTCCAGTAAGTCAGCTCATGGACTAGGACACAATCTAAGAGGTATGTGTTAATCTGGCCACTAAATGTTTAACAGAGGTTTTAGATAAAAGGTAACATATATGTAGTGAGGCTGCCTTGTTTCTCTTGAGTCGCAGAACTGGAATAACAGGACGTTTTTGTCACCATTCACTGAGCTGCTCATTTGCATGTGGAATTCATTTGCATGCCATTGACATTTGGGGGAGAGCACTGGGAAGCGTCTGGGAGGATCTGCACTTGATGCAGAACAGATCTCTGGCTGCAGTTGGATGGGAACAAAATTAGCTTGGCCTGTGGGAAAAATTGACAAATTAAACTTGGCTTCATGAAAATGTCTTTCAATTGTACACTTTTGTTTGGAAAGATGCAGCAGTGCCATGTAGGTAAGGCATAGATGTTAGGTATGGGTAGGAAGGAGAATTTCGTTCCAAATCACCTTCTGGGCTGCATAGCTACCTTCCATCTTTGGGAAGTTCTTGGGGATTCACTTTTTCCATCTTCAAAACACTTTCCTCGTTTATTGAAAGGCTCTGTAGAATCCAGAGTTCTGTTCCTTACTGTGCTGACCTGGTTTGTGATCTTGTATGACAGAGACTTTTTCAAAGATAGCCTGTGAATGATTTCTGGGGTTCTGAAATACACCGCCTACACGCTTGTCAGCAAAATGTTCTTTTGGTTTAATAAGTATAGGAGCCAGGAAAACTCATCCGGTGTTTACCAGGACCAAACAGTCTGGTGGAATGAGTATTCAAGGTAGCGAACCATGGCTGGAGTGAAGCAAATGTGTGTGGACGCTCTCAAAGCTGCTCTTTTTCTTGGGGTGAATGTTAATGACACTTCCATGTTTCATGATGGATTCATTCAGACATTAAGTCACTGGAAAAAATACTCTCTGAAAAATATGCACATGTTCCTGCTGACTCTAAATCTTGTAATAGAAGCATCCTTACAGAAAAAAGTTGTAGTTATTTTGTGGTCTTAAAAATCAAATGTTGCCAGAAAATGTCCTGGATTCTGACTGAACACACAGTTGTTTCAGCTTGTCCAGGACACTTAGCTTCCCTGTGGCTCAGTTAAAGATAAGGAGCTGGGATGTCTGTGAGTGAAGGAGGAGGCCCCTGTTGCATGTAACCAAAGAGGACTTCGAGCAATTGGTGAAGTTGGACTGGAGAAAGGCTATTTGTGTTAAATTACTGTATTTGGTAAGTCTTTTTTTTAATATATATATATTTTTCAAAGATTATAACAGGGTGATGGTGGTGATTTCATTTATTTACTTATTTCTGTAATTGCTGTAATTTCTAGTCTGGCACTGAAGCTTTATCTAATCTTAATTAGTGAAAGAATACTGGCTGAGCAAACAGAGCAGCACGTTTTGGGACTGCACCTGAGGTGAATATATTGGGGCATTTTCAACACAGTCAAGCAGTAAAAGTAATTGCTCAGCTTGTGAGCTTGTGCAGTTGTGGCGTGAATAGCCAGTTCTGGATTTGATGAACCTTCCTATGTGATTTTGGTCAACTTTTACTTGATCTTTCTGTGCCTCGGGTACATCTGTTCAAGAGGCTGATCATTTTCCTAGAGTTGTTGGTTTAGTTGTTCTGTAAGGGTCATACATTCTTCCCAGCAAAACTGTCTGCTTCCTACTCGTTATGTGTATAGCAACTGGCACAGTATGTCCTCATAGGTGCTATTGTAATACAGAGCTTACTCCTATTAATAGTTATAAAGAATTCCCATTCAGGTGAGCAGGAACTGAGCCTCAGTAGAACCAGGGAAAAGGCTCGATTGGGTGAGGTGGAGGATGCGCTGGCCTCGTGCTGGTGTCGCCCCGAGAAACATTAAGTGTCTGCAGCATGAAGCAGGGCTGGGCATTGTGTAAGCTTCCAGGGGTTTTTTGATGTGAGAAAGTTTCAGATTCAGGGTGACCTTTAAATTCTACATTTAGTTCAGACACCTGGAATGTTTTATTTATGTTGCATGTAGTAGCTGTACAATAAGGGTTTAAGGGAGTTCAGTTTAGGATGGGAGAGGAAGAAATAAATCTATTGAAAAATTCCTCTCCATTTCTACAAAGATGCTGATCACATGACCAGTGGCTCGCGTCTCCTATATAGGGAATACTTGCATATATGGTTATATATGAGCACCCCACACACACTAAGGTGCTCTCTGCTAAGAAATGCATAGCAGTATGCTTATGCAAGGAACTGATAAATCCATCACAAAACAATGGCTCGCCATTTTCTCTTGCAGGTTGTTTTTTTTGTTTGTTTTTTTTTTAACAAACATGTATGCATGTTCTTCTTACGCGGGAATACGTAAACTCACATGCTGTTTTAAGCATGTGGACAATACACACCAGCTTACAAATCAATTCAAACCTAAGTGCTTAGGTAGTATCCAGCTTGAAGGTTAATTTGCAGCAGAAGCTGCTGCTAGCTGAACACTGAAAGGAACATTAGTTTCCACTTTCTCCTTCAGTGGGTACTAAGAGGAATATGGATCCTTTGAGCCTGACATTACATAAAATTGTTATTAGGATGTGGATTCCAAATTTTGTGCCTTTGGGGTTCTATTCTTTTCGATTTTAGCATGTAACACCAGACCTTGGAAAAGTCCGATTGGTGCTGATTTACATCAGCTGAGGATCTGGTTCAGGGGACATGTTGGCATCCTAACTTGTACAAATTCCGATATGAAGCAATTATCGTCAGTTCCTGTATTCCTGTGGTGACTAACTTCGATTTTCACAGTGCGCTGTAACTGAAATGTAGCTCACAGCTCAAATCACTTCTGAAAAACTGTTTTCACAAGGGAATTTATTTAAGTTTGAATGATATACAGGCACTTAGAAATGGCAGGTAAATCCCTCATTGCATTTGAAAAGCCCATTTGGTGCTTACTCCCTGTTGACTTCCATGGGAATGGAACTTGTTTGTGTTTTTGAAAAATCCCGTGGGTATTTATATGCATCTTTATCTACTTAAAATTCTGGCTGTTGACAGTTTTGAAAGTATCATCTGATGGCTAGGAAACTGGAGAGTTGATTTGTGTTCCTGCCCTGGATTTCAGTGATTGCTAACATGGACCTGTCTACAGGGTGTAACTTACTCTTTTGCTTAGCATGAAGATTACCTTCTGGCAAATGCCAGTAGATTGATTTGTTATTTATTTTGCATTTATTATATTTCTTCTGCTGTGTTTTAAGGTGTGTCAGCTGCATGGGACAGAAAGGATTTCCGCACCTGGAAGTTAAAGGCATACAACAGAAAACAGTGTTTACATATGCGGTTCCTATTGCATTGAGCAAATTTTCACAAAACCAGAGTCTGACCTTTAGAGTTGACAGCACTGTATTTAATGTGCTTGTAATTTATTTGAAGGCTTCACTGATTTTTATTTTAGCTTTTAATATCTGACACATTCCCGTTACTGAGGGATTCTGCTAAAAGCAATCCAAATCACAATTGAAAAGGAAAAGACGCAGAGTCAAACACCTCACCCCCTATTCACTGTTCATAGAAAATCTGTATGAATGGAGACATCAGATATCTCCCTAGGCTGAGAGGTTGGTGATTTTTAGAAAGAGTATCAGCCAGCTTGCACATGTGAAAAGTGTCTCTTTCCTAAAGGTCAAGTAAATAACTAGAAATGCAGGGTGAATTTTACCTTATGAAGTGTTGGTAGTGAAGAAACTGACAGATCATGAAAGTCATCCAGCAAAACTAAGTTGGATTTGAGTAATTTATGAAAGTTACAGAGTAATTTGTTCATTGAGTGCTGGCAAGAAGCAGTAGGCATGGCTGTTCGTCTTGCTGCAATGATATGCGGCAAGAGTAGGCAGCCAAGACAGGACAGACAACTGCAGCTGACAGAGCTCAGATGGTTTTTAGTCCTCTGGATAAAGTTTGCTTGCTACAGTTCCAGACCCAGAACTGCTTTGAGACAGCAAAACTTCAGCAGGAAACAAAGTCACAACAACTGTTAATAGAGAGGAAGATATCACCTGGTCTCCTGCTAGCCTTTCTAACAGAGAAGGTCCAGAGGCCTTGGAGCAAAACAGAAGAGTTTTTGTGTCTGTGCTGGGTCTTACCAAATGTCCATCCAGCCTATTATTCTTCTTGGCCTTTTGGCTAAGATTGTCATGTCTGTTCGTGTCTGTTTAATATTGGATAGGTCTTTGCTGTGAGGACTTGCTATTAAATAGCTCTGTGGAGCTGGGCTATGGCCTGTGGGCTTGCTCTGTCTTCCCTCTGCACCAAAACCCCTCAGCAACCCATCACAGTAGAGTACAGTAGGAGAGCAAGGCAAACACGGCAGGGAAAACACTGCTTCCCCAGATTTCTCCTATCCTCCAGCAGTTTGCAACTCGGGGATTTCCTGAACCCAAGTTGTTATCCTTGTGGTTAGCTCTTGATGGAATCTAATAGTCATCTTAACAGACTCTTCATCCCTTTGAGAAACTAGGGATACATGTGGTAATTAAGAACAATATCTTTTGCTGGCTTTCTCTCTGGACCTCAGTGGATTCCTGAGCTGCAGTGCGTTGCAGAGGCTGACGGGAGCAAGCTTGAAGGTGAATTGTACTAAGTGTCTGCTAGAGGCTGCCAAGGACCAGAACTGTCTGTGGGAGCTGCCTCTAAAACAAAGGCTGATGTGCCAGGTGGTGCTGTGAAGACTGCGGTCACAAGGATTGTTTGCAGCAGAGCTGCTAGTTTATGAACCTACACGTGGCACTGGGCAAGAAGTGAGCCAGTGGTATGTGAGACAGCTGTGAGTAAAGCGGGAGTGTCTGGGGACTTATGCTGTGGGCAAGCCAGAAGGCAGAAACCGAAGGCTGGAGTGCCTGTTACCTGGATAGAAAACTTGAAAAACGTGGCAGAGCCAATGGGCCCCACATCATGCTGTATTGCTGACTGAAATGAGAGAGTTATTTGGCTTCAGAGATGAGTAAGACTGTACGAATATAGAAAAATAGTGCTGGAAATGGAATTTCTGCCAAATTCAAAATTAGCAACTGTGAGTGACAATTGTTAGCAGATGTCAGGTTTCTATTTATTTACTTGTTTTCTGGAATGTTTATAGGTTTCATTTTCATGCTTTTTTTGTATGTTAGTCTTTCAAATTTTCTCATATGAGGTGCAGAGAATTTGTATACCAGCTCTCTAAAATGGTAACATTGAGGCATCTGGGTGAGATTGTATATGACAAGGAAAATTCTGTGTATGTTTATTGCTGCTGTAGATCTTGTTTGTTTTTGGGAAATATTATTAAACAACTCAGGTGACAGTCAGAATAACCAGTCTACCCTCTCTGGGCTAGCGTTGACCATTATCACCCACCTAGCTTCTTTGCAGCACCTGCTGATAAAAATCCCTCCAAAAACTAAGTAGCTGTCAGACAAGAAGTCTGGGCCCTAGCAAGGTAATGGCAAAACCATTACCCTCCCCTGGAAGAGAAGAGCAAGGACTTGCAACTTAAGCATGCCACTGAGCCGAAGTGGCTTGGTGCTCTGGAGCCATCCCGTGAGCTGATGTCCACATTGCAATTGCCAGAACTTTGGGTCTCTCCGCTGATTCTCCACATTTGCAAGGAAAGCATGAAGGGAAAAGGAAGAGCTGTATCATTTTGCTTCCAAGATAGTTCTTCTCACTCATGGCTGTTGACACTGTTCTTGGTCCAATGAACACTGCAGAAATTCATGTTAGCAGCTGTTTTCCCCATCAAAGCATTTTCCTTGGATGAGAGTGTCAGCTGGCTGAAAACTGCCTCCAAGCATTTCACTTTCCATGGTGGGGGTGGGGGTGTTACTTTTATCACCAATAAAATTTGAAAACCTTTGGATGTGGTATTACCTGGCTTACTTACACATCCTAGTAAAATTTCCAACAGCTTTTTTTGTAACTGTCAGCTTAATTTAAATCTTCTAATTTTTCTGTGCAGGGAAATGAGCAATACAAGCTGAAGGGTGGATTTTCAATGTTCTTCTTCCCCAAAAGGGCATATGCTTTGTGTGCTGAGTGGCAGGGGAGATGGAATGGAATGGGTCAGGATGGGACACAAGCTTACTTCTCTGTAGTTTCAAAGGAACTTTGAAAATTTGTTCTCAATTTATGTGCAACTTCCTTGTGTAGGCAGCTAGACCCTTGGCAAGGACTCAGTGTCCTTCTTCACTTCAGGAGTCTTGAGAATTTTACTTGTTGACTCTCTGGTTTCATTCCATTTTAGAAATATATGGAGAAGGGGAAAAAAGTTCAACAGCCTGCTTCAAGAAAACAGAAAGGTGGACTGGAGAGGACAATATTCTCAGATGCCAAAGACAGGTCCTATCCACATATCTGTCATTTGATGCCTAACTGAAGGCAAATCACTTCAGGTGTCTCTCATGATTTCTTCTCATGCTTTTTTCTCCTTTCCTGTTGAGCCTTTGAAAGTACAGCACCTAACACAATAGAAACTAGGGGCTTGCGTGGGGCTGCCATTATTGGTAGTCATGATGAGAGTGTCTTTGCAGTGTTTCTGCTGTGTAACATCTGCCATTCCTTACCCATTCCTATTTGGCAGTGGCAGCTTGGTTTTCTTATACGTATTATCTGATGAAAAAAGTAAATTTCAGTTCTACAGGAGTGAATACTTTGGCCAGCATCCGGGATTCAGATAACTCTGGTTAGCCTTCCCCTGCTAGTTAAAACTGTCCTCAGGCTTAACCTGTCATTCACATGCTTTTTGACATCTTAGTTCTCTCCCGGATAAAAGGTGTTACTGAATGTATGCCCAGATAACCTCTCTATTACAAGTACTAACATGTGTTTGACATTGCTGTGGAGTATATGGAGAACAAGTGGTAGGCTAGAAGATATAATCTTCCTGAAGCCTCTTTATGAAAAAAATAAAGTACTTCATAATGCTCCTTTCTTTTGGTGGGCATTGAGACAAAATGGTGGAATTAACATTTGATAAGTATCTTCTTTCGCCTTCGTGGGTGAAATTGTAACTCCAGGCAAGACAGCAGAAGATCTGTCAAAGACTTAACCGAGAAAAGAGCTCACTTTCTGATTTAAATCCTGTTGCAAAGAAAGAAGTTTGGATTTGAGGCTGCCAGCCACTGTCTGTAGCTATTGCTTATTCTGCTTATTCAGTGCTCTAATATCTTACAGAGACTGGAGGATAGTTACATATTTTTCAATATACAGGTACTCAAAAGCCTGTCTTCGTTTCAGTGCTGGCATTCTCTCAGCCGTAGGCAGGGATGCCATTGCCTAGCCCTGTCTGCACCTGCCCGCAGATCAGCATCTTCCGTCTGTGCTGTCAGACTGCTCTGCTTCATTGGCTATGACTGTCCCAGGGGTCTCCAGTGAGTTACATCAGAGATGGACTTTGTCCAGGGATTCAGCCTTAATTTGAATTTACCACCTCTGCTCCCAGAAGCTAGGCTCTGAGATTATTTTAGGACTGTATATGTATGTGTGATAATTCTCATGTGTTTGCCTCAGCAGGGTCTGATAGACTGCTGTGCTCTTTTCTTTATTTTCCATCTTTGACATAATGAATTATAGCCACAATTGCATACAGACATCCACTAACTAATTTTTTCCAGTGGTGACTTTTTTTTTCCGAAAGGTCACGGACTACACTGCTGCTCACTGTTTACTTAAAGAGAAAGAATGTAGTCACATATGCTCACATGTATAAACCATAACTGGTCTGATACTGTACTGTGTACAATGCTTTTTTTTTTTTTAAATAACTGAAAACAGACCAGAACACATAGCTTCAAAAGTTGAGTGTACAAGGAAAAACGAGGAAAAAATCTGAGATTTTTTTTTTCTAAATCTCTTACTAAGTATTGTTGGTACTGTAAAGCAAATAAATGAGTAACTTCTTTGAAGTTTCTGCCCAGTCAAACATGGCTAACTGATAAAACTGAAACGCTGTTGTAAACATTTGGAAAGACAGTTATACTCACATGAGATCTCCTGGTACAGTGTAACTGAAGCATATCTAGCACCAGTGGTTCTGAACAGGGCAGGAATGGCTTTGTGAAATCCTGCTTAGTTGGTGATTTTTGAAGAAAATAGGTCAGAGACTCTTGATGGTCTTCTCATTAAGAAGTCTTCAGTGCCTTAAGATAACTTCAATACTTAGCTGAATAGGCGTTGTATCTTCCTGCCAGAGGAGGCATGGCTTTCGAATTAGAGTGAATCACACCGGTAAGTGATTTCTGAGGTCCAGTTATGACAGCTCTGTTCCAAAGAGCATTGACATTTCCAGCTATCCAGCCCTCACTCCAGGACTGTCAAGTAATTTGACTAGTGTGGTTTCAGGAACCTGACAGAAGCTTCTTTTCTGTAAAAATTTGCTAGAGTGATTGCTGCAGCTTTTGGTTTAAATTGCAGGACATGAGAGGGACTGTGGCAGAAAAACATTGGGTTATGGATAAGACACTGAGCAGAGATATGGAGCAAAATAAGCCACGAAACATTGGAACGGAAGAACATGGACTAAACATGGGAAGTAACATGGGAAGAAAATAGCTCGTCATGATCTTTGCCTACATTCAACAAAAATTTGGTGTTGATTTATCAGAGCCTGACCTGCATCCCAACCGTGGTTTACTCCATGCCTTATGTAAGGCTCAGGGGACATAAACCATGCAACCCCAGGATCCGTGTGGTTCTTGTGAAAGCTTCTGAAATGTCTGGTTCCTCTCCTGGTAATTCACAAATGGTCTGCACATGCAGACCTTGCTGCTTACATCATAGTATTGTCATGTGAACTCTTCTTGTTTTGCTATCAAAAGTACATGATTTCATCTTTAAGAATAACGAATGAGGGTTACAGGAGCAAATAGGAGACCTAGTACAGGTCAGTAATTAATTTTCTATTGCTGTTTTTCCAAGGCTTATAAAAGATATACGTGTGTTGAGATATGCTAAGTACATGGATGTTGTTGCAAGTGTATATGCAGCATATCAATGACCATAGAAGTATGAAAAAATTATCCATACACAGGTAAGAATGCACTTCATTAGGACCATGTACCTTGGCATTAATGTACATTTCCTGCTAAATGTTTATCTTATTGTATCTATTTACTTAGATGGCTTAGTGTGTGCTTTGAAGCTAGGGGGCTGCATTTGCAATTGTTTCCCTGACCACGTATTATGTGGTAGACAGGCAAACTAGCTCATTAATGAAATGTACTAAAGAGAAATTAACACATCAATGTCCTCTGAGTACTCATCTTCCTCTGGACTGAAAGGTTGCGCTGTTGATAGTGAAATGACGCATAAGGACAGAGGATGATCAGTAAAAATCCAGTTGGAGCAACTGATAAGACTTAAGAATGCTGGCTTTGATTGACAATGTCATTTAATGATAAGCACAGAGGAGTCCATTGTTGAACTAGAAACTATGCGAAGAAGATTGCTAGGTGATGTGCACTATCTTTCCTCTGTGGGGTAGCTATGAACAGACTGAACTGAGACTATCTTTGCTCCTTCTGAAGACCTGAGAACAGGATGTATAACTAGCATAGGATTCTTAAAAATAGCAGAGAAGAATGTGTCCTTCAGATAACCCTCAAAACTTGCTGAAGGACAAAGGGGCCTTTTACATACCAAGGTCCAAAGTATTGAATTCCAAGGAGAATAGTTTCTACCATAGCTGCTGCCGCAGGTCTGTGCTGTAGGACTCTGTAAGATACTTGGGTTTTTTGTCCTCCTTCTGATTTATGCACCGTGCTTTCCTCTAGTGTGTTTATTTTAAGTTGTCCATCACACAGAATTCCTTGTGACTAAGTAAAATAGGTTGAGGCTCGTTCAGAGCTCTTGGCTATCTTTCTAGCCATAAGGGAATTCGTTGAAAAATTAGACCCATCAAGCCTGAACCATTCTTTCTCTGACCCCAAGACGACTTCTCCTCTGGATGCTGTGCTCGGGAGAAGTGTTCCTTTGCTGTTTTTTAAGGGATTTCAAGGATGATTTCAAACCAAATACTTACTAAAAAAAAACCAAAAAAACAAAAACAAACTCACACTTTCCTCACTCTGCTGTGAATATTATGACAGTGAGTGTAGCAAGAAAAATATGTGTCCATTTAGGGAAGTAAAAGAGGAAGGCATTTAGCAGGAATCCATTTGAGCTTATAAGAATATAGAAGGAATTTCTGCTTTGAAACAGGAGTAATTGTGCTGACAGAGGGAGGCTGACTTATTATACCCAACTAGTTATCACGTGATCGCATTACTCTATAAAATCTCCTTTGCAACTGTATGCAATATGATGCTGCAAAATCAATCCTTTAGTTTCTGTATGCAACGTACTTAATAGCATTAAAAAATGCAAAAGATTTTGTGTGAAACAGAGAATAACTTTAAGTCAGTAGAAAACTAAACAAAGCTTACAGTGTCATCCAAAGTCCACTGAATTCAATAGCATGGTTTGTATCAGGCCCAAAGTAACTAACTTAAATTTATAGATGATCAACATGTTAATTTTCTTACTGACTTTCTAATAGGGTAGTAGATTTTTCTAACAAAGCTGAAAACTGACTTCATTGTTTTACTCACAAGGGGGAAGGAAGAACCTCAGGTTGCACATTGATTTCTGTATGCATAATACTACATAGTAATTTTAAATTACTAAACATTTTTCATAGGAAAAGTGCCATTCACATGCTTAGAAAGTAAGGCAATTTTAAAGATAATTTATCTGCTGTCAAATTTAAAGAAGGAATCCACAAATGTTGTTAGTGAAAAAGAATAAATAGTGGATGAAGAACACTTCAGAAGTGTATCGTTCCTATTCCACACCATGAACTATAGTTGGAAAAGGCTATTGAAACAAATCTGATTTCTATAAATGTAAACCAGCCATCTCATGACACATTTTTCAACTGCAGTTTGTAATCTAATCTTACAGCCAGTTAAAAGACTGATTTAGTAGTAACGTAACCAAGGTTACACCATATGTGTGTACATAGTCACTAGATTCATAGTAATCTGTGCTACATAGTACAATGTGGATTACTGTGAGTTTAGCAGCTATGAGGAATCTAGCTTAAAATAGAAGTGCAGGCATTGTTTGATACTGTTTTGGATATGTGTATCTGTGACCTTTGCAACAGTTTTGCTGGAGGACAGTCAATTGTTCAGCTGTTGTAAATCTACCACATTCCAAAACTGTCAGTGCATCTGCATTCTTTTGCACAAGCTGACACTCTCTCTCAGAGGATATTGTATTCTCTTATCCCAATATTAATAGCAAAAGCATGTAAATCAATTTATTAAGGAGAGTAGACTCATGAAAAGACTGTTGGATCACATCCTGTAAAATTAACTTCAGCTTAACTGGAAAAAAATAGATCATCGTTTTCTAAAATGGATACTTAGCAATAGATTATGATATTCGTATTTGGGCAACTCTGCGAAGGAAGGTGCTGTGAACTGAATTCTCCTACTCGTATTAGTGGGATTTCTACATACTCAGCATACTAATCTGCCAGGCCATGCAGAAAAATGAGTGCTTAACTTTCAAGAAAACAAGAGCTGGGCCCTCTTACTCAGTGTAACTCCTTAAGTTTAGTTTAGTTCACTCTCCTCACATCATAGCACAACTGCTTAACATTTCCACTTGCCTCAGACTTGAGGCTTGTACAGAAGAGGTGACAGGAATAAAGAATCTGCATAGGATTCAGTCCATGGAAACAGAGGTGGATTGTCCAGAACGTACATGATGCCAGAAGTGATGGTGTTTATCAGCAGTCCATTCCTGCAGCAGCCTCCATGTGTAAGCTGCAGGTTGGTGGTACATTTCCTGGCAGCTCCTTTGGCTGGGTAGGGTTCCTGCACTACTCGTGTGTTTCTGCTATGGAGAGGTCATATGCTTTCCAACATGCTTTTCCATACTAATGAAATCCATCGATGCAGTGTAGGTTCTGGCCAGTAGCATCACAGTTTGGTTCATGTTTTACATAGCCATTTGGACTCTGGTGTGACACAAACTTTTATTCATTTCAAGAATAATAAGAAAATACATTTTGCTAATTGAAGAGACCCTGCTTTTTTTTTGTGTGTGTGTGTGTGTGTGTGTGTGTGTGTGTGTTTTCTTCCGTCACCCCATCCCTCTCAGCAGTTTTATTGCCCTGGCATTACATTGTGAATAGCTTCAATCTGTGCTGTGGGAATCGTGGAGCAGCAAGTCATTCAGGTATTGTGTATTCTTGTTCTACCAGCGTTAGTCACGGTGTAAAGTCATTTCGCATTCATGTGAAATAACTTGTAATTCTACAAGAAATACCAAATGTCTTACTCTACTATAAATTGCAGCCTGTGAACCTGAGTCTAATATCTGACGCGAGAGTGGGGTGGGAATTTGAGAAACAGTGAGCAATGGATAGTTTGTTTGGCAGTCACAGGAAAGTACTCCTGATTCTGTCATCAAAGGAAGAAGCTTTGTCTGTATAAGCAGCCCTGGATCCTTTCGAATGGGATCTTGCACTCTTTGGTGTAGTGGAGTGGCAGCAATATCGGGCCTTCCAAGAGTAGACCTCAGCCAGGTGAAGAAGTCTTATGCCTTCTTCCAAAGCTGATTCCTTCCTTGCAATTGTTCGTGGAGAAATTTCGCTGGGGTTTAGTCTCTCTTGCCCAAGGAATGTTTTGAACTACTAATTTTTGCTTGATCAATTAAAAGTAATCTAGAGTGACTTCACGGTGTTAGGCTGAAAGTAAGTTGGTGCTCTTTTTCCACCTGCACATTACATGCCATGTTGCAGCAGAGGCAAAACCCACAAATGCAAACTGAACTACTACAATACAGTAAAAGCCTTGCTGAAATGACACTAGAAACATTTGCTATGACTCTGTTTTCTGTTCCAAAATCTCATTACCCAATAGGACTTGCAGAAAATATCCCACTGAGCTATGGTTAGCTCACCCATTGTGCCCTGGCCTGAGAGCACCAGTGGTTCAGTGAGCAGAGCACTCAGCTATGAAATGCAAAATTTTCTGGTTTGAGTTTGATCTGCATTGACATGCAGGATGTGCATGCCGTAAATTAACCCACTGGTAAGCAGTTCTGCCAAAATGTTTAAAACATTATGGTTTTCTTCCATCAGCTAGGTATGTAGTGAGTCCATCACTAAGAGCTGGAGCATGCGGGAGGAGGGAGGCAGGGACCCTTTGTGACACAAAGTTGCTGTACCAGAAAATAGAAAGACATACCCGTTATGAAATTGTGCGAGTTGTTTGGATATGAGATTAGCATAGTCATTCATATACTGTCGTCTTTTCCATCTATAACAGATTGCAATTATGAAATATTCTCATTTTGAATTATATCTATATTTTTTATATAAAATTCATTTTGTTCATATAAGTACCTCTCTCTCTAAGCTTATCTGCATATTCCATTATAATTCATAGCTTTCTACTAAGATAGCCCCAAACTAATCAGTGCTTTACAAGCTAATCAGCTCATACTGTCACAAGTGGCATAATGCAAGTAATGATGCTTTAATTCAACTTCTAAACAAGGAGGAGAAAAAATCAGATTGAACAAAAAGAGGCTTATCATGAACTCATGAATTGATAATCATGATTAATGGAGGATTTCTGGGAGAAGATGTGGTTAAATCTCTTGCCTGTGACCCTTTCATTGGGCATGGTGAAAAAATAAGCACACATACTCCTGTGGTATGTTGACCCAGCCAGCAGCCAAGAACTTATCTCCAGCATCCTCTCCTAATCAAATCTGTTATCATTTCCATGGATTAAAAAAAAAAAATCTTTTCTCTCTTAGACAATCTCACTATTAAATATATATGTCCTGGTTTTCTATATATCACATATGCATTCGAGTGAAAGGACAGGCTGTTTCTCTAAAAATGCATAATTATGACAGTGAGTGAGGATTCCCAGGTCCTGTTCTTCACTGTGTTCTTGAATTCCAGTAAACATACCGACAATAATTGTCTCTGTCTAATAACTATATAGAGATCTGCAAGGAAAGATGATGATAAGCACAAAAGAGTTTTGCTAGATAAGTTAACTTTTAGTAGGGCTTTGTTTTAGAAAAATGTTTCTGTAGTTTGGCTGATAATTCAGCAAGGCTGAAAAAGAAAACCTCTATAACCTTGCCAGACAAACCAGGTGAGAGAGGAACCTTTGAAAATAAAGGGAAGTAGTAAAAGGTCTACCATTGTGTTGAAAATGGACAATATAGTACCTACTCTATATCAGAAATCACAAACCAAGTAAACCTTGTTTCCCTGGAAAATACATCAATATCAAGCCAAAAGCTCTGTTTTATTTAGCATAGGTATGAATTATTTCTAACTTGCGCCCATTAGGCTACTTAGAAAGTAGTCACTAATTCAGTTAGAACTTCTGTTGCATTAAAATTGGTGTTTGAGGAATAGATAGATTAGAGTTCACTTGTATATTTGTCTTTGCCATTCTGCAGAAATAATGAATGGCTTAAAAAGGGTAAATCAGGATAAGAGCCAGGCACACACAGTCTGTCAGCTCTGCAATTTAACTTTCTTGGAAATGAAATTGAGATCCAGTGTGCTAGAAGAGAGCACGGGGTTGCAAATGCAAACATTTTCCTATTTCTCTGGACAGACTGAGGATTTTTTCCTGTGCCAAGAAATTCCGTATGATATCGGATTTTTAAATCTTATTATTTTTAGAATTTACCTATCCTCTAAACTAAAAGAACAAAACTATAGTTATCTGATGAGACTGAAATACAGATATGTTAAACCAGTTAAAATAAATATGCTTTTTTTATAATATATAGTGTCCTTTGGCAATGAGTTCCATCAGTTTAAGTCTCAGAGATTAACAGGATTTAAAAATCATTAAAATGTAGATAGCGAAATCAACTGTTACATAAGCTTTTTAAGAAGAAATCTCACTTTTATCAGGTCTCCATTGAAACCAACTGCTCAGCTAACCAGACTAGAAATGGGAGAACCTGGTTTGTTCTTCAGGAGTTGGCGCTGTACAATCTGAATGTGAAACGGGCGCTCTAATGCGCTGCAGAACTGAACACCAGCCTCCGTTTGCTGCGTTCGGCAAGCAGCTGGAGGCTGGCCCAGGGTGCCAAATGGATGTGACCTACATTAGTGGCTTGAAGGCATTTGCTGAAATGAAATCTAAGATGTTGCATCTTTTCACCTGGATTTCTGTGAAAGTATTATTTATATACAGAAAAATGGTAAAACGGATGCATTACTTCTCAGCCTCCTACCATTTAAAGAGTTTATTAGTTTGTGATACCTTCCCCCCCCCCCCCTTAAATCTTCCACTCTGGCTTGCTCTCTTCCCCTTTTTGTTGCCAAGTATTTATCTCTTTAAAGAATAAACACTGTATTTCTTCCTTCTCAGCACTGAATAAAGCGTCCCTGATGGCTCTGGACCATGTCATGTTATAAATGTTATTCTTCCAATTGGGTCACAGTAAAGAACTTTACTGCTTGTATTTGAAAGACATGAGCTTAGTTGATAAGATATTTTATTAGTCTTTCCATATTTGTAATTTCCTTCTACATGGGTGATCTGTTCATTGCTTTACTGGAGAATGAAATAATAACTGGAGAATAATTTGGTTTGTTCATTTATGTCTTAGGGTTTGATAATAGGCATACATGTAGGTAAAGTGCTCCTAAAACTGTGCAGTATTGGATTTTGAAGGATTCTTGAACTGGATGAAGACAATCCAGGCAGATTCTGTTCTGCCTGGAGTAGTGGTTGCAAGTCTCGGTAGTTGGAGTAAATGCAAACACTGCAGTGAGATGATGATGATGTTGTTGTTGTTGTTGTTGTTGTTGTTATTAATTTATTTTTAAGGCCAGGTAAGCTCTGCTAAAGCACAGTACTAAATAAAGTGCCGCATCTTCTAACCAGCATCTGACCCCAGCCAGCAGCCAAGCACCCACACAGCTGCTTGCTCACTCCCCTCACTAGCTCTCCACAGTGGGGAGAAAATAGGAAGAACAAAGTCAAGAAAACTCTTGAGTTTTGATAAAAAACTGTTTAATAGGTGAAGAAAAGAGGGCGGAATAAACAAGCACAGCAAAGGAGATGGCACACCACCTCCCATGGGCAAACCGAGACCCAGCCAGTCCCTAAGCAGCCACTTCGGAAGCAAAAAACCCCATCTTTTTCTTCCTCTACCCCAGTTTTCGTTTCTGAGCTTGAGGATACCTGGTACGGAATATCCCTTTGGCCAGTCTGGGTCAGCTGTCCCAGCTGTGTCCCCTCCCAGCCTCTTGCCCACCCTCAGCCTACTGGCTGTGGGGGTGTAGTGGGAAACAGAGAAGGCCTTGACACTGTGCAAGCACAGCTCAGCAGCAGCCAAAACGCTGGTGTGTTATCAGCACTGTTGGAGCCACAGATCCAAAACACAGCACCATATGGGCTGCTATGAAGAAAGTTAACTCCATCCCAGCCAGACCCCCAAATCATGCTACTTTTTTTTTTAGTTTATCTTTCAATATCCTAGTTTACAAATTCCTATTTCCCATTTTCTTTGAGATCATTTTCTCACTGTAGAGATATTGAATACTCAGTTTTCCTCAGGTGATTACCACATTTCATTGCTGCTGCGACTCCTTGGCCTATTCACTTGTCATGTTGTTATTTCTGTACTGTTTTCCACTAGCACACTGGGCCCCATATTTTCTTATGTTACCAGCAAAATCTGTTTTGCTTAGCCTGGCTTTCTTCTAGGTACATGTGGTAGCTCTTTACAGGTTCTTCAAAACTATTTATTTGGGGCCAGTAGAAAAAGTTACTAGCCCTCTTTGTTTTATTCAGTCCCCAAATGTCTTTTAAATCTCTCGCTTTTATTATTGCTTATCTATCCAATATCTCCAAATGATCTCTGTTAAGACAGACGTCTGCCCCTGTCTTGGCAGATCATGGACTTGCAGGCACAGAGAACGTGCTCACTCTATGCCAGTTGTCAAAATCATTATTATGAGACTCTGCGGCAATGCTGCATCCCCATTACAGTTTACTACCAGACAAGGTGTGTCTGGTTTTTAATCAAATTGCCGTGTATAATGTCTAGCTTTAGAGTTTGTGTCACTGCATGTTTGCATATGCTCTGTATTTTTCTTGGGGCGTTTGTGAGCAACTTACTTTTGCCTTTACCATCGTATTTCCCCATGACTGGAACCCACTTAATTCCTTCAGTTTCTCAATGTTTTTATTAAAATCGACAGCCCACATCCATCGTCATCTTTACCCAGCAATTCTTTCAGGTTACTGGTTTGAGAGGCTGGATACCAATTTCACTCCCTAATTCACAGTGCTAAGGAGCCTTTGTAACCCTTGTTTGCCTGTGGGAACAACTCCAACCTTACATTGATCCACTCATACCTATTACTCTACCAAGGTGTCCTTGCCCAGCTTCAGATGTTCCTTGCGGCCCTGGAATAGATGGCTGATTCCTTCTTCTCAGGTCAGTTACAATCTCCCCTACAGCTTTTCTGCCTTTCTTTTCATATCTTTAGGTTAAAAACATTTATTATGTTCTGTTTTCACGTGGAGTGAAATTAGTCTCATACAATTTGCCCGCTGCACCTGCATTAGCTGAAAGATACTACAAATACTTGTTGGATCTGTGGACACAAAATCTTTTGATCTCTCTTCTTTTCCTTGGCATCCATGGCTCAGGACGTTGGAGCTACTCCCTAGACTTCTCTCTGAGGAGAAAACATTTACATTTGTTCAAATTTCCTGACCTTTATGAGAAAATGAAACATTCCAGTAACTTTACAATGTTTAAAATTCAAAACTGCTAAAGATACTATTCATGGGTTTTGTATATTGTCTTAAATGTGGAAGGTGCATTACAGAATAGACATCAATAAAGTTCCTACGCTAAATATAATTGGAAAAAATACCACAGGACAAGACAGAGGTCGTTGTGGAGGGATCGTGAATCTTTTGGCAGCGATGAGACTGTTGACTAACAAGTTAATATAAATATATTAAACTGTAACATATTCTTTTTTGATTGATTTAATGTTGTGGTGATGTTTATACATGTACTTTTTGGGGTATTCATATATAAAGTAGGTCACCAGTTTTTGTGAGAACTGTACAAAGAACCTGAGCCTGGGGAGGCTGCGATAGTAATGAAAGCTAAGAAAATACGGTTTATGAGATAAAGTGAGGGAAAGGGACTTTTTAGTCTAAAAAAGAAAAAGCTAAGTGAAGATAAATATGAGAATATAAAAATTGTTCTAAGAAGAACAATGGTAAGTTGTCCTTCCACCGGCCATGGGGAAATTAGTTTAATTTACAGCAAGGAAAACAAGTTTGATATGAGGAAAGGTTTTCTGACTATACAGGCTTTGAAATGCTGGAGTGTTCAAAGAGGCCGAGGAACTTCCCTCAGCAATGTTGAACAGGTATCTGCCAGGATAGACTAGGTCTGTTCTGGGAGTCTGTTCTGCCTCCCAGCTCTT
Organism: Platalea leucorodia; assembly: GCF_965183815.1. NCBI lineage: Eukaryota > Metazoa > Chordata > Aves > Pelecaniformes > Threskiornithidae > Platalea > Platalea leucorodia. Next base: position 71,428,455 of record NC_138827.1, read on the forward strand.
TTCCCATACTAACATGACTTTTAATGCTATAGTATTGGCAAGATTATTCCCATTTTTGCTGTTGTGGAAAGCTGATTCTTAATGTTGTTAACGTTTGAGTAATAACAACAGTGTAAAACTTCTGGTTTTCTAATTTTCCTAATTTTTTTCTAATTTTTTGATGCTTAGTTTCGAGATGCTTCCCCCCCCCCCAGTTGAGTTTTTCCTGAAATGAGTGTTACTGTTCACTCTCACAATTTTATTTTGATTTTTGCAATATATTGTATTTTTCTTCAAGTTCCAGCTCCTTGGCAGCATATGATCAAGTGAAATGTTCCTTCTGATTTTTCTAAACTGGTGAAAAAATTTATTCATCATGGGAGTGGTTGAATCACAACAAAGACTCAAAAGAACTAAAAGGTAAACAAATTATTTTTGAAAGATATTACGATTCGAAGACAATCTCATGCTTTTGGGTATGCCTGCATCACAATTTTTGAGGTAGACAGTGTTGAGCCTGTCTAGACTACGCTAACTTATTTTAATATATTTTCCCAGCGTTTCAGGTAGGAGAGCTGACTGGCACTTACATGATTTCTTGCTTCAGTTTCTGTGCAGCAAACAGGAAATGTCTCTCCTTTGTGCAAATGGCAAAAGCGCCAGCTTTTGTTAAAGCAAAAGAAAAGATTGTCAGGACAAGGACTTTGTGAATGGAGGGAACTTTATACTGCTATAAGTTGCTTTCATTGAAATCTCTGGGTGAGCTTGCTGAGAGCAGCTCTGTATTTGATTTACGTAATTTGGCTTTTTAAGTTGTATTGTTTGTTTGCAGCATACTGCCTCTCTAAGGAGCTTTCTCCATGGATAAATAGCAGCGCTGGATTAGAACCACCTCTGCTATAATGAGGTTACATTTTAGGGGGGAGAAAAATGGGAAAATAACATTTTTTTGTATGCATTGCAAATTATTATGAAATATTTCTGCCCTGCATATGAGGAAAAGCCAAACCTGATACATTTGGCTCTTTCCCTGGAATCTGAGTATGTGGTAGTCATAATTTCCTTTTTCCTTTAATTCTGTGTGTGCATATTTTAGGTTAATATAGAAAAGTATTTTCCTCTTCATTTATCTCACACTTGGGACAATATTTTTCTGATTCATTTTACTGATGGCTTTAAAAACATGTATTTTCTTGTTTGCAGGAAGCTCTGAATCCCAGACTTCTCTTGGTCTCTCAAACCTGCATTCCAAGAAACAATGCAAGAGATAATTCTTGAATAATTATTATATATTTAGTGTGTTCAGGAATTGGGGGTAAAATTCTCCCTTACTAAAGTCAGTTGCCTTTAAAGAGGTTAGATCTGATCTAAGAAGCTGGGTTGTTTCCTTTCCTAGGATTGAACAGAAAGTAAGTTTTGCTTGTGAGCTTCATTAACCTTAGGCTGAAACATTATAAGGCTTGCATAAAACCTTGTTAAAGTTCTTTTGAAGTTTGCAGAAGTAGGATGAGTAAGATCTTCAGAGTCTGGCCCAGTGTTTCTCCAGAATATACCTTTGAGTAAAGACAGCTTTTGTAAACACTGATAAAATAATGCAGTTTAGGCTTGCCTTCTTTCAAACTCTGGCAGCCTTGGAGCAAAATCAGCCAAGAATAAGAAAATGTCCTCCGCCTTCCAGTGTCTCTCAAACTTTAATGTTTCAGTTCTGCAAAGGGCTTAGGAGCCTGGCCTTGATCCAGGCAACTATTTGGACTTTGGGAGTTGTCACTCATATAAAGTGACACACTCAAGTGCTGTTTGGCATTTTCCTTGTTCAAACCCTGAAAGATTAAGATCTTGATCCTGATAATTTCCACCATGCCAGAAGAAAGGTGCCCAAGCTGCACATTTCTGGAAACTGGGAACGTTTAGTGGAGAAGCTGCACTGTACGCTTTCTCTCTTGTCACACTCTTTCTTAAGCATCAGTTACTGACTGTAACTCTGAGAGATGAGACACTGAGGTCAGACCTGTGATCTGACCCTGTACTACTGGTGTTAAGAAGTTCAAGTGCTCTTTTATGGCTGAAATGCCATTGACAGTTGACAGGAGGTGAGTCTCGTCATTTTTAAATTCTAAAAATGAGCACGCTTTACTTTACCAAGTGAATAACATCGGAAAACCATGAGATTGACAAATACGCCTTTAGTCCTGGTGTTGCAAACTGCTGGTTGCCAGGGCACAGAAGGTGAAATTCTGGTGGCACTAATGGCAGTGGGCCCATTAGTTCTTCTGTATTATTTTCATGGGACCGAGTGTTTTAGATGATAAGTTCAAAATTTTAATGACCTGCTTATCTCTTAACTCTTCTGTTCCAAATAACAAGTGGGAAACAAATACTTCACTAAAATGTATTTTGTAGGAGATGTGAAATGCTAAGAGAACTACTCTTATCAGTATGATGAAATCTCCCGCTGCTCTGAACCACCTGCGAGTATATTTAATGTCAGTACCACATGTCTGATATGATTGAAGAAGATCTCAATGTCTTAAAAAAAGTTGCTGGTTTATGCACAGTTAATGTTCTTAGGATATGTGCCTTTCCAGACCTCGTTTCTGGAGCGATCATTCTAATTATTGTTAAATACAAACAGTCAGAAACTGGCAATAAATGTAACTGTGATGAAAGATTGTTTCAAGAACACTCAAACTTCTTGGTTCACTCAGCTATGAGATGAGCAGGTTGGCTAGCAATAAATCACACTTTTTAAGTGACAGTTGAATATCTTTTATTTGGAATGATACTTAATCAGGCAAGAGTAAAAGATGTCAGAGAACATTACATTTAATTGATACATCAAATGATTAATAATGGGTGAAATTTGGAGGTCCTTACTGGGCTTCTGACTCAGAGCTCTACTTTAATGGAAGTTTGCCTGAATAAACACTAAGTAACAACTGATTCTGAACCTCAGAATGTGACCCAGTAATACTTACCACTTATGTTGTGCTCTAAACTTTCAGAGCTCTTCTGTGGGTCAAATCCTGAACACAAAGGGGCTATTGAAGTGAGCATGATTTGGTCAATTAACCTGTTAAATCTTTGCGTGCAAGGCAGTCAGAGGCTGACTGTGGTTTTGGAGAGGGGTTACTCAGATCCAGCAATTTACAATATGTTGAGAATCCCATAGAGGCCTTGTCGGACCCCTGCTCCTCATGGAATAATAAATCATATGGTATTTTTTCAATTGGAAGAACATATTAACACGTCTGCTGCTCCAGCTGGAGAGAATAAAATCATAATGGTTTATCATAAATTGCATATATTTCTTGTATCCATACCATTTGTGAAATATTTTTTCCCCTCAAGTTGAAACCACAGTGACACGTAGAAAGGTTCTTTATAATGCACCATCCATGCAGACTGGAGGAATATTAAAGACTAATTAAAAGCATAAGTCACCAAAGTTGATTCAAATGCAAACTAGGCCTAATTTCATGATGGATCCATTAAAGGCAGCCAAGGTTGCAGTAGAAAGATAAACAGGCTGAAGAGCTGCTATATTTAGAAAAAAAAAATGTATACTAAAGCCAAGAATCCTATGGGCGGGAGATGAAGGGTCAAAGCGACAAAGGTGATAGGAAGCAGAAACCAAAGGGAGGAATACAGTTGCTGGATTTCAGCCACATTGAAGGCTTCTCTGAGGTGACTTACCGGAGCAAGCTAAGCAGGGTTTGGTCAGAATCTTGCATAATGTCAGACTGATCCTGCTTTCATGGAGGCAAAAGTGCCAGATTGCTTTTGCACAGACAGTCCACGTAGTTCTCTCACACCCCATCTAGTAGGCAAGATAGAGCCAAAGTGCTGGCAGTGGCTCCAAGCAAAATCAATTTTGCGTGACAGTGGTATTCTTACGGCCCACCTGCAAAGGCCATTTCCAGTTAGTTTGAACCATCCAGCACGCTGATTCTTTCTCCGACACTCCCACGCTGAACATAGCCTGTGACTGTGGCTGCTGGAGGCTTAGTTCCTGTGACAGCACTAGGGGTAGGGTAGCGATGGGGAAATCACTCGCGCTGCTCCATATGGACCTGGACTTACACTGACTGGGAAGAGAACTGAGTTTTTCTGCCCATACCAGGTGAAGAGATATGTAGACACACCTTTGTTTAAATTGTGAGCAGCAGGCCTAAATATTTCTCCTTCAAAAATCAGCATGACATGATTGGGTTTGTTTTTAATAACCCTTTTGATATCATTCCTGTGTTGTGGTTATTAGCAATTACCATGCTGCTTTTCCCTTTGCCCAAAGCTTTCTACCCGCTGATAGCAGCTTCACATATTAATTCCTAGCACCATCCCTGCAGCCAGCTGTGTCATCACAATCGCTCGGCCGTTCGACTCGCTGTGGTTATTGGTTTGATGGATTACAATCAGGATTTTGATCTCAGCAATAGCAATGAATGCTGAGCATGACAAATTATATCTTCCTGAACCCGTATTTGGTGAACTGCCAGCATTTCATCTTACTTGACCACTGTGTAGCTTTCTATCTTGTTAATCACAACACTTTGATAAGGGGATTGTAGCCAATTGTTGGTATCCCTGGAACAAGTACCAGAACTGCATTTTACGGGACCTTGAAGTCCTACTTTAGATTTTATTCTAAATCTGGTGTTTTCTCCCTTCATAGAGCCATTCTAAAAGAAATACATATATAGGCTTGTCTTTTCTTCATCACCTTTTGTTGTTTGGGGCTTTGCTCTTGGAAATGCAGCTGTTCCTTTATATAATTTAGTTAAAATTAACAACTGCTTCCTAGCCTGTTTCATTATAGCTCAATGCTTCTGGGACTTAAGGTTTGATGTTGCACGTAGTCAAGTTTGCAATCCTTAATTTACAGCTGTTACTTACACAAATACACAGCAGGCATTTGGTGAGGTCCTCTTCATCATCTGTTGATGTATACTGTAGACACAGACCTTTTATTTCTCATGGGGAAGATAAAACTTTGGGAATTCTGACACAGATTTAAGTGCTATCAAATCTACAAAGTCCTGGAGATCTCATAGGTGGCAAGGGCAAACCCTTTACTGAAGCAAGATCTATACAGTAGAAAATAACAATGAAGTTCTTCCATTGTGGACGTTACCCAGCATTTTGAGAGCTTTGTTAGGCATACCTCCTCCTCTTCAACTTTCTGTTTTTAACAAAAGAATAGATTATGTGAATTTGATTGGTGAAGTTGCCAAACTTCCTCAGGTAAGTGCAAACTTACTCTCTGTTTAGAAAGTTATTTGCACTTCTGCTTGATATTTATAGTCTAATTTCACAAGGTGTAGGAGACAGAAGAGAGGAGAGTGCTTTGAAACCCAGCTCAGCAGCTACAGCATTTATTTGTTCGCATGGTATATTCTCTACTGTGGCTCTTTTTGACAAGTGAAGTTCACAAAGATGGTACGTTATTTTTTTCTGTAGTTAATTCAGACTTTTGAATTGTGGAGCTATACCTTTCAGCTCGTGGTTTGTAGGAATCAAGGTAAAGTTTGTGAACTGTGCCTGCAAAATAATGTCAGGTGTTACTGTAGCACTTACTACTGCTGCAGCTAATAAGCATTGGATGTGGCATGGGAGCTGTGGGAATGGTGGGGGTCTGCACATAAATTTATTGCTATTTTTTTCAACACCGAACATCCAGTTTAGAGTTCAAGTGGAGTCATTTTTGCAACCGTAAGCAATGATGCGTACTGAAAAGCAGCTTTTTTTTAACATAAAAAAACCTGTTCTACTTCAAAGGGTTTATTTAAAGCTGGGAATCAAATAGCATAGCTGTTGCAGCCTGCAGCTTCGCTCTGTCTCCTTTCTCGCTTTCTTTCTCTGCCTGCCTCTGTTCCTGTGGGGAAATTAACTCTTACTTTGCTGTAGACAAAACACAGCTTATGTAGTGTTTGTGACATAATGGGAGGAAAAACGAAGTACTTGTGTTAGTTTGTGGTCAGCTCAGCAGCGCAAACTCTGATGACGTGGCAAGTTTTACAAGAGGGAACAGGTTGTTCAGGTAACTATGTCCTCCAAGACCTACGTGAGCAAACTACACTGTTGGGTGGAGAAGACCATCTGGATCTTTTGTGATGTTCACACACACACACACACACTGAACCTCTTTTCCAGGAGAGTAAGACCTGCTGCGTTCTGCTTCCCTTGCCTCCTCTCTGTCTTCTCATCCTTCCTTTTCCGTTGTTTTCCAGCCTGTTTGTGCCAGAGTTCTGTTTCACTGAGCCTTGCTCTCCTGACTTCTCTACCTCCTCCTAATTGTTTCTACCCAGGAATGGTGGGAGAACTTGTATCAGTAGTTTTACTCATGACGCTTTGGTGAATGCGATTGGTGGGGGAATTTTTTAATGTGAGAGGGATTCCTTAATTATTTGACCTGTGTAGAGCCAGATAAAGAGCTTGAACCAGCTAGGAAGTGGTCATACTCCTTATGTTATTTGTCTGTAGCATTCTTTCCCTCTGCTCTTTATTCTTTAGACATGGACTGTGTGCAAAGTGTCAGAATAAATCAGAAAATGCAGTTCTGATGCCCTAGCAGCCTCCTCCTGCACCGGTTGTCATGTTAATATTTGTAATCTATTGGATATGCAGATCAGAAGTATAATGATGGCAGACACGTTACATGCTCTTGACTGCTCCTTTGGTGCACTCCACATTGTTTTACACACTTTCCTGAGGAACCTACTGTCATTTCACTGTACCATGCTCTTTCTTGTCAGACATACATGTCCTGCAGGCAGCAGCAACATGCTGATCCCTGCACTTGTCTGTGAGCAACAAAAGAAGATGCAGGTAGTTTTTTGGCACATTTTACCCCAGCAAATGCTTGTTCTGAGTTTTGTTTGATTCTTTTTGTGCATGTTGTACTGCAAACAGCATAATCAGCCTCCTAATGTTCAGTTAGTCTTATGAAAGGACAGCCTTTTGTTCCACCTTTGCTTTTCATTAAATTTCATATCAGATGGAGCTTTTAAGGACACAATGCAAAATCTGGCCTCAAACATTAGTTTCTGTTAAGATTCTGAATTTGGGAGTCAGCTGGCAGTTCTGCTGAGGGACGAATGGGGCAGAACAAAATGGTCTTTGCCTTGCTGTCATGGTAATGGCAGTGAAGTGCTGATAAGTAACAATATGCATCTGTGTGCATTAACTCCTTACATATCCTTCAGGGAGAAGTGCTCTGGCGTAGAATAATGATATCTTTCTCATAAAATTTTGAAGCCAGCCTAAGGATTTTAATTAATAAAGAATGATATTCTTGTATAATAAAATGGGTTGCAAATGGGACATGTTCATTACAGTCTAGAAGATTTGGGGACCATGACTACAGAACTATTGTCTGAATTCTGTTACACGCGGTAGGGCACTTGTACAAAGGATGACTCCAAAGTTGGGGTTTTTTTATAGTGCGTATATATGTATATGTCCCTTTTTCAGTTTTGTCTTCTGTTCTTTTAACGTCAGCTCTGTCTTCTCTTAGCCCATGAGCTGTCCTTTCTGGTCTTTGAAAGTACCAAGTTGTGTTTGTGCATTAAATCAAATAATTGCACCTAGGCAGATTTTGTTCTTCTTTTAGCCAGCGTGCTATTTTAAGCAGATTTAATTTTAGAGTAACTTTAAACAGCTGCTGTAAGGTAGGGTCCTGCTAGAGGGCTGCGTTCAGGCCTTGGTTCTCACGCAGCCTTCCTGTGCAGTTATGGGTGAAGCACTTTCTGAGCTGGGACTCTCTCCCTGTTAACTAGAGGTGCTGCTTTCCCAGTGCACAGAGGCATGGGGACGCTTTCCGTTTGCTTTTGAGGAATTTGGATTCTACCGTGTTGAGCTTCATTTGAGTCTTTTTCAGAGACAAACCAAATCTGTGCTTGGCATCATTCCAAATTAAACCTTAAGTTACCTTGGTAATTTCTGAATCACACTGCTGGCATATTTTCTTTTACAATCATTGTAGTTCTAAAGCACACTGCTGATTGATCAAACCTTGTTACCCCTTGTTTTTTTGATACCTTTTAGTTTCTTCTGTCATTATTATCTATTTTTTACTACTTTCCTTTAATTCCGTGTCTCCTGTGTAACAATACTAAAGCTGTAATGCTTGCATTTATTGTTTTTTGCAACTTGATGATATGTTTCTGCCTGTTGGCCAACCCTTTTTTCAAATACTGTCAGACGTGTTACTGTATCAACAACAATAACCTCTGACTCCAGTAGTTAAATCATAATTTAAATGTGCCACTTCCATTATTTACATTACTTCCCAGATAAGTTTCATGTTGAATTCCAGATTTTGAAACCACACTCCAAAGCACTGAATATTTTTGCTCTTCTCTTTTTCCTTCTTGCTAGGATTATCTTGTGCATATGGCTTTTCTTGATGTGAAGGAGACCGGCGTAATGTCCATACGCAAAGCCAGGCCTGGAGTGTAGTCCCCACTTTGCATCGTTCCCTGTTACACACGTTCGTTCATTCCACCAACGTAAGTGTCAGTGACTCTCCCATGCATCTCCAAATGGCAGTGGAACACTTTGCTATCAGATTCAGTGTTTAAGGGAAATTGTCTTGATTTGTGTGATTAGTAAATGATATGGTGCTTTTTACCTCAAGACTATTGTTTGAATTGAGCCTAGCTTACTAGTAGCAGAAAGTAAATTGCCATCTATAAACTCACCCAGCCCCAGTGGAAAAAAACTTCAAACTGTTGTAAATTACTCTTGTTAGCAGAAAGGAGAAGGGAGCAAGGGCTAAAGTACCATTTTGTACACCGCCTAGGACAGAACTCTTATGTGGAAATTGGAATTGCCACACTTCTTGTGGAACCTTTTTTTTTTTTGTGTCCAGTGGTGGGGGAGAAAGGATTGTAAATAGTTTCTACTCTAGATCATCTTGCACTGCAAAACTTGAAAGCAGATCTACATCTTTTAGATGTCAAGTTTTTTCATCTGCATCTGTCCTTAGCTCCCACATGAGATTAATCAGGCATTAGGACTGAATCCACTTTAGAGAAGTGGGACAAGATTTAATAAATAAATTAATTAAAAAGTGGTGGTGCACAAATTAAAGATTCTCACAGAGTTGCAGCATTTGTATACCATATCTTAAAAGCTGGAGTAGTTCGCTCACTGGACTATGACACAGTACTGAGTTTGCATGTTTTAGAATTGCAGTGATGCAAAAGAGAAGGGCTTCTTCACTAAATTTTGTTCAGTCTGTGTTTGCTTTACCATCGAGATTCTGAGTAAGCTGTATGTCTTGTAAAGCCAAAAGGGGAGAAGTGACCTCGGTGTCAAAAGAGCCAGCTCTCACAGCACCTCACTTATTTCTGCCTGGAAAGACTGGGCTGTTGGTTGTAAAATGGAGACTGTAATGTTCAAAAGCTCTCATTTAGCTTATGAACCCTCAGATTTTCTGCTCACAGTATCAAGTCCAGACAGAGGACAGCAATCTACTAGTGCTACCAGCTAATGGATGTTCCCTGTTCCTTTGTTGCTGGAGTTTTGGGGGTGGACCAAGCCCTTTCGGAACATAAAGCAGTAAGCTGCTGGAGTCAGACAGTGGCAGAGTGCCTCTGGGTTACTGAGGGTAGTTTTCCTTGCAGGCAAGCATTGCAGGAAAGTAACGCAAGTAACACTGTGACTATTTAGGTCATCCCTGCACTGGGGTTTTTCACAGTCTAATGTCAGGCACCTAACTCAGGTGATTATGGGGCTGAAAGCTCCTGTAGAGTTAGTAGGACACCTATAGCTTCCCTGACAACCTAGGCACTGAGGCTTCTGGCTTAGGCACCCGAGTTGGATGCCTAAAGCTAAACGGTGAGACTAGCCTCTTTAGCCCAGGGTCTAGTCCAACCACAGAGCAAAAGCCTACCACTGCTGCTAACTAAAGGAAGTACCTCCTCAGCTGTTTCTTCAGTGCTGAGCACATACCAGCACCCTGAATGTATGGTGGAAGTCATCAAAAGATGAGCATTAACACAGCTTCAACATCCTGGGACATTAAATTAACACAGCTTCAACATCCTGGGACTGCAAGCCATTATCAGAAACTCTTCCAGCCAACCACGGTCTTTTTTGGGGTGGCTGGTGTCACTGAGAGCTGTCTCTCTATCTTTCCCCTCCTTTTTGGCTGCCCCCACAGGAGCAGGAAGGCTGTGGTCTCAAATAATCCCATGTATAAGTACAGAATATTTTTTCTTCTTATGCCTTTCCACCTATTGATGAATTAAGAGCTTGTGCAAAAAGAAACACTGAAGATGGGAGGACCAAAGATATCAAGCCTCATCTGTTCACACACTCTGCTACAGCCCCGAATCTGCTGCTGTGCAGAGTGCCCCTCTTTGGAGTCCTGGGAACCGCAGTGAGGAAGAGGATGAGGTTGCTCACCCTGTATGTTGCTCGAGCAAGAATAGGTGCCAAAGTCAGAGTCAGAATCCCAGGACCTGATGTATCATGGTGTATTGTTAGCTGTGTTTGTTTTGGGGGCTTTTGGTAATTTTTCTTCTAGGTTTTTGTCTCTCTATTTAATTATCCTTTTCATTACTGATTTCCTGACTTAATCTGAATGTGCATAAATCTCCACCATGGATTTATCATCTCTATAGAAAGCGCTTTCAGAGTGGTTGTGCAGCTTCCCAGGAAAGGGACACTGTTGGAAAATGAAGCTTTCAGAATCAACAATAAGCCTACTATTATGCTGATTTTTGCCAAGCTTTCCCTCACTTCTTTCCCATTTACTACAAGAGTGAGCTCAAGGCTTCTTTTTGTTTGTTTTCGAACTTCAGTCATTCTTAAGTGTTTACCAGCCTGCTCGAGTCCACTCGCTCTGAAACATTAGACATCACAAGATACTGCTGCATTGCTTCTGGAATCAGAAAATGCTCACATTCTTTTTTCAACTGCATGTTTCTGTGAAGGTTTTAACCAGCCGGTTTGCCAATCTTAAAAAAAGTAAAAAGAAAAGATCTTTCTTAGAATATTGTACCTTGTCACAGTCATTTGAGGATGTTGTATTTTTAACCAAATGTGAGGTCTCAGAGCAGCAGTTGAAATTATCTTTGATATAAATAATCTCATTGCAAAACAGATTTTTGTTTATATAGTGTATATAGTCTGCGTGCTCATAACCATTTAATCAAATTCAGGCCTTGTCTGAGCAAACATAATGGCTGTTAACTTATGTGTGGGTTGTGAATTATCCTTTCTGAATTTGACCTGTAGCTTTGAGAGCCAAAAAAGCTGTCTTCCTTGATTTTTTTGCTTGGGATCACACATGCAAATGCAGGGGCTTTTCTATTTCTAAAAATCTTCTGAATGTTGAACACAACTTTCTGCTGATAACATGGAGAAACCCAGCCTCTCTAGGTTTTTAGTTCATTGTGACTGACTGTCAGAATTTTTTGTAGTTATCATGAATCTTCTTCTTTCCATGTTGATACTCTATATAATGCTCTTTATGACCCCGCACAGGTCCCTTGAAAGGACCTTCTGTGTTTTCTTTGCTTGGCAGCTTTCTCCTAAGCCAAGCATGTAAACATCTATCTGCTGAAGACATACCCCTGTTAATCGCTTCTGTAAATCACTGAACTTCTTTCCGTTAGCGTTGCAGTTTTTAACTGCAGTTAACAAAAGCCAGGATAAAATGTTATTATCAGTTCTTCTCCTGGCTTAAAAGAGCCATGTTACGTTCATGCCCCAGATTAGCAACCGCTGTACAACATGAGCTACGTAATTTGCTGTTTTCCGTATCTTCACCCTCAGATCTGTTGCCAGACCACTGTGACTGTACCAGTTTATTTCCAAATTTCTGCGTTGAATCAATTTCCCCCTGTTGCGAGCCAGAAATGGTTTTGTGCCAGGGGGATTTCAACTGATTTAGTTTGTTGCCAATTAACAAACTTCTAGTCACTGATTCTAGTATTGAAACCAACAGACAAATGCATGCTTAGAGAGACACACCTCAGCTCCCCTCCAGATCCCTCTCCTCCCTGCTCCGTCGCCTCCGGTCCTGTTGCTGCACGTGGCACCCAGCCCCTTTGGTGAGGCAACAGGCCTCACCAAATAGCAGGAGGTGAGGCTTTGTAGCTAGTGCATTGGGCAGGACTCAGAAGACCTGTGTCTCATTTCTGCAGCTGGGAAGTTCTCTGCACCGTTTCTTTCTGTGCTGCTGTGTCTTATCTGTAAGCCAGGAAAAATGGCAGTGACCTGCTTCAGGTAGTACTGTGAAACTGATTGCCGAGAAGCAGTCCAAGCAGGTGTGGTGTTACTGATGCAGCAGAAGCTTTGGAGTCTGTCAGTCTTGTGGGAGCAGTAGGTATTTGAAGAAGCAAGGAGATAGAGCAATTACATAAGGATATATTTTATTACCTTTGCATTCAGTTGGTTCCTGTCACATCCGTAGCCCTAAGGAAAGCAATAGTAATCAAGTGGCACAAGATACAAACCCGTATCATTTGTGGCGGTGTGTTCTGTTCTTCCCCTTCAGAAACAATGAATTTACAAATGTTGTGTTGTGACATCCCTCTGGATTACTGCAGCTCGATAACTGATGTTAGAGTATGACATGTCAGTTTTCAAGGCCCTTTTCATGACAGGTCACCAGCTGCTGGAATTTCACTATCAACTGGATCTCAGTTAAAAAATCTTTAAAGAAAAGGGAGGCGGTATTTTTAGCCCAGGTCATTTCAGTGGTCTGGTCTGCAGGGAAGTTTCACAAACTGAGAAGTATAATAGATTACAGTGACAAGATGGAGACAGGGAGGTTGCAAGAGAGCAAGAAATTATGAAGGTACCTTTACTGCCAAAGTTACTACGTTGTACAGTTATCCCTGCAGCATCTCATAATCTTTGTCATATACACTAAGGTATCCTGGCAAATCCTTTCTTCTTTTGCAGGTGGGAAGCTGAGGCCCAGAGAAATTAAATGAGTTATCTGTGGTCACATCAGAAATATGACTACGGTTGTATGGGAAATATTGTGAACTGAGGATTTAATGCAAAATCCAAAGTCAGTGCTCTGACCAGGCCATCTCACTTCTAATATAGCCCAAAGGTTCCAGCTGGGATGTTTAATTGTTGTTGATTATCATTTTACCTTTAATCAATGAATAACCTCTACAGAGGAACCAAACACTGCAACATGTGTTGACCATAAGGTTCACGCTGCTATTTGGCATAAACAGAAGATGAGAACTAAACTCTGGGCAGCTGGTGTCCTCTTTTTGAAAATGTAGGCTCAGTATACAGCCAAATATACTGCGAGTTAATGCAGATTTGCACATTTGCTGCAAAAATAAAAAAGCTGGTGCAGTAATGCTAAAACTCCTTCAACACTGATGTAGAATCTGTGGCACCTCGTCTGGAGATCAGCCTCTACATGTTAGCCCTTTATTCCCTAGAAAAAAGTTGGCAGATGTTGCATCAGTCTCTGTATGAAGGGCTCCTGTTTCCTGAAGATTCGTTTGAAGCAGCCATTCATGATCCTCACTGCAGAATATTCATGATCCCTTCTATGTTCCCATTCCGGCCTCTACTTTCAGTTGCTGTGGATCGCAATTTCCTTGTGCCAGCTTTTGCATGCACCTGCAGGCTTCCCAAAGCTGTTATTCCTTCTCTATTTGTTTACAACTCAGCCTAGTACTTAGTGTTTTCCTCACTTGTCTTTAGTACCCAGACAACTTGCCCTCAAAACTGTCCAAATACACTATTTCTTACCAACAGTGGTGGATGGAACCCCCCCCCCAGCAATTAATTAATTTCAGTGTACATAGGGCACAAAAACTTTATGGGAAGATACCTAAAAAGTAGACCACTTTATTTAGCTTTTCTAAATAAATGTACATATATCTTAAATAATTAACTTTCTTTAAGTCACTACTTTTTAAAAAGCAAAAGTAAAGATATGGAATGAAGTTGCAGCTCAGGTTTTTCTTCCCACTACACTGTCACAGAAAAACCTAAGCTATTTCTGGCTGTTCTTATTTTTAGATTGTTCTTCATATACCATCTACCATCATTGAAATTAATGAGAAAATAAAAGGAGTGACCTTTGGCTGAGCACATACAGTTTATGCATGAGCTAAGCAGCAGGATCCTTTTTCATTCTTCTTTTTCCCACATTCTCTTTCTCCCTGCTCTCCCCCATCCAAATATAATTTGTAAAGCCCTTAGAGCCTTTCATCCTATGTGTTTCCACTGTGTTCCTTTAGATGAGTCTCAGGTCCATGATTCACATCTATTCTCTTGTGCTGAAAGGTCAGCGGCACCCTTGTTTTATGAATATAATGCACCGTTCTCTTGAACTTCAGAATAGTTTCCAAAACTCCCAGGCAAAATTCATACAGCTCAGGGTGCAGATAAATGTCAGCAATACTATAAAGAGCACTCTCAGAACACAAATACAACCTTGGACATTCAAAGTTATGTTGTTTAAAATAAACCTGCTTTTACTGGAGATCTGAATAGTTTTGAAGACGTTATTCCAAAGGAAATGTTAACGCTGAACCTATGGCCTCACCATAACGTCGAGTACCTAATTCAAGCCCAGCTTTCTGCAGCAAGTGGACAAGTCCATTCAACAGATCCTCATTCCACGAAGCCACTGCAACTGAACGGAGTAGAAACTGCCCAGCAAGGTTCGCTGGGACACCACCGTCGCAGAGACCTGCGTGCTATCACACCGAGGGGGTTCTCTGCCAGCCCCCCTGCCTGCCGCGAGGAAACGCTGCCAGCTCTGCCTGGTTGGGAGGGTGGGTCGGATACATACTCATGATAAGTCTCACCTTCAATTATTTTCCATGCTGCAGTTTGGGAAGCCTTGGTTAAAAATAGTAAGGAGCAAGTGCTGCCTCCAAACTGTGTTTGAAGGTGTAAGAGGTTATTTTTCTGGCTGAGGGTAGGGAGTTCAAGTAGAGGTGCATTGTGGCCGAGGGAGTCTCCTTTGCATCAGCAGGAAAAGAGGCATGCAATCATTTTGAGAGGAAATGCCATGATTTTCCAGTACTTGTGGCTCACATTGCTAACAGAAATGAGAACTGTTTGGGTTAAGGAAATGCTGATGATGGTGTAAGACACCAATACTGATAGTAAATCCAGATTACAGTTGTTTATGGAAAACTTGCTCTGATTTTTTTTAGTTCCAAGTGTGCGGTTGTACCTCCACGTTCTAGTGTTTAAATTTAAGTGGGTAGTTATTTATTGCTCCTTTAGCTTTGTGTTAACAACCCTGACTATGTATTTTCTTTGGAGCTTTTAGGTAGTATTTTAAAACATTGATTACTGAAAAAATTTGTGGTAAGTTTTTATATTCTGGTCATTTGCCGAGAGTATTCACAGATAGGAAAATTCATATGCTGGCAGTGATTTATGTCGCCTGTTTCATTGCACTTAGTGAGAGGTTCTTCAGTAGGTCTTTACATGAGGACTAATGGTGTCACCGCGCGTCTCAGGCATTTATTTGTACGTGGCAGGAGGGGCACACATAAATTATGAACCGGCTGCAGAAGTGCGTCGCTGGAGCCCGGGGCTGCTCTCCGTCCCACGTAACTCTTCCCGTCCGGCACCCAGGAAGCGCACGACACGCCTTGTGCTGTCGGAGCCGGCCGTCGGGCAGCTCACCCACCCCGCTCCCGAGCCTCCCGGGAGAGGGCCCCGTCCCCCGGCTCCGTCCCCTCGCTCCTGGCCCCCCGGCCGTGGCGGCGGGCCGGGGGAGCGCGGCGCGGCCGTTGCTGTGGGCGGGGGCTGTTGCGGCCGTTACCGGGGCGGGCCCGGGGCGGCGCACGCGTGCAGGGGAGGGGCGCGAGGCGTGTCCCCGCGAGCGGGCGGCGGTGCCACAGCCGCGACCCGCTGCCGGCCGCCGCGCCCCGCCGGTCCGCAGCCGCCTCTCCGCCCTCTGCCGCGGCGGCACGGCCTCGCTGCGGCTCGGCGGCTACCAGGTAAGGCGGCTGCCGCCCTGCCCTGCCCTGCCCTCCGCTCCCCTCGGCGGCACCTGCGCGGGGCGGCGGGGCGAGGGCCCGCCGGGAGTTTCCTGCCGAAGGGCGCCGGGGAGGGGGGACGGTTACTGTGGTGCCGCGCGGCGCCCCGCCCGCGGCTCCAACGCGTCGGGTCCCGGCGCCGAGACCCGGCTGCGGGCGGAGGCAGGCGGGCCCCTCCTGGCGGCCCGGGGACGGCAGCCGGGCCCGGTCCCGGCCGCTGGGACCCCGCCTGGCCTGCGCCGGGACCGGCTCTGCGAGCGCCGGGGAACCGCTCGCCGCGGCTCGCCCTCTCCCGCCGCTCCGCCGGCCCCCGGGCGCAGCCGGAGCCGAAACCGGGCAGTGCTGTGGTGCTCAAGGCTATTCAGTAACAGCCTTGGTCATAAATGATTAACTGCACGCTTGGGGGATAGGGAGCCGGGTCTTTCCGAGCGCAGCCGTTTGTCCCCGGCTGTCTTCGCGGCCGGGCGCGCTGAGCCAGCGGTACGTTTGTTCCTGAAAGGCTGCCTTGCGTTTTTGCATGGGCTGTGAAACGTTGCTGCGAGTGCTGACATACCACAAGGTAGGGACGAAGGTTGCTGTGCCCTACCTACTGCTTCTGCACATATACACCCGTTTGAGGATTTCTTTTATCTGCACCAAGGTAAAAGATCGCTAAGGTGATAGGGCTTTTTTTTGTTTGCTTGTTTATTTTTTTAATGTTGGTTGTCTTTCTTGCTGTGTGTGAAAAATGTGATCATTAGGTGTGCAAGTCGTTGATAAGCAGTGGCAGCTGGCAATATTCTTTTATTCTCTATCAGAATGCAATGCTTCCTTTGTTGAGCTGTAAATGAATAGTGTAAGCTTCTTCTCCACCCTCAGCCTCATCATCCTGAGATGTGAATCACTTGTACTACCAGTTTTATTTTCTTTAGGAGAGCTAAGAGGCACCACAGAAAATCCATTGCGGTCACATTCCCCTGGATTGATTTGGTTGCTTGCAGCTTGAAAAATGTGTAAATGCTTTATATACTTCAAGGCAACTAACGATCTTCTGTGGGAATTCTTTTCTGTTAACTTTTAAATTTGAATTACCAGTGTATGTATAAAGCATCTTTCTTCTGTTTCTTTGAGCTCCTGATGCAGTCGTAAAATATTTTCCAAAATGTGATGATTCAAGGAAGGTAAACTAAAAACTTTCTAAACAGAAAGCAGAAAAGACTGCTGCATGCAGAATGTCAAGGTTAACCAGGAACGTATTTGCACTGGCCATGAAAGAAATTCTGGGTGGTAACCTGTTGAATGCCACTAACTAGAGTCTATAAACTGCTGTGAGCAGGACACTGCGCCCTTGCCACAATTGTTTCTCTGAATGCAGTCAAACCGTGTAAATGCAGAATGATTTCCAGGTCAGAACAGGTTGATGAATTTTGTGAGGCGCCATCACAACCTGCTGGAGCTGAACGCTGCTGCTAGGCTGTGAGTATTCTCCCACTAATTGTGTTACAGGAGTTGAAGTAGTTTGGCCCTTTATGAGAACAGCAGGATCTGTTAAATGTAATGAGACACTAATCAAGATAAGGCTTGTACTGTGTCAGGTGCTGTACAAATATGTAAGGAGGTAAGGTCACAACTCTGAGAGATTTACTGTGTAAGAAAGTGTTATGATTAAGAAGAAGTAAATTAAGTACCCCTCAAAATGTTCTCAGGGTTATCCTTAAGTGAAGGTCTGTTTCCACAGTCCTTATGCCCAGGCAGATGCCTGAGAAGGAACACGCGCTTGAGAGTTACTCTTTTGTCTGACATTTAGTAATCAGCCTAAAAATTGAACACAAGCATCTCCAAGTACTTTCTGTGTTGAGAGAGGTTTGGTTCTGAAACTAGATCAGTTTTTCTTATCTAGACTTTCTTGCTCAAAGAAATGGAAATGAGACTATGTCAGGACACCTTCCTGCCGTTTCCCAAATTTTAAGGAAATATCTGCCCAGAATTGAAATTGGTTCGGACTTGATTTTAAGAGAAAGCACACCATGATTCTAATGGCCTGCAACGTGTTTTATATTTTCTTTAAGTTTTCTTCTAGTGATGGTGGAAGTACCAAAGCTGTGCCTGTCAGCAGTTGTAGGCGACCTGTATTTGGTGTTTATTCCCCCAGGCTGTTATATTTGTGTTCCTTTCCACCCATGTGTTACCTCTGTTGTCATTCTAGGGACTGTATTTCCTACTACGTGTTTAGGGCCCATGTCTTAGAGGTTTTTGGACACTGTTAAATAATGCTAGTCATGCAGAATACAAAAAAAATCCTCAATCATTTTCTCAAAACAGTCTGATGTGATGCTTTACACATCCAAAGGAAAGGTCAAACTCCACTTTCCACGGTGCACCAGAGGATAAAAGTAAAGCTGTGTAACGATTTCGAACAGAAGTCCCGGGAGCAGTGAGGCTTTGCACAAAGATCAAGGGAAGAAAAATAACTTGTAGTTAACTGCTAACTGTAGTTAACTTGCAGTTAATATTAAGGATTTTATTGTCCATCTTACTCTGAGGAAGTATGACCCCATACCTACGGCTGGTGCTACTGTTTCCTCCATCCTCCATGTTTTTCTGCGCTGTCCCGATCCTTCAGTTTCTCTCTTCTTCCTCCTGCCTTTTCTTTCCTCCTCAGATGCTTTGCTAGCTTTCTCTTGCAGTTTTCTCCTTCATGTACAAAAATGAACACTGGTGAAATAGTTAACTTTGACAGTGAAGTGCCTTTATTTTAGACGGGGCACCTTCC
This sequence comes from Platalea leucorodia, assembly GCF_965183815.1. NCBI lineage: Eukaryota > Metazoa > Chordata > Aves > Pelecaniformes > Threskiornithidae > Platalea > Platalea leucorodia. Next base: position 71,447,181 of record NC_138827.1, read on the forward strand.
CCCGCTAATGGTTGTTTGAAAGCAACGCTCCATGGCATTATTATATCAAAGAACTTGGCCGTGAACTTCACTGACATTAGCAGGGGGCTGTGCAGTTCACATCTCTTTGCCCTGTTTGTTTCTAAGCTCCTTGAGTTTCAAGAAGATGGTGCAGCGTTGGTTTGCCTCTACTTTGCATTTGCAAGAGTCTCTTTGCAGTCCTGAAGACTATAAGCTTGTGTTTTTCAGAGTGCGAGATGATGGGGAGTGTAGTTACCTTGGGGGTATATTTGACATGGCAGGACTTTTACTTTGGGTATCTATCTGAAAACGGCATCATGGGTGATTCCCGCAGCAAAGATTTTGGCCCTGGTAGTGCTGTCTTGTAACATGCCAAAGACCAGCTCCTTGCCTGATGTAATTTGATAGGGCGGTCAGGAGAGCTAAATCCAACTGGCATCTTGACCAATGCTGTGTGCAAAATGTATTGCCTGATTTCAGGAAGGGTCGTGGGAGCACAAGGAGTATAAATTCTGGGATGTGGCAAGAAGTTGGAGAGTGAAAACTGATGTTTTTTGACTGTTTAATTTCACAGTACGTGGGTGGAACAGATGGGTGAAGAGGGCAAGTCTGACAGCTGTGACTTTTGTTTCTGAATAGAAGTGCAGTAATTCCCTAGTTCTGGATATGGATTAGAAGAAATCTGGTTTTGCTTATTAGCCCCCACTGTCTTTCCTGCTGAAAGTTTGTCCATGTGAAGCTTGTTTAGAAACTCTGTAATGAAATCATGTGTGTGCAAATCCCATTTTGGGTGTGTGTGCATTTGCATGTAAAACCTGAGAACTGCAAATGTGATTGGGGCAGGTGGAGAAGTTAAATATTTCTTACTTCTGAGAAGTCGTCAGCAGATGTAATCGACCCTTTTTTGTGAGAGGCTTCAGAAACAGACTTCAAAATTAAAGAGTCAAATGCTGATTTCTCAATATAAAAAATGTCTTTTTGTTGAATAGGCCACCATATACTTTATGGGTGATGGCAAATTTGCTCGATTACTAAAGTGGTTATTAAGCAACAGTGACAATGCTTTCACTTACTATCCCAGTGCAATTATACTTTTACTAAATCTGGTACCAAAAAAGCTTCTGATGATTTTGTTTAGACAAGGCAAATAGTGCTGCAGACCCTAATTAGGGTTTTGGAATAAAGTCAAAACTCTGTGTGTGTTTTAAACTTCTCTTGTAAAACAACAATAATATAGAATGCCTGCCCATCTTTTTGTAATGCAAAAGAGACTAATCTAAAAATATGCTCTGCATATACATAGTAGGAAAGGGTTGTGGCATAACATTTTCAAAGCCTGTTCTTTTCTTGGTTTGCTCTTAACTGAAGCTATACAATTTCTTCAAAAACCATGAGTTACAAATGAATCTGCAATACTTTGTGACTCCTTGTCCTTTTCCTTCAGACAAAAGGCCCTTTCAATCCATTGTGGAACAGTCACTGATTTTCATGTGGTCATTCAAGAAAAGGATGGTGATTGGCCTTCATAATAGGCCTTTCAGTACTCTCTCTAGTGGTTTGCTGACTGAAAAAAAATGCCTATGGCTGTGTACTGTGTCCAGTGTTTAAATTACTGACGAACATAATCTCCCAAGTGTTGAAAAGGTAAGAGTTCAAATGGCAAAGAAGCCTCACCTGTTTGTGAATACCAGTGTGCTGCTGCTCAGAGCTGGGGACAGGTTTTGGCCTGTGTAAGCTGGTACAATTTTATTTGATGTTCATTGTCTGAAGGCCTGTTCTATTTCTTTTTTTTTTTTTAAAGTGGTAACTTAAACCTGGTGTTTCCATGAACTGTGCTTCTAAAAGGACTAACGCTGTTTTATGTTCTGAGTGGCGTTGAGCAATGTTATCTATTTGTGCTGTGCATGGCCAAGTGGACTGTGAGTGCAATTTCTTGGGAGGTGACTATCCTCGAAAGTTGTGCGCGTGTTTTGAGTTAGCATTAAAGAAGCTGCTACCACTGTTGTGTTGACAGCGCAGTCTTGCTGAGTTATTATCATTCTGTGCTGGTAAGGCCAACCTGCCTGGCAGCATTTCAAAATAAACACCCCACATTCAGGGCAGGTAGGCTGGTGTTTATTGTCCCAACCTTATGCAAAATCCACGCGAGGATTTGTGGTGTTTGACTCAATCTTACCTGGAACAGCACCAAAAGATAGCGTTTGTGCTGTGAGACATTTCTGAATGATGGTAGCTTGTCAGGATCCTGGTTGATTTTTGTTAGAAATGTGTGCAGAGCTTGCCCTGAAGGTTCAGCGCTGGGGTGTCTGCCTGAGTGCTCTCTGTGGCACATGTCTTTTATTGCTGCTGAAGACTGATGCATGCTGACAGCTAATGGGGTGGCAGACCAGGACTTCTTTTTGGTTTAGGTACAACTGCCAAGAAAGAGTATTTGGGCCTTGGATGACTCTAAGCTGAAGCAGGTACTCAAACGGTTGTTTCAGACTGAGTTACTTCTTAGTAATATATAAAACCAGCTTTCAGTATGTACTGTCCTATACATGTCCAGTTTGTGGCTTCCACTTCTGTACTACACTTAAACTGTCCACTTTTAGTATTTAAATTAGTGCTGTGTATGTGTAAAATTCCATGCAATAAAGCCTTGCACGTGCAGTCTGGGTGTGGTGGTACTTCTGAGTGGGAATGTATTCAGAGACTGTGGTTTATACTAGCAGTGGAAAAACCTACAAGTAGCAAAATTTCATCACTGTGGGACTTCTCCTTTCTGTGTTGACAGAGGGAATAACTATCTTGTGCAATAATGCTAGTCTGTGCAGAATTTGATTTAGTGATCTTTAGGGCTTGGTTTGAACGACATGTTGCCTTTTTTCTAATTATAACTCAGTGCTGGCTATAAATTGTTTTGAGTTGGCTAGTTTGTTAAGCTGCTGGTGTGAAGTCCTGCTTTGGTGTTAGGATCAGAGCTTGTGCTCCTTGCTCTGGAGTTGATGAGGAGAGTGATGGTGTGGAGATAGACTGCTTGCACAGCACTCGGGTGGAGAGAGGCTTCCCCATCTGTTCCTGCAGCTCCTGAGGTTTCCCATGTGCTGCAGCCACTTTGTTACTAGAGTGAAAGAAGGAAATGCTACTTCTCATTAAAATCCTCGAAGAACTTGGGGGTTTCTTCCTCTACAATAACCAAATTGCGTTGTGTACAAACACAGTGGAAGCCAGAAAGGATTGGATGATTCATCTGGTCAACAGAGAGGCAGCCAGATCTGAAACATAAGGAAAGAACAGCAGAACGGAGTCAAAAGATCAGGTGTACTATCAGATGCACAGAGCTGTAGCGTGGGTAGGGCAAGAGGTGTATCTGCAATGGTGCAGAGGTCCACAGTGTGACGCAAATACAGGTGAACTAGAGCAGCTACTGTGGCTGTGTAAGAAGAGTGCCCGGGGGCTTGTAGGAGTGAAGAGAGTAGAAGATGGTGGTTGGAAGGAGCCCTGCTGAGGGAGGAAGGTCGCGGAAGATGCCAGAGGCTGGAAGGAGCTCTGGCGGTCAGCGGGCACCAGGTTTTTGACCATGTCTGTTTAGATACTCAAGTGGGAATGGAAGCTTGTGAGGTGAGGGTGAAAGGGGGGTATTCCAGGGAATATCTTTTCTGTGTAATGGTAATACAAGATCAGCGCTTCCCTGACCCTGATGGGGTTTTCCTCAGGTTTGGCCATTTGGTTAAGGATCTGATAGAAATGATGGCCTTGCAGCAGTTACTGATTTTGAGCCAGATTCTCTTGGGGCTTATGCTCACTGAAATCCTCAAGTACGGAGTTTGGCCCATTATCATTGCTTCCTTGTCACTCAATAAAAACAGTTCTCCCTTTATTATCTGTTGCTAAAACCACACACCTGTCTTTAATATCCATGCTCTTGTGCCTCGTTGACCTACATATGCTGATTCTTTACTGAATTGCTGGTGGATTGGAAGGTTTTGCAGAAAGCTAGAGAACATGGTTGGCATAGAGTTGATTGCAATAGCTGCACTGACTTTTTTTAATGTGGTAATTATTATTTTATCCTGAAAGAAGTAAAATAAATATCCAAACAGCGATGTGTTGGGGAAACCCTGAGCTGAGCAGAAAATCAGCTTTACATCAGAAGAGCTCTGACTCTCTGGTGTTTATCTTTGTGTGAAAGGGGAGTATGGAAAATGTCATAATTTTTCTGGCGCATGCTGAAGACAGGAAATCCTCAACATCAGGGAGCTGCACTTTCGTGATGCTGGTGTAAAATCAGTATCTTGCCATATGATCTTTTTAATATGTATATTAAAATCTCCTTTTCTGTTGTGTAGTTATTTTTTACATTAAGTTTACTGGGCTTTTTGATACAAGATGGTTCTAATGGCGTACTATTGTGTCTGCATCACAGCATGGCCTGTAACCTCACAATTTTTTCCTGTCATGAGAGACACAAGCCCTTCACATGTCTGAAATAGATGCAGTCTAGGTCCTCTGCAGCTTAGTTTCTGGGGAAGGGATATTTCAAACTAAGGTCCTGTCAGAGCCCTATATGTATTAGAAGTTTTGCAGCACTTTTGACATGAGTGGAAGTTTGGCTCGATGTCCTTAGCCAAGAATATGGCATGAGAGACACAGCTATGGAGCAGGCTGCAGCAGTGTGCTGCCTTTCACTCCGCTAGTCCTGTGTTTATGTAGTGCTCAGTACTGAAATTTCTGGCAGTTCTGTGAGAGATTTCACTGTCCACAGAGTGTTTTGGGATGAAGGGTACTCTATAATGTGAAGTGTTTTATTTTGTAGTAAAGAGAGTAAGCCCACAAAACCAAGGAAGTTCTGAACAAGGGCAGGCATTTGGCAGTCTGGAAAGTCAGCAACAGATGGTCATGTATGTAAATTCATCCATTGCACTGCCATCACTTGACAAAGAATGATGGGTTGCCTTTCTCTGCACTAATGGGATGAGTTGATGTTCCCATGTTAGCATTTTAACATGTGATTCCCTTCTCTTAAGTTACACTGTATCCGACCCTGATTATTTTGCACAGTACCCTATAGATGAGGAAATGTTGAAAACTTCTAATTGTCTTGATAGTGTTGGATTTTCAGAGGTGTTAAGTGCAGAAAGTTTTAATTGGAATTGTGTGCAGTCAGGCCCTCTGAAAATCAAGCTGTAGGTGAATGGTGGTACCTTCCAAAGCATTTTAATGAGAATTGCCAAAGAGCAAAACCAGATTTATTAAGCTATAACAAGGGGCTTGTTAAATGAAAGAGGGATCATCTTGCAGTTGCAAGGTCTATTAAACTGCAAAAAGGTTAGTCATTACCATTGTTGCATCATATTAAAGGAATGAAGCAATGTAAATGCAATCATTAATTAAACTGAATAGCACACCCTTAAACTATCATTCACTATTTTAAGAGAATAATATCTTCTTTCTTTTGGAGAGCAGCTCAGCCTGATATTAGATTCCTTTTCTGTAAACTGAAAAAGAAAAAAAAAAAAATGAAGATTAGTGATACTTATGAGAAAAAATAGACATTTTGTATCACGGTATAGTGCTCATTCTGGACTGAACTCGGCCTACCAGGCTCTGCATCCTCACTGAGCTGCCTGTGAAGTTGGAGCCCAACCCTTCAGAAGTGATTTAATAGAGGGAAATGGCCAAACAGCATTGTAGTAAGGGCTGTTTTCTGTAGTGCCAAAAGACCTGGGCAAGGACAACTCATTTTGAAATCTTGGGCTGTAAGGTAGGAGTGTGATGAAGGTGCTTGGCCACACATGTGTGAGAGCGAGGCTCTTGCAGAGCTGCATTCTTCCTGCAGGCCTTATGGCAGGCATGGGGAACCACTGGAACTGGCGCCAGCTGGCAGCTGGGGTGGTTTGGGATGACTGTTGCTGAGTGTGCTGGTTTTATTGGATTTTTTCTCTAAGCAAATTTGGTACCAGACTCCGTAAAAGTCTTTGCCTTTTGCTAATTTAGGATTTTTCTGGGAGGGACCTCAGGGGCTGTTATGTACTACATTTTTGGACATTTTCGGGTTGCAGTACTGGCCACAGAAAAGAGCTTTGGGAAGGAATCTGCTGTTAATTGAAATGGAAAATATAGGGGTACACTATATAGGCTCTGGAACCGCAGATGGACTCCTTAAGAGACAGGCCATAAATTAGTAACCCTCCATGTTAATACAAATGTAGAAAGGTACCTGTTCATGTTCAAAGTTTAAAAAACAAACAAATGAACAAAACACAACCATCCCTCCACCCCCAAAAAAGAAAAAAACCAAAACCCCAAAGAACAAAACGCACACAGAAATTATATGAATAAACTGCACGTGGTTAAAGAAACATCCAAAGAGCTGTCAGATGGTGGTAATGGGATGGGAATATATCAGCCACTCATATTCAGCACTATCTGAGCTCTGCTACATAAGATTTTCAGCACATGTGATACAAGGAAGTCTAAGAAGTGTATGTATGATCTGTCTTGTTATACATACAGAGATAAAGATAGTATGATTTACTCTGGTCTGATTCTGGATGCCTTTTTATGTGACAGTTTTACATTTTCATGTAGCTTCTTCCTTGAAAGAGTCTACCAGATTTACCTTCTCACAGCTTGATCCTGCGTCAGGATCAACCTAGGAGGAAGAATGGGGCGCAGCCCTTGCCTGTTTCTAGCTGTCTCCCCAGATTGTTTGGAACACTATTTCCATATTCAGCATATAAGCTGAAACCTGGAGCCATCCAGGAGTCTATTTGCTTTTGATTAGAATCTAGGATTTTTTATTGTTTTTAAAACAAAATATGAAAAAATAAGATGTTAATTTTTGCCTCAAAGTGGCTAATGAGTCCAGGCTGGTAATTTGTATCAAAGGTTTGGCCTGAAGTTGTGTGAAGTAAATGAGTTCTCATAATTCCTTGAAAGGAGAAGCCAAGAAGAGAACTGCTAATAAGGTCCTAACCATTATGTGTTAACAGCCGTGTGATAATATTCATGTGATTACTGACAGATGTGAGCATTCCTCTGTGAGAAACATAAAGAGCTGAAGTGTATTGAACCTCTCATCACTACGACTGGCCATCAGAAGAAAAACACTCATAGAGAGAGTGCATCTTTCAGAACTGTTACAAAATGGCTCTGCAATTCCATTTCGTATGCAGTTTGTATGTAAAAAATAGGGCCAAAGCAACACCGTGATCTCTGGAAACTTATCTGTGTTGCTAATAAGTGTTAGTTTCTTAGTAATAATTTCTCTTGTGGCATTAATTCTTTGAAATTCCTGTTCTGGTTGTACAGGAATTGATTTGCCAGTTTCTAAGTTTGTCTCTTAGGTAAAACATGAAAAAAATACATGACTGAACAGTGCTCTGTTCTATTGGTTTAAGTAATGTTTATTAAGAAACCTGGATCGCAGGTCCTGCCCAGCCCTGGCTACATTGCCTCCCTCTTCCTGGCTCCCTTGCTGGGGCTTTAGCATGGTCAGGTTCTGAATGATTATTTTATTCATTGTTGGTTTTTTTTTGTTTTTTTTCCCAATGGCTCTATCCCTTACTTCCCATGATATCATAGTAGTCAAATTTAGGTCAAAGTAGTATCCTAAGGAGAGGCTATGTTTCCAGAAGTCTTCTCTTACTTAAATGCCAGGCGTGTGAGAGGGACCAGCTAGTGGTATTTCTGGTAAACTGTTGGATTCTATATTCTAATACCAGTCTTTATATTCTAGTTCTGTCTTCAGCCTTTTAAATTATTTTTTAAATATTTTATTTTATATAAGAAATAATATAAAGTAACTATATATTGATATATTTAGACATACCTAAAATTTGAAGGTTTTCCTTAAATTTCTGTGATCTTTTTACTTAACCATAAGGCATCAGTGCTGAAGGAAGACGGTTTCAGCGGTTTTATGCTTGTTCCTTAGTGGGCTAATGCTATGTACTGTGTTCTATGACAGGTCATGGTTCTTTTTTGCATTCACAGCATGTTTATTTTTGGGGGTGGGGATGGACAGATTGATTGTGCACTGAGTTTTTTCTTTATTCCTTCCCTTATGCTGGAAGTTCTGACAACTATCATAGGGAATTGGGTAAAAAATTGGCCTCTAATACAATGAAGAGTGGCTGTTTTGTTTTTATCTGCTACCCTTTTTAAAATATGAGAGATTAAAATAATTGTTTTCCACCTACCACCCCCACATAGAAAATGTCTTTCCCATACAAAAAATATTTCTATTGCCTTAAAAAAATTCTTAGGAAAAAAATAATGTTTTTTCTCATCTCCCTTTACTCTCTCTTTAGAGAAGATGTAATTAAAAGAGTAATTAGAGTGTATAATGTTTTGAAAGTCTTCTACTCTAAATAGGAATTGAAATTAAAGTTTTAAGTCTGCATTTTTTCTTTCCTTTTTTATTTTTTCTTCCTTCTAAGCTCATTCCTGGAAATCATGTCATGCCTCCAGTCAATTCTCCATGCATAATAGCATGCACCTAACACACTATTTCTGATCTAGTGGGTCTCATAGTCCTTTAGATATGTCAGCTCCCTAATCAGATACTGCTGGCTGGAAATAACTGTGAGGAGTGACAGCAGTGGATTTTCAGCCATGCTTCAGGGCTGGCTTGAATGCTGATAGTTCACTGTTAGTATGATTTGTGTTAAATGAGGCATTTCATTATATACAAGATGTGTGAGGATGTAATAATTTCACTCTTATTTTGTAACTTGGTAATTGTGCTTTTAATGGCCGGCTTTTACAATGTGCTGTAGTCCTCAACATATACCAGGAGTTGCTCGTACGGCTTCTCAAGTTCATTGACTAGTAATTGATCAGGAGAAAAAATGTACTTATGTACTAAGATAGCTGAGATACAGTTTCATTTTGAACATATTGGTGATCAAGGTGAATACAAGGTGGTCAGGCAGCATGTGTGTTTGAAATCTGCAGGTCTGGATGTTAAGGTATTTGCTGGCATGTGAAAGCTTCAGTTGTTCATACTGAGGACTAGAGTTAAAAGGATGATGTTGAGTTGGTTTCATGGGTGATGTGAGCAGAGCCTGTACCCTGCAGGTCCATCTGTGAAAGTCAGGAGACCTTGGAAACAAGAAGAATAGGTTTTAGCCATATTTATTTTTATTGTGCCCCTCCTCCTTTCTTCTTAAGCAGCACAAATCTTAGGAAATAAAATGGAAAAATAAATAACATCAATGTACTGTGGGTTTGCAAAGCTAAAGCAAACAGAAGTCTGATAGTTTGCAAAGCAAAGGTTGGGTTAGAGATGGTAGCTTGGCCACGTTGCATGCACATAATGTTTTCCATGCAACTTTCTGTCATTAAATGTAACGTTACTTTATTTAGTGTACCATAAAATATGCAGACACTGTCTTGTGGGTGAGTGGATATTCCTGGAACAAACTTTACTCTTGGTGTCTCAAAGGCACTTGGAGCTGAGGTGCCAAGTCGTAAGTCGGTTGCTGAGGCGTAGTGTCAGCAGTAAATACATGTTTGTTCCTGGGAAGGTAAATACATACAGGAATTCTGAATAAGTGATCCATACAGAAGGTGCTATGCCAATAAACTGAGGCGAACTCCGTTTTCCTTTAGCATAGGGCGTGTCTGAGTTCACTGAAGGCATTCCAGATTTGCGCCAGCACTCACTCGCTTTTATCTGCTCATTAGCAGGAAAGAAAACCAAGCTGTATTTTTGCTTTATTTTAGCTAAATTCCTTCATAAGTAAAAGACTGACACAAGCATTTCAGCTGAAGCCCAGGCCAAAATATTTTAAATCATTCCAGCGTGAGAAGTTAGCTTCAAAACTACAGGGATTATTTTGTAATTTTATGTCATTCCCATGAAAAGACTGCTTTGACGTACAAATTAGTGTTTCATGGAACCTGCTGTCTCAGGGCTGTGAGAGCTTTGCGTGCTTTCCTTTGTGATGTGAAATACCACACAGGAATGAGATCTCGTTTACACCCATGCCTGAGTCTGACCAAGATCCCCTGGGTAATTTTGCTCCTCCTTCCTATTAAAACTTCAAAAGAGACTAGAGTTATATTTACATTTGTAAATTGATCTCATTATTCATTTTTGTTCATTATGATCTCATTCTTAGGATTTGCACGCAACAAGAAAATAGGATATTCCCCCATTCTAAATGGAGAGAAATAAGGATTGGAGGGTTATGTAAGGAGGAGTATGTCTAATCCCAGGAGCTCTATACTATATTGTGTTCAGCTCTTGTAGGAGCGCCAGGAAGGAGAAGAGTATGAAACTGCTTAGACGACAGCTGGCTGGGAATTCGCAGTCCTCCTCCTTTCCAGAGATCAGGTCAACTAGGATGGAGTGAGGTGGAACCAGACTTGAGGATCCCGTTGCTGCTGCAGTACTGGACCCTGGGCAGAGCGGGTGCTCTCTGAGCAGGATGCAATACCTGCTCCAGTGGGTGATGCAGAATGTACATCCCTCTGCTGGGCTACCTTCCAGTAAGGATTCCCAGGAGATGCTGTCTCCTTCTTTGGACTTCATGTCCACTTACATTGTCATAAAGGCAGAATCAACACTGTTGTTATGACATGGTTTAGTGTTGATGAAAAGTTCTACTTTCACATTCATGGTGTGATGTTTTTTTCACAAGCCCAGCGAGGCTGGCAGTAAACCAAGTCCCCTGAAATGCCCTTATCTCTGTGTCCCAGTGTAACTTGGAGGGGACATCTTTAGATGTGGTCTCTAGTTGGGGCTTTTTGGTGATTTTAATTCTTATTTATCGTAATCTCTGATATCGGGTAGTACACAGTAAAACCCGGTATCGACTGGGATTTAGTATCAGGAAAAGTTGTAAACCTGTTCCTCAGGATTGAGCTTTTTAGTGCACCCTGTAGATTTCACAATATCTGCATATTCCATGTATTAAGCACGTCTGCTATAGGTGTACTATGTTGCTTTTGGCACTGATCTTGCTGCCTTACCTGTGATAGTAAGTTTCCGTAATGCTGTCTACTAAATGGCAGCATAAACTGAGCATCCACAGCCTTGATGCATTATCCACCATACATTGATTATGTTCAGTAGATACCCTTTGTCTCCTAAAATAATCCCTCATTTAGTTAAAAGCATATGCATTCAGACATGTTTTCTCTGCCTACTGCTTATTTGGATAAGCAAATAACTTTAACTTTTTGAAAAAGCATCGTTTCCATACTTTTCTCAGAATATGATTGTCTTGAAATGTGTATACAAAAATATATAGATTGGCTTTGTTATTAAGAAAATATCTATTTTGGTTTTGGAGCAGTTAAAAAAATTGCTTTATAAAGTGCTGAATAAAAGCCAATTGACAGAGTGAGGGCACAACTGATTTTGCTGAAGTGTACAAAATATGAAGTACTACTTGCTTCAGAAGCTTCTGTCCTTCTGTTGTGAGACCAAAGACAGATTACATGGAGGGTGTGCCAGTTTGAAAATAGTGATAATTGCAGTTTAATTGAAAATGAGGTATTTCAGCTGTCATAAATTGTAGAAGCTGTAAAATGCTTAATTGTTCTGATTTGCTAGAGATGAATGGGAGGATAGTTTTTGTCCAGAAAATTACTGTGTGGATATTTTTTGGAACGTAGTTATACTTTCTATGATCATCTTTTAGATTTGATTGTAAGGTCATGTAAACTAACATACTCAAATTTACATGGGTCCATACCGAATTTTCTGTTAGATCTGTGGAGGTTATTTTTAACTTATTAACACTTATGCTGAGAAACAGTATTTGTGAGTTCCCCAGCCTCAGTAAGAGGAAGCTTTCCACGCAGATTGAGCTTTCAGTGTGCAAAAATGGTGAGTAAAACTCCAGGTGGGCTCCAAGTGGCAGCAGAATTAATTCAGAGGAGGCAGTTTTCACCCAGAGGCATGGAGAGTCCACAGGCTGTATGGAATCTTTTTCTTATTCTTCTTAGGATCTTGTGGCCTCTGTAGTGTACAAAAATGGAGATCCCATAGCTCCTCTAGGCATTGAACATATCCTGGCTCATCAGGGTATCAGCAATTGTCTTAACCAGGGCTTTCCAACTTTGTGGTGTTGCTTGGTTACCATCATTCCCACAACTCTCAAATAAAGCAAAGCAAATGTAAAAAAACCCAACTGGTTTCTATTTATGGGCTAGGCTACTATACAGATCCAAACAAAACAGAATTGTAAATCCTCTACAGCTTCTTTAATGATAATTTTTTTCCTCAAGTATTCCACTTGGCTACTTACAAAGGCTTTCTATTTTAAATATGTTTTTTCAGTATATTGGACTACTAGGATTCTGCACAAACTCATTAAGTTCAGAAGCTGGAATTCTGACTGGAAGCAAGGAATAACAAATAATGGCTTGTGTCGTCGGGCAGTCTTGCTAACTCCAGCTGGGATACTGCCTGTTCAGATACACTTTATGTGCATCCTCAGTTTAGGGCAGGGAAAAGGGCAAAGCTTAGCTTGGAATGTGTTAGGGAATATTTTCTTTAGTAATGATAATAATAAAGAACTGTCATAACCATTTGGCTGAGGATCTCATGTCATTTTGTGAATATTTCTGAATGTAAGTTCAGAAGTCCTCTCCTGCCCTTAGGGGAATAATTTTGGCATGTGGTCTCACGTGTTTCAGGGAAAATTCTCATCTTAAATCCCCTTTGCTGATTTTAACAAAGTATACAGGCACTCTGAGAACTGAATATAGCATAGGTGTCTGTGTAGCTAGTCTGCTATCATCCCTGTTCCACAGAAGAATTCTGCAAAATGAAAAGTATCTTTTTTTTTTTTTTTTGTATCACCTTCAGGCTGAAATAGTTAACAACTGAGACAGCCATTCTATTGATATGTTACAAATGAGTATAAGTTTCTTTTAATGAAGTTAATTCCCAAAATAAGGCTTCTCTGGGAACATGTGGGTGAGTTTCTTGGTGAATGGAGAGCTTTCCATAAATCTACTAGGGTCATTAACAGTGTAGCTAGAGTTGGTTACAGAAACCCTCTTACTGTTTTTGAAAGTGGAGAAAACTCAAATAAATGGAGATATCTGTGAGGCAGCCAGCGATTGAAGAAAAATAGACACATCCAAGTAAAACATTCCCAGCTGTGGAAAAAACTATCCCCATCTATCAGAAGTATGGAAAATGTAGGAAGCAGACAGCAATTCTTGTAGGAAGCAGAACTTCTAAGTGTTGCCTTATGCTCATTGTCTGAGAGTTAGTGCTTTAGTGGGACCGACAACTCAGTCCTTTAACCATTTTGGGTTTCCAGTGGGTCCAGTTGTTCTGACAGTGGGCTTCTAAGAGAGATTTCTCATCCAATGAGATCTTACATGTTTAACTGTGTGGTGTTGAATTTCCAGTGTCATATGGCTTACGTATGTCTCTGTTATGGGTCCATTCCAGCTCCAGTTCTGTCAGTAGGAATTGGATTAGGCCCTTAATGCTTTGGGAGGAAAATGTTGACTGGCATTAAGTTAGGAGGAATAACAGACTGAAATAATGACAAATTACTGTTAGAATAAAGGTGATTACAGACTCTACATGTGGACTTGTTTTAAAAAATGGTATCTATAAAGAGTCTGAGGCCCATCTTGATGCTCTAGTTCATACCAAAGTTCCCACGCAACCAGGAAGAGTTTCATAGGCTAGAAGGACTGGATATTCAAGTCCTTTAAGATGTATAGATCATAGTAAACATCAGAGTTGTTTGTTTTTTAAACCATGCTATTTCATGCTGGCTGAAACTGAAGTGGTGCCAGTTGTATGTCTGATTGCATTGCTGGCTCTCATAGAACAATTTTTCTCCTTGAGAAGACGACACAGCATGCACAGGTCTTCTTCCTCATTGCAGCTGTTCTTCATTTATTGCAGTTCCCTCCTGGACCAGTGTTGAACACGGATCCCCTCCTTTGCCCTACTGTGGTATTGTTATCCCACTTGTGTCACTGGACAGAAATCTGGCATAGGGTGAGAGCTGATCCAATCCTGAAACTTTTATGTGCTTTTTTCCCAATCCTAAAGTCAACAGATTCTTTTGCTATAAAATCTTTGGAAAATATCAGATGAGGACAGTTTTAGTCAGGGAGCTTATGCTGCTTTATAATCATATGCATCTTTTGTTGTAATAAGAAATGCACATTGTAAATGTCAATATTAATTGTCCTCTGAAGGCTGGATCCTGCTGAGTATCCTTAACACTGCATTCCCTGGGTGGAGTTAGAAACTGCAGAGCGCAAAATGGAACATTGTGCGTTAGTTGTAAAGGCAGGCAGAGCTCAGCTTTGGAGGATGTTGTTATTAATTGACTGAATACTGAGATGCAAAACAGGAATCTTGCAACTGTGTTGAAGTGTAGCAGTGATGGACAAGGAGCACCCCTTATTTACTTCAACTACGTCAGAGCTTACAGTCTGCATTGGGCGTAGCATTGAGACTAAATGTCTTAAGGTTTGACTAAGTGTCAAAGACATGGAGGTTTGCTTTCCATGTGCTAACTGAGTGCATTAGCAATTAGGGAAGTGTGATTGACTCACTAGCTAGGCCAAAATAAAAAACCAAAAAAGGTCCAAAAAACCCAAGTGCCAAAATCTTCAACAAAATCTCACTTTTGTGTGTGTGTGTGTACCAGCAGGCTCCAAATAGCTTCTGCACTTGGTCATGTCAGCATTCAACTGAAGATTCCCTGCCTTCTGTCAACTTGCTTCTCACACTAGATGTTCCATCAGTGGCCTCACCAGAGAAATATTCTGGAATGAAAACTAGCCATAGTCCATTGTGTCCTTGTGTTACCAGCATTCATCCTAGCTTGGCATGCCTCTGATTCCAGCAATAAACTTAGCTTTTAATTTTTGAGGGGAAAAAAAACCAAACGAAAATACAAAACCAAAAAAACCCCAAACCCCCAAACCCAAACTATTCTTAACATTAAATGTGGAAGTAACAGGTAGAGACACTAGAATTAAATGTGAGCATTGGACCCTGTAAGCTAGCAGAACTGAAGTCTTCCGCTCTTCCTTATGGTAGTCTTTTGTTGAGCTTGTGAATATGTAGTGTCGAATTCAGTTCAATGTTCGGCCCTGCAAATTCTCTCTGCTTGTATGCAGGCTACTGCAGGCACGATCTCATGGCTTCTGCTTAAATTTGGAGTTGTGTTGGATGATAGCTATGTTTTAAGTTGGGGTTTTTTATTTAGGACTGGAAGACTTTATTTTACTGCTGGCTCCCACAAAGACAAGAGCTGATTTAGACACAGTCAAATAACTTTCAGTTCATTTCAGTGCTAATCTTTGTCACTGGGCTATACTTAACGCTGTATTTTGGACTGTGTTTAGGATATGTACTCAGGAATGGAGGGATTGAAGGTTATGTTTACTGTTAAGATCTAGAAGGCTCATAGGTTTACAGTGGAATTAGCAGAGTGCAGTGTTTAGTTTTTTGATCTCTTCTGTGTGACAGGTGTATTGTGAAACCTTAGGTTAAGGTTGGGGTCAGGGCTAGGTATCAAAAGAGAAATGGTCAAAGAGCTTGTTTTACTCTTCCAAAGAGTAAAGAAGGTTCGTATAGGATAAGGACTCCTGTCCGGAGTGTTATATAGCTCATGCTATGCTTTGATTCTGCTCTTTAGGTTCGTTAAGGCCTGCATCTCTATGAATAGCCATTGTGATCTAGATTTAATCTTAGAATCTGTTTTTAGTGCTTGTATGTGTCATGTGACACATTAGGATTAGGGAACTGTTAAAAAGGTCAGAGCTCAAGATGGGGAGGGATTTAGGTGTTTGGTTTATTTGTGTGTTCTCCAGGGCTGTAGAGCTGTGATGAGCACTGATTCCTGCTGCTTTTTTTTTTGGGCTTGTGTTAGTTTTGGTGCAGTTGTTTGTCACTGAGCTCTGTTTGATCTGAGTTTTGGGGATGTGATGTCTGAATCTCTGCTTCTTTTCTCTTCATACCCTGCAGTGGGGGACAGTGGGTTGAAGGTTCTGAGAGGGTGTTTCATGTCATCTCCACACCCATGGCCTTCATCAGGCACAGATCTGCCACAGAGGGGTATGGGCCACTGTGTTTAAAGTCTGTATTCTTATCTGCAGAGTCACAGCATGCTTTCCTATTTCAGGGTCTTTTTTGTATGAAAATAAAAATCACTTTAAGAATTGACCTTTCATTATGATGGGAAATTACTTTAGACATTTGCAGACGTTAAGCAACAGTATTTTCTTTGATAATACAGAAGTGAAATAAGTTTCCATTTAAGTGTTGTACCTTTCCTATTGATTTCCTTTCTCCTCCCTTGAGTCATTATTCCCTGCTTAATGTTTTCTTTCATAATATCCCGTGGAACATTGAGTAAGGACAAAATGGTGAGTTGGGAAGGTAATCAAATTATGGAGAGGTGTTCCATAAGAATCCATTTATTTTTTTCAAGGTATTACATCTCACTTGGTCAAACTTGATAGATGTGGTATTGTTTGGAAAGAACAAACCTTTACAACATCCAATAAAAGTTTTTTTTTTTTTTTTTTAATTTTTGGTTTTACGTATGTTATATAGCTGTCTTGGTTATCTGCTTTTTTACTTTCAGTCATGCAAAACAAAAACTTTTGACTTCAATTTTTTGCTTGTGTTCCTTTGTCCTTTAAAATAGTCTTTAGTAGTAGCAGCCCTCAAAGTACAAGAATTACAATTCTAACTTGAATAATTTCATACTGGTGACCATATCATACCTGAGACCATATCAAGAAATAGGATTCTGAGGTTACCTGTCACTTTGGTCTTCAATATTTCATGAAGTTCAAGAGGACAAAAATTGTCAAAAGAACTCACTTAGCGGACAAAAAAAAAATATTTTTTTAAGTTGTAAAACTCTTCCCATTGATTTTTCAGTTTTTAATTTCCCACTGAAGTTGGAGAGGAATCTCTCCCACAACTTGGGTTGAAGATGATCAAAACTGGGGTTTAGCAGATGGTGTGTTATGCAGGAAAAAAGCAGAATCAGTAGGGTGCCTCAGTACAATAATGTGCATGATATGATTTGTTCCATTTAAATCCTAAAAATACCACCTGTGGACTACAGACATTACTGGAAGTAGTTAGATGCCCGTATGTTGACATAAGAAATGCAGTAACTATTAGGAATGTTGCTGTCTTTCTTGGTCTCAATTCAGGTGCTCACTAGACAAAAGGGATGCACAGCATCTCCCTCATTCTCAGCCCTTCCCTGTGTCCCTTTGAAGGGAATGAATAGCCAAGTCTTGCCCTTGCTTGCAGCAAAGAACAAAGCACTGGTAGGGCCATTGCATAGACCTCTTCCTGAGCTCTTGGTTAGGGTATTCAGCCCAAAGGCATGGAAGTGGGTATGCTTCCCTCACCAGGTTTCCAGCCCCTCTATTCATATCGTGGATCTGTGCCTGTTGTATAGATTCCAACACTCAGAAGTGCTCTTTAACACTGTGACATGTGTGAGTACTTGTATTTCTTCATTGAAGCATCACGTTTTAAATTGCTCCATTCATTCCTTTGATTTTGAACATAACTGTGACTCAGCAAGCCATGCAGAAATGTATGTTTAGATTGCAATGGACTTTGGGACCTAAGCTGTGAGAGCCTTTGTTGCGGGAGCATTTGCTAGGTGAAGTGCTTCAGGGAACACCTGGCTGTTTCAGATGCAGAAGCAATTAAGAACTTTCTGCCTTGCTTTGAAATAAAACCTGTGATTCTGACAGGACTTTTGCACTCTAAAACTTCACTTTGGCTTTGGCAAAACTTATAGCTTCAGTAAGGATAAAATGTATGAAATAGGACAGCAGTCACACACTTCAGTCTGTTACAGAGTGTGAGTATTTTGTAATACAGAAGGAAAAATAAGTCTGCAAAGGCAATCCAGTTGTAGTGGCTTAGTAGAGGCTGATTTCAGCAGTCAGGATGTTCAGAAATGTCATGTTATACTTTTAGGGTTAGCTGAGGGACTGCTGAACCAATCTTATTCCAAAGCAAACAAGGACCAGTACGCAACTTGCTTAAGTAGCACCTAGAAAGGAATAATTCCTATCTGTTATGCATGGTTAAATCATAGACCAGCTCATGACTGCCTTCTTGCAACTGCAGAAGAGAGTACAATTCTTAGTTATTACTTTTTTTTTTCCCACTTCCTGCTAATGAAATTGGAAAATCAGTTTCCATTCATCTGTGTATGGACATAGACAGGACTCAGCTGTCCATGTGGTTGCATGTCTTTTAACTTTGGGGAGAATTGCTCTGAAATTTATATGCAAATCGGCAAAGGCCTTGTGCTGGTGTCACTCTTTGGGCTTCCCTGTGTTTCAGCTGAGTTAGTATTCTTGAGATAATGATGTTGCTTATTGGAGAATGACCACATGAAACTGCACTGGTGCTGCTCAGAGGGATTTGATTAGTAACTGGTGAGTTACTGTAACTTGCACCTACAGCCCTCTTGTGTTAATGGATAGAATGGTTCGCGTCACTTAAGGTTTATCTTTCTGCATGTCCCAATGCGCTGGCTAGTTTAAAATATGAGTTAGTTTTAAAAACTAGTTTGTTTTAGCTAGGAGAATTGTACGTGTCATCAGGAATGGGGCTAACAACAAGGCTTAGGTAATTGCCTAAGCTCACATGGCAGTGAAGGTAAGCCCTGTAAAAACTGGTAAGGGCATCTATCAGCACCCCCACGTGTTGACCAGTGCAGTAAGGGGATGAGGGATAATTTTTCACGAAAGTCTTCTATAAGGAGAGAGCAGTAAAGTAGGTCAAAAGTAAATTAACTAATTACTTTCTTTTTAACTTCCAGCTGTTTTTGCAGGAGATAGTCTGTTGGAGAAGATAGAAAAATAAGAACAGAAACTGGAGTCATTCACAGTGGTAAGATGCCTTTTTATATCTCTTTTTGCTATTCATTGTGACCGGCATGTGACCAGTTAAGTTCAAAACTTTTAAGTCACACTTTCAACCTACACTTTACAACTGACTTCATCAGGTTTCTTGAGCTATTCTGCTAAAGCTGATCATACTGCCACATGCCACAGTGATCACAGAAAAAAAAAAAAAGACAAATACAACAATTAGTAAAATGGTACTTTCTAAATTCCTTACTGTGTAGCTTTGACTTCTTACAAAGACACAAATTAGTGGGTAAGTGTGCCCGCTTTCACATTGCGCATGTGTGTAATGGATAACAAATAGGAAGGTACTTTGTTTACAGGTCTATCAGTGCAGGACCAAGAAGCCAGGAACTTTGGGGGCTTCTTTCACCAGGGCAGTGCAGCCTATTTGCACATCTCGGATGCTGCTTTGGTTTCTGTTCTGTCTGCAGAGTCTGTCTTTCACCATTCCAGATAAATTTCTTAGCTTTTTCTTCTTTCTCTCTGTCATTAAGTTGATCAGCTCATCCTATATTGTCATACTGCTTCTCCTCATCCTCTTTTTGATTGTTCGAACCACTATGAAGATGTATCATGGTTTGCAACTGAAAGTTCTGCTGAACTGGTATTCTGAAATCATCTCACACTAAGTATAGTCCAAGGTGATCTTCAGAGAATGGTGGGAAAGGGCAGCTTCACAGTAATTAAAAAAAAAAAAAAAAAAAAAAGAATTAGATAAACCTATAGACTACAAAACTGAGAAATGGGGTCTCTGCAATTGCCTCAGTTCAGAGGTGGTCTGAACTCAATGTTTTCTGTCACTTGTTTTGAAGAAAATATTTGTTTAAACGTATCCAGTAATTCCTTTTGCTGTTGTGTCTGAAAGTAGGCAATTTCTCTCTGTCCAGCATGTTACAAAAGCATAAGCTCAGTCTGTTCAAAGCCTTAGTGTAATAAATTGGCTAATGACCTCATAATTCTGTGTAATTCTAATGGGGATGACCATTTTTTCAAATGGCTTTAAGATTCTCCAGTTTATTTGCAGCTTAGGATGTCTGGATTGTGTTCCCTATGAATAGCTTCCTGAGAAATCTCCAGTGAATCACTTCATGTCTCAATTTTATATCTGTAAAATGAGATAACAATACTCCTGCACTTGAGCATGGGTGTCAGGATGATAAATAGATTATGTATTGAGGTTTGTGAAATGCTGAGACATTATAATAAATAGGCAGAAGAAAGACTCATTTGCACATCTTATTCACTGCACGCACCCTGTTTCTTTGGTGGAGGGTAGTTACACTGTTTCTTAAGGATTTCCTTTGCGCTTGAAACTTTTTTTACACAGAGTTGCTACATGGCAAAATTCCAAAGGTTTTGGTGGTGGAAGGTTTACAGGGAGTGGCTGAGTAGAATCAATCTGTTAGTTAATAGTTTAGCACACTGAACTCGGGAGCAGTGAGCTGTGTGACTTCCTCAAAGGAAAGAAGAAAAAGATACGGATGCCCAAAGTGGTTCTTACACATCTGCTGATCCCAAGTGTGGCCAAGTGCATGATGAAATATTACTTGTCTGGCTATGAGCTCTATTTACTACAACTAAGTGAATCATCGGATCAGTTCTTGACCAGACCTTGAGCTGTCAGAAACAGATGGCCTGCCTAGAGAGCAAGATACTTTGGAAGCATCTCCACACTTGTCAGCAATGTTACACAGCACAGGGATTTCTCAGAAGAGCAGTGCTGGCATTCAGTGATGTCAGTGAAAAGATGGTAGTTTTTCAGCTGTACTTGGTCTTCCACATCAGTATAATGTCTTGTGGCTCTGAAAATAGGGAAATTGTTGCTGGCTTGTTAGTGAAGGTCCAAATTTGTGAACCAGATCATGTACTTGGAGGGGCAGTAGCAGAGAAGTCACTAAAGTCCTCAGACTTGTAAAGGGCTGGTTTTCCATCTCTGGGAAACCTTCAGGTTGCTATTAAAAGATGACTAGTGTGTATAAATGTTCTTCCTGGAAATAAGGCCAAAATTTTTAATCAGCTCTAAAAATCTTTCCCTATAGTCTCTCTCCACTTCTCTACCCATCAGTAAAGTTATAATAAATGCTTCCACAGACTGTAGAGTTGTACTGAGGATTATACTCAGCTCAGATATTTGGATGTAACATGCCATTCAAATATCTACAGAAATAATAAAATATTGTAGACATGGAATATTGGGGCAAGTTCTACATTGGAATCTGAGAAAAGTATAGTACACCAGTCTGGAATGGGTTTTCTGTATGACTTGCTGTGGTGGGTTTACCCTGGCCAGCAGCCAGGCACCCACACAGCTGCTTGCTCACTCCCCTCACCAGCTCTCCACAGTGGGACAGGGGGAGAAAGTAGGAAGAACAAAATCAAGACAATTCTTGAGATAAAAGCAGCTTAATAGGTGAAGAAAGGGGGGGGGGGCAAACAAGCACAGCAAAGGAGATGGCACACCACCTCCCACAGGCGGACCAATGCCCAGCCAGTCTCCAAACAGCTACCTTGGAAACAAAAAAACCATCTTTTTCTTCCTCTACCCAAGTTTTTATTTCTGAGCTTGAGGATACCTGGTACGGAATATCCCTTTGGCCAGTCTGGGTCAGCTGTCCCAGCTGTGTCCCCTCCCAGCCTCTTGCCCACCCTCAGCCTACTGGCTGTGGAGGTGTAGTGGGAAACAGAGAAGGCCTTGACACTGTGCAAGCACAGCTCAGCAGCAGCCAAAACAGTGATGTGTTATCAGCACTGTTGGAGCCACAGATCCAAAACACAGCACCATATGGGCTGCTATGAAGAAAGTTAACTCCATCCCAGTCAGACTCAGTACACTTACTTTTAAAGTAGTACTAAAAAGAGAATCATCAGAAGAACAAAATCCTTTTGTAAGATCTTAAGAACAGAGCTTTCTTGATTAAAAATGTTTTCTTGCATGTGCAGATGTGACATTTTCATTAGTATCATGGGCATTTCTGAAACAGTTCAAAAAGACCCTAAGTATGTGCTGAAGTTCATTTTTCTCTGAAAAATTTATCAAAACATCTGTTCAGGTTTCATGGAATTCAGTAGCACTTAAGTGCTTTTCTGAATAGGGACTGCATGTTCAAGCTGACTCTATCCTGCAAGAGCAATTCTGAAGAAAGGTCTGATGTTCACACTGGGCAAATTATTACAGAACTACCCATTTCTGAGATTACCTATAGATGCATCTTGTTACTGTCTGTATAAATATGTAATTTTGTGCCTTAAAAAAATCAAATCTACAAGTTTTCTGAGATGGAATTGTCTGCATTTATCATGAGACTGGACAGATAAAATGCTTTCAAAATTAAAACATTAAGAATTAGAATTATGTGATTATCCTAGGAAACTGAAAAACAAAAAAAAAAAAAAGAAAAGATCTGAAGTAGGAATGAAATCTTAGTTCACTTCTGAAAAAAAATTTAGTGAATCACTTTACTGTCAGTGTCCCTGTTCTTCCCTGCAACACTTTATTTTTGATCATGTATGCTGCTCTTGATGAAAAATAACTGGCAGCTGTGTGATGCGAAGAGCTCAAGTTTATAATTCAGATTAGATTTTACTGATCACTTTGATCAATATCAAACTCTGAAACTGAAAGCAGGTTGAGCTTTCACAGAATTTTCTGAGGACATCATCGAGGTTACAAGAGACTCTTGAGTTCTTGAAGAGATTCTTTATTTTTAGGATGTTTGGACTGCTCTGTTGTTACTGCTGGCCCTTCTTTATTCCACTTCTGTTAATATTAAGATGGATAAGCATTTGTTCCTGGTGGTTTAAAGCATCACGGAGGCTTTGATGAATGTATAGCAGTGTGACCGGTCTGAATGTAAGAGTTTGAGGTGGCCATCTTCAAATCTCTTACTGGATTCGTCAGTGGATGCTGTCCAATTCCAGGAGAGAGATGACATGATGGGATTTGGTTGGTCACACAGTAAGCACAGTGAAGCTGAAACTTCAATGTCTCCATAAAAGGTATTATGCAATTTCTCATGGCTTTTCAATACTGAAGCACTCATTTGAATGAACGTTTCCTTGAATGGTGGGGAAGAGTGAACATATTCATAAAAAAAATAGCCTACAGTGAAAGCAGGACAGAACTGCCCCCCTCCAGTATGTTCTGAAATGGTTCACGCTGTAAAGGTTCATGATCAGAGCAAGTAGTTTTTCTTTCCTAGTGATAGCTTACATTTTTGTTTTCTCTATGGAGCATGCACTTGGAGTAGGTTGGAAGAATTGTGGATATCTTTATCCTCAGCAGCAGAGGAACAAACACCGTTTCTGAGAGCAGTAGGATGGAGTGTGTGTTCTGCTAGAATGGAGGACCAAGGCAGTAATTTGTGCCCTGTCCAAAAGCAGGGTGTATGTGGGGATAAAGTGGTGAAAGAGTTCTTGTATTTTTCCTCCAACTGCACAGTTCAGGCAGTTTTAAAAGAGCCAAAGCATTCCCTGTTTGCTGTGCTCTGATTCTGACTAGACTGTCTGGTCTCAGTTAATGAGCAGAACCCCTGGAAAAATAACGATGGATAAAGTTCAGCTCTTGGAACAACTCTACCTGTGTCAATATTCTTGGGAACTCTGCATATTTAAGGAAGACAGCCAGTGGAGCTGAATCTCATCCTGTATAAATTGCTTCTCATACATGGGTCTTTTTTTTTCTTTTTTTTTTTTTCATTGTTGGAGAGGAGAGTCCAAATATTGAGCAAAAATCTTTGGTTCTGTGGATGCCAGTGACAGACCTCTGTTAACCACAGAATCTAGTCGCAGCTCACATCCGCTGCCTGCAGAGCCAGCCCTGCGCATTCTGGTATGTGGCTAAATTGGAGACGTGAATTTGTGGCAGTCCTGACTGCATGGTTTTGTCTATAGTAAGAAATCTGTACGAATGACTGCCACAACTGCTCTTTGTGAATGAAGATGATAACTTTGTGCATGACTTCATGAAAATATAGTCAGACACTTTAAAAAAGACTAGCTGTTCAGGAAGCACCTTTGCCTTTACTTGGGGTGGCTCTAGAAGAGTGAAGGAAAGGCATGACTGATACAGGGCCTTACTTGATAATAAACACTGTGGTCAGCTCTTCTGTGACTGCAGAAGCCACAGTAACTTCCTGCTTTGATAAGCTGAACTTTGCTTATCCTAAGTTTTGCTGTGATTTGGGCTCTCTGGGGAAGGATAACTGGCTCATAGGGAATTCGATTAATTTTTTGGAGAAGCCTTGTTCAGCAGATGTTTGAGAAATGTTTCAGTTATGATGAAGTAATTCCACCCGTCCCAACAAAACCCCTGTTTGATTGGAAAATTCCTACCCAGCCCAGTTTATTGTCTGACAGTTCTTACTGCTTACAGGATGGTTAGAGCAAGGTGAGATACTGAGAATTTGGCTTGCTTGGTGTGGTAATTCTGTTAACTGGCACCGCTTCTTTCATAGTGCCTACATGCAATATATAGGAGCTGGTAAGTGCTATTGTAATGTTGCTAATTAACAGCAGTGGGAAAAGAGATTTAGCAGTTAGGGCAATTCTGAAGTTCCTATACTAAACATGCTTTTCTGTGCACTTATCTGAAATGTGATGGTATCCATGTTTGCCCACGAAATGTGGGTATGGCATCCTTTAGCACACTGACAGTTTCAACAGGTAGGGCGTTGCTGGTAACTGCAAATGGGAGCTTGATTTGATGCTTTTGAACACTGGATTCTGTGGAGCAAATAGTAAGTTACTATACATACCTACAAAGCTATGTTGAATATTTCTTTGCAGAAATTCTGGACAGATGCAAAGTAAAGGTCTGTGTAATGTGCCACAGATTTTATCAGTTCATGGATTGCGGCATACCAAAGATCGCCTCCAGTGAACCGGCAAAAACAGATGAGCTGAGAAATGCTCTAGAGTATGTATCTGTGCTGTACAGTTTGACTGATCTTACCTGCCTTTGAGAAAAGCACCCTGAAAATAAAACATACATTTATTTTCTTTCAAATGTTCCTCAACAGATGAACAAAATACCTTCTTTTTATTCTGTTGATAAAATGACGCTATTTGCTGTCCACGTGTCGCATTAATTACCATGACTAGTCAAACAGCTTGCTTTATCAGGATTGCCCTTGCCAAGATAAGAAATCTAATTTTTTTAAAAAGCTACTTATATACCTGGCTAAACAAGGGCCTCAGTTCATGCACGTCAGGCAACACTTCATATGCTATTGACCTTTGGATGCAGAAAAGTTTTCTGGCATTGTCTTCTGACTATTGGGGTGGGAGTGGGAGGGGAGACTGGTTAAGGTGTCTTTGTGTATTTTTGGCAGTACACAGCATGTGTTGATCTGACTGTACTTTTACAATTAACTTTTATGTACCTGGGTAGTGTGGGTTTTAGCTGAAGAGAAAAATTGGCCTCTTGGTTTTTTTTTTTCTCTCTAAAAAAGTGCAGTTCAAAGTCCAGTAAATACTGTAATAGCCACTTATTTTAATGTATAATAGCAATTAGGTTGAAGGACTGTATGAATAATAAGTAATTATAGGTTAACTTATTTATATGCTGCTGTTGTTGTTTCCAGGAATACCTTTCATTAACATAGGAAATCAACGTTTTCCTTGGGGGTAAGAAGGTGGGGGAGGAGAGGAAGGCTACCATTTGTTGTAAATCTAGGAATACCAGAATGTCAGTGTATTGCCTCCAATGCAGTATGTGACTGTATGGGTACTGTTAACATGGGAATACTGCTGGGCCTGTGTCTGTTTATTGTGGGTATACATCAGGTCATTTTAATAGAGGAACTTGTAAGCATTTTTTTAGAGTTATGTACGTACATTTTGTATGTGTGCATGTACATATACGTATATATAAAAATTTAAAATACTGTTCAAGGAAATACTTGTATCTTCTTCAAAGGACCTATATGGGGTGACTTGGTCTTAGGAAACGAAAGGCTGCATTTAATTTCAGTGTTCAGTTTTGGAAGGTTCAGACTGCTCTGGCACATTTAAATCAAGTACTTACCTTCAAGCATACGCATAACCTCACTGACTCATAAAGTATACTTACATATGCTTTGAACATACGTTAGTCACCTGAGGCCTAGCTGCATTAAGGCTTCTTTAGGTCTGTCTCGCCTCCAGTTGAGCTTCTGGCTTTATCAGTTTTCATCAAAAGCACTTTACTTCAGGGAGCTCTTTCGAGCTCTGGTAAAGTTCTTCCCTTCCCCAAGCTCACTATAAACCTGCCAACTCGTCATCATGAGTGCGGTGCTTCCCTGTGTGCTTGGCCAGGGCAGCTCTGGGGACTGTGTTCAAAATGCCACTGCCCAGAGGCTCCTTCTCTATGCCTGCAGCCAGGGCAGGGGGCTGTGCTGGGGGGCTCTGCTGTCCTGTCCTGTGGGACCAGCAAGCAGCTGGTTAAAGTCTGTGTAGCTCCTTGAATTCAAAGGAGTTGCTCCAACCTGTACTTGCTGAGAATCAGCCCTGCACATCTAGCAATGGTAAACTGGCTCTTCAAATATGTCTGAGCGAGAAGGAAAGACAGTGCGGACTTAAAACGCTTAATAGAAAGGAGGCTGAAATGCGACTAGCTCCAGGACTTTCTTTGAACTTGAGATTTATTCCAAGATTATGAGGATTTACTATAGCAATTACACAGTACCAGTCTGCTGGTAGAAGTTTGATTCCTTGTGATAATTTTATTTCTCAACATCTAAAACAAGTGTGAATTTGAACACTTCATGACATTCACTTTTGTCCCTCTGTTCTTACGGTTCAGAGAATCCACTGCGATTGAGGCAAGGTATACTACTACATTACATACTTTGCTGTTAGCATTCCCATGCCGTACTCTTCTAGCAGGCCACGCTGGGCAACCACAGAAGCAAATTAACTGACACTGTCTCTTGGCATGCTATTCTGAGCTGAAATAGGAGCCAACGTAAATGACTTTTAATGACTCAAGCCTCTGGCAAGAATGACTTGGAAGATAATACCTAGTTTGTGAAAACTGGAAGTTAACCTTTTGTTTGTTTGTTTTGCAGGGGTTCATGCAAATGTTGAATTTGAGTAGATTGTATTTTACTATTTCAGTGCTCTTTATTGGTATGTTTGGCAAGATTCCTTCAGGCACTTGAGGAAGAGCAAGACTGTAATGTTTATTTTGGCAAGCATTGCTGTGGAAAGTGAGCTTTCTCAGTCTGAAATTTTCGTTCCAGATCCCCCATCCCTCCCTCTTGCATATCAGAGAGGACCATTTTACTGGCTGCATAGCTGAATCCAACTATTCTGAATTGGGCTCAGCTCTATTAGTGATATATATGCAGTAAACCTGGGAATTTTGGACATCTTCAGTTTATGCTGAATCAGTGTGATGCTGTTCAGATGCTCCTCTAGCATGCCAGCCAGCGGAACATAGGCTATAGGCCCTCAGCAGTGATTCTGTTGCAGTGTGGGGAGGGTGTAGAGACCTTGAGTGCAGTCCCTAAAGTGGAGAGCATCAGGAGCCAACCAAGTTGCTACTTTATCCTGAGCAGCCACTGGTAATTGTGATATTGATGGAGTGGTGCTGGGATTCTTGCCTTTGGACCTCTGGAGTGAGGAAATGCCTTTGCTGGCTCTTAACTGGTTCTGGGAAACTAATAGATAGTTTTGAGGCGAAGACGAAAAGTATTTAGAGAAATTCCCCTTCTCCTCTTAAGAATGGCCCAGGGGTTAAAGCACACTTCTTAGTATAGCAGGAGGCTGGTTTGAAACAGGCACTAGATCTTGGTGTCTGTAGGCTGGAGACATTCCCTTGTCACTGGGCTGCTGGGATGAGGTTTTTTCCAGTCTCTTCCATTTGAGTGGTTTCATTTTGTTTAAGTAAACATTTATCGGATGGATTTATGGAACAGGACTCCTCATTCTTTCAGAAGTTCTGATTTTAATGAATTGATGATTTCCTACTCTGAAATGAAAAATTGTTGGGAGACTTCCTGGCTTATCTTATTTCAGGGTTTTAGTTGTTTTGGGTTTTTTTGTAGTTCATTATAGCTTCTTAATGTGGAGTAGAGTTTCAGTGCCATTGGTGAGTGTTTCCTTCTTAGGTAAAAGGGTGGTATAAATTGTATGGGTCAAAAAGAAGAGTGGTGGGAAGCACTGCCACCTCAGTTTTGAACTAAATGTGCATTCGACCACCCACATCCTTTCAGCAACATACTTGATAGCTGTTCAGGTCAACTCAGATCATGTACCTCAGCAAGGACACAAAACCAAATGGACAGGGAGTTCAAACACATGATGATATGTATACTGATCAAGGTAGGAAACTGTTGGTTTCAGATTACTGGCTGCTTCAAATGGAAACAGTCGTGCAGCTTTAGAGAGGGTCTGGCTTGAAAAAAATGTTTGGCTACTAATCAGTATGAGAAAGAGGATGAGAGGAATTTTCAGAGGTTGTGCCTAAGTCACTTGGCTGTTTGCTAGGAAACAGCTCTTATATCGTGTAAATACCCTTTCATGGAAAAGGCCTGGTACTGTGCAACAAGACTCCCTTCCAGCAATTTGACATTTTTTGAATTAATTCCTAGTTTTTGTTTAAGAAACATACAGTACATGTGTTTTCGGGATGTTTTTCAGTGTTTAGAATGCTATTTATTTTTTTAAATAATTGTTTATTGTTTTATTTTCAAATTTATTTTACTTAAAGTATAATTGTTTCATAAAGCATTTTATTATATTTGTAGTTTCCACTCACTGAACTACTACTGAACTGGCTAGAATGTGTTCTTAGAACACTCCAAGTTAACTAAACTTTTGGTGTCCGGTGTTTAGCAAGGACTTTATTAGCTTTTCCATAGTAGGATATTTCATGACTTCATAAAGTTTGAACACCTCTTCATCCTTACTATCTCTTCTGAACAAAGATGGAGGGTGGGAGATTGATCTGCCTTGTAGCTTTATCTCTGTTTTTGCCAACAGTATGATACAGTCTTTTTTTGTTTTTAATTTATGATATCATTAGAACTACCATGATTGAATTTAAATGCAATTTAATACAAGTTTGTCAAACAGCAGAGAAGAGAAGGTGATCAGTAGTGAGAACTTTGCAGGTCTCTGGACTTGTAGTCGCTTGCCCACCATGCAAAGACATTGGGGATCACTCATCCTAAGCTCATTGCCACCCTGGAGTAGTTGACTGCCATCCTCTGGACTCAGTAAATTGATCATAACAGGCCACACAAAATTAGTCGTCTTTGGATTTTTGTATTGTGTGTATTTTTAATGCACAGATGCAGAATGGGAGGTAATGAATGAAAGATCTTTTTGTGGATGGAAGCCAAGTAGTCATCAAAGGAAGGAGTAGTGTTCGTATCGCATGGAAGCAAATAATTGTTTACTAACTATGTTAAGTACAGAAGGTGTAAGAATGTATGTGTATTGCAATGGAATATATGTATGTATCATTAGAAGAAAAACAACTTTATTCCAGTAAAAGGGTTGGTGGACAGGAGAAATTAATGTGTTTTGTAGTGAAACTTAATGATGCTGTGATGATTCTTTGGCAGACAGTAAAACATGGGTGCGTATATATACCTTGGCTCACGGGTTGTCACAGAACAACTTAGTGGAAGTAGGATTTCTGGGTATGTGTAATGTGCCTGCCTCTCTCTCTATATATATATATCAGCAGTTACAGAATATCTACTTGATACTGGTACCCATCTGTTGCAACATGGATACATTGCTCTACGCAGGACTTGCATGTGTCCCCTTCTGTGGCCCGATTCTTCGTTGCAACAATTTTCTGTAATTAATGCAGGGCTGGCCTTCTGTCAATGTTGGGATTCAGATGTCTCATACGGCAGACTTCTTAGTTGTTTCATTACAAATATGGTAAGAGCAGGGACCACATTTTGCAATGGGAAAATGCAAGGAGGTGGCAGAGGTGGCTTTAGAATTCAGCCTGAAGCATTAGTAAAAAGAAAAGTAATTTCTAATGTTTGGTATTCTTGAGCACATTAGGCTAAACTTCCTGAACGAATTGCTTAAAAGTGCAAGAAAAGATGAACAAAATGTTACCACTTACTTTTTTTATCATTATTGGAAATGAGGGCATATATTTTGCAGTTGTCTTGGTTTGGCTGTTCTCCTGAATTTTCTGCCCTTGTGAGCCAGAGGCTATGAGAATCACTTTGATTTATTTCACTGCAGTGTAATGCCACTTACACTGTATTTAAGCTTGAACAGTATTTGCTGTGTAAAGGCTGATTCTGAAGCTACCAAAATCTATACTTTCTTAGTTTTCGGTTTGTTTGTTTGTTTGTTATTTTTTAAATTGGTCTCCATTGCTCAGATGCAGGATGGTGTTAATGGCCTAAATATAAGCAACTGGTTTGGATCCTTCTCAGCCCAAGGTATATTCTACAAAGTTAGTGGATTCTTATACTTGCACATCTCTGGGATGGCAACTCTGGTGGTAACTGTCACGTGGTGTCAGTCACTTGGCATGAATGAGCATCAGCTAGTCCAGTGACACTCACTGATCTTTTGGGGGTGTCACACTGAAACTTGTGTTAAAGAAGAGCTTAGCTAGGATAGGATGGACCCAGCATTCAAAGACTGTACAACAAGAAGGTTTGCAAGCAGCCTTTGCTGTAGTAACAAGGGTGTGTTGTTGCCTGTGGACCAATGATAGGAAATAACATCCAGAATGTTTTGTGATGTCCGTATCAAAAGATACAATCATATCACTAAATACTTGTAAGCTGTTTGGATTAAATATTAATGGAGTTTGGGGTAGATGCCAGTCAAGTAGCTTTCTTCTGACCCTCTCTCAAACTGACTTTGATAAGGGCTGGAACATTCCTCTGCAGGACTCCCTTATAGCGGGGGATGCAGCACCATGTGCATGGAGGACCTAAGGATCCATCGCACACCACATCACGCTCTTTCCAGAGGGAAAGCGCAGATGCTTGTGGAGCCTACATATGTAGTGGCCTGGCTTTGCTCACACACTGGGACTGGGAAGTGAGCTAGCTGACAGGAGAGGGAAAGCACAGGCTCTCCCCCGTTATATTAATGGCACCATCTCTGCTTAGGATGAGGAGAGCAGAAAAAGACCAAAGAGCAATGTGGTATATCTGAATGAGGTACAGGACTTACTTGTGCCTAACCATTTTGTTGTGACACTGGTTGGACACCACAGTGTTACTGTGATACCTGCTTAGAACCATTCCTGCCCTTGGCAGAAATCTGAGGAGGACAGGAGACAAACTTCAAAGGACGCTGACCCAGGTGCTAAGGACTGTCCTTCCTCTCATATCCCACTCTTACCTCTGTCCCTTTTCTCTTTATAGAAGATAGGTCCATGGTCTCTCAGGTATGAATTTTCATGGTGTTAAATAACACAACTGAGTTCCTGATGCACCACTGAATATTTTCCAAACTTTTATGCCTTACTGCCTGTTTTCAAGCAAGCAATCTGCAAGGCTGTAGTATCTGTGAGACATCTGCTTCTTTCTCAGATTGTAGTGTCAATCATTTCAGAAATCCTCGAGGAGGAGGTGATAAACAATGGGGGAGCATAAGCCTCTTTTCTGTAGGAATCCAGACCTACATGTGGAATCAGTGAGACGTCTTATTTCCTGCATCCTGTTTCTGACCCTGCAGCCGGTAGGTTTCAGGCAGTGTGGTGACCATCAGGGAATCAGACTGCATTAGCTGAGCAGAAGGGAGAATGCAGAGGCAACTGCTGCGTTCTGTGGTTGAGACAAGCGTGACCGGGGACGGTAGTGGAACTGGGCTCTGGAAATGGAGGATATTCTGGAATGTGTATGTACTCACGTACATATGTTTATGCATGCCTTTAAAGAAAAGGATACTAAAGGCCTGGGATATCATCAAACTTACCCCGAGGCACTTAACCAGCCTGAAGTGGCTAATCTCAGGAAATACAAAGTGACGGTGTGTACCATTTCTGGATACAATCTTTAGAAAGGTGTAAAACAGTACTGGAAAAATAGCAGTTTTGTATTAATTACACTTTATGTTGGTTTTACTAAACGTGTTCATTTATAATGACACAGAAGACTAAAAGGACAGCTAGGATGACACTTGTTAATATGTCCTAGATGCTCTTGACACTGGTTATGTTTATGCATTTATTTTTAATTATTATATTTATCTTTAGACAATAGACTATAGCAAATAGAAAATCATACCTGTTGCTAATCTCAAGATAGTGAAGACAATTGTCTAAATCTCTTGCTATCTCTAGTAGTTTTGCAGCTACAGTGGCAGGGCTTTGTGCACAACTAAGGATGCTAATTTTTGTAACTAACAATCGTATGCACGCTAATATTTGGCCTTTGACCTAATAAGGTAGTTTTTTCTTCTGCTATTTAAATAAAATCTGAGTGAAGACCAGAAGAATTCCTTTCTGAAATACTTGAATTTTGGAATCACAGTCCTGCAGTTTTGTCAGTCTTTCTGATAGAAAAATGATAACTTAAAACCGCATCAGAAAAAGTGTGTTCATCCCCACCTTCATCTGCAATGCTCTGGTAGGATCTCTTTATAATAAAAGTCAGTCAAATGTGGAATGGAGGCTATGTGTCTCTGATTCTGCTGGGTTTGTCTTTACCTAGGGCATATGGAAGTCTGCAGGCAAGGCAGTGTAATATAATACACATGGATAGATAGGAATCCCATTTAAAAATGAGCTATAATTCTGTAGAGGAAGTAGAAGTGCAGAAGATGAAAGCATAGTGCAGGCTGCTACAATCTCATTAGATACATGAAGTTTACATCTTATTTTTTGAAGTTGACTCTAAAATTGTAATTGCTTTGTTCCTCCTGTACCTTGCATGTTAGCTTTTTGGAGCTTGGGGATTTTGAACTATTTGGCAATGAATAAATGATCCTTAACTAAAAATAAAAAACAAAAAAAAATCCACATTCTAGCATTGATCTACTTTACGAACATATTTGAGTGACAAAATTGTAAACTCCAGTTGCTCTGTTAACAGAGAAAGCTTACTCAGTGACTGTGTATAGTCTTGCTTAGTAGGGCTGATAACAAGTTTATCAGTGGTAGGGCCATGTATGTATTGATCTCCTGCCTTGTGTTTCTGTACTGTCACCTGAAGTGTCTGTATGTGAAACTTTGAAAAGGTTAGTCGTGGCACATTTGAAAGAAATTAGCACAATGAAAGGAAGGACTGGGTTAGCACAAGGTGCAGCAGATGACTGCAGAAGCAGATAGGGATTAGAGAAGCATTGGCAAGGGTCAAGTCAGACCTGGGATTCCTGTTGTGCTGGGGCATGGGGGAGCATTATAAAAGGAAACAGTTGCAGTGGGCAGATGAGGAAATATGTCATTTTTGGGGTGTAGGAGACTACTCATCCATAAACTTAGAGATGGGAAACCCTTCCAACACTGGATTATTCTATGCTGTTTCGTGGGGAATTTTCTGTTCCCCATTGCCAAAGATAAGTTGCATCTTCGGATGTCAGAAATGGTGGAACACGTGTCACACGCAATCTCCTCCACTCTGATGGAGCTTACTGCCAGGGTATTTTCACAAATTGTATCTTTCTGGCAACATTTATGCTTTCATAAACTTCTTTCTGTGTATTTGAAAGGAGATTCTTTTTTGTTTTGTTCTAGGGGAGCATGTTTTTTCTTTTTCTGATATTGTTTCTAAGTCTGAAATTTGAATGTACCAGGTTTTTGCAGTGGAGGCAGGGCACAGACTTGGTCTCATGATTCTCTGATGCTTGAGTTGCAGGCAATCCCACCCATGCAAAGTGTTGTAGAAAATGGGGTGTCTGTCAGCTTTACCCCAAGGCCTGTCTAGCTGGAAAGTGTCTGTGAGCCGAACACCGCTGAAGGTGGTACTAGTGGAAAGGTGGCAGGTGTTCTTTGGGAGGCTGAACACAGAGCAGTGGGATTTCAGAGCTGCTTGAAGACAGAAAGGAGACTTCTGTAAAGGCTGGGTGAGGAGCCGCATACTTAAGGCTGTGACAGGTGAGCCCTGGCATATTTTGCTGCAGTGGTTAAAGACTGTTCCTAACTGTCTGCCCTGCTGGGCATTGCTGCTTGCAGTAAGGTCAGCAGGACAGAGCATGCGCCAGCACCTTAGCTGCCTCAGTTCAGTTTCATGTTAGCTTAAACCTGTGTAGAGTAGTATGAGTTGCTTCATTTGGTAGGGGAGAGAAGTAAGGTTCTGCCAAACTTAATCCAGTCTTCTATGTAGCATTCCCTTGAAGTGCCTCTACTATGTTTTCTCTTTCTGTTGTATTGAAATGCTTCATTTTACAAGGCAAGTAAAATGCCTCATTTGGATGTGTGTAATAAGTATAGAAATAACACCCTTCCATCAGTATTTGAGGTCAGGATGTAACAAGCAACTGAGAGTAATCTCCTATTCCAGGTAATGCATTTGGAAATTGGTATCGGAAATTAATGGCCTGCGTATATAAGGAATGCTGTAGTATTTTTTTCTTTCATTTTTCATGGAAGTCCAACATTTCATGACATGCAGTGACATTTCAGGAGCACAAATACAAGCAAGAGATGTGGAGAAAGACAAAGCATGCAAGCTGACATTCAAGCTGAGAACCTTTCATATACAGTATGTTTTGTGCATTATAAATTTAGTGCTTGTGTTAATCTTAGCCACTGCAGAAAATCTTCTGTAAAAGACCTTTCTCCAAACGTGTTTGTTTTGTGTGCCTGCTGTTAGTGACGTGCAAAGCACTGTTCTCCTTGGCTAAAG
Source organism: Platalea leucorodia (assembly GCF_965183815.1). NCBI lineage: Eukaryota > Metazoa > Chordata > Aves > Pelecaniformes > Threskiornithidae > Platalea > Platalea leucorodia. The sequence goes on from NC_138827.1 coordinate 71,481,839, forward strand.
CCTAGGGGGCTGTAGGGCTCAGCTGAGGGCTGTATTCTGATGTTCCACGGCTCAGGCAGAAGGAAGCTTCTCTGAAGACTTCAGGATGAGAATGTAGCAGCTCAAATTTAGATCCAAGCCTGGAGCTAAAGCTTCTAAACTTCAGTGGGACTATTTTGTCCATAAAATTATTCATGTGCTATAGTCTTTTGTCCCAGGATTAGAAATGTAGTAATTGCTCAATACAGAGATTAAAATACCATCAGAGGAAAAATACCAGTTAATTCAATAAATCAGTTTGTGCTACAATGAGAAAATTAAATTGATTAGCTATTAAGTATAGCCATAAAGGATATTTTTAAAAATTAGTGCTACACTGACATTTTCCTTTTAATGTATCATTTGTATTTTATGTAACAAGCAGTGCTGGAGTGAGTTATATAAATGAGCAAGTGTTTTATGCAGGTTATTTCAATTATCTGTCCTTGGAGAAGGTGAATGAAAAATAGCTCCAACTCAGTTTTAGCATCTTCATTTTGACAGCTGTAATATGCATATTAATGAAGAGTCTGAAGTGTAGAGGAATAAGTCCATTTGTAAAAGCTGGTTTCCTCTTAGTTCTTGGTCTTAAAAGGGGAAAAAAAAAAAAAAGAGAGAGAGGGGTAGAAAGAGAGAAACCAAGGGTGTGCTTTGTGTGGCTTGTCAGGTGTTCCTGAAACAGCTTGCAGTTGCAAGCTAGCTGAATCAGCACCACATTCGTCAGTGGAAGACTATAATCATAGTAATACTTGGAGCATACAGCAAGGAAGAGACAAGTCAACTCTGGCAAGGTGGTGTATGAAGTTTTTATGTCTGGTTTTAAACGGAGTCAGAGCATTGCTACAAAGAGTAAATTTGGCTAAGTGCTGTAGTAGGGTTTAATCAGCAAATTAAATTTGAAGAATTATTTAGCTAGTATCTTTGAAGCAACATAAATTGAGAGGTGTGGGGCTTTCACAAAGTACGATTGTTGGGATTAATTTGCTTCATACAAGATGCAGTTTTAAAATGTACAGTTTGGGTACAAAATAAAATATATGCTGAAAAAGCAGAACCTGAAGATTTCAGATGACAAAGATCTTTTCCCATTATTTATTGTTTTTTTAATAGACTTTTAAGGCCAGAAGGGTTTGTTAGCTATAATCCTTACTGTACTTGCTTCTGTGCTGTGTGTTGGTTCAGCAAGAACGGTTTTTTCCTTTTTTTTTTTTTTTTTGTTAATGTTGTTATAAGGTGTTGGATCAGATTAAGTGTATTTAAACTGGTATGCAAGAGGGCAGGCTTCCATCAGTTGTCTGTAATGTTACAAAAGCTGCTAGATATTAGATATAAGGGTGAACTAGTCAAATTCCTTAAATATTCCTCAACATATGATTATCTATTAAACAGAGAATAATATCAGCCCAGCATGGTTTTGATGTCACTAGGTAGAAGACATGCTTTTCTGAAAAGCAGTAAGGGAGATAAAGACTTAACAGAGTAATTTTAGAGCTAAGTTTTCCAGTCTGCATGGGAAATTTGATGACCTATATCTCATGTTCTGTGCCCATTTGGCATGAGAAATAGCTGACAGCAAAAGACAAGAAGTACATTAAAAAATGTTATATAGGGACTAGAGACTATAGTCATTTCTCAACACTTTAATTCTTGGAACACACTAAATATTGGAAATCGAGTTGCCTCAAGCTCGTATGCTGTGTGATCTTCCTGCCTGCTCTCTCCAAACATTTTATAACTCTGCTTTTACCCATTGGGTGGGTTTGACAAAGAAACTAATTTGAGCTCTTTCATCCTTGATTTAAGGAGGGGCAGGGAGCGGAACCTTCTGATCCAGCAGACAGTAAGGCATTCAGAGTGACAGTGTGGCCCAGTTGCCAGGAAGAAGTCTTATTGGACATAGTGAGACTCCAGCTCAGTGTCTTGGCAAAGTGGTTGAGCCACTGACTAGATATAAGGTATGTGAGTTTTAATAGAGAGTATCTATTCATGGTATAGTAAAATAGAGATGGCAGGAGGAACCTCACTCATTTCAAGCATTTTTTTTAATAACTGGCGGTGGAAAGATTTATTTTTCTTCTGGCACCTTATTTTTGAGGGTTTCCGTATTTCAGTGAGTGTCTGCTCTTCATCAGACCAAAACTCAAAAATTCATTCTTTTTTCTTCTTCCTATCGTCTCTTCCCCATTTACCACAAAGTCACGTTATTTTTGAAAATGTGCTTCCTTGAATCTCATCTCTCTAATTAGAAAATGGATGCATAAAAAAATTAATAACAAGATTTAAATTATATCAGTGGATACTGTAATAGAAGCACTTAGTTTCTGGAGTTTGGACTCACTGAAGTGCTATGTTTCAAAGCAGGAGTTAAGGGAGGATTGTTTAAGTGCATTAAAGGAGATTTAGAAGAATTATGGGGACCCTTATGTCAGCCCACATAGCAAAGGCCTCAAATGGGGAAAAGGAGGAAGTGTTTCAACTTTAAAACTTGGAAGGAACTAAGATTTCATTCTCATTTATGTACATCTGTACCTTCTTATCAGTGTACAATAGAGTTAAATTTGGTGACCAAACCAAGCTTTTGTTCCATTTGACTTAGTCTTTGCTGTAATTCTTTGTGTGTGACTTAATTTTAAAATGTGAAGATTCAAGCCTGTTCCTTACTGAAGTCTAAGGCAGTTGGTTTTGATGGAAGCAGGATTAGGCAACTGGACTCCCTTCCCTTTTTTAACTCTTCATCATGTGGTTACAGTGTCTCTCGCTTACCCAGCCACATAACTGGAAATAGAAAGCATATTGCAGGGTTTCTTAATCACATGCAAATTCCATTCATGTGCCCAAGTTTTCAGAGCAGACTTGGAGATTTAACTGTACAGACCCTGTTAGTTTCAATAGGAGCTCTGTGGCTAAATCCTCTGAATGAATTTTGGGAGGGCAAAAAAAAAAAAGCCATGCAGCACTTGTCAGCCTAACCTCCTGGCACATTTAGCTGCTTTTTAAGATGGGATCTTCAGACAAATTTTCTGGCAAAAATTGAGGTTGCTGGTGAATGAGAAAACAGGAGCTGTTGAGTTTGTCTAAGGTATTCATTCTCTTTATAACCCCAAAGGTATCAAGTAATAATGAATAGGGTCCAAGAGACATGGCTGGGAGAAGCATGATACCTCATCTATCCAGATTCATAACTATGAGGCATTTTTAAAATGCATTTGCAGAACTAATCTGGGGAAAGTATGAAATTTGGACTAGCTTTGCTTTTTGGCAAGATTGAGCACTGCTGTGCAGGACATTAACTGTTCTCATGTTTCTCTAATGCTTATAGGTAAGCACATGCAATGAGTCTTTAAAGGTGTAGCTTTGGCAGATTGGGATTAAAACCTCCAAATTAATCTCTTTGTTTTTTTTCTTCTTTCACAGACAATATTCTCACCTGAAGAGAGATGGCAGAAATCAATTCTCCTGTAAATATCAAGGAAAAGGTAGGTTCAAGTAACGGTACAGTGCAAACCAAAGTGATATTTGCATACATATTTCATCCCTGCTCCTTCAAACACCGTTCACATACTAAACTTTAATATGCATTGACTCTCTGCATAAAGTTAAGTACACAGGCAGGTATTGATAGGATTAGTGTATTAATCTTGGTTGATAAGAAACATTTTCGCTTTTCTGTAGAGAGACACTGTTTTGTCAGAGAGACTTCTCTTATTCCTTTGTGATTCCTGTGCATGCTGATGCTGTGGAGAATAGCACTTTGTGATGATTGCTGCTGTACAAAATACAACCTTTGAAGACACACACCCTTTAGAAAATAATTTTTCTGACCAAAAATTTCATACCTGTACTACTTAAAGGCAATTCCTAAAATTACAGGGCCTGAAAAGAGTAGGGTTTTTTCCTGTGCAAGTAGCTCTGCTTTTAACTGTATTCTATGTGCTTGAGTATGTCCTTTCCATATCCTGGCTAGTGCTAGAGCCTCACCACCCTTTCAGGAGCAGTAAAGGACCTAAAGCTAATTAGTATACAAACATGAGGTAGGTCAGGAGATCTTTTGTGACTCCCAGCAGGCAGATTGTGAAGAGAATCTAACCTATAGCTACTCCCCACCAACGTAAATAGGAGACCGGAATATCTGTCAAAGAATAGGAAAAAAGGCAGGGTGGGGAGAGAGAGAGAGAGAGAAGTGGGAAGACTGTAGGAGTATAACATCATAGGGTTGTTCTTTAAAAGAAGCCAAGATTTCGAGAGTTTACCTGAATCATCATCTTTTATAAAATCAGGTTTTGTTCTATTTCATGTTTGGAAAGAGAGATGGAGCTTTGCATTTAGGAAGTTCGGAGAGGGCTAATGGGTTCCTTGATTTACAGCTTTATTAAGTCCAATGTGGCTCTCTGATATAGATTTTAAGGCAGTGATAAATGTTAAAGACCAGAATCCAATTCTGTCAGTGAGCCCAAGTTTGGCCAGGTATCAGTGAAAAGTTGCTTAGGCCCATTTACTTCATGAAAGATGCACAAGGAGAATGGATCAAGACTGATTAAATATCAATGAAATACAGAACAGTGAGGGCAATGTGAAACTGAGAAATGTAGTCATCTTCCGCTGTATCATAAGACCTGCCTGTGGCACATTACACATCCCGCAGGGCAGCAGGCATGTAAAATATTCTCTTCTCTCTAAGCCTGTCAATGGAAAGGAAAAGAATAAAAATTTCTGTATGATTCCTTGGATTAACTCTTTTCCTGAGCTGACAGAAAAAATAATTCAGCAATTAACTCTTTTCCTGAGCTGACAGAAAAAATAATTCAGAAAAAGATTTGTCTAACTTCAGTTTTGCAATTCAAAACTTCAGTTTTGCAATTAGGTGGACCGATAACAAGGAAAAAATCATTTGGCCTGAGGAATGTGTGCAAGATACTATAAATGTGGTTTTCCAATCCAGAAAAGTCACAAGAATTGATAGAGAATTAAGATGTAATACAACACACCACAGCATGACAGAGGAAAGAAATAGCCTTGAACTAGAGATCAGTAGTCAGATTTTTAGTTAACTTGCTGTTTCACTTCTGAGTTCACAAATAATGAACTTTTAAGTTGGGTAATGTATTTCTCAGAACTGATCATGACTAGTAGTTAATGGCTTAGACATCGCATTTGGCTTATAAAGACTTGATGAACCATGACAACTACTGAGCCTGAAACTAGGTTTCCTCAAGTTTGTTTGCTAATGATGTTTCCTGAAAGAACAGTTACAAACTGTTAACCTGCCCACCAATACATGAATGAAGCTGCTGAGGAAACAGCATAGCAAGTGATGATTTATACTAAGTAGTTCAGGTGGGAATGAGTTTCTGTTCAGACTGTTGTGACCGTCTTTCACGGCTTACTCACTTTCTTTGCTTTCAAAAGGATGTAGAACTTTTGCTTTATTTCCCCTGATGGGAAACAATTCCTTACCTGTTGCATTGCCCAGGTGCCTGCTTTTTGAGTAGTTTTTCCTCATATTTGTTGTTAACTCCTGAATCACTCATTGTGCTTGAAGATTAGCATGTCAACGTGAATCTGTATTTCAGTGATAAGTACCTTTCTTAGTTCTTAATAACAGGACAGGGTTTAAATATTGAGTAGCATGATGGATTTTGCAAGAGAAAGTAATGTCATCAAATCCTATCCCCTAGTACCAGAGTTCTGGAAGGTGAGTTACAGTAACTCTCAAAATGCAACTCAGTAAATCAATTGAAGTTCTGCATGTTTACTGTGTAGCTTGATTTTATTTTTAATTAATTTAGTCAGTTTTACAAGTGCAGGATTTTACAAATCATCCGTTTGTCTTTTGCTAGTTTAGGAATGAAGAACTGCAACAGAACTTTTATTCACACTAGATATCTGCTATTCCAAGTTTGATATCTGCTGGGAGTGTCTAAAATCAAATGTTTATGAGCATATATATTTTAAGGCAGGAAAATAATTGAATCAATACACTCTGTTGTAAATAATTCCTCTCTCTATTCCTTTATCTTCCATCAGTATTTAGTGCCACTAAATCCCTTTGCCAAAGTGAAAACTTAGTTTAACAGCAATTAACATTTTATGGCAAAATCGCTGGGTTTTATTCTGGAAAATATAGACTAATGACCTACTAAGTAAAGGCTTAGTGACTGAACAGCATAAACCTGATGAACTCTACATACATCAGCTGAGAAGCTAGCATGCTCTGTTTGGTGCTTTACCTGGACAAGTCTGTCTTGTTTTAAAATGAGATTAAATTGTGGTGGCACAGAACCTCCATTTGACATCTCATATTCCGTTTACAGTATGGTGGCTCTTTCTGTCAGCAACAAACTGAGTAACTCTCAAGCAACTGTAGCTTTAGAACCCTCTGAGTAATGCACTAGAAATACAAGGAAAGGGTTGAACAGATAAGTCCTGCTGAGCTGGCTTTAATTATATTTGCACACAGACTGTTAAAACATAAGGACTTATTATGCACATTTGAAAAGCAGACGTATTTACAGTATCCTGGTAAGAGAATCAAAATCAAATCCCTTTCTCACTGAGAAAACTTACAGAGCAAGACATGATCATGCTACACAACATTGAAGCAATGAGTTTAATATTTACTTTTATCCACATTTTTGCAGGGAGTATTTCTGGGAAACAAAACCAAGATTTATAAATTTAATTACTTTTGCTAAGCTCCACAAATCCATTGCCATCAACACAAATATAAGCAGACCTTGTTAAAAAGAACAGAATAGAATACAGTTCCTTCCCGGTTCTTCCTTTCTTCTACCTCAGTGCTTGCAGATTGTAAATATATTTAAGACTCTGATCCTGCTAGGACTTGAATGAAGCCAAAGGAGCTGTACATGTCCACACAAATACTTATTCTTCTAAGTTTCTGCAAAAGTAAAACACAAGTTCCTCCTTAAATTGGATATTGTTTCTCTGTGACAAAAATGTAGTACAGAGCCCATGAAGTTTTAGCATAATGTTTGTTCTGTTTGGTTTTGGGTTTGGGTTTTTTTGTTTGGTTTTGTTTTTGGGTTTTTTTTTTTAAATGGTGGCCTTTCCCTATCTTCTTTCCATGATCAGCTTCCAGTTTCCAAGGAAATAAGACCTCTGCCACTGCTTTAAAGGTGATGTGAGGCCGAGGTAGACTTTTTGGGCATTATGCTCACACACAGGCTCTGTAAGACCCTCCCCCAAATTTGAGTCGTAAGAGAATGCTTCTGTAGTACTGATACTTGTATAATTCATTCTTGGCATTTCAGCTGAAATAGTTCATAAAGTCAATAGGTTAAACATTCTATTTTATGTCTTCCCCCCCCGCCCCGAGAGATTTATATAAATGTGATGTCAGGAAGGCTAACGGAAGTTTCCATAGTTGGCAGAGGCTCCAGCAGCTGTGATACTCTTGTGGGGAGCCAGGACTGTTCTGATTACCATATTTTCTGGAATAACACAAGTTCTGCATTTCAGCAGCCGCAAGCGATGTTACGTGCCTGCATAGCTAGTACAAGGAGAAGTTTACCATCAGGATCTCCCTCAGAATAATTCCCTCTGCCCTTACCCTTGCTATAGTCTTCCTTCACTATGCCACTCTCCCTTTTGCCTCTGATTATACGCATCTGTGCCTCAAAATACAGTATAACTAAGGACTTGTTTTCTAGTATCAGGATTTTCGGAGACTGAGAGTTATACGTAGTTCAGATCATATGCACACAAGTTCACTGGATTAAGTGATGAAATGGCCCAAACTCAATGGCTTAAATCCAAAATAATTCCATAAAATTAGTGGAAGTATTCAAGCATTAACCTAGTACATCACCAGAAGAGGTGCTGAGATTCTGAATGACAAGGCCTCCAAAGAAGAAGCAATTGGAGTGAGGAATACAAGCGATGTATTGTCTCCTGCAACAATTAGACCCTCTTAGTTTAACAAGAGAAGAGTGAATATCAGGCACTCCCCAGGACAGCCGTTCAGCTCTGGGACATGATTTTGGTTTTGATCCAAAGAAATATTGGGAATTGTTCAAACTTCAGGAATTGCTTTTGGGCCTATCTTTTTTTTTTTTTTTATTGTGTGTCTAAACATGTTTGAACAAGTGAGATCTGGTGTCAGCTGGAACTAACAAAATACTCATTCAGATGAAAATCCTCCTCTTGGGATTCTCTTATGAGTGAAGTTCCACTGAAGTTCTCCTGAAAGGCTTGCTTTTTCATTTGTCATTTCAAGTGTCAGAGCTGTAGGAGCAGTGGGGCAGATTTGTTCCGTAAACTGCAAGAAGGAAATTTTATTCAGATGTGTTTTGGGCAGTTCACAGTTTTGTTTACATTACACCACAACTGTGGTTTTCATAAGCGATAGCATGCAAGGAAAGAGTAGGATTCGTAGTGGAAGGAATGGAAGTAGTATATAAATTTAAAGTCATACATTACAAAAGCAGATAGTTTCCAATCTATGAATTCACTAGGTTTCCTTAAAGTTGACCCTTGCAGCTGTTCCTTACCCATGTGTTGAAGTAGATGGACTTAATCCAAAGACCAGCAAAGTTGATCAAAATGCATTTGTGTCACCTGATGTGCCATTTAACTTGGGTTAAGGATATTATAGATTCAGGGCCAAACTTTTTCATATTTTCTTTCAGGATTCTTGAAATGTCTGGTTTTTTCCGTTTAATTAGTTTACAAATTTGGGGGACAGGGGCAACATAATAAATCCATGATGATTGCCTAAAGTAGTTTACTGCAGCAAGTAGAATTTGTTTTGTGCTTATTGGGGATAAATGATCCGAAGGTATCAGTGCAATAAACAGGTCATATAGTGGAAAGAGGTACAGTCCTGATCAAAGCTGTTATTTTGCCCAAAGACGTTAACAACACTTGTTCGGTGTGTCATGATGTTAGTGAAGCTTCTGGAAAAATGTCTCTGACATAAGAAATGTGCTCTTAATGCAGCAAAGTCAAATTGTATTTATGAAATATGTTTGTGTAGGAGTTTTCAAAACCTTAAAAAATTCTGCCATGAAGTGTTTTTAAAATGCATTTTCCTGCCCAGTGTAGCTGGGACATCTGCTAATGCTGAATTCCCAGATTATAGAAACCAGCAGAGTTCTGCAGATAGCCCTCCTTCCTTGCTCCTCTTGCAGGATTTGGGTCAACCCCAAGTGGAGGTGTAATCTAGTTGAACGTGGCCTACACTGCTACCTGTCCTCAGTTGCAGTAGGTATATATGGTGTATATGTGTACATAAAGATTTGCTGCTGTCATGCAGTAAAAGTAAAGTAGAAAAATGTCTGTGTATTTGTCGATAACCATACTTCTAAATTAATTTAGCTCCTAACTTAGAGAAAATCTATTGATCTTAATGTTTAGTACAAAGCAAAGGTGGATCTGCGTTAGCGTTCCTAACTGAGCATAAGTAAGAATATTTCTAACGGAATAAGTGACCATAATAGTAACTTACTTCAAGGGGATTAGAGCAGCTGTGTTCAGGGGTTTCAGAACAGCCGTGAGCTTTCAGCAAAGAAGTTTAATTTGTCACTATGTCAGAACTATATAAACAAATTCTCTGAACCCTGGATATGTTACTTATTCACCAGAAACATCCTCTTTGAGATGATGCCAAGGGGGAGCAGATGGAGTAGAGCAGCAAACAGGCAGCGATTGATTCCATGTTGTTACAGTTGCTTGGGAACCATTTGAAACTTGATATAGAACCTAAAGGACTCGGAGGAATACACAGCAATGTCAGCTTGGTTCTGGATGTGGAGTAGGTAATCTGCTGTCAAAACTTTCAGGCAGGCTGGATTTCTTTTTGAGCTTGAAAGCTCAGGAATCTCAGGAAAGTCTCATGAGATGGGTGTTCATGAGGACTTCAAGTAAGATACCATGAGAGGTTAGAATTTCAGTGTCCTCCTCTCCTGTGTGACATGCTCCTCAGAAGTAACCTGTTGCTGAATTTTTTTTTTAGGCGAGCCAAAAATTTGCCCCAAATGAGATTGCCTATAGTTTAACAGTAATCCTCAGAAAAATAGTCAAGTATATCTGATCAGACATTGGGGATTTTATTTTGGAGTAGAAACAGCTTATCTGAGGGGACTTGGAACCTTTTTCAATTTTGATATCACTTCTGGGCAGTCCTCAGCAATTTGTGTAAGAGACTGATAAAAACGACCTCATGACTGTGGAATTCTGGTCCTGATGAGATGCAACTTCCCTCAAATTGCAGCAACTTTAACACGGCTTGAGCAAGCATTTCAAGCTAAGTGAGTGCTTAAGACTTCAGCTCAGAAAAATGTTCTAAACTTTGAACTAACTTTAGCCTTATCCAGAAGAGTAGCTAGGTCCACAGGAGTTAAATGCATGCTTGCAAGGTAGGTCTCTGGATTGTGGGTTTAAATGGAGGTGGACGTGGGTTCTGCCTTCCATGTTCATGAGCGTACACAGTTGTTTTCAGGATCACAGCTTTATATTTTAGATCTGTGATTGCTTTAAAGTAGCTTTTGTAAGCTGAAATTCTGAGCAAGTCATCTTAGTAGTAAACAAAGAAATGCGCTTTCCTGTCAGGCTACAGGAGGGAAAGCCCAGGAATTTAAATACTGTCAGTGACAGCTTCTCAACTAATGCTGACATTAACAGCACAATTATCTGTGGTTCAGAAGGTATGTTACTGAATTCTCTTCATGTCCTGGAATGCTTGTCTAGCATCCAGCTGATGACAGAAGTTCACTGAGAATCTACACTGGATAAAGACAGGATGATTCACAAAGTCATTAAAATAGTTGACTTCCCTGTAGTCTGTCTGGTAATGTTTTTCTCCTATGATCAAGTTTCAGTGAGTAGGAAAAAACTGTTTTGTTATCTGTCCGGCCCTCCCCCCCCCCCCCCCCCCCCCCCCCCCAATCTAATAAAGTAGACTGCTGAGAGTTTGTTCTTGCAGACTGTTAGGTATTAATGCAGTATCACTGCATGTTAGGAGATTCTTTGGATCTTGTACTTTATCCTTTAGGCTGTTAAATATTTTTAAAAAGGAATTTGTTGATGAGAAGTCATACAATAGTGGATTATTCTAGTTTCATAATCTGTTGCTTACATGTTGAGAAGATGGATGTTCTTGGTAAGTTTGAGGACTATAAGTTCAGAGGGATAAAGTTGGGAATTATCTCCTGCCCTGGAATCACCCTACCACACCTTTAATAAAAATGACCTCTATATAGTTTTCTTGATTGGGAAGCAACTGACTTCTCTCAAGCAGCTGGAGACTTGTAAGCAGTTGAGGTGTATAGCTGTAATAGCAAAAGGGCTGGTTTATCACCTGAACTAACAGGTGAAGCAGAGGGGAGCCAGCGTACCTGGGCTGCCTAGATCCAGCTCACATCCCTCCCTTTAATATATCTCCCACTTGTCATCTTGTATTTGTCAAGTGTTCCTGGAGCTTTGCTGTGCCTCCGTTCATCCCAGTCTGTGATATGTCTCTTATGACCTTCAGCTGTAGAAGTGCGTTTGTGTTAGGCTTACACTGTCAGGAAGGTTGCCTACCCCTTGCTTTGGCTTTTGCTTTTGTATCACTATGTCCTTTTCCAGAAATATATGGGACACATTTTGCATGTGGGGACAGACCTGAGCTTCAAACATAGAAATCTACACATATTTTTGAAACCAGGGTGAAAGGACTAAGAGGTGAAATATCAGGGACCTTGACATTTGCATTTCTAGGCTAAGGCTGTTATATGGCCTAGTCTCCCTCAGTGTGCCTTGTCCTCCTCCCAGGTATGCTGTCAGGTCACAATTTGCGACTTGTAGCCATTTCTCAATAACTTCTGGATGTCCAGAAATCGCTGACTTTTTCATTGCCTGTGTACAATAGTTCCAGTGTATTCTGGATGAAAGCATCAGTGACACAGTGCATACGTTGGAGACCTGATGTCTGGCACAAGATCTGTCTTTGAAATTCCAGAAAAAATACGGTAACATTATTCCATTTTGTTCCTAAAAAATTTTAAGACAAAATATTTTATTTCAGAACAAAACCCTTTGGGATTTCTCCTCTGTTGGACTTCTGGGTTTATATCTGCTTTTGTTGTTTCTGAACAGAGCAGTATATATATTTTGTTTTTTTCTTAATATTGACATATCCTACTGGTTGCAAATTTTAGTTTTCATCTATCTTATCCCACATAAGTCACTGCAGAAATCTGGAAAGCAGAAACACTAACAACTTGTACGTATCCTGGGTATCATAGCATACATACACAAGGGAAGCAGATTAAGAAAGTGTAAGCAACTTCTGATTTGGAATTTCCTAAGTCCTGGATGCTTTACTTTGCAATCTGATGTTCTTTTCCTGAGGGGTTTTTTTCATGAAACTTAAAGTTTTTAGTTTCTAAATGGAAAGATAAACAAATGTGTATTTTGTACAACAGTCAACAAAGGATACTGTTGGGTTTTGGCAGTAGAACTGTTGAGCTCTGCAGTACATTAATGTTCCCTAAATCTAATTTTTATATAGTCCAACTAAAACGGGAATGTGTCCACAGTGTTGATCACATGCTTAATTTCTTTTCTCTGTATTGGCAAGTATTCTTTCTAAGATCATCATCTTGCTTTTTTTGGGTTACCTTCACAACTAGAATGTTTCCATAACCTTTTTTTATTTAATCATAGTACTAGTCGGATGAAGCACAGTTTAGCTTTTAATCTAGTTTAATAGTTTTTCTATTAATCAAAAATTTCTTAACAAAGACCATACAGTGCAAACAAAGTCTTCAGTAGATTCTGTAGTCTTAAACATAGTCTGCCTGGTCGAGTTCTTGTGTGTCAGTGTTCTCCACCCCACAGATGTTCTTCTTAATGTCTTTAAGAAGTTTCCAAACTGCAGTGTGTGGCAAGTTGCCTGATCCATCCTGTGGTCTTGGCCTTACTTTGTTGTTTCCAGATGCTTCTTGAGGCTTCCAGACCTTTCATAGCAAAGAAGGACCTAGAAGCCATATGAAATTCCCATGCTTATATTTAAAGATGGTTAGAATACACTAGATGTTTCCTTTTACTATTTTTCCTGTAAGCAGTTGCCACAAGGAGATTATGCAATTTTGAGTAGGCAGAGAGATGATCCACATGATTGTGAAAGAAGAGGGGAGGTTTTTGTGAGAATATGAAGATGTAATCCACATGGTGGAAATGTTTGGCAACTACCAGCTTGAACATAAAATGGACTGCAGCTTGTGGCCTGCTCTACTCTAGTGTCTTTCCCAACTTTTATTGTTATGGAGCCAGCTTAGTTCATACTTGTTGCAGCTTTATCAGTAAATAGTATGCCTGTGCCCACAATCAGAAGGTGAATAAAACTCCTTTTTCCAGGGCTTTGTCTGCACATCCTGTTGACTTGCGTTTGTTTTCACTTGAATGCCTGCAGTGCATAGAGAGCTGTACTCGCTACTTCCCTCCCCATGTGTACACAACAGCTGAAGAGATAAGCTTGGGCAGACAGATTTTCTGGGCTGTTTCTGGCAACAACAGCCCCTGGTACAAGCGGTCCAGTTGACAGCCTACCCTGTCTGAACTTCCAACATAAAGTTACCTGTGTTTACTAGAGACTCCAAAGCAGCTAGCTGTTGGGTTGGGACTTAGCTTGTGGGCAAGCTTTGCCCGGTCATAGACAACGTTAGACAAATGATTAGATAGGCCTTTGGAAAGGGTCCCTGGGAAGTAGACAAGCAATTTAACTCCACTGCCCTCTAAATTATGGTTGTGGCCCGAGTTGTCCAAGGCTAGCCTAGCTACTTGAAATGTATTGTGGGCAAATGTGAAGCTGCAGGGAGATGTGTGATAGGATGATGGACAGGAGCAGAGTAAATCATACTGAGTAGATATACTAAAGTTGTGTGCTGAAGTCAGAAAGTGGCCTTCCTTACACTGTGAAAGAGATGAGCTCATCTAGAAAGCATCCTCCAGGAAGTTTGATCCTGTGTGGATTTAGCTGAAGCAAGTAACAACCTTTTGTGGTGCTGAAGTTAAGTCCGGCAGGCACTGTGAGTCGGAGCCCTCAGTCACTGTGTATTAACAGAGCCTGCAATGAGTCGTGGCTTATGTTAGTATACGGGACAGGGAAACAGAGTGGTTGAGGAGTGGGGTGAACATACAACAGCAAAATAAGATTTTTGGTCATAAATCTGATCACTTAAGTGTTCTGAATCACCTTCTGGTGTCTCCACTGATGGAGATTCCACAAAGGGAATGTAGAAAGATTGTTCTTCAGCATCTAAACGGACAGCTAAGACAAGGTAGTGTGAATGCTCTCACCATGTAAGCCAGCCTAGTTCCCTTAAACAGATCTATCTTCATGTATTATTTTTTCACAATTATATTTAAAAATGCAATAAAACTTTAAAAGTGCAATAAAAAGACAATCAGTGCTTCACAGTCAGGAATTAGGATGGTGACATTGTGATGCAGTAAATAAAGTACACTCTAATCAAGGATGTATTCTTACAGAAAAATGGCAAAGAAGGGTGCCGGATAAATATTTGCAGTGCAATAACAAGTTTCTAATAGTAAATACATGCTGGATAGCTTGACACAGAAGCTCAAAAAGCTGATTTGGAACAACTAGACTGGTTTTGGCACTGATTCTCTTGTTTTTTCAGAGTACTACTATCGGCTTTTGTTAGTTTTGCTAATTACATTTAACCAAGTATTTTTATTTTGGTACTACCTAGTAAAGCTTGTCTAGCATTAAAACAATATAGTAATTAAGTTTCATGTTACTATTTACTTTCAGCTATATTACATGGGCATGAGAAAGTAAATAATCCACATGATTCCAGTAGGAATATTTTGTTTAAAACATAGTGGGTTGAATTACTATTTGGTATAAATGGATACTGAAGACAATACAGCAATAGCAAATGCTGTGAAATTGAAGCATGGCATGCCAGAATCATCTGTAGGTGTAACACCTCATCCATCAGCACAGTTTCCTGAAGGAAGCATTTGTCTTCCCATGTCCTTTGTTCAGGATTTTGTTACACAAGCTTTGTGGCTGCATATATATGGAACGGCAAGCTGAAATTATGCTAGGCAGCAGCAAACTGAAATTATGCTAGGCAGCCACTAGAGCTTTTAAAAATGATACTGTTTTCTTTTAGCCTGTGACTATTTTCATGCATATGACTGTTTTCCAGATGTCAAAAAACCCACTGATCATAACTTTGATGTAGCAAGGCCATGCAACAGCCTTGTTGAAGTAGTTGTGTACTCTGTAAGTTTGTATAGGTGATGTGTCTTGTCAAGTCACATGGCAGCAAATAGAACATTTAGGAAAGAAGCATAAGGCCAAATTCTGTCAGTTTAGTTAAGCTCTCCTACTGTGACTGAGGGTAGGATTTGGTTCCAGGCTTACTAGCTACCAGTTCTATGATTTGGTTTCTGGAAGAAATAGTTTTCTTTATTTGCATAGGCCAGGTAGGGAGAGGACGGTTATTGCTTCATAGAGAGACATTGTTGTATACTTGTCAGCACGTCACGTATAACATGCATTTATATAAACATGCATTGGCACAGAGGTACCTTGTTGTCTAAAGGAGTATGATAAACCCATATGTTATTGTCTTCCTTTTTTTTCCTTCCAGATCAATGCAGTCCGATCAATTGTTCCAAACAAAAGCAATAATGAGATAGTTCTGGTATTGCAGCAGTTTGATAATAATGTAGACAAGGCTGTTCAAGCTTTCATGGATGGTGAGTACTGTGTACCTTTTTCACTAAGGCATGGGGGATTCAATTGCATGCTGAAGTATTCATAGACTCTAGTGGCTCAAAATATATTCTATTGTTCTGCTGAAATTCAGATGATTGTGACACATAAATTTTTTTTTTATCATTGAACCTCCTGTCTCCGTCTTTGCTTCTTCACAGTATGAGTTTGACATGGCTCTTTATCTGGTCTACCTGACTTTGCCATTTTTTGGTGCTATTCTTGTTGCAGACCTTCTTTATTCTGCATGAAAGTTAATGCTCTTTAAATATGTTAGAATACAATTCACTGTTGAAGATACAGTAACCAATAAGAATTTGGGATTGTTCTGAAGCAGATAACCAGGCCCCTAAACCCCTGAACTTGATGCATACATTGACATTCAAACCTCAATCTGAATTTTGCAAATAGCCTTGACATTTATAATGGCTGAACCAAGACTCCATTGAAAGTTCGAGCCATTCTAAATCTGGATTTGTGTTTGTATTTTGCATCATGAGACCATCTCTAATGAAAGGTCACTTGTATTTAAATAACACTTTTCTGATAAATATATAATGGCAAGTATTTTGAAATTTCACCGAAGTCTGTAAGAAACCCTTTGCAGGAGTAATAGCATACCATGAGCAAATCCTCTGAAAATCTTTGTAGCTTGAGGCTGCTTAAAAGTTCAGTGGTCTCAAAAGCCCTATATATCTTAAAAATGCCTCATAGTGTTGATTTGCTATCTCACCAAGTTGCTTATTTCATATCTATTTTACTTCAGAATAGATTTGGGTTTGGTTTGGATTAATTTACTAAAATGTATCAGCCAAAAAGCATCATGATGTACTAGGAATTACTTACTAATATGTAAAAAGCAGATGCAAGCAAACTGGACTACTTATAAATGCATCAGAATTCTTCCATCAGATCTATATGGTGCCTCTTCATTCAGGCATCTGCACAGTCAGATTCTGATAGATGTATGGAAATTGGAGTTTGTGCACACACACACAGAGAAATGAAAATGTGATGCATCTAATGAACAATAATTTTGTTTTCCTGTAATACGTGTCCTGGGGAAAGTAGTGGAGGGTTGCTCCGTGATTATTCAGTGTTCCTTTCATTCAATTTATTTTGTCTTAAGTTACCATTGCTCACTTGTGGTCTATGAGTTGTTTCCATTGGCTCCTCAAAAGGGGATGTGCTTTCACAACCATGTGTCATCTGCTATGAGGAAGAAACAGGGCAAAAGCAAGCCTTGCAAGAGTGCAACAAAGTATTGAAGAAAAGCAATCTGTTGTAACATCAGTTCAAATGATCTTTGTTTGAACTTCACCAGGGTCGTTGTGCCTTGAGTTCAGCAGTCTTTGCAACTGAGCATTTGAAAACAGCCAATATCTGTTACTGTCTGGAAACAGCATAAGAAAAGACATGTGTCGATTCAGGTGCCACTGTGGATGGAATGAATCTAGCACTTTGAGTATCTTTTCATGCGAATGACAAAAATTGCTAAGATTGAAATACCGCAATTGCAGAGAACGCATTGCTGCATGCAGTGAAAAGCATGGGGACAGCCATGCTGAGTAAAAAGGCTGAGCACCTCCATTTAATGCGTCTCTCGGAGATGCTGCATGCTGAATCAAGAAATGTTCAAATTTAGTTTCCTGAGATCAGCTCCTATCTTGCTTTGTATCTGGAGTGGCATATAGATGATGTCTCTATTACGAATTTATGAATATGTGAAATTTGAGTTAAATAAAATTGTGGTTCAGGTGTTTTATTTGCTTTGTTAGTGTTTACCTAATTAAGCATAATCAGAAGGTCTGTTCAGCTGCTTTGTAGACGTGTTCAAGAAAATATACTGGTGGGTTCAAGTGAGGGCTTTGGGACTTGCACTGTTAGTGCATTTCCAACAGGAGGAAACTGGGGTTAGTTGAGTGAATCCCTAAAACAACCCTCACTGTGCATAGTATTCACAGGAAAGCTGCGGGAAGCAAAGCTAAGACAACACCAGCCAACACAAAAAGAGTGTTGGACGATACTGTGAAAACAGTTAACAAAGCTGTCAAGTGAAATCACATATTTTCAGCAGCAGGGAGTAAAATGGGCAGCAAATGTCTGAGTTTATTTCTTCATACTGAAATGTGGTGTCTGTCAAAAGATAGCATACCTTTAGGAGAGGGAATTGTATTTATATGTACATAAGTATGTATGTGTATAACTAAATATAGATATATGTATAGTTATAAACATAATAGAAGTTTTCTTAGCCTTCTGTCTGTGTTGTTCTGTCCTAGGAAACAAAATACAGCTTTGAAGGATTCCATACACATTTTTTCACAATTTAACAAATTAGGCTTAGCACTGCTAGCAAGACACATAATCTTGTAATGTGCATGATAGACTCACCAGATAATCTTGGATCTGGATTATTGTGGTAGAAAAATAATTTTGGTACATTTGAAAACCTCACACGTCATTGGCTGTGAATACAAGTTGATGACTCATGGTGGTCTGAAAACAGCATTACTTCTTAATACTAATATCATCAAGAGTTCACTGAAATGAGTGAGAATGGCTGAGTATGAAACCCATTTTGAAAGGATAATAAATTAATATTTACTAGAATGATGCAGTGATGGTAAAGTGATTCTTAAATTCAAGCAGGGACCTTTAGCCTGGTTGTGATTAAAAGGATTATTGTGGCTGATACTGCCATAGTAGTTTGGATGATGATTCAGGCTGCATGCTTACCATGAGCATCTGTTTTCAGCTTTAGGGTCCAGGAGAACAAAATAATGATGTCAACTAGATGCAGAAGAGTTTTCTTCTAACGTGGCAGCTGGCACTGGTCTGACCAAGGCTCTGCTTGCTTTGTTCCGTAAATTTATCTAACCAACTCATTAGGGCTGGCAGACAGAATTTCAAGTATACAAAATTGTAATAATTTTTCAATATAAATTTTAACCATTTTTTTCTGCCAGGCCTAAGTTTACTGTGTGTAATGAAGAATTTCTGCAGGAGTCCACAGAATTACTGTTTTGGATGCTAATTAAGTCTTCATTTTTATGTTCTTATGTCTTCTGAATATGACAGATAAAACATAGGAAGTATATGATAAAATGCTAAAAGATTTTAAAACTTTTGGAAGCTCTAGAGTCAGGGTGGACTATCTAGTTTAGCCAGTGTTTATACTAGGGTGCTGAGATGCTTCTCTTTTCGGGCAGGAGATTTGAGTGTTGATTTTTCTGGGCCTTATGCTAGTTCTTTAAGTTAGGCACCCACGTAATGACTTTGTGGAATGAAGGCCATAAAAAGCAGTAGTGCCAAGTAGCCCATCTACTGTATGTAGTGTAATCAAATAAAACGGGTAACTAAAAAGAAGAAAGACCGCATTTCTCATTTTGTTCTCCCCACATAAGAGAATTTGCAACAACAAATGGAAATGCTGCCCAGCTAGGAGACTAGAAGCTGTTCTTGAACACACTTGTTCTTTTTCGTAGCTGAACTTTTTGTTGAAGTATTTTATCTTTCCTTTCTCTAGGCAGTGCAACTCAGGTCCTAAAGGAATGGAATATGACAGGGAAAAAGAAGGTAAGAACTTCCTCTTGAGAATCAAAGCATTCAGACCCTTTATCAGCTGTCTGTAGTCGAATGTAGTACTTCTGTTTTGGCCAGTACTTTGTCTGCCTTTGCTAACATAGGTGACTTCATTCTCACCTGTAGTCAGAATACTTGAAAGCAAATGTGTGTATTATTTTTAACCTTGTTTGCCTGTTGCTGTCTCTCTAGCCCAGTGTTCTGACAGAATTTCTGGGACAGCATGTGTGTGTATATGTGTGTGGGAACCAGCCCCTGGATGAGTACAGAACGAATCCCAAAACAGCCCATATGCAGAAACATTTTTAATAAGCAATTGTATCCTTGATAGTCCCAGCCACTTATAGTGCTAGAGGCTTTGCTGCCAGGTGTAAAAATAACTTTTGCACAGGAGTCATACATTAGGACTCGTGCACTAGTGACACTATCAAGTCAGATACTTCAAGTGTATATTTGGGATATGATTTTCATGCTTATGTATCTCCAAGCCGGAGCTGTTCCAGGAGGCTGCCCTGTGGGTCACTGTCATGGAGGCTTCTCTTTATGGCTGGGAGAGCTACAGTAGCAGTGGGCAGGCTATGTCCTCTGTGATCGCTTTCTACCTGATCAGAGTGATGCCTTAAGGGTTTGTCCGTGATACTGTGTGGATGTCCCCTGGATGGTTAGGAACTGCTTATCCTAAGTGAGTGCAAACATTTTGAGCAGCATCTTAGCAGAGGCTCTGTTACCATTTTGCAATGCAGGTGTTTTGTGTGTAAAGAAGGGGCAAACCAGTTTGGGGCTTCAGATTTTATTTGAAACAGATTATATATTCAGCTGAACAGATGCAATGTGTTGTATAGCACAGCATGGCCTGTAAATTACATTACACTGATGTCACTTGTATGGCATTTTAAGAACATGGACAATTTGTTGATTATATTTTGAGTTTATATGAGTTGCACTGAGTGATGTCTCTCTTCTTGAAAATATTTCTTCATTTAGAACAATAGGAGAAAAAGAAGCAAATCTAAACAGCACCAAGGCAATAAAGATCCTAAAACCAAGAATGGTGGACCTGAGAAGGCATCTCAAGAGCCCCAGGGAATATATGACTGCCATCTGAATGGATGCTCTAAGGACAACTCTTGCAGTGGTTCTGCTAATCAGAAACTGGAAGCCGCTCCTCTTGAGAACAAAGGCTCAGGATTTGTAGAGTCAGCACTGGTCTGTCCAGAAATCACAGGTCAGTTCATCTGGCACAAGACACCTTTTTAACTGGCAATAGCCAAGCCTCCATTTACATAAAGATCATGATATTTTTATTGCCATGAAGTAGAATATAAAAAAAGACAGACGTTGGAGAGAGGTGTTTGTGCAAAATAATGCACATAGCTATTGAAGTCATGCAAGCAAATCTATATCTGGGCGCAATTCACCTTGCAATATGTTTCCTTGCAAAATGTCTTTTTTTTTTTTTTTTTCTAGAGACAAAAGGATCAAACTATAATTAGAGGCCCAGCTGATACAGAATATTACAGGTATAAATACAGAAGACTGCAGCGTTAGAAAATAGCTTGAGTGTAAAATGGTGACAGAAGTGATAAAGTCCCTCATCTAGAGCAAAGTCATCTGAGCAGTATGAGCTTGTGGCGTATTACAGATTTTTTTATTGCCTAGTCCAGACTAGTCCATTTTTTCATTTTCTCATCTTTCCTGAATAGGCTAGTCGCAGTAGATCTCCACTGGCTTTCCCTAACAAGGAAGGGAGGGCCTTTGTGTTGAGGGAAGGCAGTCTGATAGCCTCTTAGTACACATGTATTTCTGCTAGGATCTGGATACCAATTCTGAAACTCTGGGGGACGGTAACGCAGAAAGCTCTTCCCCACTGGGTTGTAGTAGATACAGAGTTATGATTATAGCAACATCAATGAAAACAAACCTTCTCCTCTGGGGGATAAGCTCTGTGAAAACTTTTGCCTTTAAGTATCCTTTCATAAAGCTTATATTTAATTACTGTCAGTACTGGTAATGGTTTTCCAGCTCTGCATTTCAAACTTCCGGCAGCCCTAGATTATGGCTGCTGTTAGTATTTTCTTCCTGTGTCTTAAGCAGTATGTAAGACTGCTTTAAAAGAACTTTCCTTGAAATCCCTTGTTTCATGGTTGCAAATACAGCTCTCAAACCTCATTTTAAAGGAATGTGCCAAATGGATAATTGTCCTGAAGTGAATTCTCTGCTGTTTCCAGATGACTTTAGTGGTGCCAACCTCTGGTCAATTAAATGAAAACTCTGCAACCAAACAGACAAACTACTTATCAAGAATTTTTTTTCCTAAGAATTTTGTGTCTTGCAAAGGATCAGAGATTCTCCTCCTGCCCTTGCTAAAGGCTCCCACTAACTTTGGATAGAATATGCCATAAGCCAGAGAATTCTGCATTTCCATAATACTAAAAGCATTCTTGCCACTTATTCTGCAAGTTGTAAACATTTGTAGTATAAATATATGTCAAGCTGCCATGTCAAACTACTTAGAGTTGCTTTTTTTGAAACAATACATGCATGAATAAAGATACATAGACTGAATTGTCCATGCATGGGGAGTGTTTTCTAGGGGGTAACAGACCTGAATGCAAGAAGAGTACCCATGCTCTTAGTGATCCTTTTCTGTGGCATTGGGATTGAGTCCTTTTTTTGCACTTTGACATGATACAGTGTAGAGTTGTACATACTAAGGGCAAAAAGTATCTCAGAATTTTTCTTTGCTTTTACAAGTGACAAATGAGATATTACCATAGCTTTACAATTTTTTATAAACTTTCACATATATCCCCTGTTTCAAAAACGGGGGAGAGAAGAAGAAAATAAAAGAAAAAGGCGGAAAATAAAAGAAAAAGGCGGAAAAGAAAGGAAAGGGAAAGGAAAACCTGAGACTTTAATATTCAAGTTTCCCTTGCATGGTAAAATAAGTTCCTGGCAATTTGTTTAATAAAGAGAAGGAAAGAGTTTCTTCTTCACTTTCAGTTGCACTAGAATCCTTGTCTTTGCAGCCAGTATAATAGCTAATTTCTTAAGGTCAAAAGCCACCTATGTACATACTGTTAAATTTGTGCTGAAGTGCATGGAACTAAATAGAAGAGAAGGGTGATCAGGATTCCTCAGGGGCCAGCAGCTGCACCCTTGTGGTTCCTGAGCAAGGCACATAGACTGTTCTAAAGCAGTTTGAAATGCTGAAGTGAGTCTGAACTGCACCTGTTTCATATTGCTCCCTCTTGTGTTGTATTCTCCTTTGTTTTGTCCTCGTCTGGCTTGTTTGTTTTGGTTCCTTCCCTATCAAATTAATGTTACTGTGGTCATTTCACTGTCACCTTCCGACAGCTCACAGCTTAGAGGGATCATAATCAGGTGTCTGCTGACAGTCCTTTATGCTTTCCTCCCCATGAGGATCATGAGGTTGAAGCTTTGCTTATACCAACTCACAGTCTGTGAGATTAGGTCTTTCAGAGCCATAAAATCCTGGCTGCCTGGAAGGGACTTCAGGGACCAGAAGGGAGGATGCAGTGTAGCTGGTGTTTCTCCATAATGTGTCCCATGCTAGAAAATGATAGGGGAGAACATGTGTCTATTACCTTTAGTGCTGGTCTGCTTATTTCTTGCCACTATTCCATTTTCTTTTTCTGAGAAGTTTTTAGGTGTTGCTTTTTTGTGTGATGGTTTCCCACAGGGACTCAAGACCTGCTAGAGAAAATAAAGCACAGAATTCAAGGTCCTGGAAAGCCAAATTGCCTCATCATAGAGGGCCTTAGGGAGTGTTTCACTTACTTATGAGTCAGTTCAGGGGCTCTCCCTCAATATCTTGAAGGGGAAAAGGCCCCCAATAAACCAGATTACTTCAAAATTATGATCAGAGCAAACCCTCCAAGTCGTCTTCTTAGAGCCCTTGGCAACACGTGATCTGAAGGACTTGCAGCTACCCTTTCTGTGCATGTCCTTGTAAAGAAGGGGCATGAATGCACTGAAAGGATATTTAATGCTGCCTTGCCAAGCTATTACTTTTGCAGGGACTTGTGTAAAACCAAATACAAATCAGATACTGATCTCTCCTACTTCTTAAAATTGTTTTTCATGTAGGGTGATTTTTAGTGAATCCTTCAAACTTCCTGTTTCTATCTCAAGGGAGTTTTTTTTCTTCTTTCAGCCAAATAATCCATTGAGGTTCACTTTATTTAAAAGGTTTTTGAATGGCAAGCTGTTACAAAAAGATAAACTACTCATTTCGAAGATGGCAGCTCAGAAGACTTGAAAGCAAGTTTATTTGGGCTGCTGCCATTACTGGCAGGTCTGGTAATACTTGACAGTTAATACAGCGGAGTTCACACATTAGACTAGTGCTTATGTTCCAGGCAACCACGTACTGAACCCTGCAACAGTTTACTTGTAGCTACTATTACCCAAACCTTTGACTTCTTTTTCAAGTATTTGAGAGAGACTTTGTCCCTAGATTTTGTTATACATGTTTCTTAGCTGGCCCAAGTCTTCAGAGATCTGATGCAGACTTTCTCAATCTATTTTTAATTGTGTTGATTGTTCTCAATCAGATTTGAAAGTTCAGTTGCAGCATACTAAGGTATTGTTTGCTAGGCTATGTTGGTCATCTTGCTGCTGGGTTTCAAAGTAGCTCGTGTGTCATTTTGGAAGAAACAGTGTCACAGTATATTGCAGACAAAATTAAAAAGTTTTTAGAGTATAACCATTGTTCCAGATGTCTGTCTTTAGGCAAAAAGCTGACAGTTTGTCATTTGCCTTGACAAGTATACCAAAGCTTCTAATTAAATGCAGTAAATAAAAATTTTGCACTTTAACAACAAATTTTCAAAATATCTAATCTTGGGGACAGAACCCAATAGCTGATAGACTGCTTGTTTCTAACTCTGTTGGAGTTATTTAGCAAGGCCAGCCTCAACTGACAGTAGAAAGAACATTCTTTATAAATCAAAGCTATCTGCATTAGTATGAGGTGCAGGCAGGGTTGCACAAGGTTAATGGTAGTTATCTCAGAACAGAGTTCCTGGCTATGTGTGAGACTGGTATCTGCACTGAACCTTTGATATGTTCAGAGTGCTGCATACCTGGTGTTTCTTGCTTTCACAGATACACAGGTTTCTTTAGCTTCTTTAATGATTTTCTTACATGCTATTTTATATAAGATACTTTTTCTGTTTACAGACTCACTTTCTAAAGCCCATTAACAAAAGCTGTTTTAGAAATGTGGGCACTAATGTTCCTCCTTGTTCCTCTGGCGTTATGTGGTTGCTATGGAAACATACCAAGATGTACTTTACACCCATTCTAGTGCCCAGCCAGGGCACAAAGAAGTCACTAGCTGATATCCTGGAGCTGTCCAGGTGGTATCTCTCAGGCCCAGCAGTGTTAATCCCACTCCGTGGGCTATAATCCAGCTGTTAATCTGACAAGCCCCTTTTCTCCAGACACCCCACAACATCAGCTGAATAAAGTGATGCATGAAGAGAATCTTCAGAACAAACTTTCAAAAGTGAGTACAAAGATTAGAAAAATGAGTTAACACAACAAATCATTTTCTATGCATGTTCCCTTAAGTAAAATTCACAGTGGCAGTAATAGCTGGCTTTACCTGTCAGTTTTCATAGCCATTCTTTGGCTGCTTGTCCCTCTATCATTATGCTGATACCTTGAATCCCGTTGGAGTCTTGGAAAGAGTAAACTAGGTCATCTTGTGGCAGCCAAACAGGCTCAGGTATTGTTATCTTATCCCTCTGAAGCTGTTGAATCCAGGAGCCTAATCTTTGACATTGTTTCATTTCCTGCTTGGTCCCTCTGAGCAGTTGCTTTTGATAGAAATCTGTAGTCAGGCAAGGTAAGTATTTCAGGTAGGAATGTTTAATCAGTGCTTTTAAAATGCTGATTAAATGACGAACATTTTTTGTGTGTGAGATTATATAGATAGATATATATCAACATTAAAGTCTCGTGCTTTCCATAGCAGACTTCCTCTCTAGTTCTCTTCTCTAATATTTGGGCAGATTACAATTGCTAGTATGCTTTCTATGTTATGAGGTATTTTTTCATATCAGCATGGAGGAGTTGATTTTCTTTTAATGTGTTTTTCTTTTTAGACTGGTGAAACATAGATGTGTTCATATTAGCGTTTAATAACCAAAACCATTTTGTTTCTGTTCTGTCATTGCTTTCCAAGGTTCTGTAGAATGTATGCCAGTGAAAAAAAAAACTCGATTTTTTTTTTTCCAGTGTATAAACATAAAGTCATTCAGGCTCCACAATAAGGCTTCATATCTTTCTTAATCTTATAAATCCCTGTTCTCTACCTTAATGTTTTCTTGCAGACAAAGCACGAGAACACCAGAGAGTATCTGTGGAATTAAACCCAAAGACTATGAATGGAGTAGAACAGCATGAGTCTCTTCAGTCATCAGTTCAACTCCAGTGTAACCTAGGCAGGCCAAAGTCAAAATCTTCCTCAGTTAAATCATCCAGTGCTACAACCCAACGTGAAACAAAGACAGATGATTCAGTCAAAAAAAGAGGTAAATTGGATCCCTGGTTGCTGTGTGCTGAGGTGATCAGACAGCTGAGGCCTCTAGAAAAAAAAAAAAAAACAAACAAATGTGAAGAGATGTGTTTGAAAGTGAGAGCAGAGTCACATTTAGTGTAACAAAAATGACTAGAACAATTTATGGTCTATTTAACATCATATTAAATGAAATTTAAAATAAATAATTTGAATTAATAGTGCTGTTTTAGCATTTATTTGATTTGGGGAATGAATTTGAGCAAACATGTTTAGAAACTGAACAGCACCACAGAAGGACTATGGAAAAGTTGGATTTATAGACTTCAGTAGGGTAACCACTTCATCCTAATCTGGGAAACTAACATGTTGAACTATTCCTGCTCCCCCATTCAGAAAAGCCAAAACCAGCTTTCTGACTTTTGTGTAATTTTTCTTTTCTATTTTAGGGCCAAACATTGAAAAATCAGTAAAAGACTTGCAGCGTTGCACTGTTTCTCTAACCAGATACCGTATGATGATCAAAGAGGAAGTGGATAATTCTGTGAAGAAGATCAAAGCTGCTTTTGCAGAATTACACAGCTGGTAGGTAAATCAGGTTGAAAGATCCATCAGCACCACCTGAGAAAAAAGGGGCTAATTAGGCCACTGTCATTGGTGGGGAGGGGTCACTTACACCCTGTTTGTTTGCAGCATTGGGTTTCAGCAAAAAAATACATGGTGCCATTAAGTAACTCCTCACCAACCAGGAAGTAATATATGCATAAGTGTATGTTTACATACATACATACATAAAGGGGGACAAAACTACAGTTCTTTGAAAAAAATCTCACTGTGGATTTTTTATTTTTCCCTAAGTGATCCATCTTGACCTAATTCTTTTGTATCAAGTTCAGTGGCAGCGTGTCTGAGCAAATGAAAGCTTTTCCAAAAATCCTGTCTGTGGGGTTTTCTGAAGTTTCTCTTACCTTCTTTAAATCTCATCCTTTTATACTACTTCTTTGATGTTATCTTCTTTGGCAGCCAGTCCTTTACTGTCTCTTCATTTTCCCATCATCTTTGCTTCTTATCCCACCATTCTTTTTTTTCCTCTTTCCCTCATAGTTTCTTCTAACTTTCCTATCCATCATTTCCAGTTCTTATCTCTAGTTCATTCTTTTTCTTTATTCTTTTATCTCTTCTTTTTTTTTTCTAATTTTTTTCCATTATAATTTTGGTTAGTCCTGATCCTCAGCATCTGTGTCTATACCCTTTGAAAATTTGTAGCAGAAATAATTGCTGTAGTAGCAAGTTGCGTATTTTGTATATACTTGTCATAGAAAATAGTTTCTGGTTTGAGTTTTACTCCAGCTTTTGTTAAGCACAGATTCCATATAAAACCTGTGTACTATACAGTAAACAGAAAAAATAATTTTAAAACGTACAAGAATTGGTTACAAATCACAGAAGAGTACAACAGCCTTTCACTCTTAATTTGTCCACAGTATTCGTCAGTATTTTTATGAGCATATTTTAGGAAAGTGCTGTAGTATTGGTGGAAGTTTAACTCTGGACTTCAGTGGTGTATTCATTGTCTTCAGTGATGCGTCTAAAGTGACTTCAGTGCCACTGGGGCTCCGCTTCTGTATAGGCAGAAAGTCCAAGCGGTACTGAGCTGATTTTGTGGAAGGTTCTGTTGCACTGCGTGGCCAGCGTACCTTACTGTCTAGCAGGGAGAACTTTGTTTCTCTCTCTGTACTCCAGTGAACATGGGCTGTGATCACCAGTTGTACTAAACTGCGTATTGTTGTCAGGAGTGCTCTGGAGCCAGTATAGTGATGTTTTCTTGTGAACTAAGATGCAGTAATTATATTGTTGGTATAGAAAAAGTAAGTAAAGTTCATCAACCCTTTGTACCTTTTTTTGGTACTTCTGAGGGGTGTTTTTGTACAATTTTAGAAAACTTTTAAAATGTTTATGGTTTCTGCTAAGAAGGCTCTGACCTTTTCTCTGTGTAAACTCATAGTTGGGTCTCATCTGCTGTGTACTTCTTATTCAAATTTTTTTTTTTTGTAACTGTTAAAAATATGTAATGTCACTTACATGTCTAATATTATTTGCAGGTAGTCAGTCAATTCAATCTTTAAATGATAGTCACTCTGGTCATGAAACAGGCTTAGAACTCTATTGTGGTCTAAGAATGCAGGGGGAGGCATTATATTAGAATAATTCAGAACTAAATTCAGAACTAAAATTCTTCATTTCTCATGTATTCATGTTTTAGCTTGAAAAACACTGAAGTGTATTGCCTAAGGCTAAAATGCGTTACTTAATAGGTGACCTTAATAGGGGAAAAGACAAAATGACCCCAAAAGAGTATGTAATTCCAAGTAGACTTAAAATGATGAAAAATAGCCTGGAAAACTTTTGAATAGGCTTCATTTAATTTTACCTCCTACCAGCTTCAGTGCCTACATTACTGGAGTCTGCCAGAAGCTCTAGAATGTAACAGATCTGTGCTCTGAATATTCAGGCCTCGCAAAGCAATTCCATGCACGTAGCATAATGTTGCAAGAAGGACAGTATAATATCAGGACAAGTTTATGGAAATCTCAGTGCAGGCTACATTGCTTTTGGCAGCTCATAAGCCTAATATCTAGGTTTTTCTTCAAATGAATGAAGGGAAAACTTGTTTTAAACAGTAAAATGCATGACTTAACACCTTCTTTGCTAAAATTAAAAACAGTTTTGGGATATTTCATATGACCTTGTGGCTTAAACTCTGGAAAAGACAGGAAGAGCTGTCTTTAGTGCCTTGTTTACAGAAACTTGGTGCCAACTGCTGTAGATTCACTGGATTTGAGCAGAAATCACCAGAACCAGTGATACATACAGCTTCAGACCTCATACAGTCAACACATTGTGTTCCTGGGCTGAACAGTTTAGTTTGTGTTACGGCAGTTTCCTTGCTTCAAAGTTAAACAAAGCATTACTAGTGGTAGCAGGAGGACAAGGTAATTATGCAAGAGGCGGAGTACTCACTTATTTGTCGCCCTCCTCAGGCATGCGAATTTTGCTGTGGCACGGTCAACTTGTTTATTAAGTGAAAATGAAGCAATTCAGCTAAACTGTTGCTCCCAGAATGCTATGGAGTAACTAAAACCAATGATATCTGGTCTCCTTTGTGACAGTGATTTCAAAGCTTTCTGCAAGTTCTCCCAGTTGCTGCTGGAGTGTGGACTGGTCGAGATATACACAGATAAGCATACAACAGCAACTAACTGCTGTCTGTGGTCAGAACTGCAGGGAATACTTGAATTGGCTCAATACCGTAACCTAGATGGGAGCTTAACTGGTTCCTGTTACACACAGCTGTCACCACCTAAGGGTTTTAGTGAAGCTAAATGAAGTCAGATGCTTTAATCTTGCATTGCAGCTGAATGCCGAAACACATAACTTTCTGTTGTCTCTCTTGGGTTTGTTTTTCTTTTTTCTTCCTTTGGCAATAGGATAAAAGACCCTTTTTGTGTCGTTCTTCTTGCATTTGCTATCAAGGTCAGAATCAAAACTGTGTTTCAAGAGTCAGTAATCTTTTGGACTTTCGAATCATCTTTTTTTTTTTTTAATCTTTTCATGATTTTACCAATCACAGAAAGGATGAAGAAATGCAAAGATAACATCATATATCTTCCTCCTACCTCCAGATAGCATATGAAACCATTATTATGGAGAGAAGTAAATAGCACATGTGGCCTAAGATGTCCTGAAAGCTTCAGCAGAAAGATTCACAAGAACTTTTCCTTTTAGCAGCAGAAGCTGTTGAGTGATAGTTGCCAGTGGAAGTCCATGTCTTTGTCTAGCTCAGTATTTCACAGCCTGACCTAACCGATGAAGGGAAGTTACTCCTGAACACGCTCAGTCAGTACTGTGCTGCTATTTAAAAAGTCACCTATCTGGCAAAACAGTACATACCACCCTCCCACAGTCTAAAGAAGGAGTGGTATGGAGCAGGTGTGCTGTGAACGCCTGTAAATGCTTGGGGAAAAAAATGCAGTGCTTGCTTCCGGATTTAACTTTTTAATGAAATGGGGCCAAAACCAATCCTAGAAAGATGTTTATTTAAAAACACTGCAGTGGGCTCACTTTCTTAAAGAGTCTCCCAAGAGTTCCTGCCAACTGGAGTAATTCTCTGCATGCTCAGAACAAGTGATAATGACTTGCTTTTATACAGTGGTTTTCATGCCAGAATACACCAGAGCACTTTACAGGCCATCGGCTGGACCAGGCAGGGCACTTTGTCCCACTGCAAGAAGTCTTTTGCAGTCTCATGTGAATTGTGCTTCTGCTGTGACCTAGCAGTCTCGTCACCCCTGCTCTTGCAGGGCTTTCTATGACATTGCTTTCCCCAAGGCTCTGAGAGCACTGCACGGAGCAAGATGAAGGGCGCTGTTTCTCAGGCTCATATGTGCACCTGAAAGTTATGAGGAAGATCCTTCTAACAGTATGCCCTGAGCCAGTATTTCTCCTCATTGCATCCAGCTTTGGTGTATGGTTGTCACCTTTGTGCGAGTGAGAACATAAGCTGCTCCACTTACTACTTGGATGTAAAACGTGTCAGAGCATAGCCATGTCTCAGCAGTGTAGGGCAAGGAAGAATACCAAATGGGGCTTAAGTTGCAGGGGAAGGTCAGAAAAGCTAGATGAACTCTGTTTTCACTAGAGTGCGCTTGAGACATTTGTTGCCAAGGTTAAAACCTGTATGCTATAATTGTGTTCTCACTTTTCCACCAAGAGACTGAATAATGATCCTTGGGGATAAAAAGAGAGCCCCAGGAAATCTGAATGAAATGTGTAGAGCACAAAAGGAGCCACAGTTCCTCATAACACCTCTTGCCAGAAAAATCATTTTCACATATTGGGCATCCGCACAGTCATATGGAGAACTAAAAGGAAACATCTGCTACTTGCCCATACGGTCTGCTTCCAACCACAAATGGAAAATATTCTGCAGAAAATAGTAAGGGACAGGTTTAATTACACTGCATGCAGAACTGGACCAAAGAAAGATAAGCTTCCTCTACTCTTTGCATCTCAAACACGTTGGTACGTCCAATGCTTTATAAAGAGCATGAAAACCAACACAGTTGGTTTTTTTTTTTTTGAGTGAACAAAAAGCACTTGAAAGCTCCACCATAGGCTGGATAAAAAAACCTACTGACATAATGCTGGAAAAATGGAGTTTGGTGGTACTAACAATTTAAAAATATATTAAAATACATTCAGGGAATAAATAGGAAGCACATACTGTATATTCAGAGAAGATAAAGCAGTTTTTCTGTTTTCTAACTTAAAGTCAAAGCGGAAGAGTGGTTGAATGGGGGAAGAGGACATTTAAAAGAACATAGTTGTGTCTGTACTAACTCAGTGCTGGGTGATGAGCAATGCTGCCAGTGCTCACAGTTGAAGAGCAGTGAGTAAAGACAGTCATCCCCTTTCTGGGACCCCTACTTGGCAAACTGTAAAGATGATGGTTTTCTGTTTCCCGTAGCCCAGAATCAGTGGCACCAGATGAAGAGCTGCCTGTCTCCGTTAGTGATGTGGTAGTTTAGAGCATGGGCAGATGGCCGGAAAGGCCAGGACTGGTATTGCTTTACACTAAACAGAGTTCTTGTGCTGTTTCTCTCTGCGTTCCCAGGCAGTCCTCATTAGCTTTCTGTCTGTGTCTGTCTGCCAGCTGACCTTTGGTAGTCCTTATGCCTCTGAAGTACAGATTTTCAAATCCTCTTGCAGTTTGTTCTGATATTTGTTTGCCCATCAGTCACACAATCCAGTCCATAACCTTGCCAGTGCAGAGAAGGAAAAAACGGTCTCCCAAGCATTTGGGTTTCCTTGGGCCTAGCTGGGTTTTCAGATACCTTCAAAGACCAGTGCTTTTACCAAGGCCCCTGGGTCCTGCCCCTACTGCCTGGGGAGTCTGGGAGGACCTGATCCAACAGCTCTGGCCTCAGGCTGGCTACTTGCCTGCAGAGCTGCAGCACCGGGTGAGGGGCTTGTCCTTGCTCTCTTCTCGCGGCTTCCAGCAGTTTGGGATTACCCTTGCTGTGTAGCAGCGGAGAGAACAGATGGAGCTCATGAAACTGAGGAGGGCAGGGGGTAGGTTTCCATGAGATACATAATGTCCCCCTTCTGGCCCCTTTGTCTTTTACAGATACTTGCTTCATCCTTGTGTTTTTTACTAAGCTTGCGAAGATGCATTACAGAGGTGAAATCCAAAGGTGGATTATACTGTCTCTTAGCCTGTTGTTCATACTTTGTGGCCTTGCATCTTCCCTCTTCCCTCCCAGTCATTCATAGGTGTGTTTGTCATCCTCAGTAAACCACAAGCACATGTGCTTTTTGGGGCCATGCAGGTAGATGGTTACTTTTGTGCGCATCTTTGTGGATGAAAAGTGAATATATCCTTTCTGATCTCATTGTTCTTGGACTAAGGAGAAATCTAATTTATTAAACACATATAGGGAATAATTATCTCAAAAAAACTTCAACAGGTGTTAGACCAAAGAGCCAGACTCTTCTTCTTTCTTTGTGGCCACTTTCCAGGATGCTTTTGTGAAAGTTCCCTCTCCTCTGTAGCAGGAGCCCAACAACAGGGACCACAGTTTTCTGCCTTGCCAGAGTGTCTTTAGGCTAAAATATATTTATTGATTCTGCCTTTCTACTCTGCTCTGGTGAGACCCCACCTGGAGTACTGTGTCGAGCTCTGGGGTCCTTAGTACAAGAAGGACATGGACCTGTTGGAGAGGGTCCAGAGGAGGGCCACAAAAATGATCAGAGGGATGGGACACCTCTCTTATGAGGAAAGGCTGAAAGAGCTGGGGCTGTTCAGCCTGGAGAAGAGAAGGCTGCGGGGGGACCTTATTGCAGCCTTGCAGTACTTAAAGGGGGCTTATAAGAAAGATGGGGACAGACTTTTTAGCAGGGCCAGTAGTGATAGGACAAGGGGTAATGGTTTTAAACTAAAAGAGGGTAGATTTATACTGAACACAAGGAAGAAATTTTTTACAATGAGGGTAGTGAAACACTGGAACAGGTTGCCCAGAGAGGTGGTAGATGCCCCATCCTTGGAATCATTCAAGGCCAGGCTGGATGGGGCTCTGAGCAGCCTGATCGAGTTGAAGATGTCCCTGCCAATTGCAGGGGGGATGGGCTAGGTGACCTTTAAAGGTCCCTTCCAACCCAAAGCATTCTATGATATAAACCCAGTAAGATAGCTCAGTAGTCAGATCAGAACTAAGACTCAAATTGGAAAGAAATACTTTACAAATTTATGTAAAAATGTGCAGGATGCTAGAAGCCATGGTACAACTTGTACTCACAATTGTTAAAACTCTGCCAAATCCTGAGGTAATGCCTTCATTTCTAAAAAAATAAAATTTAGAAGTGTTCTTTCAGGAAAAAGTTTTCCATGTCAGTTTTCAGCTTAAACAACTTTTTATGATCAGGCAATAAACTTCTAATTGTTTGTAAAGAGATCTTAAGAGAAAAATGAAAATAGACCTTTAATTATGATGGCTTTACCAGGCCCTACTGTGCTAGCTGGCTGCTAAAGAGAACAGTATTAGTGAAGGTAGATGAAGAATAACAAAAAATAAACTCGAATAACTAAAAGCCTTCGGGCATTTTTACTTTTAGCAGGTGGTACACTGCAGAGGGAAGGATTTCAGTGAAATTGATTTATTCTGTCTCTTGTTTATCTGCTTATTGTCAGACTGTATTTGTGGTCAGAATGAAAATTCGTGTAATCCG
This sequence comes from Platalea leucorodia, assembly GCF_965183815.1. Classification (NCBI taxonomy): domain Eukaryota; kingdom Metazoa; phylum Chordata; class Aves; order Pelecaniformes; family Threskiornithidae; genus Platalea; species Platalea leucorodia. The sequence goes on from NC_138827.1 coordinate 71,515,528, forward strand.
GTTTGCTGTGTAAACATTGTGCATATGCTAATACAGTGATCAAATAACAACCTTTGAGCACCATGAACATTTAAATACTATTGAGCTAATACTGGAAGAATATAATTTACTGAAACATTGCAAAATATGTAAAGTAACAACAACTTTTCCTCCAGGTTTATTAAGATAAAGAAAACTTAAAGTATCATTTCTCCAATTACAAAATAGCATGGCTATTCAGTAATCCTATAAAGCTTGTAATCACCCATTACAGGTGACTGGGTTTTATATTTATATTCTCATCAAGTCTTTCTAGTTCCTTGTGCTGAAAGCTTGACAGGGACAGTTCTGGTTTTTGGATTAGAGGTGGGGGATTCTCTTGTGAAATACACAATTGGATTAGAGGATCTTAGTTGTCTTTTCACCCTGCCTGTGGGTCAAATATATTCATGCTAGAAGGGAAATGTGTACATGAAATAAGGCATAATGCTTAAAGACCAATGCTGAGCTTATCAGGACTCTCATGAATTTGCATGTAATATCAGCTCAGATATAGCAGAGACAGTGGCAGTACTAATGTCCCTCAAACTTGCTTGAGTTTGTCAGCAGACTGTTAACCAGCGCAACTTTAAGGAGCTACTGTGGTTCCAAAGCCTGCTGACAGAGCAAAGTCACTGGAGAATGGTGTGTTGTATTCTTTGAAGCCTAAGCTGTCAAACTCCAGCAGTGTCCTGCAACTAACTCCTTGATGAAAAAAGGACTCGAATTGTACTGCAGCGTTCCAGTGTCTCGTGCTGAACCAGACCCCAGAGGGTGCCCATGAAAAAGTAGCTCTTCCCCCCTCCCAGATGAAGAGCCCTGCTGCAGTCATTCAGAATGCCACAACTGACTGTGTCTTCCTCAGTCTCCAAAACAACATTCATTCTCAAACTGTGCACAAAGCTGGTTTAGGGGAGAGTTGAAGCTTATTAAACACCTGAAGGAGAAAATTGGCATTTTGAGGGGTTTAACAGGGTTTTGAAAGGACTCATTTGAATTACACTCTTAACAGTAACCTCTGTGCCATGCAGCTGTGGCTTACCTTTGTGAGTTGTGTCAGCATGTTTGCCTCCGTGTCAGCTTGGTCTTTTTATTTCCCCGTCTCTTCAGCCACAATAGGTTTATGATAATGCCTAGAAGAGGCAGAAGGAAAGAGAAGATTCTGGTCATCTGGAACCCTTCTGATTCTCATCAGTAAAGCATAAATCCGCTAGCCTGGCAATCTGAAGCAGCTTTTCTGAAGAGGCACTAATAACTTTTAATCATTTTAGTGGGATTTTGAGGTATTGCAGCTGACTGAAAATATCTTTTCTTTTTCACTGTGCAAGCACTAAATTTCATGCAGTAAACTAGAGGAAGATTAATTTGTTTCCACTAATGTCAGAACAAATTCAGAATTTGTTCTGAGTATGAAACTGAAATGAGGCAGCTGTCAGCATAATTTACCCCTATCACTGCTGTGCCGGCAACTCATTGCAGTTTGGCATTTGCGGCTCTCTTCCCATTGTATATTAGTGTGAATTCTGCCAGCCTGCATAAGTCCAAGGCACGAGTACTGTCCATTTGACCAGGAATAGGACACTTATGCTCTTGGCTTCAGAATCGCTTTGGCAAAATGAATCCTAGAGAGCTGCTATCTCTCCTGCTGCATCTCTCCTGCTACCTCTCGTATCTCTACAGCACGAGCACTGCGTGTGTCCTGGCTCCATTTGCATGTCCTCTATGTTAAGCCTCTGCCTTGCTGTGTTCCTTCAACAAAATTGTCTCCTTCCTGAACCCCACCTCAAAATTTTGTCTGAATATTAAAATCAAACAGTGCTGAATCCCGTGCTCCAAACTACAGATATTCACCTGCAGTGAACAATGATACGATGCTGATAGTTAGAGTTTGGTATCCAGGCCCTGATCCTGATAAAGTGAGGGGTAAGAGAAGAACAGAATCTGTCCTTTCAGAAGAGAGGTGTTGAAAAGGGAGAGAGAGAAAAGAAAGAGGTAGTAGTGTTACTCTGTTTTGGCTCCAGCATCAGTCATGGAGTATAAGACCCCCTTGATTCAGATCTGTTCTTGAGCCTGGTCAAGGGGAGAGGGGATTTGAGTCCCAGTATTTGCTCCAGTGAATATTATAAATGTATCGTAAAAACCTGAACACTTATAGCAGAACTGGCAAATACTACTACAGCAGGAGATCCTGCAGACTGATGATTAGGGCATGGATTCAGGTACATTCAGAGAAGGAATTGGTGGTACCGAGTTTTGTGTTTGTCACAGTAGTCTCAAATGGTATATGGAATATATTCGATATGGAATCTACTCAAGTGCTGATGTTGGAGGGAAGGAGAAGGGATGGCTGAAGCCTGGTAGAATGTTAGTGTTGGGAGTAACCAGAAAAAAACTGATAAGGGTATGACCTCTCTAGCTAAAGAAGCATGTTTATGATGTTAACCCTGGTTCCTAACATCTATAGAAGACCCAAGAGAAACAGCATAACTAGAAAGGAAGGAATTAGCAGAATGTTTTCCCTGAGGTGTCTTTAGATCTGAAATGCATTCTGTTCCTTGCTCTGCTAGAGCCCAAATCTGGTGATCGTGAGTGTGCAGAAAGTTCCTCTAGCACCCAGTATCCAGTTCTGCACAGCACACCAATGGCTGCAGGCTGTGCACTGGAGTGTACCAGCTTGATAGAACATTTTGGTATCAAGGGGACACTAAGAAGCATTGAAAGAAAATGCATTCCCAGGAGGCGTTGCTGAGCTGAGCTTTGAGCAGTTCTCACTGTGGTCTGATCATGATCATCCTATTGAGGCTGAGTAGGGCATTATTCCAGAAACTACATTAAAACCAGTTAAACTTCTAATGAGTTAAGACGCTGTTCAGCTTAAGTGGCTCTCTGAGCTTCGTCTGAAAACAGTGGAACCTTAGCAGGAACAAGAGATAAGATTTGATTCATTGATTTTTCTGTGGTGTTCTTGTCCTTTCTCCTTCTCTATCTGTTAGCATTTAGTTTTCTTTTTGTAATTGTTTTGTCTTTCCTCTTTTTTTTTTTTTTTCCCCCCAATCTAGATTTCCAGCTTTCTCTCTGCCATTTTTGTTTGCTTATAACTTTGCCAAGTTCTTGATGGAGGAGTTCGTCAGTTTGGCACTGAAGTGCTCTATGTGACTAGAAAGGAATCAAATTGATTCCTCCTCTGTTTGCTTAATAATTGACCCTTATGTGAACTAAGAAGAAACTAGCTTTTCCTAGTGCTAGTTGGCTTGTGACATTCCTAAAGAAACGTTAACTTCCCCCATTATTCCATGACATATGGTAGTTCATGATTTTCAAGCTGAGAAATATGGCTGTACACTTCCAGATGAGAATTAGTGTATTTCTTTCCTTTTGTCAAGAGAGAGAGAGTCCATGTCCTCAGCTGCTATAGAATCATAGAATCGTTTAGGTTGGAAAAGGCCCTTAAGATCACCAAGTCCAACTGTTAACTTAGCACTGCCAAGTCCACCACTAAACCATGTCCCTAAGCACCACATCTACACATCTTTTAAATACCTCCAGGGACGGGGACTCCACCACTTCCCTGGGCAGCCTGTTCCAGTGCCTGACTACCCTTTTGGTGAAGAAATTTTTCCTAATATCCAACCTAAACCTCCCCTGGTGCAACTTGAGGCCATTTCCTCTTGTCCTATCGGTTGTTCCTTGGGAGAAGAGACTGACCCCCACCTCACTACAGCCTCCTTTCAGGTAGTTGTAGAGAGCAATAAGGTCTCCCCTCAGCCTGCTTTTCTCCAGACTAAACAACCCCAGCTCCCTCAGCCGCTCCTCATAAGACTTGTGCTCCAGACCCTTCACCGGCTTCATTGCCCTTCTTTGGACACGCTCCAGCACCTCGATGTCCTTCTTGTAGTGAGGGGCCCAAAACTGAACACAGTACTCGAGGTGCGGCCTCACCCGTGCCAAGTACAGGGGGACGATCCCTTCCCTAGTCCTGCTGGCCATGCTATTCCTGATACAAGCCAGCATGCTATTGGCCTTCTTGGCCACCTGCGCACACTGCTGGCTCCTATTCAGCCAGCAATAAGTATAAGTTAGTATAAGTGTATAAGTTAGTACAGCTGTATTGTCTTCAGGGAAGGGCAACCCCATGAAGATCTGTCTGCTAAAGAAACTTAGTTTATCACACTAACTAGTATCATATTGACAAAGGCACCAAACACTTTTTCTCTTGTTTTATTCTTTAGTTTTCCCAATGTTAGTTTGTAGCTACAAGGGAAATACTCAGGTGGTTGTTCTCCATCAAATTCATCAGAGTCCTGGCCTCTACTACTACAACATCCAAATGCTTTCCTGAAATGTTCATCAGAGACCACACTAAAGCATTAGGAGTGGAAAACTGTCTAGTAACAGATGAGATCTGACTATAAAATATGATAAATACAGGACTGCTATGGCCTTGTTCACGTTCTGGTATTAAACGTGTTTTTATTTGGCATCAAAATAAAATGTTAGGGGCCAAGCAGTTTAGCAAGGATCTGTTGTTGGAGCGGGGAGAGGACACTCATGACATGAACTGGGCCAAAACATAGCTCTGATGAGCTCTGCTATTGTGAGCTTGTTGCTTGAATGTTTTTTCCAGCCAAAAGTTTATGTTTATATAACCTATGTAGTACACTAGGGAGACACTTTTGTAACAGAGACAGCAGAAGCAAAAACGTGCAGACTCTCTAAAATTAGGGGAAAATACTAAAGACCATTAAACTCTCTTTTTTTGTGGAGGGTAGAAACAGGTGAGAATTTACAAGACTCATTTCAGCCACCTGCTGTGAAAGCCAAGGAAATTTATTATATTATGTAGTTACAAAAGCTAATTGAAAATAGATTAGTTCTAAAAAGCTATCGCTATTTAGATTAGCAAGCTGAAATCATCACCTGCCTATTTGGAAGCCAAACTTAATGCTTATGCCTGAAGAATATTGAGGGCCAACTGGAACAAGTGTGTCCTTTCATTGCAAGAGTACGCCTCTTAACTGATCTGCTCTACCATAAAAAACCCTGCTGTTTTATTTCCTCTGGTGTGTAGGTCACACTAAATTGATCTGGCAGGCCAAAACAATATTTTTAGTCTTGTTTATCTGTATGAAACAGAAAAATGTGTTATTCTGCAATTTTATTTTCTTGCTGCATCCTTTCCCATCAGCCAACCTGCCTCTGTCCCTCTTGTTGGCCGTTGGGAGGCAGTGTGAAGGTAGTAGCATCTCCTCCTCTGAAAGTGGCATGGTTGATTGGTAAAACCCAAGGGTAGGACTCTGCAGAACTTCTGTTGCAAACCTCCTGTGTGAGCCTGGTTAATTTATAGGAAGATTTCAAGGAAGGCTGCATGGCACTTGAACACGTTCTAGCTGGTAAACTTCTGGTTGAGTCAGCTGTTTTAGTTAACAACCCGTCAGTCCTTCTTGCCTCTAAGTCTTCTGTCATCGATTGCTGCCCACTGAACTCCATAGGATCTTTCCTTTCTTGCTAAGGGCATTCCAGACAAATGTTTTGTTCTGGAGTTTTCTATGTTTTCCTTCTGATGGAAGGTAGTTCACATCTAACTCAGTGTCTTCACTGGATACAAAAACATTTAAGAATGATTTTGCTGAAAGGATTGAGAACTCCAGTCTTCCCCTGTGTGCGTGCCTGGATTTACTCCTGGTTGTTTGACCTACTTTTTGCAATTTACCCCCAGCTGCTTGAGTTTACTCGCTTATGCAAACATAAACATTAACATTGGTGGTGTTTATTAAACATGAACATGACTAAGAATAATCTAGTGAGGGGAAAATGGAGTGGCACACCAGAGCACTGTCCACTGGAGAGCATTCTGCAGCGGTGGTATTTCAGTGAATGATGTCGCTGAGTTGATGATGTGAAGAATTTACGAGACCTGCTGTCTGCTCTCAGTAGACCCACCTGATCAGTTTGCACTTTGACAGCTGAAAACCACTGTCAGGGATTGCGCACCAGAGATTTGTGAAAGGAGGCACACGAGATCTTTAGGAAGGCCGGCTCAAAGTGGAACCACACCTCCCCAGTCCTGCACAGAATGGGGGGCAAGAAAGCTGACCTCTGTTATGGAGATACATTAATGCTTATTTACATCGCAAACTATTTTCTTGTTTACCCTGACATATTTTGCAAGAATATCTCTATTTAAGGAAGAGAAGAACCTCTTTCTACGTGGCTTTAATTCTGTTTTATTTTTAATATTGCACTGAGAGTTAGGCTGTATTAACCTGGGTAGCAGCAATGGTATATCTGGCTTAATTAGGAAAGAGACTGTGTAGTTATTTGAGGACTGCTGTGCCCAGGCAGTGCTGAAGAGGTAAATCGGAGTGACTTCCACATCTGTGCAGACACATGGACAGGGCAGTGAGATGTCTGTGTAAATCAGCATACACTGATTATCACTTATTTTTTGTAGTCAGTTTGCTTAGCTGTTTCTTCAGCTTTCATTTTTTAAGTCTTACTAATTTCAAAACTGCCCATAACTAAGGTCTGAAGTCTTTGTGTAGTTATAGCTTTTGATTTTGATGGAGTTCTAGCATGGATTAAATTGTGGTTTTTTTCTTTCTTTTTTTCCTTTTTTAGCATCGTAGACAAAGAAGTGTCATTAATGGCAGAAATTGATAAAGTTAAAGAAGAAGCCAGTAAGTAAAAAAAATACACAGGGAACTTTTGGAATAGTCATGGAAACATTTGTTTTGTTTGGCAGAAAATTACACAGTACATAAATTTGGTTAGTAGCATTCCAGCATCTTTCATTGTATATGTATACAATCAAATAAGTCTTTGATGTTCTACGATAGTTTCTGTATAGTTTCTATCTGTAAGGATTGTGCATCAAAATTTCAATATTATGAAATTAAGGTAAACCAAAAGTTCATATGAAGTTAGATTTAAATGATTTATTCTTTCTGCTTACTTATCAGAGCTTTTTGACTACTCTTTTTTTTTCCCCCTTATTTCTGTGGTTTGTTGATTACTTTATTTCCATTTCTTAATCACTGTCTACTTGCTTATATTATATATATGAGTTAGAATACTGGAAATTACTAGTGGAATAGGTTATTTTGCGGCCTTGTATAGCTTTAAGGGATAGTGATCAAGCTTATGAATTAGAACAATTAAAAAATCAAAAAACAGCTATTTACTGGGATCTGCTTTTTTAATAATATGTGGGAGTTGATCTGATTCCAGGCTTTCATGTCGTCTCTGTTTTTTGCATAGGTAAGGTATATATATTCTGGTTTGGGGGGAAAAAAAAAAAAAAAGCAAGATGAGCCATGTATTAGGATACCACAATATCTGTCTTACACCCCATCTGAGGGATGGTATTCATGGCCCGGTAATCAAATGGATGTGTTTCAATAGAAAGTGCTAAGCAAAAAAACTGAAGACTAACCGAAGTATTGTTAGAATGATACTTTGCCTGGTAGATGAAAATATCACTGCTATGTATGCATACAATCCTTTTATTGATTTGTGAATTTAAGGTCCTTCCAAGGAGGGTCACAAATATATGTAACATTCTTGAATGCTTCATTTGCATTTAGAACTCTCACTTAGTTCACAAATATAGACTAGTTAAATTTTTATTAAAAAAATCATCTAAATCCTCTGTTGCTAGCTAAGTCTCTTGCACTTGTATATGTGTGGAAACTAAAAGGTATGAGTTGTTACAGCACAGATTGGCATTAGTTTGTGTTTGGAATTTTGTATGCTAACTTTTCTAGTACTAACATGAAATAGATGTGGATTTGGAGTTTTGTGTTAGTCTGAGGAGGAGCTGTGGATGTAAACATATCAGCAGCTTTTTGGTTACCTGCAGAGACCAGGTAGCCATAATCAGCTGCAGGGCATGCACTCGCTCCCAGGAAAACCAATGGTAAAATTCCCACTGATATCAGCAGACATGGATCTAAGCCCTAGCTGCATAAATAAAAACACATTTTGAAAATCCACCGTCCAGGGCTGATCGTATCACAGGGCCCCTTCACTAATCTTGTCCAGGTATAGCTGTAATTTTTGTGGAAAGTAAACCTAATTCTTATCTACAGGCATGTGAAGTGCTGCATTTGCATGTGGCAGGTTCTATTTCCCTGCTTTTATGCCGACTCCACATGTGACACTGGACGGCCCCTGTACCTGTCTTTAACAGTGTGGTTTCTGCTGTCTCTCAAGGCTGTTGTAGGCTTGTAAAGTGCCTTCAGAACTTTAGGCAGAAAGTTGTTATAGGACTGTAACATGCTAACCAAGATTTACATTATTATTTATTTTCACATCTCTTTGCTGCACTGGAGGACTATTTTACAGTGGGTAACCTTACTCTTACTGTCAATACTGGGAAAATTTCCAAATATGATAATTTCAGGGTTTTTTAAAAAACGGGTATTTGGCTGGCATCTCATGCGGAGATAAGTGCCAGTATGAGATGAGATCATATGGTTTGGGCAGTCACCTCAGCAAAGGGGATGCTGACCCTGGGGAAACAATATGAGCGTTACCTAGAATAAGTAATAAAGCAGAACTATTGGACAAAGAAAAACAGCTAGTAAACTGTTCATTTAATCTGATAAAAGTTTCTCAGGCTTGTAGACTGTATTCCACAAAAATGAAATTAAAAGATCACCTACAGCGATAGATACACACCTGTTCTTAGCATAAGTAATGACATAGGCAGTTTTACCAACAGGGCTAAAGGAGCTGTAGCCACCCTCTGCTTTCCCTGCCCTGTGTGAAACACGCTCCTCTATCATATGGTTTGGTTGCTCCCACACAGCTGTACAGCTGCAGCTCTGTCTGCCTGTGCCTGCTGGACCACGCTGTACTTGGTGAAACAGTGGAACGGGTTGCCCAGAGAGGTGGTAGATGCCCCATCCCTGGAAACATTCATGGTCAGGTTGGATGGGGCTCTGAGCAACCTGATCGAGTTGTAGATGTCCCTGCCCATTGCAGGGGGTTGGACTAGATGACCTTTAAAGGTCCCTTCCAACCCAAACGGTTCTATGATTCTATAATACTTTCAAAAGAAGGTGCCATCTGATTAGATAAATGATAATGGGTTGAGAAACAAACTCTCTGTGACATATCATTAATTCTTACCTCAAAAATGGCATTACAAAGTATGAGCTGGTTAGGTGACGTGCCAAGTCTGCTCTGGAAATTTGTGGCAAAAGAAGGCAAAGAAGCCAAAGTGTCCACAGCTGTAATGGAGTCTGTGGCCTTAGGATAGTTTACAACTACCACTCACCCTGCCTGTAGGCATAAGCTCTAGACAAAAGACTGATTGTTATTATTTTACATTTAGATGCCATCTTTCCTTTCTGCCATAAGTGCTGATCCCACCAGCCAGTTAATCAGTTGTTGCTTTTACATTGAGTCACCATGTAGGTAATAGAGTTTGCATCTATGTAATTTTCCACCAAAATTGTAATGTCATATTATCCTGCATGTAAGTGGACACTTGCTTTGTGGTTCATGGTTACTCTTTTCCTATAAAAACGTAACTATTCACTCCTTCCTTATATAAAATACACAAGATGGGCAGTAGCGAATATTTAGTATTTTTTCATAAAGACTCTTGGCCTTTGTAACTGCTTTGCTGTAGAAATGGCAACTGTGTATATTCTGTACTTGAAAGTAAAATTGCAATGCTGGTGATTTTAACGATATAAGAACAGATTTTTTTCAGAGGAACTGAAATGCCCATGTGTAAATAAAATATAGTATCTTCAGAAACAGGCTGTTGACTCAATGTAATGCTTCTTTCCATGTCTCCATGGAAGGCTCCCTGATTTTGTGCTTAAAAATGAAGCACTGAAAAACTCAAAACAACATGTCTCTGCCCCGTTTGTCTAAATCTTGGGACTGGTTTAACTTTGATTTTCTGACAGCTATCCCATTTCCAGATCTTTTTCAACATCAGGCAGTTCAGTTAAATACACTGATTGACTTCATCTGTGCAAGCAGCATATTGGAAGTCCAGTTGAAGTTGGGAGTCTGAGATGTGTCTGTTTGTCTCACATGCGATGGACAGTGTTAATGCCCAAAGAGTAATGAAATACAGAGCAATTTACCTTCCTAGCATTAATTATTGACTATTGGTATTTGGCAGTGGAAATCCTGACTGCTCGGCAGAAGAAAGCTGAGGAGCTGAAGAGACTGACGGACCTAGCCAGTCAGATGGCTGAAGCACAACTGTCTGAACTCAGGGCTGAAATTAAGGTCAGGCATTCACTTCTGCTGGGGTATTTTAGCTGTTTGCATAAATGCCAGGAAAGAGCTGTCATGTTAACATGCTCATGTTAACATGTTCATTCTTGCTATAGGCCAAAGGGTAACTAGCTTTCCATGAGGAAAACACACCTTCTTAAAGCATTATAGCACCTCTGAGCAGTATACAGACGCTATCACAGAAGTGTAAGCTATCCCCTCATAAGTGGAGCAGTGGGGAGTTTTGCTGTTTGTGTATCATTTATCAGACCCAGTTAACAAGTAAACCTGATAATCTTCAGGTTCAGCGATCAAACGCATATAGTCCGATGAAATGACCCACTTCCCAAGTGCGGAAGTGATCCACCCATTGCTGGGCTGTGAGACGTAATTTGGCAAGGATGGGAAAGTACTTGGTTCTTCATAGAGATCCTGGGTACAGGGCAGGGTCAAGAGTTTGCTGAGCCGTAAAGTGAATTTAAGATAAGTGTTGATTGGTTTCTGTACCATCCATATAGTCATTTGCTCAGAATGCCAATCACTGTTAACTTGTCTGTATTTTTGCAGCACTTTGTGAGTGAACGGAAATACGATGAAGAGCTGGGCAGGTCTGCCCGATTTTCCTGTGATACAGAACAGCTGAAGACCCAAATTCAGCTCTGTGGAGAAAGTAAGTGCTGGTGATTTCTCACACTGAAGTTCTTGGAGCATAAGTGTTCCACATACCTGTGCAGGAAATGCCAGTAGAAGTAAAGGCACACATACTGCCAGGATCTCTGTGTGCAGCGAGCCTGACATGAATGGTATATCTGGATGCAGCAGGCTTGCTGAACACACACGTCAGCTTTACAATATGCAACACGTTAGACTCGCAGTACATGTCCTGCACAGTCCATCTGCATGTGCACAGTGCCCACTTTGTCACTGATGTCCAGGTACTACTCAGATCAGTTGGAGTTTTCCATCTAAACAGGATTTCCAAGTGGAAGTAAAAGTCAGCTCTGGGGAACACTCAGATTCGCTAATTTATGAATAACTAGTAAATCGGAAGCTTCTCTGTGTGAGCATAATGTTATGAGACCAATTCAGATCTCTTCTGCTAGGAAGTAGCTCCCCAGCTTTATAACAGTATTCACTGGGTTTTTCAGGAGCTAAAAGTGGTCCCAGATGTTCCTGTTGCCAAATCATCTGCCCTTCTGCTTGGAAGTTCAGGTTCATTTTCTGCTTCAAGTATCACGTTCCTGTTGCAAAATACGAGATAGCCTATTTCTCATCTTTGCCATGCTTTTTTCCCCCCAAAAAAGTAAATGCTATAATGCTTTGCCCAAATGTTACCCTGTCCCATGATATCCCATCAGTACCATCACTCGGGAGAAAAACTGTTAACACAATACTGAACTAGTGATATTGGCAGAAGGAAAACAATTTCAGGAAGAAAAATAATTAATATTTTCAAGGAGTCACTAGAAATAGAAAAAAGAAAAAATATCACACAGTCTGCCAATATGATCTTTTGACTGCACAGCTAAAGAACTGACTCCTCTGAGGCATAACCAGTTTAATTCATTAGACCATAAGAATTGCTTTTGCAGAACACTTTGAAGATCCGTCTAACCCCGTATCCTGTCTCTTATTGAAGCCAACCCAGGATGTTTCAAAGGAAGGCATAAGCTTCCCAGTAATGCGTCTAATTGTTCAGTCACCTCATAGACCCCATCTCATACCCTGAAGCTTAAGAGACTGAAAATTCTGTAAAGATTATCCTGACTAATATAACCACAGCTGCTATTGATACAACCAGAGACTACTTTTTTAACTACTTTCCTAAATAAATTCCAGCTGCAGTTAATTCTGCAAGTTAATTATTTATACCTTATTTCAGTAAAGCATGACTTAAGCACAGTTTGATGCAGACCTGTTGAAATCAGGTCAGTGAAATCAAAAGAACAGCTATTAGCAGGGAAGCAGTGCCATCTTACCAATGACTGATAGTGCACTGGCCGACTGAAGAACTTAGCTCTAATCTGCCCTCAGTGACCTTAGATGAGCAACTCGTGCTGTTGGCATGTCTTTGGTAAGAGCTCTTCAGTGCAAAAGATGTTTCTGTTTGGAGCATCTCACAATGAGGCTCAGCTAGGAGCTGCAAATAGCCCTCAAACAGAGATTATACCAGGCCTAAAGGTACGAACAGCCACTGTTGAGGGCTTTAACAAAAGCAATACCCAAAAACACAGAGCTTGTGCAAAGGAAGGCATGTTCTAGCATGAGAAGAGGGTAGGCAGCATACACTCACAATGAAGGACAGGAAGAAATAAAAATAATTGGACTGACATATATCCAGAATGCCCAATGGTGGGCTGTACCCCTTCCTTGTACATCTTTTTTGTTAAAAATACATTTTTATGACAAGCACCTGGATTTTTATATGGGCTTCCATGTGCAGCAATCAATTTTAGGCAAGAGAGTGCAGTAGAATTCAGTGACAGATGGCCTCACTGAACTTAGGACAGAAAATTCAGTTCATTGTGCAGATCATTGCATTGTTTTTCTGAAGAGGACATCTAGTGGGAGAAAGAGCTGATGATGGCGTAAGTGAATAAGAGCCTCAAAAAAACCTAACAGATGATTCTCAATTGCTAAAATTATTCCGCATCTTCTTTCTCTGTACTAAAAGTGGAAAGATAGAAGTACCTCTTAGATAAAACAGGTGTCTCACTGAAGTGAGCCTCTCGTTTGTCATCTGTACCAAAAGGAAAAGGAAAATTCCATCATCAGAAAAATCAGAACAGCAAATTGAGATCAAGCACTTTACATCAATAGCCTCAGAGTCCTCTTTGAGACTGCTTAGGGGCCATTGCACAGAAACAGGCAGCTTGAAGAGCTTGTGGAAATGCAGAGAGGTAGGAATCAAGGATTTGTTTGGCGCACTTCACATCCAGACATGGAAGTGGTTAAGAAATCACGCGGTCTCAAAATGCTAAGAAGTAGGGAGCAGGAATATACTGAAATGAGCAATAGTGGTTCCTGATGGTGCTGACTGCCATGATCTACACGAAGTGGATTAGTGCGCTGCATTCAGTTCCAGTTCTTATCGATATCCATGGTACAGAAGAACCTTTGTTAACCATCTCCTTAGAGAGGAATGAGCAATAGGCACTAGACTTTTTTTTTTCTTCTTCTTAAAAAATATTTATACGTACTAAGGAAGCTTTCATGGCTGTGACCTGTGTTGTAGCTAGTGCATTTATAGACAGCAAACGTCAGCCTCTTCAGCCTTCCATGATCAAAGAATAATTTGGAATCAAATTTAGTCTGTGGTGTCTGCAGGCACAGCTTCCTTTGATCTCAAGCAGTCGAGAGAGTTACTGGCATACCACTCACTTCCTTCCCGTGTTTCTTCCATTGCTGCCTGAAGACTCCCGTTAGGAGCATTACTGATAGGACAGCAGTGCATGGGGCAGTCCTGACAGCACATGTTCAGCTCAGCTGAAGCTCACAAGCAAACCAATAGGTGCCACCAATTTTGAAAAGTTTTCTTGGATGACCAAAGCCTAGCCTTCTGCCAGGCTTCTTCCAGTTTTAGCACAGTTCCACCACGTTGGCTCTTTTGTGTCCAGAAGTGCTTCACAGTGAGGCAGTTTCACAGAAGTAATTGTCTTCATTATTTAAAGTAAGACTGGAACGATGCTACAAAAATTAACTGTAAGCAGGGTAAGAATACAGCCTTATGTTTAGATGTTGGTGATTTAACCAATAACACAGAATACTTTTTTTATAGTTTCTCACCCAAAGAACAACTATTCCTCAAGGACACCATGTAGTTCAGTGCTGTCTTCAATGACCTCGCATGCAACAACTGGCAAGCAAAATACGCACACCCGGAAGTCCTCTAGTAATGCCAAGAACTCTGATGATAAAACAGCCAGCGCTAAAGTACAAAGTCATTTTTCTTCCAATCCTGCAGAATCTTCTTCCCAAGGAATCCCGACAAATAAGCAGGTAAGAAAGCAGTTATGAACTCAACTATTTCAAAAATTTCAGAAAAACGTGCAGCATTGAAAGTTGTTAATACAAAATCAAATACTGGTTTGCACTCCATGTATTTAATTAATATTTTTTTTAAAAATGTGCAAGTATATATTTTATAGCTTCATTCTCAAAGCAGTGTGAACATACAAGGTGGAAATACCAGAAATGCCATACCAGCAAAGACCGCTGCCTGGTGTTCAGAAGTGACTAGTGGCACTTAATAGACTGAAAAATGCTCCATAATAGCTAATTGCCCTACATGCTACGATGAAGAAACATTTATTCCTGATCCTTGACAAATGATCAGTTGATGTGCTGTTGAAGCATGATTATTAGATAGACTTTGAAAGTGGAATCCTGTCAGGTTTAAAAGCATATTATTTCCAAAGCTGTATAGTACGGCTTATAGTATTGTGCTATATTGGTAGCTATTTCATGATAAGAGCACCTTAGAATGTCCTGTTGTGCTTAGGTAAAGCTGCCACTGAAGCTGGTCTGAATTTTGTCCCAGTAGGGATTTTAGGCTCAAGTAGGTGCCTGAAGGGAAACGTAGGAGCGTTACATAATGTCAGTGCACGTGTGGAGTCAGCCGCCCTGGCAGTCACGCAAATAAAGCAGTTCAGCCACTTCCCACTAAGGATCAAAGCTTCCTCTGAGCAAGGTATCACAATGGACATCTCTCCCACCACGTGGATTCTTAACTTGGCTTTAATTTACATGTGAATTTCTGTTCTTCCTGCAGTCTTAATGTAGAATTTACAGAATACTTTACTAGGAAAGGTATTTTCATGATCTTGGAAAAAATCAGTCAGTATCAAGTCCTTCAGTGCTTCTTAACTGCTGCTGTTGAGATGTCTAGTATTTCGTCCCCTTTTCTGTATTCTCTTGAATCATGGCAGATTTTAATTTGGCATCAGTGGTGAACCTGCCATCTATATTTCCAGGCTACTCAGATGTAGCATGTTACTCATAGTTGAGTTTTTAAGTGTTACAAATAGAGACAATCAAAACTGTATATATAGTGTTTTCCCTCTTCTAGTTACACCAAAAATTTTATTCTGCAAGTTTTATTAATTCTGATTGCTGTATTTCTTGTCCTGTTGGAAGAATTCAGATAACCTAACAGTTATCCAATTTCTTTCTGGGTAGAATGGGCCTTCTAACCAGAGACGAAGATTCAACCCACAGCACCAAAACATCCGGCTCAATGGATCTCTTAAGTCACAAGGTGCCAGTAATGAGGCAGACCAAAATAATACAAAGAGTGGTTCCAGGTCTGAACACAGAAGACAGCAGCATAACAGCTTCAGATCTAAAAATAAAGGAGCTATGAAAAATCAAGAGCAGTCCACAACTACAAGGACCACAGAGAATCCGACACATTCAGAAAAGACCCGGCGGAAGCATCACACACCAGACACCGCAGATCACAGGCCTTTCCAAGGCGGTGTTGGCAGGGTGTCGCAATGCAATTTATGTCCTGCAAGGATGGAGGTCCCTGCTGATGCCACTGTTCTTTCAGTGCCAGCTGTGACTTTGGTGGCTTAAAATGTCACGGTGACGGCAGGCAGAGAAATTTAATCTCTTCATTTTAGTTTCTTGCTCGAGATGCTTGTTGGTGAAGAAAATAAGTCATTTTAAATCTGTTGCTGCTTAAAACTTGTTGGTATCTTTATTACTTACTAATTATCAAAATTAATTCATACTTTCAAGGCTTTGCCCAATATGTTCACAGTTATTTTGTCACGACAGTACAGAATCTTACCAAAGCAGCATTTACTTCTTAGAAAAATGAAATCTAGATTGGAAAAATAAATGGATAATTAAATTCATAATAGCAAAATCCTGTTGTAGATATGTGGTTATACCAGTCAACGTTGTTTTTTAGAGCAGCCTGTGTTAGAAGGATCCCAGGAAGTCTGTATGCTGTGGTCTGCAATGAAATCAGATAATCTTGTAGGATTTTTCAGCAAATCTCTATACACCTCTTTCTTTCTGTGCGTGTATACACGTACATGCATGCACACTGTATACACAGAGAGTATTGTTATATACAAGAACATTTGAAAAA
Source organism: Platalea leucorodia (assembly GCF_965183815.1). Taxonomy (NCBI): domain Eukaryota; kingdom Metazoa; phylum Chordata; class Aves; order Pelecaniformes; family Threskiornithidae; genus Platalea; species Platalea leucorodia. The sequence goes on from NC_138827.1 coordinate 71,531,888, forward strand.
GCAGTACGTTTGATTTTAGCTTATTATTCCATAATCTGAGATCTTTAAATTCAAGTATAAATTGTATTAAATGTATTACATATTGGTATTTTTCATTGACAAACTATTTTTATGAGGCTGAGGAAAAATGCTCGTTTCTTAAGTTTGGAATGTATATAGTCATGGCTATTCAGATGCACAGCCCTATTCTCCATCCTTATCAGCCACTTTTCTATGACTAGTTGGATTTATTTTTTTGCATATGAAAAGTTGCAGGTGTTCTAGACTTGAATCCAAATTATTTTTCTATATTTTTGCTGTAGGAACCATCTGTCCGTAATGAGAGCTATGACTAATAAATTTGTTACAGCAACATGCAGCAGAATGTGGAGGTACATATTTGAGCAGATACTACATCCTTCCGAGTTTTCTATTAAAATAAAAATCTTACTTAGTCTTAATGTTCTGATTCTGTATTTCAGAAACCTGTTTCATCCAAAAAATTAAAACCTTCTTTCTAAAATATTCTGGTGTTTGCTGCTTTGCAGTGCCTAACCTTTGTAATCTTATTCAAATTGTATTTACTTAATTCAACTGATAACAGTGGGAGGCTTTCCGTTTGGATTGGACTAGGCTTTTGCTTTTAGCTAGATTCTAATGCCACAAGTGCACGGAACAGAACCCTCCCATCAGAGCCACCTCCAACCTGGACATACTTTTAATATAAGTTATTTTTTTAACATAGTAGGTTGTTAGAATCCAGACCTGGCATCAAGTGAACTAATGGCTTAAGCGTCAGAATCAGAAAGGTATAAAAGGTCAGTAAGAGCAGGACTCTTGAGTATCTTTAGAAGTTTATTCCTAGGTTATTGTTTGCTTTTTTTTTACCAGTTCCCTCTGCCTAATTTCTGTTAGCTGCCTGCACAATCCCTTAGTACTGACTGGTTTACTTTTCCTCTGTTGCCCTTGAGAAATAATCTCAAAGTGAGTGAGCATCCCTTATGGGTGATCTTGATTATTTTTATTTCTCTACATATTGGTATACAGTTTTCCACATGTAAATATTGGTAAAACCTGATTCTAAAAGGCAAATAACTGAAGAGTGGTGAAAGAAAAATAAACATGCATAGGTACACGCTGGCTTTCTTAGAATTGCAAGCACTGCTTCTATCCTAGTTGATTACCTATCACGCTTTTAAGCTGAATGTTTTGAGTAAATAGAACTGAAATTCCAGAATCTGTGTTGTGCACATCCATCAGATAGGTAGCCTTTCAACATTTATCTGCTGCCTTATGGTTTGACCTGTAACCTTACTGTAAGAGATGCAATTATAATTTCCATGAAGATATTACACAGGAATCTTATAATATTGTCCTTAGATAATTTGTGAAATTTATGCTTCTTCTTGTAACACCTCCTAAAAAAAAGAAAATCTAACTTACCTGTAATGACTTTTACTCCCTCCTTATAGCTTCTCCACTTGACAGGATTATTGAAAGTTATTTTATTCCATAAGTCAGCTTCTCACAAGCACGTTTCTGCAAATAAATAAAATCTGTAACAAAAGTCATAACTCAGCACAACAGGACCACCTTGAGCTCTTCATTACCAGATAACCTTTGATGTCCTGGAGGCTCAGTGTGTGACAGACCGGGGACTAACAGGTGAGAGACAGCATTTCTCTTCAGACTGTGGTGCAAACACATTTTCCTTGATGAGAGATGCAAGCGTGGGTTTGGTTGGGCTGGGGAGTGGGCTGGTTCTGGGAAGGCTGCAGCCTTAGCACACCAAGCACGGTTTAGTATTGCGGTACAGGTTTTAACTATGTTAGGCGGCTGTGCTCTAAAGTGTAGCTGTGTCAGAACGGTACCTCTTCATCTTTCATTTCTTGTGTCTCTCTATGCTTGGAATTATATCTGCCAATTTCTAGGAGTGTTTTACTGTTCACAGTACTTGTAAGTAATTGGATGCTCTTGGGTCCATCTTCAACAGAACTCATTTTTTATCTTCTAATTACAGAGCTAGCTACGTGTGGTATTCCTTTTAACCTAAGGGATTTGTACAGGGGTCAGTGAGGGAATTAAGGGCAGGGCAAGGCTCGACTTTCAGGCCAGCCATCTTTTTTAAAAAGGGGCCCTCAATTTGTAAAGCAAATACAGCTGTTTGCCATCACTCAGGCACAAACATGGAATTCCCACTGCACTTTGTACGCTCTTTCAAAAGTGGAAACACACCTTAAAGGGCAGTATTTTAAAGCAGGTTGGATCTGTTTATCTTTTGTGTAAGATTAAACTCAGAGTAAGGGCAGAATGCAGCAAAATAAAGGACCAGATAAGCAGTTGGAAAACTAAAAAGAGGAGGTCACTTAACACAGCCAAGCTATTTGGAAAACTTAGGTTATTTAGGCATGTTTGGAAAAAGAGATTAAAAAAAACTGAATCACTTAATGTGTTTGAAAGTGTCACCCTGAAAGAGAAACTAATAATTCTGGAGGGGAAACTGATCTTGTAGCGCTTTCCTGGACCCTGTTGTTGTAGGGGAACACCTGGTCTGAGCTTGCACGAGTGGCTGTTCTTACTGTGAGCCTGTTTCCCCATGTAGCGACTGGGCTGCATCAAGATTGTATAAATCAGCTACGTCCTTCCTGTGCACCAACTTGTGACTACAGCAGAGGCACCACGGGATCCAGAGGTCTCAAGTTCCAGTTCCGCTGCCAACTGCCCATGTGAGGATATAATAGAAATTTGCCAGAAATTTGAGACAATACAGCTATTTTATTATGGCAAACTACTAAAACAAACTGTACTAAAATGTTCATGTATTTTGTGCCAGAGACTAGAATGAGCAAAAAGATAGATATGTATAGGCAAGGAGCAACTTTGAAAAGGGCCAAATCCCTGATGCAAACTCCGGGCACAGTACACAGGTGATCATGTGACCCCATGACTTTGCAAAGTAATTTTCAGCCACGAGTGATCAATTCTGGTATAAACACCCACACTTTTTTGGCAAGAAGAAAATTCTGTAAGAAGAGATATCCAAAAAGCTCAGAAAGCAGCAAAGGTCTGTACCATCAACCTTACCTGTTTCTACTGCTTAAACATCTTTTGTTAACAGCCGTTGCCCAAAATGAAGCTAGATTTTTGTGGGGCTTTATTACCGCAGAGTATTTACAGAGTGTTACTTCTAACCACACTTTGACTTTGTAACTGCAGCTAAGGCATAGACAGCTTCACTCCCGAGTTTTTGATGGCGCAACGGGCCTCTTGTTTTTATCAGGTGAGAATTTGTCCTTCATGGATAGGGACAACTAAGATGAAATCCGCTTACTCCTGGGTAATGTTAGTATTTCTTTTTAACCGTAGTAAGATTTGAACTACATAATGTTTATTATCTAAGCAATTTAATGTAAGCTGGTTTAAAAGAGTATTTTTCTGCTCTGGAAGAGCTGGTAGGGAAATAACTGAACCGTTTGAAAGGAAAAAAAAAAAGAGGTAGCTTTGGTATTTCCATGGCTCTTCAGCTAAAAACAAGCCTGATGAAAACTCTCCCTGAGGATCAGTGGTAACATGTGCCTATCACATGAAATAATGTCTGCTTGCTTACATCAAGTACAAATGAGTTCTCCATGCCCTGAAGCATACAGATAGAATTACATCTATTTGAATCACATCTTGGTGATAATAGGCCCTCTGCATCACAAGCCCATGTGTAATCACAGAGGAGTAATTTTCCAGAAATTTAACTTGGAATCGTATTTTTCTTGTCTCCTTAACCCATATGATGCCATATCATTGATGGTTTGGAAAGACAGTAGTGTGAAAGTGAGAATTAAACGACTGGAAAATTGACAGCATTTGTCAGAAAAAATTTAATGCATCAGACTACACTGGCGATACACGTCAGCCTTTAGAGTGCAGCTATTAGATACTAGTAATCATTAGATTACTAAATTGGAGTAACTTTCTGAACATGGTCTTTTCTGAACATGACGTCTTCTATAATGAATGATAATTTTACAGAGATTCAATATAAACCATTGTCACGCCACTTGACAATGCATCTAATCCCAGCTCTAAAACTGCAGCTCCCCTTTAGTAGTTTACCCAGTCAAACTATCCGGTATGCACGTACGGTGTATCACAGTTTTATCAGTGCAAATGCAGTACCAGCTGGTCCTTCTTTAGTTGAGTTAGACAAGTGAAATGTTAAGAAAACTGCGGACTTTCAAGAAACTTGGGAACATACAATTTTGAGGAAGTTTGAGCCTGCAGGGAACTCAGACTTGCAGAATTTCTGCTTCTTGTTCCAGGCCTCAAAAAACAGAGTCTGTTAGCCAGGTTAAGGGATGACTCGTCCTTGGACTGGCAAGTATCATTTGTTTTCAGCTACTGGCCTTCCAGAGAGAAGATGAAATTCTGTTTTACTTCCACATTTTAAAAGGCTTTGGGTAGATAAGGGCAAAGCTATTTTTATAGCGAAAGTCACCATGAAGGTTAATGCTATTCAGCTGTCATAAAACTGTTTACTATCAGTCCATCAGTTAAGAGAAACTTAGCAAGATTCACAGGTATGAAAAAACATGCCGAAAGTGCCTACTCGGATAAGTTAAAAGGCCACGTTTGCACCTCATCCAATTAAATAAATAAAATCAAGTCCCTCAAAAAATAATTAATCTTGCTCTACCTCCCCACCACAGCCACTTTCCTGTTTCATCTATTGAAATTCAAGGGAGTTCTTTTTAGTTGTGGTTTTTTTTTTTTCTTTTAACCACAAGCCAGTACGTCTAGGGCAAAGAGAGGACTCATTAAAGCCACTGTAATGCAAAGGACACAAATGTTACTCGAAATTTACTGTGCTACCAGAATAATTAAAAAGAACTGAGCTAGTACAAACTCAGGAAGTCCTGTAGGATTATTTGTAAAGCTTTTTTCTTGTACACATGCAAAATTCCATACTTTTTGTGAGCTTAAGTGTGGTGTTTGACTCAGTGATCTTTGTGAGCTTTAGTGCTGGTTGGACTCGATGATCTTAAGGGTCTTTTCCAACCTAAATGATTCTGTGATTCTGTGTTTATAGAAGCCTTCTAAATTCATCAAAAGTTGAAGAGGAAGGAAATCTGCTTTAGGAAGCATTGTAAAAAGATTTAAAGGTGCATGGTGAAGTGCTCAGCTATTTAATAAATAGTGATGTAGAAGTCACACAGGAGATAAGTATTAAAAGCTGCTTTTCAGTCAGATTATTATGAAAAACAAATTTCACAAACTTCGTGTCAATGATGACTTGCATGCTCAAAGAATAGATGACATTATGTTAGCACCTTTCCATAATGTTTGCCTTGTCCTTTCTTCAGTGAAAATTTTTTTGTTGGGATAGGAAGAGCCTTGGGATTGTTGTTCTTTAGGTTTATCTTTTAAGAAAAACCACTAGCTTAAAGATTCTAAAGGTAAGCTGGTCTTCAATATACACACCAATACCAGAAAATTACAGTACTGCACACTTTTACGGTGACTACTGTTCATGGCAAAGTGTCTCCCTAAACATTAGTACATGAAAATTTGGGTTTTTTTACTTGGGCAAATGATGTTTAAAGTCCTTGTGGTTAGGAGAAAAGCCTGAAAATGTGATAGCTTCTAAATGATCTAGAAAATAAAACATTTAAAGAACCCTTCTGTAAGTCTAATAGTCTCAGGAATTTTAAGAACATTGCATTTTGGCAATGCGATAGGACTTCTCAACATTTAGGGACAGCTGTATTTATTGTGCTGGAAAAGCAAAACCAACAAAAAAACCCAGCGCCCAACGGTAAGCAAGCAAGGGCACAAACCAAAGTCAGGTTTCGTTCACTAATTTAAACAACTAAAAGGGCTTTTTAAAATCAGTGAGCCAAATTCAGCTTTCCTCTGCTGACAGAAACATACAGCAGCTCTTCAGTATCATTAGTCAAAATTTACCCTGGTACAAGAAGGTCTCCTCTATCCTGCTCTGGGGGAGGGAGGGGTTCTTCGAACGAGGGCACCTCTGTTAATGCTGCTTTGCTGCACAGAAGTTGAGGTTGTCCCCTCCTCATTTGAAAGGACCTGCAGAAGGACACAGGAAGGCCAGCTGTAACTCAGACCTGTGAGGTTCCTGCAGCTGCCGAAAACACACCCAGCAGTGGCGCAATACAAAATGCCGAGGCTGCCCCGGCTGCCTGCAGCAGCCTCACCCCAGTGGCAGACCACACCACGTTAGGAAAGTAGTACACGTATGTCTCGGGTCTATGGAAAAAATTGCCTTGTTACTCCCTAGGCGTGCTTCTTCCCTTCCTCTATTTCTGAATTTTCTCAATGTGTCCAAGCAAAGGTGGTCCCTTTCATTGCTGTTAATAACAAAATGGTGACTTCTCCTTACCAGAAGTGCCAGTAAGTGCATTCAACTTCTGGAATCCTCACAGTACTCAGTATGTTGCACACTTGTGGCAAACTTGTATCTAATAAAAGCTACTTATTGTCATCTATTTTTCCCCACTTTAAAGATGATACAAATTAAGGAAATTAACTCGAGTTGATGTTAACTGTAGTTAAAAGTTGATAAACAGGTCGTCTTTTATGCTGTGCAAGTAGTCCCTTTAAAAAGGTCAGTTGTACTAGTACAGCCTGACAGAAATACAAACGCGAGATACCGTAACATTAGACTGCACATGGTCTGTGTTTGAGGAGGTTTTTTAATCCATTTTTCCTCTACCCTTCCCAACATCTAAAAAATATTTTGAAATAAAGCAGAAAACACACTTCAGTGCTCACTTAAAACAATTTCTCCCTATGCTTTTCACAAACTTTTTCATTGTAATTTTCTACCAAATCTTTGAATAAATGACCACGTGAGATGATGATCTCTTCTTTGACCAGATGATGCAAAGCTATCCAGTCTATCAGGCTGAGTCAAACATTACCCATCCACTTTATCATTCTTAAGCTTAATACTCTCTGCTAACACAACTGCTTCTTCCTTGTTTAGTACCATAGAAGTAGTAGGAGTTTCAACAGCAGCACCGTCCTGTTCACTTGTTTTACTGGATACAGAAGAAGATGGCTGGGATGGTGTCACAAGAAAAAGGGGAGTTCGCTTCAGCTTTACTACACGGTTGCTTACAGCCTTCCTAGGCACCGCGATCTTGAACGGCATTTGACACGGTGTCCCGTTGTCAGCACTCAGTGTTCCACAGGGCGCCGGGGAATTGCTGGGCTCCGATGTGCCCGTCGTGGATACGGTTTCAGAAGCTACTTTGTGCAGCGTCAAACTTTCACTATTGGGTCGTTTAAGAGTCACCGCAGAACGTGAAGGATTGCAAGCAGCTACCTTTAATGAAGCTGAATTCTTGACTTTGATATGGGTACTTGTTGAGGGACCTGAGAATCTAATTGGCTTGGGACCCGCTTTACACGGTAAATAGTCTTCCTCTTCAGTAAAGTCGATTAATCGTCTGTAAAACAAAGAACTTCAATTAAAGAAACAAACTATGTACATAAATTATTCTTTTTATAACGTTATTACAATACAGACGCTCTGCGACAGCCATCCACAAAGCTGAAGTTCTTTTAATTTTTGCTCGTTACAATATCATTTATGGTTCTCAACTGTTCATTGCTGCAATCAGGCTTGCCTTTATATTAACAGTACCATCAATCTCCTCTACCTGTGTAAGTAATATTACACATTAAAAATTGTAAGAGATATGGTGCACAAACTGCTAAGTGGAAATCAATGAGAAAGAAGGCTGGAGGAGGTATAGAAAGAAAATATTAAAATGCTACAGATTCCATCAGATACAAAATCCACTAAATACTAGTCTGATGTATTTTAAATTATCTACAAAAATGTAAGACCCAACTGCACATAAACACAAACCGCAGAGTTCCATACTATGTAATTTGAGAAAATAAGAAGATATTTCTTCTTTCTTTTCAATACAAATGATTATGGATAATCTTTCAAGAGAAAATGTTTAAAAACAAAAAAAAGAACCTATGTAAGAACGCCTATGGAGTCCCATGGCAACTCTAATAGGTACAACTAGACAGCCTTTTTGAAGTATTATACAAATGCTGTTTCTCAGTGTTGGCAAAGAAAAATGGACAGACACCTAGAAGATTGTAATTCCTCAAGGAAATAATAAATGATGCCATAGAAATCGAGGTCACACTGAAACAGCTGAGCAGGATGTTAGAAAAGCTGAAACCCAACAAAACAAAAGCTAGACCAGGCCAGGTCAGAGGGATGATCAGTAAATAGAAATCAAAATCAGCTGAAAAGTCCTTGACTGATGTAAGCACTACTTAGCAACAACTAAAACATCAGTGTGTCATCAACCTTATTCTCATCCTAAATCCAAAACACAGCACTATACCAGCTACTAGGAAGAAAATTAACCCTATCCCAGCCGAAACCAGGAAAAGCTGTCAAACTGTGGCTCTGTTGCTGGCTCCTACATGGGGTAAAGCTACTAAAATCTGGTAGTAGGAGAAAGAACATGTATGAATCTGATTATATTAGATTTTGAGCTGACAAAGAAAAGCTGTAGCTTTAACTGACCTGATTGTCAGGAATGAAGAAACATTTAGCTGGCAGGTCAGTACTGTAAACAGGCTATGAACTGTGAGAGCCACGAGAGAACAGTTTAAAAGATACACTACAAAAGCATTGATATTCTTCAGGGTACTTGCATTTTGTATTTTAAAAGATCCGTGAAATGCCACAAGGATTCATACCAGAAGTATAAACAATATCTGAGAGTAATATTTCTTATTATTGCTCTTATAAAACTGGTATATGGTGACACTGTTCAAACAGAAAGCCTGCAAATAACCTAGTACTTATGAGTCCAGGGAGGTTTTCCTTAGAGCCACAAGGTGAGAATGTATTCTCAACATCTGCACGTCCCAGATCAAAAGAACCACCAAAAGGAATCACAAAAAGGAAAGCTTAAACATTCAAAGATTTGGTGCTTTCATAGTAGCAAGGAAGTATAGGTAAACTATAATCAGTAACTAAGTTCATTTACAGTATTTCAAGACAGTATACGGTCTCACCAGGATCACTGCGGTACATCAGGAGTTTTAGCTGAAACCTGAACATAGCTTTTTTGAGGGAGCAGAAGAATAGAGAAAACAAATCAAAACAGAGAGGTGGGAGACAAAACAGGCAATGGTAGTAGAGGAGCGTTCAAGAATACATGTAGGCTGTTTGGCAATCCAGGGATCAAATGGTCACAGTCCTTCCTATTTGAGCTACGAAAAGCAAAGAATGCAGTATCCAAAAAAAAAAAAAAAAAAGGGGAGGATGGGGAGATAGGAGTTTTCACTCGGATCATGGTGCTGATGTGGCTCTGTGGCTGCTGCTGAAATGACAGTGTGGCCAGGGACAAGGAAGGTCAGCAGGATCCTCTTCTATCTAGCAGTAAAGTGGCTGTAGGGTGGCTTAGATCAACTGTGTAGCTGCACCTGCAAAGGCTGCTTTTAGGTAGTGTATTGAGAATGGAGGTGTACTCAAAAGTATCACCGTAAAACTGCAAAGAAGAAATTCTAGAAATTCCTTCTAAAAAGAAGGCATCTCACATGTGAAAATCAGTTAACCGTTTAAAGTTTTCAGGTAAATTTCTTTTTTTTAGCAGTCCATTTAACTAATACTGCTCTCTACTTTTTGAAATTACTTCTTCCCACTCTAAAATGATGTTTTAAAAGCTGAAGAAGTAGAACAGAGTTTCAGCAGCCTAAAAAAGGTAATTTGTTTCTACTAAGTTCAGTTCTGCAATTAAGCTCTCCAATTATATTTTATAAAAATGTAAATAGGAAAAAACAGAGAAAACTCAACATTCATAGCTATTCAAAGAACCTGAAATCATAAAAAAAAAAAAAAAATTGTGCTGTATTTCTGCTTTATTTTAAGCCACCTATGCAAATCAGCATACCTTTTATGAACCGGAGGCATATGATGCAAACTGCCTTTCAAAGGGCGTTCTTCAAGAGTCCAACATTCAATCAGCTCCTGAGGCACTCTCCAGTAGCTGACACCTGCATTTCAGAGGGACATTGTACTGATGAGCTGAGAGAACAGCGTCAATACCATGTGTATATACGCCCGACTAAATAAATGCATGGTTTTTATCATGTAGAATTTCAGCTTTGAAACTATGCTGATGTGAACATTGCTTACAGCCAATGTGCTTCTGGGGCCTCCACCAGAGTGCCCAATGCCAGCAGGCTACCACCCCTTGCCTGTGGTAGCCCTCACTACATCTGTTCATTCATGTCAACTCATGTCACCTTGCTGGAACACCCCTTAAGACTCTCTCTTTTTTTTTTTTTTTTTTCCCAAATAGCCACTACTATGGGATATTTTACAACATGCTACTGAATGAGTGAAAATGTATGCAGAGTTTTTATTATAGTTAATTGGCAAATATTTTTCTTATTTTTCTGTAGAAAAGTAGTACTACTGAAATAAAATAAAAAAAAATAATACTCTACCTCTCCCTTCCCAGGCATCGAAAGCATCCATCATCTTTTTCAACTCAGCTACTGAGTAATAGCTCCAGATGTATTGGACGTTATTTCCAGCTTCTCTAGAAATATTGTTTTAAAGGTAATGGTTATGTGGTAGATCTAGCGAAGTCCTTAAAAATGTACCACTGACGAAATGTATCACTCTTTTTACCAACTCCTATCTCTAAGGACTTAATAGTAACTATTTTGTAAAGCAGAAAGAAAAATGTTACTTAAATTTCATTTTCATTTGTATAAGAGGTTCTAAATAGCCATCCTCCTATGCTCTGCATGCCTGTGAACACCTATTGCTAAAAATGGGTATTCATGAAAGAACAGATGTTCATAAAATAATAATTACACAATTAATGGTGTAAAATCTGTTCTTCTAAATCTCAATCATTTATTCAAAGGGAAAACACAGTAGGAGGAAAGATACCTGATACTATGTGTCCAAATACTTTTGGAATAAATATCAATGTTCCCGGCCTAAATTTAGGAAAATAAGCATCTTAATTATAAAGACGATGAAACATCAAAAGCTCTATCTTAATCATGTTTCAAAAGGTACACAGTGAAGTACATTTCTGACACTGTACTGTGGGACCAAGAGAAAGACAAATTGCTTCCAGACACTCAAGCACAGGTCTACCAATAACTTATAATTACTGCCATAAAAATATATTAATAGTGTAGTAGAGAAGTACATGTCCTTTAAAGAATTAAAACCATTTCCTTTCATCTTCAGTTCTTTTTGGTGTTAAGTATTTCTTTCAGCTGTCTTAGAAGACTGCAAAATACAATTGCAAGAATCACAACCAACATTGTGAATATTTCTGGAACTTTTTCTGGATGGGGATTAATTCACTGTATTTAGTGTAAATACCATCCTAAATTAGAAAGTAATTTTAAATGATTGAGACATTTTAAAAATAGCAAGTAAAACATAATGAGAACTTACAGCAACTGCATGCTAGCCACCTTTTGTGGACTCTCTCAAATTCTTGTACTCCATGCTTAGTTTTTCTCTTGTTTGTTTGTTTCATGTGACCACTGCATTAGCCAGCTGTTTTCAAAGCTGGAAAGAATCTGATTCTTTCCATAGATTTATAGTACAATAATGCTATATTATGCTACATATAATAATATTTAGGTATTATTATAATATGTGAGTGTTCATTCTCACTTCAGAGTGCTTTCATGTGTTTGACAGTCATCTTACCTTTTGTAAATGCTTTTACTATGAATTTTCTTTCCTAGCTCTTTATTAATTGCATCAGTCCCATCAGCTCTTGTGGCATACACACCAATAATTTTACTTTCACAGCTTGCTCCAGAAGTGTTGAGATAGTGCAGGACCCAAACTGTAGGCTTGGTACAAACTAAATCATAAGAATCGCAAAAATCTAACAAAGCCTGGAAAAAACATAGAATACAAAATAAAGAATATTATTAAGAATACAATATTTTTAGTTGAATAAACTTTTGTATTTAAGTATTTTTAACGGTACTGGTGAGCTCTTTTAAGTAAATCAAGGATGTAGTTTATGTAGAATAATGTGTGCAGTATTTCTTATCTGATGTTAACAGACAATACTGTAAAACTAGGAGACATTCACAGAAAGACAAAAGAAATACTGAAGGACATGGCAAATCCCTAATATGAAGAGAAACTGAAAGGCCTAGAAATGTTTTATGCTTTTCAAAAGGAAATAAGTAAGGAAGAATGTGAAATATATGGAACAATAGCTTACTAAGAGAACATAGACGACATTCAGGACTAACACAGCCATACCTGGTAATATGAGTTAATTTCCAATCAGTTAATCAGAATTAGCTCTTAAGTTACAATACTCTAAAATAGACAAACGTTAGGATTTTAAATAATACATTAAGTTTCTTTTCTCCTTTCTTGTTCTAAAAAAATGACAAAGTACCTTTTATCTTTCAAGTTTTAGGATGAATTTGTAAAACTGAAAAAAAAAAAAAAACCAAACATCTTGAAGGGATCAAATCTAATATAAAATAAAATTTGAAGCCAAACAGGGAGCTAAACAATGTCATTCCTACTACGCAAGTTTTACAGCAGATTTGCGTGTAAAACAGAGACAAATTTAAACTGTTGCTGTATTGCAATGATGGGAAAAGCTGATGTCCTTAACTACTATGACTGCATTATCAACTCCAGGATTTCTTAACCTAAAACTCTGATTTTACTGGTGATTTAATGTGGTGATTAAAAACTGCTAACTTGCATACACTGTAGTTTTAGTATCTGATGCTAATGAATGGTGTGGATTAGAGAGTACATCTTTAAAAACGTAAGAAACGTCAAGACCTTTTTAAGCTCTATATTTGACCTTAAAGAATATGTCTCCATTTCATTGGCCAAATGGTCAGACAGACTGTATGGATAAGGGATGCCAAAATAATCTGCTTCTTCCTGCAGTGCAATTCGAATTTGTTCATCTTCAGGAATCCGAACTTCTCCATGAAGATAATCCAAAAGATATTTAAACAGGCTTCCATCTCGATCAATTAGACATGCTCCTGAAAACAGAAATAAAATGATTTAAAATACTGCTTCCAGCAAGCGAAGACAGACTTGTCACATTCTACCAAATCATCAAGTAAAGCCTTTATATAAAAATTCTGTACTAATTTTACTTACTTAGAAGGAGTAAGTATACTTTCCCTATTCTTTTAAAACGACTGTTTTGTTTCCCTGGAATATTTGTTATTTGAAGATAAAATTCTTAGTGCAGTAAATTTGGAATTTCAGTGAAATCACTAATCTGCATAGGACCATGCCAGCATACCACCTCAGCTCTACTGCACTCCACTTAAAATGCTAAAATCAAATTCTAGATGCATTTCTAATTCTAACTACGGATACATCTTTTCTTGCTATTGCAGAGATTTTTTGAATTTGGGGTCTAAGCAATTTCAAAGAGTTAAAAGTAGCATCAGCTCCAGTACACATCTAGTCTAACCTTCCCTGAATATTACTCAAGTTTTACAGTATTTTTTGTTTCTTTTTCTCTCCTTTGCCTGCTGGGCTCAAGGACCACTACAGAAACTGGCCAAATTATACACAGCTGCATACAACAGGCTGTTCACTGCAACTGAAAGATGGTAGCAAAGCCCTGCCCATAAAAATGTTGAACATTTCAGATATTTTAAACAGTCAAAAGTGTACAATGAAGAATTACTATTCTCCACCCATCATATCTTTAAACTGGACATACTTTGGCAGGATTTCCAAGTCACAAACAAGTGTGCAATTTGACCCATGAATAGTTTTATTCAAGCTTTCATATCAAGCCATGGTGGTGAAAAATGCAATCTTTACGGGGTAATGAAGTATTCTGAAACAAAGATTAGACCCAAATCTACTTATGTGATGAACAGAGAGAGTGAGATGCCTCTGGAGAATATAGGGGGTCACAAACAGGATCCAAGTTAAATGCCAAATACTCTGCCAGCTTCTATTTTATCTATTTTCATATTCATACTGAAGAAGTACATTCCAAAGCCACAGTTTGGACCGGGACAAGGCAGGGCTAAGCACCGTACAAACATTTATGTTTGCAAACATGCATAGTCTTGTGGAACTCAGATGAATTGCTCATAAATATAAAATCATGCATGCATAATTGTTTTACATTCTGGAATTAAAGAAGCCAACTGATGCTCAGCACGTTGGGAAAAGAGATATACTATAAAATGCATAGATATATATAAAAGCATGTATTTGCCACAGAGCTCCCTGATCAGAATGTCATATTTACAGCTTGAACATATTTACCTGATTCATCCACTTTTAGAGGAAAGCGTCCACTAAACATAGAAGCTAGCATTGAATCCTTAAAGCGGCATAAAGACTCGTGCCTGGCTGTGTATAAACATCCTCGCACATTAAGTCGCAGAATACCCTGGGCGTCTTCAGTCTTGCCCTCTTCCATTGCATTTGCAAATAATGATGTTAACTACGAGCTAGTCAAACCTGTAACAGATAACAAACAAAAGTAAATCTAATGCCAGTTAAGACTGAACATATTATATACAAGACCTAAGCGTTAGCTCGGCTCTTACATGTTTGTTACATAATACTGTAAATTAGCTTTGAAAACAGTTCTGGAGACATATTAGTGCAAACAGCCAAATATTTTACACCTTTACTATAAAAACCTAAGGCATTTTACTTTGCTGGGAAACACATAGGTTACTCTTTTGAGAGAAATGGGTAAGCAGAATTATGTGGTCAGTACATGCGAGCAGAGCACTGGAAGGACATTCTGGGAAATCCTGGTTTGAGTATAGTTCAATGCAGTAAAAATGCAGTAATTTTGTACTAACAACTTGGCTTCTTTAAAATGTGATCTTTAATTAGAGCTGCTTTAACTAGTTGTTGAAGGTGTCACGTCATTAATGCCAGATTGCCAATAAATACTCTTACTTGTGCCTGCCTTGAGCTCCCTGTAGGAGGGGGGCCCTGTCTGGGCAGAAAGAAAATGACACAAGCAGCAGAAGAAAATCTTCAAACTGTTTGGGTTTGGGTTTGGTTTTTCTTTTAGAGCACGCCCTTTGAGGGGTACTAACTCTCACTACGCGCCTTTTGCCCGGGCACCTGCTATTGTTCCACCAAAACTGACTGATGAACTCGCAGGCCGCCGGGGAGCCAGCGGGGCCGCCGCCCCCACGGCAGCCCGGGGCGCTCCCTCCCTTTCGCGGGGCGCCGCTCCGCCAGAAAAGGGGAAGCCCCTCCCGCCCCCCGGGAGCCAGCCGGGGAAGGCGCCTCAGCTCCCCGCCCGCGGGTAGAGGGGGTCCCGCCGCGGGGCGGGGGCGGCCGCCATCCCGCGTTACCTGCGCCACCGCCTCCCGCAGCAGGGCCGCCTCGCCGGGCCTGGAGCAGCCTGGCCCGCCTCAGGGCCCGCCTTGGCTCCGCAAAATGGCGGCCGGGCGGCAGGAAGCACTGGGCCGGAGCCGAGCCGGGAGAGGAGAGGGGCAGCCCGCGGCGCCATCTCCCTCCCCGGGGGCACCGCCGGCTGCTCGGGCCTCCTTACCCAGGCGTATGGCGGGTCATGCCGGGTGTAGGGACCCCCATGGCTCTGCTGCCCCTGCCGGCCCTGCTTTGCCCGGAGGGGGTCCCTCAGGCACGGCTTTGATGTCCGCGTCCTCTGAAGTGAGGCTGACCCACGTAAACTCGGCTACTCTGTAAGGCGGAAATCCTTCCTGATAATCCCTTTTTTTTCCTTCTTTTTTTAATTACAAGTAAGTGTTCACTCACAGTGGGTTTGATTCAGTTACTTTTTCTGTAGGCTCAAGAACATTGCAGCTTGAGCTATTCTTCTAACCCACAACGCTCCCGTTTTACTTCAGGGCGGTCGCAGAGCCTTTCTGGTCAGCCCGGGCCAGGGCTTCGTTCCAAGGCGGAAGCCCGAGCGGCGGGCACCGGTTTCTCCTGTGGTTGCGTGTCCCGAGTTGCAGCACTGAGACAGGTGCTTCCCCAGGGATGATGCGATGCTGGTACGTGCTCTGAGTCTGAAGATGGACCGGTCTGCTTTGGTTAAAATGGGGGGCAAAGGCAGAAGAAAATAGCCTCAGGTCAGCTGGCGTTTTCTGGCCTACTTTGGCAGGACTGCTTGTCCTTCTGAGCAGACCAACTCACTAGCTTGTGTGTGCCAGCAGCAGTCTGTTTAGCTGTAGCTAATATATATGAATGCAGGCATTATAGCTTTTAATTTGCTTTCCTGTTGATTGCCTGTGAAATATGTTTGGTTTTTTTTCTGCTTCAGACTTGTAC
This sequence comes from Platalea leucorodia, assembly GCF_965183815.1. NCBI lineage: Eukaryota > Metazoa > Chordata > Aves > Pelecaniformes > Threskiornithidae > Platalea > Platalea leucorodia. The sequence goes on from NC_138827.1 coordinate 71,548,197, forward strand.
GCATTTTTTAGAGCAAACTGTTACTGCGTTAAAATAGCATGGATGAATGCAGGCAAGGTGCTTCAACCTCCTACAGCCATTTCACAAAGGTTTGCAGAAGCACTGTCCTATTAAAAGGAATTGCTTATGCCTGGCATATAGTTGCTTGCTCACCAAAATGCATGCATAAACAATGGAAAGGTGAAAAAATTAGATTCCCATTACGCTTTTGTCTTAGCGTCATTATGAAAAATTTCTATACACATGAAAAGTGGTTCTAAGATGCAGCCATATTAAAAAAAAAAAAAACAGTTTATACCTCGAGTCTCCACTTAACTGTGTAAGCAAATAAAGAAGAATTTCTTTTTTGCCATAACATACAGTAAGAACCTATCCTTATGGATACAACTGCCAAATAACTAGTAGTTGTGTGCAAAGTTAACAGGGCCAAACTTGAGGTTTCTGCAAACTTTCTCAAGTTATAAGCTGATAATATGTTTTAGAAAATATAGTAAGAGATAACTAAATCCCAAATGTTAACAATATATTTTACTTGCTATCTGAAGTCCAGTAAAAATCCAGTTATTTAACTGTACACTGCACATACAAGAAATGTGCCCATATTTTATTTAGTTTCTCTGTATTTACCTTAGAAAAATAGCTCACTTATATCTGCAATTCATATTGATTTTTCATTTTGTATCATCCTGGTTTTTTACTCGCCCTTTCCCATTGGAGGTGTTTTGTTACCATATTTAAGGTATTTAAAACTTCAACCACAAGTTCACTTGCTAAAGGGTCAAATCCAAGGACATGTAACAAATAATCACAGAGCAGCCACAGTTCCGACTGCATAGCTTTCTGTATTCTGGTCTGTTACTACATTTTGATTTTGAGAATACCTAAATATTCATGGGCTACTTTGTTTTCAGTTACTATTTAGGGCTGTAGACTTTGTAATTCAGACTTCCCTTCAGTCAAGTGAGGGACATTAAAGGAAAGAGCCATCTAAATCATGTTGCATCTGGTCCTAGTAAGGAGATAATAAATTCTCTTTGAAATTGTGTAACTCTGAGTGATCACTTACTACTTGGAACTCGCTTCTTTTTATCTTAATGCCGATTTGCATTAGAATGGCAGTTAAAGCTACAGTAAGTATGTCACATGTTTCATTTTCCTTGGCAGCTAAGCATGCTACAGTTGCAGCAAAGAGAGGAAATGGCGTGCCAAGCACCATGGCTCTCATGTGCTCTCTGAACAGTTCTTGGCAAAGAATGTACCCAGAAGCCAGGTCTTTAATGCTTCATATCTAATTAATTAAATAAGCACACAAGTTACAACATGCCACTGAATGCAGTACAGACTGATAATTCATGGATGATGGGCTTCCTATAAAATAAGTGAAAATAAGTATAATACATTATTTTTGTGGAATAATGGTGTCTGGCTTAACTGTATCTTTAGTAAGGATATAAAGTGTGTTGTCCCTTATTCACTGGGAATAGTTCATACATAGCAATGGCAACTTAAAGGTGGCCACTGTTGTCAAATGTTACAATATATTCTAAGTCACAACTTCCAGTCTTTCTCACTCTAAAACATTCACTTAATAAAGCTGCAGCTTTCTATGTTTGTTTTCGCCTTTAAGCTGGCTTGGGTTTGCCTCAAAAGTCTGAACAATGTTCCTTCATCTATTTCTGCACTGGGAGACCAGAACAATATACATGGTTTCAGTCAGTATACATATACACACAGACAAACAGTGCAAACGGTAAGTTTTTGGAGCTCAGATTTAACCATATGAAATACCATTACTATTCAAGCTTAGTACAGCATATACTTGGTATAGAAGCATGCAGCATAGCCAACCTGCACAAGCAAGCTGCCTTTTGAGCTGCATGTTCTTGGGAAATGAACACAGGGACTTTTTGTTTTGTTTTTTCACTAGTTTCCAAAGGAAGCCAGGCTTACACGCTCATCCTCTGTGTTTCGATTTACTAATTTCAGTCAAATTTGACAGAGGGGAAGAGGCATTAAGAAATGATTTTTCATTAAGCTTGTGCAAGAAAGGGTGTGATTAGAGGAAGATGTGTTCTTAATACTATAATTTCAGGAAAAACTATAGCATAAGCTCAAGTCTTATTGGACATCAGAAGATTCACAGAGCGAGAAGCTGCTGTATGTCATCTACCCACCAGAAGTCCTTTAGTCATAGCTTATGCTTTGGGAGACCATATGGGATTAATTCATCAACTAAAATTTTTCTCAGAGATGGATTTGCAAGTATCTAGTAAGATACACGCTCAATACAACACTTCCCAAATGGTTAGACCTTTTACAACAGGCCTGCCTGTTTGTCTTTCCCTTGCTCCTTCTCATTTCTATTCAGTTTAAAGACCAGTCATAGGAACCCAAGTGTCCGAAAACCAGAATTTTGCTCTTAATATATATTTAAGATATATAGGCTGTGAAACTTGGCAGTGCTTTAAGCTCTTCCCTGCTTTGAGCAGCTGGCAATTAACTGGAGATTTTTACATGTGAAATGTTACAGTGTGGGAGTTCCTCAGAGGAGTGTAAAGGAAAGTATGACCACAGGTGGAAACACAATACTTGATGTTTTGTTTTAAATTTATTGCCCGCAGTAGTGACATAAACATTAAATGGAAGCAACTTGGTGATTGCCCCTTCAGGACTTGGAACTGTTGTAAAACTGGAGGAAATGAAAACTCATGATTGGATCTGGAGGAAAAAAAACACTGCCTTCTGGAAAGGATAAGGAGGTAAGTTTTATGTGATTGGTTTTCTATTTTTAAAGTTACGTAAGGTTATTTGCTCTTTTATTGGGCCAGAGTTTTACAGTGGCTACAGTCACTTCCAAGTTGCCTTGTAAGGGGAAATGTACCAAAGGCATATAAGGCGTGCTGGATCAAATCTGTATTTTAGGGGGATTGAATAGAAGCATAGGGTTTTGCAGCTTCAGGGCCACACTGAGAAATTGTGCCATATATCACACACAAATTAAGAAAAGGTAGAAAAGAGAGACTCTCCAGATGCTATTTGCAGCAGATTATGAAAGTAGTAAGTTCATGAAGATACATTTTCGAATAATGCCACAGGTACTTATCGTGCGTTTCCTTTGATTTACTTTATAGCATATTGTAATGTTAGCACACGGAAAGGTAAGATTTTCATGATGATTATTGCGTTACGGAACCTAATGCTGTTTTTATTTCAACCTTCCACATCTCTGTAAATCTTCAAATAAATTAAAACATTAACTCTCTCAAGATTTTCACAAAATTGTTTACTATAAGTTTACTGATTGCTGGATCAAATTTAGGAACTAATGTCCGCGTGAACTAATGGTAGGGCTGGGCACACATTGCGAGTGAAAGAGAATGTATGTGAAGGGAGTGTTAAAGAGCAAGGGCTTTTGAGCTCAGAACAGATTTTTGGGAAAAGCATTTTATTAGACTAAAATACTTCCTTGCAATTCCCAGTCCTAATATTACCTGAACCAAACTAAAAGTGGGCTTGCTCAGATTCTGATATCGGAGACTCCTACCCTTATAAGTCAGTAAGTACGCAGGCAGCATGCATACTTGCTATAATCTATTGGTTTTTAGATTTGTCATTTTTGTTTTCATAACTGTCTTGATGACCGTCTATTAATTGTTTGTTATTTCATCTATTACTAATAGCTAAAGATCAGCCAAAAAGAAATTTAACTTTCCACTGAGAAGAAATTACACGGATTTCTCTTTTTAACCTAAAGGAACTCTTTGAACAGAAAGCCAAATACCTCCAACTCTTCCTAAAAATCTCTGACAGCCAGGTGAGACATCTGCAGTTCCCTACTCCCTTCCTCACAGTGTACCGGGATTGATGCTAAGCGTTTCTACGATTAATATTTATATTTTAATTTTAGCATTATTAATTGTTGGTATTTTAAATGGTTTTGCAAAGACATATAGTTGAAAAGTCACACGCATCTCACCCCTTTTTAGAACACCCAGGAATGTCACTAAAGAACTGGAACCATGAATTAAAGGTTAATGACTTACGCATATCCCATTTCTGAAAAGAAATGCGTGTGACTGTATGTAAGAGTACACGTGAACTATTTTAACAGGGTTGATTTTGCACGTATGTGACAAAACTGCTGCCATGCCTTTCTTGTTTTATCAACAAAGCATCAAAAAAGATGCAGCAGTGGATGTTGGTTGTGGTATAAATCCAGCTGCAGATATGGGAGGGGTTTGTCTCCAACTGTCACGGCCTGGCTCTGCATTTTACCTTTGAATTATGAAGCACAAAGCGTTACTGATTCTCTGGTTAAGTTTGTCGCCTTTTCTGGCTTTCGTGTGTTGTTTTGCTCCGGTGTCACCCAGGGGTTTAATTCCAAGTAACCCTTCGTACAGTAAAAAAGGCGGGCATGGGTCAGCTTGCACGGCGCTCTCCCTCCCTCCCGCCTGCGGCTCAGCCCGGGGCTGTTCCCCCGCCCGCCCCCCGGCCTCGCGGCCCTGCCCGGCCCTGCCCGCCCGCCGCGAGGCGTGTGGCTGGGAGCGCGAGAGCGGCTCGGCCCAACGGCTGCCGCCCAACCGCCCGAGGCGGGAGCGGGAGCGAGCGCGCGCGCCCTGCCTCTCCCCTGTGAGGACGGGAGGGAGCCGGGGGCCGGCTGGCGGCGGGACCTGCCTGCGCGGAGGGGTGTGCTGGGACACCGCTCCCTCGTCGGACTGTGCTTGCCCGCCGGTCTCTCTCGCTGTTTATTTAGATTTGTAGCATTTATAATGCAGTTTATTTAAATGCTTCCATTTGAAATTTGTCCTAACAAAGCAAAAGCTGTTCTGGTCATATTATGAAGTGATAGAACCTTGTGTTTTTTTCCTTTTAAGTGTAAACTCGGATAAACAACTTGAGGGAATGGACAAGATCAAATATCTGTGATCCTTTTAGTCTTTATGTTTATCAGTTAAATATTTTGCCACTCTAATAACGTGACTTAAGTCTCAAGGAACAATTCATTAACCTGTCTGAATTAATTGAACAAAGGTAAAGACTGAAGCAATTTTCTCAACTTCAGAGATAACAAATCCTGATAAAAGGTAATGAAACTTAATTTTTAAAAGTGTGAGAAGGATCACGTACTATGTGGGCATTCCTCTTGACAATGTACAGGTTCATTTTGATGATGGATAAACAAGCAACTGCTAAATCATCTACCGTTTTCACCTTGGATGCTGTTAAAGGACATATGAAGAAGAGGGATGGAACATTACAAGCTGCAAAATGGAATGCTTCGTTAGCATCTAAAATCAAAACTAAATTAATAAGTAAGTCCTGTTAAAATAAAACTGAAGCCATTTACTGTACTTAGAATGTATGACTTCAAAAGGAATAGTAATTGTATTTAACATGATTTGCTGAATTGCTGCCTGATAAATATATTAATGTGGTATGTTGAGACTTTTAGGAGAGTCTGAAAGTTAAAACACATGATTGTAGTTGTTTATTTATCTAGTACTCCGAGTATTTTCAGTACTTGCTCTTTGGCATGCCAATGTTTTTTTAAAAAGAGTGTACTCAAGTGCATTTCTAACGTCCATGTCCATTTGGGGTGTCTAAAAACTGAGGTACCAAAATGAGTAAAATCAATGACCTTTTAAAATAGTTGCCATAGTAAAATAGCTAGTATTCCCATTTGCAAAATGGGATTTATATAAAATTCTTCATTGAGTCATTTATTGAATTGAGGAAAACTACAAATATTAATCTGCTGATTGAATCACTTGCCAGAAGGTACTTTGTTTACCCAGTAAGTCAGGATTAAATTCAAACATAGGTTTGTCATGGTAGACAGTTGGGTTTTGTTTCTGTCTCTGACAAAAACAACACTGCAACATCTCAAATCTTCTTCTGCAAAAGGTAAGGAAACTATAAATGTAGTGAAACACTGCTATTTCAGAGCTCTCTAATTCAAGCAGTATGGTTAAGTGAACATTGACTTCTGCTTCTTTTTCTGTGATTGGTGTGGCAAGTACTTTTGTTTGTGTGTATATATATATATTCTATTTTTTACATATTTTTCTGTTGTTTTTATGTATATATTTGAACTTACTGTGGCTTTATGTCAAAAATACTAATTTTCAGTGAAAAATAAACCGTATAGATGAATAATAATAATGTCCTTTAGAAATCTCCATACTGCAGTAATGCAAATAATTCACTAAGCTGGATCGTAATTTCAAAGCATGATGTTTGGATTAACAAGGTTCCACTTCTGTTGCCTGTTTCCCAAAGCAAACAAATAAGGCCTTGCAAATTTTGGACTACAGATCACAGAAGTAATAACATAAGACAATGAAGAGATGTAGATGGGGCAGATTTCAAGCTAAACTCGCTCCTTTTTGTACTATAAAAGTATGGTCAGACTTGTCTCTACCTTGAGTTCAAGTTAACTCTCTGTGTACTATGAATGTGAGGCAAAAAAAAAAATAAATCTTGGTAATATGCAGTGTCACTGGAAAAAAAAAAAACAACCAAAACTGAAGTTCCTAAAACATTCTGCAACAGATATGAGTAGGCAGGTTTTCATTAGGACAGTGGAAGGTATTTTTCTAATTTAAAGCTTTTTTTCTTTCTGTTGTCAAAACTCACAGTTATGCTCAAGATGTTTGATGTTTTTAATTTCTGAAATGTATATTTGTTTTTTAGAAATTTGGAAATGTTTTTATGCCTGTGAAATCATCGATTTATAAATGCTTTCTTCTTAAAATAACCTTATTATTAAAAATCCAGACTAGAGCAGAATCCGTGAATGAATTAAACTTGAACTTGAAGCTGACAGAGTAGTCATCAGAATGACAGCCAACAGAAACAGTTTTATATTAGGAAGTGTTAGGGTTTGCTAATATTCCACCAAAACCTACAGATAAAAATGTTGTTATATAGTGATAGTTCATGCGGAGAGGGCCTGCAATTGAAGCTATTGAAAATAATATGATTTTGTCTTCTTTAGATAACTCATCTATGTTTAAAGTATCTTTAAAACAAAATAATAAAGCATTAGCTGTGGCTTTGAGTGTGGAGAAAGAAAATTCTCGGAAGCTAAAGAATGAGAAGATTTTTCTTCAGAAGGAAGTAGAAAAGCTGCAGCTTCATAATATCTTGCTTCGTCGAAAACTAAACTGTTTGGTATGCTGCAAATAATACCCTTTAAACTTAGATCAGCTAAACCAAGGCTTTATCTTTTTTGGAACTTAATATTGCTTCTTAAAACTGTGACTTAAAATGCACATCTCAGATTTGTGAAGTTGTGTCATCTGATAGCATAGTATTCATGTTTGATTTTTCTTTCATAGGATTTTTTTTTACTTACTGTTTTGTCTATCAGTGTATATGTCTATCCATAGCTATTTTAGCGTCAGCTTCATCTTTATATTTGGTATTAAAAATCAGTTTGTGCTCAATTGAGTGTAAAAAAAAAAAAAAAAAGAAAAACCAAACTACAATGTAGATTCACCTTTATGTCTTGTCTTTTCTTAAGCCAGAAGCCACTTAAAATATATTTTTTTAAATTAATTTTCTTTTACATGCAGAATAAAAGTCTTATAGAAATAGAAGCATTTTTGAATGATAACCTCTTAACTGCAATAGAAATAAGCAGTCTTTCTGAGGTAAGAAGTTTTTTGAGCTATTACCATATCGAACTCATTTTCCAGGATAATATTTTCAAAGCATCTAAATGCATGCAACGTTGAAATCATATATGGATTTTAAAACATTTACCCCAATTCCTTAAAACTTGGGATGATACCCCAGTCTAGTGAAATCAATTAAATTTTGCCGTTGCTTGGGCTAAAAGTTTAGAGTTTAATCTTGTTTACGAAGTATCTAAAAGTTAAATATCAGTTAGGCCTGATGAAGTCATGTGATTAAAAAAAAAAAAAGCATAGTTCTTCAGTGTGTGGTTTCTTCACCAATGAGCAAGCTACTTCCCTTCCTTGCTTAATGCTGCAGTAAATATCTTGCATGTGGAAATCGTACCAGAAGACGTAGTCCATGTTAGTCCTTGTGTCATGGCAAATTTACAGTTAATTAAAAAAAAATACTATTTTTATTGTCTGTTCTAAACAGTTGCTTAGTGTTGCTCTGTGCTTCTATGTGTATAATGCACTTTGCATTAGTTATAGCTACATTTAAAAAGTCTATGCATTGCTTTGGAATGCAAGTAGGTTACAGATTTTGATAAGTTTTGCTACAAAATGTTTTTCTTTAAAATTATTGTGTGTGTTTGAATATCATGCACCTTTCATCAGTACTTCTATTTTTTGCCCATTCATTATATTATTTTCCTGTGAGTATTTCTGATACTTAAAACAAAAGAGAATATTTAACTGTTTCTGCCTCCCCACTGCTGTTCTTTTGAAAGAATCTTCAGAGTTCTCTTCCTGTGTCAGCTGGTCCAAGTAGCCCTTCTAATGACCACCAGTTCAAGAGTACACGTCAGTCTGCTAGGTAGGTGCTTATATTAAATGCTGAAGCTGGTAAGTGTCTCTGGATTTTTTTACAATTAATCTTTGTACATTGTCCCAGGTATTTTTGAGGTAATGAGAAACAATTTCCTGTCTAATTCAGAAATTACCTATTTGCAACTTGGAATTTAGAGAGAGAGAGAGAGACTAGCAGACAAAACTTGTGTTTGAATAACTCGCTGCTTTCTTCATGGGATCTCACCAGCATAAAGCAGGATTCTCTATCGTGAAAAATGCATTTGCCGCTAAGATAGAACCAGATTTCATACTTGAGTTCTTGTTTTCTGCTTTTATACATTATTAAGGGAATGTTTTAAACTATTGAGTGTTATGGCATAAAATGTAACAAAAATCTTCACAGTAGAATTTCCTCATTTCAGATCTGTAGAATTGCCAGTGAAGCTTCCTTTAATTGCAAAAGCTAATGCAAAACAGCAACATAACCCTTCTGTGTGTGAAATATCAAATGCTTATAAGTGTACCAGTATTTTCTCAAAGGAAACGGATTCAGATCAAGTCAAGTGTGCATTACCATTGCCTTCTGGTACAAATAATCAAAAGTTAATTGAAATATATCCGGTGGAAACAGCCATTGACAAAAATATACTTTTAAAAGGTATGATGTATTTCTGTACAGGTGATTCATTTTTCAGAGCTATCTGAAAATTAGTATTTAATAATTCATTACCTGATGTGCAATACAGAAGGTATAGTAAGATTCCCAAACTGTAGTAAACTAATAAAAAGTAGAATGCTCACCCATAAGTATAGGTGTTCTGAAAATCACTTGTAGAATAATGTTCATTGAAATAACACAGCTGAAATGTAATAAAATTAATATGAACAGAATAGAACTTTGATAAGATAACCAAATAATAACTGAAGTAGTTATAGAAAAATACATTTTTATTTATACCCAATTTCAAAAGTCCAACTTTGGTAAAATATGAAATTAATTCTAGTTAACTGAATTTTTAAGGACCAACCATAGAATGTGTGTATTCAGTAAAAAAAAAAAAAAATAAAAAAAAAAATGCAGTTTGTAATTTTCTGTGCTTCTGGTCCAACCTTCAGTAATCTGTCTTATTCTGATAACTATTCTCTTTCCCCAAGCTGCTGAAATTTTTCTCTTTGCAGAAAATCAATTATGCACAGAACTAACTTGCACTAATGGCTTCCTGACTCATGTCAAAAATACACAATCTTTAAGACAATCTGAGGAGCTTCCACAACAATGTAATGATAGTTCATTGCCATTTTGTGGAAATGTGACTGAAAGAAAGAAACATGCAGTACTTCCTAAGTCAAAAACTCAGCCTAATATAAAGGATTTTGATAAAAAAAGTAGCTCAAATAATCTGCCTCATCATGGTATCAACAGTGGCAGCAACACCAATGACAGGACTTTGCAGGAAAGTTCAAGTAAGTTGTCTCGCATTATTCCTTCACTTCTTGAATTCAGCAATGAAAGTCAGATAGATTTTAAGAAGGTGCTTTTTACTGACAAGATGAAGCCTGAAGAAACTGTTTATGATGCTGATATGGAGTTGACTGCCAGTGATGTGGGCGAACTACTCACAGTCACAGCAAAAGACAAAGGTAAATTACACCGAAATAAAAATAGTAATGCCAGTTCTGATAAATTATTAGGAAATCTCAGAAAAGTAAAATATTCTAAGAAGGATAAAGAGAAAATTAAAAGCAAGACTGAAGTAAGTTCAAATTTGTATGCAGAAGAAGGGCACACTAGGGCTGACAATAGTAAAATTTCAAAAACTACTGACTCACAAACTCAACTGTTACAAAGCCAGACAGAAGAGCTACCTACAGAAAATTCTGTAAGGAAACAGAGTTTGCTAAATACCAGCAAATATTGTCAAGCACAAAATTGTTCAAGTAAAGCTAAAGATACGAGGAGGACATACCAGGTTGACTTAATGAGTCCAAGAAAACAGGAGACAAATAAAGAAAATTTCTCAGAAACCTTTGAAGACATGGAAAGCAAAATACAAAAAGCAGACTCAGACTCATCTGTTAACAAGATCCAGCCAGAAGTTTATTGTGCTGAAAATTTACCATTCAAGGATAACACTTCTAATGTATTGCCTTTACAGCAGGACTTTCTGCATACAAATGAGAAGCATAGCAGACCGAAAATAAACAGGAAAACTTTTCAAAAGCCTTCTAAAATGAGCACAGCAAAAAACTGTAGAGAGGAAAATGGGCGGTATGGAGAATATATTTCAAAAAAGTCTCAAACAGAGGTACACCAACATGACAGCAAGAGAAAACAAGACCAGAAGCATGTTATAAAGAGAAAATGCAACAAAAAAAGTGACAGCGTTCATAAAATTACTCAGAAAGTAGACCAAAAGAGTAGCCATTTTTCACCAGGCAGATTCAAAAGTACATTGGCAAAGGCTAGCCGGAAAGCATATATAATACCAAAAGAAAATCTTACACAGTTCTCACTTTGTAAAAATGAAGAATTAAAAAATAAGGATGCATTGCATGCAGAGGCTGTTCATGGAAATAAAATAACTGAAGTTCAGCAAATGCAAGTAGCTGTAGTTACTCAGAATGGTGTAGCTATGAATACACCACAAGCTAAAGAACAAGTTGATGATGATGCTAATATGTTAAAGCAAGTAGATTCCTCATCAGTGGCACACAAAAACCCTCACATTAGTAATTCTCCTGATAATCAGGTAAAGTGCAAACAGAGGTTTTGTTCTGATGTTACTGAGACCAGACCAGAAAAAAATTATTTCAGGCATATTGATCAGGGAGGGCAGAATATTTTGGATAACCAGGAAGTCCCTCATGAGATAGACTCCTCTATGGGCAAGGTAAAGCCTACAGTTCAAAAATCAGAATTTTTAAAATTCTTACCTGTCGAATGTTCTAAGAATATGCCATTAAATGTAGATCGCGTTCTCCAGGAAGGTCTTTCCAATGTGGAGCCCCCAGCTCTTGATAACCGCAGTGCTTCCATGAACTTCTCTATACTGAAAAACTTTGAAATCTGTGGGGAAAATGATCATAATAAAGCACTGGATGCTGGAAAAGCAGAACAAAAACTGGATCATGTTTCTAAAGAGACTTACAAAAAGCCTCTGACACCTTGTCATGGTAAGTGTATGGGTGAGAAAAAAAATGGCATTTTCAATTAGGTAGTGCCTGAAATAGTGGTAAGGTATCTTCTCTTAATACTGACCTACTTTTCTTGCTTGCTTAGAGTGGATAAAACAGGAGTGGAAAAAGGTAAGACTAAAAATCACTAAAATGATTCTATATCATGTATCAGTCACAATATATTTTAAAATTGTGGTAACTAATATCCTTGTTACTTTTCAGTATATTCCAAGATGACATTTAGTTGGGCAGTTGTAAGTAGCCTGCATTCTTGAGGAGCATAGTTGGAGCCTGTATTCATTTTTCAAAGAATGTGATGGCATTCAGAAAGTTGGGAATAGAAAAGATACAATAACTTGAGCTTTTATGCAAGTGAAATGAGAGTGAACTCCACTGTTCCCTTCATAAATGAAGAACATAGCTAGACCTAAAGATTTCATTTGCATTTCTTTAGAAATACTGCAATTCAACAGGAATTCCGAGATCTAAAAAAACCACTTTGAGCAGGTTTTCTCTAGAATCTACCTATAAGCAAGCTTTCATGTGGCAACCTCTTTTTTAAGTAAGATACATTAAGTTAAGAAAATAATCAAACTTTAGTGTAGTCTGGAAGATAGGTTTAGATTTGTCTGTCATACAGTGAAATTACTGTAAAGTAGCTAAAGGAATATATGACTAGCACATCTATGCTAGAGTTTAAATATGCTTTGAAGTTTCCTAGCATGAGAGATCTATTTTGTAAACATATTTATTCTCAACAAGTTCCTGTTTACTTCATTGTCTCTGAGAATGTCCCAACACCTAGACAGTTTCCTGGCTCAAATTAATAGTTTGAATCCCAAACTATCAAGCAAATACTGCCTTGGCTTCATTTGAATGCTAGGACGCAATGGCCAAAAAAAAAAAAAAATCTCCTATTCTACATGACCACAGAATAGGAATACTGGCAGAATTAGACCATTGTGCGAGGTATTAGTCCTGGTAGTTTGCAGTTGCGTCTTCTCATCTCTGATTCCTTCTTTGGAAGGTAGAAAAAGGATCCTATAATTTTATTAGCTTTAATGATAAATTAGTAAACCCTTGTGATCAGCAGTATCAAAGACTACTGACATAAAAAACAAGCTAATCATTTGATCTTCATCCCTGTAAGCATAGTTCAAAAACCAGTTCATTTTTCATCCTACATTCAAATCCGTATCTTGAATTAAAAGAGGGCAAGGAAATGCCATCCTTTCTGATGATGCCAGCTCTTCTGATCACTACCTTGAGCTGTGCATAGAAATATACCTTGAAAGTCTCCTGTCATGAAAGTCTCTATATAGTTTGATCTATGTGAACATAAATATTCATACCCAAAGGCATCCAGCTTTCCTAAATAATGCAGACTCGTGGATGTCTCAAAACCCTTGCTGCTTAAAAAGCAGCTGACCTGATCTCGAACCTTAAGCTTTAGGAAAAACTCAGAATAGCATTTTACTTTCACTTTTAAACTAGTACAAATCAAGATTGATTTGTGAGGCAGCAAAACTTGGGAGGTTTTTCATGATCGGAGAGCCCTCTCATTTAAACCAAATGAGCGTTGCTCTTCCTTAATGAACTCCTTGAAAAGACTATGCTTTTCTTTTGCCTTCATAAATCAGGAGGGAGTTGCTGCAAGCAGCCCAAAGTCACCTTAATATGTCTCTCAGAAGTAAAGTTAGCAGAAATCCAATGAAGAACCTCTGACTTTATGTCTCTGCTTAACACATTTCAGAAGACTGTTGATAAAATGACCAGTCTTACCCACTGAGGTATTTTACTTGATCTCAACACAGCATTCTGCTCCAAGGAAATAGTAATTTAGCACTATCAGCTTGTCCATCGGTTAAGAGTGTGTATGCTAGACTGTACAAGGCATTTAGATGTTATAATAAAGAAAGAAAATACTCACTTTTTTTGACAGGTATGTAAATATACAGTGATATAATTTGTTAGTCTCAAGGTAGGCACAACAAAAAATTCATCATTTATCCCATATGTGTATGAATTTCCTCTATGAGATCAATAGCATCCATTTGCTGCTACAGGGGATTTAAGGTAAAGCGTTGAAAGTTGAGAAGTGAAGATAAGAGAGTTTTAAATGTAGTTCCTTTGAAAAACTACATTCCAAATGTTCTCATCTGGATGCAGTAAATCTAAAACTTGACCTGTATCCGTGAGGAATGTACACTCTTGGAAGAACTTTTAAGAAATACAGATTAAGACTATTTATTTCATCTTGGATTGCTGTCTGCATTAAATCTTAGTGCTTTTCAGAAAGACTATGATCTATAAATGGTTTCAAATTTTTTGAAATGTGGGCTAAATAATAGTTTCAATATTTCTCCCAAGTTATCACAATATTTGTCTCTAAATTAAATATTGATAGTTTAGTCTGGCATTTTGAATTGGTCTTAAAGGATTACGGAAAGCTGACAAAAATAGTACTTCTACGAAGGCTGGTTACTTTTTTTTATGGAGTATTCCTCTTAGACATGTTCAGTGGTTCAAAATACGAGGCATTGTAAATAGTTTGGTAGTATACAGTTTTGAAGATAAGGAGGCTGACCTTGCTGGGCTGATTTTATGCACATATGCTCAAAAAGCAGGCATAAAGTTGGAAAATGCAGTCCTAGAGAACTCTTGTACAGGCTGAATCTTCAGATGATACATCTATGCACTCTCCCCGCATTCAAGGCCATGAGCTGTGGCAGTTTTGCATTTTTTTTAACTGTAATAACTCTTGGGGAGTCTTAAGCAGCTAGCTGCAAATTACAGTACTTCTGGGGCTTTCTTAAAATGTCCCAAGAGCCGTGGCAGACCTCAGACAGCTCCCAATTTGGGTAGGTTGAAAGCTGCTGTAGTGGCATTTTCTTTGATTATCTATCCCATTTTTTGCTGAGCATCTTTAGAGTAGGAGCACTAACCAAAGTACCTGAATTAAGAAATACTAATTAATAAAGATTATGAATTGAAAGTTTACTTAATGATTCAGAAAACATTTACAATGAAGCATATAAACTATTGTATTCACAGGGAGAAAGGCTTTGCAAGATCTGACAAATACTAGTATACGCTCTCACACTTCCTCACCTAAATCCCCCACAACTTTAGAAGAAAACTCCGCAGCACTAACTAGACGAGGAAGAGCCGCCATTTGCTACAAAGAACCCAGTCTAAACAGGTAGATATAAATAAATTAGGGCTTTTGTTTGGTTTGGGTTTTTTTAGAGTACATAAATATCCCCAGTAAAGATTTGCTATTAAAACTCCCAAATAAACAGTTGAACTGTTTCACAAATCTCTCTTTTGCAAAGATACTTCAATGTTGATATAAAACATTTCCTGTTAGTGTGGCAGGATTTCTAAGTGCCAAAGTAAGACACCAACAGTATTCAAGTCTCAAAATGTAAATATAGCATGTAATATAACATTTTATACTAGTAGTGAATAAGGGTGAATTTTTAATGTTTATCATGATATAGACCCCTTTGGAGGTCGATAAATGTAAACTTATACCATAATAATGTCCTGGTAATATTGTCAAGTGGCAACATAACTTCTGCACTAATATTATGTAATTCAGTCATTTTGCTTTAACTAGCTGTATCTAATATAAGAAATCATTTGAGATTAAGATATATTAATTTGATAATTAGTTATTTACCTCTCAGTGTTCTTAGCAAATTTAGTGGCATAGGGTTTCCGAGATTGTTAAAAGACATAAATTGTGTAATAACTATTAAAATTTAAAAGAGGATTTTAAAGCCAAACTTCCATTAAGAAAACTAATGTATTTGCACTTACGTGAATAGATCTAAATCCCAATGGACCTTTAAGTTGATTACTTCTGAAAATATTCTGAGAGTTTTTTGCCATAAAGTTCATTGGGGGTTTTTGTTTGTTTGTTTGTTTTAAAGTATAATATTAATTTAAGGAAAAATTATGCTGTGTTGTATGTGTATTAGTAGAATGCATATTCACGAGGTAAAGACAGTATCAAGATTTCTCTGTAATAATGTTGAGAGTAAAAGGATCATAGCAACTTACTTTATGACAAAGGTGTAAAAGGAGTATGTTTTCCTTTTCTGGCAAAACTGTGGAAGGAGAAGAAAATAAATCCACAGACTGAAAAAATTAGCTTAATGTTCTCATACACCCTCAAAATATTTTTGTTTACCTCTGTAAGTAAGCAAACAATTAATTGAAGCAATGAGACTGAGGACAAATAGGAGCTAACAGTAATGTAGGAAATGTCTTTTCACTTTACCACTGGCTTTTCAGAAATATTTATGCCAGATAGCTTGTAAAAGAAATGCAAAGGGATTAGGGTTACATTTTTCTTTTACTAATTGGATTGGATGCTAAAATGCTGTAATATTATGATATTGACAGATTCTTCTCTTTAAGCCCACAGTGATAAGGTTCTGTATTTCTGGAGAGAGACAGTAACCAATAACAGAAAACAATGTGGATGTCACTCAAGATTTTAGATTACTGTCTCCTATTTATATTTAATTTTCAAGTATACTGTCCTGAATGGATGCTGTTAAGCTCTTGGTTTAAGTAATTTTTTAGTTTTGTCTTACAGCAATGTTATGATTACTCACATATTAATATGATACAGGCCACATAAAAAGACTACTATTTTTAGCATTGTTTTGGAAAACAGTAGTTATCTATGCCTTGCTATTTCAGACATATTTATTTTCCATAAGTTTAATTTCTTTAGTGTATCAAGCTTTCATTGAGAGTATTTACCGTTTGGAATTGTTATTATAATTACATCATTATTATAGTTACATAGGTGATATTCATACATGATGCCTTTTATTTCTTTTGTTTACAGCAAATTAAGGCGTGGTGATCAGTTTACAGATACACAATTTCTGGATTCCTCAGTCTATAAAGTAAAAAATAAAAGAAGTTTTAAAAGTAAATCAAAATTTATTTGAAGAAGACAAGAGAATTTACAAACAGTACTTCTAAAATGGGTACAATTTTTAAAATATGTATATGTTTAGCAGTATAGAGTGTTTATTGTTTCATTAGTAAAGGTCTTCCAAAGTGGAATTTCCTGGAAAGGAGCCCCTATATAAGGGACACAGAATACTTTACTGAGGAAGGCAAGTATAGGTTAGGCTCCACTCTTGTGTTTTTGCATTTTTGGTGAGTAATTTATAATCTGTTCAAAGGGTTTGCAGCACTTCTTAATTTGTAAGAAAAGTGTACGTTTTAATGAGAATTAAAAATAAATAACCTTTGGGAATTTTAATGTGAGTTGTTCATATTTACCATGAGTAGAACCATTTCTCAGTGCTGGTTGGAACAGACACAAGCATCCCAAATCTTAATAAATCTACTGAAATCGATGGAGATAGTCCCTTTTTTTTTGATAGTTGACTTTTGGATTTGACAGAATCATACTGAAATTTGAATGAGGAAGTTTCATTTCGAGGAATAGTAGAGAGAAGTCTAGTGTCCAGAGTATGTGCCAGAGGCAGCCAGAAAGAAAATAGCACTGCAATAGAAATTTAATAGTAAATAGGATCCAGACAAAGCAACACCTTGAGTTTCCAATTGAGAGACTGCTAGTGTCATGACTAATACAGCTGCATCATACCATTCAGCTATCAGGTTTTTGTACTGCTGCCCCTCTGGGTTCTCATTAATCCCTTCTGCATTCCATAATGCGCTGTCAGCTGACAGGTTTTTGGCATTATCTGAATCATAGATGCTGCCAGCTGCAGGCTATAGCTCACAGTCCACACAACTTTCACAGGTTACATTGGATAAGGTTCAGGTTCATTTTGCAACCAAGATAGCCATAGCTCATTTTTAATGAGATACAAATAAGTTAACTTATTTTGGTTATAGAAGGTGGTTCCTCACACAGTATGCAGTTACACTGAGGAATACAAGAGTAGATGTTACTAGTTTATGTGGGCTTAAAAAATGATCGGACAAATTAATGGAAGAAAAATCTATGAGGAATTACCAGAAACACCATTTCTGGCACAAGATGTCCTTGAATTGCAAATTGTTGAAGGCTGGAAGAGTGTTCTGGAGAAGCCTTACTATGCATTTGACCAATTTTTATACTTTTTCCAAGGGCATTCACTGTTGAAACCTTGAGAGACCAGTTCTTTGGTTAGCTAGACCTTTGGTTGGATACTGTTTTTAAAAGGTGTAATGGATACTCTTAAATTTGTAATATATTCTTAAAAATACCAAACCAAACTGCGCTCTTTGTACTTCATTGTAGCTTCCATTGTAACCTGGGAAGGTGATGGAGAAAATAGTCCTGGAAACTGTTTCCATACATGTTAAAAGGTGACTGGGAGTAGTCGGCATTGATTTACAAAGGGGAAATCATGCTTTATTAACCTGGTAGCCTTCTATAATGAGACATCTAGCTTGGTGGGTGAGGGGAGAGCAGTAAATGTTGTTTATCTCAACTTTAGTAAGGCTTTTGACATTATCTCTGATAACATCCCACAGACAAGCTGACAGAGTGTGTGTTAGTTAAGTGCACAGTGAGGTGGGTTGAAAAGTGGCTGAACGGCCAGTCCCAGAGGGTTGTGGTCAGCAGCATACAGTCCAGTTGGAGGCAAAACACCAGATCTCCCTCAGGTTTCATACTGGCACCAGTACTGTTTATCATCTTCATTAATGACCTGTATGATGGGACAGTGCAGCCTAGACAGATTTGCAGTTGATATGAAACTGGGAGGAGTGGCTGAAATACCGGGTCGTTATGCTGCCATTCAGAGGGACCTGGACAGGCTGGAGAAATGGGCCAAGAGGAATCTCATGAAGCTCAACAAGGGGAACCTATGTCCTTCTCCTGTGAGTTGCCAGAATTTCAGCTGCATATTTTGAGAGAAAAATGAGTCATACATGTACTCCTGGATATAGCTTTCAGATGTGTCCATTATACATCTAAGTCTTGAACTACAACCATAAACAGTAAGAGGCACAAAACCATTATTTACAAGTATTTAAGTAATACCACAACTATTTTCTGTTGTGTTTTTTTAATGACAGCCTGTAGCCCCAAGGCAGCTTCCACAAGATCCTGTAGAACATTCCATGTATGAATTTGGAGTTAAATATGCCACTAGTGAGGTAGTTTACATAGGGGACCTTTATCCCCTAAACAGAGATCTTGTCTACCTGTGGTCACCACTTCCAGAGACCATGCAAAGATTGTGAATGTGCAGCAATGAGGAAAGATGTTTTTATATAGAACCTCACGGGGAAAAAAAAGTATTCCATCACTATGAAAATTCTTCCAATAGGAAACTTGCCTTATCACCCAGGCGATGTGATCTGTATTGCAAAACAAAGCTGTTAAAATTTTTATCTGAGAAGTTTCAGCAAACAGACTTTTTCTTTCTGAAACATGCTGTGTGTGTCACTACATCAGCAAGACCGTTATGAAGAGGTGCAGAAACGGTTGGGAAGATAGATTCTCTTCTGAGTTAAAGTTTTTTAAAAAAGAATTACGCATAGAATATTTTTATACATTGTTTCTTGTATTTTTTACCAAGTTTGTAATTAATTGGGGGTTTTTTAATTGAAATGTTCTTGCTAGCTTCGCTGTTTATCAGCGTCACCAACTGTGTCATTAGAAATCCAAAAGAAGTATCTGTTACAACTTGGGTTCCCTGTGCTGGCACTGCAGCAGCAAAACACGGTGGTTTTTTTTAAGTGGTTGTTTCTCTCTATTGCCCGTGGTTTGAAAGCTAGAAACAGAAGCACATGCTTCATTTTCTCAGAAAAAATAATCTTTTTGGCCACAGTCTTAATTATTTTTTTCAGTGAAGGTCCCGTTGTTCCACACAGTCAGCTAGACCGCTACGGTGTTCCAAATAAAAGCATGTAATTTTCAATAAAAGTATAAGGCCTAGGGCTTCATGCCTTAGTTTCTTCTATTCCTTCTAGTATAGATATCTTTCAAAGTAACAAAGGATAAAGAAAATTACCTGAAGATGCGTAGAAGTTATTTTAAGTAACTCTGAAATAACATTATTGTTGCTACTGCCCTTCTTTCCTTGTTTGCTCCATCCTTACTGTTTTTGTTGCTCAAATTGATGTTCTATACACAGAGAAAATTTACTTTCTTATATTCTAGGATGCAGTTCTCTTAATTGTTCTGCGAAACGGTTGCTTACTTTAGGTACTGCATAAATAATGTTACATTGCCTGTTGAATCTTCACTAAATGTGCTTCTTTTACCAGATCAGTTGATATCTTAGGAGCTCTTGCCAGGAAAACGATGTAAAAACAGCTCGTGATGTTCCAGATAAAAATTAATCTGTAGCTGTCACAGGGATTAAGATTATTTTGCTGAGGGTAAGGAAATTCGAACTTCTTTTTACAGCTTCCAAGTTGCTTTTTCTCATGATTATTCAATCTATTTTTTTTTTTACATTTAATATTTTTGTTTACCACTAATAAAGACTGATTGTTTTAAAATGTGTAGGGAAATTAATTCTATATATCTAGATTAAACAGGAAAATATTTATGATTCTGTGAACTCTTGCTTGCACAAGTAGCCCTTACAAATGCTTGCAATACCTGGAAGTTAGTGCCGAGTGTTTTGTGAGTGCAAATTTATGCAAAATTCCCATTGTGCTCATGATTACTACCTTGCTGGATTTTACCAGAATTTAAAATTACCTTTGGAGATTTTATTGTTAGAAAGTAACAACAGTTCGCGTTGCTCATGTTGCCATTTTGCTCTGGAGGAACGTATATGTCCCTTGAGAAGGTGTGAGCTATGTCTTAGTGTTCGAATGTACCTTAAAAGGATCCCGTAAGTGAGCTGCGTGCGTAGCTCCGGCTGCCCCGCACGACCGGCCCCTCGCTTCGCGGGGCACCGCAGCTCAGCTTCCGGCGGCGGGCGCGGCGCGGCGCTGGGCAGCGCCGGGCGGGGGTGCCGCTGCCCGCTCCCCCGCCCGCCGGCTCCCACCCGCGGCGCGGCCCCGCCCCCGCGTGTTAAAGGCTCTCCCGCTGCGGCTGCGGGAGTTGCCCGGGATTTCCCGGCCCCGCTGGTTCCGGGGCTGGGGTGCGATGTCTCTGCAAGGGGCGGCGGGGGCTGAGGAGCTGATTTTCTACGTGAATGGGAGGAAGGTAAGTGTTGCCCGGAAAGAGTGTGGAGAAGGGGTGCTGCTGTTCCAGAAGTAACCCCGAAGGGTGTGGGCACAGATTTGGTTTCCTCAGACTTTACTCAGACTTTCCTCAGACTATACTCATGGGAGTATAACCTAATCCTTACACAAGCCTCCGGAAGCATTCCTTCCTATCTCCTCCTTGCTGGGTAAGAAGCGAATCAGCCTCCAAGTATTGCTTTAGCTAGCGAACGCTCTGCATACAGCAAGTGGTGTTAGAAGGGGAGAGGCAGCAGAAGAGGACAAACGTGATTACAACATCCCGTTTTAGCTAGCTCTGCTGTGTTTGGGGGGAAAAACACGTCACAGTGAAATGGACTTTCAGCTGGGTATCAAATTTGGCTGGTGAGCAAACTAGTTTTTCATTTGTACGTGCCTGGCTTCTCATCTTTGATGGTATCAGAGAAGAGGCATCAGATTTTCAGAGGCACAACAGAAAGTCAGCAAGACTCGGGTGCCAAAATATGGACTATTGGCCAACATAAAGATAATATTGCAAAAACAAAATTAAACTGGTTGTTGATTCAATGCAACTGGAAGGAACTATCTGATTCTAAGCAACAGAATAAGAAATACTGTAATTGATCAAGAATGTAGGCATTTCTATTGCTCTCTGTTGTTAGTCTATTATGGCAAGTGAAAGTTTATATAAATAAAGCTAGAAGAAAAGTGGTTCCAGCTGATACCTTACAGGCTTCCTCTGGTGTTCATTCCAGTAGGTTAAAGTGCCAGGGAGACTCTAAAATCTGCAAATCGTTAATTCTTCATGCTATGCTGCCTCTCTTGTAGCAAAGTTCTGCTCCATTTTTATTTCTAGTGTGGCTGAAGGTAAATTCCCTCAGTATGACCTTTCACTGAGCAGCGGTTATTTTTAGTAGTTGCAAGGTGCCCTGGCACTTCTTTCCTGGAAACGTATCTGTCTGAGAAGGAATTTCTAGAAGGAGCCCAAATTCTCCTGTGGTCTTTGGTGATTAGCCTAGTTCTATGAGAGGGAACCTGTTGTGGTTTAACCCCAGCTGGCAACTAAGCACGGCACAGCTGCTCACTTATCCCGCCCCCTGTCGGGTGGGGGAGAGAATCTGAAAAAAAAGTAAAACCCGTGAAAACCCGTGGGTTGAGATAAAGACAGTTTAACAGGACAGCAGAGGAAGAGAAAATAATTAATAATAATGATAAAAGAATATACAAAACAAGTGATGCACAATGCAATTGCTCACCACCCGCTGACCGATCCCCAGCCCGTCCCCAAGCAGCGATCGCTGCCCCCTCGCCAACTCCCCCGGTTTATATACTGAGCATGACGCCATACGGTACGGCATAGCCCCTTGGCCAGTCTGGGTCAGCTGTCCTGGCCGTGCCCCCTCCCAGCTTCTTGTGCACCGGGCAGAGCGTGGGAAGCTGAACTAGAACATCAGTGTCTTATCACATTATTCTCATCCTAAATCCAAAACACAGCGCTACACCAGCTACTAGGAAGAAAATTAACTCTATTCTGGCCAAAACCAGGACAGAACCAGAGAAGGATTCTCTTCTGGCTTTGTGGGAATCTAGTCTTTGCCCTGAATTTTGAAAAGCCTTGGTTTCTTCGCTTAACCTTGTTTTTAATTTCTTACTGCAGATAATAGAGAAAAATGCTGATCCTGAACAAATGCTGTTGTCTTACCTGCGAAAGAGACGTATCCTTTTCTTGTCTGTTCCCTTAAGTCACTCATTTGAAAGCCTTACTCCAGCAAAATTCTTATAAGTGATAATTATATTTACCAGGTTAAAGGAAATTGTGACTCTCTTAAGATAAAACAACCATATTAAATGATGTGTCTTTCTTAAGCCAAATACTCTTCAGTGAGCTGCTGTATTTTTAGCCTAGTTTTCTAAACAAAGTAAGTTATGCCATCAGGCGTGAGGTGTATGTGTGTATCTGTGTTCCTCCCCTCTCCCCCCAGAAAGAAACCTAAGAACCTTTTGGCCAGTATACATGAAGCTTGACAGAACAGGAGTCTCCAAGTTTTCTAAGTGTCTCTCTTCTAGGAGAGGGGAGATCTTGTGATGAGACCCTGAGTCTGCTGGAATTTTGAGGTAATCTATTTTTTCTTATGATAAGAACTACAGATTTCTAAACTCAAAACCCAGGCTTAATAGTAAGTAAATATGAAGCAGTATGTTTTTAAAACAAAAACAAAACCAAAAATTAGATAGACAAGACAGAACATAAGTTGGGAGAGCTAGAGCTCTCACCCTGCCAGTTTTGTCCTTGCAGACAAGGTCCTTTCCTTCTGTCTTTGTTTCAGTCCACAGCTCAGTGGCTTTCTGGGTTGCTACAAATTGTGCAGCACTTGCTCTGATCTTTTCTTCTCTTTCTCTTCACCATTTCAGAGGCCTGACCATGTGCCTGCTCTCAACTGTTCTTAGGAGTTTTCCAAAATCTGCTGCACCACAAGCTTATTCCCAGTGTTCATGAAGCTGTTGCATAATATTCTGAACATGTGTGTATGGACTCACAGCGGGGGGCAGGGAGCAAATGTGCGGAAGAGCAGAATCTCTTTTTGCAGCTTCCTAGACTGTCTCATGAAACATACCCCCACAGGACAAGTGATGTACCGGATACTATAGAATTCACACAGGAGTTTTTATCTTTGTCTCAAAAGAAAAACTTAAGTCAAAACATGTTTGTTACTGGTCAGTCATAAGGAGAAGTCTGGAGCAGAATAGGTTGCTGTAGTTATGGTGCTTATGAAATTATTCTTCAGTAATTTGAACAACTTCAGACTCCATTGAACTATAAAAGGTAGAATCATAGAATTGTTTAGGATGGAAAAGACCTTTAAGATCATTGAGTCCAACCATTAACCTAACACTACCAAGTCCACCACTAAACCATGTCCCTCAGCACCACATCTACCCATCTTTTAAATACCTCCAGGGATGGGGACTCAACCACTTCCCTGGGCAGCCTCTTCCAGTGCTTGACAACCCCTTTGGTGAAGAAATTTTTCCTGATATCCAATCTAAACCTCCTCTGGTGCAGCTAGAGGCCATTTCCTCTTCCCCTATCATTTGTTCCTTGGAAGAAGAGACCAACACGCACCAAGTAGCTCAGTACCACCCCTATCACAAGAGTTGTACTTCATTGGTTAAAGTGCATTAGTGAGTGAGATAATGTAATTCTGCGCTAACTTGCTCTGACACCTTGAAAAGTCATTTAACATTTCTGTATCATTTTACCCCACTTATAAAATGCGGATAAGATTAACTCTTTTCAGGAGCTAGTTGGTGTTACCGTACAGTTTAAATGTCAACTTGTAGTATTCCTGCCCTCTGTTGCTTAGGTCTGTATGACGGTGTGCCATTCCCTGAGATGCCCCTGCCCAGCTGTGTCTGAGACCACTTTGTTAGCCAGACAGAGGCACTGATCCTTTTCACAGGAAGCTTCCACATATAGTTGAGTTAACATAGCTAGGAGGACAGCTAACTTGGTAAAGAGACAAAAATTAACGTCAGGGAACAAAAATATAGGACAGGAATATCTTATGCTGGTGTTGCCAGACTCTCTATAATGTGAAATGATTGCCTGAGTGAGTGTGAGGAACTTTAGCATCTTCCAGTAATGTGTTTTATAATTGCAAGGTACAGTATAATACCTCTCTAAGCATCCTGTCATCTTTTTGTTGAGGCTAAATGCCATAGGAATCGACACATTAGACCCCTGTTAATAACTGGAAGGCCCATCGTAAAGTAAAAAGTAAAGAGATGTGCAAGAAGGGAAGAGACTGTATCTTAAAATGTATTTGCCTTATCTGACAGGTTAGGATGTCTGTGAAAGGGCTCAGTAAAGCACTTAACATACATTGGAAAAAGTGGTAGAGCTTAATTAGATAAGACCTTAAAGCAATATGTGCATCTCAAAGCTTTACTGCAAGTGAAGAGTGCTAACCCTCAGATTGACAAACGTTTTTTTCTTTTGACGATGTGGTGTGAAAAGAAGGCGGCCTGTTTCCCCTCCATCATTCCTGGCTCCTGGTAGACCATTCTCTTCATGCACCTTGTGGTAGCCGTGGAGTTGCTCAGACCTCTCTGTGTATTAATTCCTCTCACTAGCCCAGAAGAAAACTAACTCAGGAAAAAGAGGGGCTTTCAGCTGGATTAGGGACTCAGTTGCTAGTTAGTCAGCTCTTCATTAGTCAACTCATGGAAGAGACTGGTAAGAAAAAGACTTGGTGCAAGAGGTTTTGAGTTTTGGAGCAGGTAATGTTGGGAAGAGGAAGGACAGAAGAGGAGGAAGTGGGGAGTAAGGCATCTTCCTTTTGGTGGCTGTAGAACATTGCATTATCTGTTTGTCGACTCGCAGCTTCAGGTTGGCCACTGTTCCAGATTCATAGAAATGAGCAATTCTCTCATAAGTGTGATCTTTCAGATGAGATGCGAGGTTAATCTCCTGACTATAAATGGGCCTTCTGCAAAAAACTGGGATATTGGTTTTAGTGTTCCACTGGAACTTCAGATATATAGCTATTTTGCCCATTACATGATTTTTCCTTTCATATTTTGCCTTGGAAAATGACTTTTCAATTCCTCTTTCTGTCCCAACTTACTCCTCTTCCAAAAGAAGTCAGAGTCAAGTTTTCTGTTTTCTTGGGAATGGGATTTTAGTCATGTCGTTCCTTAGCTTCAATCTTATTTTCACTGAAAATTTTAATCCAACATAGAAAGGAGTCTGATACATATGCTATCATACCAAACCAATTCTATGTTCCTTAGTAGTTCAGGAAAAAACGTGTCCTCAAGCTTTTGAACAGAATAAAGACCAAAATGAAACCTGATTAATTTTTTTTTTTTTCCCTAATGACAGTATTTTCAGTCCGTCTTACAGGAACTAAGTATGGCTGTGGAGGAGGTGGCTGTGGTGCCTGCACGGTGATGATATCAACTTATGAGCCAGCTTCAAAGAAGATACGGTATCCTTAACAGAAAATTTTGACAACCACACAGAATTTTATGACTGTAGATACCATTTCCAGATATGAAACTGTAAAAACAAAGTTGTAAAATCTGTACTTAATAGTAAAAGAATCCAAAGGAAGGGTCACTTTAATCCAAAAGAGAATGCTGTAAAAAATACTGTTCATTCAGCTATGTTGTAAATTTGCTGAAATATCATGCTCAAATGCTTAATTTGCTTATATATGCTGACAGCTCCTGCAAGGAGTTTTCTCTTTAGGAGGCATATATTTAACACCATTTGTATTGACCACTGGAATGTGGCTCCGGCCTGCAGCTCTGTCATATGACTGATGGGAAGATAGGGCAAGCAGAAGTTTGAGTCTTACCAGCCCTTTAATACCGAACTCCCTCCCTACACCCCACCCACAAAAAGAAGGACTTTGAAACTCAAAACCAGAGTTTCATTAAGCTAAAAACTGGAATGAATTACTTTTACATTGAAAAAACCCCAGTCAAATTGTTAAATGGTAACATGTCATTGTCAATTTAATATTTTTTAAGTGGGGAAAAAGTAAAAATGTTCCAGTTGTTCCTTTTGACAATTGCATTACATTGGAATGCAATACAAATGAAAATCTTTAACGTCATTATAAGAGTTGAAATTAAAACAGTCAGAATGACACTTGAAAAGGAACATTTCAACTTGTATTGGGTCTGGCTGAGATGGAGTTAATTTTCCCCATAGCAGCCTTCATAGTGCTGTGTTTTGCATTGGTAGCTAGAAGGGTGTTAATAACATGTCAGTGTTTTGGCTACTGACCAGCAGTGCTTGCACAGCCTCAAGGCTGTCTCTCCAACATTTGCCCCCTCACCAGTAGGCTGGAGGTGGGCAAGATCTTGGGAGAGGACATAGCCAGGACAGCTGACCCAAACTGACCAAAAGGATATTCCATACCATATGATGTCCGCTCAGCAATAAAAACCAAGAGAAAAGAGGAGAGGGTTGTTATTTACGATGTTGGAGCAACCACTATGCGTTCTGAAGCTCTGCTTCCTGGGAAGTGGCTGGACATCGCCTGCTGATGGCAAGCAGAGAATAAAACGTTTGTTTTCCTTTTGCTTCCCTATGTGGTCTTTCCTTTTGCTGTTATTAACCTGCCTTTATCTTGACCCGTGAGTTTTGGGTTTTTTTCTTGTCTCATTTCCCCTTCCCCCGCCCCCTGTGCTCAGGAGGGGAGTGATAGAGCAGCTTGGTGACACCTGATGTCCAGCCAAGGTCAACCCACCACACAACTGTAGTAAAACAAAACATTTTATTGCTAATGATGAAAAGCTCTGAAGAATTTTCATTTTGGTGTGTTGTTCCTATTTATAATATTTATTTTACATCAGAATTCCTTTGGGTCAGAAATATGATCACAAATTTTCAGCAGTAATTCTTTACTTCCTGCAAATGACTACACCAACCCTCCCTTCCCCATCTTCTTCCTCCAAAACACCCTTGATAGGTTGCTTGTGGGCAAGAGAGACAAGAGGGCAATTAGAAAAGGCTGAAGTTTAAGGAAGATATAAATTCTACAGAACTGTCCTCATACATACAGTTTTTATACTGGGGACAAGAGACACAGGTAGTAAGTGATCCCTTCTATAAAGCTTATTCACTTCTCATTCCAAATGATGATAATGGCTGCTTTGTAAGTATAAACTATGTCTTGATTAACTGCAAAATAATATTTTTGCATCTTTATTATCATAAAATAATATTAATTTTCTTTATTCTCCTTCATGTTCCAAAGACATTATTCAGCAAATGCATGTTTGCTTCCCATTTGTTCCTTGTATGGTGTGGCAGTCACTACAGTGGAAGGTGTTGGAAGTACAAAAACCAGAGTTCATCCAGTTCAGGTGAGAGTACAGTATCACTGTGCAAGAGGATTACTGATTTCTTCCTTTGTGTGGGCTGGCTTGGGTGGCAGTGCTTTTAGGGCATGGGAATTTCACATGATGATTATTCTCCCTGCTAAGTGATAACAGAAGACAACACAAGTTTCTGATGGTTGGTTGATCAAGGCTGATGAGATATGGCTCATGATGGATCTTGCTTTAATATTGACAGCCTGATCAAATAGTTGGTATGTAAGAATTGTTGGAGTCCATTGGGCTTGTGCTCTGTTTGGACTAACGGTGCATCTTGGAGAATGCCCCTTTAGCTGATGTTTTAGTATGAATACAAAAAAGACAAAAGTCCAGTGAAGGTTAATTAACTTCCTTAGTAAGGTGTACCTGGACATCACAACCAAAATAATTATTCTTATTTGAGAGTGCTTAAACTGTTTTACTTAAAAAGCCTGATTTACTATGAAGACAACATTTAGTATGGTGTCTCCCATTTAAGAGAGAGTTCATTAGAATGGTGATGTACACTGGAAGGAGTGCTATTTGTGGTGTTTCGTTTCAGGAAAGGCTTGCCAAGTGCCATGGCTCCCAGTGTGGTTTCTGCACCCCTGGAATGGTAATGTCCCTATACACTTTGCTAAGAAACCACCCAGAACCAACTTCAGAGCAGATGATTGCAGCTCTGGCTGGTAAATATTGCCACTTTTTAATTTGTAGGTATGTCCTTGAGCTGTTTTCTTCAGGTAACTTTGTGCATGTGAGTGCATGTCTGTGTGAGTACGCATGCATGTATGTATGTATGTACTCTATACAAGTTGTGCATCCCAGCAGAGTTACTACTGGATACAGACCTTGTATTCCCTGTCATTCTTTTCTCCTGGAAAATGAAGCATGGAGCTGTGGATTGTTTCAGGGACAGGTGTTCAAAACATTGCCATATGTGTCTTTAGAAGTGCTTTAAATCAGATGTGCAAAAATGATGTCATATTGGAGAAGTAGCTGCATCTGAAGGTCTCTGAGATCCCATTACATCTGGAGTTGAGAATGTCATAAGCCTCACAGGAGAGCCCCTTTGTGGTAGGAATAAAACAATTGAATAAGGTAGAGAGATGCAGACCATCTTCACTAAGGGCAAGTGTGAGTGAGCATTTATTGGAGGTAAAATAGCCTTCTGTCATCTGTTGTGCCCTAGAGTCACAGTGGAGCCAAAGGCATTGCCTGTTAATATGAGGTGAATTTAGATGGAGGTGTAATGATAACCTCCTTCACTATTAGAAATAAGTCAGGGGGAAGGAGAAAAACATTTTGAGTGGGTGAAGAATATTGTACAATCTCTTATTCTCCTGCATACCAAGCTGTAGTCAGCATTCCCTCTAGTGCAGCTGTCGAGTATTTCATAATCCCCTTGAAACAATAGCCTTTTTCCTCAGGAACTGCAGGGTCCTAAGTCTTGTGGACACTGATCTTTTTTGACTTTTGGAGAGCTAACACTTTGGAGAGCATAACACTCCACTTTAAAGTGGAGAGCTTCACTTTAAAGCCACATGCTTTAGAACAAAGCTTTTTCTTACTGATTTCCTTTTTTTCAGGGAACTTGTGCCGCTGTACTGGATATAGGCCGATCCTAGATGCCTGTAAAACCTTCTGTAAGGTAAGAAGTAGTGATGATAGGAATACTAGACTGTGCCCATTAGTGTATATATGTATACAAACCATCAGATTTTCATTAAGATCATCTCTTTCCTCTGTTAAGAGGTGTAGGTCTGAGTAAGGTCTATAGTGGCCTAACCCATTACAAAAATTAACACAAATGAACTTGGTGTCTAGCCTGGATTATGAAGAGTAATCTGAAGTAACTCCATGTGTTTTACTGTGGGTCAGTACTGGCATAAAAAAAAGCAGAATTTGGATCAATTTTCTTAGTAATTTATCACATAATGCAACATGTCAGAGACCTACAGTGAAAGAAATGGAAGAGTGAACAGTGGGTAAAAGAAATAATGCAGACCATCTCTGTGTTCTCACAAGGTCAACTGAATTTCACATAGTATGAATTATTTTGTATTGACTTCAACATCCAATGATTTTAAGCTATTTTTGAATATCACTTCTTTAACACATAATCCTTCCAATTTAGCTTATTATTAAACTTCATCTAGAACTTTATTGAAATACAAAGAGACACTCTTATTGGCTTAAGCAGGCTTTAACTCATTGCCATTCTGGGCAATATTTCACTAATGGAATATTCCTACTTTAGGAATCCATTTGTTGTCAAAGGAAAGCAAATGGAAAGTGTTGCTTGGATCAGGAAGATGATTTGTTTGACAAGGAAGAGAAGGTAGGGTTTTAAGTATTTTACCTGTCCTATTTAGATATAAAACTTACAGAAAGAATATTGCATGGCTTTTTTCTTGTAATTAAAGTAAATGCAGTATACTTTGCCATTTTTATCCTCCACCCTATTCACCTTACATAATATTATTTGTAAAATAAAATATTTTATTATTCCTTGCAAGAATTTTGGACATATTAAAGATTCTTTGTGTATAATTGTATGAGGAGGCAATGATGTGGCAGATAGTTGGTATAAGGTAGTTTGGATCTCCAGAGCTGAGATTTGAGCATTTCTTCAAGTTCAGGAATATTAATAGTCTCAGCTCTACTCATACAGTGATCATCACACCGTGCAAGAAAACAGGGCATATGTGGAACTGTCTTAAATCAATGATCAGTGATGATCTGAATGTAACCACTGATCTCTTAGGAATCTGACTGCTGGCTTGAGTCTGAAGAACTGATACACTCTTAAAAGTCAGAGTTATGATTGTAATTTTATATGAAACCTCTTATCCATATGAATGTTTGACTTTGTTCTCAATTTTCTTTCAATAATATCTGATGTACTTCTTTGCTTTTTGAGTACTGTAGGTTGGCATGAAACCAGCTATTTTCTTATAGTAGGACTACAGGAAGCCTGTAGTTAGTCTTTCAGTTGCTTGCCTCTACACTGTCATTTGTGTTAGCAGTGAACTTTGAGAAACTGTTATGAACACTTCCTTCACCTCAGCACCTCCAAATGATGCATGACAATTTAGCACCAAATCCAAATGATAATGGAATTACTAATTTTCTGCTGACTTCAAGTGGGACCCTCATGGTTTGTTTTAGGTTTGCTTTTTTTTTTTTTTGATGGAATTAATAATGAGAAAAAATTCTTGGTCTTTGCTTGTTTTGTTTCTTTTTAAGGTTTCCACCAGACTATTTTCAACAGATGAATTCCAGCCCTTAGATCCCACCCAGGAGCTTATATTTCCTCCAGAACTAATGGTAATTTTTGCTGCTTATAGACTATTTTGGCTCTGTCTTTTCCTTAGTAGTCCATAGTTCATAACTCATTCTGAAGTCCTGCTTAGCAGTAATTAATCAGAAGAAACGTCATAACATTTTAATATAAATTCAAGATTATATTCCTTTTTTTTCCAGTGAGCTTATTGAATATTCACATACAAAAAATAATCATATTGGGAAAATGAAGTTGCAGAGTTGGGTATTAGGGTGAGAAGACAAAGTAGTAACCTAAACTGGGTTTTCAGTGCAGCACCTGAAGATACAAATGCTTCTCAGCAAACTGAATGGCAAACGCTTTGTAACATTGCCAAAACTGCATTTTCCCC
Organism: Platalea leucorodia; assembly: GCF_965183815.1. Taxonomy (NCBI): domain Eukaryota; kingdom Metazoa; phylum Chordata; class Aves; order Pelecaniformes; family Threskiornithidae; genus Platalea; species Platalea leucorodia. The sequence continues at coordinate 71,579,551 of NC_138827.1, forward strand.
ATTTTGTGGCTTAATAGTTTTGTTGGTCTTTTCTGTCAAAATGTCAGCCTCAGATAGCCACCCAGCCCAGGGAGTGTTTAGCCCCAGTGATTAAAGTATGACAAAGATATAAGCAGCTGAAATAAGGGCACTGGAATGGAAAGTGTCAGGCACCCTTAATTATTGACAGCAGTATTTGCCCTAGAAAAACTGAAAGCTGTTTGCTTTACATTATTGTCAATCTATAGATTCAAAGCCAAATTCTCTGGAACTAGCTGGCTGCTTACAGAGAAAGATTGATAACTGTGGGGCAGGAGTTCTTGACCTCGTATTTGTACCACCACTAGTTCACAAGCTATTTCCAAGTGTTCAGCGAACAGTGCAAGAACAGTGAAAGACATCCACATGCATGCTTAATCTAGAAAGGGATGCTGCTGCCAGTGTCATTGGTAACCTCCAAGCAAGCTAAGTGTGCAAACATCTCCCCAAGTAGTTTTTATCACTTTTCTAATAATTTCAGCAATTGCAGGATCTATTCCTACATTTTTTGCTTGGGAACTATTTATTATCAATCTTGTTTATTAGCCTATTGGAATTAATTGAAGACGTTTTAGCCATGCAGTCTAGAAATTCACCACTGTGCAAAGAGCCAGTATAACAGTCCCATTTCTGTCCAGTTTTGAAGGATTAAGTAGAATTGCCATTGTTTAAGAACTTCTTTTGGCTTTCAGTCTACTGTCTATTAGACCTTGCACCTGTTTATATGTCTAAACATTTAAATCTACCATATTTCCCCATCAGAGAATGGCTGAAAATCAACCAAAAAGAACTCTGATTTTTCATGGGGAGCGAATGACATGGATTTCTCCTGTAAGCTTAGATGAACTACTGGATCTGAAAGCTGCCCACCCCAAAGCACCTCTTGTGGTTGGGAACACCAGTGTGGGTATGTGTACAATCAGAATGGCTCCTGTTACCATAGTTTCAGTGTGCATGGGAGGAGTGGGGCTACATTTATCATTCTTTTTGCATTTTCATCCTTAAGCTTACTCTCCACTATGTTGGAGTTGTCATTATGGAAAATGTCTTTTGTCTAAGTCTATTCCTATCTGGTAGGACCTGAGATGAAATTTAGAGGCGTGTTCCATCCAATTGTTATTGCTCCTGCAAGGATCCCAGATCTGAATGTGGTGAAATGCACGGACGACGGTCAGTAAACTTTACTTTGTTCAGACATAGGAGATTCCTCTGCAGTAAGAGATGCTGCTCCATTCCATAGTGCTGAAGGTGTGAAGTGCTGTGCAACTCATTCCTAAGCAGGCTTGGTTCTTCCAAGGTCAAGGTGGCTGTGGCCACTGTCCCAGAGCGTGATACAGTTTTGTCTTCATGACACAGTGTAGTACTGACCAGCAATATTATCTTGGGCCCTATTAGTCATAATAGTGCAAGGGTAATTATTCTGGTAATACTGGTTCTGGTGCTAAGTCATGCAACATTTGCTTTGTGATCTCTGTACCATGCTACGCAGAGAGAGACCCATACAGAACCACAGAGAAAGACAGCAACATCGCATGCTTGCCTGCATTAGAAAAAAGGCTGTGACTAAACTGACATAGCTAATATGCATTAACTAATCTTGTTCTCAATCATAACAGCATTAATTATTGTAGATTAAAAATTTTGTACCTCAATTTATATATTTAAGGTAAGCATGGATAATTTTTTTAGTTAAAGTTAGAGTAGGTTTTAGTTTTTAAATAAATTCTATTGAAATTAGAAATAACAACTAGAAATAGATTTAAACTTGCTATAATAGCCTAAATTAATTAAATATAAATTATGTTGTGCAAGTTTACTGTCAAAGTTTTAAGGAAAATCAAACCCTATGCCTGAAGCCACTTTTTTGAAGTGGTAAACTGTATTTGACAGTTCTGTCATTGCATTTAGAATATCTTTTTCATATCAGATCAGTCATCCAGTTCTAGTCAATGACTAGTTTGTTCTTAGCTGAAAAGTGGTTGGGAATTGAAAGGAAGCAGGGAGAGAATGTTTACTGCTGCTTTTAATCTATAAATAAGATCTAGTTATGAGAAGGTGAGACTTACTAATTCTAAAATGAGAGATGTGCAGTTTAGTTTGCTAGCCAGAAATAGTATTTCCTCTCTTTAGTTAGATTTAAATGCAAAACATGTTTTGATTAAATTTTTATTTTAAATATATAAAATTTAGTATTGCTGTACTCGATTAATAAGAAGCCATTTAAAAATTATGTATCTTTTGATGTATATTTCCAATTGAATTCCAATGTTCATTCAAAACATTCATACATTACATAGTCTGTTAATAATTTTGAATAGAAAAGCACTGTTTACCATTTTATAATATTGAAATTTTTATAAAGTATAATCTTAAAAAGAAATTTATAACTAGTGAAATAAATACATATAGTTATAGGTTGTCTTTCTCGTGGGAAAAAGAATACCATATTCAGTGTTAGAACTGTTTGGGTTTTTTTGCAAGTACTACCTACCCATCCCTTAGGAGAATAACTAGAATGTACATATGCAAAGAAAAATCAAATTATGATGAAAATAATGTTTTAAAATAGGAAGAGCCTGTTGAAAGCATTTTGTAGCTGACTCACCTTTTGGTGAAACATCACCTAAACATTTACTCAGTCAAAGTTGGTGCAAGGGAAGCAGTTGGAATAGGCAGCCAGAAGCAGAGAAGGGATTTCTCTTTTAGAGGAAGTGGTGAGCTATTAGCTCAATTTCATCATTTCATGAAATTTTAACCTCAGTCTCCTGAAATGAAAGGTCACAGTACCTTTAATATGCAAAGGCCCCTCTCCTTATATCTGCCTGTATTCCACATGAGCAGTCCTAGCTCTACAGTCTGAACATAGTTTAAAACCCAGGCAATAAAGCAATGCGCACATTACACTTTCATAATCTTTTGGTTACAGGATTAACTCTGGGAGCTGCCTGCAGCCTCTCTCTAGTGAAAGACATCTTGACAAATGCAATCTCAGAGTTCCCTGAAGAGAAGACAAAGGTTTTCTGTGCTGTCTTGCAGCAATTAAGAACTCTGGGTGGAGAACAGATAAGAAACGTTGCTGTATGTTGTGCATTACTTGCAATAACAATTGTAACAGAGTGTAACAAATGTGTAATTGCTCCTGACCACATGTAAAACTTGCATTTTTAGTTCTGTTTTTAGCAGTGAATTTTCTGTCAATACATCTTTTTTGAGCTTTCAATATGTGTAAATTTATGTATAGTCTGCATGTTATATTGTCAACATAAAAATGTGAAGGTGATGGAGAAAGGTGACATAAATTTCTTTTTTTCAAGTCATTAGGTGGAAACATCATAAGTAGAAAATCAACCTCAGACTTGAATCCTATTCTGGCAGCCAGCAACTGTATGCTCAATCTGGCTTCAAGAGGTAAGTGGAGATAGCCTGTCCCTGTAGTAGTGCCAGAGGTACAGGATCCTATTGTATGGGGAGAGGGGAAATAACAACAGGTGAGCATTTCTTAAGGAACCCTTTTCCCACACTCATACAAGCTCACATCTGCAAGAGAAGTAATTTGCAAATGAAGAACATGTCGAAGATTCTCATGTCAAGGGTAAGCATTCAGACCAACCAGATCACATGTACTTCTGTGGGCAGTGAATTACTATAAGCACTCATAAAACCTCACAATTCGAGTAGTTGTACATCACCTCCCTGGTAGTTTTTTTCTGTAATTGATGCTTTGCCCTGGTTTTAAAATCACCCTCTGGTCCTGAGAAGAACTCTAGCATCTCATTCCTCACAGATACTTAGTTCTGATACAGGAGGCACTAGTCCAGCACCTTTTTCCTTGCCCTTTCCCTCAGTTTTCTTCCATCACTATATATATACTCCACTTTACCTGCTCCCTTTCTTGTGCCCTACCTTACCATTGGAAGGTTGATGAAGTTACTGGTAAACATGAGCTATCTGGTGGCCTGGAATTGCATGCTCTCCCTTCTAGATAGCTTATGTCCATTTTGCCCTTGATCCAGACAGGGTGCACGTTGCCATTTCAGACCATGTACTACTCCGCTCAACACCCTGAAATTCACGTTCCTTAAGGGATTGTTTCTGAGACAGGATTTCTTGGAACAGATACACAAAAACTTATGCTGTGTGATTTCCACGACTTCTTCCTGCATAGTTTGGCATTGAGAGGAAAAATACCTGTCAGAATATTGTTCTGACAAGTGAAAGCACAAACATTTGCATCTTCTGAACAACTCTAATGATGTACCTACTTATTTGAGTGATGAATAGGATCAGTGATTGATAAGTCTTTCTGTTAACCTGGCAGGATTTTACTGCTGGGAGACGGTTTTAGGTGTTTTCACAGGTTTTTAACATATTTCTTTACCAAATGGTAGTCAGTGAAACATAGGAAAAGTGGATTGTTCAAGAAAAGGAGGTTACAGAAACACTTTTAGTTCTTAGTATTTATCTTAGATCACAGTGTAAGAGAAAAGGCACCTTCCTAGATCCTGGCAGACTCACAGGTGGGATTGGACAATAATCTTTATGCATGTAAATCAAGTGTATTCTGGATGGAGTTGCAAAGGCAAAAAACCAGAAACGCCAGTGCTGCTATTCTTAACAGTGTTATTTTTCAGATTCACGCTTCAGCAAAATAAAATTCCTTTACTGTTTTGCTGTCACACTAGTTATATTTGAGGAATGCAATTTTAATGCTAAATGATACTGTAGGATGAACAGGTTACAGTGTGATCATCACACGTAACATGAAAAACATGAAGAATATAATCTTGCTGTAAAGCAGCCAGTCTTGAAGTATCATGTTCATTGAATGTGAGGGGAGTATTTTAATGTATGAACCTTTAAAAAGTGGCACCGAAGATTATCTAGTTATAGAAAGTCTTTGGACAGGTCAGGGCTACCGCAAGATAAATATTGTCTAGTAATAAGAAATAATTTATTTAAAAATGCATCACACTCCTTAAGTAGCATGTGAAAAGTACAAAGGACACAGAAGACTAGTAAAAAATACACTTTGACCTCATCTGTCAAACACATGGGGTTAAATTCCACACTGGTGAATCACTGTGGATTTCCATCTGTGCAATGTTTATGCCTCTGTGTTCTTGCGGAATGACAATGCTACTTGACAATTGTGTTACTGGTACAGTTGCAGTCTTACTAATAAAACTTCTTGAGCCAATGGAGCTTGTTTAATTAATAGAATCAATTATATGTGTTAAAATGTTGCATTTCCAGAAGGCTTGCTAGCTTAACTGCGTAGTGATATTGGCAAACCCGATGCAGCATAGATGAAGTTTAAGTGTTCAAAGGGCTTTTACAGATTTCGGTTCCTTGCAGAATTTTGTCCTCTTCCCTTTTGAAAATCCCATCTTTAATAGTATATATCATAGAATGACAAACATAGTCACCTTTAGAATAATCTACCAAAAAGAGAAAGGAAAGGGCAGTAGCATTTATTCCCTTCTGGACTCCTAGAAGTGTTCAGAATCTCGGAACAAAAAAAAAAAAAATTTTTTTTTTTTTTTTTAATTTTTGCAGCAGTTGTCTCCCATTCAGTTTTCTTCCTCATTCTTTATGTTTTAGAAGGAAAAACAGCAGCTGCAGAGATTTGGAACAGATTGACAGGAGTGGGGATGGACTCATCATGGCAGTATCAGAAGGGAGGATTACAGAATGGGCATTGATCTCTGGGCACTTTCTTAGGACTCTGGTGTTATGGTACTATGGAAGATGGAGCAGTCATTTGTATTTATAGAGCATACAACTGATAATTTGTTATGTAAACTCTGCGGTTATTATTTACTCAGGAAGGCTGCAGGTATTTCTTGCCAGTTAAAATACGATTTATGTATGTTAATTGCACAATTGTACAGAAGTTTCTGGATTTGGGATTTTTTTCAGGAAGAAAGCGACAGATTCCTTTGAGTGATATTTTTGCACATGGAGTTGGTAACAATACCATTATGCCAGAAGAGATCTTAGTCTCTGTCCATATTCCCCATTCTAGGAAGGTAAGTTACTAGTTTGTTCAGGTTTGCTTTGTGCAGAGTTAAGGACTATTAAATAAAGAGCAGGAGGGGGGCATAATCCCTATGTGTAAAGTAACACTATTACTGCTCACTTTCTGAACTCCTGACATTTGATCCTGTCAGTGCCATACTATCTCCCAGTTTCAGCCAAAACCCACAACTTAGCAGGTAGTTGGTGATATATAAAGTGTGATATTCAGACAAAAGCTTATCCTAAAATGATGAGAGCAATAGCAATTGTCTAGACCCCCTACAGAAAGGGGTCTTGAACAAGCTGCCATAGTCCTCACCAAAGCAGGCTGCTCAACTGTGATATGGTTGGCACCAAGCAGGTAAAGCATTGTCATGTCTTGAGAAGTTTTCTTAAAATGAGATAAGATTGGACATGGGCATGCTGGTTCCATAAATGTTGCTGAACTGAATAATAGTCTTTAACTGGTATTGTGTTCGCAAGAGTGGATATGGGATCTTAGAGTTATGGGTCATGTTATCTGAGTGCTGAGTTTGGCAATACTTTGAAGCCTCTAAGCCTTTGGTCTTGTTATAAATGCAGCTCCACTTCACAAGATCCCTGTCTTCCAGCTATCTACCATGAAAAAATCTAGGTCATCTGAACTGTGTAGATGGTGGAGGATTTGGTATGGGCTGCTAGAAAATCAAAGATGGTAAAGCTACTGAAAGGTCAAGAGAAGCAAGTGTATGGTCTTGAATGCTCAGGAAGTTGAATTTGTGCCCTTCATTTGTTATTCTCTTGCTTCAGGTAGTGCAATAACAAGTTCTGCTTTCAGATACTTACATGTCTGCAGGTTACCCACTTCTGTCTGATCTTGCTCAGGGGGAGTATGTCTCTGCATTTCGACAAGCACCAAGACGGGAAAATGCTCTCCCAATAACTAATGCTGGAATGAGAGTCCTTTTTGAAGAAGGTACGGACATAATAAAGGATTTAAGCATTTTCTATGGAGGTGCTGTCTCGACCACCATCTGTGCAAAACAAACCTGTTGGACACTTATTGGAAGGTACAATTTCTCTGCCTTCTCCATGTCTCTGAATAAAGGGGCTTTGAGAGCTTGGGAGTACTTCCTTGGAGCATGAAAGAACAGAAAGATTTCACTTGCCTGGCTGATGCCACATGTGCTCAAGTGAATGATCTGGTCAAACCTTAATGATGACTTTTCAGGATTGTTACATTTTGGAGTCTGCACATGGGTGCAACTCTGGTGCAAAGTATGCAGAGAGATATGAGATATGAGCTGTGTGGGACAGGTGGATGAGGTATACATAGTCAGTTGTGCACCTGAACCCAAGCATTGGTAAATTACGCTGTATCCCATAGGTTTGATAATACCCTCGTATCAGTGTTCTTGAGTCCTTCAATTTGGCTCTGATAGATACAAAGTTTGAGAACTTCAGATGTGCTCAATAAACTTAGGAGCACAAGTCAAGCCTTAACCTTTTCAATATCTCTTCATCTACAAGATCCTAATTATCTCTGAAGCTAATCCCTGACATTCCCTCCCACTTTGCAGCATCTTTCCAAGGTTTGGAAGAAAAATATTACAAATAATTCAAGCAGTATAAAACCATTTATCTACCATGGACTGTTCTACCATTTAATATGCAACTGTTTCACTAGTTGAAGTACTCATTACTTTTTGCTCCTTTACATGATTAAATTTAACAGATTTATATTTTGGTATCTAGGGTTCTGTAACTATGGAGAATTAACTGTCTTGAGATACTTCAAGGAGACAGCCTTTTCAGAAAATGTAACAACTATCCAGCAGTAATCAGATCCCTTGAAAGCATCTGCACTTTGCATCAATATTGTTATCCACTTTTCTTTAAAGATAGGACAGTATGTGCAGAATAGTGATAATCTGTAAGACTGTTAAATCAGCTTTAAAGCTGTAATAGGTTTTATTTATTTATTTATTTATTTATTAAAAGCTGGCATAGCACTCAATTCCATTGACTCAATTCCTCACTTCTGTGAGCAACATTGAACTTCACTGTTTTCAAAATTGCAGGCCATTATTAGAATCAATATTTTGGCTTCATTGTGAGCAGGATTATGCACGTGGTCCATGGTACAAATGTATTACTGTAATTTGTATTTATTTTTTTGAGTCCTGGTCTGATTGTATCTATTATTCTTCCTGACAGACACTGGAATGAACAAATGTTGGACGAAGCTTGCAGACTAATTCTTAAAGAAATTGCTCTTCCAGACTCAGCCAGTGGTGAAAAAGTAGACTATAAGAAAACTTTGATAGTCAGTTTCTTCTACAGATTTTTCCTGGAAGTATTGCAGTCATTAAAGACAACGGTAAAATAGTTCTCCATGTCTGCTTTTGTGCAAGCAAATGAAAGGTTTTTTTCTATCCGTTGATGCTACAACATTGATGTACAATGTGCTAAATATTGTCTTTGGGGTTCAGATCTACAGAAGAACATAAGCACTTAACTCCCAAAGAGACTGATGGAGAGATGCCCATTTAACTTTTAGGTGCGCCAGATATCTTTACCTTGGACATTAGGCTTTAAAAAAAAAAATTGAGCAATGCTAATGCAACAATGTATCGGTATTGAGCTCCCACGCCCAGAGAAAACATACATGAGGTCTTACTCTATCTGTCTGTAGTTCAAAACATAAATAGACAGAAATAAAGGCTTTGGAAAGCAACTGTAGGTGTTAAACCAACCCTCCTTCTTGTATGAGTTGTTGACTGGGAGAGGAGGACTCTAAAATTTCACTTCCCAATACATTCTAGGTGTAATTTACTTATTTTTTTCTTAAATCTGTCCTTATGGGGAAAAATATCCCTTTTGCCTTTTTCTTCTGTGTACCTTGAGCTCTTCCCTCTGAATTACCATTACTAGGTAATTTACTATTACCAGGAGTGATTCTGTGCCAGTTTTGATCAGATCCCAGAACAAAGCTCTTCTGACTATCCCTGCTTTATGTTGCTTACTTTAAACAAGCGTATTTGTTGAACACACCCGATATATTTTTAAATATTATTTACTGAAATCTCAAAACTCCACATTGTTTTAAAATTGTTATTTTAGAGCCTTTTTAGCTTGTGAGAGTCTTGAAGGAATTTCCTGTATAAAGAGTTTGTATGTGGTGATTTTGTTTGTTAGCTTTTTTAATTGGAATGTTAAAAATGTGAGTTTTAGTAGTAATTCACTTCCTTTTCAGGATCCTTGCCACTATCCCGGCATACCTATGGAATATAGGAGTGTCCTACAAGATTTCAAAACCAAAATGCCTCAGAGTATCCAAATATACCAGGCAAGTGATTTTATTCTAAGATTGTTCTGTGCTTTATAAGACTTGGTAAAAAGTCACGGTTCAAGCATGACGCTTGCTGTGAAGCTCAGGTACAAATTTTCCAAAGGATTGAAGGAAACAGGCTCCTAGTGGTTTATTTTAACTGCATCTCAATTAGAAAAACCTTGTTTGTAAAAATAGACTCATACGGGTATACTCACTTCTTCTAAACAGTTCTCAAAAGATAAATATGCTGAACAAACTCTATTGTCAGACTACTTAAACTTGGTATATTGCAGTGTGCAACCCAATTGGAAAAAATTAGAAGAAAATAAAAAAGATTGAAAAGCCCAAGTCTATAGCTCTCACTGTAGTATTCTTGTCTCAAGATACACTTTTCTTAAGATCTCAGAGGGCTCTTAGGTCTTACTGTAGATTTAGGAATCAGGATGGAGTTTGTGATGGCTCTCTGATCAAATTAACAAGAGTATTCAAGGAGAAGTCAGCAGTAGAGGGCAGCAAAGAATGCCTTTTGGATTTTCTGAGCTCACCTTTGTGACTAGATCATGGTGGGAACTCCTGCAAGGATTTTTGGTATCTTCATACCCTCAACACACAGGTAAAAATCTCAAGTTTTTGAAAACCTAAAGAAAATTCAAATGAAAACCAGATAAATATATTTTTTTCATTTTCAGATATTCTTTATAATAACATTTCAGCTTCAAATACTTTAAATTTGTTCAAGTAGTTATCTTCAGCTTACTTCAGAGTTATTGTCAAAAAAAAGACACTACAGACTTACAAAAAGGGCCAGGATCAAAGGTACTAGTTCTTTAGTACTTTCAGCAATTTATTCCCCAGCTACAAGAAAGTGACTAAACAACAGAAATGGAAATAATTTGTTATTTAGATCAGTTGGCACTGAGCAACAGAAATTATTTGGAAACATAGAAAATCTGTTTTTTCACTTTACATTTCTATCTAACTTTTGCAAGCCCCTATCTTTTGTCTGGAGTTCTTCAGCTGAACATTATTAAGCTTTTAAAACTAAGGGGGAAAAAGTAATGTGTATCCTGACAGATAAATACCTGGTCATTCTTTTAGTGGAAAAGTTGAGATGGTTTGGCTGAGAGCGCCATTTGAGGAACTTTTGGCAGTCAAGTGAAAAATGTCTGTTCTTGGCCTTGGACATGTAGCAGACAGTGTGCCAGAAAGTGCAGGAGGTAGAAATGTGTAGCCAGAACACTTGTGTGACGGAAGCTATAGAAGAAAGAAGGTTTTGAGTTGTGAGCAATTAACTAGTTCTAAAAGTAGAAAAGGAAAAAGTTAGTGTGAACACCGACTTAGAAACTGGAAGTGTTCTGGAAGTTGGCAACGATTAGTTAGTGTGGCAGAATTAACTGGCAACACTGAATTAACTTTTGGGAAAGACTTAGCAAGATGAGGTTAATAAGGCACTAAATTAATACACAGGTGCAAAGAAATAAAATTGGGAAGGAAATATTTAAACAACATTTTCTCACTAGTTTACATTGATCACAGGAAAACAAATCCTAGGAATCAGTGCAAATAGCTCAAAATACAACACCAGTCACTGGTAAAATACAGAGCAGAATCTTGTGCAAATAATTTGGAAGATTATCAAAGCTTCATGACACCAATCAGCAAGGGAGGAAACTATCTTTCTGAAAAAGAAGAGCTGTTTGTATCAGTCTGATGTAAATGATTAAGGAAAAAAATTCAAGTAGACAAACCTGTGCAAGGCTCTCAGAAGGCTCCTTAAGAGAAGAAATTGAAGAAATACCCAGGAGCAGCAGTCAGGTCCTGCATCCACATCTGTTTTCAGTATTGAACCAGAAGATGATAATACGAACAGTTGTTCCTTCATCTCATTTTCTGATTACTATAAGAATAGCATGACTATTCTTTTTTTAACTGTTTGGGGGTGGGGGGTGTGTATTTTTGACTGTACAGGATATAGAGCCGAGTCAGTCTCCCCAGGATCCTGTAGGACGGCCCATTATGCACCTGTCTGGAATTAAGCATGCCACTGGTGAAGCGGTTTATGTTGATGACCTTCCTTCTGTGGATGGGGAGCTCTTCCTGGCTGTCGTCACTAGTTCCAGAGCTCATGCTAAGATTGTGTAAGTGTTCAAAGTGTATCTGAAGAAAGTGTTGTTATGAATTGCTGTCTGAGATTTTTAGAGCAGACTAATGAGTTACGCGTATACAGAAGAGCACGCCTGATACCCGCACTGGCTCAGGTGCTGGAAGCAATATTGTCACTCTGGTAGAAGGCTCTGTTTGGATGTGTCTCACTCCATATTACTATACTAATGAGGTTGAACTGTTTCTGGTCCGTGAGCCAGCCTAGAGCTAGCCTAGGTACCTGCACAAAGTGCTGAGCTGTGCAGTGCGAGCAGGCACTGAAACTCAGCTTTACCAACATAGCTTTGAAATCTCAACTCTATTATGAAAAAAGAAAATTGTTCAAAATGTAGGAAATAGTGTTGCAACATTGCAGCAACAAGGTAGCAAAGGTCATATGAGGCCTTATAGGAGAGGAAGATGGGAAGAGAAATTTATTTTGAAAGAAAACTGTTTTCACTTATGTTTTTATACTGCCAGGATACACCTCTTCTAGCAGTTTGTTCAACATTCAGGCACCAAAATGCACATATCCAAGTTGTCTGCCCAGCATTCAGGCACCAAGACATGTATCCAGGTGGTCTGGTCAGGATTAATTGTGATGACAGAGAGGACTGGGGCTGCTAGCTGTAGACTCTTTATCATATTTCCTGGCTTATTCTTGGGTTGGTGATAGTATGCTGGGTTTGGATGGGCTCTTTTTGTTACCATCAAGGAGCTGACATCACCGCCATCCCTGTGAGTCAGTAGGATTTATTCACTCTCTGTTGTCTTCTGATCCGGGTGTCCAGAGAAGATGCCTGTAGATGTGCTGGGATCTTGATGACCTGCTAAACTAGGTGTTATCACAACATGCCATTCTTACAGACCTTCTGCCGTTCTTTCTTTCTACACCCATACATTCCCATTCATTCTCCATTTATACTGGTCTTGCCATTTCTATTATAATTCTCTACATGAACTCTCCATTTGTAGATGCTTATTTGTATCAGTTTGATATCTGTGTAGGCTGTGAGGTCATAGAAAGTTGCAGTTGTAGCATCATAATTATGCAGTGATTTTTATTAAATCAATGCAGTTCAGGCAGTCTAACGAGCCAATGGCTTCCCTGTTGTATCTAGAGTATTTCACAGAAATGAAGCAGGTTAGTAGAATTTTTAAATTGCCTTTGACATGTACTTCTTCACATGCCAGAGATAGAAGGAAAACACATGTCTGAACCTAGGAGCAGATCCTGGCAGTACAAGAAACATATCTCTGTATTGTGTTGCCTTCCTCTGTGCAACACTTCGTAAAACTAATGAATTACACTTCTCTCTTCCCATATCCCAATCAGATCTATAGATACCTCAGAGGCTCTGAAAGCACCAGGTGTGTTCGATATCATAACAGCTCATGATGTACCAGCTACAAATGAGTTTTACTACTCCAATGATCCAGAGATTATATTTGCAAGAGACAAGGTATAACTATGATCTTTTTAAAACCGATTTTCTTAATTTTTACTGTTTTTCTTCAGATTTTTGTAATGAAATTTTATTTGCTGACTCTTGAATTTCTGTATTGTGTGTACATCAGGGAATCACTTTAGGCATATAATAAGGTAAATTCTCACAATTTTTTCCTCCCTTTTATACTTCAAAACAGCTGATGTACATTATATTCTGTCTAGAGAAAAATATATAAATCGGAAGAATACAGATTAAACCTCACAAAACCATCTGAGTTGTTAGAAGAGTATATTTCATTGAAAGTTAGGTTCCCAAATCGCTTATCCATTTTTAATACTGTATTTTCCTTGATTCCCCAGTTATACTGGTATTTCTAATAATTCGTTAGCTTCATGGATGATCTAAAAAATACAAAGATCCTAAGTCAAAACAAAATTCTAAAAAGGAAACATGAATAGTGGTTAGACGAGAGAAGAACATCAGCAGCACATATGGGAATAATCTGAATCCACTGTTCTATTAAGTGATGTGTATTTTACAGGTGATTTGTGTGGGTCAGATTGTCTGTGCTGTGGTTGCAGATTCAGCTGTTCATGTCAAACAAGCAGCTGCAAAAGTGAAGATAGAGTATGAAGTGCTGGAACCAGTGATCTTAACAATTGAGGTACTAATAATTTCTTTTCTCTTGCTTTTTTATTGTTTTATCTACATAATTAATGGAAGAAGCAGTTCACACTCGTCACTTGCTTTTTAAACATGATTTTCTAAGGGAACAAGGTGAATATGAACACCCAATTAACCAGTCTGTCAGTGTCCCTATACATAACTTTTCAACCTTTTGGATCATTTTGACCACTTATGATAGACAGGCAACAGTCTCAAAGGTATTAAGGTCCCACAGGTTTCATAATAATAAACATAAGAGTAGAAAAGAATAATTCTTTTGATGTTCCCAGTGAGGAAAAGGCAATGAGCACGCTGGTTGTTTATAATTCTTTTGGTAGCTACCAGTTGGTCAATCAAGGTGTGTGTATTGGCTGAACAATCAGCTCCTGCTTATCTGTAGCATTTTGTATCTGTTTTCAGGCTAGCAAGCCAACAAAGTCAGGCTGGAGATGTAGGAAGTGTTGGGGGAATGAGAGGTGAAAGATGTTAGGGACATAGAACATTTTAGAAATGTGATGTGGGAGTCATAGGGGAAATAGACTTACGCTGGGTTAATGAGATGAGTAGAAGTAAGGAACTAAGGACACATTTGCAGGGAACCAGCATTAGTTCTGGTAAGTTGCTTGTCCTGGTTTTGGCTGGGATAGAGTTAATTTTCTTCCTAGTAGCTGGTATAGTGCTGTGTTTTGGAACTAGTATGAGAATAAGGTTGATGACACACTGATGTTTTAGTTGTTGCTAAGTAGTGCTTACACCAGTCAAGGACTTTTCAGCTTCCCATGCTCTGCCAGGTGCACAAGAACCTGGGAGAGGGCACAGCCAGGACCGCTGACCCAGACTGGCCAAGGGGCTATTCCATACCATAGGCTCAGTGTATAAGCTGGGGGGAGTTGGCCAGGAGTGGGGAACTGCTGGTCGGGGACAGGCTGGGCATTGGTCAGCAGGCGGTGAGCAATTGCATTGTGCATCACATGCTTTGTATATCATTATTATTATTACTGCTATTTTACTTTATTTCAATTATTAAACTGGTCTTATCTCAACCCACAAGTTCTCTCACTTTTACTCTTCTGATTCTCTCCCCCATCCCACCGGGGGCGGGGAGTGAACGAGCAGCGGTGTGGTGCTTAGTTGCTGGCTGGGTTTAAACCACGACATTGCTTTACAGCTTGTTTCCATAATGCGTGTGGGGTGTAACAGAACAGTCTTTCTCATAAAAAAAATAGAAGTAGTCTCTTTTTAAAGACTGGCAAATTTGTCTAATATTTCATTACAGTTGAAAGTCCAATGAAGTCTTATTAGAAATAAAGCAAATCATGCTTAATAAATAGATTCTACTTTTACTTACTCCTTGTGATTTCTTCCCTTCTTAATGGCATCACTCTTTGGCTGATGGGGTTGCATTCTTATTCTGTGCTCCCTTGGTCACTTGCTAGATGTAGGACAGGAACGAGCAGGTTGAATAAACTGAATGTATTTCCTTCAGAAACTGCTATCATCAGTAACATGAGATACATCGAGAAAGAATTGCTGGAACTGAATACAAACTCGTCAACAATGACAGTAAAGTGATGAAATACACTTGTTCATTGACTTTGATAGCTGGTGGCTCAAATCTCTGAAGAGAATGGTGTTTCTCCTGAGAGTAAAATGCCACAACAAGCTGAGAACCTTTAAAATACTTTAAAAAACTATTTTTCTTTTTCTCCACTGCAGGAAGCTATAAAGCACAACTCATTCTTTGAGCCAAAAAGAACATTAGAACAAGGAAATGTTGATCAGGCATTTGAAACTGTTGATAATATAATTGAAGGTAAACTACAGAATACATTCGGTGAGAAGTTGTGGTCAGTATTTGGGTTTGTCTGTCTGTTCTTCAAGTCCCAGTTCTACCTTTTTTCCAAACAGCCATTAGGCCTGAGAAAGCTCTTGGTCACCTGGAAGGAAGTGTGATTAAACCTAGTGGTCTTGTGGTCCTGCTACTACGTTCAAGCTTTCTGCATCTTCTGTCCTTGAAACAGAATCACAGAATAATTAGGTTGGAAGGGGGTCATCTAGTCCAACCTCCTGCTTAAAGCAGGTGCAGTTAGAGCAGGTTACTAAGGGCCATGTCCAATCAGGTTTTGGATACCTCCAAAGATGGAGATTCCACAACCTCTATAGGCACCTCTTCCAATGTTTGAACACTTCTATGGTGAATTCTTTTTTCTTATATCGAGTTGGAATTTCTTGTGTTCATTGCCTCTTATCCTTCCACTGTCCATCTCTGAGAACAGTCTCGCTCACTCTTTTCTACACCCTCCCATTACGTAGTTGTAGACAGCAATAAGATCTCCCCTTAACCGTTTTCTTCTTGTCAATGAATAAATCCAGTTCTCTCAGCCTCATCTGATACAACCTGTGGTCCAGCCCCTTACCGTCTTGGTGGCTGCCTTCTTGACCTGGTCCAGTATGTCCATGCTTTGTTTAATTTATCTATGTTTTATTTAATATTGTCATTACTTGTAGGCAATATTGTTTCACTGTTAATCAAGTTCTGTTTATGCCACTGAAAAAGACCAATTTAATCCTGCAAAGGGTTTCATCTGTGGTTTTATTTTAGATGTTTCTCCTTCATGCAAAAAGCATCATAAGATTTGATACTGATTACCATAATTTACATGATGATGGGCAGTTAGTTCTTTCCTGGTTCGTTTCTTCTGTCCTTTTCCCTCAGTAACACTTGTGTTTTTCTCTTTGGATCAGGGGAGATTCGCATTGGGGGACAGGAACACTTTTACATGGAGACTCAGAGTGTGCTTGCTGTTCCAAAAGGAGAGGATAAAGAAATGGATGTGTATGTGTCGACACAGCACCCAGCAATTATTCAGGTAATACAGAGCATTCTCAGAGGAAGTGGTTGAACATGTGACAATAGAGCTTTCTAAGTTTGGTTTACAAATCCATCTTAACAGTTTAGAAGCAGTAGGAACATGAAATTACACATCTGGATTATCCAACAACAGCTGCTTTGTAGTACTGCTGTATCCTCATAAACACTGACTACTACACTGTGAGGATAAGGAGGAAGTAAAAGTTTCTTATTTCCCTTTGAACAAAGTACCTCATGCCCCACTATTGTAAGCATGAAGAGCTCCCTGTAGAGTGCTGAGGCTCCCCCATCCCCGTTAGCTTTCCACTGAGGGTAGGAGCGATCAGCAACCTGCAGAGTCAGAGCCTGCTGAGGGTTTGATCAATGCTAATAGCTGTAGGTGAGACTGTTGCTCCATGCCAAAATCATAATCATAGAATGGTTTGGGTTTGAAGGAACCTTTAAAGATCATCTAATCCAACCCCCCTGCCATAGACAGGGTTATCGTTCACTAGATCAAGTTTCTCAAAGCCCTGTCCAACCTGACCTTGAACACTTCCAATGATAGGGCATCCACAACTTTTCTGGGCAACCTGTTCCAGTGTCTCACCACCTCATTGTAAAAGATTTCTTCCTTATGTCCAATCTAAACCTACCCTCTTTCAGTTTAAAACCATTGCCCCTTGTCCTGTCAGTACAGGCCTTGGTAAAAAGTCTTTCTGTTTCTTATAAGCCCCGTTTATATATTGAAAGGCCACAATAAGGTCTTCCTGGAGACTTCTCTTCTGCGGGCTGAACAACTCCAACTCTCTCAGCCTTTCTTCATAGGAGAGGTGTTCCAGCCCTCTGATCATTTTCATGATGGTAAATGGTAAAGCAAATGCTGACATAGCATATGGTCTATGTAGCAATAGCTGTGGTGCATGAAACTGATAGTATTTCAGACTCAACACTGGCATTTTGTGTTCAAAGCCCAGATCACCTCCTTTTATCATTTCCATTATTGTTGTATTGCTAATAGCCAAGAAGCATGAAGAACTTTTTGTTTGAGAAAATTATTTGAAGCAAGAATATTTCTGACACTAGCAAGACCTTAGATTATTAAAAAACAAATGATTTTATTTGAGTTAAAAATTAAAATCAAATTTATGATCTTAGTAATAAAAATAATTAAAACTGTGTTCCAATCCCTTTTTCTTAAACGTGAAGCTTCTTACTGTTTAGGTAATGAAATCCAAGGGTATTATTCTTCACTCCTGTCCATGGTCATTTCACAGTCTCCATGGCAGAGATTTTAAATGTGAACACTGCTGAGTGTTGTTATCTTTTTCTTGCTTTTTAACCTAGGGTAAAGGAATAAATTTTTTTTCATCTGATTTAAAAAAAACCCTAGAAACACATATGGAACCCTTTTCTAGAAAAGGTTTTTATTTCAGAACCTAACTTTTAGGCTTAGTTTGAGTTGGCATAAAAGATTAACACTGGTTTTACAGGAGATGGTAGCTGCAACTTTAGGCGTTCCAGCCAACAGGATCATGTGCCATGTTAAACGAGTTGGTGGAGCTTTTGGTGGGAAACTCCTGAAAGCCGGCTTACTGGCATCAGTTGTTGCAGTGGCAGCAAACAAGTAAGTGCAGTATGTGTGTATTGGGATATGAAGAGAAAATAGGGTGAACAAATTTTGCATTTTGGCTAAAATGCTTTTTCCTCCTTTCCCAAAGTTGCTAGCCAAAAAGTCATAAAATCCTGACTGCTCACATTTTCTAAGACTGTTCAGTGCATTTCTTTGTTTTGTTTTGTTTTGTTAGACTGCTTATGTTAAGCAGCTCTAGCCTCAACTAAATTAATGGGACTTGAAGAAGTTGGTATTAGTATAAGCTAGAAATATTCTTGAAATGATTGAGGATTTCAAAAGGATCAGTCCCTAACTACTGAGGCTTTGTATGTACATTCAAAACACGACATTAACCATCCAGATGTGAACTTCACTGGCACAGCAGGATGCAGAAGGAAGAGTTCATGAGTGGAACTGCTTTGAAGAACAAGTAGTACTAGTTCAGTGCCCGACATCTTTCAGACAAAATTAGCTTAAATCTATTAGATATTATGTTTTTGCTAATACTACTTGAATTAGTTTAGGAACCTTAACACATAAAGCTCCATCCCCCACCCTCCAAATTTGGCAGGACAATATTGGCAATTAGCTGTCAGGGGATAGTAACCTCTTTCATAAGCATAACTGATTTGCTGCAGAATGCACATCAGGCTACACCTTGTCTTAGCCAAAATGATCTTGTAATCTGAGTGGTTAGCTCAACGCATTTCTCTTGTTACTGTTGTACAAACTGCTCTTGATTATTTTTGGCCATATTATCTGTGTTTTGGAATAACCAGGCCATGCTAAAAATAATCTTTTTTTATAGCTTAAACAATCTTTTTTTATTGTTAAGATTTTATTTTACATCTTATGTCCGTTTTTTCAAAAGTAACTATTTTAAATGGTATATGCATTTGTAGACTAATTTTCATACTTTTATTATTATCCATGGTTTGGTTTTATTCCAAGGCACCCTATTTCAGTATGATTCTGAATAGCTAAGACGTGACTATTTCTTGCTTAAGGTTGAATGCTAACTGCTGTTAGCTCACTTAACACATTTCAGTCTTAACACTGAAATAACAATTTATTCAGAAGAATTTTGGACTGAGTTATCTCATTGGCTTCAAGAGATGAAATGAAAATTCTGACGTGATTGTAAATGCAAAAGAATGTGAACTCTGGACATAGCTTTAAGCATATATTTAAGCCTATTAAAGTTAAGTTTAATCTACATGCATGTTTATATGAATGGCTAGATCTGGATACATGATGAGTAACCATCTTGTTAATAACATCTCTTATTTTGACTGAAATTTGACTTTTCTTTTGTTGATTTAGAACCAACAGAGCAGTTCGTCTTATACTGAGCCGAGGGGATGATATGTTAATCACTGGTGGCCGACATCCTTTTATTGGTAAATATAAAGTGAGTGCCACAAGAATTCAGTGAAAAAATACCGGCCCATATTCTGTGAATAAGTATTTCAGTGTTACTGGTTAATATTTGTTCTATTAATGAAAATTAGTATAATCAATTCAATTTTAAAACAAAAATACTAGCCAGATAACCAAGAGATAAAAGTTGCTCTACAGTCCTTTCTCTGCTTCTGCCTCTATCTCTGCAGGTTTGGTTTTTTTTTTTTTTTTTCCCCCTAGTCCCTTCATGTCCTTTTCCTTTTATAGCTCTTTCTGTCTTTCTTTCGGGGAACAGGAAACCAAACTAGCTCAGACTTCTTCTGCAGAGGTTTATTTTAAACCGTCCATATGGTTAGGTTCACACAAAGGAGCAGCTAGTTTTTCACAGAAAGTGTCATACAGGAAAACTCACCCTGTGGAGGAAATTAATCTCTTCCCTGCTCATGCACTGTCATCAGTCATAACTATTCATTAGGACAATTTCTGCCACCTTTTCCATCTCTACTACATAGGTAAAGTAAGAGAGGTTTTATAAGATGCTTCCCTTAAGTTGAAAATGAGCTGTAGCTCGTGTTGAGAATTCAGGAACTATTAGTGGCAGCAGGTGAACAGAAAGATGTGAGATAAGGATAACATTTCTTCATTAAGAAAAACAAATGTCATACTCCATCTGCCAGACACTATTCTTACAGTCAAAGTGGGATTTGACTTTGTGTACAGTGAACATTCCTAGACGACATGCTCATCAGCCATCTCAGGAAATATACAGGAAACGACTGGACTTCCCTGCTTCTTCCTTTCCCAATGGGCTGATGTTGCTTGTTATATGCTGTACCTATACAGATCACAGATGCCTGGTGGGCGAGCCAATATCTTAGGAACACACTTTCTTTCTCTCTTGCCCTCCTATAGTTTTAGTGAATGCTGCCCAGAAATGAATAGTGCAGTATAACCCTAATGGTGTGGGTTGCATTCGTTTTCAAAATATACAAACACTGAAGAAATAAATGAATGCCAAAATCTAAATAGGTTATTATTGGTCCTTCTAGGTTGGCTTCATGAATGATGGTAGGATCAAAGCTGTAGATGCCAAATACTACATTAATGGAGGATGCACCCCTGATGAATCTGTTGTGGTAAGGATTTTATAAGCTGACAAATCTTATAACATGGAGGAATCATTATCTGGAAAATTATGAAGGCCAAATTCCCTTGCACATGTATTGTTAATCATATAGCCTTTTGATGTAGGGACTGTGAGTTGTTGGAAAATCTACACCTAGGAGTTTAACCTTTGCTTATTCAGTTCAGTGAAGCACTATACTACTTTTTGATATTTTCCTACGCGTTCACTTCATGAATGGTTTCTCAGGCTTATTTTCCCATTATAAACATGTCAACTAACAATATATTTCTTTTAAAATACATAGCACCTCCATTGGTGCCTGCCTAAAGCTTTATGTCTACAAGGCTGGGAAGACCTTTCTTAGCCTTCAGAAAATGCGTAGTGATAGTTGTTCTGTTACTATCTCTATTCATTTCTGTACTGGGCCTGCATTTATTGTGCTGTATACCTCAGTTCCTCACTTATAGGTCTGCAAAGTATAAAATGTTGCTTGCTTTAATATCAGTCACTAGCTATTTGTGTTTGCATAGGCTATTCTAGCTGTAACGGAAATGTTTGAGGTTACTACCCCTCATCTGCTTGTCATTGCCCCACCTATGGGTATTTTCTGCACTCTGAAATCTGTCAGTGTAACTGCCCATGCTATTGCTGCATAACCTGGTTTTGAAAAATAACCTGGGTTAGAAAAAAATCCACTATTAAAAGCATGTACATTAATCCAGATCACATGCCAGAACCATCTTAAGATGAAATTCTACAAAGATACAGTGAAGCTGGTGGACTTAGAATTGGAGGCAGTGATAACCAGCTGAGTAACCTTTCCACCCAACTCAGCTACAGCTGGAATAGCACATGTGATAACAGCCTAACTCTCTAACATCACTCCCTAATTAATTAGATCAATAACCTGTAGTCTAGCTGTGTGATTCCATTTGATTCTATCAGTATAGCATTAATAATTCAACACTTTTAAAAGGAGAAGTAAGTTTATTGGAAATAAAATTATAAGCGTTACCAAACTTACAGTCCAGTTTGTTTTCTGGGCCGGTGTGACTTATCTGTGTGTTCCCAAGACAGTATTTTGGGATTTATTCTTTATTTAGAGAGGACCTTATTCTATGGGAGCCTAGCCCTGGAGAGAGCCAAGATGCTTGATGCTCATCGTCATAAAGCCTGGTCTTCCAGCATGGGAATTGAATATCAGTAATCTATGCTTAACTTAGTTATTGTTCAGTCAACAATTAATAATATGTTTTAATTCTCTGTGGTTGCATCAAGATTAGAGCAGACATTTCTGGGAAGAAACTTTGGCATAGCTAAGAGTTGTATTATAACAATACATTGTATTCACTCTGATTTATCAATAACCCTCTTAAGACTGATCAGCTTCATATATATTCTTTCTCTGAAGTCCATAGAAGTAGTGGTCATAATAAAAAAAAAAAAATTACTCTTTTTCTTTCATTCTGCAAATTACATTTCAACTTATATTTCCTAAGTGAAAAGGTAGCATTATATGACGTTATTCATATGCATAGTTATTACAGCAAAACTATTTTCAGTTGTTTCTATGCAGAAATGTTTTGAAGTTTATTGTTTAAAACTCAGTGGGAACAGTAGGAATACAAGCTTAAATTTGCCATTCTGAGAAATCTACTTAACACTGAAGAGAGCTAGTGGCCTCTACATGAGGCATCAAAACATTTTAAACTTATTTATTTATTTTCATACTGACTCCTAGAGCCTAATTTGAGGTATCTAATATGGGATTTTACTTTTCTTGTATTTTTGTGTTTGTCATGTGGAATCTCCAAAAGAAAAATGTAAGAACCAGAAGACATGGTAGACTGCAGTACATATGCTTTCTGGTGGAACTAAACCTTAACTGTGAATTTCCATAGGACGTGATAATTCCGAATGCTTTCATCAGTTCCTTTCATAGTCCTATTGCTTTAAGTCTAATCTGCCTGGTTTTAGTTCTGTGTGGCTTTTGATATCAAAGTAGGAGCAAAATGAATCGTAAAATGAAGTATCTGTCACATCCTTAACTACTGACCAGCACTCGACTACTAGTAACATCAGCTGTGTTCTGTGAATATCACAAAAGAACTGAAGACTAATATGCTGCATGAGAAATATACGAATAAAGTCTGTATGTGAGCATAAGAGTATTCTTACTACCAGTGATTGACAGAAACCCAATTTCAAAGCTAATTGTCTCAAGTTAAGGTCTTTATATGAGATGAGGAAGATTTAAATGTGAATTTGAAAGAAGCACTGTTCTGACATTTAACTATACCTGTTTGTCCCCTACCTCAGGTAGCAGAAGTATCCTTATTAAAAATGGACAACGCATACAAGATTCCCAACTTGAGGTGCTGGGCTTATGCCTGCAAAACAAACTTGCCATCAAACACAGCGTTCCGAGGGTTTGGCTTTCCCCAGGCAGCACTGGTGACAGAAACTTGGATAACAGGAGTTGCAGATAAAACTGGTTTACCACCAGAAAAGGTGACGAAATGAAGGCATCTTCTCTGCTAAAATGAAGTCCATGCAGTTGGAAAATTAAAACCCTTTAGATTAGCTCAACCGTTTGAACAAATCTTTCCTAAGTCAAACATAATTTGTGTTAAAATTCATACTTTTTTTTAATCAATGTTGAATGAATAGCATGCTCTTGCAAACTGAACCAAACTGGTAATTGTTCAAAAAACATACGGTAATCTTGTTGTCTACTAGTCCCTCCAAATGGTCAGTCTGCCTTTAAACAGGATTGTGTGATAGCTGTTTATTTTATTATTTCAGATTAGGGAAATAAATATGTATAAGAAGAACGAGCAGACACACTTCAAACAAAAGCTTGATCCACAAAACTTAATACGGTGTTGGAATGAATGTATGGAGATATCTGCATACCACAGTAGGAAAACAGCTGTCAATGAATTTAACAAACAAAATTACTGGAAGAAAAAGGGGATTGCCATTGTACCAATGAAGTTTCCGTTTGGACTAGGCACACGTTATCTTTCTCAGGTTAGTTTCTTTAAAGAATAAGTGAGCTAAGCTTTTTATCCATAGAAGATTACAGTTACTCTACCCTAGGATATAAAATGTGTTATCTTTCAACTTCTGCAAGACTATCCTCCTCCTAATGGTTGGTTGTTCTCTGAAGGCTACACTTGCTTCTAGCTCTCTTCAAGCTGAGATCAAAGTTGTTTGGTTTTCAGGACCCAGGCAGCTTGGACCCTGTCTCCTTAAAGGCCACTCCCATCTCTTGTGATGTGGTATTGGTATAGACGAGTTGAACACTTTTATGAAAAATTGTTGAAGACTCATGGCAAAGTGTTCATTAGATAAGTCATCCATTCTAGATATAGCTCTGAGCTTACTCTTTCTGACTGTGGGGGTACTATGGGATGCTGTGCTTAATGACTTTTGATGTCATCAAAGACTAAATTTAAAGAAGAGGAGGACAGTAGTATTTTTGGTCTATGTATTTTGTTTAATGTATATATCCAGTGCTTCTGGAATAGGCAGCATTTTATCAATTGAAAATTAATTGATAGACTTGTATCATATCAAACTGTCGGTCTCTGTTTAAGACTAAAGTCACAGGATCTTTGTAGTCTACAGTGCTACTTCCAACTGAGTCCAGGAGGAAAATCTCATTCAGAACTTTCCTCCTGTGTCTAATGCTGACAGCCTGCTCAACTCATGCAGTTAAAAAACCTGTATCCAAAGGCTCTCAAACATCAGTGAGAGAGAAAATGGAACTTGCAGCAATTTGTGTGTACAGCCACTAGTGAGGGAGGTCCTCCACCTTCTTTTGGAACCACTGAGATACTGTTGCCAGGTGTAGATTTATTTCAGGATTTAGCAACAGAAAAAACAGACCTCCAAGGATTTGTATCTTTTTCTTTTGAAGTTCATTACAGACGAAAAGCAGGGACTAGTGTACCAAATTTTGCCTTATAGCATTAAACAGATAAATTGAAATACAGTTCAAAACTGTGTCTGTCTTTTTTGATTCATCAATTCATCACTGTATACAACACATTTCTCATTAGTTTAAGCTTGATTTTGTTTTTCTTTTTTAGGCTGCTGCTCTGGTTCATATTTATACTGATGGGTCTGTGCTTCTGACACATGGTGGCATTGAAATGGGGCAAGGTATTCATACAAAAATGATCCAGGTAACAAATGATCCAAACAAGTATTACTTGTGCTTTATCTGTCACGCAGATAAACAGTGTGAAGGTTTTCTTCTTGGTTAGTTAGTGTACCAGTAGGACAGTTTCTTTGTCAGCATAGCCACTGCTTCTTTGCATTGATAGAGTTAGGAAGCAAAGATGCCTTCATTAAGGGTCATAGAGAGAGCAGAACGAAAAAACAGCTTGTTTATTTTTTATTCTTCCAATGGTATGTGAAGAGGCATATTAGAAGTAAGATTTTTTGGGGGCTAATCCCATAAAACCCATGGTAAAAAAAAGACAGTCAGTACTCAGATTAGTACACAGTCCAGGTGATATTATTATGATCACATTTGTTTAATGGATAATTGAGAGACAGATCTGTAAAGATATTTATCACGTCAATGAAAGCTTGGGATCTGGGCCTGCATAATTTGCCTTAAGTCATACAGGGTATAAGTAGCAAAATCAGGAACCAAATGTTGGACTCCAGAGTCTCAATCCAGAGTTTGAGTACAGCTAAAACGTTGCCCTTCTTTTCTGTTTCTTTGTACTGACAAACTGGACAGAATGATTTCAGCTGGAGGTTGGAAGAGGACTTGCTAAAACTTTATCTTTCCTGGTATCACTGACTTCTAGCAACTACTGGGGAACTGTTGGAGTGTTTAGAATGTTTCTAAAACAGAGAAGAATGTGTTGTTCTTCCTGAAACAGGTTGCTAGTCGGGAATTGAACATCCCCATGTCATATATTCACTTCTGTGAAACGAGCACCACCACTGTTCCTAATGCATGTGCCTCAGCAGGATCTGCAGGGACAGATGTCAATGGCATGGCTGTGAAGGTAAAGAGTAGTATTTAGTTTAAGAAAACACCCTGTCTCTCGTGGTATTTAATGCCTGCCAAACTTTAAGCATTAGTGATCCCACAGAAATCAAGTTTGAGATTACCAGTAATACTACTGGTGATTGCCAAGAAGAAACACAACTTGTTGACAGTTTCTCAGTAATAGTGCTTATGAGTCTTCAGAATATGATCTGAGGTTTCCCCAAAAGACTCATGTTTGACAAAATCCTTGTTTCATCTAGCAAACTAACTAGTCCCATACAAATCTTGTATCCTGTGCTAAATCTGATTCATGCAGATTCCAGCCCTTATAACTTAACCCTTTATAAGGTTTGTGTCTACGCAGTTAAAATGACACCTCCTACCATACTTTTTCAAACCAAGATGACACTAAAGCATATACTTATTAAGTACTAACTAGAGCATATCTTGAATAGTACCAAATATATCTGTGTTAATTTTGTGTTATATTCTCCTAACTTCTCACCAGGATGCTTGCCAAACTCTTCTGAAACGCCTGCAACCTGTCATCAACAAGAACCCAAAAGGGACCTGGAATGATTGGGTAAGACATGTGAATCCTACTAAATGCGTTTTGTGTGCTTGCAAAAAGCTGTGATATATGTCTTGTAGTCTATCAGTCTGCTCGGCCTAATAATCCTAAAGTTAAAAACTGCAGGAACAGGTTATTTCACAGAAAGAGGGAGTGTAGGTGCTTGGTTTAGATATGTGGGAAACAATCCCCGGATCATATCTAGTTGGAAAGGAGGGGAAGCTATCTGTGAAGTCACATTTGGAGGCACATAAGTTTTTAATATACAAAAAATATCAAAAAATATCAGCTTGTGCAATAACATAACCCAGCCCAGCTTACCATCAGACAAGCTGTTGCCAAAAGATTGTCAGGGTATATGTGTACAGAGTCAGTTTTCCTACATGGGCATTTTTTTTGTTTTTGTTTTTTGTTTTTTTACCAAATCAATAAAGAGAAGCCTTCTCAACCTCTTCCTTCCATCTTTCTCCCACATGCAGTATATTACACAACTGCAAGAAAGGTAGCAGGAATCCTTGCTCCCATTGCTCTAATATGTAATTAGTTATATTTACAGTAGAATAGTACAGAAGTAGTGCTAAAGCTCTCTATAGAAATGGCCCCTGTCTGGTGCCCACTTGAAACTGTAATAGAATTTTAGGGCTAGAAACTGAATTTTCTTAACTAAAAGCTTTCTGCTATAATATCAACTATTCTTATCAAGATATGGCTAGGCATCTAGTCCTATGTATTGAGATGTTAAAAGACAACATGTTATGTCTTCTTATCCAGTATTGCTTGTTACCTATGGCCTAATGAAAAGGACAGTCCCTGCCTTGAGGAATTTACAGATCCAGTACACTAGGGTGTTTCTTCTCAAGTGATTAAATACTATAATAACTGCAAAAATGTAAACATTTTCATGGCAGTAGTAATTCCTAGCAATAGCAAATAATGTTGAAATACATGTGGTAGCTTGATAACTGACAGCTATGTACGCAAAGATAAAATCCAGTTCTCCTCTAATAGGTGCCAAATTAATTTGGATAATTCAGACACACCCAAAATATTAGCAGAAATGGCTAACCTAAGAAAGAATGTTAATACATGCAGAGAAGTAATTTTACATCTTGCAAAGTCAGTAAATTACAATTAATTAAAAATAAATAAAATACCCCCTTCTTGACTTGTAAACTGAGTAAATCTAACATGAGAATCACTGAAAGGGAATAGATTTAGGACCTCATGCTATCATTTTTACCGCCGGCAGAAGAACACTGTAAAGAGCATTTCTCTTGTCAACTGTCATTTTTGTGCAAATAGGTCATGCAGATCTTTTATCTCAGTGACTTATAAACTATATCTCTTCAATTGACAAAGAGGGATCCATTTCTATTGAACTTGAGCAGAAAAATTGAGCAGAGCCCTTTCTGACTATGGCATTATCAGTAATAAAGAGTCTGCAAGAACACCACTGTTGACAGGTCTATTCCTTATTGTATTGCCAAAATAATTCATATTGCTCATTGAAAGGGGGTTTAGTTCTACAGTATTAGGCCCCATGTGCAGCTAAACATGCTTAACTCAGCTGGTCTTCCTTTCTTTACAATTTGTTACAGTTTGGTTTTTAAGTAAATATATGTAAATTAAGTAAATATATGTATGCTGTATTCCTTCCTGACTCCTTCCTTGGTTTACCACAAGCACTGCTATATTTTACAGATTAAAGAAGCTTTTGAACAGAGTGTGAGTCTTTCAGCTACTGGCTACTTCAGGTAATATATTTTTGTTCCTTAAAAATGCATAGGGTAGTCCTTAGACCAGGACTGATTTCTGAAGATAACCAACGGCATGAATAAAAAATCCTGTCCAATAGTTCTTTCTAATGGCTCAGCTTATGTTTTATGTAATTCTTTGATATATGGGGGGGTGGAGTATAAAGTTTAAGTGCTAATTTATGCCTAGCCCTGTGTGGACTCTCTAGAAAGTATCAAAAGACTATTTCGTCCCATCTTTGCAACATGATTCAGCCAGTAGCAAAACAGAAAGTATCAAGAAAGTGACTGCTGCCCATAACAGTATGGGCAAGGTGGGATATAGTTTATTTACTGGAGGCTGTATTGCTATAAGCTATAAATATTGTTGTACTACAAATTATTTACACTTTTACCCACAAACATGATCACACTGAGTTGCATGACAGGAAGAACGAGTGGCAGCATAAGGGTATTTATCCAGCACACACCTGTAATTAGCAAGGTGCACTTGTGCATTTGTGGAAAATTAGGACCATTTAATTCTAGATCTGAATCTTAAGGTTATTTCTCTTGAGAGGAAGGAGAATTTAAAACATCTGGTTGAGTTTAAGGGAAAGCTTATGGTAATTTTTTTTTTTTTTTTTTAAAAACTAACACAGGAATCAGATGCCATGGTTCAGCACTAATTGAAAGCTAGGGGAGGGGCTTAGTGGTCACATGAGAAGTGGGGTTGCTCATTGACCCTAGTTTTGGAGTCATTGTTCTGGCCTCTGCTTTTGGACCCTCAGAAAATTCCCACCATATATACTCTTAGATATGGATTTATTTGCAACAGCATACTATTGTAGGACACAGTAATCTTAAACATAATTCCCACTGCTCTCTCTTAGCGCAGTCTCGTGGTCCTTTTTCTCTGAATTCTTTCACAATGTTTATAAAGAACCAGAAAGGAAAAATTTCTGTGCTATAGCTCAGGTGGGATTCAAATCAAAGCTTCCCTCTTAGCCTGCTATGCCTTATATCTTCTCTCCCTCCACCTGCATTTACCTATGTAAGAATAGCAGCTTTTCAGGTATTCGGGCAGTCTGGAGAAAGTTGAAGAGGCACTTCACAAACCCATACTTATTTAAAAAACCGAGAAAAGCCCAAACAAAATGTCCTTTCCTGCTGTTAAGTCTGTTCAAGTATGTTTTCTGCTTATGCAGCCCTTTAGGAATGTTGATATCTCCAAAGCAACAGTCATACTTTGCTATTGACATTTAATGGTGTCCAAAATCATCTGCAGATCCCTGAGCCTCAAATCCTGTATTGATCTAGTTCTTATCCAGTCATATGCTCCACATCCAAGAATCTCCAAGCCAGCTGAGGTAGATGGGATGTGAGAAGTTGAATATGTGGATTTTGTGTATCTCTTTTTTCAATACACGGTTCAATGCTCTGAATTATACTATAATTGTTTTATGGGGTATAATTTTAAATATGCTCAACAAAGACATTTCAGTCATATATGGTCAGAAAATATGCCTTGGTCACATAGTTCACATGGCTGGGAGATACTACATTTCACCGTCCTCTTGTGTCCGTTGAATTTACCCCATCAGTCCTGACTACTACAGTCTCCTCAATCCCACTCGCTTCTAAGTAATTACACCTTTATTTCAATATTCCTGTTTTAACCCTCTCACTCATTCTGTAGGTAATTTCTGTAATTTTAACTCTTTCATTTATCTCTTGTAAATTATTCTTTCATAGGTCCTGACCAGTTTTCCTTCATTTTTCTGAATTCCCTTATGTGCTATTACATCAGCAACCATTACCTTACATTTGTATTCTGTACCTGATTACCATGTCTTTATTAGTGTATTTCTGGGATTATGCTGGTTATAGACTCTCCTGAACTGAAATAGCTTGCTTGTCTGCTAAATTTTATATAAATTCCAGCTCCATCAAACCTAAACTACTAGTGCTCTGTAGGATTTCATGGAACTTAACTGCTGGGATTCTGACCTGTTATTTAAGATTTCACTTGAAGTAGTTTCAAACTTTCATGTGCTCATCTGCTTTGCTATGATGCAAACATTCATTAATTTTCTTCTTGTGGACTTTGTTTCTTCCATCAGAGGTTATAATGAAAACATGGATTGGGAGAAAGGGGAAGGACAGCCATTCACATATTTTCTTTATGGAGCTGCTTGTTCAGAGGTTGAAATTAACTGTCTAACAGGGGATCACAAGGTAATAACTGAGTGTCATGGAAGTTTTGTAAATAATGTGAATGAGGTTTGTTTGTATCACTGGATGCTCCAAGAACCATTCAGGTTTTGCACTAAGAAGTCACCTGTCTTCACATGATAGTAAATATATCAACAACTTAAATGCAAATTACAGGTGGAGCAGAATGAAAGCTGTTCAGTGTTAACCAGCTTTTGGCACATCTGTATTAATGTCATACGGGTTCATCTTTTGAGTTATGGCAGACATCTGACATGTTCTTTGTTCTCTTCCTGTTTGCCAGCAAACAAATTGCAGTAGAGCTAAATATTTTCAGGGATTCGATCATCTAGACAGCTCAATGTCATAGACTGCTGATCATATGCCCTCTATCTGTACTTATTTATGTGGGGATTTCCTTGTGCAATGGGAAAAATCAGGGCTCTCTCTGGCTAAACTTCTGTTAAAGTTGAGACAAGCCCATTTTGCTTGTAATGGGGTATTGGAAATTACTTTGAAATTGTGTACATGGAGGGGCCTCTGTCATAGCCTATATTATTCCCCTGAATACCAACTCTAAGCCACGTTACATTCTAATGCCTCCACTCCATGCATCTCTTTCAGTAATATGCATTTGAATTTTATTGACAGAACCTCAGAACAGACATTGTTATGGATGTTGGATGCAGCATAAATCCAGCTGTGGATATAGGACAGGTATGTGCCAAGAATTTCCTGCTGTCTTATTTCTATTACACTGATAGCCTTATCTGAAGTGAAGAGTACCTCATTAATTCAGAAACCATTTTCTTACTGGATAATGTTATAAGTCATAGATCATATTAGGAGATCCTTTACTTGTAGACTTGCCCCATTTGAGTCAGTGTCAGAGCTTTGTCGATGTCAATGAAGCTTGAATTTTACCCATGGTGTCAACCTGTAGTACTTCCTGTATGTTTATATGCCCACTATCTGCTGGACTTAAATCCTGTTTGTGATCTACAGTCTCCAAATTCTCCTGTTGTTTGACCTGCCTTCCCCACTTGATAGCAGGGAAACACCTTTCTTCATTGCAGGCTGGTCCACAGATTTCATCAGTTCGTCACGAAAGCATTTGTCTCTGCCTGGTACGAGAGAGGAGTGTGAAAGCTTTTCCAATCACGGTAGCCCAAAATGTTGAAGAATCCCATTAGGCACACAGGAAAGAAAATGGTCTTCTAACAGCTAGTGATACAAATCAGTTCTTGCCAAAGTTTACGCATTTTACCAAACATGAGAATGTAAATGCTATTTCCTTTCTTATTTAAAGATTGAAGGTGCCTTTGTTCAAGGCATTGGACTGTACACAATGGAAGAATTAAAGTATTCTCCAGAAGGAGTCCTCTGTACTCGGGGTCCAGATCAGTATAAGATCCCTGCTGTTTGTGATATTCCAGAACAGTTTAGTGTTTCCCTGCTGCCATCTTCCCAAAATCCTTATGCCATCTATGCATCCAAGGTAAGCAAACCATCACAGGGCCTAATTCCCAGGACAGAGAAATTGCTCTGATATAAAACATACATAAGTTTTCAGTTCCTCTTCTTTAGTATTGCAAACAAGTGTCCATAAAATTGTTTTATTTATGACATCAGAGAAGCTAATATGAAAAGATATGAGGGATATTGCTGCATGTCTTTCATGGTTGGCAAGTAGTAATTTTAGAGTTTTGTTAACAGACCATACACAGAAGCCGCAAGCTGAATTTAAAACCATACTTTTAAAATGTGGTGATAAACTGGAGGGTTAGAATAAAAATACCAAAGAAATTGATGGAGAAATCATAATGACAATGAGAGTGTGCAGCTTATGTATGTGTGTTATGCAATAAGAAATAGGACTGTATGTGTGTATTTATATGAGAGATTGGCTCAAGTGTTCAGTTGGTATAATCATTGCTTCAATTTACACCAGCAAATATTCCAGCCTGTTGCATATAAGTAGTAATGGTAAATCAAGATGAAGGTAATTCTGCAAATTTCCAGCTGTTTCAAGTATTAGGTATGCTTTTAGAATACAGTAAAATAAAACAGCACAACAGGAGGAAAAAGCATATTTTATGGCGAAAGTTATTAAAGAACAAATATGTGCTTTAAAATTATTTAAAGCTGTCTCAGTAATATATAATTAGAAAGGTATTTGAAAAAAATGTCATCTAGGTGAAGTAGTTACACAGTTGATTCAGAGCTGATCTAGAGAGCTGATGCTAATAAGCCTCTTCAAACAGGGCTTTTATCCTTTTCTCTGAACTTATCTCCTATAATTAACCTTAAAATCCACTATAAGAAGGTGTGATTCTGTCTTCATGCACCATGTTTGGGGAAAACATTTGGTTCTCAGATTTTAGCAAGGAGATAAGTAAGATTCAATTGCAATATCCCAATCTTGTCCAAATTAAAATGGTCAATACCACAGCACTGAGAGAACTATGGAATAAGGGTGGATTTGACCTGTGTTTGAGGTAAGGAACAAATGTGAATCTTATGTCAGAACCAGTGAGAGGATGTCAAGCCCACTGAGGTCAGTCATGTTTGTCCATAGGGAATTATCATGAGTTCAGGCTTTGTTTCTTAGTTGTATCTGTACCTGGGTTTGGATTGTTTTAATTTTATCTGCCGGTTATTCTAAATTTCAGTTTAGCAATGAGCCAAAAAGATTCTAAAATCAATAGCTAGTATTTGAAATCAACATTTTTAGCTCCCTGGAAGCAGCTACCATCAGAAGACTTAGTGTGATCTAAGCTTACTTCCACTAAATCTAAAGTAAACTTCCTTACTGAAGGATGAAACACTCTTTGAGTCACTGACTTTTAAGCTTTTTAGTTGATATTGATATGGCGTGTACTCCGCTCATTCTCTCAAAACCTACACCTATTTGACAACTTTTTTCTTTTTTTCTTTTTCAGGGGATAGGTGAGGCAGGACTTTTCTTGGGATGCTCTGTGTTCTTCGCTTTGAGAGATGCAGTAACTAGTGTGAGGAATGAAAGAGGACTGAAAAATACCTTTGCACCGAACAGCCCTCTGACCTCTGAACAAATACGGGCAGGCTGCGCAGATGACTTTACTGAGATGGTAATAGGAAGGTGGGGGAAGGGTCTGTTTAAGTATCTCTGGGTAGAAGTGCATACTGCTTTTGGCACCCTTGAATGGTGAGGTGCCTAACTATGTCTCCAATTGGTCATGCTTTGTACACAGCAATATCATATGGCTCCTTGTAATTGAAATGTCTGGTAACAGGTCTCACTCACACAAGTTATTCCAACAAATGCCATCCAAGCATTGTATTGGTATTTCCCTGATTTTTGTCTCATCTTTTTTTTTCTTTGAAATTTCACGTAATTTTTACAATCCCCTCTTTCCCTGAAGCCTCCTCCTTTCTTCTATACGTCAAATCCCATAGAGGATTAAATAGCTCCTCTTATTGACATGAAATGGATCAGCCTGCAAGCATCTTCAGTCTCCTTCCAGGTGCTTTCACCCCCTGACTTGCACTCTGGCACTGTCACCTCATTCTGGTACTCCTTGCTATACCCAGTACTCTTTGGGAGAAAAATAATTATCTCAGAGCTAATAAAAGGATACAGAAGAAAACCAAATGAGGCAATACACTTCTTATAATGCTGATCCTTTATATTCTGTTTTCTGCAACTGTTCAGTGTAGTCATGTTCCCACTGCTATTACAATTCTTTTTCTGTGTAAGTTTTTATTTAGCCTACAACACCTGTGAAGCAAGGTCCTTGCCAGCATATAAATCCATACTGTGCCCTGAACCTCTGAGGCTCTGCCGTGGAAACTCTTGAGCTCTCACTCACAGATTACTCCCATAGTATTTCTGTGGTCATGGTGGGGCATCACTGGCCCCCAAATCAATAGGTTCGTGGGCTCACTCTTATTGTAGGAGCTTGCGGGAGGTGAGGTCTGCCAGTGCAAAGACCGTGCTTCTCCATCCCTGCTTGGCCCTGACCCCAGTTATCACTGACCTTCCTTCTAGCCGTCTTCTGTTGGTATCTCCTGTAGAACACCCTGCTGAGTGACTTGGAGGCACCTAATAAGGGCAATATCAAGAGTTGGCCAGTCAAATAATATTAACTAG
Source organism: Platalea leucorodia (assembly GCF_965183815.1). Taxonomy (NCBI): domain Eukaryota; kingdom Metazoa; phylum Chordata; class Aves; order Pelecaniformes; family Threskiornithidae; genus Platalea; species Platalea leucorodia. Next base: position 71,613,819 of record NC_138827.1, read on the forward strand.
CCACTCTCTTCATTTCTTTCTTGTTCTCTTAGATGACAAATGATGAATCTGCTTCCTCCACTCCTCGGGCCGTATCTGTGTGAATGACAAACCAGAGCGCACAAGACCTGAATGGAATGGAATGAAAAACTGATTTACTGCCCCAGCACACACTAATCAACACACAGATAAATATATTTTCTCATATTCTCATTTTCAGAATAGAATCAGCTACCAAATATATGCACATTACATCTTCTGTCCTTATCTTCATTCTCCATCCAATATGTTCATTACAGTCCTTCGCTTAAATTACTGCATGTAATTGCTGGAAATACATCTACTGCTTTTGAAGCATATATATTCAACTAGATAGATCTGCTGAAGAGCTCAGCTCACATGCTGCAGGAGAAGAAAGTTAGGATGAAGTATAAAGGTATGTTAGATAACTTACTGCCACATTACATTTAACAACTTCATATGACAAATGATTTTTTAATGGCTTCAGCTAATTTTCTAATTTAGATTTGAGTCTTGCAGTGGAGTGTGAGAGCAGAGATCTTTGTCTGTTGAAGAATCAAAACCTTGTTTGTTGGATTCAGTCCTTTTTTGATCAGAAGTGATGCTCTGATTTGTAGTAAAGCTGCTTTAGATTCTTTTGGCCCAGACATCTTTGTGTTAAAAATATGCAAGAAACATGCTATGCCAGGCAAATTGCTATGGGTGACCTACATATATAGGAGATTAATTTTATCCCAAAAGTTGGAAGAGTCACTTAGTTGTAATTTCCACCGGAAGCTTTCTTCTTCTCATGGAGCAAGCCAAAAGCCTCTGAACTTAATGGGAAAACTCACACGGAGTTCAGCGTGCTTTGAATAGGAGACTGGATGAACCTGTCTGTGGAAAGGATTCTTAAGCAGTGCTTAATCCTGTGCTCAGGACTGTATTAAGCCATGAAATTACAGCTAAGAACTTTCTCCCACTCTTGGCCACTCCTGTGATATAGAAGATAGAAAAAACATAATGAGATCAAAAGATGGTCTGCAAAGATCAGTCATCTGATGCTGCCTAGGGTGCAGTGGAATTAGACCACACCCAAGTAGTAGCAGCTGGAGGAAAAAGGAAAATGTAAAGCAGCGCTGTATTAAATGGTAACAGAAATTCTGGTGCTATTAAATTTGAAGTATGTTTATATTTATAACCTAAAAAGAGACCAAGAAATTACATAGAATATATCAAAGTTAATATATTATGAAAGCTCCGGCCACAATATTGAGATTTCAGCATCAGAATCCACAATATTGAACTGACTGAGAACTTCAGCCGTTCTTCCTCTTGAAGTGCAAAGCTGAGATTTCAGTTCTGAATGCACACACACACAAATACACAAATCTCCATGGTATTTGAATTTGGGGCTTTGAACTAGGATACATCCTAATACAGAGAAAACGCTTCACTTTTTTAGTGAGTCTACAGAAGTTACGCAAAGTAGCACCTGAAAAACTGCAGCAGGTTCTTTGATAAGAAAGTAGAACTGGGAACATAGGTAGTTTGTACATTCAATGTGTGGTTTCAGTGAACCTCTGCATCAGTTATTCCTTGCTGAGCGTGGTGATTGCTCTTCCAGTTACTCATAGGTCAGATTCCTCCAGAGCCATGAAGATGGCCATTTGTAATGAAAATAAATGGCTCTAATTTGTTTGACGTGTCAGCCTGCAGGCTCTTATTATTTCACTGCTCCTCAGTTTTCCATAGACTATTTTCTCTTCTTGCCTTCCATCCATTTTGTGAGTTCATACTGTATCTGTAACAGAAATCAACTTAATAGCCAATGCAAAAACAGTTTAACCTACTAAGATATGAAATTTTTATTTCAATTTGTTTGTTTCTCTGTAACTTCTATGAGTAGGTGAAATGCTGAAACATGTTAAGCTGTCTCCTGGCTTTTAGGTGTTTGAAAAACTGCATGGAAGCTAGAAATATCAGCAATTAAACATCCTGACAGATGACTATGTCTACATGGAATATTATGAAAGAAATATTCTTAGACTATATAGGCATTGAAGAGGGGGGTTTTGTTACATTTTTAATATTGTTTAAAATGTGCAGACTCAGGGGGCTAGAGAAGCAGAAAGGTTAGGGCTCCAAAGGCACTGACACGCTGGACAGCTATTGACACATTGGGTGTTTCTGTACAGTGCACATTAAACTGGAGATGGTTGAGAAGAACTCTTTCTACTCATTTTCTTCATGAAAGAAGTGTTTGTATAACTCTTCACCCTCAGCACTCCCATTCTGTGTGTGTGTAAGCTTAAACACCTAACACAAATACTAGCTTCTGGTTTGGAGGCCTAGTACTCTGAAAATTAGGTGTTGGACTGCCAAAATCTAGTATTGGGTCTGATTCTTTCTCTTCTTAGGCCTTTGAACCTGCATCATTGTACCTACAACACATGTGGAATACTACAGCAGTGCTGCAGTTGGCAGGACTCATTAGGGCTTTTGCCTGCAGGACCTAGTGACTGACATCACTTTAGTGCTTGCATTGTGGTAGCTCTCAGGCATACATTAGGGGCTAAAACACAAAAGCAGCAGCATATCTCTGCTGAGAATCATTTTCTTTCCTTCTGCTGGGGAGTGGTAAAACATCTGGGACTGACAACTTTGTGCTGCACACCTACACTGACTTTAAATGAAATACAGAGACTTTTGCTATAAAATGTAAAAATGGTAAATGAAACAAAAGACCTGTATGTACACAAATGGAGACTTTTGAAAGACATATCCATAGATCGTGTGTCCCGTCCCCCCCCCCCCAAAAAAAAAAAAGGCTAGCTGTAATAAAGCATTTAAAGATTAATGACCTTGTTTCCTGGATGCGCATACAGAGAAATGGATAAGAATCTAGAATCCCAAATCAGGATTTGGGATTTCTCTCTCTAAGAACATGATATATATAAAGTATGGTCATCTTATAATGGTACCCACAGCAGTCAGGGTATAGAGCTGGCATGGCACAGAGATAACCAGAAGGAAATTTTAAATGTGTGTGTAGTAGTAATCTTGATTTTGTTAAAACTTGGTCACTCTGCAGGAAAAAAAATATAGATAGTTCAGGTCAGTGACAAGCTAAAATGAGAAGCGTGGCTTCACAGCTTAGCATCTGACACTCCGCAGAAGTGGGTAATATTGCATGTCCTGGGTTCTAGCTTCAGGAATTCCGATGTATTCTAACTTCATCAGTTACTGGGTAATATAAAAAAACCAGGCCTGACAGTTGTAGCTCAAACCCAGAAGTCCCCCCTCACAGTTAAGTGCCTTATCTCTTAGGTTACAGAGTTTGAGTTAGAGGGGCTCCAATTCTTTCCAGATTATTTCAGCTCACCAGAGGAGAGTTGGGGTGGGGAGCAGGAGTAGAAAGTTTGGTGCATTAGCATCTGAACATGCATTAATTGCTGAGAAACGGCATACATTACACTGGCTCATCCCCATCGACTTAATTTGATGCTCAGTCTGAAAACAAATTCTGCAGGACAAAGCAAACTCAGTTGATCTTTAGGAGCATATAGCATTTCATTAATTTCTCTTGATGTGTAAAGCTTTATTTTTCAGACTTTAATGCAACAGCATGGCTTGCTCCCAACAATCAGATGAGCTTCTCTTTTTTGTGAATGGCAGGAAGGTAAGTTTTTAAATGCTGCTTTTTTTTTTTTTAACAGCAATGCTTTAATGTTTACTTTAATATTCAGGACAGTTGTTACTCTGGAGCAACAGTTCATTCGTGGATAATCATCTCTTGTCTTTGATCTTCCTTATAGCATCCTGTTTTCTACCACAGTTTTTACATAGTCTGAGTGACTTTGTATCACCCCTCATATCACAGAATTTTTAGAGTTATAATTAGTTAGCTGTTTACTAAAACTTTATACTAATATGCTCCTGAAGTTGATGTAGTTGGAGTAAATACATCACTAGTAAAATAATATGCTGCTTACTAATATAGTTTCAGTAATTCATCAAAAGAAAATAGTAGTAGTTATTTTTTTTCTGTTCTTGATGCCAAAAGCTCACATTTCATTTTCTAAGACATTTTGTCACCTTTTCTTACTTTGCAGGTCAAGTGAATAAGAATTCCTATTAACAAACATGTCACCCAAAACATATTATAAGCTGAAATGAAGAGATTTTATTTCTTTGTTAAAAAACAAACAAATCAACCAACCTTGCTGTATATTTTTCTAGAGACATTTTTCAGTTTTTTGTCAACATTTTTATATTCTCCAAGGAAGGTACTGGCTTTTTTTTTTACCAAGTGAATTAAGGAAAAGGAATTAAATTTTTTTCTGTCAGTTAGGTTTTATCTGTCATTACATGCCAGCTGTGCTTAAAGGCATATTCTGAAACCTTATTTCACTCCGTGGTTCCAAATAAATTCCTGAACTAGTTCATGTTGTCTTACACCTGGTAAATTGGAGCATGCTGCTGGTATAGCAGAACTGTTGAGAGAAGCCTGTGGTTCAGTCTCTTTTCGTTCTGCAGCAATGGGTCCTAAAAAATGTTTTCAAAAAGTCGTTTGTATTATCTTGTCTTCAACAAGTTGAAGCATGCTGATGATACAGCAACATTCTTGAGACGAGGCTAAAGCAAGGCCTGCAAAAGCCCCACTCATACACATTAAACTTCATTACACTGAAAATATACTTACTTAGGTATCCTCCCTGCTCTTCTTATACTAAGATTTTCCTCTGTTTTTATGCTGATGGGTCTCTGCAAATGAAAGGGTTAATATCAACTTCAAGGAGGTAAAAATACACAGGATTTTCAGGCACACAAGCCCAGGGCTTTAAAATGAAGGGATTTCTGATTCATGCTGATAAGAATCAACAAAGGATCTAGTCCAAAGACACTTCTTTCTACTTTTGTCCATCCAGTGCTTACTCAGCCTCTCTTCCCTTTCAGTTCTGTGAGTTTATTATTTCTGTTACTTTAAAAGGACATATTTGACCAATACTGCCTGATCCATGCATTTCTTTATCTGCAGATTGTGATCAAGTGACAGGATTCTATTGCTGAACAAACACACCACATTAATCCACAATCACTGCATTTCAACATCATAGTTAATCCTTGTGAGGCAATTATATTAGATCCCTCTCTAATCCATAATCTCTTTTTTTTCTTTCATAATGTAGGTAATAGAGAGGCAGGCAGATCCTGAAGAATTGCTGCTGTATTATCTAAGAAAGAAGCATATCCTTCTTTTGAACTTTGCCTCTGAGTTCTGTAATTCTGTAAATTACTGCAACTGGGGATTAAGATGATTCATTTCACTTTTCTTTGGGAACCAATGTAAACAGAACAATAAGTAGAAATAACACAACTCACCTTGCATTTGTTCTCGGCAGAGCAATCCAGTGCTATATGTGCATAGTGTGTGTTAGTTACTTGGGTATAACATTGTAAAGTTTGAGCGTAACTTTTCTAAGTACTACCCAAATCTTCTTTACAGCTTCCCAAAGCATGAAAAACGTTTCAGTGCATTTGTGATGAAAACAGTAACTAAAAAAATCAGCACAGAACTACTTCTATAGTTAATAATTTATTTAGGCCCCAGTCCTTCAGAGAGTTTTGCATAAGCTTATTTTATTATCTTATCTTTATTTTCTGTCATTTGAGACTCTTCAGGTTGCTAACTGCTGTCAGGGCTCTATTGACTTCAGTGGTAGTTATCCCAGCTAAGAATCTGCCATGCAGGTTATAAAGTTAAGCAAGTGTGTTTAGCTTTGCTGTTGAGAGCCTTCTATGCTGAAAGAAAAACAACATTAATTTAAGGATTAACTGGAGAAGGGCAGTAGTGGAAAGTAATTTATTAGCTGCAGCTTTTTTATTAGCTTGCATTGTGCATTGTCCAAGCATTCAGAATAATTAGCATCTCTTTAACAGTGAAGTGGTGTGATATGATTAGTCATATATTGATTACCAGTGGGAATGCACCAGTGGATAAAATTGCTCTGGGTTTAAAGAAATCTAGAAACATGGTGAAATCAGATGGAAGACATCATCTGGTAGCTAAGCAAAATGAATGCAAATGCACACACCCAATGGGAAGAGTAATAGAACTATGTAACATTCTGAAAAGGAGCTAAAATGAAAGGAAATGGTAGATTCCACTGGACTGCAGGGCACTGTGACACCAGAAGGAGGAGCTTGTGATTTGAGGGTGGAGCCTTTATACCGAGGCACATAATGGAGGGAGTCCTTCCATGCAGGATTTAGGTGTGTGCACTTGGGTGTTGTGCTCCATTTTAAATTACTATACTCCTTGCACGTTCAGGAAGTAGCACTGGAAACATACTGAGATATGCTGGTACTGTTTTGCAAATGCAAGATACAGATAATTATGTGTAAGGATTAGGAAAGTATTATGAGTAAGGCTAATAAGAAGACCTGTTGCTGTGTTTGTTCAGCCCATCCCACTTACAGGGTCCTGATTTCAGTGTTTTGGGAATTTACCAGATATTGACTGTAGAGACTGAAAAACTGTATTGGAAGTCTGCCTCACACTCATTTCTCTCTCTGTCCTTAACCTTCTCATTGCTTTATGTGCTCTATTTTCATCTATCTTGTACACATTTTCTTGTCTCTGGAGCTGTCTGGTCAGAAGATCCCTCCAGTTCTGCACATGCACATAAAAAAAGGGAGACTCAGAAGAAAATAAAGAAAAAATAACTGTTGTAATGTTGTAATTTTTTTTCTTTAATGGTCTCCTTTACAGTCCATCTCTCAGGTACAAAATATGGCTGTGGAGTAGGAGGCTGTGGTGCCTGCACTGTGATGATATCCACATATGATCCAGTTGCCAAGCAGATACAGTATCCTTACGCTGATATTTGCAAATAGTCATTTAGTGTTTTGAGAAAACTGACATTCACTGGGAAATATTTAGTTTCTTTCCATTTAGATGGACGTTGGGGAGTTCTGGTATGTATTTAAAAGCCTTACCTATAGCCTTCCTGTACAAAGGTGATTATAAGGTTGGTGTCACTGTCATGCAGTAACAGAGATTTAGATCCTCTCTCTTCAATCTTTGAAAAAAAACCCAAAACAAAATCCCAATACCAACCACCCCCAACTTTCTGGGGAAATGATGTTTTTAAATAGTGTTCTTTATGATGTGAGATTTCAGCAGCCCTTTTGTCATCTGCCTCTCCTGATTCTTGTGCTTATTTGAGGATATGTCACTGTTGTTAAGTCTTCACTAGGTGTTTCATATAATCATTGATAAAATCTCCTTGGACTTCAGCAATAGACACATTACGTTGTAATTGTACAGTTTTGCCCACAGCAAATTTAGGAGTTCTACTTTCTTTCTCTCCCTAGCTCTTGAAACTGTTCCATTAGAAATGCTGTGCCTGACCTCATCACATCTGGCTCTAGACTTTGAGTTTCAACAAAACATCTAGTACTTTTTTTTCTTTTTTTTTTTTTTAAACTTAACTTTCCACTTCTTTAATTGGAAAAGCTTATTGCTTAATGCCTAAGTCCCAGCTGTAGGAGCAGAATGCATACTCTCACAGTCCAAGTGCAGGATTTTTGTATGCTTGCAGATCATTCTCCCTATATCTTTCTGCTCAATTGGAGCATTTCTAGATTAGTTGGAGTATATATCCTTTGTTTCCTCCTCCATAGACCCATATGACAAAGTTATTTAACACCACAGTTCTCCTTCACACCTCAAAGACATTGTCCTGCCAACTCCTGCCTTCTCCCCATATGCTCACTGCATGGTGCTGCTGTCACTACTGTGGAAGGGGTTGGAAGCATAAAAACCAGGATTCATCCAATTCAGGTGAGAGTAAGCTGGACTGTGTAGGACTACAAGATAATGAGATTTTCCTGCCCTATGTCTGCAATGAAGCTGGGATCTGTGAGAAGGTGCTGTGAGTCTATGCAATGTACAGTCTCTGCAGGGATTCTAGAAACTCTGAATTTTGTCAAATTGTTTTAGATGAACAGGTGTTTTTAGGAATTAATACAGCAGTTGCTGGGTTGTGATTGGCCCTTTATGGAGCATGGAAGGAACTCCTCCTAATGTACTACCATGCAGGGAGCACATGACAATCTCCACAACACAGGGCTATCCATCCGTATGCCATGTAGGATGCCAGCTTTCGGAAGGGGATGGGGAAGAATAAAGAGCATCAGTCAGTTTAATTTAGTCACTAGCATGGCATCTGGCCATCTCATTGAGGACAACATACTGCATATGTTGTAATAAGGGATGAGTGACTCCAGGTGGCAACGAGACTGACAGGTATTAAATTAGACACATTTTCCCTGTGTGCCGGAGATTTCCCTTGGATTAGGTCAGCTCTTTACTTCCTCCACTCTGGCTTGTCCCTGAAAAGCACAGTCTGACCACATAGATTTAAAAATCTTTTCTAAACTTCCTCTTTTTTCTCAATATTATTTTCCAAGAGTCTTGACTCTGGGACTGGTCTGTGCTGAAGCTCTGGTTGACGAGATGGTCTGTGTTCTGTCTTTCATGATTACAAATATTTAACATATGATTAACGTCTAAACTGAAAGTCTTGGGCCTTATTCTATTCTCATATCAAGGAATTAGGATCATGAGGGTCTAAACTGGAGCAAGTATTATCCTTTAACTAGGTGATTGCCCTGAGCATTCTCCTCATGAATGGTCATAGTGGCATAGTCAAAATGCTACTACTGGCCTACAGCCAGTAAATTGTAAACAGTATAATAAAGGGATAAGTGTTTGCTTGCCATGGTCATAAGTATGATTTGACTTAAAGAGCAGTAGATGATGTTCCAAAGTGGTATTTTGTCATAACCGTGGTGGTTTAAGGACATCTCAAAATCATAAAAAGGTGGTTCACACTGGAGACTTCAAATGGGATACACAGTGGTATTTAGCACTGGCTAAATATTTCTGAAAATCCCTGCTGTTGCACATGATACAGGCCAATTATAGACAGCTACACATCTTTTGCTAGGGTAGGTCAATATTTTCAAATGTGTTTCTTATTTTGGGACAGTTGGTGGTATCTGAAAAGGCTGAGCCTCCTCGAAGTACCTACCTGGAATCTAGCTTCATTTGGAAATTCTTTTTGGTTGAGCTTTTGGAAAATCTAGCTCTTTTAGCTTTTAAATGTGCTGGGCACTTACAGCTGCCACTGACTTTATGTTTACGTGTACCCTTGCAATGCACTTAAGAATCCTTTGTGTCAGTTCCAATGACTTGATCCAGGCACCACTGAAGGAATTTTGAGTTTTTTCTGTTTACTTTATGGATAGTTGGGTACCCAAAGGGAACTCACTCCTAGGGCCCTATGGTTTAAGAGGTCTCCTGGAGCAACTTCAAGTAACTAAACAAGTCTGCTTTGGAACAGGAAGAATCAAAACATGAATTTACAAATAAAGCACAAAGCTGCCTCACTGCTTTTATAGAGTAGGATATGATTTCTTTAGGAGCCAATATGTTGCCAGCTGAGAGGAACTGCACAATGTTGCTTGGATGAGGAAGAAAGCCTGTGTTCATCTTGTGACCACAGGAGGTCAGGTAAGTTACATTAGGGTTTTTTTTCATTATCTCCTGTTTGCATTATAAAATTTGTAAAAAAGGGCCATCTTGAACTATGGCAGCAGCTACTTTTCTGTCCTTGGGCATTTAGCCCAGACTGAACTCTGTGCTCTGTGCTTTCGGTGCTGCAGAAAGGTAGCACAAGCATATCTGCGTTGCTGTATAGTCAGAATACAGACAGGTTTGACCTATTTAGTGACATTTTCCTGTGAGAGTGTGGATCTTAATATTAAACGTTTAAGTCAACTTTGTTTTGTGAGGAAGAAAACTGTTGATCAGAGATACCTTTCTTAAAAAAGTTGGTCTTGATGTGAAGTTGAACTCCCTTAACAGAAGTTCTGCAGCCATCAGCATGTCTTGTTTCTATGTGCTTGAGACACCAACTCTGAATTTCTGAAGATGAAACAAAGCTATTCCTGTGCAATGTCAGTTTGTACTTGTAAAGCCTTTGTAAACGTTACTGCGTGTTAGTGGCTCCAAGATCTTCAGGGAAGAAGTGTCTCGTTCTTCTGCATTCTATAGTAATTGATATATTGGTATCGCTTCAAAATACATTGTTTTATTCTTACTCTACATATGCATATTCTAAAATCACAAGTCACCTCATTTGTGTTTCTTCTGGTAAAGGTTCCACAATTATTATGTATAAGGGTACACATGGAAACTCCAGTACACATAAGGCCTTCAGAAAGGTCCTCCATTCCCTGTGTGCATCTCAGAATTTGTCGTCTTCATCCACCTGCAAGAAGAGGCCATAGTGCCCTAATATGACTCCATCTTACTTCATGATGAGAAATTTATCCTTGGATAAATTTCCTCTGACTGAAAAACTTCAAGGAGCCTCTAAAGTAAAATGTCTGGTGATTGGAGGAAAACTTGTTTTGACAGTGAAAAACCTTAGAGCCCTAAGGAGCGTAATTGGATTTGTGTGTATGTGCACGTGTGTATTGTCTCTGCCACTTTAAGAACTGAAAATCATTGGTCAGCTGCTGCCAAGGTTGTTTGAAGCATGAATCTGGCAATGCAGCAGTTGCCAGTTACAAAACAGCACTTTGGGTGCTCTGTTATTTGGCTTTCACTGATTTACATTCCTCGTAGTTGCTTTCATCCAAGTTAAACAGCTGGTGCCTAATTATTGTGAAGATCAAGGGAGACCCAGAATTTTTTACCATTTCATCAATGGAGTCAGTCAGTAGACTAGGTCATCCAGAGGCAGATCTTATAGTTACCATGGCCACGATCTGTTCAGAGTGCTCAGAGAAAATGACTGGGAAAGGGATAAGAGACTTCACACTAGGATACGTCAATCTCTTTTCCTATTCAACATATTTGAGACCTGTTGCTATCTGGTCTAAAAAGATTTTTGATTCTGAAAATAAATCAGGGAGGCAGAAAAAAATAACCAGTGCTGGTAACACGGCATATCCAGAGTCTTCTTTCATGTAAACTCCTGAAAGCTCAGAAGATGCACAGCCTCACAAGAGGCCTTAGCAGAAAAAAGACATCTGTAGACAAGTAGAAAGAGCTAATTTTTACGGTGTCCTGACAGCATGCGGTTCTTGCAAGGATGGAGAGGCTCTCCTTAAGCAGAAAAGAAGTCTTTCTGATCAGATGGACTGCTACATTGTTTGTTGTCATGCCAAACTCTCTCTGTCAGAAAGCTCCTTAACAGGCACAGTTTATGAAAAGAACACAATTATACCATCCAGCACCGCATTTTCACACAATAGACATTTCACCCAGTGTGGCTGCTACACATTTGCTATGACCAGTTTCAGGAAATACTGCAAGATCTTTCTTGATGCTTGATGTATTTCAAGCAAAGGCTTGAGAGTGATTAGTATGATAGTCTCCTGTCTTTAGAGTAGTTTGTGAATAGGTATAACAGAACTAAACATTAAAAATCAATTTGGGCATCTTGAATTTTTGAATGCAACTCAACCTATAAAGTGTCAAAACTCAATGTCACCTCAAGAAAGAATCTCATCTGTTGACAAAGACTTGCAACTTACTCTGAAAATATGAATTCTCCTTTTTTGCCCCCCAATTTCTTTGCAGATTCATTCAGGTCTTTGCAATCCAGAAGAATTCCCACCCGTGGATCCAACACAGGAATTTGTATTTCCTCCTGAACTAATGGTAGGCCTTATTGACTTTTGTCATCATGCAAGCATGACTGAGTTCCTGCAGACATTGAAAACATGATGGTTTTGTTAAGCTGAAAGATCTATCCTCAGATAAACAGAAAATACCAGTTTTAGTCAAACATAATGAGGCGTTTCAATGTGGATAATCTATATGTTGTCATTATGACAAATAGCTCAAATTTTCAAAAAAGAAATTGTTTGCCTCTCCAGAACCAAAAATGTGTTTCCAGACTTTTCCCAAAAGAACTCCTTACTCAGAACCATTTCATTTTGGACCAGTTGGCCTTTTTTGTAGAATATAGTGTTTTCTTTGAAAGTTCCCAAATGACCTTTTCCATCTTTTCTGTCTTGTAATTCTCTGTTGGATTCAAGTGACCACAGGACCCATTGTTTCCTTCCAACTGGTACATAGACCCTGGCAACCTGAGACTGGACTTACATGTGGGAAATGCTGCAGGTCCACAGGAAACGCAAAGGACTTGAAAAGACAAGAAGAGGGTTTATTGCAGCAGTTATTGGAAAGTCACATAAGGACAGATGGGAACCTGAAAGGAGGAGGTGTAAAGTGCCCATGATCTCCAGAGAGAGGCAAGAGAAGAGAGCTGTGAAAATGGTAGTGCAGGATTTACCCAGACCAGACTGAGTAGCATCCAAGCAGGCAGGTCCAGGCTGGTTTTTTAATCCTCACTCATGTTTCAACAGCTTCTTGTGAAATTCCTTGTTTGCACTCCTTTTGCAAATATTCACAGGTACTTCTTACTGCTATTACACAACCACCTCAGAGGCACAGAAGTTCATTTGAGTTCTGGGAAAGCATAGCATGGTTCTTTGATTTGTTACTGCATTACAGAATGCTGTTTGCTGCAAGGCAGTTGGCTTTCTAAACGTTTGTCATAGAGTACAACTTCCTTGATTAATGATTGCCTCTCAGCGCAGAGCACGCATAGTAAGGCATAAGATCCTTTATGAAATCATGAAGTGGAAGACAGATTTGCCTTTCTGCTGCTTGACTTGCCTTTGAGAGACGCATGCTTTAAGAATGCAAATATTAAATGGACATTTTGCAACCCTTGGATTAAAAATCTTGGCTGAGCTGCTACTGGCTCAAAAAGCTGTTCAGCCAGAAAGAAGGTGCCGTCAGCTGTTCTACATGGTCAGACTGAGTTGCCAGGAGGAGTGAACTGCTTCTCCAGGCTACACAAGGTCTTTAACATGACCTTGATTGATTATGCTGAGCTCATTCAAATCCCGTTGTAGTCTGTTTCAAGCTCTCAGTAGATTAAAACAGGTTGGGCATTAAGCTCCATGTTTAGAAATTAAACCTGCTTGGTGAATATGCTTTAAATGTCTGGAGTAGTGGAAAAAGCATGTGAAATGCAGCTGTGAAGATATCTAGGCAGTAATACTTAGTGGCAGATTCTCCTATGGCAGGAGGTGTGCCCACACCACTAAGATTATGACTGGTTCCACAGACACGTAGCTTCTTTTTCATGTTTCAGGCATGTCTTTTACCTAGAAGGCCAGTCCATAGTTGCAACAGTTCTCTGGCTTGTCCACTTGTCCACTGTTCATTGCATTGTCTGCAAAGACAGGTGTTTTTCAGTGATTGCTTTTGCATATTTTGAAACCAATATTCTACATGGCATTTGTCAAATATGAAAAGAACATATATGGTATTCTCGGGGGAAAAAAAGGATATGTTTAGTCTTGTAAGACAGGAGGTGTCTGAAAAACACTTTGATGAAATGAAAATGTAAATACCGATCAACCATCCCAAGGAGACAATATTTCTGAAAAGATTAGTCCTTGCAGACAAATGGGAAAATGGGTACTTTAATTTTAAAAAAACATTTTACATATTGTAGAAACTAGCCTGGGTCTAGTACAGTGGATACAAGACACTCAGCAAATGGGGAGGCAGTGATCCTCCCTGACTAAGAGAATACACTTCTTGTATTCTGTCACATATGCAGTGAGATTTTGGCATCCTGATTTCCCACAAAGTCCAGTCACGTTGCTTTATTGTTTACATCATATATATAAATGGTGTCTTTCAGAATCATCAGAGCAGGAGAAAGGCAAACATAAGGCTAATCTTCTCCTGCCACTCATTTAGCGTGTCTCTTACCAAGTCATTTAGTTGGTTCTCATCTCAGTTTCTTGGGCAATAATATAGTTACAATAAAATCTCAGCATTGTACAGCACTTCAGGAACCTCTGATGAGTCCTATTAATGTCTCACTGTCTATCATGACACAGTGTCCTAGTTATCAATATGGTGGTTTATATTGACATTAGTCAAAATTACCAAATCTTTGTCATCTCCACCACAGAGAATGGCTCAAGAGCAGCAAAGAACAACTCTGGTTTTCCATGGCAAGAGAACAAGATAGCTTTCACCCACTAGCCTGAAGGAGCTTCTGGAGCTGAAAGCCAAGCATCCAAAGGCACCCCTGGTTGTCAGGAACACGAGTATGGGTATGGAAGGACAAAAGATCTTTTGACACAGGGATTACATTATGCAGTAGGCACGTAATCTTGCATTTTATCTTCTGGGGATCATAAATGCATTCTCTCACTGCAATGGTTGTGCTTCAATATTTAGGCCAATGCCATTTCCTCTGATTTTTTGCAGCATGTCAATAACTAGATTAGGACTAGTATCACCATCACCTGAGCCCAGGGTTTGTGCTGCATAACTTCCCTCAGTAATCTCAGAGAGACAATTTGTGTGAATAAGGAAGGACTCGCTCATGCTGATGAGCGCCAAACACTTCACATCCACGTTAGCTTGAGCATCACAAAATAAATAATGCCCATGAAAAGGGCAGAGTAACCCCATATGCCATTATATCCAGGCACTGGCTAGTTTCTGCGTATTATGGATGTTGGGGTTTTTACTTTTATAAATTGTCAGTATACTTTTTTTGGAGGGAGTAATCAGTCAGGAGGAATTTGGTAAGACTGTTTCCTTCACTGTTGGGACAGTAAAGGCACAGATCAAAAGAGAACCCTTTGGGTATTCTAGTTATCTGTACATTGCCCAGTAAAGGGCATGGCATTTGTTCAGTAATATACCTCCATGATGCAGTACTTGGCAAAGCACCAAATCTTAAGTCTAAAAATTTCAAATCCCTTCACATCAAGGGAAGGCTCCCTGTTGTCATCGGATCAGGCTCTAAACCAGTTACTGCACAGCCAAGAGGACTACGATAGAAAGCCTGAGTTTTACAACAGAGAGAGTTCATAAGATAACCTAATTACTACAGGTATAAACAAGTTCAGGAATAGATTTTTTTAAAGACATTGCACAAGAAGAGAACAAGGCAATTCTGTAGGTCATGTAGAAAGGTGGATTGAGTAGCTAGAAACATGATGAAGCAGGTGTGAAATTGTGTATAGCTCTGAGGTGAGGGTGAAATCTGAATGTGATATAGGAAAGGACCAGAAACCAGTCCAGAGGAACAAGGAGCAAGAGTCAGGAAAGAGAATATTGGACGTTGGACTTCAGATCAGCATTTGAACTGCAGAAAGAAGCAGATGAAGTGGACCTGGTAAAAGCAGTAAAATGTGATATTCAAGATACCGCATGACAAAAAAACATAAGACTTTGAAACTACTTAGTTACAATGGTTTTGAACTTTTCAGTCTCTGTGTCAAAGGTTATGGTTAATTCTTTAAACAGATCTCCAATGATACTATTGTACTTTGCCTTTCAGGACTCAAAAAAATTGCCGTGGTGTCTATCACCCAATCATTCTCCATCCTGTTAGGATTCCAGAAAAGCATGTTGTGAGTAGCACAGATAATGGTAAGTCTCCAAGTTACCTCTACTGATGGTACAAACAGCGGTGACTGAATTAACTTGGGTTTTGTATTTTGAAACCAGAAGCAATAAGAACTGTTGACTGTCATTGGTGTGGAATGTTTTGGTTCTTTTCTCTCTGTAGCAGTCATTTCACCAAGCCTTTTAACCAGTACGTCAGCTCACCTGCGGTCTGGAGATGATGGATAGTGACAGACAATTTATTAAACTGTTCTGCGAAAATGTATTTGTTCAAATCTCAAATTTCTGTAGACAGCAAACACAGAGGAAGGCCCTAAGTCAGCCTCATTTTGTTTATGTTTTCACTGGTCATGAGTGACCACAAAAAAGGCATATGCACTGGTGTGTGCAAATACGCAGTGTATATTTGTCAGGTATGTGTGTATACTAGGAACCATCGCTGAATAAACAAATAGTACCTGCACTTCTTATTGCGTGTCATATAAACTGCACCTTACTATCATTTCTCTTTGTCTTCCTGCTGACAAGAGCTGTGTACAAAAGCAAATCTTTAGAGGCCTTATCAGCTATATATTGCATTTATATTGTGGCACTATGATTTCACTGTTTAAACTTATTTGATCTCAGGGCTAGCAATAGGAGCTGCCTGCTGCTTGACCCAGCTCAGAGACATCCTGATGGAGGCAGTCCCAAAACTTCCAGAGGAGAAAACAAAGACCTACAAAGCTCTCTTGCAGCACCTGAGAACTCTAGCTGGAGAACAGATCAGGAGCATGGCGGTATGCATTCAGCAGTGACAGTAAATAAGCAAACACTACAGACATATCTGTGTGAATGTCACTTACTTACAAATATGTGGAGAAAAGCTGGGTGAGGTTGGGATCATGCCTTGTAATGCTGAATAGTTAATACCGTCACAAAAGTTGTATGAAATAACTGGGAGTCCTATGCTAGTTAGCAGGGGCAAATATCCAGAGAACTGTAACCAGAGAAACTCCTGGTATCCCTGCTCACTGGCTGAGCAGAGAACTGAAAGAGGCTGAGCAAAGAAGAAAAGTGGGGTTCTCTGGTAAAGTACTGCACACCCTGCAGCCAAACATGCTTTAGCTTGACTATCAACACATAGCTGTTTACCCATCGTGTATTAGGCATCTCTGATCTTGTCCCTGGTTTTCCTTTAAAATTCCCTTATCTCAATACCTTGTATTTCTTTCTTTAATTAAGGGAATGGCCATCTCTTAGGAGGGTGGGGAGCAGAAAAGTAAACCTGGTCTCTCTCAACAGATATGAGACAGAACTTTTGAAGGGAACAACAAATTAAATCACATTAAAAAGTACAAATGTAGAACTTCAGTTAAGATTGAACAAAACAAATGTAAGTTCTTCCAGCAGTCCTTTTAAGTGAATAAAATGAGGTTACGATACAGATCTCTGTTACATGTAAGAAGGGCAAGCCTAAAAATAACCTCGCTGTTTGTTAAAGTCTTTAGAAGGACATGTTGTAAGCAGGGGATCAACATGGGACTTGAACCCAGTCTTATCAGTTGGCAAATCTGTCCTCGATTTGGCATCAGAAGATAAGCTTTGGACTCCCTGCCAAATATCTTTGCTGGATGGGCAGAACACTGCAACAGAGAGTATGGCTATAAGTTATAGTTTTCAAATGAAACACTACTATGCATCTCCTAGATGAATTAGAATGGTACATGTTACTGAATGAAGGACAACATTATCCTGGTATTTGCCTGTCATTTTAACTGGCAAAAAGTGTCTGCCAGTAGAAAACACTGTCCTTCCGTTTCATAAGGCAAAATGAAACACCATCTAGCAATCTCATGAAAGTGAGGTGGGCAGGCCTGACAGGTAGAAAGGTCTCCTTTCTACACTGCCTTTGGCGATATTGCTCCATTTATCAGACAGATTAGCTTTACTTTGTAACTCCACCACTGTTTGCTTTTATGCTTATGTCTCTCTCATTTTAAGAAAAACTTCTTTTCATTATCTAGGGCCATGCACCTAGAAACTTCTCCTGAAGTCACTGGTACTTATGTGCTTGTGTGTAGACATGTGCACCATGTTTAAATAACACTTCCAGGTATCAAGCCCAAGTAAGTCCCACTCTTGTCACATAGGATCCATGGGTACGTTGGAAAATCTTGGTAACAATTTCTACTGTCTTTGAACTAAAGATCTTCAGGGCTGATTCTCCATCTCATCGCAGTGCTCGGTAATTTCTTAAAAGCTTTCTGTGCTTTAATGATTTAATGCTCTAAGAGCCTTTGAGCAGAAACAGAATAGCCATATTTAAACGTAAATCACTGATTTTCTGAATATTATTAGCATTTGTAAGACATGTTTTTTCTAGAAAGTCTAAAATACTCAGTATTTAATGTGTGATGGGGGACTATAGCATTCATATAAAGATATTGCACTTAACATGTATCTTTATAAGATTGGCCTTTCCACTCAAAGGATTTTGCAGTCTAAGGCTAGACCCTGAATGGAGCTGACTGTGCTAAGGCCATATTGGCCTTAATATATTCTTTTGCACAGATTCAATTAAATTTGAATCTGCAGTGCAGAAATATTTCCTTCTTGCTCCACATTCAATTACAGACTACAGTTTTCTCCAACAGATGGTAAGCGGCAGATTCTTTTAAATGATCAGTTTCTTGCTGGCTGTGAGCATGCAGACATAAAGCCTAAGGAGGTAATTTCTTCTATTCTCACCCCATACTCTACAAAGGTAAGACCCCAATGTTTCAGAGGTTTCATTCAGGTTCCAGTGCAGTTGTTAGGAATATTTCCATTATCTTCAGTGGGCATTGAAACATGCAGGTTACTACTGCTTTGGAAGTAGCTAAGAAAGTTCTGGCATCCCTCCATCACCTCTCCCACTTCTTCCAGCTGGCAATCATCTCATACTTCTTTGGGCGTCTTACTGTTTTTTCCCCCACTCTTAAATGTGCACTTGTGCCCCTTCCAGATACAGAAATTTGGGCTGCCTGAATATCCCAGGAAAAATGCCATATTATCACAGAGTCTTCAGCAATAAAGCCCATTTCTGGCCTCTTCTCACTAATTGGCGATTTACACTGAACAGTCCTGTGCTGTCTTTGCGTGGGGCTTTAGAGGGTTAGAGGCAGAGGAAATGGTATCATTGTTAATGTGTTCTTAGATATCCCTCTAGTGGATGTTAGGAAAAGTACGGGGCAAGTAGAGGAAGACCCAGCTCCAAGCTAGCGTGTTGTGATTGAAGTCAATGAGGGAGTGACCACAGGAGTCTCCGCCAACCTTGATATCAGAGGGTCAGTCCCCAGAGTAGCTGCCCACTGCAATACAGCATACTAAACATATGTGGCCTCATGCTGGAGGAGTGCTTCTGCCCATGAGAGGCTGGCTGGCCATGGCAGGTTTCCCATGAAAAACAACAGGGTTCCCATGAGCTCAAAGCCTGCAAAAGCATAATCTGTGTTGGCAGCAGCAGCAGCAGTGCTTCTGCTGCCCAGAAGCTTTGAGCCTTAGTGGTGATTTGAGAGACAAACAGCTTGGAAAAGAAAATTAAGGAGGAATGGGTTAGTTCCCTCCACGAAGTAAAAGAAAAAAGAAATCCCAACCTGCTTTGTCCCATGACAAGTTGTACCACAGAACAAAAGCTATCACAGAGGGTGTTTCAGAGTCTTGCCTTTTGGAGAGAGACAGTTGCACCTAAGAACAACAGAGGTGGAGACAACGAGATGAACAAAAGACAGTAGCACTGCTGGCAAACTCAAAAGGTCACGTTGAAGAGCAGGAAAATTATCTGTCTGTTGTCACATGAGTAACGTGATATTAAGCAGTCTCACCACAGGAAATTAACACCATTTTGGGGGGAGGCTGCTTCTGCCACTCACTTCCACGCTGAATTGCCTTTTTGATTAACTCTGTTGACACAACAAAAAGGCACATGCACACTTTTTTTGCAAGACTTGTCAACGGAAAGTGTAGATGGAAACCTGGCTGTCAGTTCTCCCTCTTGTTCCTGTCAGCTGCTGGCTTTTGGTTTTGGGTAGCTTGATGTGAACGTTGCTCCAGTGAAGCAGTGTAAATCCTGTTGAGAGGATTTTCCATCTCTGACAAGACTCACTGTTCAACATGAAATCCTGAGTTTTACGTTTGTCGTGAGAGTATCACATACTCACAGTGACAGATCTAACCTGCTAACCCTTACTTTAAAAGTTCTGTGGCCGTCTGAATCTGAAGTTTCTTTCAGGGGCTACAGAAAGGGCACTTTATACACTTTCTTCAAAGGACTTATCTGTGCCTGATCATGAATGAAATTGCTATTATTATGTTTGCTTTTAAAATATGTTCGTTTGTCTCCAGAACAAAGTATTTCTGACAATAGAAAGCCCAGCTGTTTCTAGCACCTCCATCTGTAAATGCCATTACTGTAGCATAAAATGTAGAATCTCTGAGTGTAAAATCTTCACAAAATCAGGTTCCTTAGCACAGTGGGGCCTCCATGTCCTGCAGAAGAAAATGCTGTTTTCTAAGCTGGAATTCAAAGAACATACCAGCCATATATGAAGTGGCTTATACCAGGACTGCTTTTTCAGCACTCTGAAGTCATTAAACTGCTGATTTAAAATTTGGCATGTTTTCCTACATGTAGATAACCTCAAATAATGCCCTGTCCTTCAAATAATGTCTCCACTTGGTATGCCTGTCTATGATTAACTTAGTACTTCAAGAAAAACAAGAAGTTTAACTGAAACAGTAATTCTAGCAAATGTTCTTTTAAAATGTTGCTTTCTTTGAACAATGGTAACAACTAAAATACAAGGAATAATAGATTTGTTTTCTTCCAATCAATTTCTGCCATTGATGGAATTTTTCCTTCCTTTTTTTTCCCCATTAGGATGACTTTATTTCAGCCTTCAGACAGGCTGAAAGTCAGAAAAATGCTTTGTCCATAGTGAATTCTGGAATGCGCGCCCTCTTCAGTCCAGGCACAGACACCACCGTAGATCTGAGTATTTTATATGGAGGCACTGGCTCAACCACACTCAGTGCGAGAAAGTCCTGTGTGAAGTTCATAGGAAGGTACTGGTTATCTTAACGTATTTAAGACAAATGCAGGAGTCATGGTGTGCTGCATGGGGTCTGCTTGATTCTGCCAGTGGAGATCCCATCATCAGCCTCTTACAATCTGTATTTGACCAGTCCTCCCCAACAATAGGTTCTTTCTTGCTATAATTTATGCTGATTCACTTATTATTTCCCACATACTTCACAACAGCTTTAGCTGCCTGCTACTTATAAAAAAGTGTGTGTTCATGTTAGTCTATTTTTCTACCAGGCAATGGAACGATCAGATGCTGAACGAAGCTGCAGTCTGGTGCTGCAGACTGGTGCTAGAGGAAATTTTTCTCCCTCCATCAGCTCTGGGTGGAAAAGTAGAATATAGAAGACCTCTGCTTGTCAGCTTCCTTTTCAGATTTTATCTGGAAGTGTTACATGGTTTACATCAGATGGTAAGGACCGGACAAGAATTGCATACCTGCATCAGCACACAGGCTGCAGGAAAACTCTGCTTTTCTAAAGATTCGGGGATGCGAGAGGAAAGGCTAAAGGTGCTAGGCTTTACTTCAAAATATGTGAGGGGAAAAGTTTTGTTTTAGAAATAAGGGTCTGACAACACTGCTCTGACATGACCTTCCTGTCAGTATCCCTTCAGGTATGCTGAGCTCTCAAAGGAGAACATGAGTGGTTTGGGCATGCTACAAAATGGTGTTCCCCGGAGTGTCCAAATCTATCAGGTGAGGTGTGTTTGTAGCTGGGACTGCCACAGACCCTTTATTTTAATGAGTATTTTGCCTTTCTAACTTTTCATTCCTAAGCCTCCTCTAATTGTAATGTGAAGCTGCTGAAACAGTTGACCCTGTGGGAAATCTCTTATTGTTTTATAAATTTCCTGGTTTCTCAGGGTGCAGATGCACACCTTGCCCTCAAGGTGTTGTGCAGCATCAGGCTGTCCTGACACAACTGAAACAGAGGCACAGCTTTCATCTATGCAGGAACTCAGCAGAATTTAGTTAAACTGCCCAATGGGCCTCACTACAAATAAATGAAATAACCTACTGCAACATCTCTGTGATTGTTCAAGCCTTAAAGATTTATTTGCAAAGCTACAGTGTGAAAGGGAGACGTAGTTGGCATGTGAAAAAGTTTGTTCAGTAGAAGATTTCAATTACAAAAATATTCAAATTTCATCAAGAATTCTCACTCATATTTTTGTTTTGTTGCAAAACTGAAAAACTTTTAAAATCAAACTTTTGCTGCTTCTTATCAGTTTTCCACCAAAACTTTCAGCATCAGCCAAGAATTTTTTTTATTTGTTCTCCTTTAAGAAACTGAGAGGATATGTTTTACAGAGAACTCTTCACTCAGTAAAAGCCCAACCAAAACATAAGTATTGGAACATTTTCACTGTCCCTGATAATAGTCTGTTTCAAGTCAACGTGAATTATCAGCAATTCAACAACAGAGAGCACCAAAGCTGTATTTTCATTAAGTATGTCTGAAATGCTTTAGGTTCCAGGCTGTCTTTGAAATAATACAGGGGATTGTTGATGGGAACTTAATTAGCAAAATCCTGGATGAAACCATTTTTTAGTCTAGTCAACACTGACCAGAATATTAATTTACCTATCATCTCTTTAGGAAGATGGGCAAGAAGGAATTAAGAGTGATCCCTGAATATATTCCTGATTTCAGATATGTTTTCTCTGAAGTAAACAATGTGAAATATGATTATTTGAAGCAGTGGTGATGCTGAAGTCTGTAAAAGCGTGACTTGCACAAGGATGCTATCAGAAGCAGTATGGACCCGGCAGACAGCCTAGCTATAAGATCCAGAAGACTTTAGCTCTCATGTTGGAGCGGGTCCAGAGGAGGGCCGCAAAAATGATCAGAGGGATGGAACACCTCTCTTATGAGGAAAGGCTGAAAGAGCTGGGGCTGTTCAGCCTGGAGAAGAGAAGGCTGCGGGGGGACCTTATTGCGGCCTTGCAGTACTTAAAGGGGGCTTATAAGAAAGATGGGGACAGACTTCTCAGCAGGGCCAGTAGCAATAGGACAAGGAGTAATGGTTTTAAACTAAAAGAGGGTAGATTTATACTGAACACAAGGAAGAAATTTTTTACAATGAGGGTAGTGAAACACTGGAACAGGTTGCCCAGAGAGGTGGTAGATGCCCCATCCCTGGAAACATTCAAGGCCAGGCTGGATGGGGCTCTGAGCAACCTGATCGAGTTGTAGATGTCCCTGCCCATTGCAGGGGGGATGGACTAGATGGCCTTTAAAGGTCCCTTCCATCCCAAAGCATTCTATGATTCTATGATTTGTCTGCTGTGGTTCCACTGTGTCATTTTGTCCCTTTTACCTCTCTCTCTCTTGATTTTAATTTTTTTTCCTATTTATTTAATGCAATGTTTCTGCAGAAGAGACTGCCGTTTACTAGACATGTGAATGGTATTTAACATAGTATATTTCTCAGACCTCTGTCAGGGCACCTTGGTGCCAATATAGCAGAAATTCTAAAAATGGAATTAGCCCTTTATAATGTCTCCCACGAATATTGCCATAAAATCTAGATGGTTTCCACATGGATTTTATGATCACAAAATGTCTCAGGAAGTGTTTTTAAGTAAAGCTTTGTATTATTACTGTTCTGGCTTGAGGATAACATGTTCCTGTTCTGCAGGATGTTGACCCAGGACAGTCTCCACAAGATCCTGTGGGCTGCCCCATCATGCACCAGTCTGGTATTAAGCATGCCACTGGTGAAGCAGTTTACATTGATGACATTCGTCCAGTGGATGGAGAACTTTCATTGGCTGTGGTCACCAGTATTAAAGCCCATGCAAAAATTATGTAAGTAAGAAAAAACTATATGCATGTAAGTACATTAATGAGTATTTTCTATTCTTATTGTCTGATTTGGCCATATTATGAAGTATGCATTACAAATGAGGTAAGAATTTCTTTACTGTGTGCTTTAGTGTCAGATATGGACAGAAGAGTCCATATTACTGCATTCGCCACTTGTAGTACAAAAAATGTAGTAAGAAAATATATTCTTAGATTTTGTATGTACTGGAACTAGAATTTAAAGAGCTGTTCTATGCCATGCACACACAGATGCTCATGCCTTCCCTTTATTTTTTCTCAATATGCTAATCAACACTTTTCCACTTCCTTCTCTGTGTAGAGATCTGTGGTGAGAATACCAAGTGGATTATGTTTCTGTCCTGAAGTTCACTGAATTACTTGTACTAGAGATATTTGTACCATGTACTGTACTTATTTATGTGCATGCTCTACTTTCCAGACCAACTGACGCATCAGAAGCCCTTCAGGTGCCAGGAGTGGTTGATGTAGTGACATAAGAGATGTTCCAGGGTAAAACGGCAAGGCTGAGCAAGCATATGCAGAAGCTAAGGTATTTCTTGCTTCTGGAGGAGTGTCTGGACCTTTTGCTTCAGTTATTTACAGAAAAAAGAAAGTGAGTTTGCAAGTATCATCTTATTGCAATGAAATGACAATAAATGCAAGAGCTATTAATGCAGTGCCAGGCAGGCTGGGCTGAACTGAATTACCATTCTCCAGTGAGAGAAAAAAGAAAAGCTCCCTGAAATAACTTGGGATTTAAATGAATCAGCCATGATTCCTTAAGGGCTGTTAAATGAGTGATTGTCATGGATTCTGAGAAAGAATGAAATAACCATGGCATTTGAGTTTTCAAAGATGAGACAAAATAAGAATTGCCCAGTTGGAACCAATATGAAATTAATTGCCAGATTATACACTACAGTATGGTGAAGGGAGACAACACTGTTTCTTTTTGTTGAGCATCAACAGAGCTAAGAAATTTATAGGATCCATGCAGCCAGTGTGACCATACAGAACGGCCCAGGCCTCGGGCTGTATCCATCACAAGTGACGCTGTTGCATGGTATTTGCAATGGGGCAGGAACAATGCCTGATGTGCTGCTCTTACCTCTCTATTCCTTCTTGTCTGAGTTTCCCTCCTTTCTGAGTACAGACAAGGAAAGCAGTCTGTGCCAGATGGGATTTACTCAGCACAGTATCTGGCCACCTCAGGATGGACACAGGGAAAATGTTCATGACTATTGATGTCAGCAGCATTTCTAATGCCAGAAAAGTTGCAGCAGATGAAAGATGCTAATAGACTTCTCATCTAATGAAGATAAGTCTGCACTGGGATAGTATTCTTAGAGAAACAGAATATAAAAGTGGCATTTGAGCAGAATCTGTTTCCACAAAACACTCTGTACAGGAACTTAACCATTCCTGTGATTTTTCCTTGGGTAATATATTAGTGTGTTGCAGGTGATTTGTGTTGGTCAGATAACCCCTGCTGTGGCTGCAGAGTCACTGGCTCAGGCAAAGTGGAGGGCTGAAAAGGTGAAGATAGCGTATGAAGATCCGGAGCCAATTCTGACCATTGAGGTAACCGTCTGTCTCTTCTTCCTTGTCTGACAGAGCTCTTAAGTCACGTCACTCACTATTTACCTCCTTGTGTGGAGCTCTGCCAGGCTTTGGATTTTTCTTTTTTTTTTTTTTTTTTTTTTTGGCATGAGATATGACTTTATTGGTTCTGAAAATGAAGTGCAAAAAGTTTGTAAATAGCCTCCAAAGTTTTATTTTTAGAAACACAAAAAAAATCTTATTAGGTACTTATTAATCCAGCATGTCAGAGACTGGTCTTTGTAGATCTAGGACGAAATTGCTAAAGAATATTCAGAAAGTTTTAAGTGAGCAATTCCATGCTTCCAGGAGCCAAACTCCCAGCAGGAGTAGGTCAGTATAGAATTAAAATTGAGAGCTTATGTTTGCAGAAGTTCTGGAATCACACATCCTGCATCCATGTTCTGAAAATTTTCAAGTCTGGCAGGTTTTCAGTAGCAAGCAATCTGATTCTGAAATATTTTCAACAGCTCTGAATGTCATTAACAGACATTTAGTATTTCTAATCTGGGGGAAGAAGAGAATGATATGAACTACAAAAAATGAAAAAAAAACAGAAGCTCTTTTTGATGGTGGAAGGGGAACAACTATCCTGCTCTTTCTAATACTTAGCTACAACCATCTGTCCATCTGAAAAAGGATCATATGGATGATGAAAGATTGTACTATATAAAAATCATCTGACTTTCTGAATTACAATTAACATGTTGGGTTTTTTTTCTGCACTATGTAATAGAACATAATTCAAACATTACTGAAGAAAGGAAAATAGAAAAAGGAGATCTTGAGAAAGGATTCAAGTCTGCTGATGAAATTGTAGAAGGTAAGTCATACATGCAGTGCATCAGACAAGAGAGGTGAATTATGCTAGTTCAGAATCTATTTCCATCTGGTGCCTGAATTTAAATTTCTATTCTCTTCTCAAAAAAAACCTTACTCTGTTGTTGATTTTTTTCCCCTTCACTGGGAATGCAGATGAAATGGTCACATTTAAATGAAGCTTATCTAACACCTTCTAGCTCATGTTGACTAAACTCTACCATTTCCTTGTCTTGGAACTCAGCTAACTAAAATGAAGTGCCCTAATCCTAGGACAAACATTACAACTAAATAAGGCTTTGTTTATGGGTGTTAGCTAACTTAACGTATCCCATTTTAAGTTGACCGCTTGACTTAAGGCTAATCCCAGAAACAAGGGGATCAGAGTAAACTGGTTTGGAATACCACTGCTACAGTCACCAAATTCACTGTCTTCAAATATTGAACATGATCCAGTAGTCCCAGAGCATACTCTGTGCATAACATCAGACCTGTGTTTAAGAAGTATCAATGAAGAATATTCCACAAGCTCCTATCGTAGTTAGTTCTAGAGTTTAACTGTCCTTTTTTTTCCTAATACCTAATCTAAATCTCCCTTCTTGCAAACTTTAAAGGTTCACCCTCTAAACAGTCCTCTCATCTCTTCCCCATAAGTCATGTTTGCTAACCTTTATCATTGCCACTGTTCACTTCTCCATTATCTCTAATTTCACTACATCCAACTTCACTATGGTAATATTTCAGATTAGGTTTCACCAATGCCAAGTGGAGTCTCCCAGAAATTCTATATAACATTAGTATCACAGAATGAGATTAGGGTTGTTGTGGTGTTATCAATGGTGGATAAACAGTCAAGTTATGCTCCTCTGTAATCCCTGCTTACATCTTTTTCAATAGTGCTATCTAAAGTACTGGCACTTACCCATACTGAACTTCATGCCATTGATTTTAGGCCATTTCTCCAATACAGGAAAAATCACTTTCAAATCTGAACCTGTCCTTTAAAGGGCTTGCAGCCCTTTCCAGTTTGATATTATTTGTACTTTACTCATTAGTTATTAAAGCAACCATGGGGTAACATTAGACTAAGAGACTCTTCTATGATTCTACATGCATCATCTTCGCAGCTTGACATCCAATCCTGTACACTACTTTCTGAGTGCAGTTTTCAATCAATCAGTTGTATCCCTGATTTTATCTGGATTGTACTTCTCAACGTGCTTATGAGAGTAGTCTGTGGGACTACTCTGTAAAAAGACTTGTTAAAATTGAGGTATATGATATCCAGATATGCTTCTCTTAACATTGGCTTGGTCAGTTTTAATATTTCCCCTAATTCTGTGTTTTGAACACTTGAATGCAGCTCTGAAATTTGTTAGTGGGCATCTTATAAATGCTTAGACAACTCATGTATGCTTTTCTGTTTGTCCTCTCATGACATATATTATCACACCTACCTTCTGCTGTTAGCACTCCCCAAATTTCTGCATCTAAGTTTTTCTCTTCACTGAATACTAGCTACACATGAATTGACACCTGCTTGATCACAAGAGAGAACGTAACAGACCGTCAGCTCCTTTTCCTTTTTCCAACATCAATTCTATCTGTATCATGCTTGAAAGAATGATCAGATTTATCTAAGTTGTTCTTGGAGACCTCCGAGCATGCAGACTCTGCAGTCTCCCCAGGAGATTTTTTCCAGTGCTTCACCATTCCTATCATTAGAAGGATTATCCTCACTGCTAACAATTTGCTGCAATTTAAGTACTGCTATGCTTCTTGTTCTCTCTACTGTGAGCATGTAGCACAGACTATTCTCTGCCTCCTTGCAGCAGCCTTCCGTGGATTTCAAGATTCATGTCTTCCTTCACTTTTTTGGGCTGAGCCTCCTCAGTTCTGTCAGTCTCTCCATGTAGGTCCATGACCTCTGATGATTTTTTCTGCTGCTCTTTGGACTTTTTCAAACTCTTCCCCATCAAATGTTATGTCACCCTCTAGTGGCTTCAGTTCTGATTCCTACTACTTCTGCATGAACATGTGTTTCAGGAATAACTGCTGGGGAAATATTGTCAGACCCAAGTTAAGATAGAGAATTTACAGACTTAGCTTTTATGGCGTGCTGTGTTGACAGATTTCCCTCTCTGTAAGGGAAATGGTACAAAAGTAAAGTGTTGGGTAGAAACGTGTAGAAAAAGCATAATAGGAAAAGGGCATACTAATGGAAAGAGGGTAAGAAAGGAAGGGGAAAGCTGTATTTTCCCTGACGGAATGATTCAGAAGAAATTATAATCCTGTTATAGCAGAAGAGATGTAACCTCCTAAAGAAGAAAAAGCATGAGATGTTTAATTGATACTGATCTTATCCTAGGAAAAAAAAAAGCTATACAAGGATTAAGTGATTGAATAATTTCCTCTCAATAAACACAGGTCCCAGAAGGTGTAAAACTGAGATACAAAGAAATAAAAAATAAATGAAACTGTTTTTCTTTTGTGACAAAACTCTTTTCCCCTGCCATATATACGTATATATATAGGCAAATATAAATTTCCTTGTAGTTAATTTGAAACCCAGCCTAGGTTTTCCTATAATTACATACATAAGAGGTGAATTGCACATGGGAGGACAGGAACATTTTTACCTGGAAACAAATAGTGTGCTTGTTATTCCAAGAGTGGAGGATAGAGAAATGGATGTGTATGTGTGTCAACATGCGTGCAACAGACATACAGGTCAAACAAAGTATTAATGATACCTGTTTCTTACCTTGCTAAATAACCTTAAAGCTGAACTACATGGCCAGGAGTTGCTTTCAGTCTTCTGTGCTTCTCTTGAAACTCCCTAATGGTGTTCCCAATTCAGATTAATTGATCTGATTCTTTTTATGAAAATAAGAGGTGTGACTACTAATGATGAAGCTGAATGTAACAGTAGGTCTTGTGCTATTTGTACTATCCAATGCAGTGCAGAAGCAAATGAGCAGTGTTACTATGGGATGAACAAAAGGTATCTTGGATAGATAATATGGCTGTAATCTTCTTGTTGAGAAAAGGCTAATTCTGTCTTAGATATATTGGCCAAATCCTCCTAAAATCAGTGAGAATCCTCAGTACAATCCTGGACAATCACTTTTTTGCAGCAATGAGTGTCTTCAGCTTTAGAAAGAGTATTCAGACAGGTTGCATTGCTCACATGAGTAGTTACATTGATGAAGATGGGGTGATAATCATGTATAAATAGTGATAAATTAATATGTAAATAATAACAACATACAAATCATATGAAATTATGTGAAAAAAAGGTTAACACGTCCTAGCTAACATCAGAATTGGATTGTAGGCCTGTAGAAAACAACAGTTTCAAAGAATGTATGTTAATTTCTACATGTTTAGGATTAGCTTTTGCAATTCATCACTGGCTTGTGTTTTTTAAGCTTTCCCTGTCAGCCCAGCAAGTTAAATCTCTATTTACACCTCTGAAAGCACTGTCAGAGGAGATATTTTCAGAATGCAATGGTTTGTCTGTATTTTAGCTACACTATCTAGTGTGCTGTAAACAATCACTCTGTTCCATTCAGCTTGATATTTTAGGAGACGCTTTATCTCGAACTGCAGGTGAAACTTGCAGTCCTATATAGAGATTATCATATCTGGCATCAGATAATCAAACTAGTTTATGGGGCTATTTTTACATTTCCACTATTCTTTAAAGACAAGATTGTGCTTTCATTAGTATCTTTACTTGTTTGAAATCTTTTTGTTTGTTTGTTTCTATAGCAACTCTAGTTTTCTGCCCAGGATTCTTAAACCTATTAGCTTTTAATATATGGATAGCCATGGAAAATAGGCATTTTTTGATGTACTTTGGTAAGTAACAATTCTCAGTAGAATCCTGGATGTTCACTTTTGCAGGAATTAGTGGCTTCAGCTTTAAACCTCCAGTCCAACAAAATTATGTGATATGCGAAATGTGTTTGTGGAGCATTCGGTGGGAAGATTACTAAACCTTCACTCTTTGCTGTAATTGCAGCAGTGGCAGACAACAAGTAAGTTGATTTAACTAAACAAAATGACTGATTTAACTAAAACAAATTAAAGATGACAAGACTGAATGAAAAGGGAACTTCAGTCCTGAACCCTACTTGGGTGGTTATCTTGACGACATCATCTTTCTTATCTCTTTGGCATTGAATCTTGGATAGAGGCTTGAAAATTCTCTAGGCTTTTGGCAATGGAATTCATTTACTATCTGAGAGCAAAAACAAAGGTGCCATGCAGTTTGTCTCAGGGCTGATCTGTACAAATTCCAACCATTCAGGCCTTTCCCAGGCACAGTGGCTTGAATTTCACTCTAGA
Organism: Platalea leucorodia; assembly: GCF_965183815.1. Classification (NCBI taxonomy): domain Eukaryota; kingdom Metazoa; phylum Chordata; class Aves; order Pelecaniformes; family Threskiornithidae; genus Platalea; species Platalea leucorodia. The sequence goes on from NC_138827.1 coordinate 71,644,042, forward strand.
TCTTCAGTGAAAGTGTTTTTTATCCTAATACACAGGTGTGCTCACATCAGGCCTTTGTGCCACATCTCTCCTTTATTCTGGCTTCTTTGCCATGTCCTGTGCATGCTTCATGGAACTTGCATCACCCTGTTGAGAAGCTAAAGGGAAACCACTGAAAAGCTCATCTTCTCTACTTTGTTCACGTACATGTAATGTCTTTGCAATCTGCATGAATAGGCTGTAATAAAAGTGTATTTTTTTAATGTTCACTTTAGAACCAAGTGTCCAGTCAGTTTTGCCCTTGAAAGAAATATGGATATGTTAATTACTGGTGGACAGTACCCTTTCTTTGGAAAATATAAAGTGAGTGAGAGAAGGTATTTTGCTCAATTATTGGGTAATAGTTTCTTCTGGGGCAAATCAGAATCATTTAATTGACTAGCAAGATGCAGCAAGAAACCAAACTCCTCCTCTTCTGAAATTCTAACCCAGCACGAACCTTGCCCCAGTCCTAAGACTATCCTGAAAAATACTATGAATCAAAACAACAGCTATCATCCTATTCCTACAGCCCATGCAATACCCGGAAAAAGCAGAGCTATCCACCGCTTTTCTTACTCCAAAATACTGCTAATATCAGCCCTACCCCATCCTCAGATGACAAGTACGTAAATCAGAATTGAATACGAGCCACTTTTCAGATACAAAGCCACCCTGCAAGGTATTGCCAGATTCAGCTGGTAGCAAAATTCTTCCTTTTGACTTCTGAATTAAAAATAACTGGGTAAACAATGCCACCACTGAAGTCAGCTTGGCATCTGGCAGTAGCAGGGGAAAAACCCTTCTCTTTGGTGTTGGTGTATGATTTGAGCACACTAAAACCCTCTGGGACAGGGTTTACGGTTCAATATGGTTTGGATAAAGAAGGGCTGAGGAGTTGGTTTTCCTGTTGACTCTTGCATGAGTTGTAGAGTTTGGCTGATGACTATTTCTAGGACAGACTGGTTATATTTTTTATTTTGCCGAAGATATTGCTCACAAAGATACCATTAGATTCTGGTTATGATTAGACTAGGTTTAGAACTGGTTTGGGAAAAGAAAGGAGGAAAGTTTCTTTTTTGGTTAAATCTTGTATTAACCATAAGACAAGGAATGGGATTGTGACTGACGGATGTCAATAGCATATGTATTTCATATTCTTCTGGGTATCCATTACCTGATTATGGTTGAATCTAGGATAAAATGTGTTGTTAGGGGAAGGATTGTGGTTTGTGGAAAAGTGGTTAAACAGTTGGTTTATTAACGAGCCCTGCATGGACTTTAGGAACTAAGATGAGGGCTAGCTGAGTGAAGAGCTGCTATAGCACATATAGGTCATCTATAGATATTTGATACTAGGAATAATATTAGGACTGTGGTTACAGAAAAAGTGGAAGGAGAACTGTGGTCTATTTCTCAGTCCTGCAGGGGTCACAGGTCTGTGTAATTGCATTTACTGCATATGTGTATATCAATCACCCGAAACTTCCAGGCTGGGATATTTCATATAGCTGTTACCTGACACATTTGAAGATAGGCCTAATATAACCAATTTCGTTCTCAGTCTGAGGTGATGGTGATGTTTTAAGTCACAAACAGTTTATTTTAATTTTTATTTAATAATATGTTATTGGCAGATATTGATAACAGTGGCATTATTAATATTAGGATTTAGGTTGCATATATAGGTAGAAATAAAGAAAAGAAGGAATGGAAGGTGTTTTTTGCTGAATCATCTATGAAATTCAAACTTCTGATAAGCCTTGCTTTTAGAAAAGGAAAAGGCTTATATTTAGTTTTCCTGCAGATTCTTATTACTTGGATATCACTGATGGTAATGTTAGGGTTAAAGTCAGAAAGACAGTGAAGAAAACAAGGGCTGAGATGTTTGTTTTCCCCCTGAGTTATTCCATAGGCACCTGGGAATGTTGAAGAGAATGAAGGGAAGTTTTCTGTTTAGTTTTGATGGAGACACCAGTAATATTTTCAGGCACTATTAGCATTACAGTAAAGTTTAGGAAAAAGAAGAAATCAGAACCCTGATTCTTTCTTGAGTCTTACACGGGTACCAGAGGTAGGAGGAGGGCTGCAGTTGATAGACGTTCCTGGCTTATGTTTAGTTTTGCTGAAGGAGTAAAGTGCCACAGTATTCCTAAGGCCAGGATTAAGGTCAAGGTTTGAATAAAAAGTGATTTTTTTTTTTTTTTTTTTTTTTTCCCCCCAACTTGCATGGGTCCCTGAAGTACTATGATAGCTGTCTTGGAAAAGCAGCATTTAGCTTATGTTTCATTTTGGTTCAGTCATCTTTTGACTGAGAATCCCCATTATAGGTTTAGATTTCCATTAGGGAACCCATCTGCGTCCCTAGGAAAATGAAAGCAAGAGGACTTTGTCTTCTTTCTAAATTTTACATGGACCTTCAAGCTATGATGAGGACTGGGTCATGCCTTATATTTGACATATATTTCACACCTTTGATTCAGGTATCACTTATCAAGAATTGCTTAGGCCAAGCTTAGCATTAGAGGTATGTTAAAGAAAAGCAAAGATGAGTTTGCTGAGTCATGGATAGACAACAGCAATAAGATTTTCTGATGGAGGTTCTAGCATTTTTTAAAATTTTGCACACATACTGGTTACCTGACGATTCTAGAAGTTAGGCCAAGATTAAGGTTACTGTTTTTGAGAGGAAATGTTCTGGAGTTTGATTTCCTAAGTTACATTAGCATCTGAGCTTGGAGGAGAGTAGGTATTGGAAAGGAGGCATGCATTATATTTAGTTTTGGTGCAGATACTGTTTTCCAGAGTATTGTAAAAGTTAGGGGGGTTAGGCGACTGGGGGAAAAAAAAAGTGTGGAGTTTGATTTTTTTTTTTTTTTTTTTTTTAAACAGTCTTTCATGAGCCCCTGAGCTACAAGAAGTATTTCTATTGAATAGGATGTATGCTTTATGTATAACTTTGGAGCAAACAATTTTTACTCAAGAGTTATTAAGGCTATTTTTGTAATTGGGATTCTCAAAGGACCTGATGAGTGTTACTTCTTATAAAATACTGTATAGGCCCCAAGCTTTGTTGGGTGGTATTGAAAGGGGCATGTGGCTCATGGTTCATTTCAGTGGAGATCCCTCTTAACCAGGGATCTCTGAGATTATGGCTACTGCTAGGGAAGGTAAAAATAGATGTCAAGATTTTGTTTTCTCACTGAATTGTCTATGAGTCCTAAAGCTACTGACAGTGGGAAAAGCTTATGTTTCCTTTGGTTTCAGCTATTGGTTATCTGATATAGCACTGTTAATATATTTCATATATATTACATTAATATATTTCGTCCAACAATTTTCTCATGGTAAAGAAACATCTAGGGATCACAATTCATCTGATACAAAAGGTCAAAAAAAGGCATAAATAACAGTTACATTTCAGCAAAGCCTTCAAAATAAAGCTCAGGCATTCCACTGAATTTCCAAAAATCTAGATCTAAATCTTAGAGAATAGATTTATTGTCTAATCTTGTCTCTGTCAGCTAAGACTCTAACTGACATCAGCAAAATGTTAGCTGATTGCAAATGTCGCAAGTTGGCACCAAAGAGATCACACGACCATTATTTCTCAATGTAGAATTAATAACAAATAAAAAGATGTCCTGGAGGCACTGTATTTCACAACACTTCTCAGGCTCTACTGTTTGCTCTCTGAGTGTTGGTAGCTGATTGCATGCTACAGCGAAATGTCTCTTTACAGAATTTGTAGTACTCTTCCATATCCACTTGTTCCTTCATAGCAGTGGATGGCTTGTATGGGATTGATTTCTTTCATCTCCATTCCTTGGGAAGTTATTTGTTCCTGATTTTACCATGAATGAAAGTTCATTACTTCCATTCCCACCTGCTTCTTGCATTTCCCCTGTTTAAGATAGCTATTTATTGACACAAGACTGCACCAAAATATGAACAGAAAGTGAATCAGGTTCTAAGCTATCCTCTTGACAGTCTATGAGAGAGAATGGAAGAGCAGTTGTGTCATTGCTCCATCAAAACTATATACTATGAACACCAGTTTATTATTACCCTGTATGGATACATACAAACAAAAAGGACTAGGACTAATCCTTCAGCTTCAGAAGAACAAGAGTACAACCCTGCTGTTGTTTGTTCTAAAAGAAAAGTTCTGTAGATGTTCATAGTAAGAGATACTTTGCCATTTGTCCAAAATGCCTTTGATTCCAGGTTCAAATTCTGCTCTATCCTTCTCTTATTGTGGATGAGGAGGGAATAGTATCTGGGGCTACACATACGTTATAAATAGAGCCAGCATGTTCTTAATTCACCCAATTTCATGAGAAAAAAATATGCTTTTCTGTTATTTGAACTAATTCACGTGATCCCTACAGAACTCCTGTGAATAACTACTAGCTCATTTAGAGTCTATCCTGTCTTAGAGCAGTGAAATTTGTAATTGTCAGACTGCTGGAGAATTTCCACTCCCTTTCAATAATATACTGATTCTTGTGAATTAAATCTGTCTTCGCCTTGTTCTTTTTCTTATGCGCCTTTGTTCAGTTCAGTAAGAAAATTACCAAGTTTCTGTGGCTTTTCTTTAGGCTGGAGGTCTTGTCCGTATCTATGTAGATGCGTCTGTCCTAGTCACTCATGGTGGAACCGAACAGGGACAAGGAATTCACACTAGGATGTTACAGGTGAGTTAGCATCTGAGGGTAAACAAAATACAACAAGAAAGATAACTGAGCCAAAAGGATGAATGGCACTAAGAAGCACAATGGGCAAATTCTATAGACATAAGAAAGCTAAGTTTAATATTGGGTTGTTGCTTCTGAGTTATTGATGAAGACAAAACTTAGGAAAAATATAAGCTGTAATCAAAGTGATCTTTCAAGACCTGGAAAGGAGATGATGAACATCTTTGTGGTAACATCACTGTTACAGGATAGCTAAGGCACAGAGAGCACATGCAAAAACGACCCAATGGTTTTTTGCAGAGGGAGTTAAAGTGCTGAAAATTTAACTTTGTAGTGTATCCAACACCAATGATAACATCAGATAATTTTTATGCATTTCTGGTGTAAACAGCGATAAACAAAACTATGTGCCAAATAGGTCATTTTGGAGCTAAAATGAGGCCACTCCTTCAAAATGAGCTGAATGAACATCTGAATATTAGAACACTGTGAAAAACAATAAAGTGAGAACACAAACTAACCAAACCATTTCAAATGAGATAGAAAATAAAATATAAAGATAAGATTTGAAACTCCAGGAGGACGAATGATTAATTGGTTTTTACATTTTATTAAGTTTTCCGTATGTAACCAAAAGAAAGAGCAATCAATTAGAGGCAAAACATATAGTATTGCATTGCATTGTTCTAGCTTATCTTTTATTACCTGAATTTATTTATAAAATATTTGTTTTACAGAATAATTGTTAAGGAAGACTTCTGGATTTGTCTTAGTCATAGTATTACTGTTGAATTAGGTCATTTCTCTGTGTGTATATATAGAGAGAGACGAATGGCATGATGAATTCCTGACTTGAGATTGCATCTTCAAGTGGGACTGGATATCTTTTTGTTTACTTTTATTACAAATTGTAATATACACACTTCTGTGAAACAAGCACAACAACTGTACCTAATGGCAAATACACAGCAGGATCAGTCGGAACGGAAATCAATGCAAGAGCAGTCCAGGTTGGACTTATTACCTTTTTTTTTCACATAATCAGTGATTCTGTTAAATAATGAATGTCCCTCTGAGGATTCATAATTTTGTTTTGGTTTTGAGCTGCTTGCAGTTCTTTTGTCTCAAAATCTTTCTTGCTAGTTTATTTCACATGCATAGTTTAAAGCAAGGCAGATTACAGAGCACTGTTAAAAAGGATCACTTTTTTCTGCTTTACTGTATCAGTTTTACAAATGTGGAGGTTTTTTAGATTGCCTCTAGATATATTTATGGATCTTCACTTTATTCTGTATTTAAACACAATTTAAAGGAAAATTTAGCATAAGGTATATTTCAGGCACTTTTTTTAATAATCAGACTGAAACACCCTTATCCACTTAAATGCTTTGGGACCGATTCTGCTTTTGTTTATTTTGTAATAAATCATTCAAGCCAGTGGTTTTCTATCTAGTAAATCAAAATAGGAGAAGAGTCAGGTCCTTTATCTTCTTTTTGTTGATGGTTTCAGTGATAGCCCTGTATATGAATACTGCAATTACATTCGAGCAGATACCACTCTTCACAAAGTGCTGCTTTCTAGCTGGCAGTTAGCAGAGTAAAGAAATTGTAGGTAAACGAACAGAGTTACAGTCCTCAGAATGAATTTAACAAACTAACCACCAAGAAAGATCTTCTATTGCTTTGAAAACAGCAGGTAGATTGGGTTTGTGGGTTGGTCAATGGTGCTCAACCTTCTTCCAGCCTTCTTCCTCCCTAGGGTGCTTGTCAAATCCTTTGGAAGCATCTGGACCCTATACAATGGAACAATCCTAATGGCAAATGGGAAGACTGGGTAAATATCTCCCTCTGTTTCTTACTATTAAATTATGATAAACCCACGAATGTAGAGTGAAAGCTGCCATTGTTCTGGAGGGAGGAAGGGGCCTCCCTGCATGAAGTAAACTGGAGGAGAGGAAGAGAATAAACAGTGCAAAAGGAAGTGGTGCAACACAATGTCCTGGTAAATCTGGCCAACTTTCGAGATTTGGCAATGTGTCCCTTCCTAAAGATATGTCCCGGGCACGAGGGAATGTAAAGCTTTTACTTAGGGCTCTTTTTTCTTTAAAATGTTTTTTTTTAAGTTTCACTTTTTCTTTAAATATGAGGTAAAGAATTTTTAATGTTCTCTCTTTAATAATGAGTATACCTTTTGCACATCAGTGAAGCTCACAAGCAAAGCATCAGTCTTTCAGCTACCGGCTATTTCAAGTAAGGAAAGCCATTAGTATTTTTTAATTTCTCATCATCAGTGGTGCTACTTTGTCAATAAGTTGAAGGAAGGATACAACTGTCCCCGTTCAACCTTCTCAAGGCCATATCAGATGCAGCACACAAACCATTAAGAAGTTGCCTGGATCAGAGAGTGCAGTGTTTAACCAGAGGAATTCTTCTCTTCAACCCATATTGATTTCAGAGAAACTTTACATCCTTGGTTAGCTAGTTTGATAACTGAGGCACAGACTCTTCTCCAAGGTCAACTACAGTAGGACACAGGAGGCATACAAGGAATTTTTTTCCACAGCCATCATGGTTTGCAACCCTCCTATCCTCCCAAATCATTCCACACAACATATATTTATCAGTGGTGCTACTCCCTAGATTGTCTTTGACTACAGAGATCCTATAAAAATAGTTAGCTTAGAGAGTTTATGATATATCACGTCATATGATTCCTGTAGTGGTCTCAACAGCAAGGACAAGGATGGGGTGCGGGGGATATCTTGATTAAATTCCTCTAATCTGAGGGATGTTCTTACTTCCTCCAGAGGTTATGTTACAAACATGAACTGGGACACACAGAAAGGCCATGAGTTCCCATATTTTCTCTTCAGAGTTGCATGTTCCGTAGTAGAAATTGACCATTTGACAGCAGCCCACAAGGTAATGTCAAAAAATACAGTGAACTTGAAGCAGAGTTGGGTGAATTTCCCACCATCATTACATTCAAATGATTTTTTTTTTTCTTTTGCTTCTTTTGACTAAGAATAGAGACATGGTCTGTTGGATGTACTCAACAAAACACCAGCAGAACAATAAATGGCTATACTGCCCTTTACAATATAATTTGTTCATCCTGTTCTCGTTATAGAAGTCTGATGTTAACCAGAAGAATAAGAAACATTATGAGAACAGCAGAAAATAAAGAAGGTCTAATGTTTATATGATATATGATGGCTTTGAAATTCAATTAGACCTTCTGAACATCTCTCTACAGGTTAAGTCTTCAACAACAAGACCGTATCATTAGTTACAGTCCCCTTTTTAACAGATTTACATTTAAAACAGATGAAGCCACAGTCACATAACATGACCTGTTGCAAAGGGGATTTAGTGCAGGGACAGCTCTCAGCAGCATTGTATGGAGGCCATCCAATGTCTTCTGGCTACTGGGGAAGAACATTTGGCTGCAGTGACTGCCAGACATCTAGTAGACCATGTGGAGCTAGACTCCAAAATCACTGGAGTCTGTGAACCTCCTCAAACTATGCCAGGCTGGGATTTAGGAGGAGAAGCCACTGGACCTTGTATAAGAACAGCCCAGTAGACATTCTTCCCTGTCCCCTCCTCTACATAAGGAACTCCTGTTCAGGTGACTGTGCTTCCACACTCACAGCAAAGCATAGGAAGTGGCTAAATGTCACTTCAAGAAATTCAGTTTCTATAGGAGAACAAGCAACAAAGCCATTCTTGAATTCATGATCATCCTGTTACTCATGGGATGTGCACATCACATTCCAAGTTTCAGACAACCACCAAAAATGCATTATCTAGATGAACTCCCCATCAACACAGCCTGTCTCAAGTAGCTTTCACGTTTCAAAATACATTTATAATACTTGTGATGACACATCTTTCATGTGTGAGACATATTTTTTAGGATCCCTTTGTTGTTGTGTATTTTAAATATAACTTTATAACACCTTTTATTTGTTTAACAGAACATCAGAACAGACATTGTCATGGAGGCCTGTTCTAGCATAAATCCAGCTATAGATATAGGACAGGTATGAACTTCCACAGTTTTGCTTTATATTAGAAGTTAGTGAATGTTCCTCTTTGTCCCTAAGTGATTGCTGTTATTGGTCAATTTAATAGCCACCAAAACCTATGAGACACTATCCATTAACACTCAAGGATGCTGGATTGACAGATGTACTAGTATTTTATTTTATTTGCAGCTATAAATAATACTAGGTTAAGTTTTCTACTTCTTGTTCATCTTCTCAGAAGTGATGAGAAGAGCAAATCCAACAGACTTTGGAAATGTCTTACAGGATTAGCATCCTAAATCTCCTTATGACTTTTTCCTGATCAATTTACTCTACCCCAGAATTACTGACTGAGGGCTAAATCTTAACCAGCTGCAGAGCACTGTTGACTTCAGCTGTGATGTACTGGAAAAAACTATTGAGATGGAACAGACCTTTCTTTAAAGGTCTATTATATCCATAGCTTTGTATTATGGATTCAGCTACCTGTATCTACAGACAAATTTAATAGTGACAAAAGTGGTGTCACTCACTAATAATTTGTAAATAAGAAAGTAGTGGTGAAATCAGAGTGTAAAAAATATTTGTCATTTCTTTGCAGAGTCAAAGGAAATGCTCCTAAAATTATTACCTACATTTAAAAGCCTTTCTTATTGTGCTTATTTACAGGCTTATCCTGATATATTTGCCCTTTGCCTAAAAGATCATGTTCATTTTGCACATTCAAGGATTGCCAAATTTGTCAAATCATTCTTTCTTAGCAGTTCAATTCTATGTTCACCATGCACCAGTGTTTACGTCACCATCATAGCGAAGGTGTCTACTCAGCAGTTGTTCCTTCCTCCTTTAGGTTGGCCTGTTATTTTCTCTTCATATCCAACCTATCATCTATTTATGTCTGATGTTTTTCTCTAGAGGAAATTTCATTAGCTATCTGAGAATCTTTTTAAGCAAATATCAGATTGAGCAGACCTTTTATGTCATAGTACCTGGGCAAATATCTCCTCACTGGAGTTCCTGTGAGCAATAAGCTTGAAGTCAGTGGATTTGACTCAGTTCTCTTCGGCAATTTTGCCAAAGCAAATCAGAGGTAACTGTACTAGTTACAGTGAGTTTAGCCAGGAATAAGGAAAAGTAGAACTTGAGCCAATGAAAATATTTGTATAAGTCAGATGAGGATAGCTTGGTCCTATTTTGGTCTATGTTGGCTAACTTCTACTTTTGGAAGGAAAGATGCCAGTTCATGTATAATCTTAAAAAGTAAGTCTAATTGTATATATGTTTTTATCTTTTAAAATGACTGAATGATCTTTTAAAATGACTGAATGAGATGTAAAAGTTTACCTTTTTTTCTTTGCTCTGATTGAAGGGTCCTTCATTCAGGGAGTTGGTCTTTATACATCAGAAGAAATCTTCTTTTCCCCAGAAAGAGAGCAGCTCACACTTGGCCCAGATACATGTAAGATCCCTGCCATCTGTGACATTCCTGAGCAGTTCTGTGTCTATTTACTGCCAAATTCACACAACTCAATTGCTATCTATTCTTCCAAGGTAAACATGCCAAACTAACCGTTTGCAATCACACCAGGTGATTCTGCTGCAAAACCGTAAGTGACTGTAGTGTATGGTAGAATCCTGCCCCCCGGCTCCGCCCCTCCGCCCCCCCAATTTCTGTTTCATCTATAGAACAAATTGTACTTAAACGGTGGAACACTGATGTTCTGAGGCTTTGGACTAATTCTCTTCCTATGATTCATTGGTATTACAGTAGCACTTAGAAACCCTAATCAAAATTGAAACTTTTTTGTACATAAAAAGTGAAAGAGTCCATCTTGAAGAGCTTAAACTGCCTAGACAGGAGAAGGGATGGAAGAAGGAAATATTATGATCCTTTTTAAAGGCAGAGAAGTCATGAGACAAGAGATTAAGTGACTTTATAGAATCTCACAGGAAACGTGATAGGTATGGGAATAGAGCCCAGTTCTTCCGTTGGCCATTGCAGAGCACCATTCTTTCTGTTTTAAGGGTACATCATCCTCTGAGGAGGCACCCAGTACTAGGATAGAGCACTGTTCATAGCCTCAAAATAAGAGCAAAAAAACAAAGAACCTCAAAATAAAAGGAGAATTAAAGGGGAGCGTAGGTCTCTGGCTACTAAAAGACAGGAACGCCCACTGTTCCAGCCTTGAATCTAAAGGGGCTATAACAACGTGCTGTGGTTCAACCCCAGTAGGCAGCTCAGCCCCACACAGCCGCTCACTCACTTGCCCCCAGTGGGATGGGAAAGAGGATTGGAAAGGTAAAAGTGAGAAAACTCGTGGGCTGAGATAAAGACAGTTTAATAGGTAAAGCAAAAGCCACATGTGCAAGCAAAGTGAAATAAGGAATGGAATTCATTCACTACTTCCCACTGGCAGGCAGACGTTTAGCTATCTCCAGGAAAGCAGGGCTCCATCACCTGTAACGGTTACTTGGGAAGACAAACACCATAACTTCAAATGTCCCCCATTTGCTTCTTCCTTCCCCAGCTTTATACGCTGAACATGACGTCATATGGTATGGGATATGCCTTTGGTCAGCTGGTGTCAGCTGCCCTGGCTGTGTCCCCTCCCAACTTCTTGTGCACCCCCAGCCTGCTCGCTGGTGGGGCAGTCTGAGAGGCAGAAAAGGCCTTGACTCTGTGTAAGCACCACTCAGCAACAGCTAAAACATCCCTGTGTTATCAACACTGTGTTCAGCACAAATTCCAAACATAGCACCATACCAGCTACTACGAAGAAAATTAACTGTATCCCAGCGAAAACCAGTACATATAGGAATGGAAATTTCCAGAAGAAAGTCCACTCCATATTCTTATGGCCTTACACGGTGTAAATGAGTAAACAGTCTTCCACATGAAGAAAATAGATAGAGACAAAGGGCACATTTCTTATCAAAATTAGACAGCACAAACTCTATCCATGCAAGAGGGGCTAAGGGGGCAGTAGGGGTGGGTGTCTGTCTTCCTCTGTTTCGTCATGTAGAATTAATTCCACTTGGATATAGAAAATGTAGTTTATGTGAGAAATCATGAGTTATTTCATGGCTTTATAATATGAGCACTGAAGTCCCAGCAGGAAGCTTTTTTGATAGTGTAGCTGTATTGTGAATTTTAAAATGATCTCCATCAGCCAAATCCTGGTCCTTGATGTTTTCTTGATTTGAAAGTTCTCAAACATCCAAGGAAAATTGTTGAATCCAAATATGCTGGACATGACCAAATACTGAGCTGGTGTGATTCAGTGTATTTCAGATAACTACAGCGGAGATGTGCTGATTTAACTCTGCTGTCAGTTTCTAAGGCCAGTCTCTCCAGCTGCCTCTCTCCTCTGCCAGGGCATGGGCGAGGACAGATCCTTCTTGGGCAGCTCAGTGTTCTTTGCAATACGAGATGCAGTGGCTGCTGCACGGAAAGAAAGAGGACTGCCCCTGGACTTCACACTGAAGACCCCCTTGACTGTTGAGTAGATTCGCATGGCCTGTGATGATGTCTTTACTGAGGTGGTAAGGTTGTTTTCATTCCTTTTGTGAGCTAGCCAACTCCTCAATTCTCTTTAATCTGAATGGACTGTGCACATAGACTAATCAGTGTTTTCTTCAACATACCACAATTAGCAGAGCTTTGCACTTTGTTTAATCATTTGCTCAGCTATGTTGACAGAGCAACATGAACTGACAGTCCAGAACTGAGGAACCTGTGCTGTTTCCTCAGTGGTAATGTTTCCAATTTATATATCTCCTTTAATCTAAAAGCTCTTGAAAGTTCTTTTCAGATTATACTCTGACTTTGTCTTTAGTGCCACTTTATTTGCATCTCTATTAGAAATTATGACTATGTCTAGACACTTAGTAGGTGTGCTCCATCCCTTCTCCTCTGCTTCTGGTCCAGACTGATACCACTCTGAACCATGTACCCCAGTTTCCTTCTTTTCTTCCTTGAAAACCAGCAAGATGGAAATACGGGCTCATATGCATCCAGGTCTTGTCACAACATGGAGTTAGAACACAGGCTGGGTGTACAAGAGCACTCCCAAATAAAACATGTTAGATTTATGTTTCCATGCAAGCATCACCATTGACAGTGGCATCCACAGAATCTAAGGGTGCAAATTTAAGATATTCACTGTAAAGGCCTAAACTGTCTAGGTCCCAGTTACTTCATATAAGCTCATTTTCTGTGTCATGATCTGAGAAGTATTCCTAGAGCTGCTTGAGTGAACACATCCTTGATTTTTATAAAAAAGCAGAGACTAGCAATGATTCTTCCCATTGTGCAATCCATTTCCAGCTGGGTTTATGAGAGCTCTCCATCTTGACCTTCAGGTCATGCTCTCTCTTCTTTGTTTTCTGAAATGAAGAGACATTCAGCAGACACTGAAATGATGGGGCCTAAGAAGGACAATGGATTTTAAATACCCCAATCTTCTGCCTTTTTTTTTTTTTTGACAAACATGCAAGATGCCTATTTTCTGCCTATCTCAGGCACCGTAACTACTTTGTAGATTTGATGTGTAGGTTTGAGAATGGTACAGGTCCCCACTCTGAAAGTGCAACACAGTGCCAACTTTGGCTGGTTTTGACATAGCACTATCTTCTAATATCTCCCCTCTCACACAGATGGAACAGGTACCCACAGCTGGTGGACTGTGCCCTTTTATTGAAATTTCCCCCATGATCGCTGAAGTTATTTGGATAACTATCTGTGTGCTTTTCCTCTGCTTTCTTCAAAATGAGAATGGCAAGAAAATATACTCTCACCCTTGCAGTTCTCTCTGTCTTTCTTTCCAGAGTACTGTCTTCAGTCTGCTCTCCTTGTATCTTGCACTTCCCTCACTAGAAGAGGTTGGCAGGACAGAGAAGTAGCCTGCTGGAGAGTACTTATTTTCGTAAGACTATGAGGCAGGAGCCAACTTCCCTCCCCCTATCTGTCCTAGCCAACAATGATCACACAAGAGTTTCTTCAGAAAGGAGGGCAAGATGGGAACGATGACATTGTTTTCTGATGTAATAGCTTTAGCCACTTGAACAGGTTTTCCACTGCACTCATCCTTTTGGCACTGCAAAAGTAGATATATCTGGAGTTGCTTAATACATTGTCACTTGCCCGAAATTTCTGTTTATTTATAAGTCGAAGAGGAAAAAAAAAAAGAATAAAAAATGAAAGGGTAGGAGCAATTATCAAACAGAAAACCAGCAAAAGTTTAGCAGCCATTCTCCCCTCAATCCACATCCAGTCAGAAAGCAAACTAAACAAACACTTTGGCAGCCTGGATAATAGGAAACACCAGACCAAAGTATGATAAGGTCCATTAATTAAAGCTTTAAACTTAAAAAGCCCCACGGACCTGAGTTTGAGCAACGGTGTTGTACCCTCGGCTGAAAATTTCTCTATGAAAAGGGACACAAACTGGGTCAGGCAAACCTGCAGGCCCCTATCTCTTCTAATGGCAGCCAGCTAGAGACCCCCTGACCTCAGCCTGCCTGGAGGTTGGGGCTGTGAATTCCATATCCACCCACTTCTGTTTCCTTCTGTGCAGGATATCCAGCGGTCAAGTCTTTCACAGTGATAAAACTTCTCATATTAATAGAAGTCATAATCGAGATCAAGAACCTTTGTGGGCTAGGTGTTGTGCAAGCACTTGGTAACAGCTTAGAATTTAAATAAAGGTGAAGTTGTTATCCAGTCATCGGGAGGTGATGTTCTATCTCCAGGAATGCCCTCAGAAATGTAGGATTTCCTTGCAAACATCATGGCCTCCATGATTTAACGCAGTCTCGTTAAACCATGTTGCATCATGGAACCTCATGTCAGTTCCTCTAATCTGAGCCTTTCAGGCTGTGAGCTCACCTGTGCTATGGAGATATCCACTTGATAACCTGTTCAATTACAAGTATGTCACTGCTGACTAGAGGTATGTTGGTTGATTTCACAACCCTTTATAACATGAGAAAGTGGGGATTTGTGCATGCAATGACATTTAAATGGCTCATAAGGAACACGCATTTGTGAATTACAGTAAGTTTTCTTTCTCCTTAGCAAAATGATGTTGTTTTCTTTATATTTTCTTTCAGATTCCAGAAGATAAACCTGGAACCTATAAGCCATGGGCTGTCAATATAGATTAATACTGCTTTCCTAAATATCAAACAACCAGGTGACTCCTTCAGCCACTTACTGACTGAAAGCATTCCTGCAAGAAAGAAGTAGAACTGTAATACTTAGAAACACAGATATATATAGATATCTGTCTTTGTAGAACAAGATATAAGCACCAGATCTATTGTCCTGCCAAGTAAGAGACCTCTCATTTTGAAACATACATTTATTTCTAAATCAAATTTTGTTCTATGCTACCCTGGAATAGTTCTGGAATTACCCCATGAACTTCAAAGAATTTGCATGCAATTTTGAAAATATCTGCAATGGAAGAGCAGATCACAAGTAGTACCATTTTGCCACTTCTACGTCCAGTTTGAGATTCACAACTGTTGTTATCCACTCTTTCTTTTCTTCTAGTGCATGAAAATCCCGAAGATCAGAATTCAACACTGTACAAATTAGTGATGGGCAATGTATCAATATTACAGTAGAAAAGAGATTCTAAAAGTACCTACTGCCAAATGTTTTCTAGACACTGATATATTATTACTACCACAGTAACCACAGTAATACTCTAGGATAGCGCTCTGCTTCCTGGCAGCCCATCTCAGGCCTGCTCCATGCCATTGGATCTCTCTGAACCACTATTGACCTCGACCTCTCTCAGAGCTGGAATAAAATCACTGCTATTCACTGCACTGTCAGTGCTCGCTCCTCCTCTCCTTTGCCTTACCCACAGTTTTGCTCTTCCTTTGGTGGTGAAGTAGGATATAGCTGATGCATTCGTCTGTAGGTAAGGAGAGGGCACAAGGTGAGGGAGGTGTACTGGAGGTCGGAAGGGTTAAATAGCAGGACAGGTTCCCAGTACCAGCTTTGAGTGAAGTTCATAACAGAGGTGAGGATTTCTGGGATAACATAGATTAGTGAGCAAAGATATGGGAGGACAGACCACCACATCTATAAAACCTCATTGTCTTCTTATCTAAAACATTAATTTTGAAATGGCGTTGCCCATTGCAACCATCAGCAGGTTTGCATAACAGATGTGCAGCAGGTGACTGAGCTGAAAAGGTGGAGGGGAGCAGGGCTGAGAGGAAACAATGACAATAGAAGTTCATTGTTAAAAATAGGTGTGTCAGCTCACAGTTTAACTCAGCCAAACAACATTACTGGCGCTCTGACAGAGATTGTTTTAGAAAGGGGTTTTTAAAGTGATGCAGTGGCAGCTGTATGAATCTTTATGGAGCATTTCCCCATGAGGAGAGGAAACTGAAAAGCAAGTGCAAAGGTGCTTGAGGGGGAGAAAAGGAAATACCTGAGTTGAGCCAACATAGGTATACATACAAATGAATATTCCACTTTTGCATCTGATAGTTCAAAGCAATAAAATTAATGGTAAGAACACATTTAACAACATCATTGTGTACACAAAACACTAGCATAAGAAATAACTCTGGAAATACTCAACAGGTATTGCATTAGTGCATTAGTGTACTCATTTACATAAACATAAATCTAGACTATTTTCATTTATTTTAAGGGTGAGAGTGCAGGCTTAAATTAGCATAGTATAGAAGAGAGTGTGACCTGTACACACCCTCAAATAAGTCATATTTAATCTAAATCTGTAGAGGTACAATAAGATTTTATTCCTTTACAAATAAATTAATATTACAAGTAATGAGGAAATTGCTAGCTTATATTGGTAAAGCTTTCCTGTTCATTTCTCTTGGTAAATTGTGAGAGATTAGAGCAAATGGGAAAAGCTCAACCAGCAATACGCTTTGCAATTTTCTAATAACAAAGACTTCAAGGAGCTGACAGCAGGAACTATCATGTCTTTGTGTTTCTTTCCTTAAAATGCGATTTTCATAATCTGTGATTTATCTTGTTGGCTTTTTATTTAATTGTAATTTAGGCAAATGCTCTCATTTTAGAATGAGTACCAAAGCAATCAGTGCCTGGGATTTAGAATGTATGAAGAAATACTTGCAAATATTAAGATGAAAATCCTCCCTCTGGATGTGGTCTCCCTTAGGGTATTTTTGAATGTGGTATTTTGGGGATTTCATTGGGCTGCTAACTGCAATTTGCTTAAATATGTCTTCAATAAAAGCAAATTTGTAAGGCACTGTCCTGCTATTTTGTGACACTGTGATCTATAACCAATATTGTTTCAAGGAAAAAATAGCAATGAAAATGGTGTGAGATGAAATCTGGCTCCTATTGACAATAAGAATGACCTGTGTTTGAGCCTGAAGTTCATAACGTGTGACTCGGGGAGCCTGGTGCTTTCGCATTAAGCTGCTGAAGCAATGTATATTGTAGCAACAGACGTGCTGGAGTGGGGCTGTGGGCCTTGGGGGTCTTACGTAAAGGTGACAGCAAGGGGGGAGATCTGGGATGGGACAGACTGAGTGTCTAAGTCCTGTTACCGGAGGGGTCTTCAGTGTGCACACACACGTGTGTGTGTATATGTACACCTCCCACTAAGAGGCCTTCATGCTCATCAGTCAGAGAGGGGAACAGGATGAGGCCATGGGTGCTGTTTGTGTCTACACACGCGTGGAATGTTTCTGTCTGTGTTGATCTGTGTGGCCAGCTGCGTTTATGTGTCTATATGTTTTACACACGTGTTTGCATGTTTGCTTGTTGAGAATAGATGTTCAGCCTTGCTGCTGGTTGGACCCTGGGGAATGGAGCTGCATCAGCCTCACCTCTATGGGGCCGATACAGCCCCTAACATATTCATCTAAAGAAATGGTATTTACTGCAGCTGAGGCTCTCATAAGCATGGAAGAGCCATCTTCCGTACAACGCTTCTCCTTGCTTTCTTCTGAAAAATTACTATTTAGCTGAGAGGTGTGACCACCTCTCTGCTAGGCCAGACAAGACAAAAAGTTTCACAGCCAAGGAAGTGGTTTGTTAGGATAAAAAAGAAATAGGGCTGGGGATGACCTTAATTAAAAAGTCATGGCTGTGCAGGTGACCCCACTTTGCCCTCCTGAAGCACAGTGACTTGCTCTGTTTATACACCTGATAACTGGTCATTTCAAGAGCTTCAGTCAAAGGAACATTATACTTTGCACCTGGTGGAAATTTGGCAGCTGTGCAAGGTCTAGAGGGAAGCTTGCAATCTCTACGTTAGTTTAGTGGTTTGCCCTTTTGGGGAGCAAAGAACTGAGTCGCAATTGCATCTCCTGTCCTGTATCAGCATGTATGTTGCGTGTTGTTATATTCAGTCTGGTAGACATTTCCAGTTACGTGCTGGTGTGCGAGTTTGGCAGCGTATGTTTTTTAGACAGTACTTAAAGAACCTGCGCTAATATACTGGTTTTGTTTATGTTGTCTGCTAACAGACAGAGTGCTCTACAGCCTGAAGATAGGACGAGACCTCTTATTATAATTGCTAGTGAAAGAACCTGTGTTTTAACTGCAGTAGAGAAGGCCTGCACTTCTGGAACTAAGGAACCTTGTTCTATGTCAGCTGTGAGTAGCTTTTAACTAATAATTCTGTCTGTATAGACTAGAATACACAAAGTTTTTATAAGGCGATGTTAGCAGCAGGATCTGAGGCAGAAAGAAATTATTACAACTGTAACAGCAAATCTAGTACCTAATAGTGCAGCAGGCATGGTACTGACAAAGGTGTGAGATTAAAATTGTAAAGCCTCATGAGCTTTTATAACTTCTCCTCCTAAGAAAAGAGAGACCTAGTAAACATACAGAAGCTCTGATAGCTATGGAAAACCAGGTTTATTTGGAGGAATGCACAAATGAAACAATGGTCAAATGTGCCTTTTGGAATAGAGTGCTCTTTGTATATATATATTTGTACAGCACCTAACGTAAATGCTCATCAAGGCGCTAATAAAGAACGGACATTCTGGGCATAAATTTAACACAGTAATAATTAATGTTTTTGATCCCTCTGATACACACATCAAGTAAACGGTATGAAACAAATCTGAAACTGGAATATCTAATCCATTTGAAAGTGAGAATCGGGTCTGGGCTAGCAGATTTTCTGCCAGTTACTCTCTATTTAAATGAACAAGAAAAATGGCTTGACATAAGCTTTGTCTAAAGCTGTTTTATGAGTCTGATTTTTCTAAGCTTAATCAGTTAAGACATCAGCCCCTCTAAAACACAGTCAATGTACCCTGGCAGGAAGCTTTACAGCTCTTGGTAAATAATCCAATGAACGGGAAAGAATATAATATATTGATTGGTAATTTCCCCTTTAAAAGCCATGTTTCTGCTGAACAAATAGTTCCAAGATGAGGAGTGAAATCTTAAAATACTGAAATCAATAGCAGCGCTCCCTTTGATGTTGATGGGGCCCAGTTTTCAGCCTGGGTACTTCTGAGGTTGTCTTCCTTAGCATCTGAACTAATATGCTGATACCCTATCAGTTGTTCTACTTACTGCTGTTTGCCTGATTGCACAGGCTTCCCATTTTTACACATCCAATCAATATGCTATTGAATATTGAACAACTACTCCGGAAAAGACAAAAACAAATTACATAATTTTTTGAGCAGCTTGGGAAAGGGACGGCATGTTATTGCAGTTAAATTTATGAAATACAACTGTCACAATGCTGGCAAGCATCAGCCTTTTGCACATTTTGCAGGCAAATAAACAGCACCTCGACTGGAAATCAGCTTATTATCGAACTATTTCATCTCTGCTGGCAGACACGGAGCATGCATTGCTCACACAGCTGCCGGCTGCTCCCTTCTCCCTGGGCAAGCTGCTGCCCGAGTGATGTTGGTACGGTTTTATGTTTTAACGTCTGTTTTATGACAGTTTTGCAGAAATTCTTTCCTCTTCCAGAGCAGCCTCTGTTCTGTTGTCTTGTTTGTACTTATCTGCTGTTGGGACACTTCCCAGGAAGGGCAGAGCCTGAGCCCCGAGGAGGGAACGGTGCGCGGTGATGTTCAGGGCCTGATCATGTCTTTCCGCAGGGGAGCGGGCCCTGCTCCCTGCAGACCTTCCCCTGCTGTGAGCAGTCCGCGGCTCCCCCTGCACCCAGCGGGCTGCCAAAACCCCGTGCAGAGCAGGACCCGCTCCTGCCCCCGGCACTTCTCGTCTGGCTCCGCTCCGCGGGCCGCTCTCCGCAGAGGGCAGCCGCCCGCGGGCCGCCCGGTCTGGGCACCACCGGGGGCCGCCGCTCCCTAGGCCTGGGGCTTGCGGCGCGGCCGCTCCCCTCCGGTGCGGGCGGGGGCGGCGGGGCAGCGGGCGGCCGCCTGCGTGTGACGGTAAATCGGGAGGGCGTGGGGGGGCGGGCGCGCTCACTCGCGGGGAGGGGGGATCAGGCGGGCTCTCCGCCGCCCGGGGACGGGGGAGCGCCGGAGCAGAGCACCCTTCGGTGCCGGTGGGGTCCGCGGCGCAGGGCCGGCGGCTGGGAGCAGGCGGCCCCGGGGAAGCCCGGGCCCCGTCCCTGGCCCTCTTCCCGCCGTCCTCTCCGGCGGAGCGGGATGGTCCGTCCCGGGCGGGGCGTGAGCGCGGCCCTCCCCTCTTCCTCTGGCGTCGGTTCCGCTGGGAGAGCCTTCGCCGCCGCCGCCGTCCTCCGCAGCCGCTGCTCGCGCCCGTCTCCGCTCCGGGCCGCTCGGGCGTTTTCTCTCTGCCTTAAAGTCGGTGAGGAGAGGGGCCGGGGCGGCGGGGCGGCCGCCGTGCGCCGCCGGCGGGGGGCGGATGGGGCCGGCTGCCGCCAGGCGAGGCCAGGCCGTAACGGCCGCGCCGCGCTCGGGTGGAGGCGGGGGCCGCGCTCTCCATCTTGCCCTGCACGGGCACCGGGGCGCGGCCGTAACAAAGCCGCCGCCTCCGCGCTGTGCGGCCGGGGCGAGGGGCGCCGCCGCAGCGGGCTCCGCGCAGGCCCCGGCTCCGCGCAGGTCTCGCCAACGCCCTGCCGCCGCCTCCGCCCGGAGAGGCCCGGTGCGTGCCGGGTAGCCGGGGCGGGGGCCGGCGCCTCGCCGCTAGCGGCCCTCTGCCGCGGGGAAAATGGAGGCCGGGGAAGGGAAGGGAAGGAGGAGCGGCGCGGGGCCAGGCGGTGCCGCCGCCGCAGCTCGGCTCAGCGCAGGGCGGGCTGGGAGCGGCCGCCGAGAGGGGGAGGCCGGCGGGGAGCTGGCGGGGCGGCCTCCGACAGCGGGGCGCGCAGGGGCCCCCGGGGGCGGCGGGGCGGGCAGGCTCCGTCGTCAGCGTCCTGAGGTGCGTTTCTGCTTCCTTGCAGGGTGTCTTTTATGAATAATCAAAAGCCGCAGAAGCCGACGCTATCAGGCCAGCGTTTTAAAACCAGAAAAAGAGGTAAGCTAGCTGCAGCGCGCATGCTGTCAGTGCCTGCTGTCGGTGCTGTGTGCGCGGCCTTTTGTCGAGAGCCCCCAGTAAAACATCATCGGGTTCTGTCAATAAACAAAATAATGCCTTTATGCTCTTCTCATAATTTTTTAAATGAGACCACGCTAAATACAAAGTCTTGAGGCTAACTCTGGGTGCTAGAATGTTCTCTGCACAAATAAAAAAATATTTTGGCAGTAAGAATTGTAGCTGCATTTACTATGATAACCTTGGCTTAAGAAACGGTCATTCTAGAACCGTACCGAGTGTTGTTTAGCCTGAAAGCAGAAGTATCTAGTACCCCCGAGTTACAGGGGAACTCCAGCACAGGATTGTTGCAGGTTAATACGTACATCTAAGGAGTATCTAACTTAGTAGGAATTTCAGTGTTAGCTGATAAAAGTTGCATTGTCCTCTTAATGCTATAAGAATACTTGATTTAAATTTAAATTTAAAAAAAAAAAAAAAACAAAAACAAAAAAACAGAACCAAAAAAAACCCCAACAAACCAAACCAAATCAAACACCCACACCACCCCAAACAAACCAGAAAAAAACCCAAAATGTGGGATGTGCAAGTGCACAATTACTCCCATAAGAAGAGCTGATGACTGAAGAGGTGTGATGAGCAATGTAGTGTTCTGGTGGTGTTTTCTTAAACTTAAAGAGGAAGTGGGGACAGCTCTTAGAGTTTCTGTTTAATACTGTTTTATTGATATACTAGCAGCATTCCAGCTCAAATTGGCAATGCTAAGGATGCTGTACATACTGAAATAGTAATTAAGTTGTACAGAAGTACATGCTGACTTACAGAACCTATTTTAATGTTAAAGTAAAAGTACCTTGAGAAACTGTTGAAGTGAGAGAGTTGGATTTAGTCTGTCCGGCAGATGAAATGCTAGCATTCTGGGGTTTTGTCTCTCTTTAAGCATTTGACCGTAGTTTGGCTTCCAAGCAACTCTGCGGTAACAATGAGCCTCATGGATCTGTCCTGGAAAATAACTGATGCGGTATTTCCAGACTTCACCCAGCTGTTACCAACATGTTGATACTTGCATTGAATGTAAGGACACTAGTATGCCCCTTACAGAAGGGTTGCTAATAGATGCTAACAAAACTGGCTAAGCTGTTACAGACAGCACTCAAAGTAAGATTTGCAGCTGAGTTCTGCTTCTTTGGAAGCTTTTCCTCTCATGGTTTGCATAATCTAAAGACAAGTTGACATGAGTAAAGCTGAAGACCTCTTCCATTTAAGGCTTTCTGTTAGTTACACCAGTTGATCATAGCCTTGTTTTCACTATGGGTAAGGCACAGTTAGTATGCAACAAATCCACCCATGTATCTCAGATGCGAAGCAGCATGTGTTCTGCTTTAGCAACAAGAAAGGATGCTAATAGATCTGCAGTTAGAGTCTATCATTTCATGTTTATTGAAGACTGAGAAGTTAGCTCAGATTTCTACACTTCCCCCATGCACTTGAGGAAAGGCAATTGCTTCAGACTCATTTAACTCCATATTAAGAGGAGGGGATGGTCTTCATAGCAAAAAAGGAAGTAGTCTCAGTTGGCTCTAACACGGTAACAGTATCCATCTTTTCAGTCAGAATATTTCATCCAAAACAGTGAAGGTCCCACAGGGCTGAAGTGGAACACGAGTAACGGAGTCAAATGTACAAAGTTGTAGGAGCACGTATTGAGAATTGCTTTCCAGCATGTAGCTAAGCCTCTCTTTTTGGAGGGAGTGATCTAACATGTGAACAGGGGTATAAGAATCCAACTGAGAAGTCAGCTAATCTTTATTAGAGCCAGCTAATGATCACCACAAACAACTGTTCTTAGTGAAAATACTGTAAGAATTCAATTAGAGGTAACCAAGGAATATCTTAGCTTTTGATAGCCTTTCCCCCAGCCTTGACTGAATAGGGGAGTGAAAGCAGTAAAACTTACTGCTATATTGGCCACTGAAATTCATTTTAGGCTACATTATTAAGTCACTATTTGTGCCAGTTAATACCAGTTGTCTTGGAAGACTGGAAAGATGTCAGTTCTGTTTAAGTTCAGGCTTGCCAGTACAAGTTTTGTGGTTTTTGTTTTTGTTTTTTTTTTTTAGTAAGATTAAAATGACAGACTTTAAAAACCGAACAGCTGTGTGTGGCAACTTCATTTCAATGCTTTGTCTTTACAGATGAAAAAGAGAGGTTTGACCCTACTCAGTTCCAGGACTGTATTATTCAAGGTTTAACCGAAACTGGCACTGACTTGGAGGCAGTAGCAAAGTTTCTTGATGCTTCTGGTGCAAAACTTGACTATCGCCGCTATGCAGAAACGCTTTTTGACATCCTGGTGGCTGGTGGAATGCTGGGTAAGTCCCTTTGATGGGGCTGCTGTCAGCCTTTGTTCACTTGATTCTACAAAAGCTCAGTTTTCTTTCAGTGTAAAAACTCTGCTAAAGAGCCCGTTGAATGTGTGGAACAGGGTTTAAGTTATCTGTGGTAAACTCTCTGACCATCTTAGTGACTTGACTAACTGAGCAAGCAGGTTACTGTAGAAATACTCTGTATACCCTACCACACTTCTGCTTGAGTCAGTTTGCATTCTTCAAAGTGTAGACTGTACAAACTTGGCTTAAAGGAAAATATATTGGATTTTTTTTTCTTTTTTAACCAGGAGTAGATCTTGACTCTAGTTAAGTTCCCTTCTGCTGATGTGAGATGAATGAATGCTTGTTTCAAGTGTGTGGTCTGCGGTCACAAGGCCAACAGAGTTGCCCTGAAAGATTCTGACGTGATCCTGTACTTTGTGCACCCCGTCCTGTTATTTTGGAAAGTAATATTGTTTACAGAAGAATCCGATGTGCTTAGTCTGGAAATGCTATTACAAATCGTATGTTGTTGGCAATAGCAAGGTCATGGGCTCTAGCAGATGTCAGGGAGTGAGAAATGAGAGGGTGGTCGAGTCAGCAGAAAACACAGGGAACTGAGGAAGTGAAGCGTGATGACAAAAGATCTTGTAAACTCACGTGCGCACTGTGTGTAAAGAGCAAAGAGCAGAACAGATGCTCACTGACCAGGTAAGAAGTAAATCAAGCTAAATGAGGTTGAAAAGTAGTAAAAAAAAAAAAAAAAAGGTACTTCTAGATTTAGACTTTACACTTCCTACTTGACTAAATCCTCTTTAGTGAGAAGGGGTTCAGATGGCAGGGACCCATTTAAAATACAGGCTGTAATGAGGACCCTTTACGTGGGCTGCCTAGACTGGAAAAGGTCTGTCTCAGGTTTTAGCATTTGTTACGCAATAGTTGCGGGGGGGGGAGGACTTAAATGAGGAATTTGGCAGTTGCAGAAGATTTTCTGTAGTGTAACAGAAATAGAATTCAAATTACCTAAATGCATAGCGGGAGGAGAGGAAATACCTGATTCTGGGCCACAGTCAGGCAGTTCTGCAGTAGGGGTGGCTGGTCTGGGAGGAGGCATCTGTTGCATGTTTAAGTGGTCTTCACGCCGATACTGTAGAAATGTCAGGCAACTTGCTCAAACAAATGCTGAAAGGCAAGGCTTTCAAAATGGTTTAACTTCATTGAGTGTGCCTCCTTATCTCAAGTCTGTGTATTAGAACAGTGTTAGGTTGACTGAAGTTATTGTGATGCTCCTTTTGGCAAGAGGCTCTTTTGCTGATCTTACAAGAGCTGGTAGCATGAGTAGGTGAACTTGTCTGCCACATGGAGCATCGCTCCTTGAAATTGTTAATGTCCAAATTGTTACAATCTGTGGGTTTACATTCAAGAGTCCGAACCAGTGCCCGCTGTGTTAGGAAGTGCTCTTTCTAGGAGTGAGGCTGAGGGGGAAGGGAAAAATGCATTGCTGCATTAATGGTGATATGGGGGTCCTTTACTCAGCTCCCTCTCTGTAACAAGTAGCTAAGTAGACTAGCTTTGATCGTTAGTCAGACAAGGCCAAAATAAAAAATGGCATCCTGTTGCCTTATCACCTTTTAATATTCTTACCACTAATGTTTATCTCCATCTTTCTTTAAGTGATGTTTCTGACTTCATAACAAAAGGATCTCCCTTATACGTAGGATGGCATAGAAATCAGTGATGAGGTATTCTGGCACTGGAGTTGGTGACTTGAATTCACCCTAGTTAGTGAAGCAGCCTGACTACCGGTCAAATGTCTGTTAAACGGAATAGGACTGGTGAAGAAGCATCTTCTAATTAGCAGCTAAAAAGCTGAAGTGCCTTTCAAGACTGAAGTTTCAAGCTCATCTCTGGGGCACTGAATTTTGAACATGCATCTCCGTGTGTTTCATCTCCTGTTGTGACTTACTCTGTTATTTAAAAGACGCTTGCTTACAAAGCATTACTATTGCAGCAGACACTAAAAAGACACTTGCTAGGATGAAGCAGCTTTAGTGGCTTCCTGTAAGGGAAGAGGAGCTCATGTGGTCATGTTAACTTATCCATATGTAAACAAGATATGTTGCCAATCCAGTTAGCAGTAGGGGGTCAGAATATTTAAATATTCATATCTAAGCTACTGATTTTAAAGTTCCACTACAGCAGTGGAGCAGATGGAAATGTAGGGGTGTCTTCAGTGATCCAGTCATTCGGTTCATCATGAAAGGACAAAGCGTTGCCTGTTACAGGTATTGAAATTCTTGCTGTGGAGACTACTTGCTGGGGAGTAATGCCACTAATGCTGAAATCCTTCTTTAGCCCCAGGTGGTACCCTGGCAGATGACATGACACGCACAAACGTCTGTGTATTTGCAGCACAGGAAGACCTAGAAACCATGCAAGCATTTGCTCAGGTTAGTTCTGAAATGAGTACAATTTAACTTAAACTGTTTTGTGGTCAAAACTGAAATGTTTGTGTAGTTGAAAGTTTAGGTAAAAATAATGCATGGCTTTAAGAAGCTTACTAGAAGAGGTGGAGTAGCACTGTTCTACGCTAAAAGTGCTCTAAAGAGTTCAGATGGACTTTACTGAAGCTAATGTTTTAAGATTCTGATTAAATGATAGCTCAGAGCAAAAAATAATAGACACTCTATCTTTCTAGGTTTTTAACAAGCTAATCAGGCGTTACAAGTACCTGGAGAAAGGCTTTGAAGATGAAGTCAAAAAGGTATGGAGCAGGTCCTTATCAGCAGACGGTGCTAGTTAATCAACTCTGTACAGAAGAGTTATATCATACAGTGGGTTATTAAAATAGAACACTTTAAGTTGTTAGTAGAAGAACAGCTAGCTTGTGTGACTAGTGGAGAAGACTACCGGTGAACTAGTGCTTGTGCTAGTTGAATAGCTTGATTGAAACAGAAGTGTCTAACATGGAGGCAGTAGCCAAACTTTAGTGAGAGATGGTAGTTTTATGGCAACTCTTCTTACTTTTTTCTTCCTCTTGCAGTTGCTGCTGTTCCTGAAAGGGTTCTCGGAGTCTGAGCGGAACAAACTGGCCATGTTGACGGGTATTCTGCTAGCCAATGGGACACTTAATGCATCAATTCTCAACAGTCTTTACAATGAGAACTTGGTTAAAGAAGGTAAGCGTTGCCCAACTCCTCCTTTAGGGAAGGATGGTGCAGGACAGAATTGTGACGAGTAGGTGGAAATTGTGATAAAAGTACACCCCTGCAGCTCACTAGTTTCATCTGGTGATAGATTTACTACAGGATTAGCAAAGGTAAACGTGCTGCCTCGCAACCTGGAAAGGTCTTGCTAAGACTTTAGAAATCCACTCTTTTCAGAAAGCTTGTGTGTAGGACTTCCCTGCATGACCCTGGAGGCTGCTGGCACTAGTGTTGCCCAGCGAGGCAGTGCTGTATTTTGGAGAGGGACCTTTCAGGATGCAGGAGGTGTGTCATGTCTTTAGGCTCCTTCCTAAATTGCAGCAAGGAGAGTTGAGTTTAGTAATGGGAAGCCTTCATGATGCTGAGTGGTGAGAGAAGTCCAACATGCTGGAGGCTGTGGTATCCTCAGGCAGGGGCATTGCAGGCTGTGCTAGGGCTGCCTCTGAGCACAGCTGCTGGTGCTTTGAGCAGGGGTCTTACAAACTAGGCGCTCTACTCTCAGGTCTTATGATTCCCTTTGTTTTGAATTTCAATAACGACATTACTATTCTGTTGCACAGGTGTTTCTGCAGCTTTTGCAGTCAAGCTGTTCAAGTCATGGATAAATGAGAAAGATATTAATGCAGTGGCTGTCAGTCTTCGTAAAGTAAACATGGATAACAGGCTGATGGTGAGTACCACTGAAATTACTGATTTACTGCTTAAGCCAGTTTAGTAAATAGCAGCTACCAGCAAAGTATGCAACGTGCACTTCTTTTGTGAAAGAGTTGTAAACTTTGTTTTCAGGAACTCTTCCCAGCCAACAAACAAAGTGTTGAACACTTCTCCAAGTACTTCACTGAAGCAGGACTAAAAGAGCTTTCTGAGTATGTTCGGAACCAGCAAACCATAGGAGCTCGGAAGGAGCTGCAGAAAGAACTTCAGGAGCAGATGTCCCGGGGAGATCCATTCAAGGATGTAAGTATTTGTCTGTAGACAAGGGTGTAGGTGTGCTTTTTTTTTTTTTTTCCCCCCCTCCCTTTCCCTTCTCTCTCCCTTTCCCTTCTCTCTCCCTTTCCCTTCTCTCTCCCTTTCCCTTCTCTCTCCCTTTCCCTTCTCTCTCCCTTTCCCTTCTCTCTCCCTTTCCCTTCTCTCTCCCTTTCCCTTCTCTCTCCCTTTCCCTTCTCTCTCCCTTTCCCTTCTCTCTCCCTTTCCCTTCTCTCTCCCTTTCCCTTCTCTCTCCCTTTCCCTTCTCTCTCCCTTTCCCTTCTCTCTCCCTTTCCCTTCTCTCTCCCTTTCCCTTCTCTCTCCCTTTCCCTTCTGTAGGAACTTAGCTCAAATTATCTGAAATACAATATCATCTAATACTAGTCTGAAGATATATGCCTAATTAAATACTGAACTTAAACACCTAGCTCTCACTAAGAATTAAAATCAGGACCAGAGTGTTTTGGTATTAGCTTCCTAGTCTTCCCTTAATGTCCTGAATCTTGCTGTATGATCAAGGGGGTTGTTTGTGGTTCTGAAGGCTCCTAGGTTGCCTTTAGAACAGAAGTTTTAATTTAGCTTAGTGTCAGATGTTGCCTGTGTGCCGACTCTTTTATTTTATTCTGACTGGCAGATAATCCTGTACGTGAAGGAGGAGATGAAGAAAAACAACATCTCGGAACAGACTGTGGTAGCCATAATCTGGTCAAGTGTAATGAGCACGGTGGAATGGAACAAAAAGGAGGAGCTGGTAGCAGAGCAAGCCATTAAGCACTTGAAGGTACTGTAACTTAAGTATGGACTTCTGCACCCGTTGGGTAGGGCTTGGGCTTTCCTCTGTCTCCAGCTCCCTTTTAAACAAGTTAGAACCTACAACCCCCCTAATGCAGAGACAGCATGAGATGGAATTCTTCCCCGTGTAACTGTGGGATTATAGTCCGCATTCCTGAGGCAAAGGCAGTGTGACTTCTGCAGAAGCGCTCTGGGGTGGGGGTTGCAAATTTCTAAGCAGTGGCTGATGGAAACTGCGTGAAACCAGTCTGGTCGGGTGATAAATGTGAAATGCTCAGCGCGTGCCAATTTGTCGTTCCTCTTACAGCAATACAGCCCTCTACTTGCTGCCTTTACTACCCAAGGTCAGTCAGAGCTGACTCTTCTGTTGAAGATTCAGGAGTATTGTTATGACAACATTCACTTCATGAAGGCCTTCCAGAAAATAGTGGTGCTCTTCTATAAAGGTAACTTCTGTGGGGTTGTAGTTTTGGGGCGTTGTTTTTTGGTTGGTTGGGTTTTTAAAGCCTGTATTTGCAGAATGCTTCAGTCCCGATAAGACCTTTAGGGAAGATCAGTGCTGCAACATTTGCACTTCATGAGCTGAAGAATTTTCTACCTTTTGTTTGCAAAGATGGAGCGGTAAAATGCAAAGGTGGATGTGGCTGTCCTTGGCATATGGGGAAGTACTCCTCTAGACAAGGATGCTGCCTATCTACTAGATTTTAAGAGTTGTGGTAGATGAAAGCTAAATTTAGATTTTAAGGCTCTTTGGCCCTTTTAAGTTAGGGAAAGATGCACGATAGCGTATTTTTCTTAGTTCTCTGTCTGACCACTGACTGTGAACAGCCCGAGCTTGAAACCACCGAGGTGTTCTGGGGTGCTGCAGGCTCTCTGTTAAATGGCTGTTAAAAGGTGTTACTGAAAAATACACTGTGCACGTGTGGAAACACCACAGGAGCATAAGGAAACGTTAAACTGAAGATTATAGTGTACTTGTAAAATGTAAAAAACAATTAAACACTTCCTGTGGCGTACTTTGGGCTTTAAAGAATTTGCATCTGTTCTTAGCAGTTGACTGAAGCTTTCCTTAGAGTGCGTCATCTCAAATAGCCATGAAACACTCAAGACTGTTAGCGGGAGTGAACGTGCAGCTCCTAGATGGAGTGCTCGGGAAACCCCCAGCAGCCTCTCTGAAATGCACGGTTCTCGGAATTTTTAAAATGGGAGGCGCTCCCAGGGCAGGTCCTGCCCAGCCGTACCCAGGGAAGGAGTACGTGTGCTCAGGCCTCTGGGGAGGAAGCAAAGGCTGCCAGTCAGGGCCTCTCAGAAGCTGGTATTCAGTGGTTTGCTGTGTTCACACTGCTCTTGTGCGTCTTACAGCTGAAGTTCTGAGTGAAGAACCCATCCTGAAGTGGTATAAAGATGCGCATCTTGCAAAAGGAAAGAGCGTTTTTCTGGAGCAAATGAAAAAGTTTGTTGAATGGCTCAAGAACGCTGAAGAAGGTAAGCAGCAGCTTAGCTCACAAGTGGAGCTTGTTCATTTTGGGATGCAGGAATGCCTTGGTTTGGGGGCGGGAGGGTGCTAATTGCCCCTCTGAGACTAGGGGTGGCCCCCAGTATGGGCTAGAAAAGCTTGCCAGTGAAATCCACGTGGATCCATAGCAGCTGCTCGGCGGGATGCAGGGCAGGGGCTGAACTCGGGGGCTGGGGCGGCCTGACCTGCTGGCAGCCGGTTGATGAGGTCTCTCTCTTCCAGAGTCGGAGTCTGAAGCTGAAGAGGGTGACTGACCTGTGAAACGCTGTCCTCAGTAAAGCAAACAGGAGCTGTAGATAAGTGTCATGTCTCATGTGTCCTCCTGACTCTTACATCCTACCTCCCTGTATCAAGCATGATATAAGGGCTCTCATGGCAATTTATTTTAACTGTTTTCTATAGTTATTGAAATACTGGGTTTAGTTTTTAAAACCATGTTTTAAGTAGCTTACAGGAGCTATTCTAGATTTGACTCTTAACCTGCATTTGTCCTTTCAGTTATATTCTACCTCCTGTATTTTCTACTGTAATAATGTAATTTAAGGCCTTCCACAATGAAATCCATTTTACCCCTTGGGTTTTCTATCTATATTTGAGCAGACATGATATGGCGAATGAGATTTATGGCAGTTCTGTTTGCAAATTAAACGGTGAAAAGCCTCCAAAGCAAAGAGGCCATGGCTTGCGTGGTAACTCGGTGTGACACTCAATCCAAGTAACCCCAGTCGTAGGCGGTTGTCCATCTCCCCAAGGACTTTGTCATCTCTTTAGTATTCCTCCAGCATAAAGCAATCCTCTATTCCACGTGCTGGGTGAGGCGGCTGCCCCGCTCCGGGGAGCTCGGTGTCCTCCTGGAGAGCAGCTGTTCGGTGAACAGTAACGGTGGTGGGGTGCGAAGGGCGGCACCTCTGAGCCCGCTGGCCGTCGGGTCCCGGGGAGCCTTGCTGCCTCTCCTCTCGCGGAAGAGAGGATGTTCCACACGGAAGCTGCCCAGCGGACAGCTTCCCAGAGCCCTGGCCTGTGCTGCTGGCAGGGCTGGGGCGGGGCGGGCAGCTTGCTTGTGCTGCCCTGTAAGGCAGGACTGCGGGAAGGTCAGGCGGACAAAACCCTCCCCCCTCCCCCTGAAGCTTAGAGATTATTTTATGCTGGCAGTTGACATGGTAAACCAAACCCTTTATCTGCTCCCCAGAACTCTGAATTCGCTCAGTGGAAATTCTCAGGATGGGTCACAATTCAAGAAAGATTGGGTAAAAGAGTGAAGTCTATACTGTTGTAAGCTAATAATGAGCATTAACTGAAATACTGGTAACCAGAGTACACCTACTAAAATTAAAAAAAAAAAAAAGAAAAAAAATAGGTGATCACAATGCAATCTGTTCAATACTACAGTGATCTTCCTCACTTTGTAACTTTTTTTTAAACAAATAAAGGCCATCCTTACACTTAATGTCAAGGGCTGTCTCTGTTCTCTTACCCAGAAAGGAAGCATCAGTCACACTAAAGGGCAAAAATCAGCCCTCGGTCCTTTGCTATTCCCATGACAGCTGAATAAAACACAAGTAAAATAATACCCTCTGTAGAGGGTCCCCTTTCCCACATGTTAAAAGTGCAACTGTCCCAAGATTTTTATTGACTGAGGAAAGGCAACCAGGTTCATCAGTATCTTTTTCTTAAATAAGTTTTATGGCAGCAGCTGGATTAAACTTCAGTATCCAAAAAGTCATAATACAAAATAGGACATTTACAAAATAACTGTACACAATAATTTAACATTTCTTATGTTTCTTTGGTGGACTGACATCTGCGTCAGCCTGCTCAGCTATAGGAGACAGCCCCCTTTTTTGCCGTTTCAATGGGAAGAAGAAAGGATGCTTCAGTGCTTCTTCCAGAGTAATGCGCTTGGCCGGGTCATACTCCAGCATCTTTTGAATGAGGTCAAAGAGGTTTTCGTGGTCAGAATCGTGGCAGGTCATGAATTCCTTCAGGAAGAAAACAACAAAACGCTTTTTTGTAATCTGGTAGTTGCACTTAAAGCTCCTCTCCCCAAAAGCATTTTCCCTCTGTCAGCCTACCTTCAGTGGCTTACAGCGCCTTGAGACGTATCTACCAGCAGAACTGTGTTCATCCCAATCCAGCCTGTCGTGACGGAAATATTTGCGTTTCCTTAAACAAAGAGACCACAGGTTTTGTTATTCAAAGATTCTGTTTTGTCCCCTCGCTAGAAGTTTCTCAGCATGTTTGTTCACAACTTGGGAACTGAGCTGGGAATGTTCCACAAGAGCGGCCAGCTTGTTAAATAAAGCAAAAGGATTAATCCGAGTTTATTAAGCTTTTTTTAAAAAATTTGCTATGAAACCAAACTGAAAATATTTAAGATAAAACTACAGCAGTCCCGTGTACGGAAAAATGTAATTACCGGGTTTTCTTTATCATGTGATTTGGCAAAGGCCCCAGTATTCGCTCCATCATTGCCAGGTGTTCTTTGCTGTCATGGGTCTGGAGGGAAATGAAGACGGACATTTTTGTTCATTGCTAGAGGAAGTCACCAAGCAGCACACACTATCCTTACTTCATTTTTCTACTGTACCCTCCAACCACTAATCAATGTCAGATTAAGGAAAAAAGAGAGGCTGTAGTCATCTGTTTCCTGAAATGAGTTACAATCTACTGGAGGTTTTTTTCTCCCCTTGACACTGCCTTATTTTTTTTCCCCTTTGTTCATAATTTCAAGTTTCAGCAATGCTGTCAAGGTGACAGAACGCGGGTATTTGAGTACTATTTGCTGATGGTGACAGATGAAGCTACAGCTGCTGCTAGCGTGGCTTGTAAATTACAAATGTTAACGGAGTGATGCTTCCTATCACGCTGCTGCCAAAATGTTTACTGAAAGCAACTTGTAGAAATACTCTGCTGAGGAAGTTCCTTTGTGTCTACATCTTCTGCTCTCTTCAACGTGGCACGACAGAGAAATGCAGCTTAGTTCCTTGCACAGACCACTCCTCTTAGTCCCCAGCTCTCTGCAGTGTACTTTCACCAAGCTGGGGGACATTATACACGCTGCGTCATTCTGAGGGTCACAGTTACCTACCGGAAATACCGTGAATCCGAGGTAGTATTCTATGAGAATACAGCCTATGCTCCAGACATCACACGGCTGTGACCATCCCAGCGCTGTGAAAAGATGCAGAAGGTTCATGTTGATACCAGGCAGTTCAACAGCTCGAGCAAGACAGGAAACGCTTGCGTTCAATAGCGTACAAAAAATCTTATGCAAAAGATCAGCCTAACAGACTCCTACTGACCTAGGATAACTTCAGGAGCTCGGTAATGTCTTGTAGACACCAACGTGCTATGATACTCGTCGTCATACGTCGCGCTCCCGAAGTCCACGACTTTGATGTCTGGATTTTTTAACGTGCGTTCATCGCATTTCTGAAATGAAACACAGTGGGATGCAAGTGACCAAACCAACCCAGGCAACGGCCGAGGGGGCGGTGGGGGAGAGGACAGCACCCTACCAGTTTGGGGTTATACTCTTCTACGTAGTCAGACGTCACAAATAAAATATTTTCCGGTTTCAGATCTGTATGTGTCAACTTGTTCATATGCAAAACTGCAAGATAACAAATGTAGTTAGCAAATGCTGCGAAGAAAATCGAACAAGTAAAGCAACAGAAGAAACAGACTTACAGTTCACAGATTTGCAGATCTGATAGGCCATCTGTCTAATGTGGTCCAGCCTAAACGGCAGAAAGCCATTCTCTTTAATAAAGTCATAGGTGCTGAGCCCCAGTAGCTCGAAAACAATGCAGACGTGTCCATGGTACTCAAACCACTCTAACATCTGGACACAGCGACTGCAAAAGCAGGAAAGCGCATGAATTGCAACAGGAAGTTGCGTAACGCTCAGATACGTACGTCATACGTTACAGAGAAGGACAGCACAGAAGTCTCAAAGCCAAAAAACTTTGTATACTCACTACGTATTGCTGGGATCCGACGCATTTAAGTGTTCCAGCACTTGGATTTCTGCACGCGCTGCTTCCGAGTACCTATCAACATTTTTGACTATTTTCACAGCCACATGTCTGTCTTCCCTGAAAACACAGGTTTTACCAGCGATTAGAACACAGAGTAGTTTTAACTAAGAGTATTCAGTAAGTATCACCATATACACGTTTGTAACAATAGGAACCTTCTCAGAAGAGGCCTTTTTAAAAGTACATCCTGACTTAATATAACCAAGGTTCATCTATGCACAAACACAACTAAAATTTAATCTTTGAATTTTGAGAACGTACTTGATACCTTATATATCTGTATTAGTCTTAAAGGTTAAAAGCCCCATTTACCTCCCCTTCGTATTTATGTACGCTGGGCTAATACTGGAGAAACTTCCACATCTCGCAGCCTAACCCGACTGTCGGTCAAAGATGACAAGCCGCCTCCAGTCGGCTTGAAGAAAAATTACATGTATTTATTTAATTAAAAAGACTTACGCTTTGTGATCGATGCATTCCACTACTTTTCCAAAAGCACCTTCGCCCAAAGTAGCAACAATCTCATCTATAAAGAAAAGAACTCTCAGTGACAGAAGTTGTGAAGTTACTCAGCTATTAAAAAAACAAGCAAACAAACAAAAATAAAACAAACAAAAAGACTAAGTACTAGCACTGAAGATTATTCTAGACTGTGCTGCTTTAAATTGTAAATATCTAGTCTGAGAGATGTTACTGGACAACTCTCATCAAGGCACATTTACAGGGAGCTCATTCTAGTAGGTTCATTAACTCCATTTACTATTTTTTGGGGGGGAAAAAAGGGAAAAAGAAAAAAGAAACATATTTAAGTTAAGGTCTACAGAAAAAGAATAACAATGCCCACCCCCAAACAAAAAAAGTCAAGACAGAAAGAAAAGACTTCCAAAGCCCCCTCACATCTTATGCTAAAAGAACTTATTCTATCTGAAAAGTTAATAAATTTTGAAAAATATTCTATACATCTTGCACTTAGTACGTCTCCACTCTGACAGATCAGGTGACCCTCCTCATCATCCTCTACACTCCTGGATCTTTTCCTTCGATGACTCTTCTGGAACGGCACCAAGATCGTCCAGCCAATCAATAAACCCGAGTGAATTCAGGTCAGAATACGAAATTCATTCAGCAGGGAGATATTCAGGCATTCAGATACACGCCAGGCCACAAACGGTTGGCAGGAGCAATTTCAAATTCAGTCCCCGGAAATTCACAGGGCACATAGTTTATGTTACAGGAGAAAAACATGGCAAGGAACAGATTTTCAGATGAGATACTCAAAGTGGCA
Organism: Platalea leucorodia; assembly: GCF_965183815.1. Taxonomy (NCBI): domain Eukaryota; kingdom Metazoa; phylum Chordata; class Aves; order Pelecaniformes; family Threskiornithidae; genus Platalea; species Platalea leucorodia. The sequence goes on from NC_138827.1 coordinate 71,679,428, forward strand.
AGGCAACAAAAAATTACAACACAATTGTTTTTCTTTTAAAAGATTGGTTCACTGAATTTTACATTAGGATTTCAGTGCCCATATTTTTTTTTAAGCAAAAGGATTTAATAATTATCTATCTTATATATATATATATATATATATTTTTAAAGAATAGCCTTGTGGCCAAATTAAAATACCCATCTTAAGTAGTCGAGGTTAAATCACTGGTCTGAATATTTGATAAGAATTTGGTTTTTTAAAAATCATAAATAGCATATACATTTACTTTAGGCTGTCTCAGCTGAAGATCTTAAATTATAAATCCTATCTTCAGCTTTTTTAAGAGTTAAATATATAACAAAGATCAGAAAAACTGCCCTGCTAGTGGGCAGACATCATACATATCTGATTCTACAGATTCTTCAGCAATACTTAAAACATCTTACTAAATAAATTTTTAAAAAAGTAAAAATCTGACATTATCTCCTTGCTATTTCAGTGCTACTTAGTCAAAAGTAAGTTTAAAAGCTTGTACTTGGATTTTTGAGTAGGGCTGAAATAAATGCTCGTCATAACAAAAATTCTGAAGGCACGAAAGTGATGCCTGTATTTCAAGTACTCCAATTGATGGTTATTATTCATTAATCTGCTCAAATATAGCCAATGAACAAATAGCAAGACTATGTTCTGCGGTATCATAAGCATAGCTACAAACTACACATTTTCACTGAAGGAAATAAAATCCTAGCAAAAAGAATAATCGGCTAATATTAGCTAAAGGAATAAACTATTATCGACAGAATTCCCCAAACCCCCACGCTCAATTACTACTGCCCAGATGAGAATCTATCTTCTTAAAATAAAAAAAATCCTAAATTAAATTTGGTCACACCACCTGTGAATGATGATGATGATGATGACAGGTAGTTTGATGTGTCTTGTATTTCCTTTTGTAACTACTTGTCCCACTATGACCTGACGATTTGCTACTGTGATGCCCAGTATCACATCCTTGATTGTACTCGTTTCTGTATTCTTCAACATAGCGTCGCTCGTGGTGGTCTCTCTCATTTACAGATTTGGTTTCTGGACAGGTACTACAAACAAAGGATCAAATAACCTTAATTAAAGTCATTCTAGTACCCCACCAAGACAGCTTTTTGTTTTAAGCTGTAAGACATCTCTCTTGAAATATCTCCAACTCAAAAATGAATACATTATCAGATGACCCGATGAGAATAACAGAATCTTAAAACATACGCTTGCTGATGTCGAAGGCAGAAAGTCGTTTACCTGTCAGGAAGTTTAGAAAGATCATGTTTGCAGTGCTTGTTCTCCTGCGCACCGCTTAGGGATTTCCTCTTTCTCTTATTAGCACTCTCGCATCTTCTGCGATCCGGACTTTCTTTTTTATCCCAGTCAGGGTAATTAGTTTGCCTGGAATGCCGCATCTGTAACAAAGGTATTTTGCTCTTTGAACTACATCCCATAGACGAACAGTTCATTTTCAAAGCCACCAATTATCAAATTAACACCATAATAAAGATTGTCTTTTTCCTCAACTACCCGATTTTCATTTTTTCTCTGTTCTTTCTTCCACGTTACTTTTTAATTCAAGAGCTTTTTCAAATAATTAACCATTTTTGACAGGGGAACATAAACCAATAACCTCCTTCTTACAAAAGATTTTAAAAAGGGGCATCGTGGCTCGGACACTAAACACATCCTGTGCATCGTATTTCTGCAAAGCCGCTCAGGCACCCCGGGGTGCAAATGCTAGGAAGAACGAAGGCTTCCGTGTACTTCAAAAGGGCACACGGATACTGCCCACCGTGCTGGTAAAGGCTTCAAGGAGCTCGTCATAGACTTTTACCGTGCCTCTTTCTCAAGATTCCCGGAGAACTCCTAATGCCACGTCGAAATGACAAACTTCGGTTACCTCCTAGTTACTTAGCTCGAAGAGGGACAGACCAGTGCCTCACTACAGGTGTCTTCTACCGCCGTGTCCAACCGCAAATGGGTGCCAGCTCACGGGCTGCGCCCCAGCCCCCACGCCCGGCCTCGGCACCAGCGGCGATGCCGCCAAGCGGGACGCGGGCGCTCGCGGCGCCCAGGCCCGGCGGTTGGGCGGCGCGCGGCCGCTTCCCTACCCACGGGGGCGGGACGCGGCGCCCCGCGCCCCCCACGCGCCCCCAGCGCGCTGACTGCAGACGCGGGGCGCCGGGCCGGGCCCACCCCCGCCCCGGGCGGCAGCGGCCCCGCGTCCCGCCACACCCCCGCCCCGGCCACGGGCTCCGTTCTCCTCCCCGAGCAGCGGCAGGGCCAGGGGAGGGGGCTCGGCCTCCCCCGCTGAAGCCACCGAAGCCATTTTCTCTCCGCGCGGAACAAGGCGCGGGCAGAGAACATGGCGGCCGCAGGGAGGCGGGGGCACAGGGGCGCCCCGGCCGCCCGACCCGCCCGCTCCGGCGGGGACGAGCCCAGCCACCGGCCGCCCTCCCCCACGGCAGGAGACAGCCTCCTTCCCCCGCACCGCAGCGGCGCCCTTCCCTCCGCCCCGCCTTCCCCTCGGCGGCGGCCCGGCCCAGCGCCTCCGGCCGCCCGCCAGCTCTCCCCCGCCGCCCGGCGGCCCGGGGCCGCAGCGAGCGCGCAGCGCCCCTCCCCTCGCCCCCACCTCCGCGGCGCGGGAGTGCCGCCGCTCGCTCCGGGAGCCGCCGCTCTCCTCCGCCGCCACGGCTGGGTTCAACGCCGCCACCGCCGACCCTCACCACGCAGCCCGCTACAAAATGGCGTTGCCAGGAACTTTCTGGACTGCGGCGGCGCGTCACAGCGGCACACCCGCGGCGTCACAGGGCGGGCGGGGCCGCCCCGCGACGCCCCGCTCCCGCGCCCCGCAGCCTGCGGCGGGCTCCCCGTCCCTGCTGTGGGCAGGAGCAGGCCCGCGGGGCGGCGGCCTTCGGGGACACCGGCCGCCCCGGCTCCCTCCGGCCGCCCTCGCCTCACGAGCGGGCCCCGCGGCGCCCGGGCTGCCGGCGGCCCTGCCGGCCGCGGTGCCGCCGTCCCCTCACCTCACCGCGTGGTGAGGAAGCCCTTCACGCCGCCGGTTCTGCTGCTCCGGCTGGTGCAGCTGCATTTCACCCGGCCACGACATTTCATGGTAACCCTGTATGCCCCGTCAGGTAATTCGGTTAAAGTAGTTCTATTTAAGCAAAGCAACTAAGCAAAACCTTCAAACATTTTCCTGCCAAGAACTTTGGAAGACAAGGAACATTATACTGGGGGGGGGGGGAAGGAAAAAAATTCTAACCCTCATTTAAGAATGACTGCCAGAAGATTGCTTCTCTTTTGTGAGACTCTGAATTGCTAAATCATCATATTTCGCCCTTGGTGATAAAGCCTGGTTTTTGCCTCTGTACCTCCCTAGACAAACCGTTAGAAGCTCTCAAAGCGTGTACCCAGTCAGCTTTAAATCAACACAAGTTTAAAGGACCACGACTAACAAACTAAAGATGTCTTTGCAAATCACTGGCATTAAAAACATTTCTGAACAGATGAATGCCCTTTTTTTTAAAAAAAAAAAGTCTCATGGTATCTTTTACTAGCTTTTAGTCATGTTTTTGAGTCTGGACAACATAAATACCCACTGTAAAATAAACTAAATGCAACTCTTCAAGTAAGTGTACCGATCAGCCTTCTACACCCACAGAATGAAAAAAACCAAACAAAAACCAAAACCAAAACCCCAAACCCAAACCCTCCCACAAACCCAACCCTTCCTCTGCTGCTCACTACCGCGGCAGCGACGGCAGCTGAAGCGACAGCCACCCCCCTGGCCACCCCGTGCCTTGCTGCGGCCCTTCCGCCACCACCCCTCTCAGAAGGAGCTTTCAAGCCTGTCAGCCGTCCATCAGTCGTCGCCTCAGCAGAGCTAACCAAGCACTACGCCTCAAATTTGGTTCTCCAAAACGCCTAGTAAGCACTCAAACATCTCAAGTGCAATCTAATTTATGTGGAAAGAGGGCATCTAAGGATAAAACAGTCCTGAAACACTACAACAGCCTATACACATCACTTCCCTAAACCCCAATGCTTTTTTTATTCTGGGCAGGACTAAGCCTTCCGCAAAACTTCCGACCCTGGCAAACGACCCTCCTCCCTCTTTGTATTTTTTTTTTATTTCCCCAGCTGACCAACATACAGTATGTACGCTACACGTGCAAGTTTGTCACTGCCCACAGATAATGCACCATTATTTTCTTTTTGTCCACTGCTCTCCAGCTTAGACTAGGTACTGTTCCCAGCGTGACATACCTCTAACACCAAAATGCCAGCAACGGTCAGAGACAACCCAGAATATACAGGACGAGACCCTCCATCACAGTCATAATGCACGATTGTTGTAGTAACGTAGGTATTTTTCTTTGCATGGGTAGATTTGTCAGAACTCACCTTGTGGCTGTAGCGTTTGCGGTGAAGGACCAGAGGGATGGAAGTAAACAAAGGAGTTTATAAAGCACAAGTCGAGAACAGTAAGAACAGTACTGTCTGCGACATTTTTGTTATTTAAAGGATTATACATGTCACAAAAGTCCAAGCAGCTGGTGACACAACAGCTGACTCTCTGCAAGAACTAAATTGCACATATGCTGTACTCGGCAACCGCCCACAAAAATCACACGCTTCCACAGCTGGGCTACTTCCTACTCTCTGTCGTGCTTTCTCTTCAACAAGTGGATGGGACCAGCCCCACCATTATTTTTCCCCTTCTATTCCAGGTTTGCAGGGAGAACCTGGGAGAGGTGCAGGGCCACAAACAGGAAAACAGACATAATACAATTTTTAAAAGTTAGGATGTAATCCTGTCCCATAAGATCACTCTCCTTTCAATACATAGCTTTAGATAAAAAAAGAAAGGATCTAAATTTAATGTATCCTCCAGAAAGCAAATTGCTTGGTGTCCCTGTATTTCACACATTCTATATAACAGCCTTCTTTTTGTCCAGGAAAAAAAATAGACCTGAAATTGTTTCCAGTTCAGTGCCAGGTGTCACCATTTAAAATTATTGGTTCCTTTGCACTGTAGGAAAGTTTCCAGTATGCCCTTCCTTCTGCATGGCACCAGTGTCAGTGTGGCAGCCAAACATGCCAGTTGCATGCTTCTGTCTACCTGCTATTACCGCTGGTTATATGGAAGAGGCAGAAAGAGCACAGAGCTAAAATTAAACCCTTTACCTGACTGACTGAAATATTAGGGTAAAGTGTATTAAGTCTGGAGAAAGGGCTAGGAGCTTTAAGCAACACCCCACACAGAGTACAGAAACTTTGTCCCAGAGAGAGGGTACCGAGTAACTCTCCTCATTAACGCCTCAGTTATCTGTACCTGCCATACCTTTGCCTTTCTCTTGCAAATAATTTCTCCTCTTTATTTTAAGAGGCAAAGTCTCAAAGTGGGAAATACTGGTCTGAAGCAGACCGCAAGTCACCGGGACCTGGACCTCCCAAGGATAACAAGGCATATATATGACAATGGTCTTTGCTAAGTGATATTGACTGAGTCCAAAGACGACTGGGGGAAGAAGTCCAGAATGGTAGGAGTTGGATGCAGGAACTGTGGGTGCTCTCTCCTGTCCAGGTTGCTCATGCACAGTTGGAACTAGAAATATACCCTCACGCTTATAGTCAGAAAACGAACCTCTGTGGAAAGGAGTTGATTTTTTCCTGCTTCATGAAAACAAACTGATGCCAAAATCCATTTTTTAGATCTACAAGGAGGTTTCGAGGAAGAGTAGAACATTCTGCTTTTCCCAGTATGCCCAAGGTGGAGAACTGTTTTTTTGGTGTACACAAATCACTCTTTTTTTCCTGCTTGTCACTTTATTTTATGCTTACTATACTAAGTGACTTAAGCATAGGATCAGCAATATATATATACACACATGCATATGTATGCATGCATTCTATCTTTTCCTCTTGACCAGTCAATATTCAGGTATCTCTGTACCCTCTTGCAGACTTTCTTATTTGAGTCCAACAACATTTGGTCTCAAGTAAGACCAGACAACAGCTCTCTCTTATTTGTTCAACATCATCTTGGCCACAGTATCTTTTATTATTTTGGGCGTATCAGGATATTCTTGGTTAGAAGCCTGACCACAGTCTCCTTGTCACTACTCTTTGTTGTGTTTACCCCCTACTGTTTGTGCAATAAAAAGCGATGAAAAAACACGTTACAGTAAATCCATGGTTACCTAGTTTCGATCAACAGCTATATAAAGACACAAACACTTACTCTTTCGTACCAAAAGCGTTGTGCCAGAGGCAGAAGTGATTGTTTCTGATCGACCTTTTGGGGAGGCTGAAGAGGTTATCGTTCCAACACAGCAGTACAAGAGCAAGCACTCCTCTAAACACGGTCTTTAATCCTCTAGGAGAGAAAGGTTTCATCTATCTATGACACTGCTCTCACCTAGGGGAAAAAACTGCATATCTTACTCAATGTTCTAAAAACCAGTAAGGTAAGGAAGGTTAGAATTTACACGGGAAAGTTTCGGAAAACTGGTAGCATGAAATTGTAGCAAAGGACATTGTTTTAACATAGTATCACTAAGAAAGATAAGGCAGAACACAGATTTAAAAAAAAATATTTTTAAAAGTATTTTCTTATTTTACAAGTACAAAAAGCAATGTTTAAAAAATCAAAATCCTGGAAGATACTCTGGAAAAACTGGCTTCTAAAGCACAAGACTCCCCTGTAACAACTCCCAAACAATGTCACCACTCCTGAAAATCCTGCCTTCAGTGAGCAAAAGCATGATCCAGCTCAGTAACCCTTTTTAATAACACTTTAAACCCCATAATCCAGCAGTCGATCTGACCAGTCTCTAAAGAATGTGTCGAGGCACTCTGTGGCTACAGAGCAAAAGGGTTGGCATGAATCGTAATATCTTTAATGCGAACATCATTAAGAGGTCGGTAGGTTTTCTCATTCACAGGCAGCTTCTCCAGCTCATCCAGGGTCTCCAAGCCATCAATAACTCTGGAAGACAAGCAGAAGTGCTAGGAATCTCCTTCTAATAACGATTTAAATTTCACGACTGAGGTTATCTCAAAGCACTTTACAGTTAAGTATCATAGCGCAAGGACTTTGCAAGCAAATGATACAAATAAGACAGCCAAAACACTATACATGGCATATAACATATTTGGAAAGGAAACATTAAGCATCCATGACCCTTTCTGATAAAGAGTACAAATAATTCCCACTGACCTGACAGCATCATATTTTATACCAACCATAGCTGTATAAAGACCCTGGCTGCACTTGCCGGCAGGCAGGACTGCCTGATCACAGTACAGGTCTAAGTAGCAGCGAGATACTGGGCCATACCGAACTTCACTGTGAATCACTGAAATCCTATGGCTGGAAAATCAACTTCCAAATGGGAGATTATAATTTCTCACCTTCTGACTCAAAGACAAGATTGGACAGAATCATTAATAATTGTGTAAATCTAACGGCACAAATATGTTTAGGCTTTCAGATCTCCTGTTCAGGCTGAAGAAATGGCAAGAGAGATTCTTCTAATAAACCTCTTACTTTTTTGTTTAAATAATTAGCTCTGGTAAATTTGGCAGTTTATTCCCCAGTAATGGACCTGGCAGAAAACATGTGCTGTTCACAGTTCAATTCAGTCACATTCATCCACTCTTTGAATCTAGGATGCTGAATTGCGGGCCAGCAGGGACTGCATATGCTGTTCTGCTGATTCTGCATCTGGGGCAGGAGTATCTTAAACTGCCACAGAAAAATCTGGCAAAGTTCATCTGTCAAAGCCTCTACTCTCTTCTAAAAAAGATGTCAAAAAACCCCCTTCAATCACACTTCTAAACAAAGTCAGAAATGAAAGGAACACCTATACTTAGATGCCTATAAACAATACAAAGAAAAATAGAAAATACTATAAAAATACTAGAAAATACTAGAAAATAGTATTTTCACATTTCAATAGTTTCCTTTGAATATTTAACTCCATTTAATAAAGGCAACTCTGTCTCAGCAGATTCACCTGTACACTAGAGACTTTTTAACAACAAGCAAAAGAAAACACATTACCAGGATTTTGAGATAGAAAAACCAGCATCTGAAAGACTCAGAAATTAAACGTTTGCTTTAAGGATGATATATTATCAGTAGTGTCTATCAACATAAGAATGTTTTAAAATAGTGATGCAGCTTAAACAATCTCATCTGATTTTATAAACTGTCAGTTCTGTGAGTTTTGTCTGACCAACAGGAAGTTCCACCTGAACAGAAGCATGACCATGTCAGTACCACACCCACCCCCAGCTCCAGTCCCAAATCAGATTCTTGCTTCTGAGTAAACCCTACAACTGTGTATCCAGTCGTCCTGGAGTTTGCTTAAAATCAGGCTGCATCTGTTTGGGCATGGATGAAAAGGCAAGCTGGAATAACTAGTGTGTGTGTGGGGAGCTCCATTTTTGAGGTAATTTTTAATATGCTTATTTCCACTGAATTCCCTAGTACTAAGAAAAATGGAGCAGCAGCATTTTGGAGCAAGTAATTCTGGTGACAGTGCAAGAGCATACGTTTACATATACACATCCAATATTTTAAAGAGTTTTAGAACCAGAAGCTTCTAATTTTACATTGCATGTGCCCTGAAATATTCAGATCTTTCACCCGCTACGATAAGGAGGCATGCAGTTGGATCACTCACTTCCCAAAGACAGTGTACTTCATGTCTAGGTGCGGTTGCTTGCCGTAAGTGATGAAGAACTGCGACCCGTTGGTATTCGGACCATTGTTTGCCATTGAAACTACCCCGCGGACACTGTGCTGAAAGAGGGGAAAGACCTCAACATGAATACGCGTCTGTGAAAGCAGGACTTTAACCTGTACAAAGTGCTCTGGGACTTAGTACTCTGCCTCAATACCATTATTAAGAACAAATTTTGTTGCCAATATATTCCATCACAGTCTATAATTAGCTCTCAAAATTGCTCTTACAATGAAAAATTACTTCTTTGCCTTCAGTGCATGAAAAAATACTTTGTTACAAATTCTCTCTACTTCTGTTCTCAGTGATGAAAACCATCAAACCTAACTTGCCAAGTACAGAAATGCCTGCTCCTATTTTAATAATAAGCTTTCTATCCCTTTATTGCGGGATTATACTTTGCTTCACAATTACAAAAGAGGTATTTAATACAGTACAACACAATGCTGATCGTTCTCCAATTTGTAAAGAAAATTCATAAGAAAACGTAACTGCATATTGAGAGCACAGAAATACCTTTAGGTATTCACTGAATTCATCTTCGAACTTCTTGCCCCAGATGCTGTTACCTCCTTTCCCAGTGCCTGACAAAGAAGCACCACAATAGATTACTAGATTTTCAGACTGAAAAATCCAGAAATGATGTACTGTTATAACATTTTACCACAAAGACCCTAGATAGACTGTAATTTGTTCGAGGCAGGGATCAGGTTCTCACGTCTTGATACTGAGCAGAGACACAACTCTCATATAAGGAACACCTACTAAGTAGCAGAACAAAACACCGACATAGCCTCAAATTAAGTTCAGTATGAGTACAAACAGACACACAGTTGAATCAGATTTTCTCCCAAACAGCTGACACTGTCTGGGACATTTTCCCCAAACGCTTTAGAGACAGTGCAGCCTTTCAGGCAGAAACCAGAGAAACCACCGTAGCAACTGCTACCTGTTCAGCAGCTGGTAAATCAACAGAACCATCATATTTAGTGGAAACAGCTGGAAAAACTAAAGTTTGTAGAATGCTTTACTACTGCATGATTATTTAGAACTAGGGTAACAGCTGCTCTTCTGTAAGCTCACCACAGAAAACTAATCTCCTCATAAAAACCTCTATCAACAATACAATAATTCTTATATTTTATTTTTACTTTATTTATGTTTTTGTTTTAATATTCATACTTATAATTTATTTATATTTTATTTTTATGTACATTTTTCTATAGAGAGACCCTGACAGAAGAATTTACCTAATGGATCCCCTGTCTGAACCATGAAGCCCTTTATATTCCGGTGAAATACGCAGCCATTGTAGTAGTTACTAGCACAAAGAGCCAGGAAATTCTAAGGAAATGAAACAAACCACATTAACAAACAATTCAGAAATAGTATCCTCTTACTAAAATGACAGCATTGGCAGGACCAAGACCAACCCTTTTGCCTCTGCTTTGCATTGTGACCATGTGAACTCCACAGAGTATTGCCACAGAATAGTCATAAACAAATTATAGTTAATATGCTCCTTTGACCCTGTCACAGATAAAAAGAATTTTAAATAAAGCTTACAGCACAAGCTTGCCTGACTTGAGGAACAAACAAGAAGCCCGAGAGATGCTCAGAAGTATCACTTCCATTCAACATTTTTATTTTGTATATGTAATTTTGTAATCAATATCTTCATGCCTCAGCTTCGTTAGTTAAAAAGTAAATACTTTAAATTTAAGCTTAAGTTTATTGTAGAGAGGAAAACCGGGGGCCTCTGACAAACTGGGGGTGATTCTCACGCTTTTAAATTAAAATAAAATCTGTGCGAGTGTGAGCAAACCCAGGGAAATTTGGGAATCCCAGGCCATGTGCCATATTTCCCCTGAGGGGCAAAGGACACTTTGGGAGATGCTAGAACTTGGGGAAAAGCGGCCCTGAGCTAAACCTTATCTGATGAGAAACAGGCAGCAAAGCTCTAGGCAGCATGACACAGTGCACAGGTATAGAGTACACAAGTTCCACGAGTGGAATAGGCACTGTGCCAGCTTAAAATGTTAGTATTCCATTAGGTGAAAAGATAAATTGCAAAAGCCACTTCACCTCCTCTACAGTCTTCACTATTTCTACTGCTTTGTTTCAACACCAGGCAATCCCGCTCCTGTTATTTGACTTACTTCACAAGTCTTTGGTGTACGCTCACAGAATAGTTCAATTTTAATATCTCCTACATCAGTATGCAGCGTGACAGCCTGAGGAAGAGGCAGAAAATAATAATTAAATCAGCAATGAAATACTAACAGACTCAGTTTTATTTCCCAGTCCCACCAAGAACATAAGCAAGTTCCTACTGCATATAACCATTGTTTCAATATTTGGCCATAGGCAAGGCTACTGTCACAAAACTTCCACACTTCCAGTGAAATCACCAGAAAGCACTTGGTTTCATTTAGTTTCAGGACAAATCAAGTTCGACAAGGTAACGCAGAAGCTCTGTTTCATGCTGTTACACTCCGGAGACATTATTCATTTGCAAACTGGACCTACTCAGTCACTTAATTGCAAAGTGGAAGAATCAAGGTTATATCTATTTCAGATGATAGTGTGGTGCACACACCTCCTGGTTTACAACCAGAGGAACAACTGAAGTGTGTTACTTGCCTGCAGCCTTTTGAGTGATAAGGCTAGCTCTGAATGGCACCATATATTATCTGCCTTCACAAACAAGCTAATTTACAAAATTACACACTTTTCTAAAGAGTTTATAAATAACCTTCATAAAATTTAAAATGGCAGTTACCCAGCCACCTAAGCAAATATATCTCTATAGGCCAAATACATCACAGTGCTCCCATGGAAAGTGCTAAGCTATGCAAAAACAATTACTGTGGGGCTATACTGCAGATAAGCATACAGGAAAACTAATAAAAATCAGCATCATGTTGACACTGGCATATTGTTCCAGAAGTATACAAGTAAAGAAGAGAAGATAGTTGCCTGCAATGTCCGTGAAGATGCTATAAAAGGTGTACGTACAGTTTAAGACACACACTCTCATCTCTATTTCCTGATTTACTAAACTTTTAAAAGGCTGCAAGTGTAGAAGGTTACATATACTCAAGCAGGGCTATGTGCTTGCAACTTGAATAATGCTTCTGTGGTAAAAGAAACAAAACTAGATTACCAAATATTAGCCTAAGTACTATTAAAATTTAGTATCTTAGAACTGAAAGTCTAATTATAGACTGATGTAAACTGACCTATTTTCCTTTTCACAGTATCTTGTTAGAAGTCTGAAATGAAAACCTAAGCTTTTCATTACAAATTCTTCACAGCATCAGAGTAAAATGTGTAATCCTTTGAGATGAAGAGCAGCTACTCGCTTTCCAAGAGATGACCATTTCAGAAAGAATGAAAATACATAAAAAGTGCTATTGTTCTCACCATGTCTGCTTATCAAAAAGCTGAGGCAGATCTGTATACAGCAATTTCCTGCAAAGAAAACGTATGAAATTTGTTGGGTTTTTTCCACCAATCCCCAATTCTTTTTGATTCCAAAATATTTGCGTGGTTATATGCTTTTACACCACGCAGTTTTACAGCGCCATTCAAGTGACTCTGTGGATAAATGTTTTACTCGCATTATGCAACTACGCGGCATATAATAATGCTTCTGTGGTAAAAGAAACCAAACTAGATTACCAAATATTAGCCAAAGTAGTATTAAAATTTAGGACCTTAGAACTGAAAGTCTAATTATATTTTAGACTGATGTAAACTGATCTATTTTCCTTTTCACAATATCTTGTTAGAAATCTGAAACGAAAACCTAAGCTTTTCATTACAAATTCTTCACAGCATCAGAGTAAAATGAACTAGAATCTATTTCTTTTTACTCTGATTCTTATCTGAAAGGAGTAGAACAAAACAGCTTAGAGAAAGGGGGCGGGGGCAAAAAAACACCCTTTCCTAAGATGAAAGTTCATTCTAAGCAATCACAGCTTTTCCAAAGATCATGGGTTTACAAATGGCAGAAATTAACAGATAAAAGCCACAGGCCAGTACCTAAACAGAAGTGTGATTTGGAGCCACCTGCTGCGAGCTGTCAGTGCCTGCAACAGACAGGTAGCTGCATCCGAGCAGAGGATCATTATCTTAGTAACATTTCCAAATAAAGCATTTGGAATGATGATAATAAAAGCGCAGTTGCGTAGAAATCAAGTTTTACACGCTAATTTCTTCTCTATGTCCTGCCCTCCCTGCTTAGCCCCCGGCCTTGCCAAGGCCTCTCACAGAAGGCGGGGAAGCCGCCAGCAGCCGGCTCCGGCCCGGCCCCCCCCCACCGCGGGCTGCGGCCTGCCTCGGGCGGCGGGGCACCGCCCCGCCCCCGCCAGCCACCCCAGGGGCCGCCGGCGCTCGCTGCCACCCGCCTGCCCGCGGCTCCCATCCGACCAACGACACCGAAAACCCACGCACGGGACGCGTGGGCTCCGCTCGCCCGCCGCCCCGCTGCTGCAGGGCGCGGCCCGGCTCCTCCGCCGGCCAGCGACTCCGTCAGGCGGCACCGCCCGGCCCGGGGCGCCCGCCGTCCCCGCAGCCCCGCGCTCCCGCCAGCTCGGCCTCCCCGGCGCCTCCACCCTCGCCCGCCCGCCCGGCCACACGGAGGCCCCGCACGAACCTGCCGAGGCTGGACCCAGACCCAGCGGCTCCCCTCACGCGGCCAGGAAGGGACGGGGCCGCCCTCGCCGCAGCCCGCCCGCGGCGCGGAACGGAGCGGCCGCCCCCAGCCCCGCTGGCGCGGCGGAAGCGGCGGGGCCGGGCGCAGGCTCCGCCCCGCGGCCCCGGACCTGCGCCGGCGTGAGGTGAGCGCGCGGCCCCGCGGCAGCGGTGAGGCCGCTTCTGCGGCCTAGGCGGAGGCCGCTGGCGGTGCCCCGAGGCCGCCGGCCCCGGTGCCGCTTGCTCTCCCTCCCTCCCTCCCCCCGAGAGGCAAACGCTTCTCCGGGTGGATTCCGCGGGTCGGCTTTAGTGCGCGAGGATGGATGACGGTTGAGTTCCCCACGTGTCTTGCACGACTCTGCGGGCTCGGTTCTGGTGTGTTACGGTGAGAGCCCCGCGGCGGGGAGGCTGCGCCCGCCGCCGCGCCCCCTTGCAGGGCGGCTGCCGGGGGGGGTCGGGCCGCGCTCCCCCCGTCAGCGGGGCGGCCTTCGCAGCCGGGACGCGCCTAACTCGGCTGTTCCAGCTAGTGCATTCCCGAGGCTTATTCCTGCCTGTTTTTTACCCCCTCTACAGACAGCTGCATGCTGCTGCCTGGCTGGCAGCTGGTTCGCCGGCCTCCCCGCTGCATCCGCGCTTTGGGCCGCCTGCCCTCACGCTCCCTCATGGATCTCCGGGAGCTCGTTTCTGCCCTGAATGACTTTGCATCCCTCGCTCTGGCTGAGAGCTGGGACAACGTGGGGCTGCTGGTGGAACCAAGTCCGCCCCACACTGTGAACACCCTTTTCCTCACTAATGATCTCACTGAGGAGGTGATGGAAGAGGCAGTGCAGAAGAAGGCAGACCTTATTCTTTCTTACCACCCGCCTATATTCACACCACTCAAGCGAGTAACGTGGAAGACCTGGAAGGAACGGCTGGTGGTCCGAGCCCTGGAGCACAGAATCGGGATTTACTCTCCGCATACGGCGTACGATGCCATACCTCATGGAGTCAATAACTGGCTAACAAAGGGACTCGGTGAGATTCTGTTAAAAACAAACAAAAAAAAGTTTAAATTGTATATGTTATGTGGGGACCTTTCCTTATTTTCCTTTCTTCCAGGTTTTACAGGTATGATTTGAGTACTTCCCCCCCCCCCCCCCCCCCCGATATTCTTCTAGTATTTCTAAGTACCCTAAACAAGTTTTATGGAATCTACCTTGGTGAGGACTACCAGATGCAAACACTGGAGGACATTTTCAGATGCATGACTGAACTATTGGATGTAGTCGGAACTGGTGCAGCATATTTATTGTCCATCTTGGTTGCAAAGTTCAGACTACTGACTTTAAAGCACCACCTTTAATTTGTAAAGTGCAAGATCTCATTGTTTGCAAAGGACTTAAGGTGAAATTCTTTTAGATTTTTATCCTGTGTTGTGGCTCGTAAATGAAAACAGCTATGTCTTTTCCAGCTTGCTGTACAAACCAGAAAGTATTATGGTTTTGTACAACTCTTAGGATAAAACAGATGGCATTAAGAATGACAAATAACGTCTATCCATCAGCTTCTTTGCGCTTAAAATAGACTGTGCCTAATGGAGACAGCAGGGTAAGAAGTCTCAGTTCTGGTCAGGGAAAATGGATTCGAGTGCAAAATTTGCATCTTTTTGTTGCATCTCTTTAGGAGATGTGCTAAATCAGTATGAGGATGCTTATCCAGCTTTATAAAACAGCAATCTTGTACTGTTTTCTCAGGTGCCTGTACTTCCGTCCCACTGCACCCATCAACTGCGCCAAGCTGTCCAGCTGAGGGCACTCACAGAGTAGAATTCTGTGCAGATGACACTGAGCATCTGGACACGGTGCTGTCCAAAATCAAAGACATCCAAGAGATCTCCTGTCTCACTACTCTCCCTGCCAGGTATCTGCTTTGCTCTCTAATGTTGTATTTTTTCTGTTGTTTGAAACAACAAGTTGCTGGAATTGTATTTTACTGTTGTAATGACTTTGTTCCTTTGTGCATTGCTGCTGTTTTTTTCAGCAACAGATCTAGAGACTTAAGGAATAATCATCCCTTTCTGATCAATCTATGTTACACTAAATGGTAACAGCAACTCAGCATCACGTAGATTAGAGGTGGTAAAGAAGAGTATTAACAGGAAATTTGATGAGGACAATTGAGTTAAATGCTCATACCTGTTTCTTCCAAGAGAGTAGAGTAGACTAGGCTAGGCTATTACAATGCCTTCTTTTTTCCTTTCTCTGTGGTAGAATAGCCACTGGAATAGAATAGCTTTGTTTTATATTAATATGATGCTGAAATTTTATCTAGTTTCTTTGCAAGCACCAGGTATATCTGTCCTCAGGGTTGAAGGTGAGGAGCAAACACGAGTCACTTTGAACTGCTCTCAGAAAGCACTGTTGGAGGTGGTGGCATTATTGTCCCAGAACAGCCTTCTTTATCACAAGACCGAGATTCTCTTATTACAAAAGGTAACAAAATCACATATTAGTTCCAGTGAATGTATTACTTGTGTGAGCTGAGTGCCTTAAACACTGAAATCCCGTAGTGTAGTAGCATCACAGGTTTCCTATGCTACCCCATCGGTGCTCTGAAATACTGGTCTGTGGGGATATGAAGCCATGCACATTTTCCAAAACAATGAAAATAGCTGTGTGGCCTGTATTAATTCTTAAATTAGTTCCCATAGCTAGTGTAGTCAGTCTGTTACATTTGAGAATATCCCATACGTATTTTTTCGTAAAGTTCAGAGGCATTCCTGAGTGCCCGATATACTCATCTTTGTACAGTATGGAAAGCAATGCGAACTTCTGGAGTCAGCTTTCTCACAGTAATTTTAATTTCTTTTCAGCCTCTTCTTCCCCATACTGGAATGGGACGTCTGTGCACGTTGAGCGAGCCAGTCTCCTTGTCAGACGTAATTGAGCGTATCAAAAGCCACCTAAAATTACCCCACATCCGCTTAGCCGTGGGAATGGGCAAGACACTAGGTAAGCAGGCCTGCAAGTAAGGCTGTCCATTAGAATTAGTATTCCAGGAAGACAAGGAGCGAGAGTGTGCGCGTGTGAGTGTGTGAAATACTGCTGCCTTGGATAGGTTTACTTCCAAGTAGTATGAAGCACTGTTAAAGACAAGAAACAGCATTTTAGAATTTACATGATACAATCACGCAAAAAGAATCTCATCTGTATTTTTAATTAGAAGTTCTATATTATGCCGATTGTCACTGTGAAGAAGGGACAGTACAAGCTGAATACGAGACATCCTTTTTCATCATTTTTACGATGACTAAGATTTTTTTTCCTCCCAGGAACACACATGTGTACCATTTCATTGTACACTCCCTTTTGTGACTGAATGTTAAATTTCAAAGCACCTTAAAATAGTAAGGCACTTTATGGTATCCTTATGATCATGTAACCATCCATGTTTTGATGAAAGAGAAATAGTGGCAAAGAAGGCGAGCTATCCTAGCTCAAACAGTGGGTCACTAGTAAAGCAAGCATCCTCTTATCCCAGTTACCTATCCTAATCTCCAACGAGCACAGCTATTAGAATTTGTGAGAGCAAATTTGTTGAGAACTCTTTGTAACCTATGAGACAGAAATCTTATTAGAAGTCTCTTATACTATCAATTGCATTAAAAAAACACCCAGACTATTTTGACGCCTCTCGTTATGGCATGGGATTCTAGTGGTGTGACTCCACTTAACAGTAATTACATGGCAACATACCGTAAAACCTTAACAGAATTTGAAAACTCTCTCTCTTTGTTGTGTGTACCCTCTCCCTAGTGAATGTAACATATACGGAGAATTAAATTTCCTGTCACTAGCACATAGGTAGTAGCTTGGAATCGGCAATCATAGCAAACGGGCAGATTTTTAATGCCACGGAACAGCTCTCAGCTTGCATTGAGATTGGCCTTCTGAGAGCTAAAAGCTAGGAACCAGTATATCTCAGAGGCAAAATGCTGCCTTCATGGCATCACTAGTTGGAAAACTAATGATGGTGGAACATGAGAGTCCTGGAAAGAGTAGCAGCCTATTAAAGGGTTCAGAAACCTAACTAAACAACACCTCACTAGGAGAGACCCAGCCAGCAGCTAGCTTCCATGCTGTAGTTTTCTGCAAACTTTCCTACCCCTTGAAGAAAAAAATATACACATGTATTTGGTAGACAGAGGATTTTGCTGTATTATCAATCAGAGACGTTATAGGCCCCTGACCGTTTCAGACAGACAGATATGTCTCTTCCTCCAACAAATTTACATTGACCCTAAAATCAAGGTAGTAGCTATTGTGAAACAATTTATAGCAATACTGACGTGAGGGGTGAACAGAGGGAAAAGAGTTTGACTGTGACACCTTGTATCCTGCAGAATCACCAGTGAAGAAAGCTGCTCTGTGTGCTGGTTCAGGGAGCAGTGTCCTGAAGGGAATGGAAGCTGACCTCTATCTCACAGGTAAAAGATTATGTTGCTGTTTCGTTATCTTTATAAAAGTAGTCACTAGGGAACAAAAAAGGGAAAAAAGAAAGGAGTTGACTGGCTGTTGAAAGATTTGGCCAGAAAGAATTACCTGTTATAATTGGGAAACAATCAGTTATTGGAATGATAGAAGAATAACATTAAAGTAGAGATATCGTGGGTCAGATGGCTGCGTGGCACAGCGAAGGTTATTTGAATTAAAACATTGCTATACATGCATTATTTCAACACAAAATCAGTGTTGATGGCAGTCTATTGCAACCTTCAGTGTGTTTGTTCTTTGGTAAGATACAAGGTATTTCCTCAGTTCCCTACAGAATTCCCTAATGGAAAATAATGTAGTCTACAGAATCTTCCAGAGGAACCCCGTAGTGTATCTGACCAAAGGGACAGTTAGACCATTATCCTCTTTTCCGACAGTGGGACAGCTACTCCCTACAGCCTGCTCAACAATGTGAAGGCTGCCTTGCCCTCTGTAGTACTTTATTCAAGGAAGTTCTTCAGCCAGGTGTGTCCCGTCTGCCCCTTACATACAGCCCTGCAGAGCTGACCCTCAGACAACAACTTCGCAAGGCTTCCCAGCTGCTGTCCTCCGTCACAGCAACCCACACGACATCCAGACGGTCCCCTTCCAAACCACTCTGCACACTCTTTATTTCCTGCCCAAAGTGGCAGAATCTGCCACTATTCAAAGAGGGCGAGGAATTTCTGTGGTTTTGTCTCAGTTGTATACGAGGGCTATCAGCTGAAAGTCCTTCAAGGGACACTAGAATAGGAGTGTTCCATGTTCTTAAACTGAGCTGTTGCATTCCCCCTTATGGGCTATATCCCCGTTACGTCTTCTCAGCTTCTAGCTAAGATTCTGCATACATTGCAAAGAACCGGTTACCTAAACTGTACTGTTGGTGATCTACATGGCATTTCTTTCTCAAAATGGCAGGAGAGATGTCCCACCATGACGTTCTGGATGCAGTTGCCAACGGGATAAGTGTTATTCTGTGCGAGCACAGTAACACTGAGCGAGGCTTCTTGTCAGAGCTGCGTGACACGCTAAGTATCCACCTACAGAACAAAATCAACATAATTGTGTCTGAGAAAGATAGAGATCCCCTCCAGGTGGCATAGGGGAAAAAAAAAAAAAAATCGGAGTGAGAGAATTCAGTCAAGAGTTTCATGGTATCTTGCACAGACCTATCCAGCTGCAAGCTTAATGAAGATGCTCTGAATTTGTTCAGTACAGAATGATTGTATTATCCATTCCCTCAAAGTTTGGGATATATTTTGTCATGTCAGATAAATAAATGCTTGTTTTGGGCTAGAGAAGGCTGATTTACTCAACTACTGGGCTGCACTTCAATAAATTTACTGTTACTGCATACTTTTATTAGATATATTTGATAACCATGATAGTCAGGGATTGGTTTGGGCAAAATATAAAAACCTGACTTATCTCCAGTTGTAAGCTTACAGAGCAGTTCTGCCCTACTGCAGTCATGTCGAATCATGTCGGTACAAGTCACTGATACTTTAGCTAATAAATCTCCTGATAATAGTTAATGAAAGAGTGTGGATCACCTGTTTTCATTAACAGTTTTATTAAGACACCACTCATATGCAAATTTAGAACGCATTTCAGGTATTTGGTACTAGTATTCAATTGCACAGTGTACCATTAATGCAGCTTTAAGGCTTTTCAATAGAGGGACTCTCAATTATAAAACCTTTGGCAGGTTAAAACTCAATTCCTTAACAAAGCTGTAAATGACTTTAATGTGCCTTTGTTACTTTCTTTTAAAAACAGTTTCTATAACTATGACTCTTAATTACAGGATTACTAAAACCAAGCAAGTAGCATTTTCACCACTGATAATGCTTGGTTTTTATTTTTTAAGTTAACTTTCTTGTTGGTTTTTGTGTTTGGTTTTTTTTTTTTTTTTTTTTTTTAAGAAAATACCATGTCTGGATTATGTGCACGCCAGAAGAATATTTCAACAAAAAAAAATTTCCATTGCAAATTTTTAAAGATCTTGGCACCATCTTTTTAAGTTTAAGTTAATAAAACTAGCTCATCAAGCAATGTCTTTACCTTGTATTTGCATGTCTTGTTCCACTTACATTTAAGTGCAAAGAGATGACTCCAGCATTATCTGAAGCTACCAAGGCTATATAAAGGCCATCGTTCTTATCAATACCATGAAGACCTCTCAGTAAGCTGAGGAACAGGAAGTGGGAAGAAATTTCTTCTTTCCCAAGTAAAGGACAGGACTGTGGAAGTGATCCCTCCAAATCCAACAGTTCTGTATTGCTATAGAAGACATTAAAATGCTACTACCTTAGTACATACACAGAATTCAAGAGACAGAAAATTAATGCATAGATGGGGTAGTTGTCCAGAAACAGCACGAAATCAGGATAAAATACTTTTAACACGAAACCCACAGGAATTAATTCACAGTAATTTTCTTTAGCTTGCGTGTTTGCATCAGAGAGTCAGCAGCAGCCAAAAACTCATTCAGACTTAACCTTCTCTTAGCAGATGTGTGGAATCGCCTGCAACCCTCCTCTTGGCCAGTATGGTCGTCTACCAAAACTGTTAGCGGATAACTCTGAACTCAGGGTGATTATAACGCTTCGCTGAAGTAAATTTCACATCTAAAAAAAAAGATATAATTGCACTGAAAATGCACCACGGTATCACTATCTGTAAACACATTAGGTGGTGTCTTCCATATGTACTCAGAATATAAATTAAATCTGGAGTTTCATAGGAACTGTGTAGAGAGTAAAAGGACTGCAAAATAGAATGTGGTTGCTGCTTAGCTACAAAACTTTTAAAGTTTTTCCGAGAGCCCATCTCTTCAAGTGGCAGAGTGCCTGTTCTTGAACTCGACACCTCACTTAACAGAACTTGGGTAAGACACAGTGCTTTGATTCCAGTTTTAGTGATTCTGAGGGTAGCCTAAGTAGTGATAGGCAGGATCTGATGCATTTTGAGAAGCTTTGGAATTGCAGCCTGTAAAATGCAGATGCAAGTGCCACCCAAAGAGAATATCAGTTGGAAAATGTTCCGGGGGAGGAAGCTGGAGAGTACTGCTGGCATGTACCAGTTTTCCCCCATCAGATGCTCCAGCAAAGCTAATTAGGTCCTATATTTGCAGAATCAAATTGTCAGTGGGATAAGTAGATACCCTGTGTTTTCCATTCAAACAAAAGTCAGGCTGTAAACCTCTGCCTGTTGCTTCTGTCAGTAAGGGGTAGACCAGGTAACAATATTATTCCATGTGATGTTTTTTTCTCTTCAAAACCTATATACTGGTATTAAAAGGCAGGCAAACTATTTTTGATTTTGATACCTTATAAGAAAGAATATAAAATATTTTTACTAATTAGTTTGAAATCTGCTGTACACTGCATGAGGATTTGCACAGATATTTCACATATTAATGAAAATGGGGCTTTCACACAACTGCCAGAAGGATCTCTATCTTCCTATAATATAAAAAGATTGTGGAAGACAAGACAAGCTAATGAAAATTAATAAAGTACTTTATTTGATTGATGTGAACTATTACAACATTGAGCTGTAACACAGCTACCAAATATTAGACATAGAGAGTCCCTGAAGTCTGGCTGGCAGACTACAGTTGATGGAACTATAGGGCTTACTCCCACATACCTGAGAAAAAAAAAGTGAAGAAAAGCTGTCGAACTTCAGCAATCTCCCAACCTCTAAGGGCTTAAAAAAAGGGAGAGCTTATAAGTGGCATTTAAGGCTTCCTCCAGGATCAGTGGACACTCCTGATGTAAAAAATACATATATACAATCAAGCTTTTAAAAAATAAAAAAAAAAACTTCACAGTCTCTTCATATTCCTGGATTGCAACTTGGAAAGTAGATGAAAGAAGCTGGACCCTCTCACCCTCACCAACAGGCAACGACTTGAGTCCATCAGAATTTTGCTTAGCTAAATCTTCTTATAAAAGGATTTGGATTTGGGGCAAGTCCTTCAGTTCTATTGCCAGAATTTAATAAGTTACCCACAGTGTCCCAAACCCACTAGTATTCTCCTTCCCTCATGCAGTCAAGGCAGGTCTCTTAGCATTATAAATCTTGGCTTCTTCATACACTGGAAGCTAGGCTTGTCTAGCAGGTAAAGGAGTACTGGAAAGCACTCAGTTGAGAAAAGTTGCACCACTAGTACAAACTAAAGCTCTGACCATCTAGTGATTTGCACTTCCCAAGTAAACTGCTCCAATCAAACCCTCCTGGCTGGTGAGGTAGAGAGCAGAAGGCACAATCTTACCAAGTTTGTTTTTCTGGCTCTAAGGTTGGCTGCATAGATATGAAGAAGGCATCATCTGAGCTAAGAGACAAAGCAGACAAACCTAACTACAGAGCAAGAGATGCCTTGCTTACAGAAGTCATCATTCCAAACTACCTGAAGTAGTTGAACAATGAGCATCGTTCATTGCAATTATCACATCTCAGTAAGTAGTCCAGCAGCCTCGGGGTTGGAGGGAGAGAGATCCGAGTATAGGCCCCTCTCCAGCAGCCCTTGAGAGAAATTGCCGTAGACGCTTTGAGAACAGAAACGTTATACATCTTCATCCTCTTTCTCTAAGAAGTCGGTCAAGGTACTGTCATCTACAGGAATTAATAAGTATTCCACACCATCAGCTCCCTGAGAACAGACATGCATTAGACATTCTGTTAACACCACTGCACACTGCAACGCAAGCCACTAGATAGCACTGCAATGCTAACGTTTATTTGCAGTCTGGGGGAGAGCTGGCCAGCATTCAGAAGGACTACATTGCTAAAAAACAGGAATATTTCACTGGAGCAACAGTGGAAATGCACAAATACTGAGAAAAGTCAGTATATGAGAAAACTGCTGATGCACTATGCTCGTCTGACACTACACAGCTCCTCAACACTGTACTCCCGTATCTAGTACTGCTGTACTGCCTCATTATTAGGAGTGGCCTGCATTCTTCCCTCATGCAAATACAGGCAACTATTGGAAGCAGACTGGCAGGCTCCAGAGTCCATTACTTCTCAAGGTCTTCAGGAAGAAGAGACCTGTAGGTTGCTGAGTAACCAAAGCACACTGCATTTTTACAGCCCCCCATCCATGTAAAGGGTGTTGACAAATTGGAGGCATGGAAAGAGCTGCAATTACAGAATTTCAGCCCTGTGCTACTTTCTAGGTGCTTCAAACAATAGAGCCTCACTGAGAGCTGCAGAGTGGTGTCTTAGGGATACTTAGTAGCAAGTAAGCATCTTTTTTGTTTAAGGTGGCTGAACACCCAGAATTATCTTTTTCCCCTCAACTCACCCGCTTGGTCCGGATGAGCTTGTGGTCCCTGAATTCCGTCAGCTGTGCCCTGAGTGTCAGGTCACTGTTCACAAGGAAAGCCTCCCGACACTGCTGGTAGAAGTCTTGGAAAGACAGCCCTGGAGACAGAAAAAGGCGAGGACAAGAAATTGAAGTGGTAAGATTGTCAGATTTTTCCAGGTCTAACAACACATTATCTCCACCTACGAATCTTGCTTTGGCTTAGACCACAATGGCTACAGTAACATCATCACTTCTTTCAAGTATACAGCCAAGCTAATATTTCAGTAGTTAATGGAAAACACCTGAATTAACATTCCAGTCACCCTGTTCGCCTAATGGAATTTTAACAGCACTTTAAATGGACTTCCCAACATGGTTGATCTCTCTTAATTTCTAACTCTGTCTTAATTCCAACTTTGTTTACCATTAACATGTTATTCATATCCCCTGCAGAGACAGTGACAGAATATTCCATACATATCCTAAAAAGCAGCGACACATCGGAAGTCACTTAGATAGGAGCAGCATGGGAACAGAATCTCCTGTCTTTCCCTGGTCCTTTAAGTGCTAGTTATGCAAATTCATATTTTTCCTTTATTTCAATTTTTTAACTCCACAGTCGCCCACGAATGGTCTCAGTCATGTCTAAACATCAAAGCAGACAACAGTAAGAGGAGGCCTTTCAGAACCAGCCAGTCTATTGATTTCCTGTCAGTCAGGCAGAATACCACTAGAAAGACAGTGTATGCCACTGAGTCTCACTGAGCCAACAGCACTTCTGTTGCTGGTGATGTAACCTGCATACCAAAAGCCAGTGCCATTGTGACTGAGCTGGCAATGGCAACACCCCAAACAGATGAGAAAAGGTGGGTACATACCTGGATAAGATGGGTTGTCCTTGTTCTCCAGCTGGTACTGAGCAAGCAGCCTGAATATCCCCCTAAGTGAAAGGAGGAGAGCGGAAAATCAAAAGGGGTGGGGAAAAAAAAAAAAAAAAAAAAAACAAACCCAAACAAAACCACCACACAAACCCAAAACCCCAAAAGCCCCACCATTAGAAAATATTAACTGATTTTTCTCTCACAACCAGGACTTTGTGCACGAATCTCATCATTGGACAAGGCTCGCTATCCAAACGCTGTTCATTTCAAGTAACCAATCAATTGGAACCCAGGTCCTACCATCTTCATCTTCAACATCGTTGCCAGAAAACAAGGACTGCCTCCTGCTAGGTGTAGGCCAGAGTAACCTAGCAAGGACTGGATCCTCAGCAAGCGCTACTATGAAGTGTAACAGTGTCTTACCTGGCATTGAGAGTAAGACTGCGGAGGACATGCGTTAGGGAGCTCAAAGCCAAAGATCCAGATTGTTGTACTAAAAGCGAGTTCTCATAAGACGTTTCTTCCACATAAGGACTAAATGTGGTTGTTTCATACCAAAGCCAGTTGTAGAGGCTTAGCTTTGCCTGATCCCACACTAGACAGACAGAAAAGAAAGAGCAGACAGAATTGGGAGATTTAGCTTTTCTAAGGTGTTAAATAAGCAATATTAAAACACACTTAGTTCTATTGTAGGATTTGAGGAAACAATGTATGCTTGTGAAATTCACAGTACATACACCCAGATACTTGCAGTTCAAGCAAGACAAATTCTCTGCAACAAAACGTTTGCATACGTCCCTTTTCATACCAGCTTCCAGAGTCAGCAGTATGCAAAGAATTTCTGGCTGATAAACAAAATTGTTTAGATGCAATGACAGACATAACATCCAATCTCCATTTCAGTAAGTCCCTAAATCACAGGGTGCCAGAAGCTTGGAGTCTGTTTGTATACTATGATCAGTGACTGGTAGTTCTCAGTATCTTTATACAGTTTTGGTTCAACACAGCCACAGTCCCAATCGGGGCTCCCAGCTGCTCCCACCATACATACGTCACCAGATCTATTTTGCACATCAACAGTTAATACAGGAGCTTGTGAAACATGCTCAGCAGCCCCAAAGTAGAACGCAGATTCTTCTCTCTTTGCTACATCAGGCCCAAGGGGACTCACTGAGAGGAGCATTGATGTGATCGATAGAAGCAATGAGGTAAATGCTAGGCAGAGAGGATAACTGTGCAAGGATCTGCTGACTTCTTTCTCCTCTCAACATCTGGCTGTCCAGGTTATGAATGAGGACATAGAGCTCTAAAGATGAATCTGCAAGGTCAGAAAAAACAGCAGAAAACCAATCAAAGAAACTGCACACAAAGTGGTTTCCCATTCCCAGTGCAGCCTAGGACAAGTCTATTCCGTCAGGCTCCATATTCATCACTCCAATATCAAATCCTTGTACTGCTTACTTTGATCTCTATCCCACACTTGGTGTTTCTGAGCACCTAAAAGGCTTTTTCTCAATTCACTGTATTGCAGTTTGCATCGCAGCTACAGTTCTTTATGAAGTTTAAGCTTTTCTCTTATAATTCACTTTCCACTTGCTCGTGGCTTTACCAGGAATTGCCCTTTTACCTATGCCTTTTAGTCCTGTGATTCAAGGTTATTCAAATGTATTTTAAGATGGAAGTCTAAGCACAGTTTGTTCAGCTGCTTTTGAGTTACATGACTAGGCTCCTTAAACTCCTCCTCACAAAATGAAAATGCATTTTCTATTCAGGGTTGGATCCAACGCATACTAACTTCATTGGAAATCTTTCCCACTGAGTCCTCAAAGGAAGTTACAAAGACTTAGCTTGGATAAGGCAAATGGTAGATGCTAAAATTTCCAGCTAGCTTGTTGCTGCTGTACTTATCCCTAGGAACAGCTATTTCTTGAGTCCAGAAACAATTCTGGAACAGTAGCTAGTTTTTGTGCAAATGAATACTTGGCTGCCAATGGAAACCAAAGTTTCCTCAGACTCACGGTCAGATCAGCTACAGCGTACTACACGAGACTGATTTATGTAGATTCAGGTGGGTACCGCCATTAATCAGTCTTTTTCACTTAGTCCCACCAGAAATACTCATAAGGTAATGAAGGATAACAAAATGTAAACACTTAAACACCAACGCCATGCACGATTAAGATTCCATGGCAATTTGTGTATGTATACACAAGCAGTAAAACGGACATTCAGAAAGAATTCAGCAAGCATTCTGCATGGCGATACCTGATTAATTTTGCTTTTGAATCCAATTCGAACCTGCTTGTTTGACACTGCTGTCCTTTATTTCATCTTAATGTCAGTATTTGCATATATTATATTTAAATGACCATTCCACTAAACCATGTACATTTAAGCCTTAATCCAGCCTATAATGAAATTCATGGAAAGACCCTCAGGCCATGATTTTCCAGAGGAGCTCAAAGGACTTGATATCTGCCAGCAACTGTCATTCCAAATTGTTTGCGAGTTTTTCATTCTGTTGATTTCAGTGAGGTTTATATCAGGTCCTCAAGCGGCCACTAAGAACCATCTTCCCTCATGTAGCTGGAGTTTACCTATCTTTCCACCAGGAAACATGTGGCTACAGAAACACCATGTAAATAAAGCACAAAGGCACTGTGCTAAATGCAAGAGAGGTGAGCATTTCAGTTTGCCAAAGGGTTGAGGAGCCTCTGTCTTGTCAGAACACTCATGCCTTCCTCCTTCCCTTTCTAGAGAACTTAGCGTGTGAAACACTGTCTGAGGTAACATCTTGGGATCATGTACATGTGTATTCCTGGTGCATATATGTTTTCATATATGTGGCATAAATTACAAGCAAGAAAGTATACTAGCTACAATAAACTAAGAAACTGTAGCTGCACATATGAAAACTACGAGGAAAGAAAATGTCCAGGCTCTCCTAATCGTAAGTGGACTCTAATGTTTTTATGTACAAAGTTAGTCATTTTACCTTCTTTAAACCTTTTAGTGATGAATTCAAGTTGGTCAAGGGGGCTGCGGAAGGTCCCTATATGGTCCAGTACCTCCTCTGTGATGGAGTTGAGAATCTGAAAATGAAAATAGCAGTCCCTTTCAGGCTCTGGCACCAAAGGACCTAGTGCGGAAAATCTGAAACTGAGCCTTTGACTGTCATGAAGGAGTTAATCTGATTTTTATCATCAAATCCCCCAAATAGTCAACATAAACAGAAAATTTCTACCCCTTTTCAAAACGGTGACATTAAATAAGGCTTTAGACTGATGAGTATCTATTAATGACAGGAATTACTGCAATTCCTTGGAAACACATGGGCTAATTTCTTTAAACTCTTAGAAGAGAGATAGGAACTACTCTTCATTCAAGAGTATATTCAAGTGCTGCTATAGGATGCAGCAGGTTTCCTTAACACTTTACACTGAAAGACTTTAGAGGTATCTGTAACACAGGATAATTAGATAAACCCGTAAGCTTTTCCCACACTTACAGATCTCACAGTGATGCTGGGGAAGTATCCATTAACCACAAGGTGAACATAATCCTGGAGCAGAGAAGTACGAAACTTCTCTAACAAATCACGCTTTGAGCCCAGTCCATAAAGCACGATATTGAAACCCAAGCTGCAGAAAAGTGAGCAAATACACTGAATCAAAAAAGTGCGAGTCCCTTTTTAGGTTCATACATTCATTAAGCAAAATGATCCATTGAAATCTTGCCTCTAAAAATTTTATGTTTCATCAACTCCAGGCTTACCTTCAGCTTACAGCTGACAAATGAGGTTAGCTGCAAGGCATCTGTAATGTGGCACGTGCATCCTAGTAAAAGAAGCGTTTTAGCAGCCTGGAGGCCCACAAATTTAGCAAAACATCTATGGAAGAAAATGGTATTGTCCAAGAATATGAGACTACATCTGCAACTTCAGATAACGAAGAGTAACCAGCATTCACATTCACCCCCTCACCAATGATTATATTAAATGTTTACCATGGGTCACAGCAATTACAAGGAAAAAAGCAAGCCTTCATAGTGGTTTTCTACTCTGATCAACAGGCACAATTTCAAAGCAAAATTAAACTATTCTCATATCTCTTTCTTATCCTAATTGTTCCACAGAGAAAGAGGCAGGAAAGCATAAAGAGAACATGGTAGGGAATCACAAATCTTTGTTTACTTTTGCGAAGCAGGAAAAGCATCATCTTGACCAAAAAGAAGAGTATCAGGTCACTCAAATAGCACTGGGCAAAGCTAAGGTGTTCAACAATTGTCATTTCCTCCAGTATCACCTATGGATTTGTTCCTTCTACCCTGCCATATAGATCTCTAACCATTTGCCCAGATCACTGAGTCACAGAGAACTCCTCCTCTTGCAACTCTCCAACTTTCAAAGCTAATGTCTTTTTCATATGCTTTGTCACTCCCCATGGACCACAAACTTCTTTATACTCCATTCCCTTGCAAAGCTTCCAAGGGGCTTTCTCCTCACTAACATCTGCTCCTGCCTCAGCACTTCAAAGCTGGTGGCCTGCCTTCTCTAAGGCGCTTCAGAATCTCACAGCTCTCTACAGTTCCCCATTTGCTTTCCTGGATGCTTACTCTTTTCTCCTTCCCATGAAGATACACACAAACCCAGATAAAATTTATACTGCTAACGTTTCCAACAGCATTAAGGTTTCTTCCTGCCTAGATCATTAGGTACCATAGGCATTCAAAGTTAACTGCTATACCACTGGGGATAGCCACATACTGAAGAAATGGTGGTAGGCTACTCACTACCAACTATGCTGCTGTAAGCAAAATGGATTGTTCACAAAGGACGCTTTTCTCATCATTCACGTTCCTGTTTTCTCATTATTTGTGTTCCCTGTTTGTGAATGCCCTCTGCTTGGTTTACAGAGGCACAGACAGATTAGCCAGGCAGAATGCAACCTCATTTCACTTCAGGCATTCAGTTCAAGGAGTTAGTCAGATATGATTTGGTCTACAGGAAACATTGTACTAAATTTATGTCACCTAATTTTAAATTTAAGCAATCAATCAAAGAAAAAAGTCACGCCTTAACTCATCTACAGCATGTTGTTGACATGAGGGTAAGTTTACTGGCAGTGCCTGTTTACTAGGCTTCTTCAGCGATTCTCATTGGATACTTACTGTAATTGCAGCATCCACTTGGAAAACAGGGATTCATGTTCCTGGTTTAGCTCTTTAATTTCAGCAGCATAGGCAAGGGGAGCTTTTTTCAAAAGGTCATGCAATGTTTGCTGTGTTAAGAAAGAGATAAGACAACAGTCATTCAAAGCTGAGAAAAAACCAAGATATATATCTGCAGTCCTTACAAATACCCCTCTAGTATGCTCTCTAGCTAGGAAGCAGAACAGTTTTCATTGACAGTGCACTCAATTTGTGTTTTCTTCCATGGAGACCTCTCTAAGCACAGTTTTGCTACTGGAGAAACAAAGCAGACATTAAGTAACCTTATTATGGGAAATGGCAGCCAGACTAGGACTAGAACCGATATCGCACTGTGTTTTGATATCGCACTGTGTTTTATCTCTTCCAGCCGAGTATAGGAAAACGGCTACTAAAATAATGGTCACACTCAGAGCTTACACAGCAGCAAGCACTGTACCAGGAAGATACCAACATCACAACTCTGCTCACAGGAGCAAGGGCTCCAATCAACATGCTTAGCAATGGTTTAGGTGTTTGTCACCACAAGAGAATGCTCACAAACATCATCTTAAAAAAGAACTACAGCAGAAAGGAAATAATTTGCAGCTGACAGCTAATGTAGAAAAAGTATTATTTCAAAAGCATCAAGAATCAAAGGATTAATTCAGCTTTAAAGATATGCTGGGCTGTTGATGTTTAAACAGCACAGTAGCATGACAAATGGCATCAAATCTACACTGGCCTCCCTTTCTCTTCAATTTTAACAGCTTTGCTTTCCACTCCCTTGCAGGAGAAGACAGTTTACTCTGGAAAGAACACAAAGACAGCTGCAATGTATCAGACAAACATAAAGCATTGAGAGACAGAACTGCTAAACCTTCAATTTCTTTGGAGCCAGCAATAGCTTTAATACTGAAAGCCTTGATTTCCTTCCAGAGCTGTTATGAAAGAACTTGTTAAGAATCCAGATGTTTCTCTGGGTAGCAATTCCAGACAACAGCAGGCATCAGGCAATCTGCATATATGCCATCTTCTAAAACACAGGTGGGTGCAAAAAGCAGTCATAGACACAAGAGCTCCAAGTATTTTACATGCTCCCCTGGCACCTGTCCTTGTGTACCTGCCCCTGTAGGGTGCAACTGCTTGCTTTCAACTGTCTTGTAGAAGTGGCATATGGAAAAAAATTACAGTAATTCAGTCACCACAATTAGACCGTTCCTGTCTCCTAGGAACTGGAAGGGGACAAAGTGCATTTCACAAACTAGGTGAGAACATTTAGAGCTGTCCCAGTCCTGCCTGTGGCTTGACCCAGTAATGCTCAGATGAAAAGGGCTCTCTCCATTTCCTCTACACATAAATAGTCAAGACAGCTTGTAATTCCCCTAAGAATTTAATTGACAAAAATGCTGTTTTGGTGATAATTTTTAAGGTAGGTCTCTATAACTCTGCTTCTCCCTCTTCTCCTCCCCCAAAAGCAAACTTTAACCTGTTCTGGTAACTGCAGCTTTCAACAATCTGCTCACCTGATAGTGCCTTCTCCCTGCATTTTCCCTACTGTCTCAGGTTCAAACAACTGGGCACTTTCCCTGTTCAGAGCAGCAGGAGACATAATGCTTAAAACGCTATCTACATCAGCATTACCACTGAGAATGTAATCAGCAGAAATTAAGTGAAAAGACCAACATCAGGAAATTTTGATGAAGGAAATCTTCATCAAAGAAATCAAAAGCTCCAAGAGTTGTGCGATTCACTATGAAGTGTACCTGATTCAATCTTCTTTTCCGCAACTTCTGCAGCGTTCGGTCCGACGTCAGCACTTTGGAACTACTGTGAGCTTCAAAGTATTCCTCCACCAGGTTGCTCTAAAAAGGGACAGCAAGATCAGCCACATTCCTCCTGCTATCAAGTTACCCCTCTCCCTTTGCACCCACAAACATGTCTGAAGACGGCCAATATGAGACATAGGGCAAGGATGAATAGAAAGCCAGAAGATATTTGCAAAAATCGCTTCTACAGTAGCATTCTGCCAAAGCTAACCTAGTCAGGTGGTTCTTTCCTGAAGACAGAAAAGAGATTCTGAGAGAGCAGAACATAACAATAATCCTAAGGGGATGTGGGGATCCCTGGTGCTGGAAGGAAATCAGACAATGAAGCTGAACACCAAGCCAGAAAGTAATGTGTGCTTCTTTTGGTGCTATAGGAGCCAATTTCTTCATCCTTTCTCCGTACAAGGTCTCCCACTTTGTGGACATCTTAGAACTTCTTCTTCTGAAGCTGCCGAGGATACAGACTGGATTAGCCCACAGGCTCACAGGATGCCTGTCCAGCAGGGATTGCTCAGAAGTACAGCAAAAGCCAACCTAGCTGGCTTGATTTGAAATGAGTCTAGCAGTTCTTCCCCATAGTTAGGTGTGGTCACTGACAGCTTATTGTCACCAAACATCCCTTCACGCTTGCTAGCTCAGGGGTATATTTTCTGCACACTCACCATCTTGTCCTCCTTAATTTTTTTGGCTACGGTGTTTCTGGGAGGAGGCGTAGATGCAGCCTTAGTTTTTGCTGGGGTCTTTCGACCTGATAAAACAGTGCTGACTTCTTTCTGGTCTTCTTCATCCTCCTCCTCTGAGCAGGAAGCAGAATATTCACTCTCACTTTCTAAATAGGTATCTGGAGCTAGAGCATAAATTTAAGGTTAAAAGCTAGCAACGACTTCTTACACAGAACACATTTTGCACCATCTCACTCTCTCACATACATTCTCTAGATGTTTTTCAAGCATATGATTCCTAAATACATTTCACAGAAAAGTAAAATCAATGCTTAAGGGGACTGCAAACACACATAGCCATTTCTCTCCCAGTTCTAGGCTCACAAATTATTGTTTAGTAAAGCTTGCTCCTTGATACCAACTAAGAAACATAACCCTACCATAAAAAGTGACTAAAAATGGAAAATGGAATTCCCTATTTCTTAGCATCTCTACGTCAGTCTTTCCAAATGCCACTCATGCAAGCTGAGTATCTTCTGGGTCACACAAAAAGGTTTTGTAAAAGACCTCTGTTAGCAATGTTGATTGAAGAGCACAGACAGAATCTGGCTCGGTCTCGGTGTCTCAACACAAAAGAAGAAATAGGACATGAAACGCCAAGCCCTAAACTCTCCTCCGCATTCATTCTGAGCACATACAGCCAACCAGTTATTGGAAATACTTTACCATGAATGCCCCAGCCATCATCAGAAAGTTTTATGACTTGGTTCAAGCAATTGTGCCAGACTTAAGCATCAGCATAGGTTAGATTACTGAGAGTTTTGTCTCTTTTGATCATGTTACTGAAGTTCAGCAACTTGATGCTTCTAACCCTTCCACCCCTTACCTAAGCAGCAATCTGTTGCAGGGAAAAGGTCTATGTAGACGTGCTTAAGGACATTTCTACACTCTCTGGATGAATCAGATTGCTTCAGTCAGACTGTTACTACAGACAGAAGCCCACCAGGAGAAACACTCTCCTCTGAATACAGTGGGACTGTGGGAGCTGGCTGCAAAGGCTGATCTTTACCTGTGAGCCTCTTTCTGAGTCTGTAAGGTGTGGTAGATACAAATTCTTTCTTTTGACTCTGTAACAGCAAAGAAAAAACATGCATTAGAAGAAGAAACATATACCTCCTCAAAAGAGCCCTCTGACAAGCAAAGAGTAGAATCAGGTTACATTTCCAAGCTATTTCAACCCACAAGAAACTGGGAAAGCAGAGGCAATAAGTATGGAGAGTTCTTGTTTTGCCATTCAGAGCTAGAGGGGGGCCAGGATCAGGTTCCAAAAGGGGCTTTCAGCTAGCATCCTGAGACGGAGGGTCGAAAACCGTGAAATCTCCAACCAAGGTGCCAATCTTGGCCCCTCAGGAAGAGTCAAACCAAAGCAACGACAAACTGGAAATGCTTCAGCTCCCCAGAGCAGTCATCTTCCACATTACACTGTCTACTCAAAGTTATTTGGAAGTCCACTATGAAAACAACTACCAGAATGACAGAAGACCACTCAGAATGCTAAGCCCAGAAGAAGTATAGCAAAGGGAACCAAAGCTGCCTGGGCTCATCAAGTTGTAGTGGCACGTCTTCCTTACATGTGTGTAAAGCACACGCCTGACTTGGACACTAGATCAAGTCTGCAATGCTTAGGAAACACTGTTGTTAATCCTGTCAAAGTGGATGTGAAATCATCAAGGAGTGAACATGACATCCCCAAACGGCATCTTTTACAGGCATATCTCATCCTGGAACCTTATACCGGAAAAGCTGTGCACGCATTTCTAGTAGGATGCTATACCATTTTAGAAAGCCAACTGTTTCACAGCACTCTCTTTATAACCACCACAACTGGCAGTTCTGGACTGTATCTCTCTGTAGAGAGATACAAAACGATGACATCAACTTACATCCCCCCCATTACCACAATTTATTTTTTGTAAACCTAAAAAACAAAAAAAAAAAAAAATTTTTGTAAATTCTCTGAAAATTTTTTTTAGAAAAAAAAGATTTCTAAAGTAAGAAACTGAACAGCACTACAGTTCTTGAATTCCTGTTCTAACAGCACTCCTTACAATTAAGGCTGTTTCCTCCTTTGGTAAGAAACTGGAAAGCTATGAGTTTAACTGCATATTAAGGGACTGTCTAACATCCTCGTGTCTGTGATGCAAGGAAATAGTCTCCACCCATGATAATTAAGCTGTCAAACCGACCATTTGCCCACTGACTCTAAACCCCATAGTCCTGATTAACGGTAGCTCTGGTTCTCACTTGAGTTACTCCTGCCCAGTTGGATTAGGAGAGACATCTGTACTGTGGATAAGGCTTTGCAAGGTCCTTCCTTTCCAGAACTGTAGTAATTGGCCAGTTCAAGTTTTAAAAGTGGGGAAAAAAAACCCCAAACAAACAAACAAAAAAACCACAAGCAAGGCAGAGTCATCACTCACCCTCTGCTGCACTTTGTTTGAACATGAACGTCCTACAAAGCAAGAAACAGTGTTGTTCAGAGTACTGCATATTTTCAACAGTGGCACAAGATAGTCCATTAGAAAAACAGGCATTCACTATTCAAAGGTACACTGCACCAGAATATCAGCTCCCTGGGTGGCTAATCCTATGAGGGAAGCCTCTAGTTCCTCACAGGTAGGCAAGGAGAGAATAAAGGCAGTCCATGTTATTACCACAGAAGGCATCTTTTAATTCTGGTTACAGCTTTGGGAGACCATCAGCAGGAGGGAAGAGGCTGAAAAATGAGCTAATATCCTCTGCCTGAGCACATTAGACTCCATTTCTGAGCAC
Organism: Platalea leucorodia; assembly: GCF_965183815.1. Taxonomy (NCBI): domain Eukaryota; kingdom Metazoa; phylum Chordata; class Aves; order Pelecaniformes; family Threskiornithidae; genus Platalea; species Platalea leucorodia. The sequence continues at coordinate 71,714,128 of NC_138827.1, forward strand.
AAAGTAACATGCTCTTGCCAGTGTTGACCTGCACTGACTTCTCCCACTGTATTTCTCCCTACAGCATTGGGTGCTTGAATATTACATAATAAAGTGTGAATTTACACACGAACACCCACACAATCCTACCCATTTGGTGCTCAACACATCAGCCCAGCTCATAACTCTCTCAAGTGCAAGTATTTCTGTTGAACACAGAGGAAATCATTAAGTGTCACAGCAACAGATGAGAGAGAAGTTCCTGTTTTCTCCACACCAGCAGGGCAGAATAAAAGACTCAACACCCAGATAAACCAGAGGCCATGCATACCGAGCCGTTCAGTCTACAGTGTTAAGCTGACTAGAATACTCAAGCATGACAGAAGCTGGCACTCAAGCATGCACTCCACCACCCACATAGAAACATAACCCCTGTTCACTCAGCTTCAGTTCCCCAAAACATCACAGAACTTACTGCTGCTTCGAAGCGTTTTGGCTGTTGTCTCAGGGCTCTCAGGTGCAACACTCTCTCCTGGTGTCTGGGCTAATTCAGAGGCTGTAGAAAATAGGGGGAAGGGAAGAAGTTTCACATGTCAGGTACCCCCACCATCCTTTGGCACTTACACGCAGACTTTCTCCCAGCTGTGGCTAGTCAGCCATGGAGCCATACACCTGAAACACTCTCTAAGTGTTAATTTCCTAGCTATTTCAGGAAGCGCACCAGATACTTCCATTTTTCTCCTAACCCTAATGGTGAATGTAATCCTTAACAAAGATTTTCAAAGACTGAACTCCTCAGTTAATTCATTTTACAAGTATAGCTGAGGCAATGGCAGAGCACGCTTCGCTCCCTGGGAGACCACATGTCTTCAAATCAGAGCAATGTTCGGTCATGTTCACTTAGTCCTTTAAAACTGCTCAACTGGACATAGTAGAGCATCAGGTATAGCAAACACATCAGTTCCCTAGGAAGTGGGTTCTTGTATTCTATTTACCTCTTTTTACTACAAGCTGAAGTTGAATCACTGATCTGAATATGGAAGGCCCCCATATCCTGCTAACAGTCCCTCAAGAAAACTAGCCTTCCATCATATGACTGGCCTCAGTTTTCAAACCAAGTCACGTGGGTTGAGATAAGAACAGTTTAATAATGGAAATAAAATAAAATAATAAATTGTAGTGAAAAGGAAAACAAGAACAACAAAGAGAGGAACAAAACCCAAGAAAAACAAGTGATGCAACCGCTCACCACCTGCTGACTGATGCCAAACCAGTCCCTGAGCAGCGATTGATGCGCCCCAGCCAAATCCCCCCAGCTTATATACTGAGCATGACGTCATACAGTACGGAATAGCCCTTTGGCCAGTCTGGGTCAGCTGTCCTGGCTGTGCCCCCTCCCAGCTTCTTCTGCACCGGGCAGAGCATGGGAAGCTGAAAAGTCCTTGACTAGTACAAACACTACTTAGCAACAACTAAAACATCAGTGTGTTATCAACATTATTCTCATACTAGTTCCAAAACACCCTTCGGCTGGGGCTGCACAGCTAGAAGGCGCATCCCCTGGGTGGTGGATAGGGGATCCCTCTCTGGAGGGTGCACCGGATAAAATTGAAGAAGGTGCCGCGAACCAACGCAGCCTAAGGGAAGGCCATCCTGACAGAAAAACCACTGGCCCTCCAAGTCATGGGGGTTGGGCAGGAGGCCAACTACCTCCTCCCGGAAAAAAAGAGCATCAACCGAAATGGCGGAGATGGAGAAAATCAGTAATGAAGTGAGGAGGAGGAGATGGAACTGGATCGGTCATGTCTTGAGGAAAAAACCAACAGAAGACTGCGCTGTGGCCCTTGGGACTCCAGAGCACGCAGCCGCAGACCGATCGAAGTGGAAGAACGATGTTCGCGCCTTGTGTGCCTCCTGGCACTGAGAGAATTCAGATCAGAGTTCCAAAACACAGCACTATACCAGCTACTAGGAAGAAAATTAACTCTATCCCAGACGAAACCAGGACATTCTCCTAAGTTAGCCTAGCAAGCACGCTCAGACACGTTAAGCAGGAGAAATCCCCTGACACACAAAGCTAATACTGCCTTTTTTTGACTCTTTGCTACATAACGAGTTACTCTATGTTACACAAATAAAACCCCCACCATCCTTTGGCACTTACACGCAGACTTTCTCCCAACATTAAGAAACTTCTACTTTTTCTTATGTGTTTGTTTATTATCTGTATTTCTTATCCCCATCATGCCTTTGCTTTGTCCTAGTCCTGTGCTTTTGTTTCTGAGGAAGACTGATTCAGAGCTAGATAAAAGCTACTGTTTCAATAGCTTTTATCAAAAGCTCAAAATACTGCAAACATATCTTTTGAATAAACAGAAGTGACAAATCACGTTAACAGGGTACTCAAAAAAAGACCATAGCCAGAGCAAGAATGAAAGAAGAAAGAGGAAAACATACCTAGCTCTGCCATTTTGGTGGAGGACTTGGGACTCTGGAATGAGTAAACTTCACTGCCACTTACACTTGAGCCATTTCCCACTGGATCTGTGAAAAGAAATTTTACTTGTAGCTATATTTCAAAAGCACTGGTATGTTCCCAACTCAAGCAAGATGGAATGTGACATTTTACTATTTGGCTCAAAGGACTCTTCCTATTGCAGGTGTTATGAAATAAATATCATAATAAAATCCTAGAATCATTATCCTCTCCTCTACTGTCACCACAAGCACAGCCAGAGCTGGTCAGCCCTCAAAAGCAATTTCATCAACGTTGTACAACCTTGACACTGTGAGAATCTCCTGAAGTCACAGCTGTGTTAGGTTTTCCCCTGCTAATACCTTGGGCACATATTCCAAGAGCAGCAACGTAGTTCTTCTCTTCCAGGATCTCCTGAGCTTCATCATCTGATATATTCTCAAGCTTCTTCACAAATCTCTTCACACTGACTGTCAGCTGAGTCTTGTCCTTCCGTAGTTTAATACCTAGGATTGCAATAACAGCTTTAACCTCCTGCTATTTCATTATTTCTATTGCAGTAGTATGCAGCTACCCCATTTAGAGACCAAGTTCCTGTTCTGCAAGTCACTAAACAAACGCAACGCTGAAAAGATGTCTCGCTAAAAGAGTAGCTGGCCTGTGCCCTGGCGGCCAGCTGACCCTACAGCCATTAGTCCCTCCTTTACCACAAAAGCTGGCCCCTGCAGTCCACGAGGAGGAGGTCCCCATTTCAGAAACGACAGCGACTCACACATTGAAGTATCAAACTGCACGCAAAGGGGGTGGTATTTGGCATCCTGTAGCAAAGGGGAGCAAGTGGAAAAGACCTGGCCTATAGGCTGTCAGTACACTCATGGGAGAATTTAGGGTGAGAGACCTCTGTAGACCTGCTTCTGCTCAAAGCAGGACCAACAGCAAAGCCAGACTAGGGTGTTCTGTACCTTGTTTTAAGCATCATTTTAAGCAAGTTTTAAGCATCTCCACAGAGGTTCCAGACCTCAAAAGCAGTCAAAACTGCACAAAAGACGCCTGTAGCAACCGCGTGAGGGGCTGGGAGGCCACCCGGGCCGCCTGCGCCCGCCCTCCCAGGCCGTTCGGCGGGCTGGTGCCGAGGGCTCGCCCCCGCACCACCTCCGGCTGAGCGCCCTCGCCGCGCCGCCGCAGCGGCCCCCTCCCTCGCGCCGGGGGGGGGGGGGGGCGGGCGGCAACCGCCCGCGGAAGAGGCGGTCGGAGGAGAACGACGCCGGAGGCCCCGTCCCGCCCGCAGCCCGGCCAAGGCGCTCAGCCGCCCCCGGCGCCGGAGAAGAACTCCCTCCCCCGGGGAGCGCCGCGGCCGCTCGGAGCCATCCCCAGCGCCCCGGGAGCAGCGGGCGGCGCTGGGCTGGGCGCTGCCGGGGGACGGCTGTACCTGCGTCGTCAGCGATGTGCCTCAGCACCTCCTCGTCGGGCACGAACTTCACCTCCAGGGCGCCGCTGCCCTTCCCCTCCGGCTGGCTCATGGCGGGCACCCCGCAAGCTCCCCCGGGTCAGCCCAGACCCGTCGGAACCGCCCTCCGCCGCGCCGCACCGCGCCGCGCCGCCCTCCGGAGGGCCCGGGCCCGAGACGCGGGCTCCTGACCGCTCCCCTCCCCTCCCCTGGGGCGGCGGCAGGAGGCGGAAGCGGGCTCACGTGCCAGACACCGGGCGACACCTCCGCCTTCCCTCAGGGCGAGCGGGGCGGGCGCTCACCGCCGCGCCTTGACTGACCTATACCTCGGCCAATCAGCGACCCTCTTTTCTGTCCCCGCCTCCTGCCGACGGAAGTGGCGAGAGGGCGGGACTTCCGCCGCCAGCGAAGCGCGCGCTCCCGCCGGGAGGGCGCCCGGCGTTGCCGTGACGACGCCAAGCCGCCGTGAGCGCCGCGCGGGAACCGCCCGGCCCCGCCCCCTGCCGGCCCCGCCCCCTGCCGGCCCCGCCCCCCCCCCGCGCTTCTCCAGAGCAAGCGCGGGAGCCGGCGGCCGGCGCCGAGGCCCGGGGAGCTCCCACCCGGCCCCGGTGGCTGCTGCCCGCCTCCCACCCCACGCACCCGCGGGTTTGCGGGCGCCTGAGCTACGAAAGCCTGCAGCTGTGCCCTGCGGTACGCACCCCCGTCAACATAAATCGAAGTTAAAAAAAAAAAAAAAAAGGCAACGCACAAAGTATACATTTCTGTTCAGAAACAGCACAATATTTATTTAACATCTTTATATATTTATAATATATATATAATTTTTTTTCTGCATTGCAGATTGTGTCGAGTTTTATACATCTCTATTTACAATGATTTAAAATAATTATATTTCATCTCTGGCAGGTATTTACAAAGTCAATAGTAACTACATTTCACATTTCAACAACAGTCAACAGCATTAACCAGCTCAGTAAGACAGTTAAGATAATGGCTTACATGCACCAATAACATGATCTTCAATACGCGCCATCTTCAGGTCTAAGAATGAAGATTTTTCCCTGGTCCCAGGTTAAAGGACATCGTACAGCAGAGGCTGCGGTTATTAAAAACCCGTTCGGCTTAGTCCTTCACCAGTACCGAATCTCGAACGGCTGGGGTCCACACCAGCACGCAGGGCTATCCTGGTGAAGAGGGGCTCACGCCACCCATCCGCGTCCTTTCGCCTAGCCTGTTTGTCCACAAGAAGTGGGCTACTTGCTGCTTATGCTCCCTCTATGACAGAGATAAGATTACATAATGCTAAAGTAGTAAAAATCTTCAGAAACCTTAGTTCAGAGAAACAAACCTGGTATGACAGAAAAAAGTAAGAAAATAATCTTTTAACCCTTGCAGAATGTTTCTTTTCGCTAGTAAAATTGACGGCATATCCTGTATTCTTACAAGGACGAAAACAGATCAAAAGATTCACTGTAAAGTACAGGAATTACAAATTTAAAAAATGCAGCATGGGGTACCTCAATTTAGTTGTTGGGTTTTTTTTTTTATAGCAAATAAAAGCTACCATAGTAAATCTAAAATGTATTAAGAGTATCTGATTTAATTATTAAAAATCTTTATTAGCTTTTTCCTGGAATCTTCGATATGGAAAAAAATGTTAAATGACTCAATTTTATTTAATCATATGTTATTTTTCCATAAATAACCAGCTAGTAATATCCATCCCAAAAGTATTCACTATCTGCAAGAAAACAGTAAGAAGTCTTGTTTCAAAGTAATCATTGAACACTGGCACACAAAAACACACAGACACACGCCAGTACTAGGAATCTATTACTACTTTGACAAGGTGGTTTATCCTGAGTGATTGTTAACTCACATCTACTGTATACTTGAAGCCACAAAGTTTTTACTACTTGCATTTTTCATAAACTAATAACATGAAAGTCTAGCACAACAATAACAACTGCCTGGACAGAAAGAACAGTGTCAATAGCCAGTATTTGTCACTCCCAAGTCCTCCTTATTTTAGAACAAAAGGTAAAAGGCTGCTTCACTCATACTATTTTTTCTGTTTTGTGATCAGTTCTGGGGAGGATGAGGACTCAAACACACAGGATCCGCTACCAATTTGTAAGGAAGTTTCCATGACAAAGCACCATAGAGTCACTTTACTAGGAGATACTCCTAAACAGAAGTCTCCCCTGACCATTTTACCCTCTAAACCCAAAAATTTGTGTGAATTCTATACCACATTTTGATGAGTGATTAATCTTTTCAAGAGTCAACATTTAAACTGCTTTAAAAGAGTTCTATCAGAATGCAAAGATACTCCACTCTAAATTGCTTACACCTCACCAACTGTAAAACACTGGGAGCTCACAATCAAGTAATTGGTTAATAAAACTTGATCTCATCACTCTGCTCATCATGCACAAGCTAAAATGTAGGGCAAGGTTTTACTGTACAGACACAAAGTTTTACTATACATCTGTTCCCATCAACAGCTCCTCACAGGAATAGCGTAGTAATCCTTTATGACAGGAGGGATAATTTATGGACCCATTTTAAATTCATTTGGTCCCTCAGATACTACCTTTGGTAAAATCTGATGAACACACTAAACAAAAGAAAAAAAAAAATCGGGGGGAGGGGGGGTAGCCTGGAGAAGAATAAATAAAAGAATGGAAGCAAAACCTGTAATTTTTTCATTAAATCTCAAATACAGACAAATAACATGGGACAGATTTTTACTAAATCTATTTCTGGAAGCTGTAAGGTGCCCTTAGACTTCTACAGCTTGCTTCTGAACTTTTAATGTCACAGGCCTTGACACGTGCCAAATTTACTAGGCAAGTTTATCTGAAATGGCTAGTTGTTATGTTTTGAAATCTTGTTCCAAGGTTTGTTTTATTTTAAATAAAATTTCATAATGACTATGTGGAAATCCTCATACATATCAGTCTTGCAAAATCCACTTACTTCTTGTTTGCAGGAACTACTGACAAAGCAAGTTGCTCACAGCTCTCCGTCGTCTTCCACCACTCTGTAAGAGGCAGGTGAGTATTCTGGCTCTTCAGCTGGTCATGATATGCAGATTTTGACAGACTGATACACGTATTCACTAACACAACACCCATGTCGTGACCTGTTACCCTGAATCACCTACAGAAAAGCTTTCCACAGCAATGTTTATCTGAGTGCCAGTAGGAAAACATACTAAAAAATAATCAAAAGAGATTAAGGCCCATATGCTAGAAATAAACAGCATTTAAAATACTGAAGAAAATATAAAATATTGAACAATTCGATATAAACCAAGAATGTAATGCAAGTACAGAGGATCTGGCTTCTTTGCTTACCATGCTTGGAAAGGAGTGATATTTTGCAACTTTAGTCCCGCTATTATCCTAAACGAGAAATTTAAATAAATAAAAAACGGTGTGTGTTTACTCTTCTGATGCAAACTATTCCTATGATGTAAATGGTTGTTACAAATGAGACCTAGCTAATGGCTTTAATGCTATATTAAACATGCCAAGGTAGCAACATCTTTGGCAATGAGAGAACTGCAGAATTTAAGGATGAGATTATTAGATTTACTAACATCAGAAACATCTTTTTGGTTTGTGTGCAGTACACACATTTCATTCAAACGTGTTCCACTATAGTTTCCACACCTCCTCCAGGATTATAAGTACAGTACCTAGTCTGTACTGCTTGATTTTTATGATTTTACTCAAAAAGTTATTCTTGGTTCTCACTTAGTCTTCAAATTAATTTAAATTTGTAAGCCAAGATAAACAAAAATTTCTGCTTTGTGACCAGAGTTAAAATGCTGAACACTTAAGAGAGAGAGACATTGGTTCATGATAAAATAGGACAAGTTTAAACTCTTAGGTTAAAATACCTAATTATCTACTCCAAAATTAATTTTTCAAAATATAGTTCTCTGAACATGTTATACATTAAATATTGAGGAAAATTTCCCTGGAGCTAAAATTTTCCAAGAACACTAATAATCTTCATTAAAGAAGTAAAACAAACCACATCGTATCTGGAAACAAAGAGGGGTCAGAGTTGGGGTCAGCTTACTACAGAGTAGCTTTACCACCATTAAGATGCAGGTTTCCCCCTTAATCTTGAAAAATATGTTCATATTTACATACAGTATACACACAGTTGAGGCAATTGATTGTCAACACGTGACAAATGTATGTACCTACCCACACACAAGTAAACCTCACATGGTGAGAAAAAACCCTGTCCCAGTAAACTCCAGTATTCATAAGTAGTGCAAATAAATACTTTGTCAGAAAACAATTTTTTTCTCACTATTTTGATGTTAAAACAGGTAATTTTAATTATGTTAAAGCTAGCAGGAGTATGTTGGAAATGTTCTATTTAAGACCAACACACTTGCAAACTACAAATACTAGATCTAATGCTTACTGGCTGCAACATGATGTTCAGCATTACGGAATGAAGTATGCTGTTAAAAAAAACTTTCCCAAATTCACATGAGAAAGGGTGTTCAAAGAAATCTGCATTTAAAATGGACAGTGACATACAGAGTCTCCAAATGAAAACTAAAAGGATAATACAGCAACTTAAACTGTCATCTTGCAACATTGATTTTAATAGGTATTTTTACTTCATCACTTTGCTGCCTGCAGGATGAAGAAATGGTTCATCATTCAACCAAAAAGCTGCTCAGAATAAACCCCTGAAAAGGATAATCAAGTTGGAGTTAGCAATCCCAACATTTTATATTTTTCTTAAAATTATAAAGCCCAACAAAAATGAGTTGCAAAATGGCAGCATATTGTGATGTGGTAAAAATTTTATCAAGGAATAATTCATTTATCCCTACTTACATGTATATATACATCAAAATATAGTACTGACACTTCCTCACCTAAGAATTACATATATGTGCATGCATGTGCACATACACAGGGAAAAATCGTAGTGTTCTGCTTTTTGACCTGCTTTTATAATGCTGTGGTTGCACTGAAATACTGCAGAAATCTAAATCTAGTGCCTCATGTCAAGTACCAAATGTTCTAAAACAAGACACAGCAGAGTGAATTCAGGATAAAGAGATTTAAGTCTAAATATTTGTCACAGGTGTCAGAAAATTTAACTATGTTTTGTACTTTCTTTAGTACTTAGCATATATAATCAGAAAGCCAGCAGATTATTTCCTCAACCCATTTCCCAGACACTGCTAATTTTATTTCTGCCACAGTACTTTGAAGCATACTGAACTTCAGTGTATAAAGTTTCGCTACGATCTTAACGCACCTTGGCATAGTTTAAGACACATCTAGAAGCATTAATGATAAACATGATACACAGCACTGGCAAAGCCTATTATTACAGCTGGTTTGTAGATATTTAGTGATGACTCATTTTGTAAGACAGATGCTGAACAGTACTTGTCTGAAAAACGACAAAACAAGCTCCCACAACTGAAACATTGCACTAAAAGGGTAATTTTGAGAAGTTATAGAGGTACCACATCAGCACATAGCAAAAAAAAAAAATTTTTTTTTACAGGGATAAATTTGAACTCTTTAAAAAGCCTTATATGGGGGGTAGGTATATATACACAAGAACAAAACAAAATACAATGGATGAAAAAATAACAAAAGGCACATCATCAAAATGAGAACTGTAAAAATATCTTAAAAGGTAGTTTGACTAAAGTTTTAACCAATCTGAATTTATGCACATACATTTGACTTGCTTATCTGAAGTCACTGAGCTGTCTCACTTTTCTGAAACAGTTTAATAGTGTGGGACCCCACACATAAGAATAATTAAAAAAAAAAAGTTTGTAAAATTTAGCCTGATGTCAATTTAAGTGTCCTAAAACTTCTGGAGGAATGCTTATAATGGCAAATGTAGAAAGCAGAGAACCTTGCTAATGAACAACTCTACTTTTTAAAATACTAAAAGTAATTCTTAAGAAATTAGCTGACAGTCCTGACCTTCTCTTTCCCAAGAATTTAAGCAAATTATTTGGTCCTTTTCAATTTACAGTGATGGCTCTTTAATAGAATTTCCTTTGTGATGGTCTCTACAAAATATAAACTTTGTACTTTCAGCCACGACTCACCAGTTGTCTCCACTAGCAAAACTTTATAAAATAGAGTTTAACCATATATAGCTTTTGACTTTTTACAGAAAATGCCTCATAGCTTAATTGCAACTTTGCCTTAGTTCCATCTCTGTGTGACTGGTGGTCCTTAAAGATTAATTTCAATTTAGAAACTGTAAGGTTTTCTTTCCTTCTGATGATTCTATTTACTCTTTAACTGAATTTCTGCATCAGTCCAGATGCCATTTAATTCACTTTATGAATGTACGATATGAAGACTAGACTACCAAAGTGACTCATCAAACCACAAAAACCCCTTCAAATATTTAAATGAATTTTAATGTAAATTTGAAAAAAGAGTTCTATTTGAAATAAAAATTCAAAAGCAAAAAAAAGAAAAAACCAAAACAAAACCAACTACCAGCAATGCAACACCATGTCATTGTCCTGAATTTCTTAAAGACTATAATTCAAAGATAGCCTGATATTTATAACTGCTTATGTTTATCCTTCACAGTGACAGTGAAACCAAAGTGCCCACATGAAGATCGTAACTCTTTCCTGTGGGTTTACAATTTGTAAACTTCTAGGATATCATACATGACTTAAGCATAGAGGATGAACTTTCCCCTTTTCTCTCGAGCAATCCAAAAAGAGATAGAGAGAGATGGAGAGAGAATGACAAACATTCTCCTGTGTAACCAGGAATGTGCTTCTAAGCAGTGTTCTCTAACATAAGTACCAGCCAGTGCCCATACACCAGTCATACATTCAAGGCTTCACTCAATGGCATGAGTTCTGAATTTTCTAGAGTAGGGCCAATCCACTAAAAGAAGAGTTAAAAAAAAAAAAATATCAAGAGTTTATAAATACCAAGGCAATGAAGTGTGATCCTTCTGGGAAAAAAGAAAAAGGACTGTCAGTACCCCTTTGCACAAACGGTGGTTCTAGAAAAGCATTTCACATTGAAGCTTCAGTGTTTCTAGCAAACTATTGTCTCTGTCCCTGAGACAGCCCCTTAGGAGTATGGTCTGTCTGGACTGCAGGATTCTTCAAATGACTCCATGATTGAATTCAGGGACACTGAGAAAGCAGCTGAGAGGGGTGGGGGTGTCCAACAGCCATGATACCATAGAAAGCAGCCTGAGAAATACTCTTTACCCGAATACACCTTTCAATTCAGTGATCAGCACCTCACAAGAACAACAACAAAAATGGAGCAGAGCTAGCCATAAGTTCCTGGGAAAGTAGTGTTTCCCTCCCACTTACAAACCAAATTGCTTTAACAGCATGGTGTTGTCTAAATTTTAGTCTATATGCAGAATGACCCTGTGTCCTGGAGGGGAAGACATGTAACATTACATATGGCTACAACGCCATTAGAAGTGCATTGTAACCTACATTATCTACTTAGAATCCTCTCTTTGAGGGGAAAAAAATTGTTAATATGCATGTCTCAGTTGCTGAACATCAAAAGCTTCTGGGATGAGAGACTGGGGGCAGGCAAGAAAAAACTACCCTCATTTTAATGAAAAAAGTGCTGTAGGCAGCCAGGAGCAGCAATGACAATCCCCTCCCCAGAATTGATTGCACAGACTCAGAGAGGTCCAAAGTCACACTAGAATCTCTGAGGCACTCCTGGTTCTGAGAAAGAAAAGTCATGATCCAGTAGTCTTTGCAGTACTGTAGACCGAGCAAACCCGTTTCTATTTCTTAACAAAGCCAAAGCATCATCTCATAGGGATCACATTCACCATTTCCGCCGGTGTCTCCAGTCTCACAGTGTTGAAATGGGACTGATCAGCCTACGATGGATTGCACATCACCCAAGGAGAAAGGAAGGCATGGAAAAAGGCATACAGTACATTATATACTGCTTCACAACCATGTTTACAAGGGGGGGGAGGATGAAGGTGAGGGAAGAATTATTGCTGTTTCAGTAATACAATATGATAGCTAAACCAAATCAAACAAGATCACAACAGTCAGTATTTTCACACTGCAGGATGATGGTTCATGTTTTGCCTAAGGATGAACTTGACTGGGGATTAAGGGGAAAGAGGGAGTCCTAAGGAAGGGAGTCAAAGTTACACCTGGGATATCAGCTGCATATTGAAACTTGGAGATCGAGACTGCTTGGTTAGGGGAGCTCCTGGGGGAAGGAGATCTTTACCTTCCCCAGCTTGGCCTAGTCGGTCCTCCTGTAGGCTGATAGTTGAAAACCGATTGGTGTTGCCAGCTGCTAGATTGGTAACACCCTCTGTACCAGCTCCAACACTGGAGCCTGCTTGACTGCCATTCACATAGTCAAATGATTTACTGGAGGAAGCACTGGCGGTCCTGATCAGGCTCAAACTGTTGGCTTTTGGCACCACCTGCCCAGCAGGCAGGCTGAGGTGTTTCTTAGTAGGTGTCATCTCAATTATATCTGCACCAAGGTCAGTAGATTGGTGCATGTACTGCTTCCGAGCTACTGAATCTCGAGGGCTCTCATTGGATTTTGCTGCAGAAGAGGTTTCTTTATCCTTAGCAGAACGCCCACTTGCTGTTTTCCTTAAGCTGCCCTTCTGGGATACAGATGATAGAGGTTTGGTCCCAACTGGCTGGCTGCTGAGGGAAGCTCCTGATGAAAATCCTTCATCAGCATCATTAAGGTTCACAGATTCCTCTCTTCCATTTACACCTTCAACATCTATTAAGAAAAAAGAAACAACCAAAAAACCCCAAACCAATCAGAACATACAGTAAGCATTCAAGTTACATGAAGACAAGGATGCACACAGAATGTTAAAACAAACCTCATTTGCTAATCCACCTGGTTTTCACTTGCTTTAAAATTTGATTCTCAGCCAGTAATCTTCCTGTCATATTTAGCAGAATAGCAGAATCTAACAATATGTACTCCCTGACCTTGATTTGCCTTTCCTCTTTTATCTGTCAGAATGTCTCCCAAACTTTGTCTATAAACAAGAAGAATTAGGCCCCATTTGGTTAATTTGTCTGAGTTCTGTCTGCAGAGACTGGTGCCCATTCTCCTCCTACATGTGGTGGAGAAGAAAAAAAAACAACAAAAAAAACCAAACCAAAACCAGAAAACCCTTTCAGACTATTTTAATCCTGTTTTGAGGCAAGATCTAAGCATGTTCAGGATATCTTCCAGTCAGATTAAGTTCTGGCAAGTGCTTGGTAAGCTTCAGAATTAGGCTACTTCCTAGGCCAGCAATCACAATGCCCCAAGAGAGGTAGAAGGCTTCTGTTGTGCGTAGCTGGCACTTCAAACAATGTGACTATACTTTCTGTTGGAGATTAACCTAATTCCTAGTTCTCTCTCCTCCAGAGCTCAATCCTCCCTGCACTTCCAGCAATCCTACCTAGGTGCTTCCACCATATTTCCTTTTATCTCAGCATCTAGATTTTTCAGAGAAAAAAAAAAAAAACCACAGTCCTTGTAGTAAGAGAAATTTAACCTCTGAAACACTTCATGTTGTAGAAGAGGCACTGTGCTTTTGACTAGAATCTCAAAGAGAAAAAAAAGCCTGACAAACTTCTTTCTTAAATCCTCGTTTTCAGGCCTATAATATGATTAGGGCTGCACACAAAGACTTTGTTTTCTTTTTAAATCTCATTCCAGTCCTTTTTCGAAGCTCCAAGTACTCAAAAGAAGAGTTATTGTTTAGCAGAAAACTGAACAGCATTCAAATTTCAAAACTGAAAATGGAGCTTGAGTTTTTGTTCCATATATCTCGTTGCAATGGGAAAAAGCCATAATGTTTAACCACGTTAGCAAAAAAGGAGACATTCAGGCTATAAGAATTTTGCTTTTCTTTATAAAAGCTGGGGAGCCTGATTATGTGCAAGAAATCTGCAGAGCCTGTGGATCTGTCCCAGGTAAAGCCACTGTACTGCTCTACTGGCAGTTTGTTCAACCCAGCTTGCCACCAAGCAAACATGTTTAAATCTCTTTTGTGGAATGGGGAGAAAGTGGTGGCAAAGATCTAAGAGATTCTAACATTTGAGTGGAAGCTCATGCTTTCATGCTGATAGTTAGCAGAGCACTAAGGAACATTTTACATTATGGCAAGCAGAACAGACACGAAGCTTTCAATGTTGTTGCTGCCTCTGTGTAGCGGGAATATAGCCTGATCCAACTTCACATTTCTGAAGTGTAAAGCAAAAAGAAAACTTTACAGGGAGGTTTTAGTATTCTGTTTTAAACTTACTTCTTTTCAGGAAACTTTACCTTGGAATTACCATTACTGTGTATCAGCTTACAAAAGATGTTTAGCCATCTCCAAATCAGATCATTCTCAGGCCTCTCTCAGAACAATGCAACGTGAGATTATTCTTTAGCTTTATATAGTTCTATTTAGCTCATTAGTTTCCCAGAAGCAGAAAGGTAATATAGTTCATGTTACTGCAGTCTTCCTTCCTTGGAAGGAAGGCCTTTAGCCTTAGAAAAAGAAGCTTCTTAGGTTTCAAAGGCTATTATTAAAATGAAGGGTGTGTTACTTGCTTTAATTTCCTGTAACCATATTTAAAATACATATACTTTCCTCCCATCCTGCCCACCTCGTATGGTCAAACTAGGCCTTCATCTTCTCATTGAGACATAAGTGTATTTTCTTACATTAGACAGTGCTATATTTTATTCACAATCCACCACACCTCCATTCCCCCCCCACCCAACCATCCCACACATTATCAAAGATGCTAATAAAAAATATGACGTAACTGGAACAAACTGAAAGCAAGAGCACTTTTTCAATAAACCAACATTTATGTTTCTTTATATAATCATGCAGAGCTGGATGAAAGCGTGTTTGGTTACAAGCAGCAATAGCAGCAGCTGAAGTCCCCTCTCAAGCCCTTCTTATTCAAATGAAAGATGTGTAACTTGCAAGAAGGTATCTCCAGACAATACTGCTAAGATTTTTATTATTACAAGAACATTAGTCGTCTTCAAAGTTTACGTTAAAACATCGCTGAGTAACAGGATGTTAAACCAGACATTCCTATTCAGGGACAGTGAAGGAGAAGAATCACACTGAAAAAGTGGCATTTTATCTACAGAATTTAAAGACAAGACTGAGAGGGGTTGTTGCAATCTTTTGGATGCTGCAACTATAGAGAGGCCCAAGCAGCTCAGCAGTGCTCAAAAATGAAGAAGATAGAGAAGACAACATGCAAGAGAATTTCTGTGTAGTCAGACCCATATACCCACAGAGGTTCTCAGTGGGATTGAAGTAATTCAGCAAACACATATTCTTTTCCCAATATATGTTATTTTTCCTCTCAAAACTGCCCTTAGAAACAATCAAAAATGTTTGAGTCCTTACATACTCTGTTTGGGGGGAAAAACAGGATGAAGTCATAAAGTTTTCTTCCTTCCCCCGACCAATAAGACAATTAAAAAAGAAAACAAAAACTAAAAACCTACTCCTCCCAAGCACTCTTCTACTGTAAGGCCAGAAGACAAAAAGACAGTGCAACCTGACAGAAATCCTATCAATTGCACTACAGTGTGTATTCAGGACTCTCACTGTTCCTTACCAGAATAAGTCTGTCCCCCAGGAATTTGTTATTTATGCCTGTACATAATTAATCCTGTAGATGTAGATACAGCATTCTCCACTGACCCAAAATAGTGCACGTAACCACAGCTGCTACCACCTGGAAGCAGAATACCGCGTACGGCATTACTGAGTAATTCTTGAAATCTTCTGCCTTTTTCTTCTTATTGGGTCAAAACACTGATCTGAAGAAGGCGGTTTATACAGCTTTTTAAAGTGACCTTTATTCTGTTTATCCTTCCCATACCTGAAGGTTGAAAAGTCACTAGAAATTATCAGTATCTCATTACATTGTTTGATATCAAAATATTTATGAGAGGGAATTTGCTAGCTGAAACTTTCTGTGAAATCGGCATCAGTAAAATAATAGACCACTCTATACACACACACACAATTCTATACTGATAATCAAGCCAAACTCCATTCCTTGGCCTTCTTCCAGATGCTTATCAATTGGCACAATTCAGTTCGCCCAAGCATGTAATTGTACGTTGCTAATGTGACAGAAGTAAAGGGTATTCAACCCACTTCTATCAAAGTAAAGCATGTGGAATGATGCCTTATCCAAGAACATGCCTAATTATATAGATGTCTTAAAACAAATTAGGACTAGAAGGCCACATCTTTATCAACTTCATTCCCGCTTCCTGTCTCTCCCAGAAGGTTCTCTGCAGCTGAGGTCTTCTCCGTATCCTTCAGGTCATGCACATGCAAAGTTTAGTAAAATGGAGTAAGACCAACTGAACAAGTGAATTTAGGAGAAGACAGGACTCATTTACTGAGCATGCTCAAATTCACTATGCACCAAGGAGTAGATTATAAACCCGCACTAAACATTTTTATGCGACTATCTTCTACAGAAGCATGAGGTCTTAATTATTGTTTGAGAGCAACTCTGATTAAGGTAAGGATTCTGTGATAACACTACATTGAATCTCCAAATTCTCCAGATTATTGTTTCCAGAAGAACAAATCTGAAACCTATGTAGCTCATATCCAAATGTGCAAATAAATCTCATTTATGATCAACTGATATGCTTATAGAGGCTGGAAATACCAAAGGAATGTTCAGATAGAAAAGGAGACTTAAGATAGGAGAACACTTGAAAAATATGTTTAGCTAAATTTACAAGAAATGAATTCTCATCTCTGAAGACAAATCATGATTCAAATTCAGTACTCAAAACCACATCTTTTATGGATTAAAGATCAGAAAATTAATAGATGAACTTAAGCAAAATAAGTTTCTACCAGCTATTCTATCTGCTATTCTTGGATGCAGAGCAGACATACAAGTCCTACAGTATTTGTGTGGACAGCATGACTGAGAAAGAAAGCAATATTTGTTTCTAAAGTTTTTAGAAACATGACAACCTGATTTCTTCTTGAAAACACAAGCACTTTTTTGGTACTTGTCTTTAGGGCAGCCAGCTCATTCACGTAAACGAGTTGTACGTGTATGAATTTTCAATTAAAGGATGACTGGCAAATAAAAACATCAGCAGTTGTATATCTGTCTTAGGCTTGACTTTTAATCAGAACAGGAAACTTCACTCTTGGAAATTTAAAAACTGCAGACTAACAAGACACTAAGTTGTAGCCAAATCCATTTATACTCTATTCTGTCTACTTTTCAGGGCTAGATTCATGTTTATTTGGTGCATTTTTTCCTTCTGAATATTAGATTAAACATGCTCAGTAATAGAAAGTTTCCAAGCAATCTCAAAGCTCTTGGCTATTACCCGTCTTTTTTTTTTTTTTTTTTTGCCATGCCAAGCAGTCTTTCACCACACAGATGCAAGCCCCAGGCCAGCCCCCATGATAACAAAAGGTAGTACCTGACCTGATGTTAGGTATATAGGGGATGCGTGTATTGCAAAGAGAAGCTAATACACCCTGGGATAGCGGAAACACACACTAGAATGGAAAGAAGTTCTGCTTGGGGATAGGGAGCCAGGATCCTCCTCCAGCAACTGCCTCACTGACTTCTGCCTCCTCATCTCTGTCCTACCCTCTGTTGTGGCTGCTGCCAAGGTGGGCTCCGGGAAGCCATGCTCAGGGGTCCTGCGCATCAGCACCTCCCCCTCTTGCTCACGTTTGATCCCTAGGTCTGTGGAGCCGTGTTGGATCGGTGAGCCAGGTATGCTTGAGTCAGCCTCGTTTGAGAAGTCAAAGCCATCTGGGATTCAACATATAACATTTTAGTGCTTTTCTATTCTTTTCTTGGCATTCCAACCCAGGCAGGGAAAATAGAAGATTTATGCGGACATGGAACAAACACAAAACACTACCCATGCTTAGTTAAAAGCTGTGAGAACATCCACAGAAAGGGACAGGTGGGCTATACTGTAGACCAGAGACTAGCAAATGAATATAATGGCAACTACAGTAAAGACAAACATGACCCAGAGTCCTGAAAACAGAAGAAGACAGCTACTTGTTGTCCTGGACATCCTGATTCAGCTGAAGACCAGAGGTCATCAAATCCTTTTGCACATGGCAGGGGGTGGGGGGAAGAGTACCACAGGAAAATACGTAATCCTTGTTTTCAGACTCTTTTACCCTCAGTTTATTTTTAGGTTGTTCTACTTTTTACCTTCAGCTATTTATGCAGCTTTTTTTAATCAATGTTTTATACATGCAGCAACAAAGCTTTGTAAGTATGACAAAGTGATTTCAAAGCAAGCTTTTTGCTACACCTACATGGAAGATGTTATCATATCAAGGTAAATATTACTATTTATTTTTTTCTTTGTACAGTCAAGCACATTTCCATACGACATAAGTACTCACTAAGGACTCAATAAGGACTAATTCTAAGCTATCCAAAGCTATTTTATGACATGGCCCCTCTCTGAATTGGGACATATGATGGTAGGACTGTGATGTTCAGCTTTTCTGTCTCCAACTGCCGTCAGTAGCTTTAGGTAGCTGGAACCCTATCAAGGTCTGGATAATACCATTCATTCCCTGAGCTATTTAGGATGGGAGACAGTTGAGTTTTAGCGTGGATTAAAGAAAGAACTGAAATTCTAAGCCAAACTCTACCCCTACAATTTTACGCTGTGTTACATGGAGAAAAAAAGAAGTCTTATTGAACATTTTCCAGCTTCTCCATTTTCTCACCTACCTCATGGGCTATCACCAAATCAAAACCAAAACAAACACCCCAAATGTTCATGTTCATGCAGTGCTCTGAAGATGTAAAATATTACACAGTTATGAAGTACCACTTTTCAAAAACAAACAAACAAAAAACCAAATCCCCAACCAACTGCTCTGCAAACACTGAAACTCAGAAGCCAGATTACAGTGATGATGATGAATACAGTACAGTACAGTAGTTGCTCTTGGCAGAGAAAGCTCACCTTCTCTCCTCCAGCGATGACGACGGATAGAAGCTGTTGTAATAGCAGTCCGAGAAATCCTCGGCACTGTCGGAGTAACTTCTACTTTCAGTACCTTCTGGCCTTCTTGTGATGCATCAGGAGCATCAAAGGGCAGTGAGTTCTTCATGGCATTTGCAACCTAAGATAAAAGTAAAATGCTGTACTACTACTGTCCTTGATTGCACTAATGGCAATATTAGATCTCTTGCTGGATACAGAAAGGGACACAACCAAGAACTGTTAATTATGCCAGATCCCATCCAGATGGATGGCCCCATCCCCAAGATTCACAGCTGATAACTACGTTCAAAAGCTCATCACAAACTTATTCCCAAAAATATAGCTGAATTTTCTCAGGTTTTTTTTTTTTAGTTCCATGTTTGCCACCTGTACTGACAGAGGTAACAGCCTGCACACAGAGGTCTCCATCCAAAAGAGATGGCAAAATGACAAGGAGAATACCATTTATGTTTTACGACAATGTCATAAAACTAAGTCACAGGCCAAGCCAATGCAAATAGCATATCGCCTTGTGCATGGGGGGAGACAAGGCCAGTTTCCACCCCATCCTGTGCCCCCCCCCCCCCCCCCAACCTAACCAAGGGGATTAGACTGCAGATACTTGCAAGATTTAAAAAAACCAACTTGCAACCTAAGCAATGATTATCAAATAATTAAAATGTATTCATCTTTATTAGATCTAATTTTTTATTAGATCAGAAGTTTTGTTTTGCAGCTTTGAGGAGAACAAGTGACCTCTTTTGGCTTTGATGTTTTAACTGCTTCTTTAAATTTCCCATAAAATGCCTTTGTGGGATTAGAGGTTTACTTTTTAAAAAAAAACAACACCAACAACAAAAAACCCAAAACCAACTCTCAGTTAATGTTTCCTAGTTTACAAGTAAATTGTTCAAAAAGTGAACTTGCGTACCAGCTCTTGAAAAGCACGCAGGGTCTTGATGGCATGTGCAGTACTCAACAATAACAAAGTTCCTGCACACAAAATGTGATTTAAAACTTTAAAGAAAAAAAATCAAAGTGAACACACCTTGATTTTCCAAAATCTTATTGACTTTATACAACCAACCAACAATAAAAATATTAGACATGTTTTAAGCTTAACATCACAACTTCATAGATCTCTTGTGTTTCACAGAAATCTGACTTCCTATGTGCTCTTTACTCCCCCTCTAGTGAAGACAGTAGATAAAATAAGAGGGTCAGAGACATCTAGACTTAAAATAAAATAACTATGGAAAATGTAACTTGCTAATGTCTATAAAATCATACCTAGCAACAGCTCCCACCATAATTTAGGCAGGCTATTCTCTGCACTATAGGTTACAAGAAGCATTATGAAAAGCAACTTGATGTTGCCTCCTAATGGATTTTCTCTTGTATCACAAAAAAATCTGATTTTGCAACTTGAGAGAACAGAGTTCACTATATGGCAAGAGAAACGCATTTATTTAAATACATGTGGTTTGCATGTCTTAAACACATGTAGCCTACTTGTTAGCTCAAGGCAAAGGCATGTAAACCTTATTTTAAGACACAGATAAAAATATAAGGTTGACTGTTCTGTCCACTCAAATGAAATACAGATCTGCTTTAGAATATGCAGCTTTGGAAGATACTCTACTTTTCTGACAATGCATACATACATTTTTCTTCGGTTTAGACCATGTTCTTTTTCTAAGAACGGGCATTTTCTTTATTGTATAAAGACTTGTGGCTAGCTGATGAAATAGTATCAGCTGTTTAGCACATTACTACAATCAAGCATTTCCTAGTTTTATGCTGTAAGCAATGTTTTCATATGTTCCCCTCAACCTAGTGACAGAATTAATGCACTTTTAAACCTCATCAATATTGTCTTGATATTCTGAGGTTGCCAGAGGCCTTGGAAAGGTAAGGGACATCCAACAAATTTCTTGAACTCCCAAAGCCCACATATACCACATCTGCTTAACTAATTAAGTTGTCTTTCGTTAGCATTTTCAAAAACACAGGATACCAGAAACCTACTAAACCACTGGAACAGACCCTACTGGCGGAACTTTGTATTATTTGTCTTGTGAAGATCTCAGATAACATTTGATAAAAAGACTCTATCAATGCATATGGCATGCCATAAAAGCTCCATGAATTAAAGGTGTTTATTTGCATTATAATAAAGTAAAAGTAACTTTCCTACAAGTTGTAACAGGCAAACTATCCAGCAACCAGGAGAAGAAATGAAACTGTTTCAAACAGTAACGCCACAGATCACAGGATATTAACTCAATCAAAGACGTTTCACTTCCTGAGGGGCTGGAACGCCTGCCATGCAGCTGATCCTGATCTCCGGCTGCTGTTGCGACCCTGTAAATCTGCAAAGCCTGATCTGTCCCAGGTAACGCCACTGTATTGCTCTACTGGCACTTTGTTCAACCCAGCTTGCTGCCAAGCAAATGTGTTTAAATCTCTTTTGTGGAATGGGGAAAAACATCTTCTCCACTACCTTCCTGCCTGACTTCTAACCAGCACAAACGATTATTGGCACCATCACAGAAATGCTCCTTATCATTCTGCCTTCCACTTATTCAACATTGATTTGCCCAATTCTCTCAGCGTCAACACTTGTTTGTGAACTGCTCTCCTATTCACACATAGGCCTTTTTCCATGCCATCCCCTCGAAATGGTACAAACTGCATTCACCCTATCCTTGATCACATTAAAGACTCCAGAAACTCATTTCTGCTGTACTGAAGCAAAGCAGATCAAGTTCAACAGTATATAGTTGGTTGCCTTCCCATCTTCTACTCATTAGAGTCATGCCCTCTTTTGAATAGGTACCTTTCTCAGTATACAGGATTAAAATCTAAAAATTGGTAGCAGAAAGCTTCTGTAACAGGACCAGAAAAGTGACAGAGCACTTCTGCTTGTTGAACCTTTTAACAGCTGGCCCTTTCTAACAGCACAAATTGTACTTCTGGGGCCTGAGGAGAACCATATGGAGGTAAAAATCAATGCGACAGTAAAACTTTGAAACAATCTAAACAACCAGTTTGAATGAGTCACAGGCCTTCTCTGACAGAAAAAAAACAAACCTGTGATCCTTCGGGATGCAAAAAAAAAACTTGCTCACTATCTCTAATCCAGCACTGAAAGGCAGGAAAACAAACAAACAGCACCACTCAGACTTGGCAAGCCAAGTCTGCAACTATCGATGACAAAGGACGGCTGGTTTCAAGCCAGACATCCACTCTTGCCTACTAGAAAGGAGCTCTAACGAAAAGAGCATCCAACAAAAGCAGTAAGTACATCAATGAAATACACTGGATAAAGGTGCTGTCACAATAGGGACTTGCTGATCCATGCTTCTTGTGTACCAGGCTAAGAAAGCCTGTGCATCTCTGCACTGAAGACAGGGATTTCCATCTGAAACAAGCGCAGAACTCTTTGTGTTCAGAGGAAGAGACTGATTGATGGGAATTGAGCTACTCCACAGGTCCAAGCTAGCTTGGTAGTAATATTGAGTCTTGGTGATTAGTTTCCCTCTGTAGAAACTCCCAGTGTTCATGACTATGAAACCAATACGCAGTCTTTGTTAACAGAGATACTTTTCTTTTCCCAGAAAAAGCCTTTCCCTTGCATTACTTCCTGTCCTTTCCAGTGCAGTCTCTGGGTAGCAGTGAAAGAAGACTGCTTCTACATTACAGATATTTCATAGCTTTCTCATGCTGCAATTTCAATTGGTTTGTTTTTTGTTGTTTTTGGTTTTGGTGGGCTTTTGTTGTTGGGTTTTTTTGAGGTTTTTTTGTTTGTTTGTTTTTTGCGTTTGTTTTTTGTTTGTCTGTTTGTTTTAAGTCCACAGGCAATATAAACCTATTTAAATAAGAGCGTGGATCTATTAAATTGTCCAAAATATTTCTCCAAGAGACATACCCAAACACAGGGACCATGATGTTTCTCATTGTAATGATGACTGATGGTATTCCCGTAATTATACAAATAGCTTGAGTACAGATACCTAAAAATAATTCTAACGTGGGTGTCTGCCTAAATATTAAATGGACTTCAAAGAATTTGCTGCTGCTAGGAAATCCTAGGCAGAGGCTGAACTTGAAACTCATCTGGGATGCTGCACAGCCGATATTTTACTTGGTGCCAGTAGTTTTAAGTTTAAAATACAAAAAATTTATAATGCTGCTAAATTATATACCTCTCCTAGAGAATGCAATGAGGTGAAAGGACTCCAACCTTTGAAAAAGTTGAATCACTTGAATATATAGCAAAAGGCCAATGACATGCAGGTTATCTTTTTATAAAACTGACAATTTCTTAAAGCTGCTTTTTAAAAATTGCAGTAAAACAAGATAGGAAGCAAGGCAATGATCAGAGCATTAAGAAGAAAACCCCACAGATGTGCCTGCATGCATATGCGTGAAAAACCTGACAACTGGGGAAGAAGGAAAAATTGGTGGTGTCATGACATCACCGACACCAGACAATGGGATGGAGAAGCAAAAATAGCTTTGGAAAAAAACAAAGACATTCTAGAAGATTCTTACAATTAGAAGTAATCTCTAAGGCCAAACTGATTAAAAATGAACAATCGGGACTGAAAATTGTCATATCATCAATTGAATTAAGTTCCAGATCCTCCTACACACCTTTTAAATGTAGTAGTTTGATAGGGTGGCCCAATTCAGCAGGTTCAATATTTAATTTAAAACTTTCAATCTGATGGAGTGATGAGTCATTTCCAAAAGGAACCAACTATTATAATAATTCAATGGATACCAAGCATTTAAAATGCAGCATTGTCAGAAAGTCTATAGATAAATTTTACAGCCAATATTAATTCATCAAGAGAATAATTTTACGTAATTTACTGCAGAAGCGAGGGATCTCAGATTGCCACATAAAGAGATTTTTCCCAGTTCATTCCTTTCTCAGTTATGTAAAAAGCAGTGAAATTTTACTGCTGTTAGTTCAGAGGAGCACTAAAGGCTTCTAGCCATAATTCCGATGCAGAAACTGAGACAATAGTCTATTTACTTTATTCTCCTTAATTTTCCCTCTTATGTTGACCCTCATTCCTACATCTGACAAAAAATAAAATCCCTCCATTCCTCCTTTCTCTCCGTCAACCTCCTCATCCTCCCCAATCACATCCAGCCCAGTTTCACCACCCTCTCCATTTCATTTCTCTCTTGTTGTGATCAGAACAGCAAGTATAGTGAAAACCGAAAAAGCCAAACAATCAGAAGAACTCCATTCTATTACTGCTCCTCTAAAGAAGACAAAGATTAAGACCTGTGTGACTTTGATCAATCAAAATCTGACATTGACTCTGGAGATGAAGCTCCTTTTCACATTCAGCTCTGTCCTGTTGTTGCTTTTTCTACTGTGTTATCTGTTAAACCACACAGCATATTCTAAGACCCGCCAAAGGTCTAGAAGCAAAGAAAACACCTTTTTTGCAACCAATGTCTTATAACATATAACCACTTGGTTAAATTTCTTTGAATCACTCATCAGCAGCTTATGCCAAAACAACATAAACATTTTGATCGAACTGTAACACATTAGAAAATCCTAGCTTTCAGCATCAATGAGTCCTAGGAGATCCCAACACCCTAGCTTAATACTCAAGCAGAAAAGCATGGTATAAATAGCTATGTTGAAAACAGCAGCTGTTAACACCACTTGCATTTGGGAGTGCAGTAAATGGCCACAAATGCTGTCATTACCAGTCCACTTCAGAAACACATCCATACTCCTCTTAACCAAGTCCATAAATTGCAATGGATTGTTTCTTACCAGCAGAGGCTGTGAGTAGAGTTCAAGCTGTGCTCTGTAAATTATGTCCTCCAATACCTCCTGGCCAAGATCCCACTGGCCATTATATCTAAAAAGTAAAGAAAGATATGTATCTTTCATATATTACAAACTCAATCTTGTCTTTTTTCTGCCCAAATCTAGCTCTTCACTCCTTTGCTTATGTAGAAAGTTCATCAACTGTATGTACACCCCAGTCCCTTCACTCCTTTTAAAAGTATAGACAAAGCATTTTATTATTAATCTTGTTGGTATAACAAAAAAGCTGCTCCGTGTCACCTCCAAGCAAGACAAAGCTGATGCCATAATCAGGATAAACTTAAACAATTAAAAAAAGGGGGTCAAGATGTAAAGGTTAACACTACTTAGTAGAACTGAATTTCCACCATAAATGGATTTTTGCTACCTCAGAAGCTACTGACATTCAAGAGGTCTGCATTTCATCAGGTTATCTTGGCATTCAAGCTCATTATGCTTGTGAACAGAAAGTATCTGGTGGTAGCAGAAACTTGGGAAAAGATGAAGCCAGAAGCCTACCTCTCTTCAGCACCTACTGCTGGCCATTCATCACCTAATTCAATACTGACAAAGATATTTTCAAATTATTATGACTGAGTGAGCAAGTAATGGGAAATACACTGATCGAGTTATAAACCTGTGTTATGAGTTTAACTACTTTTTTTCAATCATAAAACAACTAGCATTTATATTTTAATTCATGTAAAACCAGACATTTCTCTTTATACAAAAACCCCATCCACTTACATGGCATAATAGACACCTGTGAGCAGCTGCACCATGAAGTCAGGGTCTAACACCACTCTACCACAGTGTTCTTTCCAGCGTTTCTCATGCTGCCGTGGAAATCCACTCACACACAGCCTGAAAAAACACACCATTGTAACAAAATGTTAATCCCACAAAGACTACCAATGTCTCTACATCACAGAGATTTTAGTTTATTTTCAAAATTTATTTTTCAAAATATACATATACAACATAGAACATTCTTATGTTTCTCTCCCAACCATTAAAAGAGTTTTAAAACAGTGTCTTGAGATGTGGCTTGCTGATAATCCAGTGTTATTCCCATATAGCCATCAACTCCACCTGTTTTCTTCAAATAACCAGCTTCTAAAGAATAAGGGTGGCAAGATGCTCTCTACTGCCAGCCACCAAGTAGGACACTGTCCCCAAAATTCAGTAACCAAAACCAGCTTTCTTTAAAGGAAACATTTCAGTGGTATAGGAGAGAAATATGTCATCTCCCATCTAATGTACGATGATAGCATGCAATCACCACTTACCTAAAGTTGGATAACACAGATAGCTGAGAACAATTCTCAAGAATAGTTATCTTCTAAAAAAATACTTGACCCTTGAAAAAGGGCCTGTCTTCCCATATACTGCATAGCATTGAGTCTCCGTAAAAAAAACAGAATAATTTATTTATATCTTTAATATCTGAATCTTCATCATGGAAGCAACACACGGCCACTAATACATAATAACTGCTGCAGTGTTTCAAAAACAACAAAAAAATCCCTAAGCTATAAAATGTTGTCTCTCTTCTCTACCGAAAGAATGGATCTAATTTTCAACTGCAGAAAAATTCAACATATTTGGCAAATTAAGCATAGCCACAACTCAAGTGAAGATGATGGAAGCATACCAAGAATTAACCCATTCCCATCAGAAATCACGGGGAAGAAAACAGGCTATAATCTTAACTGCATGTGTGTGTTACTACAGAATATATGTTGTTGGAAGCTAGTCTGATCCTTCTTTGCTACATAACTGAATTGCATGTCATGCTTTTCTTTCATGGCAGTATTGTGCTGAAGCAAACAAGCTAAATCAAAAACATTTAAAGAGATTCCTCTGGGGGTAGCAGGAGAGAGAATTTATCTCATTTTAGACAAAAATGCTGGTAAAACCAAGCATATGGGAATATCAGATATACTTGAGAATTTTCAGAATAAAAAGCAGGGATCTTTGCCAACCAGGCGCTTCTAAGACTATTCAAGTAGAAGGTTATATAAAGGGCATGTATAAGAGTTTGAGAAATCACAGTAGTGAATCCTCCAGAAAGTGGGATGTTATTATCAGGGGTGAAAAGAAAGGAAGGGGAAAAAAAAAAGGGGGGGGGGGGGGGAGAGGAATGAACAAAACCAAAAACAACAACAAAAAACCGCCACCAAAACCCCAAAAACCAAACAACAGAAAAATCCAAACAAACCACTAAAACCCAGAACATTGTGCAAGCACCTCATATAAACCATCCTCAGAAGCAAGACACTGATATTTGGAAGTAAAGGAAACTCGTGGTATGCCTCACAGGATTTTTAAGGTGACCATACTGAAAAATGTCAGAAAGATATGTAAATCTAAAGAATGCTAAATCAGTCTGAGTAGTGTCAACTAATTTTCCCCCAAAATTGCTTTTTTTTCTTTCCAAATAACAGAAAGTTACATAACTAGAACGAAAGCCCATGCAGTAGTAAGATAATCCATGTGTTTTATCCGTATGCAAGCACAGCTTCAAATTTCCAATTAAGTTGCAGGACGGACCAGGAGTTACATATTTTAAGTCATTAAACACAACAAGTAAATTCATTCTTTTTTTTCTGGATGAATATTTAGAAGTCTCGATGCACCCTACAAGACTATTTCAAAGGCAAGTGTCTCACCTGGAACCCATCCTACAAAGCGACTGGTAAGACGACTCAGGCATATAAACAATAGCAGAATTGTAGCACAGCATAAGAAAGCTCAGCACCTCAAACCTGAAAAGAGATAAGAGCAAAACTTTGCATGGTTTAAATTCTTAATATTTCATCAGAATTTAACACAAGAATTCTACAACTCAGTCTCAAAAAATACCCACAGGAAAAAGTGTCAGAAGCAAACACACAGATCCTGAAATCCTCTTTCATTATAATTCACTAACGTGAAATAGGCTATTAAAGGTTCAGTATTAAACACTTAAAATTATTATTACTGAAAACCATTAGCATATGCAGGAACTATGGAGGAAATGGCATGTGGCATAATATTTGGACAAAGTTATAGAACTGGACAAATCTGCATTCAAAATTATTTTATCGGTTTTCCCAGAGCTGGCTTTAGACACAGGTAAAGCTGGCAGTCACTATAACAGAAGGGCAATTTCTCTCATCCCTAGTTCTGTCTATCCACTCAGCTCCATTCCTCTTTTCCTGTGGAAAAAGAAGTCACAGCCTCAGAGCCAAAGCTGAATTTTGTTACACTTCCAGGAAAATTTGAGTTGACAGACATAAACCCAAAGATATTCCTGATGGACACAGAAATGGCAGTGAAGTTACTCTCTTCTAAAGTTACTAGTAGAGGAACATACAAAGTTGGAACAAACAACAAAAATGCTATACCTCAAGATTACCAAGACTGTTCTCTAGATTTATTTCCAAGCATTTGATGTTGAAAAAGGACTGAACACATAATATATTTAGTCTTAATGTTTAAAGACTTGTTGTCTGCCTAGTGAAGCACCTCTCATGTTAGAATACATCCACCTACCGGTTCTGTGCTGTGAAGGTTTCTCTTTGAGGATGAAGATCACTGTAAACTACCCTGATGAGATCATGCTGACATAGAGCTCCTTCAGTTAAAGCCATGGATCCAATAGTAGACGGCTAGAAGTAGGTGGTAGGAGGAGGAAGGAAGGAGGGGGGTAGAAATCAAGCCGTAAGTAAAAGGTCCCCAAAAGCATTAAAACTCCTAACCACCCAAGCCAAAAGATACACTTGTCTTGTGATCTGTAAAAATGAAGATTATTCCAGAAGACAGTAAATCTAAAAACATTACCTAATTTCATTATTATAAACAGTTTCCACACTTACAAGCAATAGAGCAGGTAAGAGCAATTTTCAACTTTAGTTCTTACATATTCGTTTATATTGTTTATCCTAATTGACCTTTTGTACAGTAACAGTTGAGAAAGAAAAACATGATTCCAAGTTCAAACTGTATTAAGGAGGAGTTAGAAGAAGGAAGACTACTTTCACACTAACACATAAGAGGCAAAAAATCACAGTTGCCACTATGACACAACTAACCTCTGTTCAAAATGGGCACTGTCAAAGATTTTTCAATATTTACATTCCTTTTCTCCTACTAATGCTACTGAATTCGATTACACTAATTGCAAGCTACTGACATTGAAAACTTACTGCAACAAGATGCATCTAAAATAGCCTGTTGCATCAAATGGATCCAGTTTTCACTCCTCTAACAGATCCAATTATAATTTACCACAGCAACTCTCTTACCTCATGATATATTGAGGGTTTAGATAATGAAGGGATGGTGAAAGATAAAACTTTGTTGTTTCCATCTTTGTCAGCAATTTCCTGCATTAAAAAAAAAAAAAAAAAACACCACAAAACCAAAACAGAAGTAAGGAGATAGGACTTGGAATAATTTTCAAATCTTAGAAGGCATTTAACAAATAATTAGTTGGATGTCCTAATCTGATAAGACTATTAAGACCCTAAGGTCTCTGTGTGTTTGCAGAATATCAGCAAATTTACATACATACTTAAAAAGTGGGAAAGACCTCTATCACAGACTGTTTTGCAGAATCAGTCTGCAACACTTAAAAAAACCAGCATTGGCTCCTTGATCAGTGTGACTTAATCAAAACCAAAAAAGAACAAAAAGCTCTTCTAGCCCACCTTCACACGATAACATTTATTAATAATAGATTTGCATAGTGGAGCAAGGCTATACTTTAAACCAAAAAGATATAGACACATGAGGGCTGATGAGTCACTTGCTGACAATGGGCAGTACTTCATAATAAACGCACCACAGAGAAAAGGTGAAATCAAGGGGACTGGCAAAGTTTCTTCAGGCATTCTATCAGCAAGAAATACATAGAATGTTTTCTCAAAAGGCTTTCAAACTGGTCAGATTTTATAGTTGCTAGGCTACTACATAAGCAAACCCAGCAGTTTTTAAAGCAAATATACTAAGAGCAATTACATAAGACTATAGCAAAAAGGAGTCTAAAATCCTGCGTTTTCACTTTGTACAGTAAATTTTCAAACAATGAGCTGTAGTCATTCCAGTTCATGTGAAAACTTAGTCCAAGGTAGCACAGTATTTGTAGTAGGCGTTAAGGATCACAATGGGAAGACAGTTGATAGAATTTAGCAGCATGCAAAAGATTTATCCTTGACTTTCACTTCCTAAGAATTGACAAAATAACTTCACTCCTTCAGTCTCAGTACATGTGCAGAAAAATACCAACAACGTAACAAAAGAAAAATAATAGTGGGAGCCACTGTCCATTTTGAGGCCTGCCTCTTCCTGAATCTCGACCAAATGAAGAAATTCCTGTCCTTAAAAAATATGAATCACCAACATGACTTTCAAAGGAACTGCAAAAGGACCTTTATGAGAAAACAGCCGACAAAGATAAACACGCTAGTTCAACCCACCAACAGTACCAAAAATCAGCAAGCAGTTTCCAATATTTTTTCTATCAGAATAAACCTAAAATAACTGGATCTTCCAGTTGTTAGAGCCAGACACATCTGATCTACAGACACATAACAAGAACTTTTTTTTTTTTTTAAGAATCACAATTTGACTGTTCTGTGTCTCATCATGTGTAGAAACATAATCCACAATTTAAAGGAGGAGTTTACTATGATAGTAAAGAGAAGGGCAATGTTTCAGTATAATATGTTTTAAAGCCCTATAACACAGAAATTCCCATTAGAGAGTCTTGGCAGTATTGCTGAATTTATCAAACAGCCTCATAACATTACAAGAGCAAACATTTCCAGGCTAAGGTAAGGATATAAAAAAAACACTTCTACATCCAACAGTCAAACTTCATCATTTACAGTTACCTTTACATATTCTTAAAATCATAGTTCCACTCAAGACAACTATCTGCCTCAAATGTACACATGCATGTACTTGAGTGCTAGCATGCAGAGTGGTTTCAGCTTCAAATTACCCTTGACATATTCAGAGTAAGTGGGGGGTGGGAGGAAGTGACACATGAAGACTGACCAAGCATATTGGCCTGACAATCATCTCCGTAGAAAGTTGTATTTTTCAACATTAAGAAGGGCTACTTAATTTCCTTACAAACACAAGTATATAACAGTTCAAGAAAGCCAATGAGATGATCCTTTTTAGTTAAAATGTTTGTCCTAAAAAGATTACTATCAAAAATAAAAAAAAAATATATTTTTGCAAACACATTCTTACTAAACCTTCATTACATTATGCTTTTCTCCAGATTAAATATGCTTTCACATAAGCGTATTATAATTTTAAATATGTTGTTCCAATAATTTACCTTATTCCTAGAGGTCAGTGACGCAAAACCTCAGATCAAAGCTTTCCTCAGCCATTCCCACTCATCTCACTTACCAAGTTGTAAATGCCAAGCAGCAATGCTTCAATGCAACCATTACTCTGCCTATCCCTGCTGGCAGTAAGACGCAGATATACCCATATCAACTCTGGCAAAAATTGCAGCGTAAATCTCTTGAGCCGAACTTCAGAACTACGATAAAGTTCAAAGAGCTGGTGGCAAACAGGCTCCAGGAGCTGTGGAAAGGCAAAAAGGCTAATGAATTACAGTTAGGCTTCTCTAAAGAGGGAGAATGAAATCGCAAATATGAGGGCTATATCATAAAGCCACTGCAGCCAGTGAAAATTACATTCCTTGATGGCAACTAAGTGAATGAACCAAAATGGTATCTGCATTCCTTTTAAGAAGATCTATAAGGACAGACCTGAGGGGCACTGGTATGCAGGACTGGGAAATGAGGCCTTACTACAGCCACCACCATCTTGTGCTTTGAGAACATTATTCTCTAGGGCTGTCAGTATGACATTTATTTTGCATATAGGTACTAATTTAAGGTATGTGACAGACACGTGGCTTGAACTATGTGCACCATAAAACTTTTATAAACCTTACAACTGCACCATTAAAGTACAAAGGTTAAAGATTAGCTGCTAATGATAGCTGCTAATAACAAGTCTATTGACAGAAATATGAATTTCTTACCTACGGCTTTTTAGTCTCAAACCCAACAAGCGTAGATTTGCTCATTACAATGCAAACTGATTTTTCCATCTAGAGCTGCCTTTCCAGTTCCAGTACAAGAACCAAAAAAGGCTTTTATCAAGTCAGTGTGATACAAGCATGAGAAAAACCCTGCCATTTTAAGAGTCTACAATGCCAAACCAATAGTTAAGATGCATCCACAGAACTGTTAATGAACGGGGGGGGGGGGGGGGGGGGGGGGAAGGAAAAAGAACCATGTCAAACTGTCTTCCCCTTTCCAATGACTAATCAAGTTTTTAATACCAAAGTCAAAAATGAGGGGAAAAAAATATTCAGAGAGGAATTTTGATGAGGTTTATGACCAGTATCTAGTATTACATTCTAAGAAATGGGATGATCTAACCTAAGGAAAATACTCATGGGATTCAACGTCCAAAAAGACAGAGGCATCCGTGTAACCTAAAGCGTCTATATTCATATAGAAGAGTTAGAGCCAGAAAATAGAAGCCAGAATCTCAAATAAGTCTTCTTTCTAACTGTACATGCTTTATACAGCTCTCATACACATACATTATAATATTACACATTAAATGATACATATCATTTTTTAGAGCAATTAAACCCTACATTTGACCAACACAATAGCAGCTGTACTGGTGAGACAAAAAGGCATAAAAAGGAAATACCCAGTGCAGAGCAGAAGATCACAGGAGGCATATATGACTCCTCTTCCAGAACACGCTCACTCCCAGGGATATGCACCTTAGGACTTTCAGAGCAATGAAGCATACCATTTTTAAACCACTGATTACCTAAGCCGTAACATGACATCTATGTAAAATAAAACTTTGCTCTCAGACAAATCTCTTCTTATACAAGGCTCTGGTATAAGCCTCTGATTGACAGCCTAGTTACTCTAAGCTAAAAGCCTGTTTTTACAACAGAAGCAAAGAGAAACTCCACAAGAGGGAAGAAAGCTGACACTGACAACGTTGTTACAGAATGAGAGAAGTCCACTAATTTGGAGCACACAGATTTTTACAAGCCGTATATGTAAAATACCTCAACACTTAATTTTTGTTTTGGGATCTAAATCAAATTAGAAGCCCGTAAAGCTTCTATTGCAATCATTTTAATAAAACAACACTAGGGCTTTCTCTATCAAGTTGAGCATATATTATTTTATCTAGTACATTTATTCCGGTATGTCATACATATATAGCACTTTATGTTCAAAAGATTCATAAGTATATTCTTTCTTAATTAATATTTACTTAGTAGAAACTCCTATCTAAAAGTGACACTAATTATTAAAACCATCTGTTACAGTAAATGTTCAAATCCTCAGAGACAGAACTGTATCCTTGTTTTATGAAAGGCCTAGCACATTTCAGATATTCAAATAAAAAAAGTGGTTAATAAATAATTCAGAGATCACTGAATAAATTTGTAGGTTTTCTTTAAACGAAAATATGAGCAAGAAGCTAGCGTAAAGAAGGAAAAAGAAGAAATCTCTGGAAACAATAAATACAAGCATATCTGCAAGGAGATAACAGGTGCAAGAAAAGCTAAACAACTATTATCAGAAACCAGATATATACAGCAGCATTGCTATAAATAGTACTTCTATTAGATTAGAGATGACAGCAGCCCAAAGCTGTTTCCTATTTCAAATTAGCCAGTCTTATCCACGTTCCATTAAAAGCAGTGGAAAAAGAATAATTTACTTTAGCTGAAGTCAGATGAGAGTCAACCAGAGCAGTTACTGAGTTTATCCTACTTTCTTTCAAATTAAAATTTTATAAAATTAGCCTTCTAAGTGAAACCATGCTCCCTAGAAAGATACAAGCAATATCCAGCCACTGGTGCTGCAAGCTATGTAAACACTCCTCTAGTAGTTGTTTTATTAGTTGTGCAAAAGGTTTAACAACTGCAAATTACTTAGGTGAAAACCTGGAAGTTGTTGGTTGCAACTACTGTAGCACTTTTGGTCTGTTCAGAGCTTTAAGTCCACAAGAAAAAGCTGCCATCACAAAGATGCTACAACACAAATATTTTCAAAGGCACGAACACCCAAGTTTTTCCTATCAAAGTATAGTATGATCATCTCCCACCTGGAAACACAAAACTTGACACTGTAAGAAAGAACAAATGTTTTCCTTGCACCCTAGTGATCTGGCTTTTCAGAGAACCAGCCTCTTCCAATTAATTCTCTGAATATAAATATTGAAAAGACACAGGATAAACAGAGGACATGGAGCTTTTGTCACCAGTAGTGGGTGTATACATGAACTGGCACACACTTTTTTTTTAATTCCAAAGATCTTTCAGTCCAAAGTCAAAGGAAACTGAGTAGCACAGCAGTCAGCCAAAAAATCCAAAGTAAAAAGTCTCTTATAACTTTATCTCTTTTCTGACAAACTAAAAACTTATATTAAAAGAGCTTTCCTATTAGCATAAACAGCGATTAGCATAGCAAACAATTACAAACAAAATTTTTACTGGCTTAAATACAGTAAGTGACAATGATATAATTTGCAGACTTCATTTTTACACCTCACAGAGATACAGACTAGTCATGTTTTAAGAAAGCTGATGAATAGCTTTAGTTTGGCTTATTTTACAAGTCTGCCAAATCTTAAGAGTCATACCTTGAAGTTAAATATAATGTATTATAAAATGCTTGACAAAGATTGGAAATGCTTGCCTTTTTGAAGATTTCAATTGTGGTAGACAATAATGTGCTCATTTTAGGCTGAACTATAACATAGTGGGTGAAATTAGTTATTATTTGAAGATTACTGGGTCTGAGAAGTGCTTGGCATTGCAAAGGTGATCTCATTTTGTTTCAAGGCTGAGCTTTCCAAGTTAAACCTAAATAGCCCCATATGAGCATTCAATATTTAAATTTCATACTGCATTAACTTAAAATCCATACAGCATTTATGTCTACAGCTATAAACCAACTCCAAAAATTATAAAACTATCTAAAAAAAATGTACTTCAAAAGCACTTTACTTTAGAATTCAGATATTATACAAAAATCAATACATTATTCAGTTAAATAAGCTGTTTATGAGCAAGATCACTCTCTACTCTTTATGTAACTTTCTGCTCCAGTCATTATCTTCACCATATTAAAAAAAGTCAGGGAATTTCCTAAAAGGTAAACAGTAACAATTGTATTTTAACTTGACAGTATGCTTGCTTTCATTTGATATCTCTCAAATTGGTAGACAGTTCTCAAAAAAAGAGAAACACCTTGTTTGTTTGTTTTGGTTCCTAAGCATGCCGATTCCATGTTAAATTAATAATCGTAGTCTTGTCAAGGTAGAATTATGTGATTCTAGAAAAACCCATGTTTGCCCTAAACAGTTTGCCCCTTTCAGGAAGTTTTAAAAAATAGGTCAACTTTATGATTAAGTTGTACTAAAAGTTACTTGTCCATCGAGTTTAAGAATCCAGCAAGTACATTTTTATAATAGTCTACTACATAACCTTTATCTTCATAAGCAAGCAGTCATCCTTCTAACAAATAATGCCCTATAAAACACATTTTAAAAAACCCTCACTTAGCGCCAAAGATTACCACAGAATTATGCAAAGTAATGAATTTACTATGGTTATACTCCTCACATGCAAGTAAGTCTGGAAGAAATGCAACAAGGAAATACATACTGCCTTAACAAGCAGAACCTGAAGTTAGTCATCTTTGAGCTTGGGATTGCTTATCTTTGGGCCTGATTCTGATATCAGGTATAACAGCAACACCAGTTCCACAGAGTAATATTTGACAAGCATCAGTGTGCAGTAACATAAGATTACTGTCACACCCTTAAGAAGATACTCTTTTTGCAAATCTGGTTCCCTGCATCTTTAAAAAATTAAATCAAATGCTTATTCTCAAAGCAAAGGAAAGCTTTTACATTTTCAGAACTATATACACACAAATACATATATACTAAAAGACAACAGCAGCTATGGTAGCTCCAGGTTGGAGAGAGTGTAATGGTAGCTTCAGTACAAAGAAAAAGGTCACTATGCAAGTTATTTGTAACGCTGAAATGAAGTTGACAGCTATGAAGCTTTTTTTTTTTTATTGCATGAGCATTATGCAATCTCCTTTAAGCTCCATCAAGCATTCGGCTTCCAAAAGCAGCCGAGCTGTGCCTAGGAAAATAAAGAACTTCCTTGCTGTGTATACTTGCCATTTAATTTTTAAATATACAAGAGTTCACAGATGATAAATCACATATTTTGAAGCATTTTATCTAAAGTAGTTTACACAGCAGAGAATGGTATGCTTCCACAATTTATTCAGAAGTTATATTTCACATGCTTTCCCAGAAATGCTCATAGCAGAAGCCAATGGAATAGAAAGCTCAGTGTAACGTCATTTGCAAAATGAATTATGTACAAGGGTAAGCTAAGTTTTCATCGTGTATATTTATATTTTGGGGCCCTGGTTCTGCTCTTGTTTACAGCAGTGTAAACCAAATTACATAAACATGATACTGCTATAAGCAAAAGAAGATCTGGTTATTTTAATAGGATTTAATAAACTGATTCCATCTTCCACTGTAATAAGCCACCAGGTGAGAAGCACATTGGTCTTACTGAGCTTCACTGTAAGGCCTACTTTGTCTCTGTTATGACTGAAAGGTGGTTTCTGGAGAAAAAAAATCCAAACCTCATGCCAAATCAAGTGTAACAGTCAGCTGTGGCAAGTAAAATCTAGCGGACAGCATAAACTGTATTTTTGGGAGCAGATGAAGTTGTGCCTTACTAGAAAGGCATTAAAGTAACTGTCAAAAAACAAGAGAGTAAAAAGAGGGATGATACCCATATTAGACTACATTAGAAAGGAGAATCGAAGAATTTTTCTCTCCATCTCCACTTCTCAATTACTCAGATTTTAGTTGTAGAGGTGGAAGATACAAGAATGTGAACAAAAATCTTTTTTAAAGTCTCCTACCTCATTATTTGGGTCTTGAATGACCTTATAAAGAGCTGGTACCAGTGTTTTTTTTCGGTGCAATGTAGCTGCATAGCTGGAAATTTGTGTCTCAGGTAA
This sequence comes from Platalea leucorodia, assembly GCF_965183815.1. Classification (NCBI taxonomy): domain Eukaryota; kingdom Metazoa; phylum Chordata; class Aves; order Pelecaniformes; family Threskiornithidae; genus Platalea; species Platalea leucorodia. The sequence goes on from NC_138827.1 coordinate 71,751,074, forward strand.
TGCCTAAGGAAAAAAAAAACCTGTTACCCTGATAAATCAATGCTTCCAAGTATTAAAGATCTCCACAAAAGGACTCAGTCTCATCCCAACATCAAGAAAAATTCCTGAAGTTCAGTAAATTTTCAGCCTTGTAACCTAGTTTGTTCAGTATCAGTTCTTCTCCATATTAATAGCACTTGGGGGCACATACCAACTTTCAGGGTTAAACCTAAAAGCAGTTTCAGATTTATCTTTCATAAAATCATTTGCTCCAGGTTGATACGAGGACTCTTTCTTGATATTCTGTATTTAACAGGCACCTTTCAAAGTCTTTATCAAATCAGCTTGAATTATTTAAGAGGTGTGGATAATCTAGAATGAGCATGGACAGCGTCCAGTGCCACCAAGCAACCACATCTGTGGATTTTTCATCCTTGGCTCCTCAACAAATTTACAAAACTAGCATGTAATGGCTTATTGTGTATCATTAATGATGTGAGGAATTACTAATTCTTAATTTAAATAACAGATCAATTTCATATTAGTCATAAAATCCAGTTTTCTTGTTCATGCAATATTTGTATTTCACTCAGCATAATTATCAACATGCAGAATAGCTTAAAAATACTTCAGATTCTTCATGACAAAACAATTCATTTTATGCAGACCATAGGGAAAAAAAAAAACAGACAAATACTTTTCTTTAATATTTTTTTAAACTCCAAACACTGTTATTTTTAAAAAATTAGTAGACAAGTTGCTCAATTAGAAATTTGGGCAGAGTTATCCAGCTGTTAGTTAAAATCTACCAGCTTGATCTACACAGAAATATATGTTTTAAAAAAACCCACATTGCTATAGCAGTGTTTTGCTCTACAATAATACACCATAAAAATAAACTACTATTAGAACTATGTATTGCATATTATGTACCAGCTGACTCACCTACATAAACCTTTGCATGCTTTATGCATTATTAGAAGTTGGAAGATCAAGTAGATATTTAAAATGTTAATTATTAGATATTGGGAAAAAAAAATATCAATGTTCTGTAGCATAATGGTACAGCTATCATTCATCTTCTCAGCTCACCTTGAATTCTGACAGCCATTCTTCCACGACACCTCGTTCTGATCCCAGCATTTTCTTACTTCTTTTGCTTCTCTCTTACCTTTAGAAGAGAAAGGAAAAAAGAAATTAAATAAGAGTTCTGGCAGTAAAACTTAGTTTTGTAAAATCCGACCCCAATGAAAAGCTGGTAACATATTTCCAATAGAATTATATAACATCAAACAATAGGAAAAGCTGCATTTTGGACAACTGGTCCCATTTTCTAACAATGACTAAACTGTTCTCTTCAGACTTTTAGTCAAAAGTATGGCACATTAATGGGGGAGGAGGAAAAAGAAGGATTCAGTGCTTCAGGCCAAAATGTACATTATTTAAGACAAACACATCATCCCATTCTTGCTCCCTTACCAAATATAGTACAAAGAAAAGACAAGTGGAGCAAAGTAAAGAGCATCATGGAACAAATCATGTGAGACATTGTCATGACAGTTCTAGATACAGCTTGAAGTAAAGCACCTTCATAAAACCAGTTATTAGACATCCTAATAGCAGAACTTTACTCCTTAAAGCTTGTTCTTGAAGAATTTGAGGCTTCTCGTTCAAACTGCAAGATTTAGCTCTTCTAAAAGTATGTTGGAATTCTCAGAAACAAAAAAAAAAAAAAAAAGAAAACTTGCAAGGACAACTGTTGTATATAAAATGAAAAATAGTAACAACAGTCATATATAAAATGAAAAATAGTAACAACAGTCATATTCTAACATCTTTTGAATTCTCATAAATTTAATTCTCAAGGCAACAGCATGAATGTTTAAAACACAAAGCATCATTAGACACCTTTGCTTGCTGTTTAAATAGGTCCAAGCAACAAGGGTCATTTTGTCTTTCTGTGTGATCTCAGTACAGGTTGGCAATACCTGCAAGTCATTAAGGTCCCAGAAAATTTTTATCTGATGCAGTGAAATGGAAGCTGTAGCGTAATACTAGAGACTAAAGCCTAAGAATAGTGACCTAAAAAGGGATAAATTGAGGAGACAGTAAAATATAAGAGCTGTTCGAAGCCATACTAAACATATGAACACAGTGATTCTTAGTTAAGGTTTCAGCAAAAGTTTATTTTTGACAGAACCTGCAGGTTAACAGCTGCCTGAAGAGAAAAAATAAACAGAAAAACTGTGAAGAGACACTGTATTTTAAGAGACACTTTCGTCACTCTTCCCCTCCCCTCTTCCCCCCCTTTTAAGAAGTTTATATTGCTGTATAACAACTATATGCAACAAAGCTGTCACACACTGTTATATATCTTTACCACATTTTTCCTAAGAACTACAAATACCCATCAGCTTCAAAGACTTTTTTTTTTTTTTTAATTAATATTTTTTCTTTCAATACAGTCAACTTTTACTGATGTTCTTTTAGCCTGGGATGGGGAAAACAGAGAAACACTTCCACACACAGATGATAACAAGATGAAGACTGCTACCATCATCTTTAATCCCAAAAACACTTATGTTCATCAACTTCATACAAATAATGTCAAGAAGTACATTAAGTGCTACTATTTTCAGAATTTATTGTAAAATTTATAAGAAAAAGGCAGGTAAACATGAAGTGAATTATTTACTTTTTACAATTTTCTTTCTCATGTGTTTTGAAAATTATTTAGGCTCAATCAAAAGTTATGGGTTTGATATACATCATGGAAGTCCTATGATAAATGGCCTTTAAATAGCCAGACTAGATGATTGGAACCACCTATTTGGGTCTCAGAACATACTTGTTTTGATTTCTGAAAGAAGATTTGTATTTAAGAACAGATCAGTATCTGTTAAATGGAAAATGAAGTGAAATAAGATATAAAAATTGTGTTGGGAAGCTTTAAGTTCAGTGTTAGCAACTTTGTATGAATAGGGCTACACACAGCATTTAGCATGGCCCTTAGCAGCAAGTCATTCAGAGAATACAAACTCCGGTGGGTAAGGAACTGCCTCAGATTTCTAAAGCATGTTTAAATTATAAAGAGATCAGATTCAGAAATAACATTAGATTAATTTATATTCAAGTAACAGTTGGGTGACTTACTTCAGCAGAAGCGCTGACAAATAATTCTATAAAATAACACAACACAACTAAATAGATGTCTGCAGACAAAAGTTTCCAAAGACATCCTTTTCAATAGATAGGGGAACAGATATCAGTCTGTTGAGAAGAATGAGCAAGGATATAAGTTAATTTAAAACACCACAGGACATGCCACAGAAGAAGTTGAGATTTAGTTCACTTTGCCTGGAAAAAAAAACATTTTCTACAGAAAGTGCAACATTCAACTTTACCTCTTTAAAGAAGTCAATTTTCTAAAGGAGGACGAGGAGGAGGAATGCAGCAGTTTTTCAGCCTGGGATGCATTTGTCAAGCCTTCAAGCACTGCCTCGTTTCCTGAAAGGTGAAAAGAAACTCTGATGATGACAAAAATATAATAAAGCAAACAGTAATGTATATATTTTTTGACATTACAAATTGAAGTTTATCAAATCCACTAAAGCATATCTGGGTCCTTCTGTAACAAAGCAATTTGCCACAAAAAAAAAGAGGCTCTGTTTTAGCAGGGAAGAGAGGAGGAACTGTCTTAATCCAAAAAGAAGGCTTTGTCACCTATGTGGAAAACCCTTACGTATCGGTGATGCACAGTACTACAAGCACACGAGAAAGGAAAACTGAAGCACTATTTCTTACAGTGAAACAGTGCAAGAAAGATGCAAGATGAAAGAGTAATACTTTTATAAAATGTGAGCTGAATCAATACCCTGACTCTGGAGAACATACACCTCTTAAATGGAATACATTAAAGAATCTTCCTTACTATCATTGCTCTTAAAACATATTCCTTACAGAGCCAAAATTTCAATGTCATTGCAAAAATCATGTATTACACTAAAGGTCACCTTTCACTGCAGGATCCCTTCATGCTGAGCATGAGGTAAACAAGACACAAATGAGCCCACTCTAAGTAAAGTAGAGGATTTCAGTATCTGGAGACCTCTAATAGGAAACTGAAGTATATAAGCAATGGGTGTATTCCATTCTACACTGCTTATTCAATTAATTACTTTTCCAAAGTACTGAATTAGTAAAAGATCCTTCCCCCCCCCCCCCCCCACGCTAATTAGAGACAGGCTAGCAGGAGGTACCATCCTTTTCAGGCTACACTGCAAGTGAAAGCTTTTATCAGAAGATGGTATACGCAAACCTGTGTCCTCTATGAATTTTCTAAAATCAACTATTTTTTTAAAAAACGCAATTCCTTGCAGAAATCTTAAATAATACACTTCTGAATGAATGAAATTAAAATCCTCCTCTTCTTTCCCTGACAATATTTATTTACAGAAGACCTGAAAGACAAATGTATGTATGTATTTAACTTATTATCAGTTGCTTCTTGTAATTACCAGGCACACATCTTCAAGACAGAATATCAGGTCTGTAAGAGTTGATTCAGGACCTCTAGAAGCTTCCCAAGTTTTACAACATGCTAGAAACAACTTCTACATCCAGACATATCTGATACACACTACTCTCTAGAAATGTCATGGGGTCCCAACTAGGTCTAAGTTATTATGCGTGCTACCTAGAGGTTCAATTGTACCTAACCTGCTATCCCTAGTGTCAAAACCAAAGACACAGATCCTGGAAGTTCACCAGGCAGGCCTTTCCAGAGCTGCATTAAGTTAGACATAATTTTTTCCTGGATAGGAACTTGAGTTACTTTAGCCCCAAAGCAAGTATCACAGTTATATACCAGCAAATCAGGCAAGGGAACTTCTATTTCTGTACAGTTTTCCCCACAAAAGGGCTAAGCACAAGCAGATGTGCAGTGACCTGGTTGGAGAATCAGGCTGTAACAGTTTGAAATTTTTCTTTCACTTGTCAGTTTACTCACAAACCAGATCTGCAGGTTTTCTAGAATTAAATTTAAGTAGAAGATAATTAAAAAAAAATTTACATAGCATCACACATGGGGTATGGGGGTTCAAGCTGTTTTACACATAGAAAACAGTAAATAACTGTCCTTAAATCAGAGGTAAATATCAGCTGTAACTCACAGCCAAAAATTCCCCTCTCCCCCAAATGATCCTGTTAAAATCTGGAGGCAAGTAGCTGCTCTCCTCCAGCACTGTATCAACTCCAAGAGATTACATTGACTCTGTATGAAGTTGATTATTTCCTTGGAGAAACTTTGCAAAGGGGAATTAAGATTATGCTTAAAAACAAACTAACAAAAACCCCCAAAACAACAACAAAAACCCCAATGCCACTACACAAATCCCTCTTCTCTTTACACTCCAGTGAGCATCAATATGTATGAAACTACAGCACAGCTCCAAGAAGAAAGCAAAACTTGTATTCGATAAAGCTACACTGAGCACCAAATACTATTGTATATTTTAAGTAGCAACAAGTGTTCTTTGCCCTACAGCACCACAATTCAGAGCAGGACTGCAAGGAGAACACTAAGCAAGCTAACTGTTGCAGAAATAAGGAAACACACAAGGCTATCAAGAAACACACGCATCAGGCCTGTAAAAATGTAGTAGTTTGGAGTAACAGAAGAATACTACAAATAAGTGAAATCAATGAATTGAAGAATTAGCAATTCTCCGGAGTCAGGATTTAGCCTGGCATATCTAAAGAAATTATAAAACCACCAAGAGTCACAAGAATGATTCAAATGCCTTACTGTGAATGCTACAGAGATGCCAGTGTTCCTACTATGGTAAGTCAGAAATGTCAAGTACCAAAATGGCATAACACCTAACCTACCTAAGAAATGAACTCCTCTTCCAGAAGTCTATTGAGCCTTACAGAAACTCCACATATAGCTGTTTGACAAACAAGTCAACTCACATAAAGTTAAAAACTGAATCTGTGCTGGTGTCAAAATTTGGGTGCAGTTTGATATTATAGTTAAGCCCATCTAGTGGCTAGGTCCCATGAAAAAGGGAAAATATACTTTCCCCTCCAGTATCCCACAGTTTTCTGTCCCAATGTTTGTGCCATGCATCAACCTTCAAGCCAGCCCTGTTTGGGGGACTTCTTCCAGTGTAGGTCAGCTTCAGAACCAAAGCCATACCCGCTGCCTAGGAAAGCAACCATCTTGAGAGCAACTGCTGAAGCATGGAGCTTATGCTATGCCCTTTAAGAATAATGCCAGAAACAAAATCCAGTGCACAATGTATTCTTACATGTGGTACAGTAAGATTTTAACAGTTTTACTTTGAAAAAGTAGAAGAATTGTTGTTAAGGTTGTATGTGATAATCTCCAAAGTATGCAAAGGATTAGAATATGGGGCATCTAGCACAGGAATCTTGTGCTTATTCATCTCCGAAGAAAAGGACACTGTACAGTGCTTTTTGTGTATTTGTTAGGAGAATGGGGGGAAAAGAGCTTTACACAATAGATCTTTTGGGGCCACCTCTACTGTATGCTCTATCCATTTTCACTCAATGAAAATTCCACAGGCAGCTTTGTGTGGTCGCTTATATAAATACAGCTAGTTGTTCTGATGCTTTCAGAATGTTTTTGATGGGATGTACATTAAAGACCAATAATATGAACTATATCCCAGGAGGAGGAGAACCTTATCTAAGTGTCAGTCTTGCACCACATTTATAGAAAAATATAAACACAATCTATTCATTTCTCCAATGCTATATTTGCATCTTTCCTTGAAGACTTTTTCAGATGTTAAAGCTTGCTTTGCTCGTGTGGCTTAAAAAGGATGTAGACATATAGCTCTGCTGTATCAATACAGAAGTAGCCCACACGTATTCCAGCTACGATTACTCTACTAGTTCAGTTTTAGGACAAACCATCTCTCCCTTTCAAATTACCTGCCTGGATATTAAAAAAATATTTGTAAGGACTTGTACAAACAGGTGAGAGAGTCAGGTCATGGACTTACAGTACATTAACTCCGCACTGACTCCCTACAAGAAAACTTAACAAAAGCACAGCGAGCATCCTAGCTCAGTGCCTCCCCACTGTGTCCACCCTTCAAGCCGCCCCATCGGAGCGGGGAGCGCTGCCCCATTCTGCACTGCGCCAGCCAGGCTGCACCTGATCCAGTTTGCCACTTTTGCTGGAGAGGAACACAAGCACAACAGCTGCGCGACTGCCTCAGCCTGACACACAGACCGTACTTGGAATTTTCACATGAGCACCTGCGAAGCGCACCTCGTGTTTACATTCACTCCCCGGTTTGCTGTACCTTTGGCGGGGGGTGTGTGTGTGGAATATCAAGCACCATGTGGGTGTGTCTCTAAAATAAACTGGTTCAACTGCATTAAATCCTGTGCATATTTATTCAAAGTTGAAGTTGCCTGAACTAAGAGTATTTAATTTAATTTCCAGAGTGTTCACGTCTCTCCCAAAGCAAACAAAATACAGGGAATACAAGAGATTTCTCATGCTTATTTTAAAAAGACTAGATTTTTTTTTTTCCTACAATGGCTCAAAGGTTCTTATAATATGCAGGAAGGATAATAACTAAGCAGAAATTTGGTTATTAGTAACAGTAATAATTAAATATACTAAAATATTTTTACATAGGGACTGATTGTTAAGATTCCTTAAATACCAAACAAGCGAGCAAGTTTAAATTCACACTAAGGCATGGAACATAAAAGTTATAGTTGGGAACACAGTCACTCATTGTTAAGATCAAATATAAAAATCAACTACTGAAAAGCTTCCCCAAAAAAGCACTTAAAATAATAATAAAAATAGTTTTCTCCTAAACTTACTCATTTGGCATAAAATGGCAGAATGAGACATAAGGGTGTTAAATCATTAGACCTGGAATCTTTACGCTTAATGTTAAAGCTACAATATTCTGTTCTCAAAGGAGTCACAGTCTTGCACTGTACATCTGCAAATTACAGCTGAGATCTAAACAGAATTCTACCAAGCAAAAGCACTCTCCTAGCTCATGCCAGGCACACAAATAAAAAAGGTATGAAACCATGGGTTAACTCCTGATGGCAACACATGAACTGCCTAGATGTTTAAGAACTTAACTTTCGTTGGGATATACGAGATAGCACCTCACAGCTTTGACTTTCCAGGTACACTTACGATGACAGTTTGGGGAGGATTAGACTAGTTATAAAATATGTATAAACCAAGAGACAGTGAAAACAAAGTTACCAACAGACTGAAATGCCATGAGATTATGTTTAAATTACAATCCTTCTATTTGCTTACCTAGAAATAGATTCCCTTTTTAAAGATGCTTTCTATGTAATTCACCATTGTCTATATTATTGTCTTTGAAAATACCAAAGTCTGAAATACAACTTATTACAGTAATATACTATTGAGACAATGAAACATAAAACTCTGATAACTGCCCGAGAACTTTTGACTTCTACAGTAACAGACATGAAAAACGGACTTCTCTCATCAGAGAGCACATTTTTCACTCACATTTACAGTAAAAACGTACTGACTAAATACATTATTATTTACCAGTCTGCTTCTAAACCACTAACCAAGATCAATTTGCAACAGCAACATGATTACACAAATAATCAGAGCCAACAGCACTCGCTATACAGATATACCAACTATTACAGAGAGGATTAAAAAGAAAAAAGTGCTACCAATTAGATATTAATAATTGTTGACATTTAAGAAGATAAGACTATTCAAATACACAGAGGTTTTTTTGCTGTTGGTTTGTATTTTATTTGGGGTTTTTTTTGTCTGTTTTAAAGAAGCCAGGATTTTATACTGGCTCCAAAATACGTGGGGGACATTACAAAAACAGGATGTGCACTTCAAGAATGAGTCAGGGGTTTTTTTGCCACTATACACTAGATGTCACGATGTATATCATGTAATTGAGTCCTAGCTGCATGATGAATAATAACATTATATATTTTTACCTCAAAGGCTATGGCAAGAATATTTTGCAGTTAAAACCTGGACTGTCTCAACAAAAAGAACAAAGCTTCAAGCTACACGATCTCTTTCCAGTGCCACTCATCCAAGAGAACATTACTGGCTGACAGTAGGTCTAAAAGAACAGAAAACTCAGTTATCAATATAGCTTGTTCTTCCAAGCTACATATACGCTACTCTCATATCTGTAATTCATTATTGCACATGGAAAGAAATGTATTTAAAGAAAGATTTTTCCATGCTACTTCTGTAAAAAAGTAGCATGGAAAGCATCAAGAATGCATCCTTACTTTGAACTAAATCTACATTCAATTCCTTTGATCCAGAATGTTCACAGCTCCATAAGAAAAGCACCTTCATTTAATATAATTGACACTCTGGGAAGCAGAATAGATAAAAGACAACATGAGATAAGGTGGTCAGAACTATGTAGGAAACATGCTTCCCCACCACACACACACTTTAACAAGACTGGTGAACTCTGGAGAAAGGAAACTGGGCAACATGCTGACAAATGCAGATGATAAAAAAAAAAAATTAACTTCTTGTGATAAGTTAATCCTGAATGCAGAGGTTTAAAACACTGAATGAAAAAACACTAGGTAACACATCCAACAACTTAATGAAAACATCTGCTCAGGAATGTATCGGCTGCCAGGAAAGATATCAAGGTGTTTGACCACACAGAAATGGTCCAAAGTAAATCTGAAAACATGTAAGTAGAGCATACAAAATTGATAACATGCTCTTACTTGAAACACTGGCCTACATTTGATTCAAGCAACCTAAAAATAAGTATGTGTAAGGCAGAAAAGTGGTTAAGAGGCAGTTAAAGATAATGAAAAATAATTTCTAACCTGGATATGGGAACAATTTAAAAAACGCAAAGAAAAAAGAACTCCATGTCTTAGAATCACATGGAATTAAGTGGTAGAGAAGGTAGAATGGATTTTTTGTAACGGAGTAATACAAAATAAAACTTTCAAATGTAACAAGGTAGAAATGTTAGACTGCAAACAGTATACTGTTTCTCATACTGTAAGAGGACTCATTATCATAAAATATGAGGGCAATAAGAGATGTTAGATAAATATTATAATACCTGTTTTACATAATTGCTTCTTTTGTAGAACAAGAAGAGTAAAGGAGAATACTTAATGGTGTAAGCTAGCACTTAATTGACACGCTTTACAAAAAACTTCTCCTAGGACCACCTCCTTCCTTAATTGCTCAGTATACAGGCGTATACAGCTTCATCCAGCTACTGTCAAGTTACATGCTACACTATATTAAACAGCCATGGTATGGTCTGATTTCCACACTGGAAAAGGGATTGACTCTTAGGCTAATCTGATCCCAAGAGAAAATAAGACCAGCTTTGGGAATGTTCAATTTTGGTAGATTAATACATGTACTTTTAAGTAAGTACAAGTAGTATAATATATGTTTCTTATAATAAACATATCACAAATACCATTGTGATTCCCTTCTATCCATCTACATAAATATATTATTTTATCACAATAATATTTAATAAACACTTAGATAAGCTGCCATTTTGGTAAGGACATAAAAAATAATTTCAAAACCTGTTGTCCTCAACAAATCAGAACTACAACTGCAACTTGGTGTGAGAAACAGGTACAAGCATTCTGCCAGAACTCTCCTGGCCATATAGCTCCATAACGCAGAGAAACAGAAACTTCTACAAGGTACAAAACTGACAAAGGCAGAAAGAAACAAAACATTCTCCGGACTGTTATTAATTTATATCATCAGCTCAAGCATTCTCTTTAATAGAAAGAGAGCCCTCTTCCAACTCCAGTTCTTAGGTAATTTAATTGCAAGCTTAAGCAGACGGACATGCATTCCAACTTTAAAATATAAATGCTGACATATTCTATATGTGGGATTTAGGCTGCCAGCCTTATTAGCCAAGCCTTAGTCATGCAGAACAACTTGGATAAGACATTTCTTCCTTGCCCACTCTGACTCATTAGTAATAACCAGGCTAAAAAAAAAAAAAAAAAAAACAAGAAAAAAAAAAAAACCAAAACAACTTTCTTTTTGGATACCAGCAACAAAGAAAGTTATGTGAAAATGATGGGAGAAAGCCTTACCACAGCGAAGTCAGATGATTGACAATACTCCTGCAAATTTTCATGGTACCATACTTGCACAGAGAGCTCTGTTTCTTATCAAAAAGGTCGCATCAATTTCAGCTGCTGCCAAAAAAAGGGGTAAAGAAAAGACACAAGCCATCTGTTCCAAAAAGCCTCCTCTAAGTCATTTTAAGCCCTAAATTATCTTCTGTGCCTTTTCAAGCACCAGAAAGCTCAGCTGCCAAACCTTCTATCTTCCTACAATTACTACAGTGAAACTGTGCTTTGCAGATACAAAATTGCTGAAGACAATTAGTGCAGTGTGAATGAAAATACAACACTGAAAATACACACTTCATAACAGAGTTTAAAAATTATTTTAAAGCTGATGCTTTCCTTGTATTGCACAGAGTAGTTGTAGAAAGCTACGGAAGTCAGGTGATTCTAGAGAAAAATTTAAGTCCCGTTTGCCTCAGAGAGTCTAAGAACCTGAATAAAACACAATTGTACATTTGTAGCTAAATCCTTCTCTTAGGAGTTCATGCAATGAATGAAGCAGAAAAGAGAAGAATTAAGATGACTAAGAAAGTAGAAGGAGACATTTATCTTCCATATATGAAGAAAGTACTCCTCTACTTTACTTACAGGATTTGGGAAACAATAATAGAATAAAGAAATTATCCTGCAGCCTTAAATACAGCAAAACACATGTTAATTATTCTATTATAAAGACTCGACGCACTTAAAAATATAAATACACACACACGTAGGTTAGCCATAGAAATGTTACCTTATTCTCTCAGCACCAGTTTCCTTAGAAACAACTTCATGTAGTCATCCTACACTAAACCTAAAACATTCTCTTGTCAGGATCCTGTGTGATAACCCATCCTACGCTAAACAATAGAGCCTCGTCCTCCCTTTGCATCAGTTCATATGCAATAACTCGTCCTATGCTAGTTTGTCTGCAACTCATGAATTTCTTTACTTAGGAAAACATTACAATGCAAATTACTTTCCGTGTAACCCTACCTCTCCCAAACACCTTCTTGGTTCACAGTTTTGGTTCATGAAGTAAATTAAATCTAGAAAGACTTCACTAAAGATAGAAAATGCATAGTAAAAATGGAGCCTAAAAAAAAAAAAAAAAAAAAATCTAAGAGCAAACTAACACTTGCAAAACCACAGTTAAGGGATACTCAGTGCTAAGTACTAAAAATGAACAGGCACAAGCCAGAAGAATTTTTGTGGGAAAAACAACAACAACAAAATTAAAAAACAAAACCAAAAAATTGGACAAAACACCCACACCACCAAAAAAACCTCAACACACACTTTGGAATAGGACTGCAAACATTATGCTGAGAAAGATCACTATCTTGCCTGCAAAGGAAAGAAATGCATGCAGAAACAGTTCTAGAAATATGAACTGTAGATTCTAAGCAGCTTCCCATTTTTGAGCTGTAACATCCTCAATTGATAGAAATAAATGTCTGTTCTATTATGAAAATAGCCATAAAAATTAAGTCCTCTATCAATTCCAGACCAATAAAATATCAATACATATTTCTCACTGCAGTATCTGCTACCAACTGTAATTCACATGAACTGGAATTTAGGTTACATATCCATTAATTAATTTACCTAACCTCCTTTCTTCTACCCTAAGTATTCCCAAAGAGATCTAACCTAAAGGATCCTCTGCTGAAAGTAATGAAATCCCTCATTCTAATCTTTCCAACTTCCAGATGGTAAAGCCTTCAGCTCCAGGAAGTAGAGTATAAGTAAATGAAGCTGAGGTGACAGATTCCCCCCCGCCCCACTTACTTACACATCCACAAACTCTTAAGTGAATGGAATCTTCACGTTTATTTGAATTTACTTCAAGTATAGCTAAAATTATGTCATATTCCTGTTTTTTTTTTTAAATAATACAGTAAGAATACAAAATTCCAACATAAACTTTCAAAATGCCAGTTAAAGGTCCATGAGCATTAGGATATATTCCTTTATTGCATGATGCCGTAGATTTCATACGTGTGACTCAGATGCATCATTCACATTTAAGATGTATGGTGTTCAAGGATAAAATTAATTCTCATTGATATTCTGGTCTTGCTTTTCCAATACAAGTTCCCAGACTTTAAAAAGCAAAGTGAACAACAAATATAGTTACATGAAACATTACTGATCTCACCACTACTCATCAAGATGACACAACTTCAGAACAGCACAGATCTCTTCCGCTTGACCTAACAGAATATATGAGGCAGCCAAGCTCTGCACAGAAAACATGAAGAGGACTTAAGGCACACACAGAGGCTGCTTGCTATTCACAGGTAAAGTGGAGTGGCATCAAGAATCCAGAAACATAAGGTCTGCTTCAACTTGCAGAGTCAAAACTGCTCAGACCATACCTGCCTTTACTAATTCCAATTGTTACTTTACAGAAAACAAATTGTCTTCTTCCATGGCATGCATCACAGCATTATTTCAGCGTCAATCATTTTCAATCTCACACTTGTTTTCTGAAAGTTCGAAAGGTGTTTTTAAGAACTGCAAAGAACAATCTCACAAAATAGGAAGAAAAACACCGTTATTTTATACTGAGATTAGACAGACCGCACGAGTCAGAATTTCCACACATAAGAAGTAACATGTTCCTGACCATCTTAATTCTATATAATGCAATCCATTAAGAGCTACTTTAACATCAACTATCCACATAGTTGACCCAACTGATTAAGGTGACTGTACTATAAAAATTGATGCTCATGACCAACCCTACTAACTTCACTAGGATTCCTCCAGAGCAAGAAATTACATGGCCTTTGTTGGACTCTCTCCTTCACAGAAAACAGGCAAAGAAACAGTGCCTCTAAAGAAAGCGCAACCCTTTTTAATCACCTTATTAGAAGCTCTCATGAAATTCTGAAACTCAGCTTTATAATACTATAATTGGCATTCTGTGGCCTGTCACATGAAAGTATATGCTGCTTCTCTGTGAAATAACTGTATGAGAATTAAAACATCAGTAAATGTACACTAATGCAACAACTACACCAGTTTCCCTTTTGTCTTGCTATGAGTTTAATTATTAATCTTCACTGTTGAATAGTTAAACACAATGCATATTGTTTACACAGTCGTTATTCTTCTACTGTTAAACTAATATTAGAACAGAATAGAGACTGACCAGTTGTAATGAAGGATTAGTTAATATTTTAGTGTGAAGTGGTTAATTTGTTACGTATTTTTTTAAATAGTGAGGAGCACTAAGTTACTAACACGTCAGGATGTTTCTTGGGGGGAAAGGTATTTGGCTGGTTTTTGTCTTTTTTTTTTTTTTTTTTTTTTTAATCTGAAATTTAACGGGTTTTTTCCTGGGGCAAAACTTTGCATACAATCTCTTTAGGAACATAATGTAAACCTAGCACAAATAACTTAAATCAATCAGATCTTTTATGCGCCCTGTTAGGCAAGACTTTCCACAATGCTTTTCATTTATCTAAGCTATAGATCAGTATTAAAAAAACAAACAAACAAACAAAAAAAACAACAACAAAAACCAAAAAAACCCACCACCAAAACGAGCAGCCTTCCACAGGTATAGCCTTGATGACTTCAACTGAAATGCGCAGCCCTATTCTCCCCATGAGACATGGTGGAAACAAGAGCAAAAGCGAGATATTAAATGCACACTACAATTTTCATGCATATTTTCTACTCATAGCCTGAACAAAATTAAAAGTGTTTTGTCAAATACTGCCCTAATGTACATGCAGAAAGCAGTCGTCTTTCAAGATTACGAAAAATTACAGATTTAACAGGCAGCCTTGAAAATCCATGCAGCTAGCTTCATGGGTACCCTTCCTCAAGTTTGTTTGGTGTGGAGGGAGGAAGAGAATTTATTTACACATCGTCAATTTTACAGTGTTCTAGGTTTTCAAACATATTGTCTTGCACTCAAAAAAACAGCAGAAATTCTCACTGAGGACTTTATGTTCTAAACTTCAGCCATTTCTACATAACCTCACCCCTACACAGAGAAACTCCAGGGTTTTGTTTGTAATACCAAATAGTTTTCCTGCTAAAAACAAACTTCAAAAGCAGTTGGTAGAACAGTGTTTTTCCTTCCCTCAAGTCTCGTGAGTAAATTTGCCTTTGGAAAAAGACCAGAGATGGCCTTATATGCAAACATGTCAACGAGTTATACTACTGCTTTTTGCAACATTAATCTTCTTCACCAAATTCTATATATTACATCTACTTGAAATAGAAGTACATCCACATGAACTATACTAAACATAAATAGTTTCCTTATTCTTTCACAGGTAAGTCACACTGCCCATCTGGGTAATGCTTATGATCTTATACTTTTTTTATTAATTGTATTGGCAATACAGCAAATTCAGTTCATTGCCTTCAAACAGACAATCAAAAATTTTTAATCAAAGCCCGAGTTTTTAATTAAACAGCCTGTTAGAAGTGTCACTCTTCTGTTCCCCTATGCAATTGTGCTGACAGGAATTAACAGCATTTACCGAAGTTCAAGCACCAGGCACTTGAAATTGTTAAATTATATGGTTTTGGTGCGAGGAATATACTCATCTAACACCCTTCATACAGCATGCTTCACAAAACACATGCAGTCTTTCAAGGGCAACTGAGACAGAAGGTTTAGGAATACTGAGGTTATTGGCATGCAGACAGTGGACCTGCAGAGCACTGAATAACGTCTCAAAAAGTGAGGCTGATGAAGTATAAAACCAAAACCCAACCAAACCCCAAACCACCACAGCTACAAAAAAACCCAACAAACTAAAACCACACAGTCCACACGTGACTACTTTAGTACATGAGAAAACTTTTTTGAACAAAACACAAATCCAGATCTAACACCCTGGTACTTGCAATTATGTACAGATTTGCAAGTTAAGATGATTATGCCATAATTATTTCTTATCGGGGAGGTGGCGGGAAATCCTCACGCTTTTTGCCTGATCTGCCAGCTATCCAATTGGCACATTGAAAATACTTTTGTAACCATATTTTAACGATTTTGTTTCCTAATTGGTTCTGTTCCATTTGAATAATTAAAACCAAGAAATAAGATTGTAACATCAAGCATTCTCCTGCAATAAAAAAGTAAATGCTAATAAAAACCTTCTTCATTTTCCATAGATGCAACACATATGCATAAATATGCAGAATTTACTTATAGCAACATTACACAGTTCAGAAAGCTATAAAGCCTGCATTCACAGAGACAAAGATATAATCGTCACAATCTATTCAAAGTCAACACACATTACTAAAGCAGAATGCCCCGATAGTTCATAGAAATAGCAATAAAATAACTATTACTGGAATTTTGCATGAAGCCAGTACATGCAAGAAACCTATTTTGTCTATCAAAATCTACCCCTTAGAATGTGAATTTGAAATACCTCAAAACTTGATAAAGCTGAAAACTCTGTAAATGGTGATTAAGGTTTCCTAATTAGCACAATAATGTCCATTTAAGATCTGTTCCCTCCTCTCTCTCACAAGACCCAATACTTATTATCAAAATAAGCTATCAAAACCAGTCTCTGGTAAGTTACAATCATGGCAGTATCATCAGTAGAGAGGAGCAGTTGACTGTCACACCCACACACATCTCCATCAGCCAAATGTGGTAAAGTTCCTACAAAACGTTTTGGTAAAATAACAAGCAGCTGTGCTGAAGCAGCTCTTTCCTAGCAGCTGGCAAAAAAGAAGAAAAAAAAAAAAAGGGCATAGCACCCCTACCCCCCCACTGACCAACAGATCATTTTAAAACTTTCTGCAGCATACATCAAATCTTAATTTATTAAATGAAACTAACATCTAGAGGCACCCTCCTCTTTACTTAAATTTCCTTGAACTTTTATATCGAGCCCAGTGTTCTGTCTTTAGCACAGTCCAATACCTGCAAGTCTGAGAAAAAGGGCACAGAAGAAAAAAACCAACCTTTGAATGTTTGGTTAATTATACATCACCAAATAAAGTAAGAGGACACACACACACAAAACACGCTGTGACAATCACCACAATACTTGATCACACAGCATCAATGCCAATTAGTATTGGCCACTGATCCCTGACTCAGTCTGGAATCCATTCACAGACCTTAACCTGATTGGACTTTGTGCACAACAAATGTGAAATCTGAGAGCTGCACATTTATTTTTCTGCCTTAGCATTGTGAATTCTACTCAATTTAAATATTGAAGTAGCTAGGAAAAAAAAAAAAAGGTAAAATTACAAACAAAGTTAATGTATAAACATTATTATGGAATTTATTAAAGCATCTCCAACTGTTCTCCTAAAAATTCCAGAGATTAAGCTTGAAATAACTTGGCAAGTTAAAAACTAGACATAAAATGCTAACATTTTAATTTCAATTAAAAAGTGAAATGAGTGCAGTAGTTTTAGTTTTGCCACATAAACTGTAAAAATTAACTGCTAAAACCCATAGTAGACCTGTAGCTAACTGAAAGGATTTAACCTGTTTAGAGAGGAAAAAAGCAAAGCATGCATCCTCTCAAAGAATTTAGTGCAGTGATTCCTGGAACACAAGATATGTGTCTGTAACGCAGCTACCATTTGAACGATTTAAACACCCAGATGCCTCAAAAACATTTTCTCTTTTCCATGGCTGAAGTGACTGTAATAATCCAACAAAGCTTCATTTCTGTATGTACAAAGAATGGCTGCACATGTATTTTCACCATTGATTCTCACTATACATCTTAAAGGACTGCAATGCATATTTCAAGTACGCTCAATGCCTGCACAAGCAAAAGGGCATCTCAGTTTTTTTGCAATTAGTCCTTTGGAGACTCATGGACAAGCAGCTGTGCCTAAACTGTTCACATTCCAGCAATCAGCTGAACAGACTGGGCAAATATCCAGGGCAAATTATTTTAAAATTTGTATTTGCTGTCTCACATTCTAACACTGATTATGGTGAGGAGAAAGAAAATCTTGTTCTCTCCTTCCTCCCCCAAAAAACCAAAAAGACAGCTAGGAAGTTCTCTTATTCCACAAATAAACAGAGGCTTCTCAAACTCACCTGGTGTTTACAGTAACCTGGGTGAAGACAAAGTTGAAGAGTCACAGCACATGAAACAAGCCTTGGCAGGCACACAGACCTAAGCAAATAGAAAATGTAGTAGCCTCCTACTAGCCATCCTGCTCACTGGAGAATGATGAAATGCACGTGACAGTTATGATTTAAAGGAAGGGCTGCTGTCACAGACCATCTATGAAAATAAACAGCACAGAAACACAGCTTATGAATGCTTAGCTTAAATTAGTTCAGTATTTTAGGTATTTCTTTTCTACTTTCATTCAACTGAGCCTCCGACCTAGGATTCCCATCTCTGTTAGTATTTCCATAGGTAACACTTAACTGCTTAAGAGATTTTCATGAAGCTCTTGCTACTCTTACATGGCAAGATTTGCACTGCAATCTGCTGCAGTTCATTAACATGAATTAAGCTATCACAATGGCTCACATGAAGTCCAACAAAAACAGCACCTCATTCTGCTATCTTCCCAAGAAATTACCACAAATAAGGTTTAATAACTTCCAGAAACTTAAGGATGTTACTATTTGAAACTATTGCACAGATGCAACATTGAAGAGAGACCATCAGGTATCATGGTTTGTCAGTTACATAATTATCAAACAGAATGGACGCACAATTAACAATCTAGAAGCAGCTTTGGAAGCTCAGCAATTTTGTCTAAGGCCTGTTCTATGCTAAGAACAGGAAACAAGCAGCTTAAAAAAAAGAAAAAAAAATCATGCACATAAGGAACTAGTCATTTTTCCATTCCACATCTAAACCCCCCTCACTCTTCTCTGTGTCCATATTTAGCTCATGTCTCTATGCTGTTCCGGCTCAACTGAACATCTTTTTTAAAAAAAAAAAAAAAAAAAAAAAAAAAGCAATGGAAAGTTCTCCACTGTTACACACAGAGAAATATGAGCTTTTGCTAGGATAAATCCTTCATCAGCATGCCTTACATTTCTATGCAAAAGGGCACATTATTATTACTTAACAAACTCCTCAATCACTTGTGTATTTTCACTGAAGTACATAGACTTTAACCAATCATCTGTCTATCCCACTGCTGTTATTAAAATATTACGAGTTTGAAAAGATATCAACACCCCCTCTTACTCTTATACGATCACTGTTGTAGACTTGTACCATCAAGACTGGGTTCTAACTACAAACACGTGTTAGCTTTGTTTACAGAAGTTCAGTTTTACACATTTTAGCAAAGCAACATGGTTACAACAGAAGCCTGAAAAATCCATACTCTAACCTTAATTTTCCAGAAGTAAATATAAATCTCAGCATTGACTTCAACTGTGCCAGAAGCATGAAGAATTTCATCTGCAAAATTTGGATAGCAGGTATCCACACTTATCATATGATTTGACATCTTTCATTAAGTTATCTGCAGATATTAAAGACCAGTACAACAACTGTTCTAAGCAGAGAGCTTTTTTTCATTACTATTTTTAACTGCATGTGCATTTCTGACCACAAAGCATGAGGGACAGCAGTCATATGCAGAAGCATCAAATATTTTTTTCAAAAAAGTATACTCCTAACCTGGAGTAATAAAGAGATATCAAAATGCAAAGTTGAACATTTAGATTTTTCTTCTTTGCCCTACTCTGATGGCATACACTAGGATGCTTGATAAATTGTTCATTCTACCCCCACCATAACTAAGTTTACTTAAAAGCCTCCTACTTTCTGAAACATGTCTCAGCTAGAGGGTTATTGACCTTCCTATGTTCCGTGATCATGATGTTGTTACCACGTTGTCTAAAGTAGATGGTGGAATTACCAGTGTACCTTACACTGGTAATGGGGCACACTGGTCATAAGATGTCAGATCTTCACAAAGTTCATGTTTAAAAAAAAAAAAAAAAAAATTAATTTCTAGCTAATTTGTTTTCACATGCAGGAAATACCATATCTTAATTTACAGAGACAATCTAGCTTAAGGTATTTCTAAAACAAAATCTGCTACGCTCGTGCCTACGTGTCTCCAAAATCTTGTGCTTAGGACATTTACGAAAGTTGCTTGAATGACTACTATGAGCTTCTTCAGAATTTTTTCTAAATCAAGTTTTCTACCTTGTGGCCCTATTTCAAATCAGAACAGAGGCAGGCATGCAGAGGGGCTGCTCTCCAGCCTCTCCTGAAGCTCAAGATATTCTCAAACCTAGAGAGGACAGCAAGGACAAAGCAGAAAATAAGATGAAGAGATGGAAAGAAGAAACAGACACCAGAACTCTCAAAAATAACCAACCTATTTGAATAAAAAGGAAATAAATGAAGCCAGGAAGGAAAAAAAAACAAGCAAATTTTACACATATTTCACCTCATTATCTTTCAACCCAATGTCTTCTCAGCTGAATGGCCATGAAAAATAAGATCATTCTTTTAAACTTTCTTACTGTCTTTCCAGATGGATGTAGAATAATTCCCCCAGCCCAAACATGGGTCAAGGCAGGGTAGAAGAAGGGAGGATGACCCTCAATACAATTACATTTTAAAGTTCATAAACTACTAACCACAGAGAATGGAAATAGAAAAAAATCCCC
The DNA here is from genome assembly GCF_965183815.1 of Platalea leucorodia. Classification (NCBI taxonomy): domain Eukaryota; kingdom Metazoa; phylum Chordata; class Aves; order Pelecaniformes; family Threskiornithidae; genus Platalea; species Platalea leucorodia. The sequence continues at coordinate 71,771,847 of NC_138827.1, forward strand.
GAAGCATCAACATTGCCCTGTATGAATCAGCAAACTACAGTCATGCAGCCTGCACAAATGTCCATGTCATACATTTTACTTAAATATAATTCAGAGGAAAAGTAACGTATAACTATTTAAAGAACTCATGAACCATACATAATGCAGACACCAATACAGAAGACCTAATCAGTTCAGTTTTCTGAAGAATCACAGTAAGTAAAATAAAAGCATTGTAAGATTAGCTAAACTTTGGAGATTACACACAAGAACATAGATTTAGCATTTCCGGACTGCAAAATTCACCGCTAGTCAAACACGTGTATAACTTACAACACAAAATGAGATGTCATTAAGATCTGTAGGGGGAAAAAAAAAAAAAGAGAGAGAGAATATGCAGAAAGAGTGAATTCCTGAAAGAGTATTTTAACACATTTGAACTGCTCCAACCACCTCCATCAGGTCCTGTGCTGAACAGTATTATGCAGCCAGGGAACTTGGCATTTTCCAAGTAATGATATTAAATACCAAGAGAAAAATAAATAAATAAATAAATAGTTTACCACTTTGCAATAGTTATTCACCTGACATTTTCTTTCACTACCCTGGTGGGATCTCCTTCCAAGTATCTCTGACACACAAAAGGAAGTTAATAAATTTGAACCACAAAACCCATATTGCTCTACAGAATCACACCAGGAGGTCAAGGTGGCAGATCTGACATAGGCAGTGGGCAGCAGGGGCAAGCTGGACTGCCTCCAGAAGAAGAGAAAACAATCAAGGAAAGACCAAGAAGGTGACTTGCCAATGATAATTCTGTCTTTTACAAATCGCCTGAATTGTGATTACTAATAAAACATCTATTGAAGTAGATAACCATAAGTGATTTTTATTCCCATGAACATTTTCAAATAGAATCCATAGTATGAGAAACACAGGATTTCAGAAGAAACATATATCTTATGTTCACAGAGTATTGCTGCTGTGGAGTTCAGCCTAATCCTTCATCAGGGTACCGGAGATCCAAATTGCTATATAGCACCATTAAATTAAAAGATGCATATTAGTTTAAAAGTAGCTACATCGTTTGTTAGACAAATACGTTCCATGATCACTTAATTTATTATTCTTAAAACATTATAAATGAACATAAATGTCACATAATAAACACCTGTAGCACACCATTTCTATCTTCTTCGGCTCTAAGGAAAACAGAATATAAAAAAGCCTGTGCCCAAATTCATTGTGTTTGACAGAAAAATGTAATGCTAACAGAAGAATGACTAATGGCCATGTGGCAATTTTCCTTACAATACAACACTTTTACTATTATTGATAACCTGCAGCATGTGTTGGAACAGTTTGCAAACTGTATATTATTTTACCCAGCCCCTGATCAAGGTTTACGTATTCTCTTCTGTGTGGTACTGCTGGCAATAGAGAATTCTGTTTTACAGTAGGGTTTTACTAGATAACTATATTTTTTTTCATCAGAAGTGCACCTCTACCTCTTGACCTTGTATTTCAAGTTTAGAAACTGAAGTCAGAATTCTATAGGAAAAAGGAGACGGAGTCACTCTTATAAACCTGTCCTGTGATTAAAGTAAAAAAAAAAAAAAAAAAAAAAAAAAGACATTTTAAATTATTTGTCTTGTTATTAGAAGCATGAGTTACCCAGGCAAAGGTGCAGAGAGAAAAATTCAACCAGCTTTCTATTTTATCTACAGTTAGTGATACAAGCACAAACTCAGAACACTTTCTTACTCTCAGAAAAACTTTGCACCTATCTGGACATATATTGAAATACAAGAAATTCCACTTAAAGATAAGAAAAAACTTCTTTAGCATGATGGTGTTTAAACACTGGGACAAGTTACCCAGAGAGGTCGTAGAGTCTCTGTCTTCAGAGGTATTCAAAAACCAGCTGGACAATGTCCTGAGGAACCTGCCCTAGTCAGCCCTGCTTTGAGCAAAGGGGTTGAACTACATGATCACCAGAGGTCCCTTTCAATCTCAACCATCCTGCAATTCTGTTTTTTAAGAATCCCTACTTCCACCAAAGACAACAACGAAAGAAAGGTTCAGGAAAAAACAACGGATCATTCAGATAATACTTGACACTGCAAATTTTTCTTAAAGTCATCATCTCTGTTTTATAGCTACCTTTACAACCTACATGAAATGTCTGAACAATTTACACAGCTCAGAAGTTAATGTTTCCTTGAACACAACTCTGCATGAAATTTTATCTACTACAAGCAAGTAACTGCAAAGGAAACACTGTGGAAAACAGCATTAAATAAGTCAAGAACTACTTCTCATAACTATTCTGTTTGGAAATGAAAATAACTGACCTAAGTAGCAAGTCAAACTGTACTACTGATGACTGTCTCTGCTCAGATCAATTTCTCCTGAAAAGAGGCATAGGACTTCTTCTTAAATGATCATTCCTATGGCAGAGATGTCCTTCACCGGCAGTCAGCTGGGGAAGCCTCCAGCTTCACTTCCTGACACTAGTTCACATCATAATATAAGGGAATGAGCATAAAGAAAATTAATAGAATCTAAAATTATTTTCCTGTCCAGACAAGTGTTTGAGTGAACACATTACCCTGACCTTTAAAGATTCTAAACTCATATCAAACTGCTTGGGAAAGAGTCAAAGAGTTCTGCCTCTCCTCATACAGAAAACAGAAAGTATCACATGAAGTTCTCAGGTAACAGGTTCAAAACAGAACAGACTAATGGCTTAGTCACACAACACATGAAGTATGGTGCTTATTGCCAGAAAACACGGCAGATGCAAGCAAAAACCATACATGGGCTCAAAAGTTTTTAAAAATTAAGTATATCCATGGAATAAAAATCCATACAAAATATCATCCCCACTGAGAGACTGGGAGAGCTGACCTAAGGAGTAACCCTATATGCTTGCCTAGAAAAGAGTGTAAGAATAAAGCACCTGCTGTCAAATACTGCTTAGCTGTGGGAAACAAGCAGGACTTGAAACAATGGTCCTGTCACATATCAGGATCCCAGAGCTTTAGGCTTCAAGAGAGAATAGCAGATTAGCCCAGTATGGCTGTTCCTGTGAAGAATGGTCTTTGGGTTACCAAAAAAAAACCCAACAAACAAACCACCCCAGAAAGAAGCTAAGACTATTGTCCCAGCACATCACTTCTCCAAAAGAGAGGTGAAACAGTGTTTTGAGATTGTGATACTACGCATAAAATATTTAGCTCTCTAATGCTGCCTGAGAAGATAGTTTGCTTCCCCATGTTTCATAGCCTTTTTTTAGAAAACAGCCAAAGAAACCAAGGTGGACTAAAGAAAGATCTTTTCCATCATTATTGTAATTAAAGCAGGAGCGACCATTTTATTCAAAGGACAAAAGGCTTCCAATGACTTATAAATGACTACTAATACAAAGCCAGAGAAACTAACATGCAGTTTCAGGAAAAAAAAAGATGTAGTATTCAGTTTTAAGTAGTTCAAACAAGTATTAAGATACTGAAGGGGGGGACAGGACAAACAAAAAAACCCAAACAACCCCACAACCCATTTTAGTCATCTCAAAACTGAAAATGCTTAAAGTCACTGTCAGTCACACAGCTCTTTACTCCAGAAAACAATCATGAAGAGCATACCACTAAACACAGTTCAGTGCTAGAGAGAATATTATATGCATAGGCAGAGAAGAGCAGTACTCATAATGTATCTCACAATCTGTTAATCCAGACGCATATCAACACAAATTTCTGGAAACATGGGCTTTTGAAATCTATTCAAGAAAACTCTGCCACCTTCCTTTAACCTAGCGACAGAAGCAGGAATCCCAGCAAATCATAACTAGCATGGCTGGACACATGCTAGCATAACTGTATCCTAGAACACTTAATCTTTTCAGTAACTATCACCACCATGAATAGTACAAAAAAAGGCAACTGAATAAACCACAAAAAGCACTGATTATTTGTACATGAAGTCCCAATGGCCTTCCCTTCCTAAAGGACATCCAGCATTTTTTACACAAGATGAAAATTTTTCTTTATGTTAGTTCCTTGTGCATACTATTCATTTCTTCAGACTGACACTGTAATTATGGTGAAGTTTCCTTCTCAAAAACAGGTTGTAGCAAGTCTGCAAGCCCCCTTGAAATTATGCAGACTCACTTATTTGGTGAAGGTACAGCTTTAAAAAGCTTCCTGTATTTCCAACACATCACATCCTTCATATTTGCAGTCTTATTTTTAAAAGAAAGAGTATGCCCCATGCTGAAAGAAAAGGAAATTTAGGAAGCAAAATATTAAGCAACCTCATGGTAGAGCAAATCTATCAACTGCACACAATTTTTTCTATCAAGAGTTTTTATGTACTTGGGTGGGGGGAAGCAGCTACCCAAAACCTTGTTAAACCTTGAAAGCGATAGTGTAGTTGAAGACAAATCTGGCCAAATACACTCCTCGGTTACAACTCTGTTCGACCGCAATAGGTCACACAAAGTCAATATTCTTGGCCGCACCTCGACTACTGTGTTCAGTTTTGGGCCCCTCACTACAAGAAGGACATCGAGGTGCTGGAGCGTGTCTAGAGGAGGGCAACGAAGCTGGTGAAGGGTCTGGAGCACAAGTCTTATGAGGAGCAGCTGAGGGAGCTGGGGTTGTTTAGCCTGGAGAAGAGGAGGCTGAGGGGAGACCTTATTGCTCTCTACAACTACCTGAAAGGAGGTTGTAGCGAGGTGGGGGTCGGTCTCTTCTCCCTAGTAACGAGTGATAGGATGAGAGGAAACAGCCTCAAGCTGCGTCAGGGGAGGTTTAGGTTAGATATTAGGAAAAAATTCTTCACCAAAAGGGTGGTCAAGCATTGGAACAGGCTGCCCAGGGAAGTGGTTGAGTCTCCATCCCTAGAAGTATTTAAAGAACAGATAGATGTGGTGCTCGAGGACATGGTATAGATGGACTTGGCAGTGATAGGTTAACGGTTGGACTCGATGATCTTAAGGGTCTTTTCCAACCTTAACGATTCTATGATTCTCTGATCAGAACTGAACATTCATGTTGACAGACTCAGCAATATCAGTAACATATGGCTTCATGCATAAATAATCAAGTCATGCTTCCAAGCACCATGAAGAAAACAAAATAAAATAAACAAACACCTCCCCCGTGTCCATCGTCCCCCCACCCCAATAAAACCAAGACACTTTTGTACTTTTCCTTCAAAAAATAAAACAAAGGTGTCTGGTATCTACCATGTCTATGGGTCACGAAAATTTTTTTTCTGAGGAAAATATCAACATTCCCCAACAATGCTGGACTTTGAACACATACCCATTAACTTTCAGCCACAATAAGAAACAAGAAATACTTCACAGGTATCTGACAGAACTTCATTCTCTATAAGACAGAGATTTAGGTACCTCACAAATAAAGAGCGCTCCTGCAATTCCACCTCACATACAAAAACAAATGTGTCTCCTCTCACCCTGACACTGCATCCGCAGAGCAGAAGAGACTGCTCTGAATCTTGCAGACTTTATCTCACAGTGAAAAACATTCAATGCTGAAACCAGACAGAGGCAGTCTGGATTAAACAGATGGCACTCTATTTAGAACAATTTCACTGTTAATAACATGATAATGGCATTCCTCCTGGAACTCTTCTCATGCGCTCCCAATATCCCTATAAAAAAACCCTGAAACCCAGAAGGAGCTTTACATCAGGGTATTAAAAAAAAAAACAAAAAAAAACAAACCTCTACAGTCTGTCCTAAAATTCTTCCAGCATGACGCTATAAACCGCTATATGCAGTGTTTATTCTCATTCTTATGAGAGCATCAGAAATTAATATAACGGAGTTCGTGTTCTGGTATAAAGAAACATCATTATTGTATCATCTACAATTGAAGAAAGATTTAAGCCTTTATAAGTCACTGAGTGAGTAGTTAACTTTTACCAGTTTCTTTTCAGATGAAGGGGACGAGGTACTCAACCTTGAGGAACATAAAAAATAATTTAATTATCCAGATACTAACGCAATCGACACTTCATAATTACATAGCCACGGCATGCAAAACACCGAGCTCCCCAGAGACAGGTACTCAATGGAACCAACCAACCATCTCATTCAAGCAGCAGCTGTCAAGAGAATTCTTAACTTTCACTTACCTTTCAGTGCAGTTCCAGGATCTCAGGATGTCTCCCCACTTCTCCTATGGAAACAAACAGCGACGCTCTTTTAGGATACATCCACTGAAAACCAAAAGTCTGCTCCTGCTGCCAGTCGGGCTTGCGAGCACCTCGAATTTCCCCCACAACTTCTTCCCCCGACGAGGTGAACCCCGAGGGCAGGCAGCCAGCGGGCACTGCCCCGGGCCCCGCCGCCGCTCCGCCGCTCTCCGCGGTCAGGGCCGGGGGCACGCGGGCCCGGGGCTTACATAACCGCTGGATGCGGGGACGCTCTTCCCCCCCACCCCCGCCCGCCCCTCTGCGGTGCCTGGGGAGCCGCCGCCGCCTGCGGGGAGAGGGAGGGGGGAAAGGGAGGCCGGGCGCGGCGCCGCGCACCCCGGCGAGCAGCGGTGGCGATGGCGGGAGGCGGGGGAACAACGGCTCGCGCCCCCGCACACGCCGACCCCCCGGGCTTCCGTCCCTGCTCGCGCACCCGGCAACGACCGGCGGGCAACGGCCAACCAGCAACGAGACGGGAGGGGAGGGGAGGGGCGGGGGGAGAGCCTTCCTGCCCTCCCGGTCCCGGCCCGGGTCCCCGTCCCGCCCGCCGCCCCCGCACCCAACGGCTCCGGTACCCACTACTATTACCGCCGCCCCCTCACCCTCTTCTCCTCCGCTGCCACCTCCAGCCACTGCCAACCCCGCAGCTCAACAACGCACCCGCCCATTGGGCCGCTCCCGCCCCCAACAAACCCTACACTGATTGGCTGTTTTCTCCTCCGTGTCTTCTCCCCACCCCACCCCCCCCGCTGCTCCGCCAGAGTCGGCGGCGCTGCTCCGTGTGCGGGACCTGCCTCGTTAAACCGCGACGGGAGTGCTGCGAGCAGCGGAGGGCTGGGTAGCGGCCTTGCTGCCTTCGCGGCTTTGCTAAGACAGTGGGAGGAACCGGAACGGAAGCTGCCCGGAACCCTCGTGGCTGGCTGCGCTTACTGTAGCGGCCCGTCCTTTCGCCGACTTCCGCTTCCGGGTGGCAGCCGCGTCCTGAAGGAGGGTCACGGAGCGGGCAGGTACTGGGGGCCCGTCGGCGGGAGGCGCGAGGGGCGGGCTCGGGCGCCCTCTGGGACCTGCCCGCGCCGCTGCCCACCCGGGGAGTGTCTGTGTGTGGGTTTGGGAGGGGAGGGGGCGGCGGAGGTGTCCGCTGCTCCGGGTTGTGCCCCCGACGCGGAGCGGCCTCGCGCAGCCGCCGTGGCCCTTCTCCGCGCTCCGTTAGACGGACGCCCGCCCCGCCCGGGCTAGCGGGCCTCGGCGCTGGCGCTGTGCGGGCCCTCCCTCCCCCGTCTCCGGGTGCCCTTTCGCCGTGTTTTTGCCGGTTTTGCTGGCAGAGAGTGCCCGGCTGGTGCTGCAGTGCAGCCCGCTGGCCGCGGCGGGCGGGTGCTAGCGTGCATGTACGCTTAAACCCCTTTCCTGTAGAGAAGTAAATATTGGCAGGAGAGAGCTCTTGGGGGTTTGTGGCGAGGGTGTAGACTGGGGTTTAATTTTGGGGCAGCTTTTCGGGTAATGACAGCATTAGAGCTCTTCAGGTTTACTTCTGCAAGAGAATCCTCTTTGCTTGCCTCCACGGCTAGGGGTCTGCAAGAGTTACAGGCTTCCAAGCTGTGTTCTTGGCACCTTTGCATTCCAGTCAATTCTCCTAAAAATTAAGGACATTCAATCTGTTCTTTGCTACCAGATACGTGTTAAAATGGGAAGTCCTGGCTCAAAGAAGTCTCAGGTGCTTTGTGAAAACAGAGACTTCAAAGCTATTGTTATTTTCTTGCAGTCCTTCATGATCTCACTTAAAATGTTCACCTTCCCATCTGCCTTGATCGCTGTTTTTAATGAGAACCTTAATATTTTCATAGTTCTCTCAAAGGTGTATCTAAATAAAGCATGTATTTCCCAGCCTCGTGAAATGACTAGTAAGGTGCATCTCCTAGTCCATTCATCTATCCTGTACCTGTTTATCGACACAGTTATGTTTGACTGAATTGGAGGCAACTTAAAGGGACCTGAGAAGCCAAGTCACGTTTTTCTCCAGAGCTTGATGATCATAGCTCTGCCATACCTAAATTAGAAATTTCCAAACTAAACTCTGAGCTTTTTGATGTACTCTGGAAAGCCTGCAAGTTGGTGGGCCTTGGTGTTGCTAAAGTGCATTTATAGACATTGGAAACAATTGTTCTTCTGACACTGTTTTCTGGCACAGAAAATTTACATAGCTGCTTCATGAATGTAATGGTGGTGGTGACTTACGATGCAATAACACTTAACTCTCCACAGTTCGCCTGATTGTCTTTAATCACCAACTTCTGAAATGCAGCATAAAGTCTCTGAGCCCCTTGTTCTACAGTGTACTGTGGACAATGCAGGAGATGCTTCATGTGCAGTGTTATGTGCTTTGGAATACTTCTTGTAACCTCCCTGTTTTTCCTGAACAGGGTATTGTTCTTTGCAAGTGTGTGAAAATAAGCTGACACTCTCTGAGAAACAAAAAACTTCTATCTTTTCCTGTAGGTATGGGGCATGGAAATGAACATAGCCATGGCCATGGCAAAATGGAACTCCCTGACTACAGGCAATGGAAGATAGAGGGTACTCCACTAGAGAAGGTCCAGGAAAGGCTAGCTAAACGGGGTCTTAGGGATCCGTGGGCTCGGTAAGTGCAAGAGCCTCAAAAATAATCTTGATATGTCGTCTTGTAGCATCAACTGGACCTTGTCATTGCAGATTATTCTTTAGTAAAAATAGTGGAAAATGTGTCTAGAATACATTAGTCAGAATTTCAGTTAAGTCTGTTTTTACTTTTTTGTGTGGAGGTCGCACCTTGCACCACCTTGACCAGTCTCCACATTTTGCAAGGCACCCTTGCACTTTGTGATGTTTCATGATGATACAGATCGGGCACAATGACCAATACCTCATCCACCGAAACACTTAAGTAATATTAGGTCTCGCACACGTGAGTAAGCCTATCCCTTTTCAGCAAAGAGACTGTGCGCTCAGATCTTGCTGAAGTTGATGGAACTTATATTGACATTCTCAGTAGGAATAGCATTCCTCATATACAACAGGAGGCCTTTATTTGAAAAGAAGAAATATACTGGTATACAATGTGGAATTTGATTCAACTGCGCATTTCATTTCGCTAAGCAGTGAATGACATAATGGAAGATGAGATTTTTTAATCCTTTAAGTTGTACCACTCTACAATTAATACCTCCTCTTTTTCAGCTAAAGCAATTCTGTATCATTTAGGCAGCTGTTAAAACAGGGCTTAACATCTTTCTCCCACATCACGAATTATGTAATATTTTGCTCAAATACTCTTTAATCATGGGGAATAAAAATGCTAAATGTCTTGTGCTGTGTAGTCCAGTTCTTCTGTAAGGGAAAAGCTGCATGAGCAAACTATTCCAGCCTTCACAGAAAAGGCTTTACTTCAAATCACTACACGAAAAATGTAAGAACGAATAGGTTGTCTGTTAAAAAGTTGTCACATGCTATAACCTCTGGAGGGGTTTGGGATTGACAGGACTTTTTTCCTTCCTTTGAAACAGTTTAAGGCTGCAAGCATAGAGTAAAACATAGTTTTGATGATGATAAGAATCGTTTGAGCTATGAGTCCTTAGGATTATTGGTTACCAATGAACTTTCCAGGCCCATGTAAAAAAAAATTAATGCTTCTCTTGTAAAAGAAGGGAATTGAGCCAATTATGTGAGAAGCTGAAATAAGGAACAAAGTCAAACTCTTAAAGCATGAGATGATTCCTCCTGAACTTCTCAAATTTTATGTAAGGTAATATTCTGTTTCCTAGGACAAGTACAAGTATCATGCCAATCTTCCTTAACAAAGGAGAAATTAAAGTATCAAGTTGTGTGCTTCAGTAATCTGGAAGAAGATTGCATTATTAACATCTTGCACTAGAAGTCTTGAAAAAGTAACCCTCTTTAGGGCTCCCCGGTTTTGTATATTAAGTTCCTTTTAACAGGGGATGAGCTTTCCAACTTTGTAGCAAATGCACATTAATGTACATATTCAATACAGAATAAGCTGTGTGAAAGATGTCATATTTGGAAACCTAAATCTTTATCAATCAGTATCCTGTACTATCATCTAGAAGATACTCTTCCATGCCCATATGCCTTCATCCTTAGTCATAGAAACCATCTGCACAAAGGGATTATCTATGAACATAAATACTTGACCCCCTTGTTTAAAAAAACTGTATCTTCTCCTGAAATGATGATTCTGATTTTATTGCTTGTTTCTGTGGAAATGGTTTTTTCCTTTTCTGAAGGACTTTGAGTCCTTAGAGATGGACACAGTTTGTCTCTTCTATAGATTACACTGGTTGTGCTACACATAAATACTTGTCATCAGTTAAAGCAGTGACTAAACATTTCAATAACAATGTAGGTTGAAAACAGTAAGGCAAGACAGTGTGAGGTTTGTAAATATTCTGTAGCTTTTTAGCTAAACACAATCTTTTCAGCTTTTTTAAATATCATTTTTAGTAGGCTTTTCTAACCCTAATATAATTAAAAGTGTCGTATTGTAAAACAGAAAGTGCCTCCACACTAGGATGAGTTATCTATGGCTGGAAAAACTTTCCCTTTTAACTATGCTAGATACTGTCTAGCACAGTGACTAGCCTTTGTAGTTACTCCATCCATGCATGTGCTAGTGGGTTCTGATTTTGTTCCAGAGTAAAAACAGAAGACAACAATTACATAACAAGTTTGGGGAGGTGATTCTGTTACTAGAATTACCTTGTTTGCTGGTGTTACTTCTATCTCAAATTATATGCATAAAGGGTTAGAGTTAATATCATGAACTTGTGGCAACTCTTGATACTTAAATGATAAAAATGTTACAGTCTCAATGTATATCTAGTTGAAATACCTTCATCTTTTTTTCTGAACAAAGATAATCCTGTAAATGTTTATCACAGTGGCTCCATCAGTCTTGTTTTATTCTTTTGGTTTCATTTTTCTTCTAGTAATGAAGCCTGGAGATATATGGGTGGCTTTGCAAAACCTATCACCTTAACGGAAGTCTTTACTAGGGGACTCAAGTGGGGATTTGCAGCTTTCGTCATAGCTCTTGGCATTGAATATACACTGTTTCCTCCAAAGAAGAATGGAGGCCATCACTGAAGATCAAATACAACAACTTAATACTTACTCATTATTAAGCTGAAACGTACATAAGCCTGCTGCTCACTCTGTACTTATAATATGCATATTAAAGTCTATCACAGGCAAAAACGTGTTTCTTTGATTTTATTATACTTTTGTGGAAGGATCAAAAAGCATAGTCAGAGCGATTTAGCTGAGTTCAGTTGGGGAGGGAGGGAAAAAAGACATAAATATGCTCTTGGGTTTGCTGTACCATCCTTTAAAGAACAGGGGAAACTATCAGCCCAGCTCCTTCAAGCCCTGCCAACGTTCTATTAATGAAATTGAGAAAGTGTTTTGCTTTTGACAGAAAAATTGTACTGTGTTATTTACAGGTTTAATAACAATTATTTGCTGGTAAGTAGTAATGAATGACTTGTCCTTGTCTTAAAAGTATAATTTGTTACTATTCACTCTTACGTCTCTAAATAAAAAGAACTATTACCTTAAAGCTTTAAAAAGTACCCCAAATTGTCTCAAAGTATATGAAAATATCAAAGCTTATACTATTGAAGAATTAATAAATTTGGCAGATACTATGCACCAAAATAATCTCCTATGTAATATCCAGAAATTAAAAATTGCATTGCTGCCACATTTACTAAGCAAAGTAGAATGTTTCACTCAGCAATAACTGTACCTTATCTTAATATGACTTCCAGTATACTTGAGTGTAATGTGAAAAAAGAGAAAGAACAATTGCTTTTTTTCTTTGTGCCCATGTATTAAGTTGAAATTTGTAGTAGTAGTACCGATGTATGTATTTATTTATTTATTTTTACACCTAGTCTTTTTTAGTAATTTGTTTTAAATTATTATTTTTTCCTTAAATTATCTAACAGTTTCTGGAGTGCTTTAAGAATGCCTGGAGTGAGGACTATACTAGAAAAGGGCCTGTTGGCAGTGTATGTCCTCTGAAGTGCTAGGAATTAGAATTGGCTGAATATCCTATTGTAAATTTTGTTATGCCATTAGTAACATAAGCTAAGGAGGGTATACAATCTCATTTTTTAATCCAAACAACAGGATATCTGTGTCACTAAATAGAAAAGCAAAATTAGACAAACAAGTGAGAAACCTTGAATGCCACTAGACAATTACATAGTGTACTTCCATGGTGAAGAAACTGGTAAGTTTACATAATCATATCACAAATTGCAGGTTTACAAAAAACTTGAACGTCCTTCCAAATACGTCTAAAATATCTCTTTTTATAATATATATATATTCACACACAGCCTTTCTGAGTCAGATTATAGCAGAGCTTTATTTTTAGAGCCAGTAAACATCTGTTATTGTGAGAGTGCAGCTGTACTATTCAGTGGAGTTTGTCATCTCTGTATGACATTGCTCAAGGCATTGTTCATAGGGCAAACATTGGTTTTACTAAATTTTTCTTGCCCAATTCTTTCTCAAGCATCCCTATCCAGTTGCATCATTCCCTGAAAAACAAATGAAGAATCTACTGTGTAAGGTCTATTGCACAAAGAATTTCCATGTTGTCCCTTAGAGTGTCCCACCCAGAATACATATTTTCAAAGGCTGGTATTCACTGTTTGCTTTCTATCTGGGTCCAAGACTGAACTTCTTAAGATAATTGAATTTTAGGTGATTGTTCAGAAAACCAATTAACACAGCTAGCATTACATGCAGTATTGGTGAATCTTGCACTCAAGATATGTGCTTCTCACTTCAGCTGCTCTTTGTAATTTTAATTTGATGCACAGCACTTGTGTGCTGAGTGGCTGCTCCCCCTCTGCCACAACTCTGGTGCAGCTGTTCCAGAAGCATAAGCCTTAATAAAACTTTAAGCAGTAGTTGCTGTCCCATTTAGTTTCATGTTGGGAAAGTTTGTTTTCATGTTCTTCTGTATGTATGCTTTTCATTGGTTTTTTGTTTGTTCTACATCAAATGCTTCAGATTCTGAGGTAAAGTTGCTGCAAGTTCCTGTAGAATTAGTCTTTTAAAATGTTACAAGCCTGCCACTTCACTGATACAGCAGACAATTCTGTTAAAAATCAAGAGCTTTATTTACACTAGCTGAAGAGATACTCATACGTTAGTTTATTTTCAAGCACTAGCAGATGAACACAGATTTAAAAGTTACTATAATCATATTTTCAGCATACATAACCTTCGTATGTTGCTTAGTTTATTTAGACCAAAAGATGTAAAATACATGCAGCAAATGTAGTTTGGCAGTTGTATAAACTATTGCATTCCTCAACATTTTTTTAAAACAGATAATTTTGTTTATCAAAACTTTATTGTATATGAAGGAAGTTAAGACAGTCAAAATCTTATGTCTTCTAATTTCAGCCACAGTTTCCAGAAAACTTACGTGCAAGCAAATAATCTAAATTTAATTTAATTTCCACAGATGCTCTACTTTAAAAATGTAAAAATTAAATTCATGTGTAAGTGCTGCCTTGTATAGGGAAGATTGTAAGAATCAGCCCTACCAACATTCTACATAAGCAAATATGTTGGGTGTATTCACTGTTAGACTAGACTAGTTTAGTTAAAATTCATTAGTTTATGAATTAAGGTGGTATCATTCAATGGTTTAATAGCCAGATGGCAGCCACTGCCCAAAACCACTGCCTTAATTTATGATGAACATATTTTGCCAATATTGTGGAATATAAAAATGTCTCATCATTATTAAACATACAATACTCAAAGATTTTTATTTTACATGTATTATAATACTAATCCTGCCTGGGGATGGAACATTTCCTGTGTATTAAAATAATAGTACCAAATCAGTCTTCACTGTAACCATAGCACTGGCTGTCCTTACATTGAAACAGCCTTTCTACCAGCAAGTATTTTACAGTACAAAGAACAGGGTGACAAACAGCAGTGGCATCTGCAGGTGAGGAACATGCATAACTGTAATACCACAGTGAGGAAGCTCTTTCTGTATCTTAAGTTCTGGAAAATAGATCTGATGATGCTCCACTTTCTGAAATGCATGTGGAAATCCCATCTCCATCAGTAGTCAAAGAGCTATTTCTGCTCACCTGGAAGGATACTTGCAACTTATCTATTGTTTTTGCTAATGCTACCTATAATATTTACATCATTCAGCATAATCTTCCAAATTTGTGTGTTACAGAAAAGTTAAAGCAGCTAAATGATTCCAATACAATAGTGACTACATTGTAGTATAAATTGGATGTCTGTGAAATTCCTGTTCCAGAGCGTAACAGAATAACTGTTCCATGATGTGAGGCAGTTGCAGTTTAAATTGCAGACTACAGCTGTGTGTTTGTGTTGTTAACCTGCCTTGAAATCTCTCCTGAAAACCTTCCTACAAAAATCTTCTTTGTTGAGCTCTCAAACTATGAGCTTCTATCCTGCAATTAAATCTTTGCCAGATCAGCCTTTATTAGATAGACTTTTTACATGAATGCAAGTGTATTTTCTAAATACAGCTAACTTAAATTAGGAGTGTTTGCTTCAAGGGGTTTTACAAGGAACGTATTCAAGATGCATACTCATCTCCCAATTAAGTTTACAGATTTCATCATGGGTATCAAGACATTCAGGGATTCATCTAAACTGTTTTACATGTATGACAGGGAACTGATTTTACAGATGCTCTATACATTCTCTATCCTCAGTTGTAGGCCAAATACTAGAAATCTGAAAGTCAGTTAATTCTTTTACCACTGTTCCAATGGAGAAGAAAACCCCTTGAAAATAATCTCTTCCCTTAGTGACTTAGCCTTTTAATAATAATAATAATAATAATAATAATAATAATAATAATAATAATAATAATAATAGCAACACCAACACATAACATATGAAAACTACTGACACCATTTATATATTTAAAAGTAATGCACTCACCCTGATCATACCAAATCTGATTTTTTAAATACATAGCATAAAAGACAGGTTCATAGTATTTTAGGAGGCATACATTCTTAAAGATTTTTTTGTTTTACATAACTAGGAGAATCTACAAAATGAAAGAGATCAAACCTGTTATGAAAGTAAATAAAGAGAAATATGTCCAAGCCAGAGATTTATATCCAAATCCCTCTAAATTGAAACATGTAAGACCATCTTTTCTCAATCACATCTAATCTTACTGGTATGCTCTATGTTCTACATTTATACTGATTTACAGTTGCATTTACATGAGAACCTATCAATTAAGACAACGTAGTACTTCAACTTAGAAACAGGGGAAGAATGAAAAAAACCTTGCATACAACTCATAAATGCTGCCTATAAAAATGCAAAAACTGCTTAATAAGCATATAAAAATTAGGTAAATTAAGGGAAAAGTGGAGTAAGTAAACAAGAGAATATATTGGTCGCTTAAGGAATGGCTGTGTTAAATTGGTAAATCATTCATCCAACCATTTGGGGGGTGGGGAATCTTCTTTCATAAGCCTGCAGCCATACCATCTCCTTAAACCTCTTCTATTAGCCTGTACAAGTCTTTACATGTTTGTATGGAATAGATCCAACAAGAAAGCCTGAATATTGATTCACAGCAAGTGACTGGTTTCCTTCTCAATTAGCACCAATCCGATGCTACGTCTTAGTAGCAGGGATGCTCTAATACCCTTGACTGACTGATATTAAAGTGAGAGCCTGACCATACAATTTCAGTAAGAATCCAGATTATTTTTTCAGAACACAAAGCAGTCACTTGGTACCCGACCACATTCTAGTGTGGGTGATTACTTTCTGCCTCCGTTTTCCCTGCAGTTCCAAAGAGAGTAGAACTCTTTGCACAGCCAGAGTACTGTGCTTCCACTGCTGTATTTTTAGCAGCACAAAAAAATTACTCACTGTTTCGTAAATGCTTTGAAATCCATTGAGCTGGGACTTAAATATGATGTGTCTAATTTTATCACATATGGTGGTGGCTTTTGTCTAGTTCAGCTGATAAAATAATCCAGAATTTTATATTTTAGGCCTTTCAGAGAGCAGCTCCAGCTACAATACTAGCACCTCAGAGTAAGTTGCTTCATGGAAGTTGCAGGTTTATACCAAGGGAATCACAACACCCAGTTTACAGGGACAAGGCACTACTTAAAATTTACTGTAGATTACACAACAATGGGAAGCACACAGCTTTCACACGCCTGTACAATATTATTCTCATTATGAATGAACTCAAACTGACAGAGCAAGACATGAACCAAGTAAGGGTTTGCTTCTGTATAAAGTCCCGCCAAACCATATGCCCACACTTACCCCGTCTATAATTGCTCACTGAAAAACGACCTGTCACCACTGGAAGGCTACTGGGGCCAATACAAAGCTGTTTTGTCTGTCCTCATACCAGCAACAGTATAAAAATTATAGTCCCATAAACGTCTATACATATACTGAACTCAAGGCCATCGTACTGCCAAGAGCCCCGGCCCCAGCCAGTCGGAAGCCATTTTGTGCGTAACCGACACCCAAAGGCGCCGGCGGGAGGTTGAGCGCGCGACGAGACGCCCCTTCCGTCACAGCCCTGCCGCCATCTTGTGGGCCCTGGGCAGGTTTGTTTGCGCAGCTCCGAGTTTCACCTCCTGAGGTAAACTGTAAAGCAAAACGAAAAGCGTAATCCTTCCCTCGCCTCGCCCCAAAATAGTTAACGGCCGGATTCACGATAAAATCGTTAAGGGTTAGCGAACGTGGCTCGGCAGATGTATAATGATGGTAAGGCGGCTAAAGCCAGTTCCCTCGTCCCTCAGCGAGGGGAGCTCTTTGCCTTGAACAGTGTTGCTGCCTGCGCGCAGAGGTGGTTCGGGTCTCTCCAACAGCCACAAGAGGTACGAGCGAAAAGCGCTCTGCGCGCCCTACTGATGTGAAAGCGAAGCGATATTCGAAACCACGCCCAGTGCCGCCCCCTCCTCCTCCCCGCTCCTAATGCCGGACCTGGCCCCGCTGCTGTAGATGAGACCTTCCCGGCGTGTTTGGGTGCGTTGTACCTTTCCCTCTTCCTTTCCCTCACATCTCTCTTCCCACCCTGCGCCTTCAGTATAGGTGTCCCAACACACCGTGCTCCGGGATCGGGTCCCCCTCCCTGTCTAGGCCCCGTCCTCACCGAGGGGCGGGCTGAGCTGGGTGCGGAGAGCCCGGCACAAGTAGGGCCTGAGCCCGACCTTGCTCGTGAGGAGAAACGAAACCCGACGCTGCGTATCCGCCTGAAGCTGTTTTATCTTGTAGAGCAGAGTTTCCTCTTGCTTCATTTTCCAAGTGTGATTTAAAATGACGTAGTTAGAAAGTTGCGGGAAATCTGTATAAACTCCTACGGTAAAAGCAGTTTTAGTTTGTTTTTATGATTAGGAGGACTGTGTTGTTAAACTAGTGCATCTCTAAATGGAAATTAGCGCGGTCACTACTAGTTTACACCGAGAACAAACTATTTAAGCCTAATACTGTAATGAGAAATGTGAAAGTTTCTGCGGGATTTCCCTGTTTTCCCTAAGTATTGTACCAAATCCCCCTTTTTTTATAGGGAAATGTGAAAGTTGTGGAGCATGCATTCACTTTCAACTTTGAAAAATGCCAGATGTTATGACTCAAAATGCAGTTACCTTTGTGTGGTTTCACCACCTCTACCTCTTCAAACAAAGGAGAGCAGAGGAAGCACAAAATGCAGCTAGTGCCTCCTGTAGCAAAGTAGCCTCCTACTCTCTTGCTCTAGCGTAGGGGCTTCCACATGAGCTCATCTTGGGAAACAAAGGTCATTTTCCAAATCAGAACTACACCCACTGATGTTCTATCCTGTTTTTGCTGCTGCAGAGATGGTTGTGAAACATTCAAGAAACAAATGCTGTCAGAAATGACAGACTAATTGTAGACCATGTTTAGAGTGTGAAATGTTTCCCTGCTTCTCTTTAAAAACCTTCGTTCTTAATATAAGGCCTGATATGATGACTTACCAGCATTAATACAGGACACTTCTCTTTGGCTTGATAATCACATTGGTATTTGTATATTGTGCAGCATTTGTGTTACAATCATGGGAATAAGGGTTTCATGCATAGTATTAAACAGGAAAGAGTAAAATTGCTTGAGCCTTGTACAGATGTACCAGCCTCCACTTGTTAATGCCAGCAGGGAGTTACTGGAGTCTTGTGTGTCTTTGTCTGTGAAGCTTTAGTATGTTGTTATTTCCTGCTCCTTGAGGAAAAAAAAAGAAAAAAAAATCTGACCCTGATTTTGGTTGTATTCTGTATGGACTGGGGGCAGTGTAAAATAGTTCAAAAATAGGAGTATAATTAACTTTATTAGCTTCATAGAAGCCAGTGAACATACGGACTTTTTTCTGTCTGTTTTAGTGTGGAATGGAAATGGTTTGTGGTCTGAGGAGTAAATATGCTTGCTAATATTCTCAGGTGTTTACTTTAAAAAATGTCTTCTTCTGAACCATGTTTACAGTGTAATACCCAGGGTCACAAGTCAGTGCAGAC
The DNA here is from genome assembly GCF_965183815.1 of Platalea leucorodia. Lineage (NCBI taxonomy): Eukaryota > Metazoa > Chordata > Aves > Pelecaniformes > Threskiornithidae > Platalea > Platalea leucorodia. The sequence continues at coordinate 71,790,650 of NC_138827.1, forward strand.
TTAGACAAATACGCCTGTGACAAAGGTGGTTTCCTGTGCAGTATGTGAGAAATTCATCAGCTTTAAAATCTTACACTCTGTTCAGGAAAGTCTGAAAGTTAACTAAACCCAGAAACTTGTGTTTAAGTGCACTTTGGTACACGTGCCTTGCAACGTGTTTCCTCTCAGACCTCTTTTGAGGACAAGAGGACAGATGAGTCACCCTAGAATCAGTGGTTTTCTTTCCAGAGACCTTAAGACTATTTCCCAGAAGAGTCCTTCCTTTGTGAGAATTTGAGGTGATAGTGAACTAACATAGCCAGACTCTCCCCTCACCAGTCATTTTCTGTCAGCATACCAGGGGGTTTCCTGGTCCTTTGAATACAGGAGGAAAAGAGATTTTTTGTTGTTGTTGTTGTTCCGTGTGTAGGCCTGCCCCTTTCATTCACTGTTCCTGACGTGACCTTGCAGTATCCTTTTATCTGTCAGTGATGGTGGTAGTGTTAGACTTCAGCTGTTTGGAATGATTCTGGATTTCTTATAAATCGGGAATGTAAATGAGAATGTGTAGTACTTTAGGTTTCTTTTTTTAACCATCTTCCTGCTCCGTAAGTTTTGCATTGAAATCTTTACTCAATACATGAAACATTGAACTGAAGAGGAAAATCTTGAGTGTTTTCTTGCAGCAATATTGGCAAATTACACGTGCACGTGAACACGCAAACTATTGGGGCAGCTTTATCTCTGATGACTGTGAACTTTTTTCTTTCCTCTTGAGAAGATAAGCTGGTTTTCCTCTTCTCTTTGTAAAGAATGTATACTCAATAACTCTTCTCGTTGCAGGACCCAGCTAATCTAAATTGAAAGCCAGGCTGCTGGGTTCTACATTGTCATTGTTTTTCTCGTTAATTGTTACAGCTATGATAACTGTATCTGTGACGTTTGCAAAAGTGGTCATATCAGATGGAAGGGTGAAGCATGGTGCCCTTCACCCCTCACGGTGAAGTGGATCTGGCTCAGATGTATGCAGATGGAATGTATCAGGCTTGCCGTAGTGGTGTGTCATTCCTGCTATCAAAATACAGTGAAATAGTTTTTGGACACAAAGTTATAAACTATTTTAGTTTATACTAAATATGTACTTCATGTTGCTTTTACTCATTCCCCACTCAGAACCCTGGGGGAATGAATGTTATTGACAGATCACTATATGTGCGCAGTTGTTTTTATTTGGAGCATCATTCCTGGTTCACTGGACCAGTGGAATCATACAGAAGAATGCATGACCCTAGATAATTTTTCCTTGTTTTTCCCCCCACTAAAATTAGGAAGTAGCCCCCAGCAGTAATTTGTGACATTGACATTTGTCCAACAGAAAACAAGCTGATATAATCAACTTTGTCTATGGACTATCGTTGGAAAATACTGGATGGAAACCAATGTGTGCTGGATCTGGATCCGTGATTCAGCAATGGTCAAATGCCAGTCTTTCAATGTCCTTGTGGACAGACTTGCATACAGGTAAGAGAGTTTTCAGCACTGGAAGTATTGATCAGTATTTTTTTATAATGAGTATGCAATTTATCTTACATAAAGGAAGTTCACAAAAATAAATAATTCATATATGTGTTTTAAAGGCAGATTATTTTTAAGCTAACATATAAATAGTAATTTTGCATGTCTGAAATTTTAACTCTGTAGGAAATTCGTCCCTACTGCACACACACACGCACACCTCTTTTTTTAACTAGTTTTAAAAGATCAGATAAAAATCAACTAGAGTAGTTTTTAAAAAATATAAAGTTTATCTGAGATTTCTGAAAGTGGCCAAAAGTTGTTAAATTCCCATTTCTCTTTAAAGTGAGTCATAAATATGACTTCCTCAAGCTCTTTTGAAAGTCCCAGCTGTATGTACTTGGGAGATGCTTTCATATGAGAGTGTTTTGTGCCTCCCCCTTGACTGCATTATGTCATGAAAACAGTCTTTGTCTTTCTGTAGAATTCTCACAAATGCTGATGCTAGATTGAAAATAAGTTAGGAATAGATATGCTTTTCCTCTGATAGAAAACTGTACAGAACACATTCCAGTGCATAAGGGGTTCCTTTGCTTATCAGAGGCCTGCAAAATTTTCCCACCCTGCCCTTCCACCCCAGCTGTACAAGTGATAGCATTGCAGGTCCATGTATGAAATAGAACAGGTCCAATAGTAGAAATATTTTGTCTACCCAGTTTGGTTTTGTTGGAAACTAAACTTTTCAGCTTGCTGTATTAAAAATACTGTGGTTCTGGGTATTTGAAAGTGGCAGCTTCTACTGATGTTTCATTTCTGTTTGTGATTTTTTTTTTGGTGTTTGCACTGTTTACATTAGAGTTAAATGTTGTTGCACTTCTTAGAGCAAACAGTGCATTTCATTCTCCCAGGTTCCTGAATGGTGTCATGTGATGAGGGAAAACACTGTGTTTGTGCCTATCCCTTTTGGGTTCTGAAGAACAGAACCGTATCAGAGAGGATAGGTGTTGCTTTTTGCTGGTTGTGTGCTGTAGCAGGAGTACTATAATTGTGTGTTTACTCTAGGTATTCAGCACAGTCTGCATAGAACGCAGGTAGGAGGCTGCAATGGGCTAAGCAGGGTATCTGCAGCCCTGTTAACTGTCAGCTGCAGTTGAACGCTCTGTGCTTCTGAAAATGAGCCAAAGCGGCCTCAGTGGCGTTTTGAGGACTCTGTCGTATATACATTAGATCTCATTTACACTGTGGTATGGAAGTGCAGGAGTACTTAAGCTGAGTACTGCTTGGGTCTTCTAACATGGTGGGTTTATGATATTTTACAGCTTGCCTGTGCTGCCCTTCCTTACCTTCCCCTTCCGTTTTGCTTCTGAAGATGGGACCTTGAGGTCATAGCAGCTACTTGTGCTATATTCTGCTAGTGATTCAGACATGCTATCAGCAAGATTAACAGTGCCCTTTTTTTTTTTTTTTTTTTTTAATACTGGTGACTTGCTATTGTGACTGTCAGCAACAGCGTTGGAGGAGAAAGCCACTGCAGTCTTTGACTCCGTAGAAAACATGGGTCACTGGGATAGATGTAGATAAAGGAGACTTTGCCCTAGGAACTTGAATTTGATATGCACTTTTAGTGGGCAGTGGAACCCAATCCGTGAGTTCAATTGAATCCAACTCTTACTCATTTTCTGAGGAAAGTCAGATGGATGTATAGAGCCGTTTCATTTAAACAGCATTGGAATGAAAAAAAAAAAAAAGGCGCTTGTAGATGAGTTTCTCTCATCTCATGTCCTTAATGCATGGACACAGTATGTGACATTGTTGATTGTGACTTCCAGAATGTGCTTCCAGGTGCTAGAATCTTTCAGTGTATTAGGCTTTGAAGTTGAATTGACTTTTGCTTCTCAGAATGGTTTAAACAAAACTATTCGGTATAGTGACTGAACTTCTTGTAAGGGCTGAGATTTGTCTTTAAATTGCTCATTTCACCGTTCTGCATGTAGGTAATGGGGACTGGAGAAGGTTAGATAGAATTTCCATAGTTGGTGGCAGTGGAAATTGAGCATAGCACCCTACTTATTTTGTTAATCACAAGGGTGGGGTTTTTTCTAGGTTTGAATTTTTATTTCGGTTTTCAGTATGGTGAAACATGAATGTCACATGAAGAAAAAGACAGTCTATCATTTATGTATACCTTCGGAGCTAACTGATTTGCATACTTAAGGTTGGAATTTTTTCTTTGTGTGGTTCTTCGATCTTTTTGAGCAGGGAGGGAGGATGTGGGGAATCCTTAAAACCCCAGTAGCTCATTCAGAATGGAATCACTATAAATTATACTAATAAGTAAGAAAATCCACACATTCCTGAATTTATAGATAATCAGTGTTTTAAAATATTACATATTGTGAATATTTCCTTTATTTTGACTTCATTTAAGGCAAAGTGCGTGCCTGATAGCGGTGAGTTTATATGTGGCTGTTTTTTAATTCTTTTGTCTACAATGTGTGGTTACACTACCTCCTAGCTCCGAAAACTCTTCCTGAAAAATGCCTTGAGACTTTTAGGGGAGAAAAGGTGGTGGTGAGCAGGGGGTGTGGAGGGTTGCTGGGAAGAGATCAGAGCTTTAGACTTAAGTTGCTGTGGAACTTAACTCTTATTTCCAGAAACACTTGAAATATCACTCATCAGCAAGCTGATGACTTTTGTTTCACTTCCTATGGAATTTACAGACTTATGTTAAGGTAATTTTACTTTAAAAAGAACTTCCATTTTTTTCTGATTAACATGACCTACCAAGTACTTTTTGTTCTGTAATGAACAGCTGGGAGAACCCCATGAGAACAGGCGGTCTATGTAGACTACGTTGGTATTTTAGTTGTAAGTGAAATACGTCAGATAGGAGAGTTAACTGTGAACTTGTGCAGCAGATCACTGATTTAGTACCTTTTAATTCTCTCCCACAGAACTGCTTATGTAAAAATGCATCTAGTTAAGAATGAACACAGAAGTGCTGTGGTAGACAAGGGCTTCATGTCATGTTGGCTTCCTGTTTAAAAAACAGTAGGCTCACAATTTTAAAGGGACAGCGACAAAGTGATGACCAGGTGCCAAGTGCCAGCTGTCCTTATTCACCAGATTGAACAAGAATTGGATAAAGAAGAAGAAGAGATTATGGTTTTCCTATGCCGAGACCTTGCTCCTGACTTGGCCACTGCCAACCTGAGAGAGCTCTTGGTGGCTTTGAATGAGAGGGAGAAATTGTCTTTTCTTGGCTTGTCTGAGCTGTTGTACAGGGTTAAGAGGTTTGACTTGCTAAGGAGGATCTTGAAGACTGAGAAAGCAACAGTGGAAGCTAACCTTGCCAGGAGTCTCAGAATTGTCCCTGATTACAGGTAATACATCTATTTCAGATTTCGAGGCTACTCTCTTTTATTCAAAATGTATGCAGGTTGTTTAGTTTTGGTTTTTTGTGGGTTTGTTTTTTGTTTCTTTTCTAAATATGTCTTGAAGGTAAAAAAAATCAGAAAAGGGCATTATATCTAGAGTTATAGTGAAAAGAATATGTCAAGTTTAGTCCCTAAAATAAGCCTTAGTAGCTTATTACAAGTCAAGGCATTAGAAGCATCTATCTTTATGGAGTTTGTATATGTTAATGAATAAAACCAGTGATGTTGTACAGTTCTAGATTAGCAGGTAGAAATTACGCTTTAGAGGAACATCATTAGTTAGAGATACTTTCTTTTCTAGTTTGTTTTGGGCACATAGCCGTGTGGTATAGCTTTTCTCAGGGGACCTGTCTCTTGCTACTTTCTACTCTGTAGTTTTAAGATGCTTAAATTAAGAAGCTCCAGTTATTTTCTTTGAGAGACTTCAGAAAGAAATGTATGTACTCATAAGGAAGATTTTCTTGTGTTAACTTCTCACTGAAATAAAACCCCTGTAACTACCAAGTAAAAAAGTTAAGGATGTGTTCTGTTGTCTCATTCTCTTACTTGATCTCTATTGAAATATTAAGGAGACTTCTGTTTTCCTAGCAGTGGCTATTACACAGTCAGTCTGAGTAATGCAGGTGCTGATGAGCAAGAGTAGGTATTTTGTAATTGGATCTTGGAGCAGGGTAGGCTTTTTTCCTGTCGTTTAATTGGGAATGGTACATGTAAGACTGGGACATGGGAGAAGTTGGGTGAGTTGGGCAAGGGTGGGGTCTTGCTGAAAGCTAATCCTTTAGAAACGTCTCAACTTTATTTCAGGGTACTAATGGTAGAGATTAATGAGAATCTGGAAAAAGAAGAAGTGAGTTCTCTTGTTTTTCTACTCAGAGATTACGCACCTCGTATGAAAATGGCAAAAGATAAGGTAATGTCTTTCTGCTGATATTCTCCTCTGAAGCAACGAGAGATTAAAGTAAAAAGGGAAGTAGCTAGACAGCAAAGGAGGGGAGACAGTACTGCAAGGGGTAGTGAGGCAGGAGTAGACAAGTCAGGAAGTGGAGAAGAAGTAGTGACTTCTATTTCATTTTTATTTTTTAGTTCAAGAAAAGAAGCATGAGAAACAGTAAGCGGGAACAGTGAAGACTTGGTGTAGTGAATGGTGTTAGCATGAACCTTGCAGGCAGAAGGCATTAAAAAAAAATCTTCAGTATTAGTGATCTGAAAGTTGATATATGAAGGCTCTCAAACCAATAATCATATGAAATGTATTTTGAATTACAAGATCACTTTTTATGTTTGTGCTCTGCTTCACTTAAAAAAGAACAGTTTTATTTTAATTATGTCTTTCTCTGTACATTTGCATTCTGCATGTTTAAATGCTCTGAGAAAGCAGAGATTCGATAGAGAGGGTTCAGAAAACTTGACCACTGTGCATAGAAGACTGAAGATTTCCATCTTTGTCCTTTGAGTTTTATTCTTTTTCTCTCTTTAACCAAAGAAGGAGAGAAGTCCTGCAAATTCCCCAAAGCTTTTCTTACCTCTTGCTTTGTGGCCTGTGAGGTGACATTCCAAGTGGCTGGCTTTGTAGCGACAAGGAAATGCAAAACTGTTTCCTCAAAAACTTTGATTTGTTTTTAAAAATAGCACCTCCTAGTTTTCATTACTCCTATGATAATACCAAGAATTCTTATATCTTCCAGATAATTTTCTTAGTATTTCAGAAGGTAATGTCCCTAGTTCTTCAATATACAACCTTTATGACCTCCCCATGTTATTTTCTGGGTTGCTTTGTTACTGACTGGCAGAGAACAAATTACTGATATGACAATTTGGTTTCTGTTGCTATTCTAGAGTTTTCTAGCTCTTGTGATTGACCTGGAGAAACTAAATTTGGTGGCTCCTAATCAACTGGATTTGATAGAAAGTTGTTTTCGAAATATTCACAGGATAGACCTGATTAGGAAGATTCAGAAGTACAAATACGAAGGTAAGGTGCTATTTTTGCACTGGTTATTCTCGATAGCAAGGATCAGATGTGCTCTTACTGAAGATAAAATTATGAGTTACAAGTCAGAGTATTTGCATGCTTCACAGATTAAGGCTTTTAAAACACTTGATATATGAGGGTGTATTTCTCTGTGTGTTTCTGTTAAATTTTCAGCTTTAATGTGCTCCGTTCATCCTCAGCCAGTATATGTAAATGCACTTCAGGCATCTCTCCCTAATCTCAGTCTGATTGATCCTCCTTATAATTCAGGGGTAAGTATACAATAAATCAGACAGATCCTTTATTTCTAAATATTGCCAGCCATTGAAAGGGGATTAATCTTTACAGAGCCTAAGGAATGAGAGATTGCTAGTAACTAAAATACTACTTGCTTTATTTCTCTTATGCCTGTTATTTGCTGGGTTTAGGGTGTGATTTAAATCTTCTGACTGAGAAAGATCCCCTTTAAAGAGCTTCTGTGATTTTTTTCCTATTAGTTGGACATATAAAATCTGTATCTTGAAAGTTTTTCCTGCTACTCTGGCGAGTGAAAAGTTTTGCTTTGACTGTTCTTTGCAAAACATATTATTCTTTGTTCTTCTGGACTTGGCAGGGAAAGTAGCTTTTTAACTTTGGAAGCTGAAGGTTGTGGCTTTTTAAGAAGAGCTTTTCAGAATTTTTTTGTGTGTTTTGTTTTAATCTCATTTTAATGAAGATATCTCAGTATGTCAAGTCATCAAATCCTGTTGCATGCAGTATTCTTCATACTTGGGTTAGGTCTGATATTGTAATAGTATGACCTGAATTAAAGTCTTTAGCCTTGCTAAATGAATTTGATGAGATCACTTCTGTCATGTATTCAGTAAATACGTATGTATAAAGCTTACATACAAGACACCAGTGATGCAGTTTGTCTCTACTAACAATGCCACAACAGCTTTGTTTTCCAGACTACTAATGGGAAAGAGTTTGCATTGACTTTCCACACTGTGATAATAATGTTATAGTTTCCTTTCTTAATTCAGTGAAAGTTCCTCCCTGCTGCTCTATAGGAAACAAAATTCACATCTTCAGAGGTTTTTTTTGTTTTACTATTTTAAGGATTAAGCTTTTCTTTGCTGTTCATGGCAAACTGGTCATTTTTTTTTTCTGAGGAGGAAGGGTTTGGGGTTTTTTGTTTGTTTGTGGCTTTGGTAGGGGTTTTTTTATTTGTTATTTTGTAATTCTAGTTAGCTGATAGATGTGAATCTAAAATATGTAATCCTTTTACTGAGGAAGAAAAATACTATTGCGTTATATTTTGGAACACATGATTATTAATTCTTGAAGGAGAGAGGGAAAATACATGTTTTTCTTCATTTTAGGTCCAGAATGTGAACAAAGAAGAACCACGAAGTGGACAAAGTCTTATCCTGGGTAAGAGCATTTTATCTGAGTTTTGATAATATAAAAGAGCCAAACGATGCGTTTCATTGTATCAAAAGGACTGTTGTTTGGTAGTTGTGTTTATGGCTAATTCAGTTGATACCACCAGGAGCAGAGGGTATTTAGTACCTCTGAAAACTGAGCCTTGCCTTGTTGTTTGCTCTTGTATTTGCTTTGCTTGTGCTGCCAGATCTTAAAACTTTATTGAAATTGTTTTGGGCTTCCACTGTCACAACTTTCCAACAGAATAAATAGTTTAGTAATAAAATCATGGAAAAGGTTGACTAGCCAGCTCTGGAGGCCCACGTAGTGCAGCCATGTCCATTAAGTCTTGAGTAGGAAGTTTTTGTGTCTGTTCAGTGGTGGACTCTCCACCAGGCAGGCCAGGAAGTTGTCTGGAGAGTACCATGTTCTTACCGTGTTTGCTGTGTTCTTTCTGGAAACCCATAATACCTCTTAAATATGGTGATTTTTAAAAGAGTAGTTGGCTGAATTCTCGCAGTGTAGGAGAGATTGTTTGTTTGTTTGTTTATTCTAGTCACAAGCAATGTAGAATGCAATCCAAATAACATTTAGAGGTAAAATATTTGGGTTTGTGTTTTTTTTTTTTTTAACTTCAGTAGCATAGAAACTAAGACGTCCAGATGAGTGAAAACTTGGCTGAACTAGATAGGTTCCTCTGTAACTGATTTGGTGTCAAAGAAATGTCACTGGTACCTACATACTGAGATTACTTCTGTATGTTTTAACTGCAACAGAACCAGTCCACGTGCCCATTCAGGAATCAGGACCAGTGTCACATAAGGTATGTGCTTGTGCATATGTATGCATGTAAATATAATAAAAACCTCTGCAGGTATTTACCTTAGTTTTCTTTGTGTTTCATTTTGAGATTTCCGTTAATTGCATGCAAACAGAAGGATGTGTACATCCATATCTGCCTCAGCCATAAACAGGTTCTATGAGCTGTTTTTGCAGCATATATTTTTAATATAAAATGGAAGCAGCACTGTGCAAAATGCATGTATATATGATGTGCACAGAGAACATGTATATTTATTAGTGGAGGCTAAGTCAAAACCTGTTGGAAGTCAGACCTCTTGCCAGCTGCATTAGAAATGGCAGGGCTTCTTTGCATTCAGTAAATTTTGTTCTTTATTCTCTCCCTGCCCCTTGCTCTCCAGGTAGAAGACAGACATGCTTTGGGTATTTGATAAGAATGGACTACTGCTATTTTCACCAGCTCTCCTGTAGGCCAGGAACCAGGGAGTTATATGTAGCAAAGTGATTGTAATCTTTTTAAAGGGGAGAGGAATTGTGATAGAGTCATTACAAGGAGGTTGTTCCACTAAATAAGGCAATAAATGTTGTTCTGATGAGCAGTGCTTGTTTGCATACCTGAAAAACACAAAAGTTCTCTACATTTACTGTGTTGGCTGGATGAAGCTTATAGCTCCTAACATCTCAATAGCAGTTACACTTAAAGAAATTAATTTGGAAGTACTATAGAAGGATCATTCCTGTCATAGTCCAGGTCTTCAAAAAGCCCCTCCACCCCATACAGGTTTGGGGTTTTTTGGGGTTGTTTGGTTTGTTTTTTTTTTGGGGGGGGGGGAGGTAGTGTAGGGGGAGAGTTACATTTGAAGATGTGTCCAGAGTTAAGGTTCAGTCTCAAACTCACCTCTCATTTCTGGTACAGTCTTAGTTTTTGATTAAGGATCATTGTGATAGTAAGATTGCGTAACACAAGGATGCAAAAATTAAGCCTATACTAGAAATAAGGAAAAAAAAATCATTAGTCCTTCTCTCATGATTTTTTGTTTTAGTTGCGTAGATAAGACATCTTTTATCCCAGTAGGTAGACTTCCGCTAGCTACTCTATGGAAAAAATAACAGAATGTAATTGAATAGATCTGAGGTGGTTAAATTGGAGAAAACAATAAAGTCTGTAAGTTGAGAGAGTGACATACTAACTTAGTATTTGTCCTTCACGTTCCTCAGGTATTTGATGATCAGTACAGAATGCAAAGTCGACCTTTAGGAATATGCCTGATAATAGACTGTATTGGCAATGACACAGGTAAGTCTCTGGAATTTGAAGTTCCTTATCTTGTTAATCTTGGATAATTAGAACAATTTAGTATAAAGAATATGATGTACATTTACCAGCCAGACTAGGGTAATGTCCTAGTCAGCTAGTCTTATCAATTCTTGTAAGTTTTCTAAAGCACAGAGTTGGAAGGCCCAACCTGAGGTTAAAGCCAACTGTCCTAACTATTGCAAACAATGTTTGTTTGGGTTTTGGTGCAGAATCTCTGAATGAAAGAACTTACAAGGGCTTAGACTGAATTTTGTGAGGGAGAAAAAGGATGTTCAGAGACTAACAGAACAGTTAAGCTGCAGTCATACAGCAGGTTATTGGGAGAGATGGTAAAGATAGTGTTGCCCACCAGTTAACAAAACCAAAACCAAAGCTGTTGCGGATTTGAAGTGTAATCATAATGGACACCACAGATTTTGAATAGCTGAAGGCACGTGGTCCTTTATTAATAATGTACCTAGGCTTCTGTTACATCTTGCACAGTTTAACTGAAACCATCACCATAGCTTTATAGGGAAAGGAATTTTTCTTACTTCCCTCTTGGTTTAGTTAAAAAAAAAAAAAAAAACCACACACACAAAAAAAACACAAACCAAAAAACCAATTTGCATGTAGAATTCAAGGTAGTCAGTGCCATGGTTAAAATATGGGTTTTTCTTGATTGCCTTTGTGGAATCCAAAAATCAGATTCTTGCATAAACAAAAAAACCCGCACTCTCTAATCATTGGAACACATGAGGCTAAAAATAAAAATGAAGAGAGTAGTTGCAGTCAGTTCTGTAATAAGCTACGAGATGCACAAAGGCTTTGTGCTTTCTCATAACTAATGGTCCAGCAGATGGACCAACTTAGAATTATTGATGTAGTTGCTGAAGAGCAGTGGATGCAGAGCACTGACACAAAGTAAAATTTTGATGTTTGCTTGACAACAGTATTTTAGGTAAATGATATAAAATAACACACTTAGTTTGCCATTAGGGTAACAGGAACTACAACTGCTTAACAATCCTGCCATGCATGGAGAAGAGGGACAAGGAAATCACTTGACTCAGTTACATGCAATTGGGAAGCATCCTTGGAATCTGATTGTGGCCTGTCCTACCAAGTTCATCGATGGCCTCTGGAAAAATAAACAAACAAACAAACATACAAGCACAAAAAAAAAAAAAAAAAACCACCACAAAAAAAACCCCAAGGATGCAATTGCTGGATGTAGAAATTAAGTTGTTAAACTAAAGCACTTCTTCAGTTCTACTCTCAAAAAAAATACGCTGACTTTTGCCCCAAGAGGAAAATAAAACAAAGACAACCTGCCAAGGACTGAAAGACTGGGGGGCTGGGGCAGCTGTTGGAATCAAACATTCTACTCTGTCCTGTTGCCTGCTGCTTTACTTTCCTGTTCTTCTCTCTTTCATGGTAGCTTTAGAGAACAAAAGACCCTTTTGATGCAAGAAAGTTACTATGCAGGCTTAATCTGGAAGGTAGCACAATGGTCTGCTCCAGTACCAAAATAATTATGTATTACTTGAAGTTCTGTTTCTTAAAAGCAAGCGCAAAAAGGATCGCTAGAGAAATTTCAGTGTGGAGAGTTAAAGGAAACATGAGGTGTGAAAATAGCCTTGTTCACAAAAAAAACCTCTTTAAATTTCATACTCTCTAATGGGATATGAGCATGTGCTGACCTGGTTTTTTGAACAAGAATGTTTTACTATGCCAGGTCTGAGTTTTTTTAAATGAAACAGTAAGTATAAAAGCAGATAAGGCACGTACGCTGGAGAAAACAGGAAGTAAAGAAGGAACTGTTATGTCAGTTCATAGTCACGGATACATAAATTTAGATCTATTCTTCCCTAGAAGGCACAGATCTTTTGCACAGGCAATATACTGTGCAGACCCCTTTGTCATAGTAATTGCTACTAAATACAAAGATGTGCACAAAATAAAAAAAAAAAATCAATGCATGTGCCCTTCACGAGCTCATATGGTCATTTCAGTACTTGCACAAGAACAGAAAGTGTAAATGTGATAGAGGAAGTCTGCTGACTGGAAAGGACAAAAATGGGTTACATATTTAGCATCTGGCATGTCAGATACACCTGCAAACCATGGCTCTGCTACTGCTGTGCCAAAACCACGCAGAGTAAGTCTTAGTGTGCCTCAGTCTCCATGTGTGTCTGCGTTGGGTACAGAAGCAATTAAATCATGCGTTTGTCTCAGATACTTGATGTCACCAGTGCATCATTAACATTTTGACATGATAGAAAGCAAGACTTTCAATGAAATACATTACTGTGCTAGTGAGATTCAGGAAAGGCAGGATATACGGCATTGCTTAAAGAAGTCTGTTAGAAAGGCATTCACTACTCTATAGAGTTGTTGTGCCACACTACTTCTGAAGTCTGAAAATACCAAAGAAAGAGAAGATGGCAGGGAGAACGTTAGGAACTGTATCTGTGGCATGCATTAGAGTCTGTAGCTATCCAAAGATTTAATCTGAGGAAGCTGAGGCAATAATAGATACTGTAGGATCAAGGATTAAAACAATTGAAAATGCCCAGTGTAAACAATGTGAATTCATCAGATGCTGATAAAATTCAAACTGAAATGCACCTTGTGGTTTTGTAAATAAGAGTCTTGCTTTTTTGTAAATAGCTGCTTTTGACTTTTCCATTTGGAAGCCAATTTTTATCCTTACGTTGTAAACAACTGTCCTGGTTTTGGCTGGGATAGAGTTAATTTTCTTTCTAGTAGCTGGTATAGTGCTGTGTTTTGGATTTAGGATGAGAAATAATGTTGATAACACACTGATGTTTTAGTTATTGCTAAAGGAGTGGTTACACTAGTCAAGGGCTTTTCAGCTTCTCATGCCCTGCCAGCGAGAAGCTGGGAGAGAGCACAGCCAGGACAGCTGACCCAGACTGGCCAAGAGGCTATTCCATTCCTCAGTATATAAACTGGGGGGAGTTGGCCAGAGGGCATTGATGGCTGCTCGGGGATGGGCTGGGCATTGGTCAGCATGTGGTGAGCAACTGCATTGTCCATCACTTGTTTTGTATATTCTTTTATCATTATTAGTATTATTTTTATTATTTTATCTTCTTCTGCTGTCCTGTTAAATTGTCTTTATGTCAACCCATGGGTTTTACTTTTTTTTCCCCGATTCTCTCCTTCATCCCACAGGGAGGGGGAGGGGGAGTGAGCAGCTGTGTGCTGCTTAGTTGCCAACTGGGGTTAAACCACAACAACAATCAAGGGGAGAAAAAGGTAGTTTTTTATGTAGAGTGGAAATGCTCAAAAGTCAGTGGAGGTTTGTTGGGAGATGATTACTGTTGAAGAAACAAGATGTTTTCTGATCTCAGGTTGCAGCATGTGATGCTGTGTTTTGTCTTGCCTTAAAGTAAAATTGCTGTATCCAAAGCTTACCATATATAATTTCCGATTCGTTGTTAAACTAAGGTATCAGCTCTAAATTCGTTGGGTTTATTTTGTTTTAATTGTGATACTTAGAGTGTGTGTATAGTCTAAGGTGACACCAAGTTTTGTATCTTTGCGTGTATGTGTACATGCTAGTGAGGTAAGTTAGTTATAGGAAAACAGTGAGATAGTAAATCATAGGAAAAGCACTCTCGTTGCTGTAACTCTCGTTTTGCGTATATACTACCGCCCTCTAATGGATGAAGTGCTTCATCGAGTATGACTGCTAAACTGTATTAATACTGAATCTTGGTTTACTTATTTATTTTTACTGCATGTTTTATTGCCTAAAATAGAGGGGATTTTTCCTTTCTATTTCCAAATTTTAAAATGTCTGGAAAGTTTTTTAATTATTTTACAAAATTTAATGAAACCAACAGAACTGGAATGAAACGCTGTAGTTCCTGTTTTCCGCCTCGCTGTAGTATAGAGTTTGTGTCTACCCTGTATTTTGCTGAGGAAAGTTACAAGTTCTGTTCCCTGTTTTCACTATGGGCTTTTTGAGGAGAACAGTGTGGTAGTAGAACTCCTGCTTTGCTGCCAGTCACCTCTGAAATAGCCTCTGCTAATTAGGGATTGTTAAACTTTGGAAGTCAAGGAACAGTCTAGGTTCCTGTGTCTGTAAGGCATTTTACATACACATGGCACTTGATATTTCCTGTCATATCAGAAACTGTGCATGGGCAATGTATATGTGGTTTATACTAAAGATACGATGCTACAGGTATGAGTCATACTAGTAGCTTGTGGTTCTCTGAACACTTAAAAAATACCTGTGGTTCTAACCACCGTGTATCTGGTTTCACTCCCATATTAATAAACATCCAAAGTAGTTACTCAGGGCATAGCACATTTTCCTGCAGCACAGTTTAACACAAATACAATAGAGTTAAACTGTAGATAGCCAAAAATCAAGATTTAAATTTCTAACACATTTGAAAAGGTTCATTGTTCAGTTTTTTTGGTTTTTTTTTTTTTTGGTTTTTCCCTGAAAATGCCATTCTGTCACAGTTAAGACTGCAGTGTCCATTCTCCACCTGGAACTCATCACTTAAAGTCTGTTTTATATAATAGGAAGCATAAATGATTGCAGTAGGTTCCTTTTTGACTGATGAAGGGAGCCTCTGTGTTTCCTATGCAGTTCTGTATATCTATAATAACCATTCAGAGTAATTTTGACAAGTTAAAAGGTGAAACAGACTTCCCATGCTATCAAGATCACTCCTTACCATTTCAAGAATGTTCTGTGTGAAGCATTTTCTAATGTTTTTCTCTTGCCTAATGTTTCAAGTCCTAGGAACTTGGGATACTGGCTCTAAATGAAAGCATGCAAGTGTCTGTGGAATTTGGAACAGATCACTTACCAAATAGTAGTGTCTTTGCTGTCATGAAGTACATACAGTCCCTGGAAGTATTCAAAAAATGTGTGGATGTGGTGCTTAGGGATGTGGTTTAGAGGTAGACCAGGCACTTAGGTTAACAGGTTGGACTCGATGATCTCAGAGGTCCTTTCCAACCTTAACGATTCTATGATTCTATGATAACTCATATTAAAGACAACGTGCAGATAGCTATATAAGTATGTCGTGTACTGTGATCAACATCAAGTACTCCCAATTTTGTAATTATTGTGATGAAATAAGCATCTTATGTCCAATAGTGAAATACTGTAAATACTGTAATTCAAGAGAGTTGAGATTGAGCCTTGATGTGGTGTGATTTAATTACATCTTGCTTTTTTCAGATATGTTGGAAGAGACCTTCAGAGACTTAGGCTATGACGTTCATTGTCACAGATATTTAAATATGAACACTATGAATCAAACATTGCTTGAAGTTGCAAGGTTGCAGAAGCACAGAAATTGTGACAGCTTCATTTGCATATTGGTCAGCCGTGGAAGTCCTCAGAGCATCTTCTGTACAGACCATACCTTTTCTGGATTCCCTTTGGAACAAATAAAGAAATACTTTACAGGAGACTCATGTCCTGAACTCCTAGGAAAACCGAAGCTTTTTTTTATTCAGAGCTACATTGTGCCAGAAAATGAGCAAGAATGTACTAGTCTGTTGGAAGTAGATGGGAATGATGAGAAAATCACTGCTAACGCAAAAATCCCTTGGAAAGTCACTATCCCTCAAGTAGCGGACATCTTTTGGAGTCAGTGCAAGGTGGATGTGTCTACACTAGAAAAATCTCCCAGTTCATCCTCATATTATCTGCGATGTCTGGCTGAGCTACTCCGCAATCCTCATAAAAGGTAAATAAAAAAAAGAGGAAAAAATAACCCTTTTCCTATGGCAACCTGCTGTCCTAGAGAAAGAGAAACCTTAAGTTTCATCCCATCTGGTCCTGAAAAGTGCCTTCATGCTGTGTCATAGGTTAAAAGACAAGTATACCTGATTCTGGAACGATGGCACAGGAAGGTAGTCTAAAGTAGGAGTGAAGTTTCTGATTCTGGATAGTAACATGAAAGTGTGTTATGGCACTGGGGCTTACAGAGTGAGAAGGGAAGACCCTGTCCTGGGTAATGTGTTGTCAGGATTGGAAATCTTCCTTCTCCAAGACAAGACACACACCAGGCTTCTGTCAAATTGAGGGTTGCCTTTTATCACTAAGAAGGGCTCTGCTTGCAGATATATGAAGTCAGTGCCTAAGTTCGGGGAAAAGGCAGTGAAGAGGGAAGGATTTTGTCCTTTCTTTAGATCTAATTAACCCTTCACTCAGTGAGCCACTAGATTGCCAATTTGTAATCTTGAATTTAAATATCAGAAAGCTTTAGTTATCTAAAGAGATTATCAGAAGGAATCTGAGCAAAGATCAGATAAGTTTGGATATATAACTTAACCAACAAAGGTTTTCTTTGTACAATTGATCTACCAGGGAGCTAGCAACTGTTTTTCAAGATAGTTGCAGGGTTAACATTTAGTACCTTTTTACAAACCCTAAAATCTTGTAATGAAATCACAGATCATCATGTCAGCCTAAGGAATATCACAATATTGATTTGGGTTATAATAGATTGTCTTCAAAATGCATACTCAGCCTTGAGTTTTAGAGGTGTAACCTGTGCAATAAAGACTGAAATTTGAAACTTTCTCCTTGCTGAGTCTAAAGTTGTCTTCTCTCTTGTGGATTCTTAAATGGTGTCTTGCTTCATTCTCTAATAGAAAGCTTTTACTTTTGTTGCTGCAGGAAACTCTCTATATTAGATATCCATACGGAACTGAACAGAAAAGTCTATGAATGGAATAAGACCACTGACCCAAGCCAACAATACTCACTTCTGCTCCAGCACACACTGAGGAAGAAACTTTTTCTTTCTCCCACTTAACTGCTGTTGGAAAGGACATGTCTGAAGTGGCTAATGAGAAACACTTACTATGATCCAGACAGTTTCACACATACTTTTACTTTATGCATTGTTATTGCATGTGTATCTAAAGTGCCTATTGCTTCCAAACCCAGGGATTTAGAAGCGTTTTGGTGTGTTAAGGCACTAGATTTTATATTTTAATACAGAAGGTTCTGAAAGCTTGGATGAGAATGGCAGCTATCGTATAGCACTGCAACAGATCTTACAACCAAGTACAACAGGTAAACAGGGTGGAAAGAGCTCTAAACTGTATAGCTCTTGGGTTTTCTAGGGTTTTGTGTTTTTACTGTTTTCATTGGTTGTTTTTTAGCATGCCTATTAGCAGTGCACTGTTCTAGGTTCTTCTGTTGATGCTTAAAACAAATACAATGGCAAACCACTGAAATTCACTGGGCACTTTCCCCAGCACCTAATACTGGAAAATGTGTTAGGCAGGAATGCCTACCCGGCAACGCCAGTTCTTCATTAACAAGTTCTGGCTTGTGTGCCTCCACAGACCAGCAAAACAGGAGGAGGAGAGAGATGGTCTTTTAAATAATTTGGATTCCATTCTGCCTGCTGCATTAGAGGTTGTGATTCACCCAGAACCCTGTGTTGTCAGTACTGTCCACAGAACACAAGGGTTATATGTTAATAAATGAGACAGTCTGCCATGTTTTGGGCTAACTATGTTTTCCACTGATGCAAAAATGAGGCTACATGTGTCAGGGCTTTACAATAATGTGCCACACAGTTAAAAAAACGTGGGATTTTGGCAAATGTTTTGTGGAAGCTGAAACATGATTCACACTTGGTGCACCAGGCATAGCTGTAAAAGTACACTTTATCATATTTGAACCTACATGTTGTGTAGCAGCCACTGGCTCTTAAGACTGGATTAAATTAAACACTCCACCTCACTGCTTTTGCTTAGGAAAAATTATATGTCTTTATTAACTGATTATTTTTTTTTCCAAGTTGCCCTTGTTCTTCTGAAAAAGACATGAGTGAAAATTGTCCTAAATACAGAAATTTTTCTCCAGTGGAGCAGATGCCTAACATGAAGAGTCCAGTTAACCTGCTTGTTATGTAACAGTATAACCTGGATGAGTTGTATTGAAATTTATTGTCACTGAATTTATGGCATTCTCTTCCCTCCTAAAGTGGGCCACTTGCAGACTTTTAATACTCCTAATACAGCCTCCTATCCAGGAAAAAAATACAAGGCCTTGGTGTGCCTTGCTTGGTTTCTGGTGTAGTTACACCATACATCCTTCTGGCATGCGTCTCATGCAAGCAGAAAGGAAAGGGGGTTTTGCTAATACAGGGTATGCTAGTTCCTTTAGCAAATATACTGCAAAAAGATTTTTGCTAGTGTAGCTGCATTTTACTTGAGCAAAATGATGAGCAAAAAGCAGGTGTGCTTACATATATAACTTCACCAACAATGCATTTCATTGTAGACCACATCTAACAGGCAGCTAGCCTGTTGATACCATACATTGTATACTATCAGTATATATTAGTATATTGATAATAATTAGGAGGGCTTGGCTGTTAAACTCACTCTGGTAGCAGTGACTTTTTTTTATTCCTCAATAATATGTTGTACTTCCTAGGTGTTGCCTTGACATCATTTTTTATTAACTTTTTTTTTTAAACCAGGCTTCTGAAGTTTCATTCTGAAAAAGAAAACCAAATGAGTTTTCAAGTAGCTTCTATAATTGAAAGTAAAAATCACTTTTATTTGGCAAAGAGTAGCTATCGAAGTCTAAAAGGTGCTCAGGAGTCCTTGTTATGTGACGTAGACCCAGTCTCTTCCTGGCTTAAGAGGTTCCTAAACTGCTGATTGACATGGATTGTTAAGAGTATACCAAGAGAAGAAACCCACTGAACAAGTTTTACTGTGTAGTCTTTATCCATATAAAATGTTAAGATGAAAATATATATTTATTTATAGTAATGTACCATTTTGTATAATAGATAAAGTATATTTTATATCATCATGATTAAATCTTCACTCATTTTTTTAAATCTTGTATTCAGTTTTATTTGCATGTTAACTCTAGAAAGTTACATACACGGTTGTGATGAGAAGGCATTTTTGCACAATTCGGGAAAATAATTCACCTGTATTGCAAGCCTATGCATTCCATACCTTTCCACTTCATAAGCTATAGTGTCCTCTTTAATAAAGTATATGGAAACTTTTTAATAGCTTTGTATTGGGAAATGCAATCCAAAATTTTATGTTAACCTATGGGTACATGTGTTATTTATGTTACTATAATTTTATGTAGGCACAGGCATAAGAGGGAAGTGGAAAAATACATTTTGCAAAATACAGACATTCTCTAAATGCTTGTTCTCTATGAGTGTTAAAGTAAAAATACTAAATCCAATTTCATGATGTTATAGGTGTGGAAATAAATGCATCATAGCAGGGCAGGGAGAGGGGGCAGATCTTCCTTTCAGGTTACTGCTTTCTAAGAAAGGGACTATTGAACTGGTCCTTTTCTTAAACTAGTGCCATAATGCTTCTGGCTTTAAAAATGCTTTGTGTCTTAAAATTACATTTGTATGTATTCCACACACTCAAGTAGAGAACTTACTGCATTGCATCAACAGAAGGGTCTGTATTATATGTGATAGGTAATAAAAATAGCATTCATTTCTAACCCTGAATATTTAATAGCTGACTATCTTACAATAAAATAAAGCAGAAGTGTAATTTTGAAACTCTACCTTGCTCATGTGTCATGGGCTAAGGGAAGGATTATAAAATGACAATTGAAATGACAAATGATTTGTTGTGAAACATATGTTTTCTGTGGTTGTAGAAATGAGATGTGATTCCTCGTTGTCATATATATGTGATGTTAATAAATGTGATTTCTTTCACAAATTAACGTCACTTTTTCCCATTTCCCTTACTAGCTTTTGCATGTGATGAACACTTCTGCTGCCTTATAGACAACCAAGAGCAGGGAGAATGGAACCAAGAGGAGGCAGAGGGATGAGGGAAAGAAATATGGAAATTTCAAGCAGGAACAAGAAGGGGAATGGTAGGAAAAACCAAGAGAAGAACAAGTAGGGAAAAGAAGATTTGGAGGAGAAATACAGCATCGATATTGGAAGGAGAAAGAAGACAGGAGAAAAGGGAGAAAGGAAGTAAGAATAGTAGTGGCTATCCTTCCAGAATCTAACAATATGGTGGGTTTTTGTGGGTTGGTTGTTTCGGGTTTTTTTGCGTGATGCTAAATACAACTATTTACTTAAAATATTAGTAATAGGATATATTCTGTTTCTGATAGTTTTGTGACAGTGTAGGTTTGGGGGTGATGAAGTGTTACATGTTCTTCACCTTAGTGCACAACACAGTAAGTACAGTCCATGTCCCTTCCTTCAGAAAAGATGAAGAAACGCTGTTCTGAAAACTGTAAAGGCTCCTGTAAATAACCCTTGCAGTGAAAAAGGAAGGGAGTCTCTTTGTTTCTGGCTGCTTGGGTCGGAAGTGATCAGAGCCCTCTAATGACCAAAGAGTTGTGGGGACATGTCATGAATTGTTCAGCATTCATGGATGTCAGATACTGATTTTCTACACTGATGTCTTGACCCTCAGTAGATTCTTAAACCATAGCAGTACTCATTCTGTAATCATTCATCTAAGTAGTATTTACTGCCTTGACACCTCTTTCAAGAGTGGCATGTGGGCAGATTGATTTCCTGTACTCACTGCATAGTGAAAAGTAGCACTGAAGTCAGTAGTTACTAACACACAGAAATTTCGTGATGCCAGAAGTTGTGTCAGTTCTCCCATAGCTTTTTGTGTCGCTCCGTACACGTGATAGGGACTGTCTGTTCTTGCTGTACTGTGCACCTAAAATTTGAGTCTGGAAAGTGACTGGATGCAGGGCTTGGGTTGCATCAAGTTGTACGTGTATTGCAGATAGAGTGGTTGAATGCTATCAAACTTCCATTCAGTAGCCAAAAGCCGAAGAATTCATTCTGGATCCATCATGAGTTTAGGGTGTTAGCACAGGAACATAAAAAGTGACATGCGGGTGAAATTTCATGGTCACAGACTGCCAAAATGTCTAGTTTACAGAACGTGCTGTTGCACAAGATAAAACAAGCCACTCCTCTGCTCCTGCATTGTCAGTGCTTGGAACAAGGCTGTCAGACTCACTGCTCCATGGCACTGAATTTCAGTTTTGCTTTCTGATAACTGAAGTAAACATTTGTTGTACTTCTGTATGTGCTGTATATATGGAAGAGGGAAAAGAGAATTGGGAGAATATAGATGATGCCTTTCAGTGCCTTTCATGAGGCAGGAGATTGTGGTGTTTTGCTCCAGACTTAAGTTGCATGATTTTTCTTAGCCACCTACGTTGACATGACTGAGCCATAAATCGAGTTTGCTTCATACTGTTACACACTTGTGTCTTACAATGGTTGCCAACTCATTATCCAGAAAAAAAGTTATGTTCAAGAGGAAGTTATGGTGTTGACAGTTGTAGATGGAGCACGCTGTATGACTGATCTCCCCTTTCAACTCTGCATAAGAAGTAACAATGACTCCCGTTACAGATACCTGAGTCAGAGAAGCTTCTCAGGACAGTTTCTGAGAATTCTTTTCTGATATCCAGAGTTTTACATTCCTGACATGCAGGATGATGTTGCTGAGCAGAAGGTCACATCTGTGCGGATGATCTGCTGTGTATCTGACTGTGTCGCATTTAAACTCTATCTCCTGTGCTAAGTTATTTGACAGCTTTTCTGTGGCTGTTCTGGAGAATGTCTTTTTTTTCAGCTTCTGTATTAGAATCAATAAGACATTGCAAGTCTTCTAGGAATTCTGTTTTTGTGGATTGTGCCTTTCAGTACATGCCATATTTTCAAGTGTGTGTTAGTGTGAGAGTGTATATCATCAGAAATGTGATTCGAATCGGTGCCATTACTAAAATAGCATCACTATTACTACTGCTACTAAATTACTATGAAATTATAAATGCTGGATTTCAAGCTGATTTTCTGAAGAAAACTTCCGCATGCAGTCAGACTGCTTGACCCTGTCTCCCTCCAGACCACAGAATAAGAAAATTCTTGGTCGACTCCTCTTGTAGACCTCTATGGCTTGTTAAATTTGGCTGTGAAGTTCTACAGCTCTATAAAAAGGAGCTGACTGAATAAAAGACAGCGACCCTTCCAGTTTCAACAGACAACTGGGCCATCGTTTGCGTGTTGGACAGCCGCTCTTTGGCATGAGCGAGGAGACTCTTCCCATTCTGGCTCCCCTGACCCGAGGGTGTGGGGGGATACAGGTGTCACCGGAGATGCTGAAAGCGCCGAGGCGCCAGCACAGGGCCGGGCCTGCTCACCTTCCTCCTCCTCCCCTTACTGCAGCAGGGGTGTGGAGGGGGGCACAGACCCGCATAAAACCGGCACTGAAGCCCTCTCCCACAAGCACCACTCTCGAGCTTCTTGTCAGTGAAAAAAAATCTGCCAAAAATGTTTGGGGCTTTTCTGCGACATAGCCTGCTTGAAAATGGCTTGACAGCAAAAGCGAAAAGAGTTACTGGTCGCTTCTTGTATTTCATCCGGGAAGCGTTGTCGGTTGCTTTTTTCCGACTGTCCAGCGAAGTTCCTCGGCGGGGGGACGGGCAGGAGGAGGTTCGCCAGCCCCGAGGCCGGGTGCTGGGAGAGCCCCGGCCCGGCCTCAGCGGAAGGGCGGTGTCGCGCTCCCCGGGCGTGCCTGCAACTTTCTCCCCCCGGATCGATTTTGTCCCGCTCTCCGCCCCCGCTGCTGGGGATGCCGCCGCCTCCCTGCGCGGCCTCGGGGTGGCAGCGCGGCCGTTCCGGGCTTCGGCGGGGCGCAAGGCTCCGCGCCCCGCCGCAGGGAGGCCCGGGGCCGTGACTCAGCACTTCGGCAGGCACCGCCGGCTGGAGGCTGGCCGCGAAATAAACCGGGAAGCGCTGAGCGCCGCCCCCAGAGCAGCTGCCGCGAGAGGCTCGTGCGAGAAGTAAGAAAGGGGGGACTGAAAGGGAGAGGGAACGAACGAAGGCTTCAGACCCGAGTCCGGAGCCTAAATCCCGCTCCTTTCTTCCGGTCTTGTGCAGCTGCATCGGGGCTGCCCGCGGGGCCGGAGGTGAGTACTCCTCTTGGGTGTGGGGCTGTGGGCTGAGCCTCGGCATTCCCTTCTGCTCCCTGTTTTTGCATTATTCTTAAATCTTTTAATCTGGCAGTGCCCCAATCAATAACACTTTAAAGGAAAAAATAGTAATTTGATAATCCTCATTGCTTATTTTATGTGAATTTCCTTCTCTAAGGATATATCACAAAACATAAATGAGACGCTGATCCATCACCTTTCTGTGTGTCGATGTTCTGCCTGCTAATGTCCTGCTAGCTCTAGGTGTGTTAGGGTGAGCCGCGGCAAACTTGGGGAGCGGGTAGGTCCGGGGTTCCGTCTGTGTTAGTGCTGGGTGTTTAGCATCATCTTGTTTTACTGGAATAGGGATTGTTTGCTCGTTTTCCTTCTTTGCTTTACCATGATGTTTTATAAATGGCCTGTAAAATGCATGAAGTGGTAGAGCATTCTAAAACCACCGTAGCAGTAAGCTGAGCAGTGGATGAGCAGGCAGCGAGAGGGCAGTATTTCCTTTCACTGTAGTTAGTGCTGGGATAACCGGCCAGCCCAGCCTGCCCTCAGTACACAGCGGGGGAAGAGAGGCTACAGACAGCTAGTAAATGCAGCACACGTTGAGAGGTCTTGAGGGTATTCCAAACTCAAGCAGGAAATGTTTGGAGTGAAAAAAGCTGTCCAAGAATGGCAGTAACACAGACTTGAAAACTGTCCTAAAGGTAGATGAAGGAATTTGTGCTGGATCTTGCTTCAGTTTGATTTGCTGATGAACTAACTATGTACACCTGGCATACGCACAACTTGGCCCTGTTCTCCTAAAGCAATGATTTTTTTAACTCATTTAGTTGAAATCATTGGCTTTAAATTTTGAATTGTCATAATTCAGTTTGAACCTGGGTTATATAGGCTGGTTAGTTTAGGCAGGAATCAGTTTAACCTAAGTTATTCTGCTAACTTTAGTTGATTAAAGCATCTAGATAGGGTTTTAGAGTAGCTTTTAGCTAAATGAATTTAAAGTCTGATTTACTGTGAAGTAATAATTTCTGTGTATAGATAACAGGCTGAGATTTGAACCTTTTTGATAGCAGTTTAAGTGAAGAGGGTGTCACAACACAAGGGGTTTCATATGAGGAGAGAAGGAACGTGAAGAACAATTATTGAGCTATGGGAGAGTAAGTTTGAATACGGGAAAAAGCAATTGACTTTTTTTTTTTTTTTTTTGCACAGGCTCTGACTTGTGACTTAGGGACAGGACACGATTCAGGATTCCTGGGTTCTGTCAAACCTCCTAACTGTCAAACTTCCTAACTGGGCATCTGGACTTGTGGATTATACTGTCTGTCTGTCTCTGAACACAAAAAATTGAACAGTCTCTTCTCTGTGTCCCCATGTGCTATGATATCCTCTGTGGTTTATCTGCTGAGCTGTCCTCCCAGATGCTTCAAAGGCTTCGGATTCAGAGGTTCTGTCCCTGCTCCGCTTCCCTGATTTTTTCTTGTGCTCCCTCATGTAGAAAGCTTTGTTGCTTCCAGCTGCTCTAAACAAGAGATTAAAGACCTACCTGCCCATTTGGGCAGAAGGCACTGAAGTACCTTTTTACCTGTATAACCTTCCACAGGCAGAAAAGAACTGCCTAGGCTACATGGAAGAAGTTGGTTTAGTCACAGGGTGATTAGTCTCTGTTAAACTTCAGTAAGGTTGAGTTGCTTGTGCAGAGCCTATTTAGACTGAGTGCTGAGCGCTATTACATTTTAGTTGATGTTTACTTATAAGGGAGGCTTTAGGGTTTTCTATGCCAAATGTGAAACACAGTCTGGTAGCAAGATGTGACTGGGAGAGGATGGATATGCCACAGCTTCAGCTTGGGTGTCAAGCTTGTAACAGAGGAACACCTCCCTGCTACAGCTAGAGAAGAATGAGCCCGTGGACTGCAGACGAAGGAATATGTATGAACCACTGTGCTCTCTCCACTGAGAGTTGTAATAAGTTACTGCAGGGACTCTTCCCACCTACAATGGAGAGAAGCAAAGATCTGAACATAGAAGATGTTTGAAAGAAGAACTTAGGGACCTCTTGAGGTCATCTAGCCCAGCTTTCTGCTCAGAGCAGGGCTAACTTCAAATTTAGACTGGGCTGTTCAGAGCTTCTGCCAAATCTAGTCTTTGTTGTAGTCTTGTGTTTGGAGAAAGAAGTAAGTTTCAAATTTATTTAAAAGGAAATTTCGCTTCTGCAGAGAATTCAGGGCTTCCAAACAGCTGTTGGATGAAATTTTATTACAAGCATTGTTGTATTGAAGATTCAAGTGTTGCTTGCTTTTGCTTTCTACTTTCAGGCAGAGAGACTGTTGGTTCCAGCAACATGGAGGATGATGTCAGCTTGAAGTTTCGTCAGCAGCTTCTGCTCATTGATGAAAATCTGGTGGCTGAAGATGTAGCAGCTTTAAAATTTCTCTGTACCGACTTGCTCCCCTTCAAAAAACTAGAAAGAGTGAAGTCAGCATTGGACATCTTTCAGCTTCTTATGGCTGGAGAATATCTGAATGAGGAAGATACCTTCCTACTAGCTGAACTCTTATACAGAATTAAATGTCACTCCTTGCTCAAGAAACTTGGTTATACCAAGGAGAAAGTGCAAGAATGTCTGCGTGAGAAGGGAAGAGTGTCTCTGTACAGGTAAGCTTGCAGTGGGATTCTGTTCTCTCCATTACTGCCATCTATGCCATACTGTTTCCCTTTCAATTTTAAATTCTCAGATTGCTTTTATTTTCTACACCATCTTCTGTTCTGCTTTTATCTCGCTGGATCTCTGTTACAGGCAGATGCTGTATGAATTGTCAGAGAACATTACCAATGAGATGTTGAAGGACATCATATTCCTCCTGCAAAACTGGCTTCCAAAGCGACGGATAACTCTTGTATGTGAGGAGAGAGCCAAATGTGTCTATGGTGGGACGGGAAGAAGGAGGGGGGGAAACAGGAAGAAAAGCGTCAAAAGTGTTTGGCAGAATAGGGCATAATCTGCAGCTAGACTGGTCAGTATTTATAGGGTTAGCAAGGAGGAAGCTGTTGACAGATAAATGTGGAATTTGGTGCTTTGTGCCAAAAAGCATCACTGACAGTCCACAGTCTTGCATTAGATCATAAAAGGGTGACAAATCAGATCTTTGCCCTGCTTGAGCCATGTGCAAAGAAGATTCACATCTGTATGTCATTGATACCATTTCATAGCAATAAAGCCTTCTCGAAGCCAAGAGCCATTAATATGGTTTGGGTGAATCTTTTTAAACAAGACCATACCAAATAATAACACAACCAGTAGCTTTCCATGGAGGAAGATTTCCACCTCCCACAGTGATGTAAAATTGACTGTTTGGACCTTGTTGGTAGGAAGCAAAGCAGATAATGTGATTGTTTGAGGCAGACAGGGCTGAGGCAGGTTTTGAGTTCTAAGGAACAATAACTATATTTTACTCTCTCCTTTTGGCTGTCAGTCTGCTCTGGAATTGCTGATTTTACTGGAAAGACAGGGCCTTTTAACTGAAAACAATGTACAGATTCTGGAGGGAGTCTGTATGCAAGTTTCACCTGATCTACTGGAAACAATAAACTGCTACAAAAGGGCAAAAGGTGAGAAATTCAGAGTCAGAGAGTAGGTTTGCTAAAGTGCTGGGAGCACTACAAGGGTCTGGGCAACTGAACCTCAAGGTCTTATGTGTGCATTGCTGGAACAGGAGCTCGAGTGGGATCGCTTGTCTTCACACACAAATTTGGCATAACAGCGCCTAGCTTGCATTACTTCCTAGCTGAATTCCAGCAGGGATGTGCTGGAATATCTGAGGCCACAGAGAGCAGTCCAGCACATACAGAACAGGCTGGGAAACTGAAAAACTCTTTATAGTCATGTCACACTTCTCCATTTCCCCGTGAATAGTACTGAGGTAACAATGACTGTCCTGTAAAAGGCACTTGGTGATATATGAACATACATTACAACAAGGCAGTTGCCTGCTAATAAGTGGGCGAGGCAAATTGTGTGTGCGTGTGTGTCTGGTACGTGGTAGGCTTTATTATGAAATGCATGATTCACGTTATCAGGGGTTATACCGCTGTTTGTAATATTCCTTCATTTAACATCCTGTAGAGTGACTGTAAGCATACTGGGGACAAAGTTCTCTTTCCATTTATTTAAGCACTGGGAAACAAATTCTGGGAAGTACAAAGCTACATCTCCCCAGTAGGTGCAAGGGCACTCAGTGTTTCATGAGTTCCATTCTGCCATGCTTTCTGAGCATGTTTCAATCCTTCAGTAAGTATAGATACGCATTTGCCTAATGTGCAGATTCATACTGGTAAAAGGCACTTGGCTTCTCTCATTTTGTCTCTTTCTGCTCTTAGTGTCTCTGCCTCAGCAGGAGAACACTCTGCCAGTCAAGGAATCTTCACTGTCTCACACTGGAGACATCAGAGTATTCACTTCCCCACAGGTATACTGGAGTACATACTGCCAACTTGGGTTTTAGTGGTTTGGGGAGTTGTTTTTTTTTCTTGCCTTTATTTTGAAACCGTACTGGCTGTGAGATTTTTTGCTGACTCTTCTTACGTGGTTTAGGAAGGGAAGAAGCATATTTGTTCAGCATGTAAGAAATACAGCTGCATATAGTATCAAATAGTGGAAGTCAAAAATACTATTTTTTCCCCAGTTGCACATAACCAATAGTAATGTTAGGAAGAGAGATGAGTGAGAGAAAGAGCTAGACAGGTGCCTTCTAGAGAGTGGGTCAGTCCATCAGTGGTGCTGATTTTTAGTTTCAGCTGATCAACACTACCCTATCTCTAAAGGCTAACACCATACTTTGATGATCAGTTCAGACTGCTGCCACTAAAGGAAGTGGTCCCATTTTCTCAATGTAATGGTCCTTGATCAGTTAAACCCCTCCTGCAGGTGCATGATGAATCAGACTGGGAAACTTATCAGGGCTATAACTGATGTCTTTTTGGGGGAAGAGGAGAGGAAGGGAGGGAGTTTTAAACCAGTTCTGAATGAGGAAAACCAGTGATCTTCCTAAGGATACTTCCCAGAAGTGAAGTTCTAGTAGATAAGAGTTGAGGAAAATGAGCTATTTAGTATCAGAAGGGTTTGCATTACTGCTGCTTTGAGATATATTTGCTCTACATGTGCAGAGGGTTTGGGGAAGCCTTCGTGCATGGCACTTGGCACAGTAAGAAAATGAATGTGGTTTTATTAAGAAAACATAGATTTAAAAGAATTTTTTAAAAAGACTAAGAGACTGTTTCCGTAATCTTGATAATGGTGTTTGATTTTTTTCTTTAAAATGATGAGAGTTTATATACTCCTTCCATGCTGTATAATATACCATTGACACTTAACTGCTAGAAGATGTCTCTTAGGCAGGACTAGAATCACTAGTTATAACGATTTATACTCAAATAATTTGCTATCCAAGAAAATTGATATGGGACTGTGTTGGGACCTTTATTTTGTTTATAGTGACTGTCTACCCCTATAGTGAGAGGATCATTTAGAAAGGAAAGAAAATTCTTTGCTGTTTCCATTTATCCTTAAGAGAAAATATAGTTGTTTCCAGCTCTGTGAGATTTGCTGTAAGTGGGGAAGTCTTTTGTAAGTTCATTATTAAATGCTTTGCTGCTCTTAGGTATTAAGTATTTTTCCTACTCACTACTTAAAGAACTTTGTATTAAGCCTATTTTGCTAAAATCACTATGAAAACTTATTATATATAATAATGATTTTTCATATGGTATGCTCCCCACTCAAAAAATAGGAGACCTCGATCAAATCTGTCGGTTCTAATACCAATGGTAAGAATTTCTGAAAATATGTTTGTTTTCTATGATCTTTATGTTTAATGTTGCATTCGTTTACTTTCTCTGGGAAATTTCTAGCATTTGGTTTAATGCAACACACTTACCTTGCTGTCTTCTTGGAAGGGTCTTTTGCTTTCTGCACAAATAGATTTGAAGGATTTCTGCTCTTATATAAAAGAGGCAAGAGCAAACTGGCAAATCCTGTGTACTTTGTCAGTCATTTACTAGAAACTAACTAATGTGCTTTCTGGGAAGTGAAAAAAGGGCTGGTTTGACTAGAAGCAAAAAGATTATATCTTTCCTGAAAATAAAAAAACAAGTTTTCTCTTTAAATATCCCTGGGAGGACAAGAGAATGGGACACTATGACTGTTTATAAAACTGAGATGTTAATTTTTTGGGTGCAGGATTTTACCTCTGACTTCTTTTGCTCGTTATGTTGGAGAGCCTGGGAGTGTTGCATGGTAGAGATGGATGTTTTGAATGCGTTAAATAGTGTATGACTTGTACAAAAGGAGACAAGCACTTTAGGGCATTCAGAAGGAGAAGTAAATAAAGCTGCAATAAATAAAGCTACATTTTGGATCAGGTCTCTGAAAAGATTCTACACAAGTAACAGTGGGCAGTTTGCATCTATCTTTGTGACTCCACATCAAATTGAGCAGTTGCAAAGTATAGCAGTACAACATCTGTCAGCTCTTTTCCACTTTCAAGCTCTGTCAATGCAGCCTTGCTCTGAAAGTTGGTCTAAGAGTTATTATCAGTGATTCAGGAGAAAAAAAAAATCCATAATGGGTACTTCAGTAGTAACATTGGAGGTCCTTCTTATAATACAGTTTATTTCTAAGCTGATTGCCAAATGAAAAATTCATTTGAATGTCTCGGGTAGAATCTATCCTTGTACCATGGATATCTTTGTGCCACAATGCCAATACAAATAGAAACCTTGTCTTTGTCACAAAAGTATATATAATAAAAATTACTGGAGACATGTTCAGAATAGATCCTTTGAACATGATGATGCTATCTCATACAGAGGAATCATTCCTTTCAGTGAAACAGTATTTCAAATATGAAAAGTGCTATATTGCAGCTAAACTCCTTTTTGCTACATCCACCAATACTGGATTTCTCTTCATAAATATCTATGCTGGTTTTTTTTCCTAGATAACAAAGCAGCTAATCTTACACAAGGCTTCTCTGAAATGAACCTGGAGCTGCCTGGAGAATTCAGAAATGTCGAAAATGAATCCAAGGTTTGAGACAATCTCTTAAATCCTTCTTTTTGAATACCTGGGTGTGTGAGGTCTTCATCCCTGTAATGACATTCATCATGCAAGGACATGTGAGATGTCTGTATGTCTCATGAAGTTTTCGGAGTTGTCTGATCAACTGGAACATTTCAGAGAATATTTTAACATTGGAGACCAGAAACTTACCAATAGTGAAAGTGTGGCGGAGGCAAAACAGGCATAATACCTTTGATGTTATCCACACATCAGTGCATCTGGTTATCTTCCTGATACAGGCAATATGTTTGGCATTTTCTTAAGTTGTGCATTTTGGAGGTGGCAGCAGAATGTGCAAGACGCAGAGACAAACATAGCTTCACAGTTCTCTCTTTCTGCATCTGGCTTAGAAAAAGCTTCAGGGCATCTTGAAATTAGAAATGATAAGGGGTAGCATGCAAAGACCTTGTGAGAAGGATAAAAGAAGGCAAGAGTTTTTAGTAAGGTATTGCAGGCATGTAACAATCTTCCTCAATAAACCAGAGATCTTGGTACAGGAGAAAAGATC
The DNA here is from genome assembly GCF_965183815.1 of Platalea leucorodia. Taxonomy (NCBI): domain Eukaryota; kingdom Metazoa; phylum Chordata; class Aves; order Pelecaniformes; family Threskiornithidae; genus Platalea; species Platalea leucorodia. The sequence continues at coordinate 71,821,694 of NC_138827.1, forward strand.
CCTTTTGTGAGATCTCTTCTTAGAAGCCTTATGTGCACTCTTTAACCTTGTACAGCAGCGTAACCACTGAATTTTCCCTCTGGCTTTTTCCTTCTGATAAGCATGGATATTGAGGGAGCAAGTTGCTGCATTTGTTTATAGCTACTTAATTTCTTGAAGTTCTGTGCTATAACATATCTTGTCATCACCTGATGTTCAGACTGCTGTAGCAAAAGTACTTCTTGCTGCTGTTGAAGGAGCTTGGATTGCTACCTTAATTTTGTTCTACTAAAATGCACAAAAGCAGGTGTTTGTTGCTCTCTCTAATGAGCACAAAGGAACTGGAGTGGTGGGAGTTTTTGATTTCAACCTGAGGTTGGACTTGAAGAGATGGTACTTGAAGTTTTGGTGACTTTTCAGTTTTTAAAATGTTCTTTCTTAAGAGTGGGAGGTAACTCTTAAGTCTTAGCAAAACTGGTAGTGTGGCAGGTTTATGCACTTCTGAGGTGTCTGTTCTGCTTGCATCCCTTTCCAGTGGATCAGTATGAACGTCCTGTTCCAGGTATTCATCACTACTCTTGAAAAAAAACAACTCAGATGTCTAACATCCTATAGTTTCACTGTGAACCCTCTGCCATCTGAAGTTAAAATATTGTTGTGACACTGGAAACAGTTGAGGGCTTCTATCCCCATCACCAAGTCAGATTGCAGAGTTTGGCTGCTGAATCCTCCCTTTTGCATACAGATGACCAACCCAGCTGCTAAACCTTTCTTCTACAGTTTGATAGTATGGTGACAGTGTGCTTGAGGCTTCACCCATGTCTTTTCACACAAGGAGGCACCACTAAGTTCCGGCTTTTCAAAAGTAACACACAGCCTTAGGTGCTTCTAATATTTGAATGCCAATTTTGAGACATGTTAAGGAAATATGAGTAAGTTGAATAAATTCATTGAGGCTCTAAGCTTTTTTCCTCTCCTTTCTACAGAAGATGACAAGCTACAAAATGGATGGACCACACAGAGGATTTTGTCTTGTTATTAATAATGTTAACTTCAATGGGTCTCTTCAGGAGAGGAAGGGTTCTTGCAAAGATGCTGGTAAGTTACTGAAGTGAGATTTTTGGAGGATTAGTCTTTCCCCATGAGTTGATTGTCTAGTATTGCTCTATATTTTATTGTCTATATTTTAGTTAGTTAATATTCTTAAACAGTAAAATGTTTGATATGAGTTAAAGTATGTCATTTGTGTATCCTAGGGGAGGAAGGGTTAAAGGATGAGTAACCACTGAGTTTCTGATGCAGCTGGATCATTCTTCAATCATTTTAAGAATCTCTTTTTATGTAGCCTTTATCTATAGCTATAATAAAGAATTAAAACTAAATTAAACCATCATTCTACATAAAATAATGCAAAATTCCATAATCAAGCAACTCTGTGCATACTTCCTGTTTTATTCTGTTCATTCTATTTCTCTCTTGTGTATGAAACTAATAGTCAAAACTGCAACTGGAAAATAATGATGTGAGGAAGGTTTTGAAAGATCTAATCTGAAACTTGGGGCAGGGATTCCATATATTTTCAGGTGTCATTTGTGAGCTCACTTAGTGTGTCATTATACATTGTAAAATGTCATTGTATTTTCTAAAACTTGTCTAGAAAAATCCAGGAACTCTGTGTTTGAGCTGATGCCATCTTTGTTTATTCCAGTTAACCTTTAGTTGATACTAGTATAAGGATGAATCTGCAGAAGTGTCAGGGTATAAGGTCTTTCGTGGTTCAGATTAGCTTGCATGGTGACTTCATAAGATGGTTTTCTACTGCCTCAATTTTTCCTTTTATCTTTCTTACGATTACAGGGGAACTGAAGCGAGTATTCACATGGCTTGGTCTGGATGTGAGGACTTACGAAAATCTGACATCTCATGAGATTAAAGATACCATGCAAACTTGGCGGTGTTTGGAGGATCACAAAGACAGGGACTGTTTTATATGTTGTATTCTATCTCATGGAGAGTCAGGAGCGATCTATGGGAAAGATGAGGAGCTTGTATCAATCCGCATGATCATGTCCTACTTCACTGCCAAACAATGTCCACAGCTGGCTGAAAAACCTAAACTCTTCTTCATCCAAGCATGCCAGGGTAAAGAGATACAACGTCCTGTCTATGTTGAAGCTGATGCGCGAATTCCTGACTTGTCTTCCATGCAGCAGAGTGTTTCTCCTTCTGAAAGTATTCCTGAAGAGGCTGATTTCCTCCTAGGCATGGCCACAATTGACGGATATGTCTCCTTCCGGCACATTGAACAAGGTGCTTGGTATATTCAGGCCCTGTGCAGCAAGCTACAGTTATTGGTACCAAGGTAAATACTGTGCTTAGCTCTTCCTTGAAAAAATGGGAGGAACTTCCCCTTTTTTTTTCTCCAAAGGCAAATTCACATTGGAACACTAACCCATGTTCTGAGGTGGACAAAATTGGTTAAACTGATGATTTGTTTTCTTGCCACTGATAAATTTACAGTAACACTGCTAGTACCACAGAGATAATCTGGAGAATGTGAATTTTATTGTAAAAAACTTCAAAACCTCCCATCTATATTCTTTAAGGCAGAGCCATCTGTTTCTGGAGTGGATTTAGGTAAAAGTATTTTATTCCATTACTTTTCTTTACTGGTTGAATCAAGCAAGACAGAGTAAGAAAAGGTCTTTTGTTTTTAATATGACTCAAATGAGAACAAAAGAGAAATTTGGAGAAAAGGATGTGTTTTCTTTTTTGTGTTTTAAATGTGTATACCGTATCTTCTAGATGATCTGGGAGGTGTTAAGTGGAGTGCAATCTGCTCATTAATAAGTAATTTTTTTATTTTTGCTCTCCTTCTGGCTGTAGGGGTGAAGATATTTTGTCGATTCTCACAGAAGTTAATGAAGATGTGGGCAGACGTGTTGACCGCTGGGGGACAAAGAAGCAGATGCCCCAACCAGCATATACCTTAAGAAGAAAATTTATCTTCCCAGTACCTAAAGACCCTCCTCCTTCACAGCAACATTGAGGCTTTTAAAATACATCCTTTTATCAGCACATCTCATTTAAATGCAATTCACCACACTACCTGTTTTAAGGCAGTTACCCAGAATCCTGAGGAACTGTTATTTTCAAGACAAGGCCTCATAAATTTTTTGCCAAACAAACTGTGAAACTGGAGGAGGCACAATTAAAACAATCCACGTGCCAGCTGTTTACATCATCTGTATATTCAGAGTTATCAGCGTTGGGAGAAGCATGCTTCTGTCATGTTAAACATTTTTGTACCTTCGCAGACTGCAGATATAGAAGTATTTTTCTGACAGCATAAGGGTTACATGTAGCCTTCCCTGTCTGAACCAGGATTGTTAATGGTCTGGTTTAGGCTCATCATGTTTTATTTTGCAGGCTAACAATTCTAAGTCCTGCCTCTAAATCCACTAGCTGTGTTCACAGAGAAAGACAAAGGTGTGAATGAAGAGGAGAAAGCTTTAGTAAGTGGAAAAGGATTTCTTCCATCTCTAATTTAAACTACATTTCACTTGATGGAGAAAAGTTAGCTACTGAAATCAGTAATTCTTTCCACAGTGCACACTGATACTGCCTAATGGCTAACATAAACCTCATGTACAATGTGATCTTTCCAAAACTGAGTAAAGCCAAAATGCTGTGTAGTATTCCCTCTGTGAAACCTTGTGAACTTTCATTTCCCCATCACTTCTGTGAAGAAAAGTTAGGGTAGAAGATTTGCATGCTATTGAATATGGCATTCAGCAGTGTATCTGTATAGGTTTATCAGATCGATTAACTTTGTTAAGCATTAAATTTTCTGATTATTGTTTCTTATATGTGGCCATATGAGAAACAAGGCTCCTTGTTGATTAAGCTTCTAACAGAGCATTTTGTGAGTTAACTGAAATAATGTCATGTTGTTTTGTTATGAGCATTTACTATGTATGTCTGTGTCCTTCCTGTTTGTTACTGCATTAAATTCGTACTTCTTTTAGAGAGCTTGGTGAGAGAAAAATTATGTACTGGGCTAAGGCTTATCCTTGTTTCTGACTGGCCCCTGCACTTTTTTGGGCTACATGAATCCGTGGGGTTTTAACTGCCTCAGAGTTTAAGCTGAAGTGAAACAGTTTATTTCAGCAAAACACTGATTGTTACATAGGATTACTAGCCATAAGTTAGGGTGAAGATTTGAAAGAGTACTGTCTAGTCCTGTTGGATGCAATTTTTAGCTTGCACTATCCAGGGTTTTTTGGAGGGGAGTTTTGCATCATACGGAGCACTGAAATGCAGCCAGTTTGCCAGAACATAACGGTCACTTTTTATCATGATGAATTGACAGTTGTGCAACCCATTGCATTTTGAGTCTTCTGAGTCAGTATGGCTGCCACACTTGAAGTCATATTTGTGCCACAGATAGAAAATGTTTTGTCTGTTAGTAGAATATGTAACATATTGTGATAGAATCATGAAGTTTCTGGCTCGCAATTGGGTAACAATTACTGTTCAGAGTTGTTGCACTCTTGTATGTTTAGGTAACAATTGAATTTTTATCAGTACGGAGTAAACACTGACAACAATTTTGACCTTGTTTTGTGGGAGTTTGTTTCCATTTTTTAGTTTGGTAGACAGAGAACATCATCATGTTATCTTACTTTCTCTGTTGAGGCTTCTGCCTGGGCAATCTCCAGTTAAATCATAGATAGGGAAAGGCAGCCAGAAGAGTCTTAGCTGACTTCTGCCTTGAGTTCCCTGGGGCGAGGGATCCACACTTGTGAAGTATAAAAGACTGGTAAAGTCTCCCTCGCTCATGATAAGGTTTGTTCAAACACAGTTTACCCTACCATGACTTACACTATTCAGTGTGAATATCTTGCTTGTGTGTGTTGAGGGTTGTGTTTATATGGCTGCACACTGTGATACTCGGGTGCATGCAGAGGTATTCTGTCAGCACAAGCCCAAAGGCAGGGTAGGCTTAGCACTGTAACTGCAGCTGCCATTCAGCAAGGTTGTTGGATGTTTCTGTGTGATCTCCTGTGGTGTATTGTAAGATAGCAGTTTGAAAGTCTTGGAGGAGAGTGGGTGGTTTTTACACAACTTAGATATTCATCACACCTTGCTGTCCACACTGTACACCTTCAGTGTAACTCTAGTCATACAGAACTGTGCCAGAAAGAAACCAGCCTAAAACAAACAAACAAAATGTGGTTGGTTTCTGTTGAGGCTTACTGATGGCATACAGAAGCATATGTGCATGTGCATTCTCTCCACTTACAGAATTAAAGAAGGGTTGTGACTCGTGTCACCCTTGTTTAGACAGATTTAAGTGGAACTAGTGTAAAAAGAATCTTTCTGTTGAGGAAGTTGGTATCTTGGGAAGATCATGATCTTAAAGTGGGGTTTGTAACATCCACAAGTCTCTGGTATTCTGTCCCTCCTGACTATCAGTTTATGTGCAGGAGCTGTGTATCCTGCCTTGTGCCAGCAGAGGCCACAGTCACTACAGTTGCTGAGTAACCAGTAGCCTCAGCATTTTCGCTTCCTCAAGAACAGCATTTCTGGGAGACATGAATTTTTGGCAGGCTGCTATACAAGGAATAGATTGGGTCACTGAGACAGTTCTAGAGGAAGCCAGAGGAACAGAACCAGGATGCAGGGGAGCTGAGAGAAATTGGAAAGACTGTAAGTTAACAAAAGGACAGGAACACTTTGGGGAAGGGCAAGAGAGGAAGAAATAAGAAGTGGAACAGTAAAGACAAAGAGGAAGAACAGTGCCAAGAGGGCTGGTCCTTGAAACTGCTGCATGATGGGAGAAGCCTCTATCTGGAAAGGCTTGGTCTTGTCCGTAAATATTTTTCACACAGTGCTGATCACAGCATGCTTCCTCTTTCAAACTGCAACTGGAGTCTTGATTCAGTTAAGACAGAGGAACTGATGCAGGGAGACAGACGCTGAGGCATGGGATGACATGGAGACAGAACCATTTTGGACCTGAAGATCAGACAGTGCTTGTGGTGTCCCTCTGTGCTGCTCCCAGCCTTTGGATAAAAGGACAACTCGTGCCAGTGAAATAAGTCAGACACGTTTTCTGAACTGTTAGTAGCGTGTGTCTTTTGGAAGGAATTTGTGTGCCTCATTCTGTTGAAGGGTATGTTATAATTTTGAGTTTATAAAGGTTATATAAGGTTATATAAAGGTTATATAAAAACTTATATAAACCTATTTATATAGGTTGAAATCAATGGATTATTGTTTTCATTGCAAAAATTTCAACAAATTTCGGCTCTCCTGACCGTCTCTCTTCATAATGCTGACTTCACAAGGTTCAGAAAGTCTGGTAGCTGTACTGATGGTTGGTCATGTATTTCCTGCTGCAAGGAAGATACTGGTGACCAGCAGACCATACTGGGAACCTTACCATTGAAGGCAGAGTTCTATACTTCAGAGGGTGAAAATGCCAAAAGTTAATTATTGCTTAAATTCTCTTGTAAATGGGGAAGTATACTACATAAATAATTGCAAAGGAATGTTTAGCCTTTCAGTTCCCTGTATTCACTGAGTACTGCTAGTGAATTTGGTGCCGATAGTTGACTTTTTTTTAAATTTAGGAAATAGTCTTCCATGAAAGTGCATGTTAAAAATAGGCTAGGATGAGTTGAAGAGGAACTTTAGAGAAAGGAGGTAAGTTGTGGAGGATCTGGTGACACAGCAGGACAGTTGGACTGAGATTTTTTAAATGGGAAGATATACTTGATTCACCCTTCCCTCACTGTCTTTTAATTAGGATTTATGTATGGGAGCAAATATACTGAGCTGTGCTCTATGCTAGAACGTCCTGGCTGTGCTGCCTAGTGTGTCCCCTTAAAACAAAACCAAAATCTGGTTACCTTTGTGGCTTGTTTACCAATTTTTCTCATGAGCACTGTAATAATTAATTTTCTGAAACTGGAACCATGATAGGTGGAGTAGAAACTGCTGCATTATGACCACAGCTTATTACTTCATTACAACGTACTTTTTGTAAGTCATGTGACGATATAGACTACAGTACAAAGGACAGTACTTTTCCTGGAACTTTAGAAACTATGGCTGTCTCACTTTTTTCAGAGTTGTTCCGGCAGTCCTCCAGCCTGTCCTCCCATGTAAGTGGTGGGAAGGAAAAAAAAAAAAAAAAAAAAAATTATTATTCAGCTTGCTTGTTGTATCAGTTGTGTCTTTAATTTAGCAAAGTGGGAGAAAAAGACAGAAGCAGTTAAATATTGTTTTGGTGTGCTCCCTGTATTTACAGGCTTAAATATAGTGCGTAGGTGGCGCATCTGTTCTGATTACAATAATTTTGTGGTTTGAAACTTACAGCCTCTGAGAAATAAAAATGAAAATTTCCTTTACCAGATAGATTACTTTTATAAGCACATGCCTTGTATCTTAAACAAAAGGCATGATTTATCTGAGAAAGATAACTTCATAACTACCTACCAAGAAAGTATTCTTCTCTTCCCTGTGTGGATATAAAAATATACAGTCAGATCTGAGATCATTGAATCGTGAGGTTAAGCACATACAATTCATTCAGATACTAGTGGTTTTGTGGTGATACGGGCTGAATGGTATGCATTCTAGTCTGTTTAAAAGTTGAGTTTGAATGGATTTAAAGAAAACAGTATTTAGAGGGCAGAGCATGAATCATATATGCTGCATCGCAATGCTTGCTTTGCTGTTTTATCAGTTTTATTGATAGAAAAAGGTTTAAGATTCAGTTTTATGTTCACTCTTGCTAACTAACAGAACGCTGACCAAGAGTATGCCACAAAAAGCTGCTTTGCTGTAGAATGGTCCTTGGAGGAGAGGGGAGTACAATTGTCTGCTAATTTTTTTTTTTTTTTTTTTTTTTTTAAATATTTACAGTAGTACTGATTCGGTTAGCTGGGCTACCTTGGAGTTATTAGCCCTGGTATTGAAACATTTGCAGTAGCAGTAACCTTAAAATGGATTGCCTAATATTCCAGTAGTGTAGGAGTAGGAAGTTTTGATTTGGTGTTGTCAACTTTTCTGTCTCCCAGTGAGTTCAATGGGACAAGAGGCCTCTACTGAATGCATTTCTATAGAGTTTGTTTTCAGAGATTCGTAGGTGTCTTAGATCTAAGGCAGAGAGAATAAAGTGGCAAATGGTTCTCTTACCAGAGAGGCAGTGAAGGCAGCTCTTTTAAGTGTCAGGGTGAGACAGTTGGAAGGCTTGCACTTGGTATTTTCTAACTGTCTTGTGCTCAAAAGTTGGATCCATAAGCCAAGTTTAATATTTCTATAGCTAATGGAGGAAGTGGTCGAGAAGGGAGGTGGTATTTGATGCTCAGTGAAACAGAACTAGTTTGACAAGAATTCTCCTGGCCCTTTTAAAATGGTTGACATGTTCTGTATTTGATGTGAATATTACAGATTGATTGAGGGCTGGGAACTGAGTTTTACTTGATGCAGATAATCCAAAACAGGAAGAGGTGCTTTTGCTATGCTGACCAGGGTCAGAAGCAGTGCATAAAGAAAGGAGAAGCCAGACAGCTTAGAAGAGTTATACTCATGTGGACTCTTATCTTTGTTATGGTGTAAAACCTGGCAGTCTCATTTACTACATAGTCTGTATTTCAGACTCACAAATGGCTCTTGCTCCCAAATGGGATCAAACTTCAAAAAAACCCCAAACCAACACCAAAACAGCAACATCCTGCTAGGATTGTACATCCTGTGCATTGGTACTTCCTGCTGTCGGGACACACCATAGGAAGCAAGAACAATCGGTGACATTCTGTGTCAATTTCGCTTAGTACAGAGTTTTTTATATTCCTTGTTAAGTCGAGAGAACCAAAAGAGCTAAGCATCAAAGCTATGATGGCAAGACAGCCTCTCTCTGCTGAAGTACTTTTGATTGCATGTATTTATTTTGGGCTATTCTACATGATGTGATACCTTTTATAATCATGTTGTTGCACTACTGTTACTGACAAATCAACTTCTGTTTGTATTTAGATCCAAATCCTGATGTGAAATGAGTACAAACTTCCACAAACTCCTTTTTGACATTTCCGAGGCTTTGGTCACAGATGAACTGGCGGCTCTGAAGTTCCTCAGCCTGGAGCACATCCCCATGAGGAAGCTGGAAGCCATCCAGGAGCCCAAAGCCTTCTTCGAAGCGCTGCAGGAGAAAGACATGATCGAGGTGGGGAACCTGTCCTTCCTGAAGGAGCTGCTCTACCGGATCAATCGGATGGACCTCCTGGCCACCCAGCTGGGCTCCAGCCGAGAGGAGATGGAGAGAGAGCTTCAGATCCCAGGCAGGGCAAAGGTGTCAGCCTACAGGTAAGCACAGGAGTAGTAAACCTTTGCATGCAAAATGTACAACAGTTCTGTTGTGTGCTGTCTTGTTTTCTGTCTACACTGTTGTCTTACGAATATCCCAGCATAACTGTATTTATTACAGCATGACTACCTACCATTGTGAGTTTTACATTTTGCAGTTCAAATGTGTAATTGTGGTGTTTACTGCTCATAAGTTTCTTAATCAGTCTTTCCCTGTTCTTTATTGCCAGGCAGCTGCTATATGGAATTGCAGAGGACTTGACTCCAGAAGATGTCAAGAGCGTGAAGTTCCTGCTCCAAAAACAAATACCAAAGAATAAGCTCCAAGATAATGCTGTATGCAAAGTGATCTTGATAAGTTTCTTGCAAGGCTAGTTCAGAGTCTGCTAGTTCTTGTAAGAAGGGAGGAAAAAAAAAAAAAAAAAGAAAAGAGAAAGCAGTCTGCTCTCACTAAAATCTGTGGTTGAAAGAATTGCGATGTTAGCTGATAGCTGCTGTGTGAAAGAATGGACTTTTTTTTTTTTTTCCCCCTCATTGTATCTTTTCTCTGCCCTTTTTTGCTCTCCTGTTCCTATTTTCCCTCCACCACCTGTCTCCCTAATCTTTTCTTCTTGCAAAATCCATCATGCTCTTCCTTTTGTCTCTGCTTGGCATTTATAAGGCATTTGTACATATGCTCTATCTAGGAAGAGTGATGTTTGCTGGAGGAAGAACAATGGTTTGGAGACACAGAGTTCTACTGCAAGTTCAACCACAGATTTTTGTGTGTACATTTTCTTCTTTACTGTAATTTGGGGTAACAGCATTTATTAACTCCCCCACAAAAGTATTAGGAGATTGGATGAGTTAGTTTAATACTTGTATTATAAATAACGAACAGTCTTATAAAAATGCTTGGTATTATTAAGAAGCTTCCTTCAAAGTCCTATTTGTATCATGGCACCTATGGGAAAATTAGCAGATTTACCTCCAACTTGGTGGACTATTGAGCTTTAAAAAACAAAATTAGCCCTGAACAGCTTTTCTGTAATAGAAAATGTAAAATGGCACAGCTAAATGACTTAACAGCACTTCATGTAAACACAGAGGCACAACAGGATGCTGTGTTATCCACATCAGTGCTTTGCCCTGTTGAAACAAAGCAGGATAACCTAGCCATAGGCAGTTTCTAATGATCATGTCTTAACCTTAGTGATCTGTTTCTTCAGTTGCATTGAACCCTGACCCTTGTTTTAATCAGGTTTGGAGGAAAAAGAAATTGATCTTTAGCTGGTCAGTCCCTGGGAATGAGGATGTTGTCTTCTGCTCTGTCCAGACGTGCCTGATACTGCAGTTATTGAAGCTCACTGTATGAGTTTGGGTTATGTGTTTTTGTTTTACCAGTCAATGTTGAAGGTCTTACTGGAAATGGAAAGAAATGGGTTAATTAAAGAAGATGACCTGGCAACGCTGAAAGATATATTAAAGCGATTTAGAGCTGACATAAAGAAAAGAATTGATACCTTTGAAGAAAAAAAAAAAGGTAAATTATTTAATCGGCTGTTTAAGAGTAGAGCTGGTTTCTTTGTGATTTTTGTGAGTCCATTCTTGGCAGCTTAGGAGTCCAGAGATAAGAGAGAGACCTTACAGTATCCTAGGATAGGCAGAGCAGCTCTTGGTGCCTGTGGTTTCTGAAGTTTTCTGCTACTTCATTATCCCATCATACCTTCTTGTATCTCCTTGAAATATGTTCTGTGCCTTGTAAATGGTCCACTTCTCCCTCCTCTTTGCCTTAAATGCAATTTTTCCCTTCAGGAAACAGTGCAGTGCTGGTTTTGGACCAGGATAACTTTTCAGTCACTGAAAGAGACTGGAGGTGACAGTTGCCTTGGGGAAACTTGTATTGGGAGATTGTCAGCATTATTTTCTGTCAGCCAGGCTGTTTGCTCTTAGTCAAATGAAAAGTCCCTGGAGACCAGGTACTTGGCTAAAGTGTAACCATTAGCTTTCTGTACCAGATGTGAAATTTCAAGGACTTCAGTGTATCTGGGCTGTTGCAGCTGAGGTGGTGACTTGTGACACCGCAGCTGGGCCTTATGCTTTGGGAAACAGGATGTGTCAACCACCAACAACTGAGACCTATTAAATTTTTCCTCAGAACCTCCTTTTGGATGACCCAGGATGTGTGTTTCCTTAGACACATCTATACAGCCCATGCAGTTCCCTGCAGAGATACCAGCTGGTTTCCCCAGCAAGTCTTTGTGCTGCTGACCTGTGCTTGTGTCTCTAAAAGAGCAGAAGAAGATTGCCAAGGGTGGCTAGTGTAAGCAAGCCCTGTGTCAGGGGAATGGCTTTTTAGTAGTGTTGTTATTATTTTGTTCCCCTTGGTAAGTAGAAAAAGATAGAGCTTATTGCCCTGACAATTAAATTCCATTTAAACACATCTGTGTAACTTGTAAAAGGGGTACTGTGATTTTCCTTGGGTAGAGTCATGGGTTTGATGATTTCTTCACTTATTTCAGGCAGTTGTATTCAAAGGAAGTGTTTCGTTGCTTTGAGGAGATCTTCCATTACGCTGGTATTCTGCATCGTTGGTGTGTCCACCTAAACAGTAAAGTTCTTTGGAAAAGAGACAATGGCCTCAGAAATAAATGAACTAGCTGTAGTGTATCACTGCACAAAAATGGGTCTCCTCTTTCATTTATGTACCAATAGTGGAGGTGCTAGTGAATGGCTTGCCTGGGGTGACTGCTCACATTCAGCCTTTTATTATCTGGATCTTGCTACCAGTAAAAGAGCAGAGAAGAAATGGAGCACAGCTCTGCACAGCTTTAATAACCAGCAGTCTGTGAAACTGGAACCTTACTTGGCCCAGCTCTACAAAATGATGGTGTCTCAGTGATGTGGAAGCCACCCTCCATCTTGCTCATTGCACTGTTTTTTTGAGTGTTGAAATATGCACAGTGGAAGATTTATCTTTTTAGTCCTAAAATATTCTGTTTATCTTCTCCCTCTTAGAAAATGATTCTAAGCAAAAACTCCACTATCCAATGTCTGTGTCTGTGCATCCAGCAGGACAAGGAGCAGAGGGGGAGACACCACACCAGGTAAGAAATACCTGAAGATTACCTTTAAAGTATTTATCCAACACCTGGGAGGGGGGAGCATAAATTCTTAAGACTAAGCAGGTGGAAGAGCTGAAAGGGAGGGGTTCCGGCTTTATATGTAGGCCTTGGAACATTTCCTATTTTCAAAACAAGACCAAGCGTTGTCCTTTGTGAGGACCTGGCTGTCAGCAACCTTTTACACAAGAAATGAAGGAGTAGCAGTTGTGTGAAGAAAAACAATCATAACGATAATGGAGACTGGGACATTAAAGTCCTGGCCAGGATACTCCTGGACAGATGGGAAGGGAACAGCAGAATCTGCTACCTCACTAGAAACCCACAAGGACTCTCAGAGGGAATGGTAGAGTGTAGGAACTTTTGCACTGCGCATGCAAATTTGTGTTTCTGGATACTCACTTTCTCCCATGCCAAAATCATATCCTAACCAGAGAGAGGAGGAGGGATTCAGGGAGACAAAGCAGATTCCTTTCCCCTGTAGCTAGCTTGTATTCCTTTCTTCTGTCTTGGCCCTTGTGATTTTTTTGTGCTTGGACATGAAGGACCAACAATCTGTGTATAGCATATTTCTCTTTTGGATGCTTGGCACTGCTTTCTTATCTGCTTTCTTTGTTTCTACAGCTTGTGGAATCATACAAGATGAAAAATAACCCCCATGGTTACTGTGTGATTCTTAACAACTACATTTTTAAAAATCCGTTGGAAGTCAGAGAAGGAACAGTGAAGGATGGAGGTAAGTATTTTTTTAATCCAATTACTGGTTTGGTTTTTTTCTCTGATAATTCTCTGAAAGAATTATCTAATCTTTCCTGTGAAGAAGAATCATGTCCACTGAGCTCCTTTGCCTCCAGAGTAACTGGAATGACAGTCACTGTAGAAATTGGAAATATGCCACTTCCAACAGTTTAGCTGATGGCTTAAAGCAGGAATCACTCTCTGTTCTAGGTAAAAATCATCATCTTAATTGGTCATATGTACCAAATAATGAAGGAGGGATTACTATTCCACCTTTTCATTTTTTGATTGTTTTTAATTCTTAGCTATCATGGAGTAATATAAAGTCCTTAAATTCTATTTAATGCTCAAATAAATGCTACTGCTTTATAATGTTCCTTAAAGCCTGTCTTCCTGCAAGAGTCACTTTTAAGATAAACAAGAGTTTATCTTAAAAAAGTAAAATCTGTCTCATGAAAGCACACATCACTGATATTTTAACTCCATCCAGCCTGTCTACAGGCTGCTTGCTTCCCAGCTGCTTTCTCACTGCCCACACAACAATTAAGTCAACATTTGCTGAGAAATCTGCATATTATTTGTTAGTGGGTTACCCTGCCTTCCTTCTTGCTGCGTTGATCATTCTCACAGAATGAGGGACCTACTTCATTTAAGAGTGGCAGACTTTGTCATTCTAAAGAGGTGCCTCTTCTTTAACTTGCTAAGTGTTGTTCTTAAGCATCTAACATTACTATGCAATGCACAGTTAAAGCCTGCTTTAACACAGTAAGCTTTACTAATTTGTGCTGATTAATCAGATTATCTGAAACCTGGTTTTGTTTTAGATAGCATGATGATTAACCCAGTTGTGTCTAAAAAAACAAAATTAAGCATTTGGGTTTTTCTGATTAGATTTGGCAGGCTAAGAGTCAGTCAGGTGAATTTATTGGTGGGATCCGAACACTTCTGCTAATATCTGTTCTACCATACAGACACTGATGTTTCAGCATCTTCCTTGTCACTGTTTATGTTTAACAAGTGCCTTCTGACTTTTTTTTCCCAGAGGCTGTGAAGAGGGTCTTTAAGTGGCTTCAGTTTGAGACAGTTGAGCACATGGATCTAGAAGCAAAGCAAATGTATGCGAAAGTTGAAGAATACAGCAAAAAAGATCATAGTAACATGGACTGTTTTGTTTGCTTCATTTTTTCCCATGGTGAAAAAGACAAAATAAAAGGCATTGATCATAAGTTTGTAAATGTTAAAGATTTAGTTTCCTGCTTCACTGGATCTAATTGTCCTTCTCTTGCTGGCAAACCCAAGCTGTTTTTCATCCAGGCTTGCCAAGGCCCTGGAGGTCATCCAGCTGTCACAGTAAAAGAAGACTTTTCTGGCCATCTAGAGACGGATGCTACCCCTCTGACTTCCATTCCTGATCAGGCTGATATTCTGGTTGGCATGGCTACAGTGGAAGACTATGAGTGCTACCGCTGTACAGAGACGGGCAGTGTTTATGTTCAGTGCCTCTGTGACAAGATGGAGTTGCTTTGCCCACTGTAAGTACTATTTTTAATCCATGTATGTTTGGGGTATTGCAGACATACATACTTAAGCATGCTGTGCTGAAGCATCAGTGTTTCGCATTTGTGCTATATAATGCTTTTCACCTGTAGGACAGTGTAGAACAGTAATTGTTCTGGAATTGGGCATTGTCATTGTACAAGTGACTTCTCCTAGTTTGCCTGTGACAGAACCAGGGTTGTAATGCTGGAACATTACATATAAACAAGTGTGTGTATGTGTGTGCATGTTTTTTAACATTTTTTGACTGATAAATGATTTTTCTTCCAGTGGCACCTGATGAGAGGCAAATTAATTGAGTGATTACACAGACAAAAAAAATCGGTGTTCTTTAGTCATAATTTCCATTGTTGCCTCCCTCCCATCCCCATCATAAACTTCATTTAGAAAATAGAATTTCTCTTCAGACACCCCTTTTTCATGCTGTCAAGAAGAGGGTTTGGAGAATGCACAGGTTTGGTTCTGTTTCATCTTAGTGCACTCTTCTGACTATAACCAGAGTAGGGAACTGCATTTGCTGGTAAAGCGATGGTACGCGGAGGTTGCTTTTATTCCCCCAAACACACTGAATTCTGTGGTTACACAATGGAGTGTGCAATTTCAGTGACAGGCAGGGTGAAGGGAAGATACTAGCCTTCCCTGAGATACCACTCTATTAGAGCAAACATAGATCAGATTCTTGGCCTAGCTGCAAGTACCATGTATTTCAATGTAACTTTTCTTCATTTTTGTTCAAGCCGCAAGGATCTCATCACCATCCTGACGGAAGTGAACAAGGAAGTGGGAGGAAGAGTATTAAATGGATGGAAGCAGATGCCAAAGATAACATCAACCCTACGGAAGCAATTTATCTTCCAAATTCCACAATGTCCATCAACTGGAGAGGAGAAAAATGAGAATACACTCAGTTAGGAATCACATCTGGAATGGGCTTCCACAGGGAAGAGAATTTGTGAGAGAAATTATCTGGATCTGTGCAGTTAGCCCCAGTCCTTCAAGGGGCCATGGGACCTAAATTTTCTAATTCCTGTGTTTAATCAGTCTCCTGGCACCTGGATCTGTAGCAGTCTGGTAAGACCGTGGAGGAGTACCTATCTGGCTTTCTGTCCTGCAGAAGCAGTGGAGTCTGTACAGTCTGGGTTTCAAGTGGGGAAGCACTTCCAAGTAGTATGATTTTTAAGAGTTATTGGAAATGCCAATGGAAGTCCCGTTTCTGTCCAAGTCGTTCTAAGTCCCTGAAATCCGAAGAAAAGAACGGATAGAATCAGAATGCTAGATCCCTTCCCAGGGAACATTTGTAAGATTCTAACTGATTTACCCAGAGGTAAATCATCGACTGTCTCTGGAAGCTGTATAATTTTTCATGGAAAATAACATCCCTGTCCAGAAGGACCAGAAAAAGATGATTATAATAATACAAGTTTGGTTCTCTTCCTCCAAATATTTGGTTTGCTTTGTTATTAATTTACTTGGCTAAACAGCACTGCTGTTTAGGTTCTTTAATAGTAAGGGTTCTAATTGTGTTTTTTCTCGGAGCTCTTAAGGGACAGTCTGTTTTGAATGGCTGTCAACCACTGGAAGAAAGGTCCCACTCCATTAGATCCACTACTCTGAGATGCCCTCTCCTGCTGGCAACTGACTCTAGCTCCTGTGGACTCTTGTTTCTGTTGTAATAAATACTCTTGGTTTTCACATCACCTTTGTGGTGTGTTTCTCTTCTGGATGAGCTGACTGAGGGACAGTCAGCATGACAAACCCTTTTACTTTAGCAGAAGAAGTTATTTTGCTCTCATTGAAGTACTCGATGGTAAACACCCTAAGGGGTAGCATATTGATATCCCTTCATTAGCAGCTGGAGAGATGGTAGGAAAGAATAAGTTTAAATTCAGGACTTTCATGATAATGGCAGCTGATGCCAGTGAGGCTGTTCTTCCGTTGCATCCTGAGCAATGTGTAGGTGGTGTGTGGGAGCTGTATGGGATTCTAAAGGCTACATTCCTTTTGAGTTTATAACAAGATAAAGGATGGGTGAGACACTTAGTAACTTCTGCTTTTTTTAGTTTGCATTTTTTGGAAATCCATGTCTAGCCATAAAGCAGGGGGTTTTTGTTCAATCCTGCTTGTGTTCGTGAAATGAAACTTTTTTTTTCTAATTCCACACAATGTGTTGGCAGTTGCACTTTGCTCCCCTTACCCTTTTTCACCTTCCAAGTAAAAGGGAGAATGTCCATTCTTAGAATCACAGCTCTGTTCACACAAAAATAATAAACAAATGTTGCAAACACTATGTAAACGAGAGTGCTGTTTGTGGCAAAAGTTACCAGAAGGCGTTACCAGGATGATACAGTTCTGTGGCTGACATTTGGTTAACTATTTAGGAAATGTGGCAACAATTTACTTACATTTTTATAATGTTTTCATAAATGAGAGCCTGATACAAAGTTAGTAATTAGATTTGTGAGTGTTGTTTTATGATAAGGAAATATAGCTTAAATGAAATAACTGCTTCCTCTGGGAGAAACTTGCTGGAAGGTGGCAGCTGCTCCAGTAGTAAAGTTGCGAAACTGCAGCATTTCTGTTTTTTCATATTTCTCTGTGTCAGAGTTCAATACTCTGACCAAGTTCTTTCGAGGAACTGGATATCAAATTTATTTATTTGGTATATTTGGTGCTACATAGGATTTTGATTTAGTAGATTGATACAGCAACATACTGAAATAACAACACAAACATAATTTAGCAATTATGGAGCAGATCATCCTGAGTGCCATCACATGGCACGTACGGGACAACCAGGGGACTGGGCCCAGTTAGCATGGGTTTATGAAAGGCAGGTCCTGCTTGACTAATCTGATCTCCTTCTATGACAAGGTGACCCACTTAGTGGACGAGGGAAGGGCTGTGGATGTTGTCTACCTGGACTTTAGTAAGGCCTTTGACACTGTTTCCCACAGCATTCTCCTCGCGAAACTGGCTGCTCATGGCTTGGATGGGCATACGTTTCGCTGGGTAAAAAACTGGCTGGACGGCTGGGCCCAGAGAGTGGTGGTGAATGGAGTTAAATCCAGTTGGTGGCTGGTCACAAGTGGTGTTCCCCAGGGCTCGGTGTTGGGGCCAGTTCTGTTTAATATCTTTATCAATGACCTGGACGAGGGGATCGAGTACACCCTCAGTAAGTTTGCAGACAACACCAAGCTGGGCGGAAGTGTCGATCTGCTGGAGAGTAGGAAGGCCCTACAGAGGGACCTGGACAGGCTGGATCGATGGGCCGGGGCCAACTGTATGAGGTTCAACAAGGCTCAGTGCCGGGTCCTGCACTTGGGTCACAACAACCCCATGCAACACCACAGGCTTGGGAAAGAGTGTCTGGAAAGCTGCCCAGTGGAAAAGGACCTAGCGGTGCTGGTTGACAGCTGGCTGAATATGAGCCAGCAGTGTTCCCAGGTGGTCAAGAAGGCCAATAGCATCCTGGCTTGTATCAGGAATAGTGTGGCCAGCAGGACTAGGGAAGCAATCGTCCCCCTGTACGCAGCACTGGTGAGGCCGCACCTTGACTACTGTGTTCAGTTTTGGGCCCCTCACTACAAGAAGGACGTCAAGGTGCTGGAGTGTGTCCAAAGAAGGGCAATGAAGCCGGTGGAGGGTCTGGAGCACAAGTCTTATGAGGAGCGGCTGAGGGAGCTGGGGTTGTTTAGCCTGGAGAAAAGGAGGCTGAGGGGAGACCTTATCGCTCTCTACAACTCCCTGAAAGGAGGCTGTAGCGAGGTGGAGGTTGGTCTCTTCTCCCAAGTAACAAGTGACAGGACAAGAGTAAATGGCCTCAAGCTGCACCAGGGGAGGTTTAGGTTGGATATTAGAAAAATTTCTTCACCAAAAGGGTAGTCAGGCACTGGAACAGGCTGCCCAGGGAAGTGGTGGAGTCCCCATCCCTGGAGGTATTTAAAAGATGTGTAGATGTGGTGCTTAGGGACATGGTTTAGTGGTGGACTTGGCAGTGCTAGGTTAACGGTTGGACTTGGTGATCTTAAAGGTCTTTTCCAACCTAAATGATTATATGTTGCAATTAGAATCATAGAATCATACAGTTGAATGACAATACAAACATGATTCTCGTTACCTGTCTCTGTATGCTCACCATCATGACATTGGGCATCCCCAGTCACAATGGAACATGTGGCTTGAAGCCAGCTCAAGCCCATTGCTCTTTTCGAAGTTTAAATGTTTTATCAGTTGTCCAGTTTTTATACTTTTATGTTGGTCTGAGCCAAGTATACCCCCCCATGCTGGTCTGGCTAGCTCAGGAAGACATTATTCTTTGTTAATTGTCTTGGGGAACCTAATGATTCACAGTTGCAGCTCTCTTCTTTAAGGTTACCCTCCTGTCTCCCTGATGTTGAGGTAAATTGAACTTTCTTGAGGGTATATTCTTCCCTGAGATCACTGGGGTTTTTGCCCTTCTCCTCTGAGCTGTCCTCCACTGCAGAGGATGTGTGCCGGTCAGTCACACCCTGTCATTAAATTGGCATGGTATTTTGTTCTACCCGTTAAAATCAGGCCACCTCCATAGCTAACATTATTGCCTGCTGATGAAAACCTACTAGAAGGGAGAGAAAACCCCATCAAAATCCTCTATAGGACTGCAGAAAGTAGCCATACTGTGAATTTATATGTGGCTCATGCAGCAATCAAGGAAGGAGAAAACACACTTTCAGTTTAATGCTTCTGAGCAAAGTATGCTCACGCACGCCTGCGGCAGGGTGGCTGATTCATGCACATATTTGTGGCCCTCCCACAGAACGGAGAGCTAAGAAGGAAGTCGGATCTGCAACTTTCTGACTCTCTTTTTCCTCTGTAGCACAACTTGGAGAATGATGAGGGGCAATCGCCTTTCCTCTCTGAAGGCCCTCGGCTATAGTTACTTTGCCTGTCTTCCCTTTTCTTCAACTCCTGGCTGGGAGGCCAAATGCTATAGCAAAACAATCCTGGCGCTCAATTCTGTGTTTTGTTTCCAACCAGCAGGAGCGCTACCGCTAGAAAGTGGAGTCAGAAGGTTGGTAGGAAAGCAAAGCTGGTGCGTTGAAGTCCTGCAGGCTTAAGCTGAAAGCAGGCAAGATCCGAGTCATGCCGTTCGAAAAGGGAAATGCTTAGAAGAGTTGGGGAGGACTGTTAGCCGCAGAGGCGGAAATGTTATTAATCAGTGGCGTGAATCCCTGCCCGGTCATTTGCATCTTGCTACCTATTCGTTCAGTTTAACATCAGTTTCCCAGAGAGCTGTTTATGCCCACCTTCCGTGGGAAGTTTGTCGTTCTCTTCACCGTAATTGTTTTACGGTGAGTTGTTAATGAGCCGCTCTTGGGAGGGGTTAGTGGTACGTGTGAGGAGTCTGCCCGTGGTCAGATTGCTGCCAGCTTCTCCCATTGCACGGGCTGCTGTAAGTATGTGTTTTCCCACCGCCTGTATAAGGGTTCACTCTTAGTTCTCAAAGTGGTGCGAAATTCAGGTACCACAGAGTTTTTATTAGTTTAACTGTTGGCTATGTCTGTGATCTGTAAGATCTCCTGCAGGAAATCTTGAAGCCCAGGGAGAAGTGGAAACAAAATACATGTCATTTAGGAGATGAAGCTATGCAGCAGGGAGTCCAGAGCTAGGTTTTTCTCAGGAGATGTTGGGTGTTCAGCCGTTGCTGGTTACCCTTCTTATTCTGACCCCTAACTAACATGGGCACATTCTCTCTGAAATTATTCAGATCTGCCTCTTTTCAACTAGACGTGTCAAATTGTGAACAGAGAATGGCATGTTTAATCTGCAATGAATTCTGTGCAATGTGCTAAAAAGTATAGTTGAGATCTTTGGGAATTCCCAGATACTCATTTCTGTGTGTCCTTTCTGTAACGGTGCCTTTGCTCGTCACGGTATCTGTTCCGTTATTGACAGCCACAGGAATTCCCCGGGCCCCAAACGTGGCTGGCTCCTGTGGGTGCCAACTGTAATACATTTCTAGCTAGGTAGAACGTGTCTTCTGAGCTTGGCCTAGGTCTTTTACATTAGTTTTATATTTGTGTAGCCACTTTGTGTTTAGACCTGATTTGTCCAGGCATATCAGCGCAAAGAGAAGAATCCACACCTCCTTCAGTCTGTTTACTAGGAAGAGCTTGGTTTAACATGGCTTGAGGGTGTGTTAGCTCATGGGCTGTTAAAAAGTGTCTTACCATATTCAGATTACTTCCGCTACTGACCCAACCTGCTACACATGCAGTAATCATGCATAGGATTTTGAACGTTGATAAGCTACTTCTATGATAACAGTGTAAAGATTTCTGCTTGATATGTTGTCAAACTGATTTTCGTGGTTTTTGGGGGGGATGGGACTCTGGTTTTAAATCGGTGCTTAGCGAGAAGACTCGTTCTTTATTTGGAGAGTACGGAGGCTCTGAGGGTGGCTCTGCTGCTCAAGGTGAGCACGGAGGTGTTGATGTTCGTTCTCAGAAGGATGAAATGCCCACTGGTAAAATCTCTTCCCTCCTCCCTCCTGTTGTTGTGAAATACCGCTTACTGAGGGTGCTGCGCCAGGAGGTGTATCAGAGGTGGGGCACCATCCCGGGGTCTCACCCCGTCGCGCAGTGCTCCTGCGGGCCTGCTCCTGTTGCTAGAAGGGTCTTCAGAAAGTCTGGGAGGGGCGGGAAGGGAGCTGGTCCGGTGGCCGGTGGCTGTTAGGGTGCAGGCCTGACCGCGGGCACTGAGCGGGCTGCGTTGCCTGCCAGCAGCCCGAAAGGCTCGCCAGGAGGAGGTCGCGCCAGTGGTGTGAGGAGCTCCTTTCTGTTTGCGTTAAAACGGCAATGAATTGTGAGTGCCTTTAGCCTAGAGAGAGGGGATTGCGGGAAAAGCCCGGGCAGCGGGAGACCTCTAGGCCTGCGCTAGTAGGTTCAGTCTTCTCAAGAATGGGCTCAAGAGTAGTCAGCGTGAACGGAGGGGCCTAAAATGCCTCTGCGAGAAGTCCTCTCTGGCAGACGCGCAGTTCTTAAGCGAAGTTGGGGGTTTTTTCGGTTTGTTTGTTTGTTTAAGTTAGCAACCCGGCAGGAACTACAGCTCCCAGGGGCCCGGGCGCCGCCTCCTGCCCGCCCAGGCCGGCGGCGGGCGGAAGCGCGGCGGGAAGCGGCCTCTGCCCGGGCCCGGGGCTGGCGCCGCCGCGGGGCGATGGAGTTCCCCAGGCAGCGGCTCCTGGTGGTCAGCGAGGAGCTGGACGAGGCCGAGCTGGCGGCTCTGAAGTTCCTCAGCCTGGAGCACGTTCCCATGAGGAAGCTGGAAGCCATTCAGAAGGCGCAGGACTTCTTCGAAGCGCTGCAGGAGAAAGACATGATCGAGGTGGGGAACCTGTCCTTCCTGAAGGAGCTGCTCTACCGGATCAGTCGGATCGACCTCCTGGCCACCCAGCTGGGCTCCAGCCGAGAGGAGATGGAGAGAGAGCTTCAGATCCCAGGCAGGGCAAAGGTGTCGGCCTACAGGTGAGTGGCGGGCGGCGCGGGGTGGGGCGGGAGCCGCGCAGCGCCGGCGGCGGGGCCGGGCCGAGCCGCGCAGGGCCGAGCCGCGCCGCGCCGCGCCCCGGAGCTGGCCCTCGGGGATCGGCTGCCCGACTCCTGTCCTCGGTGTAAGCTGTGACCGACGGTTTCAACACCAGGCTGTTTGGAAGCCCGCAAGCGGCTTCCAAAAGAAAGCAGGTACTTGAACACCAGGCTAAGGTTTGGAAGCACGCAAGTGTCTTCCAAGAGAAGGCAGGTACAAGCCGTACGGGAAGTTGAAATTTCTGTCCAGTAAAAGGGAAAAAACTAAAGCCGCACCTTTCTGAAATACGTAACAGCCCCCAAAGGCCTCCCTGCCTGGGTGGTGCGTCGTGCAGCGACTGGGTGCGAGTCTTTGTTCTCAAATCCAGAAAGTTTCTGTGTGGTTTTGATTTTGGGAAAACTCAGATGTTTTTATTGCAGCTGAAAATGGTTTGATTTCAGGCTGTCCTGGGACTGATGTCCCCCCACTTAAAATGGAAAAAAAGGAGGATATGTACTTCGGGCCAGGGGGCAGTTGAACAGTACAGTGTTAAATTGTGCTAAGGGATGTGCTTGGGAACACGATGAAATGGTGTCCTCCACTTCTTCTAGATACCTGCTCTTTCAGCTGTCAGAAGACATCACTGAAGATGAACTGAAGTCTTTCAAATTTCTTTTGGGGAAAGAATTACCAAAATGCAGGCTAAACCCTAAGACTGTAAGAATTTCTTTAATCCTTTTTTTTTTTTCTTTTTTTTTAATGATTATTATAATCCATAGAGGCATTTGGGTTGCGATGAGGGGAATGAGTGGCACTCTTCTTATGGTGAAAACACCATAAGGAAAAGAGTGCACCTGGAAAGGGATTATAGACTCTCCGGTGCATATGGAGCTCATCTGTGCTGTGTTATATGTACCTTTTGCAGTGATGGAGCAGCCCAGAGAGCATGGGCCAGCCCTACGCCAGGCACAGAGGCCTTCATGTCCAAGCACCGCATGAGGCATAGGGGACTCAGGGGCTTTGATCAATGGAAAAACTGATGAGCACATTCACCCGTCTTGCCCAACTAATTTTATTTTGGCTGCTTTCTAAGCCATTATCAAACACAGAAAATCACCCACTGTGGCTATTACTTTATGCTTTTGTTCTTTTTATTTCCAAACTCAAAAATATGGATCTAAGCAGCAGATCCTTACCAAGGGTAAGGCCTAAGAGCTAGGAGTTTACAAATAGCCTTGTGGGAGATCCAGCTGCTCTTCTTCAGCTTCTCCAGCTGATCTCAGCCTGCAGTTCTGACTGCTGGGTACTTTGTTCTGTCTAATGAAAACCCTTGTAGCATTTTCCCTCTTTTCTTAGAGGAGAGACTGTGACCATCTAGTGATAGCTGTTCTAGTAAGTCGTTGGGGTGACCACTGTGCTCTGCCACTCACTGTTTGGCAAGAGCTCCTGTCCCTTGGGTCCCCTTTTGCTTCAGAGCAATCTCTACACTATACTTGCATGGTTATACCCATTTTCGCCATTGCTCAAGATGGTCACTACAGCGATTCTTGTGTTTCAGTTAAGTGTACAAGATAGCTGCTGGAAGTCAAATGAAAGCAGTCGTTAAAAATGACATTATATATTCCTGTATGATCACCATTAGATCTCCTGGATTAGATCTTATTAGATCTTGGCATCTCTGAGCTGCGGAAGGGAAATGAGTGTGTTTTGAGAAGATGTTTGTACTTACAGTACTTGTAAGTTTTGTTGAACTAGGTTTAATTGACTCAGCTGAGGTCTCAACTGAGCTACCAGTCAGCTGGACTGACTCGGTGGGTCGCACGTGCTGTCAGTATCTTAAAGCTTAGGTGCACATGCACATGCTGCAGATTCCCTCCCAGTGGCAGCATGGATGTGCCCTAAGAGCAAACTACCTTTCTGATTACCCAGACAATGCTCGACGTTTTCATTGAGATGGAGAAGAAGGGGATTTTGGGAGAAGACAACCTAAGTGTGCTGAAGAATCTCTGTGCAGAAATTAACATCAGCCTGTTGAAGAGAATTGAAGAGTTTGAATTAAACCGATTTGGTAAAACAAAACAAACCAAAAAGGCCTCTTTCCCATAGTTATTCTTGAAGTGATACATAGGTGTCATACAGGACTAATAATGAATGCTTTTCAGGTGAAGAAGAGATGGTCATCACAGAGGAACAGAGGGGCAGCACAGGAGGCCCTGAAGGTAATTGAAACTCTCAAAAAGATAATGTTTAGATTTTTCGCTCCTTTTCAGCTTTTGGACCCTCTACACCACTTGCATCTCACTTCTTTACATAGGTGCCTCTCTAAAAAGCGATCAAGTATCCAGTCACTTACTAGCTGATCACAAGACATTTTACTCCCTTTTAATTGATTATCTAGTGGTTTATAGCTAACAGGAAGAGCCATTCAACCACAATTCCATATTTTCAGAGAACAGTTTTACCCCGGGAGGTACTTTTGGAGATGGAGAATAGGAACAGAGCTTCTCTCCTTTCTCTAGTGCTGCATTCTGTATTTACTTAAACTTTTTTGTCTGTATTCAGCCCATGCCAGATGGCTGGTGTCATCTGTGGCATCTGATTCTCCTGGCAGCTGGAATGGATCTTCCCAGGTAAGTCAGTTTGTTTCTTAGAAACATCATCATTTTGTCTTAGAAGAGATCTTCCCTCCGTGCGATGAACAGTTATTATAAGCCCAACTGTTAAAAGCACTGTCTAGAAAAAGAACGCGCCACTCTGTAACATCCTTTATTCTGAAGCTAAGTCACAGGCAGCGGCTGCTGCAGTGTTAAAACTTCAGAAACATTTGCAAGGGTAGCAAGATAGGCTGAGTTTATTATGCCAGGAGATACGCAGTCGGCAGCTGGCTGGGCGTGGAGAAGTGGGTGAACGCAGCGCCCCGTGTGGGCTGAGCGTGATGATGTGGGTCTGGGAGGGCGCTGTCATGCTGTGCACAGACTCCCAGAGGCGGTGGGGCAGCGCATTGCCAGGTCCTGGGAGCAAAGCCGGATAGGGAAAGCTGCCTAGAGAGAAAGCCAGCTGGCTCTTTACCCTGCTGTGCCACTAGCAAGGGCTGAGAAGCACCTGGAGGAGAGTGCAGTAGTTTCACCAATAGTCTTTCTTTTCAGCAGCTTGAAGCTTACAAAATGACTAGCCAGCCCCGGGGAGTGTGCCTGATCCTGAATAATCACAATTTTGCAAAAGCCAGGGAAGCAGTGCCGGAACCCAAAAACATGAAGGATCGGAATGGGACAGACGTGGATGCAGGTATAGTGAACATTAAAGATGAGTTTGCGTATCTTCAGAAATTGAAACCTCATTTCTTTTTCTGTACTAAAGGTCTGAATTTCCATTTTCCCTTTCTAGGATACTTTTGTTGTAGTGGCTGAGTCGGCTCTGTTTCTTGTGCTGACAAACCCTAATCAACTCCTCAAGCTTTTACTGGCTGACTCAAAATAATTCACTAGCGTTTTGCTCTTTTACTGAGTTTACTACAACCTTAAGCAGCAACCTCAAGCAGCAACCTCAGCCTGGACTTTATAAGCTGGGCTAGCTTTGCGTCAGCCTTATGCATACTACTTCTAAAATATGCAGAATCAGAAACAGATTTGCTGCTGAACCAGAATGGGATGTTAGTTAACACCCAACTTCTTAAAAGAAAATCAAAGGGAGGGAGGATGTTGGAATTTAGGGACTCTATTACCTTGCTATTCAGGGGCCCTGATTTTAGCAGGCTGTCCTGCAGCAGCAGCAGCAGCAGCAGCATAGCTCATTGCAGGTCCTAGGGTCGGTGAGATGGGTGTGTTTGCACTACCTATGCCAAGAGATAAAATCCATCAGTGGGCCTTCCCTGATTGAATTGAGCTCCAGCTTAATTCGAGAGTCAGAGTGCAAGGTTTCTCTTCCTGTGACGCAGGTACTACCAAACAGCAAGATTGCAAGAAAGCCTTTCAAGGAGAGTTAAGGGAACTCGGTAGAGATATGATTAGTGATTAGACTACTAGATGATTTTCAGAGCAGGAGTGTAACTACCTGGATAGTAGTGTAGCAGGATTTAAAAAAAAAAAAATCGTTTATCTCTAGAAATGCAATTTGCAATTGCAGAGTCCAACTTCCATATCATGAAATGGCTCCAATTCCCCTTCTGTTTACTTTCCAGCGGCTCTGAGAAGAGTATTTAGGAAGCTTCATTTTGAAATAGCAGAACATAGAGACCTCACCGCAGAGAAAATCCGTGAGATTGTGAACACCTACCGGTGCAAAGACCACAAGGACAAAGACTGTTTTGTTTGTTGTATCCTGTCTCATGGGAAAAAAGGCATTATATATGGTGTTGATGGGCAGGAAGTACCTATCCAGGAACTGACCACTTCTTTCACTGGGCAGAATTGCCGCTCGCTTGCTGGAAAACCAAAAGTGTTCTTTGTTCAGGCCTGCCAAGGTGATGCTTGCCAGAAAGGTGTGACTGTCGAAACAGATTCTGGAGAGCAAGATTCTTCTGTAGAAACAGATGCAAGATTTCAGCTCGACTGCATCCCTGCAGAGGCAGACTTCCTCTTGGGCATGGCAACCCTGCAAGATTACGTTTCCTACAGAAGCCCAAGGCAGGGGACCTGGTACATACAGGCATTGTGCCAGCACCTGGAGTACAGCTGTCCTCGGTAACTATGTTTCCATAAGCTTCTTGTTTGGCAACACCTGTATTTTTCTTCTGAATGACAGGAGTTTGATTTGGATGCCAAGGTGGATGATACGCAGTGGGAGTGCTCGCTCAGAGTGAAAACAGTAATGTAGGACAGAGCAGCACCATGCAGATTGTTCAAAGCAGTTTAGCTAACTGCTTTGAAGACTGTTTAAAACAGGAACCATTAGCACTGGTATAGATCAAGATATATGAGAATGTGGTAATTTTTCTGATGTTAACTGCCTCCCTAATACAAAACATACTTGTGTTTTTGCAGAGGAGAAGATATTCTCACCATCCTGACAGCAGTGAATCAAGAGGTGAGCAGAAAGAGTTGCAAGCCGAATGCAGAGAAGCAGATGCCACAGCCTAGTTTCACACTGAGGAAAAAGCTCATCTTTCCTGTCAACTAAATGGCAGGGAACTGCATGGCAGAGGGAGCGGCAGCAGCCTGGAATCGGCTGGTATCAGCTAAGAATTTGGTAAAACATAAAACATTTCAGTGCCTGCTCTTACCACAAGGGCAAATGTTTTTATTGAAAATACAGCCA
Source organism: Platalea leucorodia (assembly GCF_965183815.1). NCBI lineage: Eukaryota > Metazoa > Chordata > Aves > Pelecaniformes > Threskiornithidae > Platalea > Platalea leucorodia. The sequence continues at coordinate 71,849,239 of NC_138827.1, forward strand.
AGGATCAAAAGCCTTAAGAAATTAGTGTTAATATGTATGACACTTTATACTTGAGAGCATCTCTGAGCTGGTCTCCATAGTGCCGTTTGCTAGCTAAAATACGCTCAGTGTCTTCTATCAGCTGTACCACAGTGCCGTTGCTTTAGTAAGGTATCTTTCCATTGCAAATTTTAAGACAACTGTTCTGAACCTTTGTGTATTTTATGCCTAACTTTTGCAAAATAAAGGGAGGGGGGCGCCGCAAATTTTATAGGATATAATCAGCTCACATCAGTGTGTTTTGTTACTTCTCCCCACCACTTAAAAATCATTCGGGTTTAGTGTCTTGGTACACCTCAAGGAAGAGTCAAGCACTCGACCTCCAGCATCCTCAGCAGGATGTGGCTGTGACCTGCATTTCAGTGTTATCCTCTACACAGAGTAGTCTCAACAGTGAAAAATCAATTGCTCAGGTGCAGCTTCATGTTTGAAGATGTCCAGCTATCCTGTGTTCACTTACCTTGCCGATATTCGGGTCTCGGTTCTAGGCACAGCCAAAGAAGTCGCTAGATAAGTACCCAGCTCCTTAAAAACATTTTTATATTGCCTCCTGTGATTAGTATGCACACAGAACAGGGAGTTTTACAAGCTCTGAGTAGAAGCTAAAGCTTTGTTAGTCTCTGTTTTGTTTTGAATGAGATGTTCATTCTGTTACACCCTTGTTACAGCTTTCAGCATTAGTAATGGTATCGATCTAGGCGATTATTTACCTGAACAGATAGATCTTCACTGGAGTTATTTTAAGAGCCTAAGTCCTTCCCTGGACTCTTGTGCTGAATACTTCTCTCTTGGGTACCAGTTTGGGTCTGCAAAGATGAGGGCAGAGAGATTATAGACTGCGAGAATGATTAGAACGTTAACAACTGGCAGATGCAGCAAGCAGTTACAGAAACAGGCAAATCTGTGCTTCCAAATTCTAGGAGTAATTTTCCAAGATAGTTGTTGATGCTGATTTAGGGATTCATCATGAAACCATTGAGAGTTGTGCCGAAGCAAGGACAACTCATATACAGAAGTTTGTCTATTACTTGGACATGGCCAGAAATGTGCAATCCAAGTGAAAGAAACACATTTTATTAAATATTGAATAGAAACTGTAAGCAAACAAGTATCCTACTCCATGGGCAAAATAATTAATGCAACCTGTTGTACTGTGGGTTTTCTTCCTAGATCCTCTCTCTCCACACATACTGCTCCGCTCTTTACCTTTTACAAGTCACCTGTGTTCCTCAGCAACTTCCAGTTCTGTGCGTACATCCTGGGCTCCCTTCTTCCCCTGCTACACTAACTACCCTGCCTGTCACACTATGGATCCAGCCAGGGATCAGGCAGAGCAGAAGTACCGAACTCTCACGGTTCCCTTCCCCTCAGAGCGGGAGGCTGGATCTTCTTTGATCTGCATTGGTGACAGTGTTGAAGCGAGCCAAGAGATTCTGAAGTCAGAGGCGTCTGACTGACATCATGCTCATGTAGACAACTTTTTCCTTAGGAATCAAAAGGAAAAAGATACAGCAAATACAAACAGTTGGCTGAGTTCAAGGAACTAGTTTTCTCAGGAGTTCGTAGTAGAAAAAAATTGGGGGAACTTTCCAGCAAGATTTAATGCATGCCATAAATAAGGTCTTATTAGGAAACTCCTCATATAATGAGTTATGAATCTGATTAAGAATTCTTCATCAGTTAGGAATCAAATCTGTCAATTATCACTCTCCACAATTAACCTCTTCATATAAAGCAACTGACATCTAGCCAATTCACAAGGGACCCGCAGCAGCAGAGGCAGAAAAGGCCTTGGCTCTGTGTAAGCACCACTCAGCATTAAATCCCTGTGTTATCAACGCTGTTTTCCGCACAAACCCAAAACATAGCACTATACCAGCTACTATGAAGAAAATTAACGGTACCCCAGCCAAAACCAGTACATAGGTTTTCTGTCTTTCCAATTAATTTGAAAATTTCTGCTAAAAGCACAGCTTCTCTTGGGTTATCCAAACCTACACACAGAGAGCTCTACTGCAAGAGTTACAGATATTTTCAAGTGGAGACTCCAACCTACACAAAAGGCCTTATTTGTATTCACTTCTCTATTGTATAAAATGGTATTTAAAGGCCCTCACTCTTGGGAGACGGTCAAAAGCCTTTCTTCTAGTAGTATGAGCAACTAAAAGGAAAACAAGAAAGGAGCTCAAGGCATTTCCAGGTCTCACCTGTGCAGAATCACTCCAGAATTTCCTTTCAGAATTGCCAGAGTCCCATTGATTTAGGTGGCTTAATAAACCTGTTTTCTCCAGGAAGCTCTTCCTTGCACCTTCCTCAGGCACGCCCATTTGTGGTTAGTTCTAGCTCTTTTCCTGCAGCTTCAAAGGGGTTACAACTCTCTTCCCTTACTATATCCGAAGTGCTAGAGAACAAGTGGAAAAAAAAAAACAACCCTCCCCAAACTCTTACATGCTTACATAGCGTGTACACTCTTACAGAGCGGCAGCCAGCTGTACTCCTCAGGCTCAGGTGTTTCAGGACAGCTGAAATCTCTTGAGTTCAACAGGAACTTGTATATGGACATTAATTTTCTTTTCATATGCACCATGAACAGCTTTGATGCAGAGAGAACACATAGCCAGAAATCCCAACTCTACCACTATCTAACATTCCTCTGGCACCATTTAGCTGCCTATGGCCGTAACGCTTCTCCACTGTGGGACACGCTTCTCCACTGTGGGACACGCTTCTGTAAGGTCATTAGTTAAGCTGGTAACACAGGCCTTTGTTCTGAGGACATGTAGATACAAAGGCAAACGTGTTAAGTACTCACGTGCATAAATACAATGAATATTAGGAAACAGTGTAGGTTACCTACTTGCTAGTGAAGGTAACTTGGTCAACGTCTTGCAACCTAGATGCTCGCGTTCCAGCTTGCAGCTCGATCGTGCCTAACCATTTATAGGTGTGACAATTACAGAGAACAGTGGGAAGAGTATGTCTCCTCAAAATGTCCAACTCCCAAGCTTCAGCATATGAAAAGTTGAGCTGAAAAGTCGACTTCCGTCTGACAAGAGCGAAAGCCCTTCTCCTTCTCATGTTGGAAAAATAAGAAAGCTAAATAAATAGAGGATACTTACTATAGGATAATGGTGGTTCTTGGTTCTTTGCAGTGTCATGCACACAGACTACTAGAGGAACCACTGTCAGTAACTGTTACACTAATTCAAGCAAGAACCTGTTAACTGCAAATCAATGTTGTTCCCATTCTGTACCACTGAAAATGATTAGAACCTTCCAGCCTGAAACACGAGCGCAGGGGCTTGTGCTGCAGGTGGTATGCACAGCCCGCACAGCCCCAGGCTGGCAGGACTGGCAAGAAGTTGGCACCTCTGTGCCAAGAGAACTCCAGTGAGACCTACCCAAAGGGAGTACTCTTCAAAGGTGAGTAGCTTGGTTTCAATCTCTGCCCCCATTTTATCACAGAGGGCTGACATAACATCAGCTACTGAGATGGAAAAACAAGTGTTGTTCTTAGAGAACACTGTTGTCTAACACTATAATGCTAGAGGAACATATTAGCTGCTGTAACATAACAGGAGGAAAAAACCCTAAAACAACACACACAAAAAAAACCCCAAAGTACCAGAAAAAATGAACACATTCATTTAAAGTGAGGCTGACATTCAAATATTCTGTCTAGAGGTTGATAAGCTATTCTTCATTTGTGAAGTTTTTCATTCTCAAGTAAAAGGTTTTTCAAACTGCAGCAGCAGGTGCTCTGTAAGCATTCTGTTCTAGATTTAAGCACCGCACGTTTACTGTGCCGTCAGACCGCAGCTTGTACTGCACATCAGCCACCCTGAGCTGCTCAGGTATAAACACAACAGCAAGCAGCCCAGCACAGCCCGATCAAGTTTTAAAATCAATTTCTCAGCTTTTACAGCCGCCACTTGTGCAGATACCTGCTCAGTATGCTTGTGTACAGTATAACAATCACTACATTTTAGCCAAAAAGGGCCTAATTTTAGGTTTATTACAGAACACTGTAGTATAGAAGATGACATCTGGAACAAACCACACAAGATGACCAATATACTGAAAAATGGCATGTTATAAGTGTTTATTATCAAATTTACATCCACTATGAAACAACAGTAAGTGCAAAAAGCAGATGAAAAAAAATACCATGAAGTTCCCAGACTGTTCAAACATTGTGTGTAATCCCCTCGTCTAACAGCCAACCCAATGTTCTCCTTCCCTCTCGGCTGCTGTTTGACTCCAGTAGGCTTTTAACTTTGACCACAGGTATTTTGAGCATACAGGCATCACCGAGTTTATCAAAAACAGTGAAACTAGAAAGCTATACATTTGTGCTTGGTTTAAGCCAATCTGAATAAAGGTAAATAGTACAAGAATTTCCTTCTGTCTCTTGAGACTTTCACAAGCATGGCTAAGTCCTTCCTTTCTAGCATCTGTTTTTGTCTCAAACCCGCAAGATAACAGAACCTTTCCAAACTGCAATTCTCCATTCCTTCTAGTTCTACCTCCCGCTCAACCAAATCACACTTGTGCAGGATCAAAAGATCTTGTGCAGGATCTCAGCTATCTTAGTCACGCACGTTTGTCTCCTCTCTTACGGGAAGCAACAGAAGCCAAACCAGTTCCTAGAATGATGGCAACTTTTAGTATGTTCTCAGAAACACACGTTCTTCAAAAAAGTTTATCTTCTAGGTTTTGGCATGAAACAGTAAACTTGGAAGAAGTACCAATTTTCCCTGTTGCTGCAAGCTAGGCACATATATACAAAATGCGCGGGACCATCCAAAGGTATAAACGCGTGACAGAATTTCAACAACACTGCACCATAGCATCAACCAAATGGATAAACACACAAACACAATGGTATACAGATTCTTCCATTTTCTTCTTGCCTTGTGTAAAGTATCTGATGATACATCATCCTACAGAAAACAGAACAAACAAACCTCGACATATCCAGAGTTCAGCAAACTGAACCAGTTTACATTGTTGGGCTATGGAATATGGAAGCGTCCTAAAGAGAAACATGCATTTAATGAATGTGCTTTTAGATTAATTTTAACTGAAACCTGGTCTGCCAAAGGAATTCTGATTTAGCTGATTTGCTACTTCTGCTGATAACACACAGAGTGATCCAACGGCTGGAGCTATCTAATGAAGCGAGTTAGAAACACAGTGTGATACCTTCAAAAATGTATCTGTAACTTACATGTATTCCTACAATAAACACACATAAAATGGACATACTTTTGACACACTACCCCCTTCTCTGTTGACGGCAAACTGTCCAATCTTCTGTTAACTCATTCCTGTTGTTTCCCTAGAAGTTACAAACACACAGCAGACATACCCGTCTTCATTCACTGGAGAGCAAAATTACCTCCCCCCACTCCTTTCACTCTTACCTTATTTAGCTAGGCACAGCTAAGCACGTACAAACATAAATACTTACATGAAGCAATTAAATATTTTTCATTTAAAAAACAAAATTAACCCGTATATAGTATTTTAAATAAAATTCACCTTTTATAAGTGTAAGATTTTGCTTAGAGAGCAAAAGGCAACTCCAGGAGTTTCTGAATATTTCTGTGCGCTGCTGACAGGCAAGTTTCTGCTAAGAATCCTTGTGCAAATTTGAAGTGGTTACTCCTTTTCCTTTTAGAAAAAAAGCCTGTTGTATCAAAGAGTCATCACAAGATCTATAGAACTGTAAAAGCAGAAAGGCCACGTTACAAATTTCCTATAAACCAGGTTAAGAAGCTTTCTTTTCCTGCCCTATTCCACTCAATCCTGCAGCAACAAGGGTGCCGATTGTGGTAGATGTGTCTTACGGCAAAGGCAAAGCAGTGTAATTATACTGATGCTTCACACAACGCACCCAGGCAAGTACTGGCTGTGTCCCACATACACTGTAACAAGCAAGGTAAACTTCGACTGTTTTACCTAATTGTATGGAAACCAAACTTTAAAATAATTTTAAAATGTATGGAAACTGAACTTTAAAATAATTTCAAAATGTTGATAGGTACCGTGAAAAATTACACAACGATTCAGAACCTGTTTCCATTCAGGTCACCAGCAAAGACCCATTCCTCCAAGGAATTTTGCACAAACTTTTTTCCTTCTTTAAGTTACACTATAAATCTATTGTAGATTATCCAGTTATAACTAGAACCTTGGACAGGAAGGAATCAAAAGAGCAGCATGGGCAGTAACATTTTGCTGACTACCACTCAGAAATCAGACTTCTAAAATGGACTTCTCTTCTGAGACAGAAAGTCTGCCTCAGCTTTGTTCAGAATCAGGTTCAGAACCACTCTCCATCATCAAAACACAGGATTTCAATGTAGACAAAATTGATTTCTGTTCATTAAAATGCTACAAAGAACACTAGCTTTCATCTTCCTGTTTCTGAATACAGACTGGTAAATTTTGATCTTAATAAAATCTTTTAAATAAAATCCTGCCTAAAATCAGAAATAAGTGAATGAAGGGCATGAAGTTTACTGCAGAACTCTCAAATATACATAATGTCTACCTGTCAAGAGAAGAGTCAGGTTACTGAATTTCTAACACTTAGCTTGAAGTAAATGCTCTCCGCTTACGTCAAACAAAAAGAAACCCTGAATCAAGCACCTAGGTTTTATTTCTTTTTGCAGCACTGAAATGTGCCTGAGATTTTTGTGTGTGCGTGCAAAAATACCCTCGTTTAAAAAGATGCACAACACACTTTGGAAAGATTTCTTAGCTTGAAGTTTTCACCCTAATACGTGCTTTCCTGCTTCTTAATTCTTATTCCTTGCACCTTCCTCTGTGTCCTTCAGAAGCTCTGTAAAGAAAATTAACTTCTGCTAATACCTCACTAGCACAATTGCACACTTTCAAAATATAAATCCTGACCGCCAGTTTCTGTGTTTGTAAACAGAAGTATTGTTTTCTTACATAGAGCTAAAGGTTCTCTCCCCTGCTTCTCACAGTGGGGAGTTCAAAAGAGGACAGTTTCTGAAATGGAAAACACAGGAATGAAAAAACAAAAATCCAAGTTTTCCTATTTGTTTACTACAGAGAAGAACTTGGACCACTAATGCTGGTCAGACTGACTGTTATTTTAACATTATATTTAAATGATGCAGCCTGACTGCTAACAACTAGTAAAATACTATGGTCATATGGTGGGAAAAAATAGAACAGTACTTGCAAGACAGTTCTACACATACAGTTTAAAAGGTTAAAATACCGAGAATGTCTACAATGGTCTTTTATTTTTGCCTAAGTTAAGACAGATGCTGAAGGGTGTCTCAAAACTAAGCTTTGGTTTCTTCTTTCTTATCTTTCACAAAAGCCGCCTTCCTCAAACCCAAGCAATGTTCTTTTTCTCCTCAATCCCAACACTTCTCTCTCCCACGTCTTCAACATGCACGTGCCCTCTCCAACTCTTCTGTAACACATCTAACGATGCCTGTACTGGATGTTTATCCCTCATGTATTATTTACTATGCTAGAAGTCAATCATTTTTCAGACCAGTCAGTCCTCCTTTAGGATATCCATTTTTGATGACTGTGTGCAAACTGGAGCTCCCAACGCTCCAATCATGGCCGGAAGACTCTGGTTTCTTCTCAGTCCTGCCATTAAGTTGGTACCTGCATTTAAAAACACAGCCGAGTCCGGCCTCCGCAAGCTAACCTCTGGCCCCTGATTCTTCCTGTGGTCCTGTGTCTCAGGGGGCTTGATCACCCTGGCGATACCCAGCCTCTTCAGTCTGTCCACTAGGTTCATCTTCAGCTGGCCTACGTCTGGAGCGTTACGGGAGGGCTTTAGGCCATACATTTCTTGCAAGAACGTTTCTGCTGGTCGAGAAGCCAGGAAATTTTCTGAGTGATGCACTCGAGGCTCAAACAGCGGAGGGGAAGGACAAGGTGAACGCGAGGGAGAATTTGGTGGAGTAGAAGGAATGGGGAGAGTTCGAGGGGGCTGTAGCAAAGGCAGTTTTTCTAATACAGGGCTATCGTAAACCTTGGCAGAGATGCCTCGTTCTTGCAAAAGTTTAGCCAGACTGCTCGTGCTGCTGAAAGTAGTAGTCGAATCTCTTCTGTTGGTGAGAAATTCTCCAATGCTAAGCCTGTAAGAAATGGCTGGAGTGCTCACTACTGGGTTTCCAATACTGCTGCCACTATTTCCAAGTGGAAATGGGGCACCCATGGAGCTGAAATAAAATAAAAATGAAACAGAGAAGATGCACGTTAGCCATCTTTATACCTGCTCTGCTCTGTATTTGCCTTTTAGTATACAGAAGGCTGGAGAAAAAGTAAACTATTTCTGTTAGCTGTGATGGTTCCAGCTTTAGTAGATTCAGAGTTATTGTTCTGCAAAGTATTTAGAAGGTTTGACAGAGAGGTTTTGGTGTAAGTACCAATGAATTTACCTTCTGTGGTCACCTATACTGTATTAGATAGAATATCAACATAGATGTCCAGTAATAACTTAGTTTAAAAAAAATTATGACAGAATCAGAAAAAAGAATTTATCATAGAATCAGTATTTTTTTTTTTGCAATAAGTATATGATACAAGGCATTTGCTATTTAAGAGTACAAATTTACTTCCTTTAAGTTACCCTAACCTGTTTTAACTCTCACTCTAGAGAATTTCAAGTTTCGCCTTTGTAATTACGACTATTTGTGTGAGTATCACCCAATGTGTTGCCTAGCTGCCTTGATTATTTTTTAAAACTGGTCCATATATCAGAAGCCAGAAAGCAACTGTTTAATCTTATGCAGCAACATTTAGGATGTCAGCAGTCATCATACCTGGGAGTAACTTGAGTGACATCAGATGGGTGAAGGATCCTACAGGTAGTAAAGGTAAACGTAGAATTTGTGGAAGACAGACACTTCCCTGGATTCGAGGCTGCAATGTGGAGAATTTACATCCATTGAGGGTAAAAATAAAGACAGATAAGAACTAATCAAAGCAAAGTTTAAGATAATGTTATCATCACTGCTATTTTTTTTTTTTTTTTAAGTAAAGAACAAAGACAGCAAAGACAGCATTGTCGCAAGGTCAAATACTTTCCATTGAGAAAAAGACACTGCAAAATAAAAAGAGGGAGAAACACTAACCATGCTTCTTACCAGTGAGTGGTACTGCTGCTGAAGTAACAGGTGGCAGGAAAATCCCTGCCACTGGCTTTGCCACTGTACATTTCTTCTCCTCCGGGAACGACTGTTGCACTTGAAATGTTATACCTCCTTCACCTTCTTCCTCATCATCCTCCTCCAAGTCAGAGATGTGGTACACAGTGTCATCAGACAGAGGGGTAAAACCTTTTGTAACAACACCTGGTCTTGGGTCAAGAATGGTGCCTAGGTTGGGTCGAGCAAGCTGCTGCCAATGAAAAAGGGTCTGAGATCCTGGCGTGACAAAAGAGAAGAGTCTCAGAGAGCCATCACCTACTCTTGTACTGAGTTACAAGAATTCATGATCAAAACAACTCCAGCCAACTGGTGCCAACACTGTGATACACACGATGTGCTTGGATGGCAATGCCAAGAAAAAGCCTCACACTTAGCACCATATAAGAAAGCCAAGTAGAAAGTGATACTGATGAGCTAGTTGGCACGCAGCCTACCAAATACTACTACTTCCTCTTACTGCATATCATACCTAGCTATACACACACCAACAATGATTTAGTTGGCAAATTGATGTAAAATCCTTTTCTGCTGCTGAGAGAAGGAAGATCATCCTCTTACCTTCAATGGGTTTGACAATTTGCAATTTTTCTGGTAGGAGGACACGGAGATTACTAGAGCTGGCAGAGAGATCGGTGAATTCCGAGTTTGTACCCAGGGAAAAACAGCTTTCTGTTGGTGTGCTACAGCCACTAGCCCCTTCCTTCTGCTCAGCCAGTAAATGCATCTTTCGCTCCCATTCCTCCTCAAAGAACTGCTTCTCACTCAGGTAGTTCTGACGACGGAGGGAGAGCCTGTGCAGAGCTGTGACTAAGTCATTGTCTCCAGGGGTTCCTGGCTGGCCAGGATTATGAGTGTCTCTGTGAGAAACATCAAATAATAATAGATATTAACACCATTAAATTAACCATTTCTCTCTTACACAGCTGAGGTCCAGTCTGGATTTAGTTTTGAATCAGTTAGTTTAGAAAGAAGATAACAGACTGTGTTGCCTACTTCAAATTCTTCTCAGAGCTGCTCCTCTGGGCCATCCGTGTGCGGCTCTCCACCCGGTGTACATCAGACTGGAAGGGCTTTGCTGTCATAACAACACTTGACCGATTAGATCCAGGGATTGGCAGTGGGGCAGGAAAGGAAGAGGAGCGGCCACGAGTGACATTAGCAACCTTGACAGTGTCAAATACTCGTTTCTGTTGACCCCTGCAGAAAAGACAAGCAAACAAATGTGGTTTTCAGAAGCATTTTGAAAAAGATATAATAAAGTTCTGAACAACAGACTTCCAAAAGTCTGCAGAGACCTGACTGAAAAGATTTAAGCCCAGAAAAACAGGATTGCATAAGACACTCATGTTTTCAGTACATTAAATATCAGAATTACCACTTCATTAAATATCAGAATCACCACTTACTTTGACCTGAAAGACCTGAACCTCGATTGAGAACCACTGGAGAACATTCAGGACCACGTATTTGGTTTATTTAATTTATACATGCTTTCAGAAGCATATATTTAACTTATTACTTCTTGCTCCGAAGTAAGAGATCCAGGAACAGGTCTTCAGGGCTTTGGAATCTGTTATCACTCTTTCAGCTATGATTTAATTTGCCTGAGAATTTTTCTATCAGCATTAAAAGGGATGAAACTAGTGCTGTGCATCAGAGAATCTGCATCAAAAATCTCACAAATTAAAGAATAAAATAGCACCCTTTTAGCAAATTTCCAACTTCCTCATAGAATCAAATAAGAATAGTAAGTTTCAAAGTTGAAAAGATTACCAAATACTACAAAGCTTTTTTTATTAAGTTACGAAGAAAACTCATTATAGAGGGAACATTCACATTTATAGATTTCAAGAAATCAGTTTCACCTTACTTAATACAAGCATATGGAAAAATACTGAAATAGCACATAGGGATCTGAAAACATACTTTTGCTTGGAGAGAACAGATTCATCGCCCTGACTCAATTCCTTCCGCATTGTCCCTTCAATTTCTGCTGCAAGGGAATCCTAGAGAAAAATGGAAACCAGAAGCGTTGACACATTAGATTCCAGTCTTCCTCCTAACAATTTTAGCAGAAAACATCTCTAAAAAAATACTCAAAAAATCTCCATTTATTTCCCGGGCACCGGTATGTTTTGGACAAACTCTTTGGTCTCTGAAGGAAGGGCATGGGGGGCAGTCTTCCACCATAACTACACCCATGTATAACCAGTATGGGTTCAGTTTTCATTAGCAACATCTATTTTTTCTTGGTACTCTTTATGTTGGTTTCTTAAGTTAAGCTACAATCATAAGAGCACTTCTTACAAGGCCAAACACTTACATGAGGGATTCTGTATACGCGGAATGACCAACCAAAACCTGACAAATTCCCAGCACAGCCCAGAAATTTTTGAGAGTACAGTAATCAGAACATACCTGACACCAATAAGAAGAGAAAAATAAATGCCTTTAACCCTTTTCCCTTGGTTTAGTCATCTCTGGCAATTAGTCTAAGGTCATGCATTTCTGATGATGTTTAAAATTTAATCTCACAAGATAAGGACATAAAATTACACCATTAACTACATTAAGGAAAAAAATACCTTCTGAACTCTTAAAAAGATGCTTTGTTTCTTAAAGAAAGACTGTCAAGTTATAAAATTCACATCAACATTGAACAATATTCTAGCACAACTGAGCACTAGCTGTAGACTATGCCAATTCCCTTATTTAACAGAAAATGCATATAAAAAGGAAAAATAATTTTAATATCACAATGTGTTAAGTGAATGGTTCGTTTCCTAACAAATAATGCTCTCAAAAATGTACACATTATAGGACTGAAAAAAACATTAGATCAGCACCTTTGCCTACTAAAAAATAGTTCCTGCTGCAGCTCCCGTAATGGCTATTTTACTCATATAGTTGTATGCTACTACAGGCCGTATGTGCCAGTAGGTGCATGCCATGCTAGCGGTATTTATTACCACAGGAAATGCTCCACATGACTGGGGGCGGCAGAGACAAGCAACAGAGCTGGCTCTGCTGCGCAGCAGCTTCACTTCTTCTTGTGATTCGTGCAACATCCCTAGACACTCTGCATTCCGATCCTGCAACTCATGTAGCTGAAAGAGAAAAGAGGCCATCACGTGATACCAGTAAGCTTCAAATAAAAGACAGAATGAAACTGTATTAACTCCTACAGAAACCTATATCGACTGATTCAACGCTGTAATATTTTTCCAACTGCACAGCACATGCCAACATCTGGAATGGGCAATGGTCAGCATAGCACCCGCACCAATTTTAGTGGTGAAGCATGAAGTCCAAATTAAGACTCAAGAGAGGAAAAAGTATGATAAAATCCAAAGGAAAATAATCCAAAGAGTCTGCAAATACAGTAACTGCTGATGCAAAAGAAGCAAAAAAGAGAATTTCCTTAAAATCTAATGAGCTACAGTACTGTTGATCTAATCAGTAATATTCACACTAAAACACTCTCTTTCTCATAACTACTAAGAACAGTAAGACCTCCCTACTTGGAACACCCTCCTTGCCTTTCATACTCCTGTGAACTACCAAAATATTTGTGTAGACTTAAATAAAAATAATAATTCTTTTCCTCCAACCATATGACTCCAACCACAATGAAAAATGAAAAGCCCTACATAATTAAAAAGTAATAGTTACCATTCTCTCAGTTATCCTTCTCTCGTATTCTATTACAAACATTTATCTAAATGTATATATATATATATAAGCCTTAAGTACCTCTGCTGTCAGTTGTCTCTGAGCATCTTTGGAAGCTTGTAAGTGAAGTTTCAGCTCCTCCTTTTCAATCACATGCTGAAAGCACAAAAAGGTGCTCATCATTTTCTCAGCCGATTTCCCCAAGAGAGTTGATCCTCTGCCATACTCTCCTGAAACAGCCACTCTCTTGCAGTGTAACCCCCTGGCTTGCAAGTCAGTTTTTACCTACTGTAAGCACTGGCGTTCCCACGTGCGTGGACATGCACACACGTGCGCACGCACATACACTCTTCATCAGCATTGCCTTACTTCTTTGAGTTTATGTTGAAGATCAACAATCTGAGACAAGAGGGATGAGATCTCTTCCTGGTAGCGAACCAACTCCTCACTCTTCTCTGACAACTCCTCTGTTATTCTGGAAATTTGAGCATTTGTTTGCCCTACAAAACATAAAAGGAACTTAGTAGAGAGCTTCTCCCAACACACAACAAAAACCAAACCAAATCCAACCCAACCCAAAACCCAGAAAAGATCAGTGAAAGTCAACAACGATCTGCAAAATGACCAATACTTTTAGGAAATCAATTCATAGTACGTAAGAGTAGGTGCCTTAGAACATCCATAAGGAAAAGATAAAGAGAAACAATGGGGAGGCAGAAGAGAGAGAGAGTTAACTTCAAATGCAGGTGTAGCGTATTAAGAGCTACGTATGCAGAACCTGAAATACATATCACAAGTACGCGAAATCACCATAATAAAATCCAAGGTAAGCTGCTATAAACAATTTCAGATGACATGCTGGCTCACGACCAAGGCCAAACTTGGAATATGCTGAAGAAGTCAGGCTCTGAATTGATCTTATTAACTATCATTCTCTGTAAGCAAAGGCATTTCGTCAGATCTTGTCAAGCATAGCATACACCCATTTAGCTCTTGATTCTTACAACCATCTATTCCCCAAAGACCCACTGCATACAATTTCCGGTTTCTTTTTTTCTTTGAGCAAGCACTTCATCAAGTGAGGTGACAAAGCAGCTCAAAAAGCTGAAATATTTTTATGCAGTTAGTCTTGCTTGTATACCTGCCCTGAAAGCACAGCAAAGTCATAATAAAGTCTGATTACTCTTGCATAAAGGTCACACTACAAGTTTAGTGGTTATTGTACCTCACAGATTTACTGAGAACAAGGTCCTGCCCATGGACCTGTGGACATTTAAGCTCACAGTCAGATACCTTTTTCCTGAAGATACAAATTTTAAAGCTGTAGACTAGACATCCTTTGGGAGAAGATTCTTTCTGTGAGTCTACATGACCTACCATGCCTATACGTGCTATAGAATTGGACAAAACAGAAATCACAGACATTCTCATTGAAGGAAAACAGGAGAGCTTATATGAAATAACTTCTATTTGCAATAGATATATATTTTCTTAGAGGGAACAGAGTAAATTAACAACCAACTAAGTATCAGTTCATAGTATTTTATGGTCATCTTGAACAAGAAAAATCAAGCAGCCAACCCAGTTTTCTTTATGGTAGTTGTATAGAAAAAAAATCTTAAAATATAAGTTTAAGGTTATTATGCACAAAGGAAGTAGCACACATCAAATGAATACAGATTAAAAAAAAAATCTACCACCAGGTTACACAATCACCGCACATGAAAAGGATTGTTCCTTATTGTTTCAGAATACTTGACATGCATTTGTGTAAGAGTAGCTGCAATTCTTTGCAAATAAGTAGTCCTCAAAGCAAATATGGACAACTGTTCCAGACAAATTAAAACACTTGCCAATTTAAATGCTTTGGTTCATAATATGTATTTTGAAAATGAACTAATGTGTTCATAGATATATAGTAATTCAGAATGAGCATTTAAGAGTCTATGCACTGATACATTTCAGTGTCAAGTGTGCTGAATACTCCATACAAGAAGTATATTTTGTTGATTTTCCAGTGTCTGTAGGCTTTGGTTTAGGAGGTTTATGGACATTAGATTTTGCGTTCATTTTCTCTCTCTAAACACATTACACATACCTGAATCTGAATGCCAGAGTGAAACTCAATGAAATACATAAACAATTTTGCACTTGGGTAAAAAGCAAGGCTTTTTTATTATTATTTCATTACTGAAGCTCATTTTTTGATTCAGAGATAACTAAGAAGGTGTAGGCCCTAGGTATTTCAAATACCATTTTGCCATTGCAAAATACAGCCTGGATACTCACGGAGCTCTTTTACACAGTCATTGACCAGCTGCTGTTCCTTCTCTTCATATGTAATGGTTTCTGTCTTCAGATGGCAAGCCTTCAAGAAAATTATTGGTATTCCAATTTCAGTTTATCTATACATATATTAATGTTATAAATTTTTATTTCTAAAATTCTTGCAACTGAAGAGTCTCCCCTCTATCTATCTTCATAATTCCTATCCATCTGGCCATACTTTCTAACCATTTTTTCTACCATAACCTGTTTCCCTGAATTGTGTAGGTCTTTTGAGTGAAAGACGCAGACACATGAACGAAACCTCATCTCTTGCCTCTAATAAAAAAATTGTTGCAAAAATATTTAACTTGGTAGGGAAAGTAAGCCAACGCAGTGATCGGAAGTAACCAATTTAATTTGCTTCAAAGGTTCTTAAGGCAAAGAAATCTTGAAAACTGAATGATGTTAGCCAAACCTCTTATGGCACTGAAAAGCTCTCAGTATAACAGCTTTTCTCCATGTTCCCCAACTAGTCTATTTAGACTGTAAATTTTCTGGGTCAGAGACCGAGTATCATAACAGATCTAAACAACATTGAGCATACCAAATTCCCACTTCCGTTTTGAGTATGAGGATGATAATATTAAACTTCGCACAGGTAAGTTTTCTGTATTCAGGGCTGTTTGCCAGTAAGTGACTCACCACAAAACTTAGTAAATGGGTTTAAAGATAATCCAAGCAAGTAAAAGTACAGCTACACAAGCGCAAACGCACTCTTTTACATAATGCCGTCACATGAAAATAAAAAAAAAAAAAAAAAAATCAAATATAGGCTCAATATGATTGAGGCTATTTCAAGTCAGTGAAGGTTATGTTATATTACAGAATGATAGCAGCCTCTTTTCAACTCCATTTTTTCACACTAAGGTAGACTAAATTCATCCCTGGTCTGTAAAGTTCTGTAATCATATACAGGGTTAGGAGCATAATAAAAGCAGTCTGATTGTTTCCTCTTTTTTTTCCTACAGCGCTACTAAACTATCCATTTGGTCTTAGGGAGTTTTAGGAAGGATGTGCATCTCAGGCTAAATATTTTTGAGACAAAACAAGGGGAAGAGTATATTTTCTTCACATTAAAGGAATCTAGTCTCTGTTGTACTGCTGTAACAAGTTCATATTGGGAAAGGCTCACGTAAAAAAACCAAAACAACGCCCCCCCCCCCCTTACATTAAAAAAACCCACCTTTCTTACAAAACAAAAAAAATCTTTTCTTAAAAACAATAAAAGAACCCACTTTTAACCAATCTCCTATTTTACAAGTTCCACTCTCCACCTCCGAAGAAGAGACACTGCATCTGTAGATTCTGATTGTTGTAACCTTTGCTGTTGGTTCCATGACTTTTATAGGCATTATTTTGTCTGGCCATTTAGTCTCTACCCTTGTAAAGGCACAGTGCCTGTATTCATTTATTATATACAAGAGAGACCAATTAAACCACAGACTAATCACATAGTCAAAACTTAAGTGTGTCTTTAAAAGAATTTGAGTAGAAGCTTATTAACCCTTAATATTGAATATAGGCTGACAAAAATGTAAAGGCAACACAATGGAATTCCGAAAATACTACTACTAATTGCAGCCAGATTTATATCAAAACAGGTCACACAAGCTTGAGGGCCTGACGGGTCCAAGTACTTTTGCTGGGTGCTTACATATGTTCCCGTATTCTTTCACATACCATAAAGGCATTGAGTAAGGACTACTAGAGGACTCTGGAGATAATGAGGAGTAGTGAAGGAAACAGCAGGATATGGGGAGTGGAGGGAAAAGTATTTGGGAATTATTTGTATACAGCGATACAAAATAGTCATATGCTTCAAGAGAAACCCAGATGCTGGATTTTTTAACCATCCTGATTTCTTTCACATCCAGCATATATGGTATACACTGTAAGTTGGATATACCTTCGATCGGAGAGCAAGGTTCTCCTCTTCCAGCTCTCTGAGTTTATCTTGCAAGACATCCAGCTGCAACAGGTCGTGTGATACACTGAAAGACTCATTGAAACGAAGTGGTGTGGAACAGCTGGAATCTGTTTCACTCTCCTCGGAAGCAATCGAAACAATACGAAGCAGGTCATCCTTCTTTGACAGTTCGTGCTGCAGCTGGTTAACCTATGACAAAAGAAGATCAGCAGCTCGTGAAATATACTTTAGCTATACAATATTACAGTCTATTATTTATGCAGCCTCTTGGAACATCACTGCTCCAGTCTAAAACGAGATTAAAAAATAGCTTACAGGTCACGATCCATTTATTTATATTTGCACAGAAGATTCAACCTCTATTTATTCTGTAGGAAGTTCACAAAATCATAATTTTAACACTGTAAGGGAGACTGAAAATTCAAGATAACACAAGAATGGAAAACAGAACCTACTTTTTTAATAGTTTACTTCAAAATAATTTTCCAGCTGCTTTGATACATGTTTACATTTTAACATGCTAACTATCATTTTGATTATGACCATTTTCCCGAACTGTAACTTCCTGAAGAAAAGTACTGATAGACATCTATTTACATGGATAGACTGGTACCCCGCAGTCTAAACATTAAGCGAACTGTAGGACAAATAAAAACAAGAGACGAGACAGATTTCATTTAGATAAATTCTGTTTTGCATATCTAAATTTTTATATGAATACATAAGTTTATGCTGTCCTACAGCTAATTAGGAGTATGTTTTTATTACCAGCATACTGGTTTATGCAGGCAGCTGAATCCATTTCACTGTAACTTAGACTATATCTGTTGACCCCAGGGTTAAAAAACTTCGGGTATTATATCATTGGTCAACTATTTAATTTTTTAAGAAAGAAAAACAAAGAAAAGATTAGATCAAGAATCTGTGCTTAAAGGAAAAGATGGAGTGAAGATCTTGAACAGAATGCAGTTTTCATTAAATTTTATTTATTTATTTATTTATTTATTCTTAGTGTAAGCACTCCATTAAGCCAGCTTATTTTCTGGCTGTTTCCTCACCTGTGAAGTTGTTATGTCAGGTACCAACTACTTATTTTGACTTAGATTATTAGATTCGTAGTTTAATGGTGGGATATCAGACTGATGGTCAAAACAAACACTTTGAAAATGCAATCCTGCTGTAGATATATCATAATAATACCTAATATTCTCATCATTTCTCAGTCATTACAAAATGAAGACTTCATAGTCAATTCTTGGACCGAGAAAGCTGATTGAACAATGACAATTAGGAGAATGACATCTAAGTATAATTCTGTAGTTTGAGAGCAGCAATCACCTGCTTTCACAATGAAATAATATATTTCGATTAATCCTCTTACCTTCATCATAAAAAGAAAACGGAAAACAAAGAAAAACGGAAAACAAAGAAAGAAAACGGAAAACAAAGAAAGAAAACCAAAGAAAGAAAAAAAGAAAAAAAAAAGATCACTCACTCGATCTAGAGTTTGTCCTAACTGTTCTTCTAGTGCTTCATTCTGTTCTGTTAACAGATGGTTTCGCTTAAGGAGGGCTTGTCCAATTCGAGCTGCCAGTTCCAGGTCCCGATCTTTCTGCTCACAAAATGAGAACAAATGTCTACTTTTGATCAGATAAGGTTTAAATTCAGCGTAGTTTTAGATTTTCCTAGCTATTGTTTAATGCATCACCACTCTGAGCTCCCCTTTCACTCTCAAATCGATCAACATTGTTAGAACAATGATTAATGCTTCATCATCTGGAGCCAGAACACCTCCATAACTGTGTTTCTTGATACAGCACATTCTCTTCCACAGTCATTTGCAGTAACAGGGGGAGGGGAAAGCACCAACCCTGGGGACAGTTTTGGTTTTTGTGCTGAGTACTGGAGAGGTTATATGGCCTCTGTTCAATCATACAAAGAAGCCACATATACTTAGGCCTGTGGTCTTTCAAGGGACACTTTCTCCAGAACAGACTGCTTAACTTGAATAGTGACGAGAGGGTAGAAACAAAGGAGCAACAGGAAAGCAGAACAAAGCTGTTTCTTTCTTATACCTCCCTGGCTCCATGGGTGCCCATAGTTTTGCTAAATTTTGTTCCTGAGATGGTGCAACCGAATGGGCAGCTTCTAATTACCCACGTGTTTGATAAGCAGCTCCTGAAGGTAACTGAACCAAAATTTCCAGTATATGAGTAAAACCCTTCCTCAAATACACGTTCCCAAATATATTAACATAGCATTACAGAGACAAGCATACCTCAGCTAACAGATGTTTGACCATGTCAGCATCACTGTAGGTTTTCTGCTCCACATTATCTGTGCCAAGAACTGAGAAGAGAAAAACATACTTACTGAAGTAGCTTAAGAAGGCTGCTGGGAAGAAAGAGAGCTAAAACTCAGAGGATGTTGTTTATATACAAATACAGTACTTAGTTGATGAAACTAGCGGAGGCTATGAAAATGCATCTTAAGTTCAGAAATATGAAACAATACTCATTTGGAAGACTGATACAATGAGATATTGAACATTTACAGCTTTCAACAGTATTAGCTAAAACTTGAGGTGCTCACACATCCTTCAAATTTAGAAAAAGGAGAAAAATCTCTTAAAATCAACTTTTTGAATACAGCTAAGCTGGGAGGAGAGGGAAGAGTATATTGGAGCATATCCAAATATAGCTGAATATACCTGCAGACTTCACCCTTGAAACAAAATTCCCATTAGTGAGTGTGACAGCTATACACAGGAAGCATGGAAACTCCAGAAACTTTCCAGTCATGGAAATGTATTTATTAAGTGCTTGATCATCTTGGAAATAGTTAAAAAGAAATGGGATAATGTAGATCTGCAATTTGGATGCAGCAGTAAATCGTACCTTACTGACTGAGTGACTTCGACGTTTGAAGAGTTTGTAAAACTATTGAAAAACTGAGAACAAGTAGGATTTGAAAAACAGGACCGAGTCAAGAATAAACAAAGCATGAAGAATTTGTGACAACTCTGAACAAAACACAGTACTAAAACACAAAGCACTGGTCTGCTATAGTTCTTGTCCTGAGAAACAGAAGATGCTAGTAAAGAAGAAATCTTATTACCTTGTGCAAATTTGTGAGATCCAGCCAAGGAGGAGGAAGGAAGTTCAATAAGAGCTAGAGTGACAGAAAAGGAAAGATACAGGGGGGAAAAAGAACAAAGAGGAGAAAGAATTAAAATGTAAGGAAACAGGTGATTTATTTGCATGCATCCACCACTACCAAAAAATAAATGCATCTGTAAACATACGTTTTACACTATTAAAACTTTCTTAGAACTTTTACAGAACCATTCAAATATGATTCCCTTCAGGAGCAGAATTATACAACTCACTTGCAGGTGATGGATGTTTGTGCTTATCCAAGTTCAACAGCAATTTGCTATTTTTGCTTTATGGAATCAGGGTCATGAAAGTAAAGGCGGCAGCAATATAAATTTAACAAACACAGAAGTATCTGCTTCAACTGAAGGTCTAAGTTAACCTGTTTTGAAACAAATTCCATCATCACTGCACTGCAAAATCAGATTAATATGGATTTGGTCTAAATCTATTTCTGAAGATTTCCTTGACACTTCTACCTTGTTTAAATTTGATTCATACTCTGAATACGTAGTGGTATTGGTTCTCAGTTTTTTTCTTTGTTTGTTCTTTTTGAGGACTGCACGCTTAGTTATGAGATAGCGAAGTGCCAAGCTGAAGTGCACGATAACTTTATTTACATATGTTATATAAGCTATGTATGTCCTTTATTTACATATGTTATATAAGCTATGTATGTCCTTTACATACACAATGTCCATAATTAACCTCTTAAAACGTAACACTAAGGCTATGCTGGCAACAAAAACAAGTTGCATTTCAGCATAGAAAGAAACTTTCTTGCAGTCTTGAAAAGACAGGAGAACAGAAAGAACAATATAGAAGAAAAAGGTTTACTGAACTGTTTCTCTAAGAGCTTAACAGCCGGTATTGGTTGCCTAGAGGGGACTCCAAACTCATCTAGCTTACTAGTATTTGGAAAGTTCACTGCACATACATAAGTAAGTTTCAGCCATTACAGGCAGAATATTACAGCCAGCTCTCCTGTGGTAATTGTTCCCACCAGGTGATTTCAAGTTAAAAGTTTCTATCCAGCGCTAAGTCGCCTTAATAAAGATTTACACTAATTACATACGAGGTTACTCAGGCAGGTAGGTTCCTAAAATCAAAAGCAAATATATTTACTCTGATAAATGAAATCACAGAACTAACAGCTTTGAAACTTAGCTCTACACAACTTTTTTTAATTTTCTCACAGTACAGGATCAAAATTATACATAATTTGTTATAATTCTCTCTTGTGAACACGCACATGTGCAATCTCTCCTCACTCACCTTGCCAAGTGAAAGCTGCAAGCAACTCTTCATTTTGGTTAATATTCTTATTATGTTGTGCCATGTCCCTTTATTCACACATACAAAGTAGTTCTAAAGACAGGTGCTTTGTAATTCAGGGCTTCTTATGCTATGAACAGTTGAAGCAGAAAATATTCTTCCACCTCACTGAAAACACCGCCAGTGCGAACTCAACTGGTCACTGGATAAACCTTCTAATAGGCAGCAGCAGCAGCCATAAAAAAAGGAGGAGCTCAAGGGCAATAACTGTTGTCTTGTTTTATTTTTTTTTCTCTTAGATGTCAACTACAAATTCACCCAAACCATGAGTTTAGCATTCTGTTTAGGAAAAATTTATAAAAATGTTTGCATAGATATATAGGGAGGGGGAGATATACACATAAAAACCCCAAGTTACGCTTCAAGAGTGATTGTCACATTTATTCCCAATTCCAGCCAACAGAAAGAAAGATACAAATTTCACCTAACAAACTATTCAGCAATGATTATAACCAGATCTTGATCTATATCTGTATTGTCTGGGACCTTCCCAGTATCTCCCTGTAAGTTATTAGGCTCAAAAAAGCTAATATGATGACTACTACATTCAATCCCTTTGGACAATTTCTAGGAGAAACATTAACCGTATTTATCTTGAGTTTATCTTGAGTTTACATAACTCAGCAGTTATGACAGTGTTCTTAGATGGTAGAATTACTTTTGTATGTTATGCCTAACAGTTATCTTTTAACTTAGTCAGTCATTGTTACAGCTCGTTTTTGAGAATGTCAAGAAAACATCTATGGCAACTGTTCAAAAAACTCTCACAAGCAGTTTACTATTTTCACAGGACACCTTCTATAGTTAAAAAGAACTTCTCACTGGGTGAAAGAGGAAGAGATGACTTTCTGTAGTACCTTGACAGCCAAATAACACGACTGCCTTCATTAAAAAATTGTTGATAAAACCCCTCCCTCTCACTGCAGTTTGGAAATGCAGACTCACGCTGACTGAAGGTCCTTCTCTCAGAGCTCTGTGCTCCATCACACTGGAACTGCAGGTGTTCACCAAAGGGCTTCAGCAGAGCCACATTTGATGTAAAGGTCCTTCCAGCACTGACAGACTCTGATCCCACCTCTTTATAATTAAATCTTAGAGGCAAGTACACACCCCACTGACTACACAACTACTTCCAGTAAACTACAAGAGTGTTCACTCAACTAAAAAATCATTTATGCTTGCAATATTATTATCAGAAACAAACGGAGCAATAAATATTAAGCAGTTTTCCAAATACTTTCCACAGTTAAAAAGAGTTCCAAGCCTGCAAGTTCAACTGATAACAAGATTGCTTTAAATTGTCGAGTACTGGTAATATTTTACTTTTACTTACTCATTTGCTACACACCCTGGGTGGAGGCTTAAAGCACAAACAGCAAAAAAACCCTTTCAGAGGTGGCATGTACAAGGAAGAGGTAATCATTACAGATTGCATATAAATACCAAGGCTGTATATAAATACCAAGTTCACTCTCCCAAGTCATTTGTTCCAATAGTTCCAATATACGTAGGCAACAGGACTTCCCTATTTCTCTAAAGTGATTACAATGCATTCTCCTCTTTTCACACGAAAATACTTCAAACTACAGGCAAGTAAGTGTTCAGTTCTTTTGGCAGCCTTCTATACATTTGTTTTTTAACATATTAAATGTTTCTTCATGTGATCGGAAGCTGTCCATTTTCTTCTTTATGATCTGCTAGGTTTAAGGACAAGTTACTTAGTATTTTCAAAACTGGAAGGCAGTGATCAACACTGATCTAGTACCCACCTATCTGGCATTCACACCATTTCTATCTCCAGAAGTAACCACTAAGAGCATTTCAAAAGCAGCACTGACACAAAACATCAGGGCAAACATCATCAGAACCACCACAGCATCATTAACATTCCTGAAAACAGAGCTGCTGCATACTCCATACCTCTTGTATTACATCTAATCTAGCGCAATTCTAGGTTCCCGCCTCTTTTTCACTATCGCATGTTCCCACTCTTATTTCTATGTGAAATCTAATGATCAGGCGGCCATGGGACGTGCTAGGTCAGCCCTTAGAATTGCAGTGCTGAACTACAAGCATTTCCCCTGAACTCAGCTTTTTCTTCCACCTGTCCAAAGTTTTCCAGATTTGAACACTTTATTATATTAATATTAATTTTATATTTACAGTTTTCTCTTCACTAATTGGGGAAAAAAAAAATCCTAGGCCCAGATATACTCACTCATGTAACGGAAGGGCTCCTCATCATGAACTGGAGAAGTGATTTCAGGAAGACGGCCATGGCAGGCAGGGGACTGAATCCAGTCTTGATTTTCATACAGATACAGAGAGTCCACTCGTAACTTGTAATCTGGCAATTGTTCTTCTAGCATGCTCACCAACTCTACCTCAGGAAGGTCCTCACTGGAGCAGACATCTGAAAGCGAGTAAATGCCAGTAACAGTACATTACTTTTAAATACGACATATATTTAATACTGCTACAGTAGTATACCTTCAATATACTATAAAATACTTTATAAACTGTCAGTAGATTCAAAAAGAATTATTCTGCACTGGACAAATTACCAGAATACTTATTGAATCAATACTTGATTTACATTGCAATATTTGTAAGTTCCTCATCCCCAACTGACTCCACAACTTCCTGGAAAGCTGAGCTAGTCATGATTCTCTCCGACTTCTTGAATATGATTTAATGAGTTTCAATTTCTATCTTTTCCTCTTTGTTGAACTAAACCACAGACCTACATTTTACCAGCTATTGATTTTGTAAGGTTTCATTGGTTTTAGCATAGTTACACTTCCCTTTTCTGAAGGAAATTCACATTTTTCTTGTTCTTCTATTTATCGTTTTCTTTGGTAATGAACATAGATGCAAACAATCTTAAAGTAACTACAAAAATCAACTGAATACCACCTTGAAATCAGGGAACAAATATAAAATTCCATTATCATCCATACAGAATCACGCTCTGAGAAACATGATACTCAAAATCCCAGAAAGGACATTTAGCTCTTCCTGTGCTGTCCCCCCTCCGCCCTGCAATCTCTTCACAATTATTGCAAAAAAAAAAAAAAAAACAACATTCGGTCTAAATTGCTAAAATACTGCCTATCAAAGGTATACAATGATTATGTTTCCAACATTTCCACTAAAGATGAAGACTATCTTCAATATCTTTCAATGGAAAAAATGCCAATGTTGATTATTGACACTGAGAATTTTACAAACAACATTTTACAGTGGAAGCTGATTTTACAAGCTAGTTAAGATGACTCAGCATTTTTGTTCACTCGCAAGATCAGATAAGCAATACAAAGAATGTGAAACTTAAGGTTGTCTTCAGGTTGATGTTCTGTAAGATGTTAGATACATTCAGGATTTGTAACAGTTAATTCTTCAACTTACCAGAGATGCTCTCCAAGCCCCTGTGATCAAAATTCATGAGTCCTTTCTTCACAGTTCACTTCTTTGGAAATGGCATTCTGTAGTCAGATTGTGCACTGTCCCTTTATTGCTTTGGTAGAAAGATGTCTTTGGTTTAGAGACAGAGTAAGTGAGAGCCATCAAGCCACTGAGACACTAACAAATCTGGCATCAACTCACTTCCGTAGACTGGCTCATACTCCAGATCTATTGCCATCTTAAGACATGCTTATTTCATCTGGGCTACTACTGATCAGTAGAAGTACCTATAGGATATTTCACGTAAGCTTCACGAGCTTCTCAGCTCAGCCATCATCTAGAAATAAAACAAAGAGAATGCCAAAGTTTAACAGATGTCACTCTTTCAAACGAGACAGGTAAATTAACGTGACTTTGCCTCTTTCAGTCTGAATTTCCTCTCTGCACTGTCATTTAACTAAAAAAAAAAAAAAAAAAAAAAAAAGCAAACAAACATTTTAAGCCCCAGTTTACAAATTACATGTAAAATGCGGCACTACAAATACATCTTTTCCCTGCAGACATAACATCTCACCTTCAGCCTCGACTCTGTCAATTACCTATTTGTCTATACCATTTCTCCTCTTCCAAATATTTAGTGTATGACAGGTTCCTTCACTGAAATAAGGCATTTCTCTTTTACTCTAAAGGACAGCAGCTCCAACTAAACAGAAATTTTCTTCAGGCTACTACATTTATTTAAAGTGATGGATTCTAAAGGCAGGATTTCAAAACTGTCATTTTTTGCATTTTGATGTAAAAAAAAAAAAAGTTTTATAGGACTGTTTGCTTTAATCTCTTCCCTTTTAGAAGTCTGTTAATTAAAAATTGGATCTATCAGAAGTTTACTTTGTGGATCATGACAAAATTTGTCTGTCCTCTTCAGCAAGGACTCATTTAAACCAGAAATGAAACTACCATGACTAATAAAGATAACCTATCAGAACAATAAAATAAAAATTCTGCTGTTCCCTTGCCAAGACTGATCAATCATCTTCCATGTAAAATACAAGAGTAGTCCTAGATGACAGAAAAATACAAAATGAAAGAGAACAAAAGTCTCATTTTCCCTCTTCCTACATACAGTAAATACAAAATTCTCTTGAAATCTTACATTAATTTCAAATTTGCTCTTAACAGTTTCCCTAAGATCTCCCATCACCAAGCACAACAATCACAGGTTTGTCTCGCTGGCCATAGCAACCTCTCATTTGACAAGATCAAAATGGACAGTGCAGGAGCTTTTTAAAGAAAGCCTAGAGCCTGCCAGTTCATCTGCTTGTAGACTTTGGCAGGAGATCAAAAAAGAACTTTCTTCCATTAAGGTCAGCTCATACTTGTGAGCCGTATCTTCTTGCTTTGTGATTTCTTTCTTTATATATGTACTTTATTTACCAGTTTTAATTATTATCCATATTAGACAGTTATTAAAAACAGTAAGACTGAGATTTGCTATTTGAATGTATAGCTGCTTCTAACACTAGTCTGTGGTTTTTTTCAGGAGGCTGTTTTTTAAATGGATTGCTGAAAAGCATTAACTACACACACACACACACACACCCACACACCCTCTAAAACAACTCAATACAGCAGAAGACAACACTTAAGACAACTGCTGTAGATCCACACAGCCAAGATGATTTTGTCTTGTAATAAAAAGAGTCATTGTAGAGTGAGACAAAATTCAGTGGCGTAGGAGAGTTTCTTCACAACTCTGATTGAAGCTTCTTCCTTTGAGTTTTAATAATGTAAAAATGAATGCTACTTCCT
Organism: Platalea leucorodia; assembly: GCF_965183815.1. Classification (NCBI taxonomy): domain Eukaryota; kingdom Metazoa; phylum Chordata; class Aves; order Pelecaniformes; family Threskiornithidae; genus Platalea; species Platalea leucorodia. The sequence continues at coordinate 71,876,124 of NC_138827.1, forward strand.
CTCAGGATTGGATTTAATCTCTCCTCTAAGTAGTGCAAAGCAGAAACGCTATTTGTTGTGGGTCAATCTCGGTTCAGCCAAAGAAGGGGGAAAAAAGAGAAAAAGAAAAAAATCATTTGGCTCAAAGTTTTCTGAAACATCAGGCCAACATGAAGCTACTGAATTGAAAGGACAACCTCATTTATAAAACCTTTGAGAAGCTTGCTAGATAAGCAAACACCATAAAAGTTAATGCTCACATTTCCAATGCTTCTCATAGCTTTAGTTTAGTATGCCATAGGGCAACTTCTCTGTGCAGCACCACCCTGAAAGTGATTCTGTGACCCTTTTACTCTGCAGCTATAAAACTATCTCCTAAGTGCAGATTCCTTCTGCAAATTATAACTATAATTAAATACGTTTGGATAAAACCCACAAAATTTACAACATGGCTTTAAAATACATGACCGTGCTATAAAAAGATGGTCTAGAAATTAAAATTGTTAAACCATGCATAAAGACATGTCCAAAAGAGAAGCCAGAAAACTTTCTCAGGTATTATTTTTAATCTTTATTTATAAAGATTATTTCCACTGTCACTGATTATTTCCACTATATTCATTCCACACAGATGCACTTCTTATCAGTTTTGTCCCCCTACTCCCTCATGTGCCAATTTTCCATTGATGTTCGAGTCTTTTACAAGTAGGTTAATTGAACATGGAAAAACCAAGGAGAATTCAAATATTGGAGAACAGCCTATATGCAGCAGTGATGCTCTCAGGAGGCTTTCTTCAAAGAAGGCTCAAGAGAAATGGAAATATCACACAACATTTTATATACATACATATATACATATCTACCTCAATCTGTATATTTCTGTGCTCTCTAAATTAAATTTTACTCCATGACATGTGTTTCACATTTCAGCTATCACGTGGCTTGAAACAGCAAGCTAAAACCAGGAGTAACTATAGCACACTTAAGAAAAAGACCTCCTGCAGAAGTGAGAACTAGTCCTAGGCCTTTTGCATCTGTCCCACAGAATCCAAGTTGCTCTGAGGTTTGCCAGATCAGCTGTGCATGGACAATGGAAAAGAAACTCAAAAACAAAGGCAATGCTGGAGCCCATTCATACCAAGAAGTATTTTAAGAAGCGTGGAAGGCTATCACTTATGACCCAAGCAACAATCTTATTGTTCACCAATGTCACAACACCACCTGACAAAACTCCCAATGAAAACTGTATAAAAATTAAAGCATATCCAACAAAAAAAAAAAAAGAAGGGCTGGAAAAACATGTTAAAAGCATTACAAGAAAGCATTACATCAATTGTCTACTAAGCGGTAAGATGTCATAGTGTATAGGTTAAAAAAAAGAAAAACTAAAAGAACTAGAACCACATATTCCATTAAACCATTGATATTTCAACGTATGATTTGACCTTAGTAGCAAAGAGATAAAAATGAGTTCTCCTGACCACATGACAAGAGATCGTATTAATTTTTCCTTCAATGAGTCAGAAGGGCTCAGCCAAGATTAACTTGCAAAAGCAACATTGAGTAAAGCCTTAGAAAAGTTAAAATGGCTATAAATTATTAAAAATTATTGTCTTATCTTTGTAATTACTGCTTTAAACAATTCAAGATAGATGCAAAAAGACAGTTGTGCCATCTTATTTCAGAATGTAATTCTGAAGACATTCTACCACTAGAGAACTCTAATTCAAATCTGAATTATCAGAAATGTGAGATCCGTTGCTTTCACAACTGGAAATCGCAGGCAAACAAAGGTATGCGTTAATTTCTGTGTGCATAAAAAGTTAAAAACATACCCCAAATACTGGCATCTATTTTGACAACATCCAAACTCAAACATAAGTACCCTGCTATTTTCCATTTGTTGAGAGCAGTTGACTCCTCACAAGCACTTGGAAAGACTAAACTAGATCTGCTCCTCTGTACAATTACAGGATGCAAGACATCAGGCCACAACCAACACAAACAAAATTTCAGCAACAAAGAAGATTCTAACTTGATTAAGACAGAAGGCAACATCTATTTTCCAAAAGGAAGCCAACCGAATGAGTCAATTATTCTGGGATGCCAAATTTTACTGCTATGTAAATATGCAATTAAAAAAAAAATTCTATCAAGTCATTAACACAGTACTATTTTCATTACTAAAACTGGAATGGTGTCAAGCCAGCTAATAACAATAAACATACTTTGCATTTCAAGGTTAATGAAACAGTTCTATTCTTATAGCAAACATGACCATGCTGAATTGCTGCCAAAACATTCCTGGGACTAGTGCTCAGAGGCAGAGGCCAAATCCTTCGACACTATATAGTATGAGATGAAGGACAAAGGACTGTATACTGAAGAAAAAAAGAAAAAAAAAATAAAATCTATGTGAACATGAACTTTGTCTATCAAAATTAACACTTGCTGTGTGCCTAACACCTGTTATTTTCAGCCATTGCTATCCCTACAGAAACCTACTTAGTGCTTCTATTTCTCTCATGTAAGGAAAAAAAAAAAATCATTTAAAAGAGTATGCCAACATAATCCTAATAACAAGTGTAATAATCATAAACAAACCTGCAACAGACCTTCAACCATAAATAGCATGGTATAAGAAAAGAACTGTAAGAAAACAAAACAAGAACAAAACCCCACGCATGCATCTCCTGGATTGTTTTTAATTTGGAGTGGAGGTAAGGCTTCAGAGGGGAAGCTAGAGAACACCTCTTAGAGGATGATGAATATCAAGGGGCTCATGAAGCTGGCCACAACAGTTCCTTCATCCTATTTATCCAGAGTTACGCCAAGCCAGACTCACATTTTCTCCTTGTCAGTCATTTGTAATAATCCATATTCTCCGTAAGTGGCAAAACTACCTGGTAAGTACATGTATATATGCTTTATGTATATGCATACATGTATACTGTTGAATACCACCATTTGATAGTTAAGGTGTTTTTTTTTTTTTCAAGTCCTACATGCTTGGAGGTTGACTATATCACCCTTAGCACACAGTGTAAAAATAGCATATGCTTAATTGAAGTCTAACTTCATCTGAAACTATGAATGCTACCTACGTGAAATACCCACATCAAGTTTTATTAATTCCTAATTGTCTTCTATAAAGGCACAATTTTTTCAGAAGAAAAAGTCTACCTGCAAGAAATAACGTATACACGTAGTAATGTTATGATCACAGGGGAACCAATCTCATTTCAGAGAAAAAAAAAGAACTGTCATGAATTGAGTATTTGTTGGTTAGAGAGTACAAAAATGTGATACATGCTCTTGCAGCAAGTGCTGTGCTAATATTTCATTATAGAGGTTGTAGAGGCTTCTTTTAAAATTGACGCTTGTTCCCTATAACGTATACTTGAAGTGAACTTAAATAGCATTTAAGTTAACTGAAATCACTAATGCTTTCAGTTGATGCATAGCTGAATTCACCCAAGGAAGTGGTTTAAGTTACTTAATATACACCCCAGCCACTGCTCAGCATTTTAACAGTTAAAATTCTGTATTTATTAGAAGAAACCAGACTAATCTATAGGACTCAGTCAACAGAGTATCACTAGGAATCTAACTAGATAAAAGGATCTGTCATCTCTTTTGTAACCGTCTCTGTGAAAATCCTATTTGTGTATCTTCTTGGAAAACTCATCAATGAATCACGTTTATCCTTCGTGAAAGGTAGCACTCCTACTGCACAATATCGATCCCAGCAAGCCCACTACTAGAGGCAAACCACCATTAGAAAAGTCTGTGATTTTCCAACACTCTATTCTTTTAAGTCACATTTTCAGATACTCATAACAGAAAATTGATAAACTGATACAGTTCTAGTAGATGACATCATCACTAGAGAGCTGACAAATTTCAGGTATTGGAAATCAATTTTTTTTTCAATTTAGCTTCAGTGTTAGAAGTGTAATTAAAAAGAAGTCTACCTATTTTTACTCAGAAATACATCTTTTGAAAGATAACAAGTATGGACCTGTTGGAGCGGGTCCAGAGGAGGCCACAAAAACGATCAGAGGGATGGAACCCCTCTGCTATGAGGAAAGGCTGAGAGACCTGGGGTTGTTCAGCCTGGAGAAGAGAAGGCTGAGGGCAGACCTTATTGCGGCCTTTCAGTACTTAAAGGGGGCTTATAAGAAAGATGGGGACAAAATTTTTAGCAGGGCCTGTTGCAATAGGACAAGGGGTAATGGTTTTAAACTAAAAGAAAGTAGATTCAGACTAGATATAAGGAAGAAATTTTTTACAATGAGGGTGGTGAAACACTGGAACATGTTGCCCAGAGATGTGGTAGATGCCCCATCCCTGGAAACATTCAAGGTCAGGCTGGACGGGCCTCTGAGCAACCTGATCGAGTTGTAGATGTCCCTGCCCATTGCAGGGGGGATGGACTAGATGACCTTTAAAGGTGCCTTCCAACCCAAAGCATTCTATGATTCTGTGATCTGAAAGCAAACCTAAAATTGACTACGTTGCCTTGTAACGTTGTGTGAAAAGTTATTTAATAATATATTAAGCATTTGCATCAGACTCTCACAATCAGTCAACAATAACTCTGAAACATAACCAAAAAATAGCCATGTATGCCACAGCCTACAGTTGAAGACTGCATTAAAAAAAAAAAAAAATACAAGGATGCAACTCCGCATAGCACTTTTTCACTAGGATGGCTGATATAATAAAAGACATTTACTGACAGATACTCTTACTACAGTTTAATCAGCTGATGAGAATGTAACAATGTGAATAAAAAGTTGATAGAAGCCAAAATCTCCTTGCCCTCAAATCCAGGCGTAAGCAGGACCACAACTCAAGTGTCACCAAGCTTTGCCTTCTAAGAGCAGTGACATAACCTCGAAGGAGAGCCCGTACAACTACGGGGACTTGTAACGCAGGAAGGAACTCTCGAGCACGCTGAAGGTCACACCAGCCGCCACGCCTGCAGTCACAGCCACCATGCACAGCCAGAGTCTAGCATCTGAATGCAATCTAAGCACATACATTGAACGGGTAAAGGTTAACATAATAGCTATCTACATTACCACCGTGAAAAGAGTTCTGCCAGCTGCAACACGAGAACGGAAGAGGACTTCTTTATTTGGCTGCCCTCCCCCGGAGGACAGCACCGCTTCCCCAGCGCCGCACGGCGGGCCGCGGGCCAGGGCGCTGCCTCCCGCTCAGCCCCCTGCTCCTACGCCAGCCGGCCGCATGGAAGCCGCCACATGCCCACCGCGGCCCGCTGTACCTCAGCAGCCTGCGCCGGGCACAGCGGCTGCCCCCGAGGGCCTGGGTGGTGCAGCGCCTCAGCGGGGAACGGCCCCCAGGGAGCGGGGAGGGAGGACGCGGCCCTGACGGGGTTAACGCGCGGGGGAGCTCGCTAAAGTGCCCCCGAGGCGACAGAGCCACCCCGAATCAGCGCCGAGCGCCTCTTACCCGCCCCGCGCTGCCTCCGGCGCTCCTCCTCCCCACCACCGCCCGAGGCCAGCAGCCCCCGGCGCAAACAAGCGGCGACTGAGGAAGGACCCCGCCGGCTTCCGCCCGGCTCCCGCCCCAGAACTACAGCCCCCGGCTCGCCGCGCGGCGCGGCGCGGCCGCCCGCCAGCGCAAACGACAAGCCCCACAATGCGCCGGGCCGCCTGGTGCGGGCGGCCCCCGCCACCCCCTGCGGCTCGGCGGGGGCTGGGAGCGGGGCGGGGTTCCGGGCTAGCGGCTCGGCTCGGCGGTCGCGCCGGCCCCTGACCCTGACCTCAGGCGGTGGCGGCGGGTAGGAGCGGGCGCTGCCTCCCTGCAGGGCTTCCCGGCCGCGGCGGGGACGCCGTGGCTCCGGGCCGGCCGCGCCCTCCGCCCCGCTGCGGGGGAAGCCGGGCGGGCCGGGGAGGGGGGAGCGGCGCACGCCGAGCTCGGGAGGCGGCTGTGGGGAGCGGCGCCGGGGCCGCCGCGCTGGCAGGGGCGCAGCCCTGTCCCGGCCGCCGCGGGGGGCCGGAGGGAGGCGGGGGCGCCGTTAAACCGCCGCCTGGCGCGGGAGGCGGCAAGGTACGAGTTTACCGGAGCGAGTGAGGAGCAATCCCGGGAGAGCCATTTCCTCGCGTTCCGTTACTCTTGCCACGGACCGATCACTTCAGTCGCGACAGGCGATCGAGAGCTGCCTCAGTCCCTTCAGACACTGAAGCAGGAGCTGCAGCCCAGCGTCAGCAGAACCGGAGTAACGTGCGCTCGCGGTACCTGGGCTTCGGGCTCCCGAGCCTCCGCGGCCCCCGGCCCACAGGCACGTTCGTCCGTGTTTCTGTCTCCCCTGCATTGCTCGCTGCACCTGAAGCTTTGGCCAAGCTATGGTGAATGTGTCAGTTCAGCTGTGCCACACTGTCACTGTCCGCAGTACAGAAAAAAAGCCTGTGATAACAGAAGGAACAACGTGGAAAGAGGGAAAAGGCTTATGTAGGGTCATAATCCAAAACCGTATTGAAAACGGAAGCAGTGTTAAACTACACAAGAAAAACAAAAATAAAAATTTTACAAATGTAATGTTATTTGAACAAACGTGGATCATGGACATTTCTGTTGGCTGGCTATACCCCTTTGAACAAATTCTACAATGATTTGACTTTAGTATATCATAGTTATTAAGACACTATTCTTCAGCTTAGCTTTTGTGGTTTCATATTCCGAGCAGCAGAATAAATTATCTTGTATAACGGAATGAGGTATCTTCTTTCCAGGTAGGAGAAGGATGCTGTAGCCATTACAGTGCTGGCCAGTATGCTGAAGCACCTGCATTTTTTTTTCCTACTCTGCCACAGGCTTCCTCAGTGAACTTGGGTAAGTCAAGCCCTGATCCTTTGAAGGCACTGAATGCCTACTAAGGATTTCCTTTTGTCTCCATTTTTCATCTTTAATAAGGAATTACAGTATTTCTTCAAGCATATTTTCAGGGTAAAAATATTAAGAATGAGGAGTGGCTTGGATATGTGGCAGTGGATGAGGTGGTGGGAGCTTGTTAGCTCTTCAAGAGTATTGCCTTGATTAAATAGCATACAAAATTTAAATGTGGGATATAATCAAGCTTAGCTCCTTGATAAACAAAATGATAAGTTTCTGATATAGTACTTCACTGTTTTAAAGTTAACTTTCAAGCAATAATTACGTATTAACATGGAACTTTGTCAGCCACCAAGTAGGATTCATCATGGTAGAAGACTTGCTTGTAGCTAAACTAAATTTGCTAGTCCAACTCTATACTTTCAGAAGCTTTGATATGCTTATTAGACATAGTCGTCTCTCTCTCCTCACTGCCTAAGCTTTCGAAGCATCAGACAGAAAGTAAGTCTGCTGGAGGACTTTCAGAGTGACTGATCTGCCAGGGAGTTTGAATGCTGATTCTGTAGCCTAAGTAAAGTGAAAATTATTGGAGTTGGTTCCCTTTTTTTTTTTTTTTTTTTTTTAAACTTAAATCCTTTACAATAGTAGTATTTCCTCTTGTGAAATGTAAAGTGCAATTGCTTCTGGCTTGCTTTCTTTGTGAGCTAGTTCAGCTGCACACAGCTGAGCTGAGACTTGACTAGCACAGCTGTGCTCCTTTAAAACAACAATTATTTTTCTTCCTACAAACTGCCAGGGATTCATGAATCTGGTCCTTTTTACTTTCTGCACTTATGCAGTTAACTTGCAATTACCTTGTTTGTTCAGAAGTGGTAATAAGGTCTCTAAACCCATGAATCAAGAAGGAAAACTTGAGTTGGAATGTGTATTGCCTATCCTCAGTATGGAGTTTGAAATCCATATGCTGCTTAAAGGCTCAACAGAAGCAGGCTTTCCCAAAGCTGTAGTTTTGGGGGCTTTTGGGTGTGTGTTAACTAAGAGGATTGCCTCACAGCTGTGATTAAATAGACTTGTATTTATCACAGGTTTATGTACGATCTCACATTGCTACTTTAATTTTTCTAGGATAAATGGGTGTATATGACTTTTCCCTCGATCTAAAGCGGTTCCATGTCTTGTCTGGTAAGTTTGTATTTTAAAATCTTTGGCAGTTGTGCCTTGTTACCAAGTCATACCTTAATGTGAAAGAGTTCTGGTGAAATGTCTTGCTTGAGGGGATTTCCATAGTGCTGAGATGTTTAAACTTCGTCGTACTAACTATCAGTGAAGGAGACTGTTTAGTATGCCTTCTCTCTAGGTCTGCCGTTGTATGTGCTCTATGCTGTTTCTTAACCTGTTGCTTGACTGACTTGTAGCAGAAAACTTTCTGAACTCCTGCTTATAGGGGCTACTTTTGATGTTTTCCCACCGCCACATTTAATAAATTGCAGCAACTCCACTAACACTCACTTGTTTCTGTTCTCAAGGACTGTTCCTGTATTCTCCGTACACCAGTTGAACCAATCGGACCAGAAGAGCTATCTCAGAGCAGCGTCCATGAATGCCCGGTAAGAAGAAAACAGAAACATTAACTGGCAATGTTAAATACAAAGCTGGTACATATTAAAAATAATGTCATTAGGGGGTACTTCTTAAAATGTTAACAGCAAAAATAACCAGAGTACTTCCACTTTGGAAGAAGACTATAGGTGACTAAGTGTTACTCTTAATCTTGTACCAGTTTAAAAACAAAACACACACACCCATGGAAAAAAAAACCCAAAACAACCAAAACCAAAACAAACCCAAACAAACAGTAGCTCATAAAACTAAGTCTTATTGTAATGGTAAAAGCACCAGCTTGAATGCTTTGACTTGAATACTTGATCTTAGCATTCTAATTAATGATATTTCTGTGTTAATTTTAAACATGTAAATGTTTAAAAATTACATAGTAATTTTGAGAACTGTTTTTCCTCACTGTTAGGCTGATTCTGATCTAGCCTGGATTCCCCCATCTATAGGAAGGAATGAAATGGTATTTTGCTCTTCTAATGTCTCTCACTATGAACTCCAGCTGGAAATAGGTAACATAAGTGTACCTTAAAATACGTCTTGTTCCTGCAGATGCGTGCTCTCAATAGGTTATTGCTAAGTGCAGTAAATAATAAGTTTGGAAAACGTATTATCAATTGACTCAACTATTCTTGTGTCTCCTTAGTTGAGAAAAAGTGCAGAACATCGCTCATGTTTCAGTAATCACTTATTTTAAGATATAAGACAAATCAACAATTACCTGAATTTTTTTCTTGATGTTTGTGCATGTGCATGTCAGTTTTATAAATCTGTGGTATGTGGACAATACAGCATTAAGTAACATCATGCCTTGTCACTTGGCTACCCGAGTTGATTGTCCTAAGGATGGCTGCCCCGAATCCTACTGTGCGTGCATATGTTTATGTGAATATGCATGCTCAAAGTATTGTTCATTTAGATGTGTAATTGATACTGACAAATGTTTAAACATTTTTAGTTGTTCTAAAAATAGCAGAGCCATGCTTTGACTAATTTGCTGGATGTATTTTGCTGCAACTACTTAAGTTCTTGACATTCTTAAAGAAGAGGTCATGCTGCTATCAATTACAGTTTTAGAACTGTAAAATTATCTCTAAGTATGAAGGAAATTATGTGGTGGATTATTTTTCCAATGTTAAGGTAGCCACTTCTGGTTTCAGGAAGGAGGTTCAACAACTTAACTTCAGTCTACCTTGCACGGCATACACCTACAGGCATGCAAGTTGCCGTAAGGATCACAGACCTAGAAAACTGCTCTGAAGAGCACTTGAAAGCCTTACAGGTAAAGCAACAGTGATGAATACATATGAGGTTACTAAACAGAGGTAGCCTTTGTGTTTGTATTGGGTCATTTCAGTCCAGTTTCTCCTTCAGAGGAGTAGAATATGAACACAAGGCATGTGTAAATTTGAGAGTTGCTTTCTGAAGAGAACAATTGACAAGTGTCTTAGAAATACTTGTGTAATTCTACAACTTCTTCTTTGAAACATGTTCTGTACTCTGTATTGAACACCAAAACTTCAGACTATGAGCAAACTAGATTTACTTCAGCCAAATGCAATTATAGGCAAGTTATTTACATTTCTATTGCAGGCTATGCACGTCACCTGCAACTTTGTATAAATTCACACAGGGAGCAGTTCTTTCTACTGATTACTGACCTAGTTAATCTTCTTAGTAAGACTGTTGTCTTGTGGTTAACACATCCACTTTCATTTAATTCCATAGAATGAGGTGGTTTTATCCCACTTTTTCCAGCACCCCAACGTAATGACGCTTTGGACAGTGTTTACAGCTGGTAGTTGGCTTTGGGTCATCTCCCCATTCATGGCCTATGGTAAGAACTGTTAAGTACAGTTTTGGAATTGGAAAAAGGGCTGATACAATTTGGATCACATGGTCCATGACAGGTTTTTCTTTAAGCATCTCCTGTCTTGTAGAAAGAGACAAACTTTCCCAAACCTTTTGTTTAGGGAAGTCTTCTCTACATAATCTTCCTCCATAGTGAAGATTGATATTTGAACTGCATTAAATTGCCCTTAGTCCTACCACCCACCATGTGAGGAATGATAATTTGGAGATGTATTTGACTTCATACAACTTTGAATTTTGCCAACAGAAAACTTACCTGGATTGAATACAGGTTTGGCATAGACTTTCAGTTAACAGAAGCATGACTTGAATGTGATCTTTGCCTGATGGATGCATCAGTTGCATCTATGTAACTGTTCTTGATGTACCATAGTCAATATAAAGATGAGAATGCTGCTCTTGATGAATGTATACAGTGAAGCAAGCATAGACAAGTAGTTTAACAAGACTTGTTAGGCTTAGCTAGTTTTATTTTTCACTTCCAGGTTCGGCTAGACACCTGCTGAAGACTTACTTTCCTGAAGGAATGAGTGAAGCTTTGATAGGGAACATTCTATTTGGTGCAATCAGAGGATTAAATTACATGCACCAGAACGGCTACATTCACAGGTAGGAGAATGTCAATAGGTACGAATCAGATTACAGCATCCAGTTTATTAAGAATTTAAAGCCAATCGTTACAGGGATTACACATCTGTCTGGCTTTGTCTCTTTGAAGCGGGAGAATTAGAGTTGTAGGAAGGGCTTCCTTACTTTACACCCTTTGCAGGGAAGGAGGGCTCTTCTCCAGTTTCTGTTCCTGGCAGTTTTTTCTTGCTGATCATCTCTCCTCTCTCTTGGCGCTGTATTAAAAAGACAACTCAGACTGAGTGAAGAACTTCCATTAAAATAATCTGCTAAATAGAACGGCATGCTAACATCTCACTATAAGTTAATGAAATATGAAAGCCTTTCTACTCTAGTAGTGCTTTAAGTAATTCTTATAACTAAAATTTACCACTTTATGTTACAGGAATATTAAAGCTAGCCACATTCTGATTTCAGGGGATGGGCTGGTTTCTCTCTCTGGCTTAAACAACCTCTACAGTTTAGTCAACAATGGACAAAAGTCAAAGGTGGTGTATGATTTCCCCCAATTTAGTACATCTGTGCTTCCTTGGCTGAGTCCTGAACTACTGAGACAGGTTAGTATAAATTACACTTCAGTTACTGGAAGTACTCAACTTCTAACTTCAGTCCGCTTGTAGAAGTGCAATGGAAGCTGTTGAACTGCAACTTTTAAAAAGACATAGATGTACTCAATTTGTAATTCTCCTAAAGAGAACTGGTTTTAAGCTGTTGCTAAGGTGGTGCTGTACTCTAAGTCTCTTTACCTGACCTTCCGGGAAACTACTGCAGATCCTAAAACTTGTCTTCAGTAAAACCATCAGATTTCTGAACAAAGCCTGAGGTTGCACAATTTAATTGCCTCAATCCTGTGTAGATTACAGGATATTAGAATCTTGTCATGAAACAGACACTTGTATTTTTGTTGGCACTACTCAGGGGCATCAGCGATCCAGTTTTCTTTCTCTCGCAGGATTTGTCTGGGTATAACATGAAGTCTGACATTTACAGTGTGGGAATTACAGCATGTGAATTAGCCAATGGACATGTTCCGTTTCAAGATATGCCTCGCACTCAGGTATGATGCTAAACTCTATTTCTACTTCAGAACACTTTGAGCTTTTTTTTTGTTTTACTCAGAGAAACCAATGCTATTACTGTTGAAATGGTGGCTGCTTTTTGTTATTTCAAATACGCATGCTTCTTTCTACATCAAATAATCCTTCCATTCCTGGGGTTTCACAGCTTAGCCTGAATAGGTCTGGATAGCTGTTGGACTCTTATACTGCTATTCCTTTCTACTAGATGCTGCTGCAAAAGCTGAAGGGTCCCACATATTATCCTTGGGATATAAATACCTTTCCCCGTGGGGAATCCAGGATGAAGAATTCCCGATCAGGTGTTGATTCTGGAATTGGTGAGAGCATGACACGCACAATGACCAGCGAAAAACTACAAATTCCCTTTTCCAAAACGTTTTCACCTGCTTTCCACAACTTGGTAGAACTTTGCTTGCAACAGGACCCTGAGAAAAGGTAACCGTCTGGTGAAAACTATTTTTCTGTCACTTCAATCTAAGACCAAGTATAGCCCATAATTTAGGATACAGTAATTACTTGAATACTGTTAAAAGTCAGAATTTCGGACCAGAAGTACTATGCAAAACACTACACTTACCTTTGGTTTTGTAATTTAAGTTATCTTGCCTGATAAAGGAACCATGCTTTTAAAGTCATTCGACCCCTGAATTTCTTGTAATATGAAGGTACTTTGTAACAAGTAAAATTAATTTTTAAACATGCACTTTGTCCAAGGAAAAAAAAAAAAAAAAAAAAACAGAAATCTGAAGTATATGCTTTTAGTACCATGTCCCTTCTGAATAAGGCATTAAATTCCTTGTTAAACAGAAAAGTGAAAAAGCCTTTAAAAACAGATTTCTTTGGTAGTGCCTTCACTACAAATTGAGTCATACAGTATAGGAATTCTGTGCTGCTTTTCTCATGCTTCACATTTGTCCTGTGAATGAAAAACCACAGGCCTTAAACTGATTTGTCAGTCTGGCCCATTTTCCAAAAGCAGTATTTTACTTTCCAAAACATAATTATATTGTTCATTTTATGATCCAGGCCATCAGCAAGCAGTTTGCTTTCGCATACGTTCTTCAAACAGGTGAGTTTACTACATTTTGTTAAATGACACAGCTATAACCTAACTAAGCCACAAAATTTTAGAGTTGGATTACAAAATAATTAAGTTAGCTAGAGCTAAAAACCATCCTGTAACAGCATATCTGTTTCAGACTACTTTTTTTTTTTTTTAATAAAATGGTACTGAGTATAGGAAGTGTAAGAGTAATCCACTTCCCCTTCGCTAAAGTTGGTTTAACTTAAGTCAGCCTAACTAATAGGAATAATGGTTAATATTCTTAATTTAAAGCAGAATGGCATAGCTAATGTAATTAGTCTTGAAAGACTAATTCAACTTACTCTAGAGTGAGGAAAGCTAAACCCTCATCCTGTTATTTTCAATATTGTAACATGGAAGAACATGGCTCTGATTTCACATGCTTTTAATGAAGTCAGATACAAGGTTATATAGACTTTTATGTGTAGCCCTGTTTTAACTTTTCTTCTTTCTAGATAAAAGAACAAACACAGAATTCACTACTGTCTCTATTACCACCTCCTATTCAAAATAACAGATCAGAGTTCTTGGCACTGCCCTCAACAGCAGCTGGGACTGAACTTGGACATGTTACTGCAAATCAAGATGATACAGACTGGGAATTCTAAATAAATACCAAACAATCATACCTCTCCTGTGCTTCAAAGAAGGAAAATGTGATATGTATTTGCTGCTTTAGTTTGTATGGTTAAAATACAATTAGACAAGGTATTACTTGAAAATGCCATTGAAGTGGCCGTATTTCGTTAACTACTTCCTATGTTGGCATCATGAAGCGCAGTGTGCCTCACTTTCTGACTGTAAGGAAGACTGTATATAAAGAATGGCTGAATGCTTATCTCCCTATTTGAAAATATTTCTTAACAAGAGAGTTCCTGCTGTAATGTTACTCTATACTGTATTTTCAGCAGTCCACGTGCCTTTCTGAATTCAGGCTTGGGTTTTGTCTGTGACCTTACTTAAACAATCTATTATTTGTCTTTTCCTTATCACCCAAATTATTTTAGTAAGAAGAAATCTTCCACTTCCAAGTCTAAATTTGAAACTGCACAAATTAGTTGCTTATGCAAATAAATGTTTCTCTTTTCACACATCCCAAAAGGCATTTTTCTCACTTGACGTGCTGTCATACTTGCCAAAAGTTAGCTATGCATCATTTTTCATGCAGTTTTAATACTGCGTGTTTCCCAAAGAAGTTCAGCTACTTGAAAATGGGACTCATGCTTTTTCATTTGTCTACGTTCTTAGTACAAATTTGTGCTTTTGCATCTCCATTTATTGTTGTGTCATTTTAGCAATTAATCTGAGAATCTCTTACTATGCAAAGTTAAGTCTCAAGTTATAACAGGTACGGGTTAATTTTGAAGAATCATATTAAATAATCTAAAGTTACTGTACATATATATTTTTTTTTTTTTTTAATGCTCTATTCCTGTTCACCACCAGAACTTACCAAACCTTATACTGTTTTCTTAAAAAAACAGGCAACATGCATTAAGCTTCACTGGCACTGCTGCTGACACACAAGCCTCTTCTGCAAGCCACAGTTAAATTCACATGGATAGGTTCAGCCATAACAAGAACCTAATAAACCCCCCTGGGATCCTAGTGAATTCATCTGTTTGAAGTCAGGTGAAAAATTGCCTTTCTTCTCCCTACAATTCAGTACGTTCTCATCTCTCATACCATACCAGGCAACTCAAGCTGAACAAAAGCAGCTTCTTTTAAAAAAAAAAAAAGCTGCATATTCTCATCGTGTTTTAGCAAAAGTTGTGTCCCAAAGCCACTAGTACTTTACTGATCAAATTTTTACTTTATCGAATGGATATATTTTAAATTTTCACCATAAACAACATTCCACATTAAGTCTTTGTCTTCCATAGCTGAGCTGGTCTGCAGCCAACCTTGAGAATACTACTTTGCCACCAGCTTCACTACAAAGCCTTGAAGACAACATGACCAAAATGCAAGCCTGACAGAGACAGAAAATTCTAAATGGCCACATTAAAGTATTATCAAAAAAAGTTAATTCTACTCATTATGCTGTGAAGAGAGCTCTATATTTCAAAACCTAATATGTGAAACTTAAGATTAAAAACCTTTCAATACACTTACGCTGTCTGTCTCTATTTCTGTAATTCTTGTACTTCTGTTTTCATTGTAGTCCAGTCATACCAACACAGCCTCTTGTTACTGCAGGAAAGAAGTTTCATATTTATGTCAGTCATTAGGTGAGAAAATAGTTGTTAAAACTAGAAAATTACTCTGATGATTATAAAAATATTAAGAAATTAATCATGCACTTTTAGAGAAGATACTATTTTCACGTGAACCCCATGTTCTTAATTCTTAACCACTACAAATTTTGACTTTTCAAATCAAATACATTATATAGCATCTACAAGTAACTTTTGACTAATAGTACATGTAAAAACCAAGTCAAATAAATGAGAACACATATGAAGTTGTACATATTTTAATTACAGACCTCTGAATAAACATTAATACTCTTTAAAAAAAAACACCTGCAGAAATTTCAGGCAGCTTAGCTACTAGTATTTGCAAGCTTCTCTTGAAACAACAGGGCCATGCACTCTATAAAAATGAACTTTGATACTCACAAAATCAGTATAAATGGATTTAAACAACTGTGTGTTCCAGTGGAGTTGCTTTGCTGCGGTCTCTCTTGTGGAAAAAAATAAAATTACTTATTTCTAAACACTGGTCCAGCTTCTGCACTGACATAACTTTTAAGAAGAAAATGAAATATAGTTTTGTAAGTTAAAAAGCTCACAAGTTTTACTGTTAGAACTATCGCTTTTCAACAGCTACAGTATTTTCAAACAAAAGCAATTAAGAGGCACTGTGCCTTCTAGTAAATCTTAAAATAACCAGAAATACTTGAAATTAGTCCTTGGATTATGTCTGGTGAAAGGTTTGCTGCAGTTTTGCTCATTAACTGTGATACTTTCTATTAAGGAATAATGCAAAATAAGAAATATTAGTTAAGAAAGAAGTGTATAATCATCATATTGTTAAGGAGGTTTCAGCTACCTGTCACTGAAAAGAAGTTCTTGGAAACCACTACTGAAAATCAAGTTTTTGCATACAGTTAGTGTTTTCAAAATCTGAGATTCATCATCTGTATTGGTAAGATTCAAGTTGCAGAGACTTTCTATTCCAAGCTGACATAGTTCTAAGCAGAATCATTTTTCTTTTCTTTTTTGGAGCACTTGTTTACTCTCTTTTACTCATACCAATCATGTGTTATCAGCATATGAACTAGAACTGAACTTGGACTTGAAATCTTCAAGTATTTTACATTTAGGCTCAACGTGATGTATTTTCAAAAAGGGGCTTATAAAAAACTTTTATACATTTGCAAAATTTCATGGCCACTGAAACAAATTTATAGCTTGGTTACTTTTGCAGTACTTGTGAAAACAACACAAGTTCTTTTTGCTGCCACCTTTCTTTGTGCTAGCATTTAACACTACATAAAGTAATGAAATACCTGTAACAATAAAAAACTTACTTATGTTAATTAACATTATCCTGGATATATGCTCAATGCTGTTGAGTTTCTTACTGTCTTGGTCTGATACCACAGCAGTGTGTGAATGGCTGAATGGATCAACACAGGAAGAAGTGTGATTTACTCAGATGCAACTTGATCTGCTATATGAACTACTCACTTTAAAGAGTCTCAATGCAATAAATATCCATTGAAGAGAGAACAATTTCTTCCACTTGATGCTATTAAGGAACAAAAGTAAGTAAGTATTAAAAAAAAGATTATTGAGTTCTACTTTGCCTCTCTCTCTTTTCCCCACCCCCTCCTTATCCTGAAGTGCTATGAAAGCAGTTTTTAGCCTAGAGGATGGGTGAAATAATGGCAAAGCATTTGAAAACCATTGTTCTGAATGTCTCTGACACAAGGCAGATGATATAGATACCTAAGTAGGTGACGTACATACCCTGTCTTTAATGCTATAAGTAGCTTTCCTAAAGTATATGAGGTTGTCTAATAAACCTCTAAAAACAACTAAGCTAGCTGTAATGACCTGTCTTGATGATGCTCATCCCTATCCTGTATGAATGAAGAAAAAAACTACTAAAATTCAGCGACACTACACAATACATCCAGTGAGACAGACCTCAAAAGACTATCAGTAAGGACCATACTATGAAATAAAGCTATTATTTGATGTAACAGACCACTAAGGACTTAAGGATTTAAAAAAGAAAGCACTGAAAAATTGAGGTGGTCTACTAATAAGCAGCTAGCAGAATAACATTTGGTATTTAACATAATTAAACCTATCCAGAAACTTAAGATAGGATGAAGGAAAGAATATTAGGTTTAAACAGGTTCCTGTGGAAACCTCCATCATTCCCAAATGAAAACAACAGATTCTACTCCATAAATTAGTTACATAAATGTATGTTACTTATCCAAAAGTCCCATGAAGTTCCTGAAAAATACCAAAAAAAAAAGCCCATATGAAATTAGCTGCAATTGAGTGGTGCTTTTATTTTTAGGTATGATTACAGAATACACCATTACTACTGGATTTACCCACAAATCCAGACTCACGGAATATATATTTGCCCTCTCATGAAATCCACCTGCAACAGAGGAGACCACTAATACAAGCTGAAATCTTGCCTAACAGTCTTAACAGGGCTTTCAAAGTTTAAGTTAGGGCAAAACAAACTGACACACAACTAATAAGTAAAGGAATATTACATCAAAAATTCCTAGGAAAGAACTCTGAACCTTCAGAGTGGCTGCTTTTGCTCACTGTAGCTATAATACTGTAGTTAATGTTGATTAACCACATTAGAAAACATCCACTTGAAAAAAATTCCATTTTTTTAAATACTACAGATTTTTTTCCTTTCCCACACTTTCACAAATACAAGATATTTTTGTTATTCTGCTAGCAGAAATACATTTTCCATCAAGGTCATTTTTTCTTGCAATGGTCTGGTCTCTTTGCCTAATCCACTAGCCTACCACATAAATTAGTTACAATTCTAACTAAGATTGCACAGAGTGCAACACCTTATGTTGTAAATGACCAAAGCCAGAAAAACACCTGTTACTGAATCCAAAGGTCCACTGCAATATGAAAACACATTTAATCTTGGTTAACAAATTACTTAAAGATGCAATAAAGATATTGCAAGATGATGATGATGATGATGATGATGATGATGATGATGATGATGATGATGATGATGATGATGATGATGATGATGATGATGATGATTTTTTTTTTTTTTTTTTATCACAACCTGGGAACATTATCTTCCCAAGTGAGATTCCATGTAAGATTTTCCTTGCCCTCTCACTTTTCTTTGGAAGGGCATTCTGGATTCACTTGTCATTTTGGGGTGTCACAATTTCCAGTAATAAATCTTGGAGACTTTCACGGAATTCACCCTTTTTTTAGGATTGATTTCCATTTGCTCTGCTTGAATGTTTTGATTCTCAAACGTCAAGCTGGTAGTTTGATTCTCAAACTTTACTAATAGAGGAATCCAGCAATGCAATGTAAGAATTTACAGACTGTACTCTGGAGGTCTCTTTAGGGGACCTACAAACATGTGGAACCAGTATGGTGTCTTGCAGAATACAGTGGCTGACTGTATTCCTGGCTCCTGGAACTCCACCTAAATCACGTAGAGCAGTTTCTGTTGCTTTTGCAAGATTCTGATATATATCCATGTTTTTATCAGTATCTTCTTTGCTTGCGTAATTCTGAAGGATGTTAAGCTGATTTGATCCTTGAAAAATTTTTAAAGGATGGCAGACAACATCAAAGAGATTACATTTTTTAATGATTTTATCAATAAAAAATAATATTTAGACTTCACATTCAGTGAGAACTTATGTATGCCCAAACAGATTGGCTCTAAAATACTTTAGAACCTATTGTCCTCTATCTGTCCCCTTCTTGATATATCTCATAACTTAGTAATCAATCAGGTTTATTCTATTATTATTAGTTGTAATAAAATGTAATGTACTAGCACACAATAAGGATAGGAAATAGATTATTAGCAGATTTTGCAGGATTCATGTGAAGCCATTAGAATATTTATAATGGCTACACACTTACAAGAAGAGGAATAAGTTAGCACATTTTGTTCGAGGATCTCAGTCACCACTGCTCATGACTTTAGCAACTCTTATCCACTTAATTCAACCTACCTCTGGAATGCAAAGGGAAGACGAACAATTCTAACATGATAGTTTAGAGCAGAAAGCAAACAGTGTCAAATGGGATGAAAATTATAGGGAAAATCTACAGGAGCATCACTCAACATTTTGTCCTGAACAAGACTGATAACTCATCCCTTCAAAAGTGTAATCTATGATACTTACAATGAGGAGGGGGGGAAAAGGCTAATTGCACCAGCCACGTGGAAGCAGTATTTGAATCAAGAAAAAAATTGCAAACCATGGTTAACAGCAACATCTAAGCAGCAGTAACAGTCATGAAACGAAAAACTGAAAGAAGCACTCACAATTCAAGTGACATGGTGTAGTCCAAAAAACCTTAGGCATGTTTTCAGACAAGTTCATCTTTGCTAGTGGAATTTCCTGATACACATAATAAGAGTACTGTAAGCAGAAAGCAAGGAACAGAGGGATTCCTGGCAGGATGCATAGTTTTTCCTCTGTTTTGTCAAAATTTACTCTACATGACATGGGTCGAGTATCAATGCTGAGCTTATCTACCACAGTTTATTTAAAAAGTTTGTCTATTCTACATTCTGATATTAATTATCTTTCCAGTTTTTACACATTTGATGTGGTCAATTAAAAGAAAAATATTCTTACAGGCAGATTTCCTTTTGCCTGTTTGAAATCTGGAAATCCACTTCTGGATGAGTTTTCTTTAAGTGCTTTCGTAGTTTGAGGTAGCTGTTGTTCTGCAGTAGCTGATGGAGCCATCACAGACTTGAATGATTTATTTGGCTTAGTGTCACGCTCTTTTTTCCTGCTCTGCTTTCTGCTTCAAGTTTTCCTTATTATGGGAGAACACAGATGATTTTGAATCCTTGGACCCCACAGCATGGAATGTTGAAAGAGCTGGTTCAGCATACTTTCCATGTTTTTTGTTTACAACATCACTAGATTTCCTCAAACTAGTTTGTTTTTCCTTCTTAAATTGTGTACTTGTTAATATTTGACCCAGATGTTGGTGGCATGGCATGGCACATTTCTTAGGAGCCCTATTACATCACTTGTCTTTTGAATTTCAGTCAGGATTTCTTGACTTTTCTTTTTCCTCATGCTTGGCTTGTAAAAAGACATGTTTTGGACAATTTGCTGGAAAGGAGAGCCATGGCCTACAAGGGTATTCTGCTTGAATAATAGCATCACAAGTATTTAAAATGGAAGAAGAATTTACTGTTTCAGATATTTCTTCTTGCTCTTTTATCATGAGACTTTTGTTTAACAATTTCAAAATCTTTTATTGACTGTACTATTTCTTCTTTTGCCCTTTTTTCAAAAGTGGTTGTTGGTTGTTTTGTGGGTTTTTGGTTTGGTTTGGTTTTGTGGTTTTTGGTTTGGATTTTTTTGTTTCTTTGTTGGGGTGGGGTTTGTTTGTTTGTTTGTTTGTTTTTCCCCAAAAGTACATTAAACTGTTTTTCACTGTGTAGGTTAACTACTACATCTACCTATTTCCACTATTGTGGAAATTTATCCACAAGATGATCTTGCTTTTTTTTTCTTGCGTCTGTATCATCTACCTGAGGGCTGCCTGTATCAACCTGAAAAGCCATGCTCTCTTCCATTTTATTCAATACAGTATTGGAAATCAGTACAGGAAACTGCCTTAGCTAGGGAGGACTCTAAAATTTTTTTAAGTTTGAAGACAAGATTACATAAATTTAAAATACAGAACTAAAGCAAATAGTTTTGTTGGTGTGTAGTAACATATGGGAATTTTTTCTTTTTGACTGGGTTTCCCGTTTTGATTGCAGCTACTACACAGGGATGTATGGGCTGCCACTACCAAAGAAAGGGGGATGGAATAAGCAGAGCTCTGCTCCCATTAGAAGTCTTTTCATCCCCAGACAAGGCAGGGATGGAAACTGGTCTACTAAGCAGGCAGGCTTCCCTCCTTGCTTCCCTTCCACAGGCGCACCAGCCTGCAATGATACCCAGTAAAAGGAGACAGAAATACCGTGCCCCGGTGCAGGATAAAATTGCTCCCTTCCCCCGACCCCCTTGCGGCCCTGGGGGCTGACGGGCTCAGCCCGCCCATCGCCCGGCTCCTCCTCTCCCCCGGCCCCGCCCGCACCTTGAAGGCCAGCGTGCCGCCTTCTGCTCGCCCCCCTCCTGCTTGAGGTCGAGGGACTGCAGCGACGGCTCCCCGGCGCGCAGGCGGGAAAAGGCGGCGAGCAGCGGGGCTCGGAGGGGCCCGGGCGGCGCCGCCGCCTGCTTCAGGCCCAGCCCGACATGGCGGCCCCGCCACCGCCCCCTCACAGCCCTGACGCGCTCCGCGCGCGGGGCGCCTCCTGCCGGCGCGGCGCGAGGGGCCGGCGGGCCACGGCTCCGGGCTGAGGTGGAGGGGGGGTACGAAATGGTGAGGCTTGATCGGTAAATAAATGGAGCGGGGAGGGGACGACGACACACAACTTGTCCCCGACGGGGGGGGTGGGGTGGGGGGGGTGGATCAGGGAAAAAACAGCCCCAAAAGCAGCTGAGGAGCAGCAGCTGGCGGGTTTCATGCGGCAGGGCAACGGGCCTCGCCCAGCTGGAGCTCTCCTCCCTGCCCTCCCTGAAGAGAGCAAGCCAACCCCGGGGGGGCACAAAACATTAACACCCAGGAAAAAAAGAGACTTTGAGTATCTGTGAACATACAGATCAATTTAAAGTGTAGCTGCACTGAGGAATACAACAGTATCTTCCACATCACAGTGAAGAAAAAGAAAGGTAAGACTTAGCAGTAAATACATACCTGATGATTTACTCTATTCTCCCAAAGCCTTCAGTCATTTAATTCTGCAAATACGCAAGTGAATAATTCTGACCTGACCGTAACCCTCCTGCAGTTTACCTCAGCAATACCAAAAAAACTTTAAGAGACACTTACTTTTCAAATTAATGCCACCTGGCTTCACGTTGAGAAAGCTGAGTTGAGAGAGTAACATTTAAAAGAACAACTGGAATTTAACCAAATTTTAAATGACTGCCTTTTAAATAACTAAGAACAATTTAGCTTAGAAGGGACTCTGGAGGCCCATCTGTCCACCCAAGTGCAGAGCAGCTCCGGGGATGGAACTCCCACAGACCCTCTGGGCACCCCCGTCCCCGATTCTCACTGTCAAAACTCCTGTGGCAGCTAACAGGAATTTTCCTGATGCTGCCTGCGACCATTTCTGCTCATCCTTTCACTGTGCAGCTTGAAAAGTCTGACTCCTCTCTTCTTTGTAACCACCCATTAAGTGGTTAAAGGCAGCAATCAGATTCCCCACTTAATATTATTCTTTTTAGGCTAAACAAACCCCATTAAATGATTAAATACACTTCACTTGCTAGCTTTCAGTTCACAGTACCATTTCTCATTGCGCAAAAGACCAGTACAGCAGCAGGAATCTGATGGAGAGAAAGCAAAGCCATTATTTTCAACACTACCACAAAAAAAGAAAAAATGTTTTCCCATAATCACCTGTTCAGAGCTTGTATATTATACATAATAAACAGACTAATCATTTGGAAGCAGGACAAAGTAGTACAATCATTTCTAACTAGTTTAGAGCAGTTGTTTAATTGTTTCATGTATGTAAAACCAAGAAATTGGCACTAACATCTTTGTAATTTTTTCATTAACACAAAAATACTGCATTAAAAACAATGGTATGGAAACGCACAAAGGCGTTTCAGTTAAGGCTGCTACAGATATTGCATGTTCTGTAATTAAACATCTATTTTGTAAACTCATTCTAAAACTTCCCAAATAACTAAACAAAGAAGCTCAGTTCAACTCATATTCCATTGTGAGGCTTGATGGAATGAAAAGTACTCTGTAAAATAGATCATTAGCCATCAAATTGTTCATTAGGTGTGATTTTAAGTGGCAAACCTCAAACCTCATTAATTCAAGTATGTATATACTTAGACCCTCCCAAAAATATAAACTGGAAAGGCAAGCCTGGTCTGAAATATTGATCCTATTAAGTTAATTAACTTAATCCCTGCTCAACCATCTAAACAAAGTACTGTTATTTCACAACGAGAATGAATCTGGCTCTTGGCTAGCATCACTTTGTCCAAGGGCTACTTGGAAGGACAATTCCTAGTAATAATACCAGCAATCAAGCAATGATGTTATTCAAGTTTTTCCCGTACTGTGCCTTAGCACCGTTGTGCCTGAGCTCCATACTTGATGGGCAAAATTATACTTCTTACCATGCCAAGACAACAGAAATGTCAAACAGCAAAGAGAAGCCATTATTAATCTCATTTTCAGGAGCTCAACAATTCTATAAATCAAACATACCACATCTGGAGAAAGTGTGGTGGCAGCTTGCATGGGAACACTATGTAGTGCTCATCCCCCATCTCCTACAGGCAAATTATGACATGAACCTCCAGTGTAACACTGAAGGGGAGCAGACCCTGAATTTCTCCATTTTAATGGACAACGGAGTGCCAGCCATAATTTAGCTCTACAGTTTTGCAAATAAACGTACAGAAGAACCGTAACCTTTTTTGTAAAATGTTAACAGCTCCTTCTCACAATGAAGTGAATGCCCCAGAACACAGCCAACAGCTGTGAAAAGTCTTTTAATTCTGGTAGAACTCCCTCCCCCCCCCCCGATTACCACAGCATTTAAAAAACTGTCATGAACACTGAATTTTTGAATTACTTAAATTTGCTGGATGAGCATAACAGAACTCAAGTCCTCAACAGGGCAGCAGCAGCCCTAGTTATTCATGTTCCAATCCTTGTTTTAAAGCAACTCAGGCAACAGCATAGAAAGCTACTGGCTCTTTAACATCCCCCTTCAAGTCTTATCTTCACTACTAGAAAGTACAGTCATTCTCCAGGGAACTTTGACAACTGCACAACCTTTACAACCACACTTAGACACACACATTAAATAAAACAATGCAAAATCAATACATATTAAATAACATATACAAATAGTTTGGGGGCTTTAGGCGATACTTTCTTGAGAAATGGATTTCAAACTACCTCTTGTCTATGTCTGCTAAGGAGACTTTCAACCTGCAAGACATCTGTATTTATTCACATCTGCAATGCTTTCATTTTGCCACTTTAACATAAGAGAAAAAGAATCTTGGCTTTCATCATCAAAAACCACCAACTGCCACTATTACTACTACATCACTATGTAGAAGGTGGGTTGCTATAGGGTTTTTGTTTTGCTTTAGTAAGCATTTTCTTGTAATTTTAGGAAGACGTTTCCCATTCCATCCTAACACAAAATAACAAATATCCTTTTGGGGGAAATCATTCTTCATCAAAATAGGCAGAAGTAGGAACTTTTTTAACATCTGTGAAATCCACGTTTCTTCAGAAAGAGCAGTGAATAACACTATTGCTCTTGCCATACAAGATAAGGAGAAATCAGAACACTATTCCTGTGAATGGCTTTGTAATACTTACGTGTCCTGACTGTCGAGAAATTAAGGACGTACATATGTCCTGTTGGCAACCCAAAAACACCCTGCTTGATTAAAAGATGTATTTAAGTATTCGTTAGCTGACCAAACTGTTGCAACATTAAAACTTCCGTTTCTTGTGTCTACGTCAACTTGAAAGAACTTGTTATCATCAAGATCTTGTCAAGAGAACTAAATGAAGATGAAGAAAAATAAAGTGTCCTCTTTTAAGGAATTATCAAACAAAATCCCTGACAATCCAATTCCGTATTCTAGCAAATACTTTTTATGACAACTAAACCCAGATTTTTTTATGTTTCCTGACTCTGTTTTGTTATAATCTTCCTTAGACTACTTTCTTCGTAAGATTAGTTTTAATCTCTAGAGAGTATTTAGCCAAATCAGGTAAGCCAACTGCTATCAGCATCAGTAACAAAAGCAGGTTGTTGTACAGCAGTCAAAAAAGCACTGAATACCTGATCTGCATCCATCTAGTTTCTTTGGCTATATAGGTAGCAATGTTTACAAAACCACCTTGACTTTATGCACTAGAGATAATCTACTCTGTAAAATAAAAAGCAAAAGTATAAAAGTTTTCAATCAGATTTGGAAATTGTAGCATACATAAAAAGATAAAATCAAATATATACAATATAAAAATACATTTTTTTCTTTAAGAAAGTTATAAAACATGGCTATAATACACAACATGTTGAGCCATCAGTCACAGCTACAATATTTGCAGATGCTTGTTCCACACTATGGCTGGACCCTGGGTATGATATCTCCCTGGGGAAATTCCTCGATTTCAGCATGAAACATCAGTTCTAAAAGAGAAAGAAAAGAATTATGTTTTCTTTTAAAAGTTTCACCTGAGCATGATTTCATTATTTCTGAAAAGTTCTCTGGCACTTCCCCAAGCCTCCTGCTTTTCTTCCCAATCATAATATCAACAACTTAGCAATGTCAAGGGCCACCACTGTCTTGAGAAA
This sequence comes from Platalea leucorodia, assembly GCF_965183815.1. Classification (NCBI taxonomy): domain Eukaryota; kingdom Metazoa; phylum Chordata; class Aves; order Pelecaniformes; family Threskiornithidae; genus Platalea; species Platalea leucorodia. The sequence continues at coordinate 71,901,888 of NC_138827.1, forward strand.
ACTATTGTTGCCCCCCAAAATAAACAGAATTAGCGATGATGTTAGTAGCTGATCATATGCAGTATCATCCTGCGTTCAACCTGGACAAGGACACAGAAATCTGGAAGTAGATTGAGCGATTGTTAAAAGTTTTGAGTGTGTTAGACTCAAGAATCAAAGAATCATAGAATGGTTTGGGTTGGAAGGGAGCTTAAAGATCATCTGGTTCCAGCCCCCCCCACCATGGGCAGAGACACCTTCCACTAGACCAGGTTGCTCAAGAAGGAAGATTTCTGTTCAGAGACCTGTTCATTTATGGATCTATCTGCTCTATGTATCACAGCGTAAGTTAGCAACACTACAGCCTGGGACAGAAAGAATCATGAATGATATTGCTCACAGCTAGCTGTCACCACGGCAGCTCAGGCATGGGAGACAGCCTAAGGTCAGCAGTGAAGAGCTCCTTGCAGAGAAATTCGGCTAGGCACGCCAAGCAGCTGATGTGGTAGCCCTCTGTGGAGCTCTGTGCTGCTTCTCGTATCTGGATTCCCTTACATATCTATACTGCACCCTCAGCATAGGTGTACTTTCAGTCTTGCTAACAGCACATTCAGCATATAGACCAGGCTGTGTTTGCCAACAATTTGTGAACATGGTAAAGTTACACAATCTGTACATGCAACAATGTGGTTTATCCACTCAAATTTGAGATTCACATGTTTTTGCTACCTCATCCTTAGTAGACTAAACTTTCTCTACTATTTGGGGTAAGTCCTAACAGAATTTCTCTCTTGAAATTTCTGAAGCAGGTTTTCTAATCTTAGTAGGCACATGTAAATATCAAAAAAACTCATCAAAACCTGAGTTAAATCCTGCCACTGGCTTCCTTGAATAAGTCTTTATTATTTAAAAAATGGCTTTTAAATGCAATTAAAACATCTATTATAAATTTTACTTTCAAAGATTGTAAAGGCTGCCACCTAGCTTTTTTTTTTAACTCACTGAGTTATCAGAAATAAGCAGAGTAACTGGGGCCAGCTGAAATACAGAAATTGGTACATTAAAATTCTGAAGTAATCTGCAGAAGCATGTTAAGTCTTCTTCAGCCTCCCAAACACAAACCTGTGCTTCAACTCATGATGCTCTTTGAATACCTGATGACTTGTAAGTTGCAACTCATTTTTATATACAGCACAGCTTCAAATCACAGGCTGCATGCACTTGATGGGAAAGCTGAGTTATGATACACCTTTTGGATCCCAGTTGGAACAACAAAAGGAAGAAGGCCTAGTCTTTAGCAAAGCTTCTTCTAAGAAAAGGGGATAACTTGCTTGCCCCCTCCTCCAGCCTGGACCAACACAAGCAGTCCTCATTTGAAGTCCTGTTCTGAAATCTGACTTTTCAAAGCTCGGGAGTTCCCAAAACTACTGCAATGTTCTATTGAAAATAATACTGAACTCGAAATGCATTCAGCATTTGCAGAAGTAATGTTAGTAACACTAGGGAATTTTCTAAAACACAACAGAATAAATGCATCTCAAATATTCAAAATGCTGTTAAAGTAAAAATTATTTTTCCCTTCAATGAAGAAAAGACACATGCTCTCTCATGTTTCAAAATTCATGTTGCTTCAGCCAGGACAAGCAAGGCTTTTCCTTCCTTTTTAAATTACTGTTTTTTCTTTACAAGACCAAACACAGACACCAGCATCCTAAGAAGCACTTGCTTTGGAAAGCTGCTAGGAGATACTTGTTTTTCCTCAGCCACAAAATTTCTCAGGACTAGTCTTGAACACCGAACGTGGAGCACAGCAGATAAAAGCCTGAACAAACAACATTTTGCCTATTAATGTTTCCTACCTTCACTGTGGTCTAGCTCTGGTCGGTAAGACAAGAAGATCCAACTCGCCCCAACTAGAATAGACACTACCAGATTCACCACAATCCACGGCTGAACAATTTCCTCCTCTGTACCTGCCATCCTGGGAAAAGCACATCAACCAATCAGTCAGGGGTTCACTGGTACATACAGGTTAAAACAAGCCTGCTAAGCCAGATGTGAAAACAGAACTACTTGTACCATCCTGATGGTCTTGCATTGCAAAGGCCTGGTAAAGCGAGCGACTACCAAAGACAGTGACTCAGCTAAGAAACCCCATTATCTCATAGAGAATGTCCACTTGTAGATTTCAACAACAAATTCATTTTCTTGGCCAAGAGACAGAAAATAAAAATCAAAATGCATGATCAAATTTTACTGTGGTGAAAGACACCGCAGAATGTCATCAGTCAATCTTATTTTTAAGTACTTCTTCATGAGGCAGCAAGGCAAGTGAAGCAAATCAGTAAAGTCTGTCTGGAAGCCAGTGCAGGGACTTGTGCACAGATGCTGTGGGGTGGATGAGATTAGAGCTTTAAGGAGGTTATTATTTAAGTTAGCTGACACTTTTCTTACTGTCATAATAGCCGCAGGTTGCAGTTTTGTTACTAGATTCTAGGCTTTTTAATAAACAACTCAACAAACATTTATAGAAGCCCTAAAAAAAAAAGAAAAAAATATCTAACTGTCCAAACCAGCAAATTTTCATGTATATGCTTTTGTTCTACTTCTCCTGGTCTATTTTAAAAACTCTACAGTTTTTAAAAACTCTAGAGCTACTGGAGTTTAAGTCCATTAAATATCTACTTCATAAAGTAACAGTTTTGGATGGGATCTCCTAGCATGAAACAATGCTTCATATTTAATGCCAGCTGTGTCTGCTAAGCCCTTGCATCCTGTGGCAGACATACAACTTCTTTGTAATACCATGACATTAATTTCTTGGACAGATTAGATCATCTCCTTCAAAAACAGTGTGGAATCTCTACAGAATGTCCTGCCCTTGAACACAAAAGTGTTACCTCAGTAGGGCCCCAATTCTCCAGCAAAAGAGATTCTTAAGGTTTCTGCCAGACGACATTTTCAGCACCATTCCAACAGGCTCTTGTTTGAGGTATAATGGATTTGCGACCAACATGAGCGAACCCATCCTTGAGTTCTTATTTTTCAGTGAAATTATCAAAGATTCAGGACAAGCTCAAAGGCAGGTTTAGTAATGAAATCCTTCATTAATACTTTCTTATGTATGCTGTATAACTTTTTCAATCCACCAGTTTGACAAAGGTTCCTAAGTGGGCTAATTTACAGAAGTGATTTCTTAAGTTTCCTACCAGATGCTGCCATTTTCCGAAGGTGGTGAGTAGAGATGAATTCTGTCACATGTCATCTGCTGGCTTAAGGATAAGATAAGAGCAGCAAAGTACACTGGAAGAAATGGAAATGGTAGTGTCAAATATAAACCCCCAGAATACTGTCTCATCATTACATGATAATTATCACTACTTTTTCTTTCCTTTCACTCCACTGCCTCCAGTGATAGTCTCCTTTAATTCATTCTCTCTTCAACATTCCCCTGACCCATCAAAGTCTGGCTACTGTACTTTTGCAATTGATCAGCTACATCAAAGGTGGCATCTTGTGATTCTGGTTTTTGCTATGTCTGTGTTCTCTATTCAGAAGTGGGAAAAGAATATCTCACTAATAGCCCCACTAATGCTTTATTTCATTATTGCCAATGCTTTAAAAAATACGTAGCAAAGTGTTCATAGCCTTTGAATGCTATTTTGAACTACTTAGTAAGTCACTTATTCTAAAGCAGAAAATAACCAGGGAGGAAGATTTCACTGAAAACAGTAGGTAGGATTTCTCCATTTACTGTCTTGTCTGCACAACTTCCTATCCACTTCAGAATACTTACAGAAAGAGGCTACTGCTGCTGGGTCTAGGGTAAGAAAGCCCCTCAGTGCAACTGATGCTTTCGCCAAATCAATCCTGAGTACAAAAACAACAGTCATTAACACAGCCCAATAAGATAATAATATTGTTACTCTAACAGTATTCTATTGTTCTTTTACTTTTTGCAAGATAGATACCTTTTTTTGCCTCGGTTACAGTGCCTTAATACACAACTATATTCCACACACAGGCAATGATCCTTACTATGCCAAATCCAAGGAAGACTGAAACTAAGGAGGATGTTCCATGAGGTTTGTAGCTTTCACACTGCAGTCCTTTCTGGAATGGGGAGAATGTGGAGATATCTGTCCCCTCTCTAATCCTTATCATTCATTTCAGTGTCCACACCACCAACTGAGTTATGCTAATATAATGGCTCACACAGCTTTCACCAGTACAGGAGCAATTAAGAATAACGTGGGCCTCCTCCCTGCCACCACTTATTGAAAAAAAAAGTCACAATTTCTTCCACAGAACAGATTTCTCCCCTGGCTTATCATGCTGCTGTGGAAACTACCTGTTACTAAAAGAAACATCTGTGAATCTACTCTGTTTATGGTCTTTTTTGCTCCTCTTTCTGTTCAGTTGTTCTCCACCATCCCTCTCCCCCCCAGAAAAAACAGGTCAGCTCTCCCATCTGGTTCACCGCATGGTCACACAAAGAGCACCAGCACATTGAAGCAAGGCTGCAGGCAATGGACAGAAATGAGTAACAAAGGTCTGAATGCACAAGTACACCCTTTATCTGTATAGCCATGTGTAAAATCGTGCTCTTAAGTATATCACATTAAATCATCAACAGCAGATCAAAATGTGCCAGAGGAAGGAAAAAGGAACACATTGCACACAAATTATATATACCTTTCAAATACAAACATATTTTACCTGTCAAAGGCTGAGACTGTACTGATAGACAGCAACAAATAGAACAAACTTTGAGCTGGGTATGCTAGTGTCTTATACTGGTGGAGCAGGTTAGAAACTGTGGAAAGTTGATTTCCTGCCAAAATGTAGATAACAATGATGTTCCATACCGCATATCCAGCAAGGAAGCCATGGGTAAAGAGTCCAATCACCCTGAATGGAGAAAAGAACATTGGACAAATTTAACACCTTGAATTAGCGAAGAACTACAGACAGAAAAGGCCTATGAATCCATCTGTTCAACCCTGCTGCCGTGACAGGATCCCAGACTTTCACAGATTGAGTGCTTTTTCTGATCTAGTTTTAAAAATTCTAAGCAACAGAACTTCTGCTTCCTCCCTTGACAGATGGCTGCAGTACCTGAGCACTCAGCAAAGAAAACCGAGATGTTTTCCCTGATCCTGTCACTACTTCACTTCATTACTGCTACCAGAATCAAATACTTTCACTCACCGCACTCTCCCATTTTGCCTGTAGCTTCCCAAGACCACTGCCCCTTACACTTACACAATGCTCTTAAAGTTATCCTTGAGTCAGTCTTTTCATTGTCTTCCTTGCTAAGAAAAAGTTGAGAAGGAAGCGCAGGCTTCCAGATAAAATACACCAGAAAATGGCTGTCATCTTCCCATTCTGTATCACAACATGACCACATATTAAAAAAAAAAAGTAATTTTTTGCTATTGTGTGCAAGCTTATGCCCCAGTCCAATTTCACTCCTCCCTCTTTTTCACCAACCAGGATTTTTCTTTGAGAATTATCTGAATTCAGGTATTTTCATTCTGGTCATATTATAGCTGATGGGCAAATCTCATTTTGTAACACATTTTTTTCTGTAGGTCTCTAGCATTTTGGTTAGCAGATCAATCTCTTACTATTCAGATTTTGCCTGAATCTTTGCAATATGACTTCCTTAGTTATTCTTTTTATAAGTTGCATTTTACATGCGATGTCTAGGCTAGAAATAGATATTCTTGACAACAAATACCAAAAGCTAGAGGACTGAGAAGCTTTATACCTGTTGCATCACAAACCAGCATTTATTAGGAATATCCAAAAGAAATAAAGATACATCACAATGATAGAGAAAAGGTCCTAACTTTCAGGGAGAAGAAAAAAAAAAACCAACCCTGATTTCTGCTTATTTACTTTAAAATATTTATCTTTCACCTGAAACTTCGGTGCACTGAGAGGGCGACATCTCTGGTAGTCCATGAAGCCTTCACATCCATAAATACATTGATATTTTCAGTGGTTTTAATCAATTCTGCACGGTCAGCTGCCTGAAAACGCCCTGAAAGGGTGAGAAAATTAGTTTTAGAAAGTACTGTTACCTTCCATCATCATTTCTACATTAATACTTATTAGTGTTAAAAAGCTCTAAGTGTCAAAAGTTCCATCAGAAAATTTTTTCTCCCCACTTCCTGCTCTTTGTCAGCCTACATTTGTATCAGGATGCTTAGGTCAGTGCAATGCACCCTGGTGGGTCAGGCAATGGATTTAAGAATGTGCAAAGCACTTCGGGTAATTACTCAGTGCTCCCTGGTACAAAAAAAAAAACCCAAAACCCAACACCCAAAACACTTCCACTTGAAAGATTTTTTGCAATATAGTAAATGATACTTTCTTCTCAGGCTACTGTGACAGTATTAGGTCAAATAAGCTCAGTTGGGTACTATCAAACAGCCTTTTTCATCCACACCATGGAATTCAAAAATTCAACCAAACATGCCAGCACAGCAACACTAACATTCACAGTTGAAAAATTATAATGTATATTTATTTCCAAATAATTTTTGTGCTGGAAAACTTCTTTTTCTTTAATTCTTCCCAATAGTGCAGTATTTGGATTTTAAATACAATAATGCCTTCTTTAGTTGCAAGAATGTCCTTAAATTACTTAAATCAAAAGATGTACTTACGATTTTTTTCAACAAACACCTTGCTAACAGGCTGGCTAATTCCAGTGGGAGCAGCAAACACAGGCTGCTGATCTGGGCTCTTTCTGTGCTCATCTTCAATGATGTCTTCCTCCTCCACTTCCAGCTCATTGGAACAGTGCGTTTCAGCTGGCCGAAGTTTCCTATCAGCATAGAACATACAATGGGGCAGAGAAAGAACGGGAAGTAAAATCTAAAAGCTGAAGGCTCCTGCAAAGATTTAACATGTCTAACTTGACTGATAAGAACGGATCAGCTACTGACCTGTACAATATTACCTCCATTTATAATTTTAAGGACTGAAGTTCTCATGGAGTTAGTTAACTAAAACCATAAAGCTAATCCTTGATTTTAGAGTTTTTCTCTATATTTAAATTCCTTCTGTGTCAAAACAGTAAGGTGGGAAGAAATACGTATCAAGAGATTAACAATTAGAAAAAAAAATACAAACTAAATACAAGGCCAAGAAAGTGGATGCTTCTGGTAGAAAGGCAACTAAAATGATTTAAAGACATAGTTCTTGGAGAAAAGGTGAATAAAAAGGATGAGAAAGCAGTTAAGTTTCTCATAACATTAAGAAAAAGATAGTAAGAATGAAAGAAAGCAGTTACAGATTCTAATTTTCTCACGCACGTGACTGAAATATTAGGCTCATGTAATGCATCCAGGTATGCATAAAACAAACACGTGAAGAAAGCTAGATCTTAACCCTGGAAAGAACTGCACACATACTATTTATTCCACAGGCTCAATGGTATCGTGGGCTTCAAGATTTTACATCTTTGTAGGGTGACAATGTAAAATGCTACTCAGCCACATTCACCATCAATCACAGTTATTCTGAATGATGAAATATACTAGTTTTGTCTCACTTTGTTCTTTTTCTCTGTTTGCGGACCACTGTTTCTTCAGCTTCAGGGACATCCATGCCATTTCCATTCTGAAATAAGGATGCAACATTTTGCTGTGTAAAAGAGGTCTCAGAATCTGAAAATTTAAAATAAACCACATGAAAGTTTCACAGCTTTCATAAAAATGGAAATACATTCACTTAGATAAATAGTTATTATATAAACACAGCGGCAAAAAAGTGATGCTCTTCTGAGCTTGGTATGATATAAAGGATCTACTTTATCACTTCCAAAACTCTATTGCCATTATTTGCATGAGGGTTTGTACCCTATGGAATCTGAAATCAGCAACTGAAACTCTAAGCTACCATTCACTCAGAGATTACTTTCAGCTGGTTTAAGTACAGAAGCACATGATTTGAAATGTTTTAAGCCAAAATACAGGTTGGCCAATCATATTTCTGTGTTACCGAGTTTTATTCCGTGCTCTTTCCAATCTACAATTATTTTACATACCGGTAGGTATTTTCTTCTTCTTGCGTTTCCTCTGAGGAGGGACATCATGAGGTTCAGGAGTCAGGGGCTCACTGCTTTCAGACTGCCGACGAACAGCTGCTTGGACGATGCCATCTGAAAACGAAATTAAAAGATCCAGCAACCTTAATTCAGAGCCGCTGAGAAACTGGCAAGAAAAAGCTGCCATTTGCTACATTGTGCAGAATGTCTGTATTTGCCCGGCTTACAGCTGAGACGAAAACGTACTGGCTAGAAAATATAAGAGTTGGGAAACAAATGCCATAAGTAAGAGTATACAAAGTGGTCACTAACAACCCTCCTTTTACCCTGGCAGTTTCATGCCCAGGAGGAAATATAAGTATCCAAGAAGCAGCACAATTCCCATTTGGGTATACAACAGAGGACTGACTGAAAAGAATCTACCACAGTAAAGAACTATACTTCTATATTTTTCCTTTCTACATGCAAAGATTGTAAATGCAAGAGGCAAGAAAAATTAAGTTTGTTACAAGCTGATTCACACAGATACGTGCTAAGGCAAAATAGTGTAATATCAAAGGGAAATTTAAATGCTAAACAAACACCACAAGAATAAAGGAGGAGCAGAATAAAACAACACTGAAGGATGTTTACTCCAGTCTGAGAGATGAATTACGACACTTTGGAGGAACTACATTTCCATGAGAAGTTAACATGAATTCATCAAATACTCTAGCAGCAGTAGCATCAATTTGCATGATTAGAAGTAGAAAGACAAAGTTACTTCTCCATTTTACATCACATCTGCATTTTTATAGCTCTTTCAGGTACTGCAGTTTTTATGATAACAACTGAATCTATCTTTGTTTTCACTTCAAACACAGGTTTTCTCACCTTTTAGAAAGGTCTTCTGTGCTAAAATGCAAAATTAACCAGCAAAGTAACGGCCAAAGCCAAGGTATACTTTGAGTTGTCATTCAGCTCACTGAAAACAACAGTAAACAAAACCTGATCCTTGGGAAACCCTGCTAGCAACAGCTCTACTTGTTGCATTTAAAGGTCTTTCAGTAAGCCCTCAATTGTAGCCCTTTCAAACAAATAAAGGAGGTTTACTTATCAAAGCATCATACAGTCCTAAGTCAACTGGTTTACAGAAATCCACCAGATTCTATCAGCACATTCTGCTTTATCAAAATAGATCAGCCTTATAAACTTGCTCAAAATTATGTCTGTTCTGCTGATCCACTTCTTGTAAAAATACAAAGCTCTGGTGTTAGTCATATTTTAGGTTCTTAATTCTCGGATGGTAATGGAATGATTAACTTGTGACTTTATTTGGCCAAGGACTGAAACTGAGCCGATTTGTTAAATGAGTTTTATCTTAAGTTCATCCAAACATTCAAGCACTTAACACATTTAACATAACAATGTTCAGTATCAAGACATGCTGTATTAGCAGTACCGGGAAGGGATCTAGGGAGAAGAGCAGAGGATGGAACAAGTTACTCCAGTTAGCATTACAGACTTGTTCTAAAATGACACCGCTTTGCAAAAAAGATTGCAGTCATTCAATACAAAATCAATTGTAATAACTTAGCTGAGAACGCTATTTAAAAATAGAGTACAAGACTGAAAACTGTGTATCTGTCAGGAGCTTGGCTACAGTGCAGGTCTCACCCCGGATTACAAACACAGTTTCCAGTCTTGGCAGGACCTTACCTAATGGAGTCTTTCCTTTGGGCTTCCTTTTTTTCGGACGACTGAGTGGAATTTCATCTGCAGAACATAAAACAGAAGTATAGGTGCACAGCACGGAGAAACCTCCATTTCCCTGTTTTAACAGCCGCTCTATTGCTAGTTAAGAAAGGGATTCCTTTCTACAAGTGAAGACATCCTCCACCTTTTACAGACTAGATGACAATTCACCAATTCACACAAGCAGGAGGAGTACAGAAGATGGCAGGAAAACAGGATAGGAAATCTGCCTTAAGTGTAACAGAAGCCAAATACGCACATGCCCATGTATTAAGTAGAAAACTGAAATAGTCTGAATAATGCTCTGAAGAATAAACTTCTTGTTTAGAGCACAGTGACAACATTCCCGTTACTTGATTCGATACGGAAATACCAAACAGTAAAGAGAACGAAAAACAACAGACAGTTCTAGCAATAGCAGCGCAGGTATCCATGCAGTTTAAATAATCAGCCTGCACTTAGGAAAAGCATAAGGCCCTATCTTTAAAGAGAGGATGAAGTGACACCAAAAGGAACTGCCAATGTTTATAATTCTCTTTAATGCCCGAATAACTCACCTTGGTTTCCACTTCACATTTAAGGAGAAAAGGCGTTGAAGAGCAGTGTAAAAGGAACAAAGATAAGAAGAAAGTTAGTTTTGAATCAATTAGAATTCACAACAGTGAAATTCACACTGCTGCTTTTGGGATTAATTTCCCTATCCCCACTCCTAGTTTTCTTTATGAGCAGTTGTGTACAACAGGTTTAAGGGTACAAAGCAATCATCAAGATTCAACACTTTGTTAGTGACTATGCACAGTTTCTTGATCGGCTAGCTGTGCATCAGATTAAAAGCTTTAATCACCTGGCTAATTAAAACTTGTCTTACTGCCTGATATGTAACAAACCAACAGAAGTTATGAAAAATCTAAGCGAATACATTACTAAAAACACACTATCATTATGTCATCAATCATCAATGTCACATTTGCTTTTAGGTACTTTGAAGGAATTCTGAAGTACCATGTCATAAAAACTATATCATTGCCTTTCCTTCCACACTGCTCACCAGGGCACTGAAAAAGAAGCCCAAATTTCACCCTATATAATGTCAAACTAGTATACACTTATACTCCAAGAGTATCTAGTCTAATTTCAGAAATTCCTGAAGGATTTGTGATTCAAATACACTAAAGAACAGGAAACAAAACAATCAGGGAAGGAAGAAGAGGTTGAAAAGAGGGACATCCATAAAACTAAGGTAGCTGTTAATAAAACCGAGGTAGCTATTTGTCTGAAACTTTTTAAAGGGTTTATCTCTCAGAGTATTAAAACTGAGGTAATGTGGTAAAATTTCTTAGCCTCTGTAAAGCTTCAAAATGCTTTACATTCTGTGTAAGGGGTTCTGGGACAACAAATTAGCAAGAAAAGCAAGTATTTTTAAAGCTGTTATGACTACTCAGATGTTTATTAAACTTATTTCTCTTAATTTCATTGCTTTTAAGAACACTACAGTACAGAACCGTAATCAATTCCATGGAATGAACTGATCTTACCTTGGCACTGGAGGGAGGGCACGAGGCGGACACTGAAAGACAAGACAGGGACAAAAGTCAACATCTGTAAGTCTGAAACCACCTCTCTTTTGAGCGCCTGTTAAACCACTTCACAGAAAACAGCTATTTCCAGATATGGTCAGAACACGCTAAGTATGTTTTGTTTCCAATGCCACTTAAATAGCCAGAGACTCCTGACGGAGATGTTACATAAAAGTGCTCAGCACGCCACAGGAATAACATGCTTTTGCCAGAGTTCTGATGGGCACTGCATTAGGGACATGTACCTAACAGCTGTGTGCGAGGCCCAGCTTGCATTCCAACTTCACTTGAATAATTTTTACTTTGCATATAAGGTACTGCTTTCCTTGGAAAGCTTATCAGTCATTCTATTTAAATGTCAAAATACTGCAGTAATTTATGCATTCAGTATACTTGCACAGTGTTTCGCGTGAGCTGAGTGTTTTCTATTAATGAAGGTGTAAATTCAGAACAATATTAAGTAAAAGCGGTAAAAAGGAAATAAGCTTATTTATGAAAAATACTTTAAAATATGATAAAACATTAATTTTCATATAATTTTGAAAATATTTACCAGGTCACACACAACTGAAATCTAAATCTCCCATTAACAACCCGAAACTGAGCTCTTGCACCTTCTCTCATCCAGAAAAAGGAAGGCAGTTTACTTTCAGATTTTGTATTATATAATTATACTGAGAGAGTATACAGGAATAAATATTTCCCACTCTCCAAAAATTCAGTTGATATCAGAAATAAGAAAGGCTGCAAGACTGGTAAGACTCAAGCATCCCCAAACTTACCACTTGTTTCTTTCCCATATCATTTGAAGCTGCTCCCTGAAAGAGGCACTGTGAACCGTTCTCCACTCCCTCACGCTGCTCACGCTGAACCTCAGCTAATTCTGAACTAAAAATAAGCTTCTAGCAGCCAGGATTAGCTGGATGTGAACCTTCCTGCCCCTGGGTTAGGGCCCAGTACTACTCCCATTTGAAACAACGGCAGTTTGTTCCGTGGCAGCAAATGTTACTTGCGCTGAAAAACCCATGACTCCATATGCTGGTACAGGTTCCACTGAGCAAGTTTTACTGCGTTTGGGTTACCCAAAGCAAATGAGACACCTTGCGCAAGGAAGGGTTTGCAGGATTAGGCCTCAAACCTCTCACCTGGATTTTGGCCATGCTGAAGACTGACAGCAAGTGCCATTTACACAGGTAGAGAACAGCACACCCTGAGCAGCATCCAGCAAACTGGTCAGGACTGGTCACACCATACAGGTGCACCGTAAGGGAGAAAAAATACCCATAAAGGTCAGAGCTCATTACATTTATTGTTTCCTACATTCCTGCAGCAGGTGAAACCCTGTGTTTGTGCACGTGAGCCAGGCCACAGGATGGTGGGACACACCTAGGAACTCTCACACGGGGGGAAAAAACCAAACTACCCAACCCCCTGGGTGTCTATCCAGGGAGGCAGAGCAGAAAATGCCTTCACCCATAAGCACAGCCCGCATGAGGCAGCAGCAAGCCGATGTACTCACTCCCCGAGCGCTGTGAGCTAAGCTGCCACCACCAGACCTCGGAGGTGGTACTGAGGGGGCCGTTACGCCCAAACCCGAAGGTTTAAAAACGCTCAAGCAGCCTTTGCAGACTGAAAGCCTAGCATACGTGGGTTTTTTGTGAGATCTATGTATGGATGAAAATACGAAAACAACGAGGAAATACTTGCTTGCGCCCCCAGCCAAGCAGGAGCAGAAACGTGCGACCCTGCGGCCGGCTACGTCCCCCCGCCCGCGGGCAGCGGCAGGGCGGGCCCCGCCGCCTCCCCGCCGCAGCGGCGATGGAGGAGCGGCGCTGCCAGGGCGCCCCGCTCCCGCTGGCAGCCCCGGTACAACTCCTCAGCGGCAGCGCTCAGGCCGGACCAAGCCGCCGCCGGTGCTCGCAGCCGGGCGCACCGGGCTGCAGCCGCGGCCGCCGGCACTTTGCCGCCCGGCCCCCTCCAGAGGCGGCCCCGCCGCGGGCAGAGCCGCCCCCCGCCCGCCCCGGCACCGCCGCTCCCTCACCCCGCCGGGGCCCGCCCGCGGTGCCGCCATCCCGCGCCCGCCGCCACCGCCGCCGGTCTCCCGGGCGCCGCGGGGAGGAGCCGGCGCTGGCTTCCGCCCCGCGCCGGGGCTGCGGCCCCCCCAGCGGCGGGGAGGCCCGGCCTCCCGCTCCCACCGGGGTCCGCGTCCTCTCCGGCGGCCCTGTCAGCAGAGCGGGGCGGCGCCGGCTGCTGCCGCGGGCGAGGGAAATCAACTGCGCGTTAGCGGGAAGACAAGGTTTCTAGCCTCCTTTAGCTTGTAGCCACGGACACAATTTGCAAAATTAAGTAAATGGAAAGGAAGAAAAGAAAGTAGAAAATAAATGCGATAAAATTTTGTTCCAGCACAAATGGACACAAGAAGCAAATGCAACGAATGAGAACATCTTTCTCTTCTAATAGTTAAAGCAGATCCGTCTGTAAGCAAACACATGAAAATTAGGCAAGGAGAAAGAGTAGACAAAGGCTGGACTAGGCAGCAGTAGTGGGGAGCTGGTCATGGACCAGCAGCACAGAGCTGTCACCAGTCTTGCCTTCCACCGGTACTTACCCCACACCAGTGACATGTTGGGACTCTGGTCTCTCCAGTTTCACCCCTAAACAAGGAATACTAGGCCTGACTCTAGAACAAGCAGGCACGGTGGTAGCTGCAATATTTGGCTTTGACTAATGTCTTTCTAGATGGTTTAAATTGCTTTTGTTGCGTTTCCTGCAAGGTGAGGTAGGCCAACAGAGTAATTGGCTGTGTTCCTCAGTGAGCAAGACAACTGTAATGCAAGGTGAAGAGAGTAAGGCACACGTTTGCCACAAGCACTGCACCGTTTGATGAGAACATGCTACCGTAAAGCAAACCAATAGGAAAAGGGGCTTCAGACTTTATTTCCCTCTTTGGTAAATCCGTGTTCTGTCAGTTTTTACTCACTTGAGTTGACGGAACAAAAGAAAAGACATGCTACGTGTACTGTGAAAATAACTGCGGTTTCTAGAGTCATTTTTATTGTGACACCACCACTCTGCTCCTGTCTTAACAGGTAAAAAGGATAAGCAGCAAACCAATACCTTCCTAAATAATACTCTTTCCTCAAAGACAGCATGCTAAAAGAGCATGCTCTGGACTGAACATTGACTGAGTATCGTCTGTCAGTAAGGCTTCCAGAACGTACAGGTATACAATCTCCATAAATAAAATGAAAGGAAAGGAATTTTCTGTAGCTACGTACAAGTAAATTATGCAGATATATGCAACAAAATAGATTTTTCTTTATTCTTGTAATAAGAGAGCTCACAATATTTCTTTTTTTGTACAAAAGTGGATGCAACCATAACATAAAAAGCTGAAGAGCTACACAGAACATAGTATGATTATATCTCCTGTAGCAGCTTCTTTCCTAATCCTCTTCCAAATCCCTCACATACAAAGATAAATTCTTGCAATCCTGACATTAGGATTATTCTTGAAGTAAAACATAAGCTGTAATCTTTCTGAAGCTGCCTGCTGCTCAGAATTAGGGCTGAGTGTCTGAGCATATCCATATTGCAGGGACCCACTGGGGCTCATCCTGTGCACGATGGACTGCAGACAGCAGCTGTGCAGATGCTTCTTGTAAATTGTCATTCACAATCACTTGATCAAAGAACTGACCAAACTGAGCTTCCATTTTTTTAGCTGAATCTTCCATCTCCTGTAAATCTTCTTCCTGCAAGACAGAGTAAGTCTATAAAGCCTTAGTATTGTGAAGAGAAACATACCTGCATGGCATCTGCGGAACACCTTGGGCCATGTCAACAAGAGATGAATAGATAGTGCCAGTGTACTTTATGTCATTTACAGTTTGCTATAGTAAAGTACGCGTGCTACAGTCAGTTCCAAGTCTCTGAAACAGAGCCGACTGCCATATCCTTCCCAAGGAAATACCTTGTGTCTCAGTAGGCTCCATTTGCCCCAAAAATGTTATTCTGCTGACAAGTGCTGGCAGAGGATGTTAGGGACTGGAAGGCAAATCCACTAACACTTGTGTTCTCATTCCACAGTTTAGTTTATTTCCACGGTGATCACGTTTCTTTCTGCCATAGCAATCATGATTCATTTCCATATACAGTTATGAACTGAGGTCTCAAAAATTTTAAGATGCTAAACTTGATTATGATTTGCATGGAAACAATTGTGACAATGCACTAGACACATTGCCAATACAAGATCTGCATTTCCTACAAGCAGGATTTGTGTTTTATCTATAGAAATTAGTATGGCATTGACATTGATACTGTCATTAAGCATACATGAAATACTCAAATCTTGTCACAAGGCAGTTAATAAAAAACAAAAATATATGAAATAGCCTCTCCTTTAAAGACATTTTGAAGCAAAATGCCTCAATCCCCTAGGTAAAAATTACAACCCTTCTGCTTCAAAGCAAATCTGGAGGGGGGAAAAAAAAATCCCAACAAACCAAACAGAAAAAGACAAGAATAACTTAGATTTGATCCTAAAGACACAATGATCTTTTAAAGAGTTAACATAGCAACATAGTAGAATGCATTATGTTCTAAACACGGAATCCCAGAATAATAAACTGAGTCTCTTCAATTACCAAATCTCACCTTGAATTTCATGTTCACATAATAATCTGTAATGATCCTGGCATTTTTACGAGTCTGCCTCATGCAGCTTATGCTGGATGGCTTGATGAATATAACGTAGGGCTTTAATTCATGAGTCCGGGCTACTTGTATGCCCTGCAAATTAAGAGTAAAATGAAGTTAAACTATTTCAAGTGCATTCATCCCAGTTTTACTCCCATAAAAAGCCAACTGTTTACAACGTACTGTTTTCTCCAGACCTAGCAGTAATCTTTTTCAGGAACACCTACTTTAAAATGACCTCACTAATAATCCCTGGACCAGACGTTGTTAAGCAACTGCAGCATACCAATCACTTAATTCTGCTTGGTAACCTTATTAGGAGATGCTTTCAACGCCAGTGAGTGACTGGACATTGTCATTAACAGATCTCTGCAATCAACAACATTAAAGATGAATCTGAAATCTGTTTTTTTTAACTGCTGGGAAGCTACCTTTGAAAAAAGTACACCTTTATTGCTCAATACTGGAAGAAAGCATCCTGCTTTTGGAAACCTTTGTGCTCTGTAACATTCCCTGATGCTAATAAGCATTTTTAAACTACTGCAAAGCAGCAGAGGGAACTAGAAAAAATAAAATAAAAAAACCCAAACCCACAGCATGTAAAGTTGACCAAGCCACCAGATTTAAAATACAAGTATGCAACTCAGCAGTCATTCTCCTACCTCACAGCAGTTACTGAAGAACAGCTATGAGCTATTACTTCATACCTTTCCCAAAATTTGTCCTTTAAAATCACAACCTAAAAAACTGATAGCAGCACATCCATTCAAGTAGCAAGATCACATTTTTTCCCCCTCTTCTCCCTCTTGTTTAGGAGAAACGTAGCAGAAGAAACCCAAGGACATTTTCAGATGTGAAATGAAGACTGAAGTGTGGCCTAATCTGCCCCTTATAGTGGTTTGAATTTTGAGTAGTACCCCACAGGTCATGTAACTTAACTTTTATTTCAAACAGCACAAACCACTGCTGACCTAAGGCTCTGACTACACTGGCTGTGCACAATTAGAGGGAAGTCTCTAAAACTTACTGAGTTATGGTGTCTCTCTTTAAATTCAGTTAGAAGAAATGCTGAAGCCCAGTAGCCTAAACAGCTCCTAAGTACTAAATATGCAAGTAATTCAGAGAAGTTTAGTAGGATTTTGCTGGACACAGCTTTAAATCTCAGATATTTAGAAACTCAGGCCTTTGTTAGCCTTATCTTTATCAGCAAATTCAATGCAAAGATAGAAGGGGAAAAAAAAGTGAATAGTGTTTAAGTGAAAAGATGAGCATGGTAAGTAGTTCTGACAGTGTTAGCGGTTATAAAAGTAATTAAGAAAAAAAAGCAGAAGAATGCAAAGATAGCATTCAAAGCTTTTTTGCAATGCCCAGCACAGAAATATCTGGTAATCACCCTAATATTTGAAGCACCTCTTGCCAGTATCTGCTGGGGCATTATGTGGAAGCTGTGCAAGCTTCCCTCTCTCATTAGTAAACATTTTCAAGCTGTGATCCCTAGATGAGTGGTGGTCTACACAGTAAGCACTGGCTGGAGGTTCTCGTAGAGCTGTTTGGTCATGTGCGCCAGCAGCTTACTCCTGGCTGTTAAGTTACTTCTGAAGAGAAATAAATGCATGATATAATTCCCTGCTTTTGCTTGATTACTTTAATAGTTGCTGCTTTTATCAAAGGGTGTTTAGAGGTTGCTAAGAGAAGGACAGAACTCTCGACTAACAGGGCTTGGAGGAGGAGGAATTCCCATGCAGCAGTCTCCACATGAAAGAATAATCCTTGCTTTAAGCAAGTATGAAAACTCTTTTCTGTACCATTCCACCTGATAATGCAGCGGCCGACTTGGAAACAAATGAACTATACTAATCTGTACATACTTGTCACTGCAGTATCCCCCCCCCCCCCCCCCAAGACCCATGCAAAGAATAATCTATTATTAATAAGCACCATGAGCTAAAATGAAAAACAAGACAAAGCAACTAACACCGTTCCAATAGCTCAAGAATGTACAGAGAATTATTTTTCCTCCCAGGAGATACGAACTGTAGAGTCCCCACCCCTTTACAACTCACCTGTGGTTCTAAATCTATTACACAGATCTTGCCTTCATCGAGGACTGTTCGCACTGCATCAATACTGGTACCATACAGGTACCCTTTGTATTCCCCATATTCCAGCATTCTGCAACAGTGGTGAGGAAGAAGGAAAAAGAAAGAGCACTTGAGTCTCAAAAGGTTCCATCTAAGGGTGAAATCCGCAAACATAATCCAGCGAACACTGATGAACAACCTCCACCTTTGCTTTTCCCTGCTACACTGGGCACAAAATCAGAACCATTACAGTTCGACATCTCCAAAGCATGCATTTTTTACTCAACTTTTTGTTCCAAATTATGTGTTTAGAGGTTGTGATTCTAGTGATAAAATGCTTGTCATTTATATAGTACTAATAACTTCATCAATCAGAAGATCTCAAAGCACTTGGCACAGCTCAAGGAGTGTAGCTTCTGGTGCTGAGCTGGTCTGTTTTAGCAGAGGGATTATTGATGCATAGAAAGAGCAGACACTTTTGGAAGTTTGGCCCTTACAGTTCAGGTGCTGGAGATGCCATCACTGCAGAGGTTTTGCAATGGAGATGTAGATCAGGAACAGGTCTGACTCACTGCTCAATTTTAGAAAACAGTCCAGTTTCCAGAAGGGTTAAACTCATAACTTACAAGCACATCAAATGAGCTCAGGCCTGGAGATCCCACTTTCCTTTAGAAGGGTTCTGAGATTAATTGTAGAGGAGCTTATTTGCAACTGCACAAACACAGTTTTTGAAGAAAAGGGCTCAAGTAGTTTGACCAAAATTTACACCAAACACGCATAGTAAGTATGAGCGGAGGAGCCCAGACCTGGGACCGAACTACAAAACCGTCTTTTCTTGGATCATGCTACATTTTAAGTAACAAAATCGTAATTTGTCTGTCCTAGTTACCTGTGGCTATACACCATGTTTTCAAAAGTTTCCTTTGATACGTAGTGATATTCACGACCATTCATTTCATAACTCTTCTGAACACGAGTGGTGTCTGAAAGGAGATATACACACACACACAAAATCAACTGCAAGTAAACTCTTGTAATTTTATAAATGAAAATGAGACAACTTTCATGAAGGACTGTAAATCAGTATTTTCATAAGTAATAAAATGAGTTGTTTCTCATTTGTTAATCCAGAGCAAAAGCCTTGTCTGCTGTACTGGTTGCCCAGTGGCAAATCTTTGAAAATGAGCAAAGCACAAGGAGAGAAATCCAAATATCTGTAACTCAGAGCAATCAGGAATTGCTTTGGAACTGGTTGCACAACTGTTTTTACTCCTCCGAGGTAAAATTTATTAAAGTTCATTTGGAAACATCCCACAAGCCTTCCTCCCTTGCCCCTTCCCCATATCTGGGATCTTAAGCACAAAAGAATTCCTGTATTTTCAGCCAGCTTCAGATTCATACATTTCCTGTTTGGTTACCCAAGTCACAAGAACCAAATAAGCACAGGTAGAAACAGTTTCAATTATTACATCAGAAATTAAGCTGTGTAAGTCTCATCTGAGACTAGAAGGCTAATAAGGAAAGCTGCAAAGCCTATTAAGCACCAACTTCTGTTGCCTTCATTCTCATATCTGATCACTTAAACACTATGAACTTACAATGTCCCTAAAAAACATTCTTATTTTTTAATCTAGAAAAAGCAAATATCAAGATTAAACAAAATCATGCAGACAATCTACTGCTACGTAAAGCTTTAAGGGTTTCAGGAGCTGTAACTTGAAAATACCTTTGGCTGATTTGCCAAAATAAGGAGAAAGACAGTATTTTAAATTAAGCCTTATAAAAGCAAATGCCTCTGGCTTGCAGTAGAGCTGAAAAAACAGCCATACAGCAATGAGTGCATGAATACACAAAGGCAAGAGGGAGGTACTTGACATTTCCTAATCACATTCGAAGGGGGTAGTGGGGGAAAGAGGAAGAACATTACATACGAGGTACGGCACTTTGAAACTCTCGTGGGTTACTTGCGATAAGCCTTCGCCTTAGCTCATTCACACCAACTCCTGCAGGACCTGAAAAGTTGGAAAAGCCATTGATATTGCTGACAGAGGCACTTTTCGCAGGCACACCCCCCATTTTCTAACACATTGCACACTCACAAATGAAATGCAGTAAGTTCCTAAAAAATGTACCAGAAGTCACCGAAGCATCTTGATTGATTCAGGGTACGAATCACCTCCCAGCAATATAGTCATACCCAGGAAGCAACTCAGCAATACCATTTTAAAAGAAAAGATTATTATCAAATACTTCCAGACTTAGAAAGGACAATGGATTTGCCTTTACCTGGTTTGCTTTATCAGGATCATGGAACACTGCAGAACAACAGCTTCCTTTCAGTCACTATCATTAAAGACTACTTGAGAGCCTGCAGCCCACTTAACACCATATTTCCTATAGCAAGCATTATTAAAGGCATCTTTTTTAGCTTTCCTTACTGCCCATGATTGAGATTTTTCTAGTCTGGAGTTTAATTTTAAACATTCTTCTTACCATTGCCATATCCATGCATTTCACACTGGCTGTAGAAATGCCTCCATGTAGAGATGTTTTCTAGTAAGTTACAAAGTTTTCTCATCGCTTTCTGTACCAGTCCCAACTGAACATAAAACTGAAGCACTTCCCTAAAAATCCATTATGAACCAGCATTCATAACTGTATGGCTTCTTCTGAGGACTTCATTTATTTATTTTTTTTTTTTTTTAAACATTCACTATCTCAAGCAAAGAAGACAATACATACATTAAACTTTAAAACCAACAATGGGGTCGAATTGCAGGCAATCACTCTTGAAATGTTGCTTTGAGAGCTACCTGCCCAATCTGCAACCGCTGCAATCAGCGGCAGGAAACCTCAGTGGATCAGCCCGTGACCGATTGTTTCCTCCCCTCTGTTACAGGTTGTGAAATTTGCATGAGAAAGTAATTAACCTCTTACCCACTAGTATAATCAGTCTGTGCCGGTCCGATGGGTGCCGCTGGTACCTAACCACCTCTTCATACGGAGCTGCGAGAGCGCTGTAACAGCTGCTGGGGCACCGAGCGTAACATGACTGCTGGTTGGTCCGGGCTTTCCTGCGACACAGGCGCATACTTCTACGGAAACCAGCTGTAAGGGGTAAAGACATCAGTACTGGAGAATACACCCGAGATGCAGACAACTAGTGCTTTAGTCTAGAGTGTCTCTTTGTAAGCCACACAACATCCTGTTTTTTTGAGCTTTTTGCAGGGTGAAAGTTAGTGAATTTAATTGCTGCACTTGGTATGCCAGCTTGGTAGAACCTCCGAGTCTTAAAAGACAGCTAAAGAAGAGGTCAAATCTCACTGAAAGTCACCTGAAAATTAGCCCAGAATTAAAGACCCCCAAAAGACCCCCAAAGCAAGCCAAAGGAGAAGTTTCTGGCCACATAAAGCATCACTAGGGAACAGGTCAACTGTTTTTTGATAGTGCTGCTGGTTCACTCTCCTAAAGCAAATCTGGAACATCTGCTCCAGCTTCCAGAGTGAATCCAAGTATTTTAAAGGTCACTATGGTTTAGTAACAGGGGTAGGCTTGGTGCTCCACCTTACCATCCAACTCTGAAAACCGCACTTTTAGGTCTAGTTTTCTAATGAAAGCCCTCATGATTATTCTCAATGGATGACAAACAACAGAACAACATTACTCTCTAGCAAAATTAATTGTGAAGTAAGGGAAATCTTAACAGCCAGTCAGGATAAAATAGTGGTGGCCAGGTCTCAGTAGAAACCTAACAGGAAGAGAGATTTAAATAGAGAGAATGAGTATTAGTAAGAGGAAAGTGATTTCTTGAAGTTTGGAAAACAGAGCAAGTAGAACTCAATTCAGTAAGTGTTTAGGCAAAATAAAGAACAAAGCATTTGATTTAACTTCAGACAAGCACTTAGTCTAGATCAAGCCCCAAACATCTTACTTATCTTTAGTCATTGCGTACCAATAAAGACTCGTTGACCAAATTCACCAAATTCTTCCTCTTCTAGAATACAAAGAACAAATACTCATGAAATAAAAAAAGAACAGTGAAAGCTTAAGAGCTAGAGGGCTAATAATTATTGCTGATCCCAAATGAAAAACAGTGTTTCAGTAAACATGGAAGTACCATGCCTAATCTAATAAAAACAGCACAATACTCCATAACATGAAATGTTCAAATATTTCACATGACCAAAGACCAATTCAAAGGACCAGTATTTCTCTAAGAGAAAAATTAAACTTAGAAAGTCTTAGTATTTTCTAAATTAGATTTGAAATTCAACATTTTATGTGTTTCATTCCTAAGATAACTAGATGCCAGACAAGGTTTTGAAATACTTTTCATGAAAAAACATCCACATAATATAAGCTTTTCAGGTGAAACCTAGCTTACAAGAATTCTTTAGTTATAACATTACAATAACCAACAAGTCAGTAGCTCAAAATCAGAAGAAAAAAAAAAAAATTATAACCATTTCTGGCCAATAGCATGCTTGGAAAATGCAACGTGCATCTGCTCAGATCTTTCAGGCAGAATGAAGGCCTGGTTTTATTATTTCTTTTTAATCATCTTTGGATCAGTGATATCTGTGCTCCAACATCCCAGGCTAGTCTGTTTCCTCCAATTCTTTTTGTCCCCATTCTCATGCTATTCCTTGTGAAGGCTTAGCCATTCAGGGAAGCCTTCTAAATCTCTACATGTATTTTTTTAAAAATGAAATCTCTCCTGTAAGGCTCAAAAAATATCAATTCCCCAACAGATCAATGCTCTAACAGTTTAGAAACTATTTTATAAGGGCGATTTGAAAGCAAATAACTAAGGAAAAAACTGGTGTCAGCAGTGTCTAGATTTCTCTTCAAAAGGACTCCTAATTTTCCCCTAATCATGCACGTAGTTATCCAGGCTGTGTACTCCCTTTATTTAGGCCTTGTTAAAGCAGGAAGATACAGAAGACATAGGCATATCTTTAAAGGTAGTAATTGTTCCAAGGCAAGAACATTCTTTTCATTTGCAAAGCATGAAATGTATTGTCTTTTAGGACAGAGTGATGATTCTCTCATAAGCGTGCAAATACCAAAACAAAGTTAGATGCATCTTACTCTTCTTTCACATCTATACACTATCCACTACTTGTACCTTTAAAATACAGTTTTGTTCCTACATTTCTCTATGTACTAACAACCCCTTGTTTATGACTGTAGAAAAAATTACTTGGCACAAAACTGCTCGTTCAGGGCAAAGTTCAGAGTACTGTTCAGCTGACACATGCCTGTATCATTTCTATCTTTGGGTCTTTTGAACCATCATTCAAATCTTTTTGAGCATTTTTGCTTTATCTACCCTCTGTTCTATGGTATGGAGTGCAGTATGGAATCTTACAGGGAACAAGCAATTCAGCTACTGGGTATTGTCAGAGGAGTGGTAGTTCCTGGTAATGCAATAAACACAGATAAAGTCTGATAGATTACTGCTTACAGGAGACAGGGGAAAAAAAGTTAGTGTTACCTTCTTTAAGCTCCTCTGCACGTTCAGATAGAGACAGACATAAAACAATTAGTTTTGAGAAGACAGTCTATACTAAGATTGAAAAAAAAAAAAAAAAAATCCCACCAGCACTGTCCAATGCGTTTAGGAAATTTAGGAAACAGGTACTGCAGGCTTTAAATCTAAAATATGCCTGTTCGAGCATGAATTCTCAGTTCCCAAAGAATAAGACTCAGCTACAGCATCTATGTCAGTATTGTACTTGCGAAATACATCACACGGATGTTCAACTACTGGTTAATTTAAAGTAAAATGTAGGATAGCAAATATTTGCACCTTTATTCCTCTGCCTGGATACGGCAGAGAGCTGACTCAGTGCTGTGTAGCGAATAGGATTTGCAAGAGTAATCCCCAAGTGCAGTTATCAGAAACATCCTAGCCTGAAAACAAAAGACTGCCCTCTAGATCTGCTGGCTC
The DNA here is from genome assembly GCF_965183815.1 of Platalea leucorodia. Lineage (NCBI taxonomy): Eukaryota > Metazoa > Chordata > Aves > Pelecaniformes > Threskiornithidae > Platalea > Platalea leucorodia. The sequence continues at coordinate 71,925,975 of NC_138827.1, forward strand.
TGTCTTAAAAGCTTGGGGCATTGCTTGAGAGGTGGAAGAGACCAAACCACCTGTGATAAGAGGAAAAGATCCGACTGAAAAGATCCGACTGGCAAGGAGGAACCGTGTGGAAAAGAGCAAGTGTAAGGTGGAATGACATTTTCTCCACAAGATTACCAAATCTCAAACAAGAAGTTTAGCAGTAGTAGATTTATTTTAGTGGAAAAATGATTTATTTTAGAAGACTTAAATTCTGCAGCACTCTGAATATGCTGTAAATAGGTAGCTGTTCCTCCCCCCCCCCCCCCCCCCCCCCCCCCCCCCCAAAAAACCAACCCAAACCAGCTTGGTTAAAAAAAGCACTGATTGATTGTATGTCTTATACATAAATCATTCGTTTTATAAAAGCATTTTTGTTTCTTGTATGCCAGCCATGCACACAATCAGGAATCCAGAACAGCTCTCCTCTTTACCACATCAACTCCCACAGGCACTGGGGATTCAGGCCTCTGTTACCCTAAGGCAATCCAATTATCCGCTGACATCAGTGCAGCCCCTGCTGTCACAGCTTGCACAGGTATAACTGATTAGGATTTGACAAACAGATCTGGTACTGATGCACGAGAAGAAACACTCACACTTGTGGGATAACAGAACAAAAACCTTACTACTAAGGTAATCGGAGAGCAAGAGGAAGACTTAAGGCAACAGGATTTTACATAATGGCTTTTCAAGCCAGAATGGCTTCTAAAGCTAAAATGGCATTCTCGTTTTTGTCACCTCCTTGTTTTTAAGACACTTGCTTGTCTCCGGACACCCTTCTCACAGCACAACACTAGCAAGGAATTTGGAGTTAGGTCAGAGGAACTTACCAGACTCAAATGTTTCTTCATCTTGTTCAGTAATCCAGATAGCAAAGATATTAAAATAAATTCAAAATTTAATTTTTTTCCTCCTATAGAATTTCAGAATCAGAAATCAATTTTCCAGCTCCTATCAGTCTGTCTCACACATACTTTCCCCACTTCCCTCTACGCTGAGGTGGCAAAATAGAGCTCGCCATGCTTGAATTAACTGTCTGGTCTCTCTCCACCCAATCCTACAGGATCACATCCCTCCATGACAGCTTTCTGAATTACCTTGGGAGAAGGAAGAACGAGCTGTGCTGCTTTAGGGAGCAAGTCAAGCTAACAGTCTTCACATGTACTATTTACATGTAAAAACCTATTCTTGCTCAGTGCCTAAAAACGTATTCTCCCAAGATCAATTTCTTGACAATGAATTGGGTGGGCTCTCCAAGACTACAACCATCTGTGGCGTTAAATCTACAATAGGCAAAAACTATAGTAACATTACAGCCACAGCCCAAACCCTGAATCAGGGAGGCTGGGTCTCATTCAGGCAGATATTTTTGGGGTGGTCCCTCTTTTCAGCAGAACACTTCACTATAAGCACTGTACACCAGAACTGCAAACAGCTCATTTTAATACACTAATATAGGATGAGGTTTCCAGGGTATAAAAACCAGAATTTTCCACCATTAAGTTCACTAGGAGACTGAGTGCTCTTATCTGGGAACCAAAACCAGGCTTTAACTAGCTACTACCTTGAAGCAAGTAGAATAATCTCAAGTGAATTCAGTTACCTGTTTCCACACACTTCTCATCAATCTGCATGTCATCCTCTACAGATCAACACAAGGAAAACAAATTCATCTGAATCAGAAAAACACTGGGGAGGAAACAACCTTACAGATCTTACAAGACTGAACTCAGACATCAGAAAGAAAATATTTGAAGCTCAGATCAGCTTTAGACATCTTTAAGGATTTCAACACTGTTAACTCAAACTTACTGATGTTCTGTCTTTAGTGAGCAAAAGGCTCTTAAACTAGTGCTCTGAAGGGCTTATGGCAGAGAGGCAAACTCGTCTAACTTGAATTCTCCTTTTGAAATAATAAAAGGTTTAACATGGCTGTTGCTCTGTTTATACTGTAGATATCTATTTATTAAGTATTACCATGACAGAATATAATTTTCCAATCACTCCCTTCTCTCCTGTAGCTTTTATAAGTGTGTGTGTTTCCAATATGCTTCACTGAAGGAAAAGTGTTTTGTTTGGTTGATTTTAGTATTATTTTTACAAGGAAGAAAAGGAAAAGAGAAGACTGATTCAGCTCCCTCTCCGTCCCTAGATCACATCAGTTCACGTCCCTGAAATGTGATCTCGTGGGCTCGGGCAATCTCATGGGCTCACAACACTGCACTGTTTGTGCGTTCTGTTCTGGCGTGCCCCTCCAGATAGGCCCAGTAGGAGATATTTTCCAGTTACAGTGCAATTGTCAGGGCATCTGTCAACCATATTCTGCCCATAGGCATCCTTTACAGAAATACTCTCTCAGAGCTGCTCAGGTCAGCTGCTGAAGATGGGAGAGAAAGAGGGAAAGGAAAAGAGAAAGGAAAAAATAGTCTTTCTGTCCTCAAAGCAACCCATCCAAACTGTAAGTTCCCTACCAGATAATGCATAGCTTAAGTTTTCACTTTAAGGCAATGTAAGCTTCTACTATTTGAAGTGAAAAAAAGTCTTGATTTCAAAATCAAACACAAAATGCCAAGAACTTGGGTTTCTTTCACATGTATTTACCAAACTGCCTCATTTCTGACAATGTTTTAAAAAGCCTGTAAAACCATGTGCTATATTGCTTCCAGGTACAGGAATGCAATGCTGTCCAGATACAATCTCCTACCTTCTTCCACAGTGCTTACTGCCCACAGCGTATCCATTGAAGCAGTTAAAATGCAATAAAATTATGATGAAAGAGAGCTCCAGCTCTAACGAACAAAGCAATCAGTGTGAGAAGAATCCTAGGCAATGAAACACACTCAATCTGGGAGTTATCACGAGAGAAAAATTAATTTTATACTAGTATAAAGAACCACAGAAGAAAATGGGGAGAGAGAAAACAGGAAGAACGTTCTTTGTCTGGGAATAATTGCATGTTTACAGAAAGTTAATTTGGCAGAGGACAATGTTTCTGGATTGTCACCACGAATAAACTCCTGGGCAGCATAGCTTCTCTTACACCTCAAGGACAAAAGTTCTGTCTTTCTCTCAATAGTTTCGATAACAAAGAAACATTCTAAACATATCGCATGGCATCTTCCAGTGCAGAACTGTTCTCTGTGTCCCTGGAAAGGCAGGCTAGTACAATTGTCACCTCAGACTTACTCACACCCAGTTCTCCTAGAGAGAATTGGCTCTCCTACAGAGCTCCTCGGCCTTACAGACTTCAGGAGTGGAATTCACAGCTTCTCTCACAGTCAGATCCCAAGTACACTGGAGACAACAACCTCCACCATCAGTACTCCAGGTACAACTACCATTAAGTATTTCTTTTCCTGCGGATAATTAACACGCTTCTGAGGTTACAATATGGCTCCAGAAACAATGTCTTTGAATTAAACTGAATTACATGACGTTCTATTTCAGTATCCCTGGAAACAGAGGCAAGACCTTTCTGTCCTACTCTACCATTCAAATCACTTTTCACTCACACATTGATGATTTGAGACAGAGATGGGGCTGGAACGGCTGAGACCACCAGAATTCTCGCTGCTTCCTACACAGAAATAAACACAGTTAAAGAAACAAAACAGTCCAGAAGCCCTTTATGCTCCAGTCAGATTCGCTGCTTACACATAAGATCAATCAGTACTGAGCTGACAGAAGACACCAAGAATGGAAACATCACTAATGTTTTAGCCCACTGAAAAGTCCTGAAAGAAAGCTGACATGCTATCAGAACTATTTAAAGGCAATTTCCAAATCAGCAGCCCAGAAGTATTTAGACTATTTTGAGTTTATATATACGGACAGGAAGATAAGCCTCCTGGAAGCAGGAGAGTGTGCTACTGCTATGGGTAGCAGTACTACTGCCTCCGTTACTACACAGAGCCTCTTGCTTGCAGCCTCAATCACAACCTAGTTTGATTTCAACTGTCATTATAGAGAACACAGTTAGGTTTACATGTACTACAAATCGAAGCTTATCATCTACAATTGCGTGGCCTTATGTTTTCCTGAGGGTAATGCAGACAGGACATGTGGTTGGAGGATGAAACTGAGAAGTGTGCTACAGCAGTTTAACTACTCCGGTTCTGAAAGAATGTAGCATAAAAATAGTGGGCTATTTATTCAGAAAATAGGCAAGGGATCCTTGTTCTTCCTTGAGCATGTTTTTTTGTTTTGTTTTGTTTTGTTTTTTTCCCCCCCCTCTCTTTTAATCTGGTCTACTCAGTTTTGACCAAAGCTGAAGAGGTCACTCATGCCTCACAGGACATCTTTAAATAAATACTGTTTCTTGATACAGCTATGCCCTTATACTATACGTTTAGTATCCACTCTTCCCCTCCACCCCCCGTTTTTGTAAATCATAGACAATGGTCCTAAACAGTCAGGGCCCTTAATTTGCACCCATCTTTCAGCTGCTGCACTCCACTAGATGTCTTAGCAACTAGTACAGAGACTAGGCAACTGCTGCGAACTTCTTAGACGTCAATTTAAGATGATATAGGTGCTTTCAAAAGCTTGCTCTCACATAGGTACTCTTAAGGGAAGGAGAGCAAGAAGTCAAAGAACAGAAAGAGGAAATACGTTTGTCAGCTGTCACTTTGAATCATACTGCTATAGAACATGAAAAATTTAAGTAGGAAAGTCTGAATAACTGGCTAATTTTTGAACTGGAAGTCAGAAAAATCAAGACTTCTTTACCTTTTAAGAAGATGATTTGAGGGTATAAGTCCAGCACAGGCACCGAGATCTGAAACTTTCCTCGCCTGCCACCAGAGAGCATCATTCTGGTCCACAATCTGGAGTATTTCACCCTTCTTGAAAGGCAAACCTGCATCAGCGCATGGTATGGCAGGATCTTGCAAGGGCCAGTAATCTGCCATTGCTCGCACATAGAGCTGGTAAAGAATATACATAAGAGTAAGTGGAAGCCATATTTAGAACAGATAGAACCCAAGCTTTACAACCACAGGGCCAGGTATTGCTGCTACTTGAGTCAGTTCATGATGAAGTCAAGTTTTAAAAACAAGATCAAGTCCCAAACCCTATCTGTTCATTAAGGGAGAAAAAAAAATTCGTCTCATACATTGTGAAAAGAATTGACCTTCAACCTGTATATCAATCCGAAAATGTCTTCATTACCTTTAACACAACTGTATTTCAGCTTGCTATCTTTGCTGCTTCAGCAACACCGTACTGATGTCAGCTGAGAGGTAGCCATAAAGGCAAGTAACACTTTAATGCTTGTAATAAACTCCTAAGCAACACCATTTCTTTGTATCACACCATTAGACATTATCGGGGTAACTGTTTGCAGCAACAATCGGGAAAAACGAATGTCTCTTACTGTTGTTTGGTTGCTGACAGGCCGATCAGAAACTGGAATTAACTTGAACATAATTGTCCCCTGAGACAGGGCCTAAATGATTAAAAAAGGATTAAAATATGACTGATATTCGACACACATAACCAAACATTGGCAGCACAAACTTAACACAGAATGGCTTTGAGGTTACTATAATGTCTATATTACAAATAGAATTTAGGCAGTCAATATGACAATGCTCATTTTTTTTCAAAAGGAAACTCAAGAATGAAACTTCAAAGTCTTGCTCGATATTTTTAATTCAATGAAATCTATGTTTCATTATAAATATACACAATTTCAACATTAATTGATACAAAACTTTTCTACTGAAATCTAATTTAAATTAGAGGCAGGGTCTGGTTAGACAAGTGATGTAAAAGGGAGGAGAAAAAATATTTAAGAATTAAGCATTCCAATAGAGTTTGTATTTCTCATACCTAGAAATAGTACAACCAGGGAAATAACACAAAGAAAGACTTGATACTGGCTATATACAGTAATACCTTACTGACTGGCACTAACACTTTGCAGTGAAGAACCCTGAAAGATTGTGGGCAAAATAACGAGTAAGCAACAGGGACAGCTCAACAGATTTCTTCATGAGAATTCTGACAACAGTAGTTACCGCTGCCCTTTTTTGCAAGGTGAGGTACGTAGCTTACGAGCTCGTTCACTCTGCTTTAGTGCATTTTGTAACATGGACTCGTATCAGAACAGCACCTTTCCAATACTTTCTTGTGGAATATTAACTGAGTGGAACTCCCAGGAAAAATTAAGAATCGGTAAAGTCTAAATAAATTAATATTTTTCCCAGAAGCTGCAGGTGGAATAGCTGCAATTAAATTAATTTCTGTCCAGAACAGGGGTTAGATTTAATTCTGTTTTCATCCATTCTTATTTCATGAGCAGTTGTGAACTTCATCTACAGCAAGGAAACAATCTGAATTTTCTGTTAAAAATATCAGACTTTTTCCTCAGAGAAAGAGAGAGTATGTGGGGGGACGGCATAAAAAAGAAACAGCATACGGTTACTCTTAAGGTAGAAAGTAGAAAAAAAATTCAATACCAGAATGTTAATAACTTGCTCAGGCTCAAGTCCCTCAACAGGAACTCCATTTACTTCCACCAGTTTGTCTCCAGCATACAGCAACCCTACAGTGAAAACAAGGGTGAAAGCAGCAGCAGTTTTATCACAGGATGGATTATCTTGGATAGGCGAGGCAGGGACACACAGATATACCACAGGTTTGGAAGTCAGCATTAAAAAAGTTTCCATACGCCAGGTATGCAGGAAGACATTTTGGATTTAGGCTATATTGCCCCTGGATAGGACTGCAGGCTTCTGTGGGTCACAAGAAGCTTGCATGCTTCAGTATTCTTATTTCCTCCCACCTCCCCCATACAACATGTTTACAATCTATTGATGATTTGCCTTAAAGGTAGCAGAAACATTTTAATATATCTCCATTTCCCAAAGTAATTTCTGAACCTGTTCTAGCTCAACCCATTGTATTAATAGAGCACGAGACCTGGAATCAGACCCTTAAAAATTCCAGGTGCAGTGGGAGGCTATGGGACTCCTGTCTGTCCTTTACGAAGTCTTCACAGTATTGTTTACTTTTACATTTTCCTTCAGCTCAATTAAAACATTAATCAAAGTAGGAACTTAATCAGCTATTGTCTATAGTTTGGGTTTTCTTCTCTATACAAAGGCCAGAAAATACTAAAAGGAACTATTTTATAGTGATTACAGTTCAATTTGATTTCTGATGTTTTACATTTTAGCGACGTTACATTTTCCAAGGAACATGGAACACATTCAGTTCTCGGATGACAAAGCAGTAACAATTCCAAGGAAAGTCCTTGGAAGATTGCTTAGCAACAAATGCTACCAAAGTGTTTAGTAGACTAGTGCCAAGAAGCATTACTACATATTCCTTAAATCCCAGTATCTTATAGAATCACAGACTACTGATGTTTTCCATTTCTCCATTAGGGAATGAGCTGCTGGTATTCATATGATACTGCAGTTTGGGATGTTCCTGATCAATCTCACAACAGATTTATCCAGGTATTGGTGCCAAGAATACATAATGAAAACTGGATTTGTACCTCAACTCAGTCTCAAACATAGCACATTCATATGAAAATTAATGAAACCGGAATCAAAGTCACTGCAACGTATCACTATTTACAGTGCTGTCCAATGTACACGTCTTCTTGCTCTATAATGGAAGACTAATTGTAGAAGCTAAACTATTATCTTACTTCAAATATCCTATTTCAAGTTCAAGTTTTTGTATTACTTTGTTTCAAATTACACATACCACTTCTGTCTGCTAGCCCACCATGGATCACACGGGCAACCGTTATGTCACCTGTTATCTCATGGCGTTTAATGGTGGCACCCTGGCAAATAAAAACAAAGAAAAAACACACTGATCATGAAGAACCCCTGTAAGTTTCCTTTCACATCTCAAGTCTGATCTTTGCAATGACAAAACGGCATTGAAAGATACGGACTTTTTAACACCACACGGATCTAGTGATAATGTAACATTATTAGTACCAAGTCCTTCAATGTCTTCAGCTTCCATCATACTAAAATAACCTCACTGACTGACTGTAAGGAATCTTTTCTATATCAAATATTACAGCGAATCTTTTCCTAAAACAGACTAGTTAGACTGTGTAATGTTTTCTGCTTATAAGCACAAATGATTTCTAAAGAATCTTTTAGAGTCTCTCCTCCTTTCCTTACTATTTTGGCCAAAGGAATAGCTCTCAATCCTATTTGCGCTTTCATTATAAGAGATAAAAACATCTGCCAAATGTTCAAGCCCCAAGCGGACAAGGCACTGAACAACCTGCTCTAGTTGTACCCACACTGAGTGGGGCTAGATGGTCGCCTAAGGCCCTTTCCAACCTCAACAGTTCTTGTGATTCTGTGAAAACTGGACAAGAATGCACACAACCTCTGTGACGTTCCTGGAAAGAAACCAATATGCCTTGTCAATACTCGTGTAAGTTAAAATAGTTTGACAGACATCAGAGAGCTCCCTCACCAGTGGCTGGTTGTTTTTTACTAGGCAGACAATCCTCATAGCTTCCTCATTTTCAGGTATGTTGTCTGGCAGTGGTGGAAGGGTTGGTTCAAAATCTTTCTGGGCCACAGTATCATGAGCAGATAGCAAAGCCTGTTCCAAACAAAAACAAGAAAACCAACCCACCCGTAAGCAAAGATCATACAATAGAACAGCTTTAAACAGCAACTGATCAGAAAACAGAACTCAGCGAATAAGTTCCTGTGTGAACATAGATCCCTTTCACACATCGACATTTTCTTCTTTCCACTTGGAAATTTGAACTGTGAAATAAAGTTTTAAGAACAGTTCCTCTCTGGGCTTCTTCTGGAAAACTTACAAAAGATGAAACATTTCTATTTGGAACTCCAGGGTAAAGAATGCAGGTTTTGCAATTACAAGGACAATTTGGTTTTATATGTCTGCATCAACTGCTCAAAATTTAACTTTGTCAGAAACACCTCTCTCAACATAGCCCTTAAATAAAATGCAGCCCACTGCAGGTACTTCAGATGCACAGTCCACATCTGATTTCACAACTAGGTTAGTTCATGACTAGGAAACGATGTCTCTTCTGGCTCCTTTGCCAATTCTTGTGAACAGCTGGCCATCTGTTTCCTTTCGCACTGCGGACAGCTCTATGAGCAAACTTTTTCTTTCCTTAAGCAGGACTTGCCTTTAAGTGTGGAGCTCGCAGCAGTCGTCTTAGCTCTTTGATCTCTCCAGACTGAGGGGCTTCACGCAGTAACTCTACCACCTGATAAACGTAGGAGAGAAAGCAGAGACTGGTTCTGGTGGACAATTCATTTAGAAAGCTGTAAACTGAACTTAGAGGAATATGGTACGGTAAGAGTGTGAAGGTCCCCATGTTATATGACTGGGAACATATCCATACAGTTTGCTTGGACAATATGACCACAGCTGCACAACACTCAGCCAGGCTTAATTTTGTTCAGGGACAGTGCCACGTTCTCCAAATTAGTTTTTTCTCCTGTGCCTCAACCAATTTCATTGCTACTGTCAGTTTCTCCACTTAGTCATTAATTCAGAACTCCCTCTAATTCAGAAATTTAAGAATTATTCAGCTATTATGATCAGAAAAATCCAAAAAGCTTTTCAAAATCCTCATGTCAGACTGCTTGATTGTAGCCATAACACTGAACCACAGTTACATGGGAAGAAAAATATACGGCCGGTGGTTAAAACAAAGAATTTGTGTGTTCATTACACTGGCCAGGGCTCATGCAGCCTAGTGATCGCAGCTGTACGCATTTCACATCCCCCCTTCTCTTAACATACTAGGAGTTATCGAGTAGTTTGACAAACGTGTGAGGAGAGAATCTTACAAGTTTAAACAGTGTACTCAGACCTGAGACACAAAACAAACACCAGAACACTGTTATCTGCAGCTAAGTTGACTAATTTGGTATGAGTAAGTAAAGCAATACACTATGTATACACAGTCTTACCTCACGAGTCAATGCACGTGCCTGCAGCGTGACAGGAACCGGTCTTTTTCCGAGGTAGTGTTGGAGGCATTCATAAATCTATTGCATGCCATGATAGACAAGACAATGCAACGATGATACGATCTGTTCACATGATTATATAGATACATACACAACACACGAAGGACAATATTGTATTTCTAGGAATTTCTCAGTCCAACTAGAGCCAAAGAGCTTGCAATCTCAATCCGTAGTGTCTAATGCATCTGGAATTGAGTCTATAATTCATTGTCTTTCCATATTATCATCCAGCTAGCCAGTTATGCTGTAGTTTTGAATTTTCCAATAAGAAAAGCTGATTATACAGGACAATAGCCTGAAAGCACCAATTCTCTGACTTGTAGCTTGCTTCCTTCCCCTAGTTGCAGGCCTGTTGTTGATTGACAAAGTAAATTTAACTTAAAACAAAATAAATTGCTGTATTTAAAGTGACCTTATGGACATTCTTATCCACTGAAAGTTTTTCTTGTTTAAAATTTCAAGATTGTAAAAACCCTTGTTAGAAGAAAAGCATAATTTGTACAGAATTTGTCTCAGAGATAAAATTCCACTCAAGAGAGAAACACCAGTCAAAACTCTGTTCTATAACAACATAAAATCTTCAACTACACATCAGATCAGTGTGGGCAAAACAAAAAAAGAATATAATTTCACAAGCATCCGTGCCAAAAAGTGGGATGCATAGCCATAGAGAGATTTAAGACTAGAAGAGACAGCTGAGCAGTGCTGTGTTCAGCCTCCGTCCCCATCCCCCTGGCCTTAATACGGACGTGTAAAGTAGAAGAGCTTTAATGTCTAGGACATTATGAAAGAGAATACTTTTTTTTTTTTCTTTAAAGCAAAAGTGGTTTTGTTCACCTTGACTGCTGATGTTAGGACTGACATTAGGACTACCAGTACTTAGTGTAAATAAGCATTTACTGTCCTGATATGGCAAAATAAAGTAGCTGTCCCCTAGAGATTGTTCTCTAGGAAACGTTTGCCTTCACAGCTGAGTATTACTTTACCTTTAAAAGTGCTTGCAGCCAGCGGGATCTGAGCAGGTCATATAACATGCCAACGCCATTGACATCTCTTTTACAGAGCAAACTCAGTTCTTGTAGCACTAGAGTCAGAACATGAGATACACCTGAGCCCAAGAAACAGAAAAGCGCAAGACATTTCATTTCAAATAGAAGACCAACCAAAGCCAAACAGTGACCCAGGCCTTTGGAAAGCACCTTTTGCTCAGTTCGTACTTCCAAGAAACGCACCCATTTCGTGTCTGCTTTGCTTGTTTCCTGCAACCAGCTCTGTTGCATCTGAGCTTTATTTTATTATGTTATTAACCAGCAGGGTTAGGTCAATACTAGCAAGTCTTTTCTCACTACTGTGAGAAAACCACACAGGGAATCTCACACTTATCAATCTGGGTTCAAGCTCGTACCTCCTACTGAGAAGAGGTAAGCATAAAAAATGGCCTTGTTCATTTTATAGGCTTTTCTTTTGAATAACCCACTGTTTGGGCCAGGGACCATCTCTTTTTCTCCACTCTTGGGAAGTGCAGACATTTGGGAGAATATCACTAAAGAAAATGCAAATTTCTGCCAAATACAGACCATTGGGAGATGGACTAGATGACCTTTAAAGGTCCCTTCCATCCCAAAGCATTCTGTGATTCTGTGATTGTCACAGACGCCCACAACATGTCCCAGGAAAGGGGAAGACCCATTCTTACTATTAGAAGCAGCACTTGATCTGTTAGGAACAGTATTCTAATATAGTGGAAAACTGAAAAATCCAATGTCTTTCTAAAATCTCAAGGAGTCAGAAACTAAGAGGTGACCGATAGATAAGATGTTACATAAAGTCAGGCCTAGATACAAACTGGGTTTTTGTGAGTGCGTGGAATTTAATTTTACCTCATAAATGACAACAGATCATTTCTGGTGTGTGACACTTTTCCCAAGAAACACAATGTTTATAACGGTGTTAATACAATACCATACCAAATGCTAGGAGTTAGATTTATTAAGCTATAAGGGCTCTTAAAAAGACCATAAGAGTTGGATGCCTGACTCCCATTGAACGTCAAAGGAAAGCAAGTTCTCACCTCCTGTGTATTTTGGTAAGCAGGAGCTGTCTCTTTGTTTTTTAGCACCAAAGTAATCATACAATACAATTGCAACTGCAGACTTTCCTATGTATTTATTTGTTCACAACATTAAAGTTGGCATGTTTCAATGAGTAATACTGTAATACAAGAAAAATGTTAAACTAAACCCAAGACACTAGGAGCTTCTGAAGTTACATCAGCCAAAGCCAAAATAATAATTTCTTAAAACTAAAGCTCATCCAGCAGACCCAGAATAGCTGAGTACTTGCTACTGCAGACAGTATCAGCTGCTATCATCCAGTCACCACAGCTAACCTAAACATGGAAGCCCTTCTTTAGTTATTTCTCTCCTGAGCACGATGTTCATCGCCATTGACAGTCAATTGTTTCCTGTATCAGCTCTAGACCTCGATGTTGCCAGTACTTATGTTCACTGAGGTATTTTCCTTATATGTTAATTTATACAGGCACTTGCCTGCTAAGTTTCTGCAGACAGGACTTTTGCCTCAATCATCAGGCAGAATTTTTGAGTATCCAAACTGGAAAAGCCTGGAAACGTGCATTATCAAAAGAATCACCCGTTTCTGAAAAGCAGACATCTGCGCACTTAAAAATGATAAACTCAGTGAACCCTGACTGTGAGCCTCACAGGGAAATATCTCCCAAAACACAGTTAACTTAAAAGGATTCTCTTCTACAGGAACTTCCTGGTGCCTGATAGAACATTACCTTTGGTGGAGACATTTTTAAGATCTCTTCCTCATTACTGGTTGCCTCTTTTTGAGATTACTTGTACTAACTGTCTCCTAGAATGCTATCCCTACATTAAACTGGGCTCAAGTAGACCAAGATGTTCCATACAGAAGCACAAACCTTCAAACAACAGAGAATCACTTCCTTAAGCAAAAAAAACCCCTCTTGCAGTTATCAGTAATTCTTGATACAGCTGCAGAGACCATTCACTTTATAAGACAGAAACAAACGCCAAGTATTCTCTTCTGACGCTCTCTAAATGAACTGCATACCACCATTAAACATCAAGAATCATTCTAATTAAGTAGTTATACTTCTAGACGTGTTAATCTCTCTCTCGACTCAATAGAAGAAGAGTTACAGGGACCAAGGAATAAAACTTCTTATCAGTTTTCTTTCTCTTTGAAAGAGAGATGGAAAAAGTTGTGAGTACCATTATCTTGATTGCAGACTGTTGGCACCTCCATCTTTTCCTTTATTCAAGGAGATTCCACCCACTTTGAGTACTGCATTCACGCCAAGTAGGTTTCACAAAGATAGATGCTGCACTAGGGAAAAGAGTGCACTCGTATCAGAATAGTGTCAGGTATTTTAGATTTATAGGAAAGCAGAATTTAAAACAAGGGGGGGCAACCATTCATATTTGAAATGCACAACAGGTTGCAAGCATAAAATAAATACACAAGTCCACCTGTAAATTCAGTTACCCACCAGCATCCAAAATGCAGACAGACAAACCTCAGTTGCAATATGACATTTTATTTCCTTCATGGAATTGTCATTAGCTTGCTTCATTAAACCATCTAAAATAACAAGCTATTTTGTACATCTTCTGTTCCCCAGCTTTTTGAGTGCACTACCATGGAAAGTTATAATTTTTTCCAAAGACTTTTAAACCTTGTTTTATGTAAAGGTAGCTTGGAAAATAATCATATTCAAGAACTTATTACATTTAATTCCTCTTGTTGTTGACACTATTAAAATTGAAAGATTCTTGAATTTCTACCGAATTTTCATTGAGCAAGGACATGATTTTGCAAAAAAGGGATCCCTGTTTCTATCACTGTTAGAATTTAAGGTCTCTGAAGGATTTGTTCCACAAAGATTTTTTTTCCCCTCTATTTCCTCACAGTTAATTAAAACACAAAAAAACCCCAAACCCAAATGAAAAACCCCACACCCTACCTTACTGGTATCATCATCTCTCTCAGGCAATTTATAATTGGTGGCTACTTTTAGAGATAGATTCAAAGAAGTTATTTGCTAATCTTAAAAAAAAAAAACCCTCCTGTATTATCTTTCATTATAAAAGGAGCATATACTATCTTATTTTTTTCTTTAAACTTTAAAATAGGAATTTTCAAGTAATGCAGGAAGCCAACACTTATACTAATTAATCTGTATCTGTGTCGCACTGAACTTTTTGCATACAAAAATAAGCCTTCTGAAATTTTCTTCCAAATTCCTTCCTTCCCTTAAATTTCTGTGACAGCCTATCACTGACCTATAATGTTCCCTTAGACTAAAAATGGAGGAAACTCTCCAGTCTGTTGCTAAAAGGAAACAATGCAGCACAAGATTGCTTCAGAGAGTTCTCAGAACTCTTCTTTGCAAACAAGTATGGAAATTCCCCAGGGAGCACTGTGTGGTGCGTTGATACCCCAAAGCATCAGGAACCCATATATGAAAGATCGGAAGTAATTCAGAATCTTCGTTACATCCTAGTTGATCTAACTTCAAATCACATTTGATACAAGTTTGAAGATACTGTCATGATTAGCAGTATTGTAAGATGACTCTTAAAGAGTTAAATATTTAAGCTGGTCACTCAAGGGATAATTCGGAGTACAAGTTAAAAACCAACAGCCCTGTAACACGGGATATCTGAGCACCTCAGCCAATAGTGAACCACAGTGGGACACTGCATGCACAGCGAATGCCTTACCGAAGTCTGTTAAATATACAGTAGTTTATCTCCTGGATTAGTAGAGCAAAAAGGCAGCCATTTTCCTCGAGATTGTTCTGTGAACAGAAAACAAAAGGTACAAGCAGGAAAAGTATTATCTTGATCTGCTTATAAAAGCAGAAGGCATTACTGTCACTTTTACTGAACTTAATACTTATTTTTAGAACATGTTTCCTCTTGTTAAATCATAAAGCTGCTTTCAAAAGGCAGTGGAAATTAAGGGAGAAAAAAAAAATCAGAAGTTATGAGATTATGATTCAAACATTTTATTACTGAGTATTGGTAATTCATTTCAAGTTACCTCTACAGGATACTCAGTGACACATCTTATTGAAATTGTAATCCAAAGATTGCTCTTAAAATTATGATTTCTTCTTTCAAAGACTAACGAAAAATATAGCTTGATCCTCCCCCAATGCAACATTTCCATTTCAGTGTTAGATTACACTGCATAATCATTTTTCTATTGGCAACAACTATTTTTCATATTTTATGAATGTAACACTGAATCCTTCTACCACACATCCACCGGGAACTGGGTTTTGAGCCGCATTTTTTTTCCCCCCAATAGTCTGAGTTCTGTTCCTTTAAGAGTTTGTGTTCCCCTTTGTTAAGCTCAGTTGATCTGCCTAATGATGGATTTAACAAAGCAGGCCATATAAATCTAGTCAGGAATACCTGTTTCTTAATTACTGAAGACGTTAGGAGTAGGACAGAAATCTTTCCTGTGGGATGGTATAGACGTGGGCAGAGGAATCGCTATGTCGCAAAGTACATTCGGGACAGTGGCCCTCCTGGGCTTCACTGAAGGACAGCAATATGAAAACACAAGTAAACCTCAGCTTGGCTGATCTCTGTCACCCCCCACCGCCCCTTTTTGGAAACTAAGGGTCTATAGCTCCAGATTCAGTTGCAGAAGCATTTGCAAAGAGATGGTACTCAGTCTGGGAATTACGTCCTAAAAGGAGACTTCTTCTGACAGCTTACCCCATAAACTACATTTCAGAAGCCCCATCTCCTGTTATTATTACTAATTCTAAAGCTTCTCTAGCTTTTATAACTATGTTTTTTCAGCTTTTTCAAGAACTAAAGACAGACCCTGCTGACATCTATTGGTTCCCACATACAATGGCTGTTTGCTTTATATAGTCTACACAGACATCCAACAGGATACTCCCAATTCAAAATCCTGGTTACAGTTTTCTGGTAAAGGATGTTTGAAGACAAAAGAAAAGAGGATGTCCAAACGTTTCAGATGTACTGTAAGGAAGCCAACTCCTGATCTATATGTTATATTTCACATACCGGAAGTCCAGATTTAAAAATCTGATCACATATATCCCTCAAAAAAACCCCCAAACGAACCCAACTTTTTTCCTCTCAGAAAAGAATAAATGAGTAAAATCCCTGTTATAATATAGCTGGGCTTTCTGGGACAGCTCCCCTAACCCTAGCTGAATTTGTTTGGCCAACTCACATCTAAATATGTTCTGGTTGTCAACTGTGGTCAACTTTACTTATTACTATGCATCTATTACCAGATGTATGATTTTACAGCAGTTGGTTCACTCAAAGTATATACAACTTTTATCCATAAAGATACTCTGCCACCCAGAAGGCTCTCAACACATCGTGCTGACAGTAACTTCCCGCTCAACAAATCCCAGTTCTCTCCAGTTATTTCAAGTGTAGATCTGGCTTTTCCTGTGTTTTGTCCTATTTAGCTTCGAAGCATCAGACTGCATGCCTTTTTAAGTTAATGCCAACACATATAGGGAACATGGGAAAGACAAGAAATATTTCCAGAAGCTTTTTGGTTTAACTAATTAAAAGAAAGTTTAGAAGATCCCTTAACCTCAAAACAGACAAGCAAAACCCCACAATTTTTTGTAGAAGGCTCCTCAGATGCATACTGAAAACTGAATCTTCTCTCTTGTGATAACTGTAGTGAAATGACCATAAACTTAAGTGCTGCTTTGTTCAAGTAGTGTTGCCTGCCAAACCAGCACGTCACCATATTGACAATTAGCACTGCTTATATTCTATTACAAACCCAAGGTTTAAAAGAAAAGAGAAAAAAAAAGAAAAAGCCCACAACTCTCTCCAGTATGGTCTTAAGAATACCTTAATCATGGTCCCTTTGAGCCTCTGGGAGCTGGATCATAGTTATTTCTTCTTAGCTAGGATAGATCTTGCACAGCACAGTGACTCAGAACAGGAAAGAACTAAACCAAAGCAAGCAAGTTATCCTGTTGCTATCAAAGAAAGAATATTCTACAATCTTCTACTGAACAGTTATTCCATTTTTAAAAAGACCACTGAGAATCATCCTGCAAATAGAGACAAAGAAGAACATTTCTCGAGATGCTAAAATACTTCCAATTCTGCTAAAATACTAACCAGTATTGGTACCACTTTAAAATACTCGAGAGATTAATTTTTTTTTTCCCCCACAGAGCCTTGTAACTTCTGGTACCAGTACTGCTTCCATAGAGAACAGCCGTGGGATTCACTTGAGTGTGTTTCAAAGTTTTACACACGCTGTTTTTCTTGAAGGTTGACCTCGGATTTCCAAGAAAAACTGGGAAAGCCACTGAATGATGATTGCCTGCCTTTTTGGGTGGAAATCCTTGGGTATAGCTATCGGAGAGCTGCTAGGGTTAATAATAAACACGGAATTAGTAAGCCGTCCATCCATTGTTGCTTTTTTAAAACTACAGAGCTTAAGCTCACACTGACAGAAGCAGCATTTAAACATCAAAACCTGTCAAGTTCTTAACACCACAGCTCAGCTCATCCATGAAGTAGTAGCTGTTCCGTATTTTCCACACAACAAACGGAAAGCAGCTTCCAGCTGTGAGGCCTGGTTTCGGCAGCTGTCAGTAGCAACAGATAAGGCATTACCAGAAGAGAGGAAGAATAATATCTTGCTTCTGTGCCGTTCTTTAGAAAAAGACCTACTCAATCGCTTGCTTAAGGAGAAAGGTCAGAGTTCAAACAAACTTATCACTGCTACTGTGCCTTCATTTCCTGAGACTTCTATCTATGCAGAGTATGAGGCCGGAGCTCAGGGTCTGCTCATCCCAGGCATCGAAACAAATTAGATGGAAGTTCTTACTAAAAGGCTTACCTGACTAATCTGCCAGCCAGCGTGAGGTCCTTCCCATTCACATGTATTGCACGCAATGACAGATGCTCATTAATAGAAGACGTTTCTCCTTGCCTGTTGTTAGGGACAGAACTGGATATCCATGCTGAGTGTGCCTGAATTTAGAGTCAAAAGGAGTCTGCCACCTCATGTCTACAAACATCAGTTATCCCAAATTTGGGCTACAGGGCTGACTACCTTCAGCAGCAGAATATGAAATTCAGCAGCAGAATATGAAATTCCTTGACCCTGTTTGTCAGACAGACCGGAAAATCTTCCTGATACAAGGCTGGAGTTGCAAGGGAACCCAAGCCCCGCTTTTACTACAGTTTTCAGAATTGTCTCGAAATGGATAATTTTGGGTGCTGCCAAGCCTCTAAAGGGGACAACACCAGAGAATCTGACATTCAGAACATCAGCCCCCCTGATCTTATAAGCTGCTTTGGTTAATGTGCTTGACAAGGTTACTGAGCACTTTTAACAAGGAAAACTACTCATGTCTTTAAATTTGTCAAAATTAATGATTTGGCACATTGAAGACTGCAAATGAGCTTGAGGGCAGGGAACAGCGAGAAAGCTTTTATTGCGAATAAGCCACTATAAATCAGCAAACTGAGCAGGCAAAAAATGGTAATAAGAGACACTCAGCATCTCTCAAATGACGTGCCCTATGCTGGACTTTTTCTGTTCTGCATTAAATAAACTTAATTAGGCTAGTCTCATCACTAAACTGTCAGCTTCTTTTTCTAGTCAGTGTAAAAAACCATCTTGCTTTTTGTACACTTCTTGAGACTTGAAGTGTGTTTTCACTAAAAAAGCAACCCTAAACATTAGTGGAATAAATTGACACATTTTAAGCAAAGGTTGAGACTTGTTTGCAACAGATGTAGGCAATCACACCTGCATAGGTAAGGTTGCCGATGGAACAAATTACACTAGTACTTTTTGTAATCAGATATATTCAGTAATGATTCATTCTGCCTCCCTCTAAAACAAAAGCTTACAGCTCCAGTTGCGGTGCAAGTATCTTGTTTACGTGGGGGTAAATCTCACGAAAGCATCGCTTCCTAAAAGAGCTGCGCGTTCAGAGGAGAATACCTGGGCGCAGCACGCTGCCGTCACGTGAGGCAGCCAGCTTTACTCGCCGCTGTTTACTGCCAACAGCTTGGGCTTACTAAAAAAAAAAAACCACAACATCAACACATTGATACTAAATCAACTTACAAGTACATGGCTCGGTAGTTCAAAGGAAGGATTTGTTTTACGGTCCCCTACCAGCCGCCGTCTTTCCTCTCCATTACCTCTCACCATACCAGAACAGGTAGTTCCCTTAACTGCTTCTAACAACAAGCACGCTTAGGAAGCGAACCTGCTTTTGGCAGAGTAAGTCCATAACGTATAGCACCTGGCATTCGAGTCGGACTACTTTGTGAAGATTAGGAGTGAGTAAAAAATTCTTTTGAGCTCCTACTCCCTGTTCATACATATCTCTAATATTTAGTTAATGGGAATTAAACAGATATCGTTAAGTTTAATTAGCTTTGCTGTAGCTAGGAGAAGAAACTAATTTCACAGTTGCATGGGGGAAATACATCTGTGCAGTACAATGGTTTCAGTACAGTGCATATTTTCTTACCTGCAAACACCGCAGAACACACCATGTTCAGCTCACGCAGAATTTCCAGAGGGAAAGAGTATTTGCTGGATGTTAGCAGAGCAAGTAACCTCACCGCCCTAGCTAATCTATGGACATCCTCTCCTTTCTAATCCGCAGAAACCTAACCTTAGAACTACTCATTACCAGGGAGAAGAGAACAAATCCCCTTAACCCTTTTCTTGCATAAAAAGCCTACTTTAAGTTCCCTCTCACTTAAGTAGTTTCCTATTCTCAGCAACTTTCCTAGTCAATAGGGCACTCATCTCTTAAGGTCTGTCTTCAGCTACCATGCCTGCAATTACGACGAGAAGCTGTAATACTCTAACATTGATCTTCTGTGGCTGGCGACAAGATTGCTGCTGCAGCACAAGAAATATCCGGCTTTCAATTTAAGGGAAAAAAAAGGGGAAAAAGAAAAAAAAAAAATGAGAAAAAAGTAATTACCATGAAGCAATACAGCCAGAGAAGTCCTGCAGGTTAACTCATTTCTTTGTTAGCTACAGAAATACACAAATCAAAGCTGGTCTGTAGTGATTTCCTAATGCATCACAGCCCACGTAGGCTGCAAAGTGGAATCTGTGTCAGAAGCACGTTTAATCCTAGGATTCTCTTCAGCTAATAACTGAGCTATATATCAGAAAGACCCAAAATAACCCAGCCCAGGTTGTCTGCCTCCATTAATCAGCACGCTAAATTCATATTCGATATCACTACCTTTTATAAGAGGTTGCGTGTATGTGTATATATATATATACACACACAAACGCATATATGTAAAGGCAGATGTATTCTTTGGGTTTTTTTAGTTATCAACTTTGCATCGTTCACAGTGAATGAATTTAAACATTTGAGAGTGCTACATATTTGGTAGATACACCTCCTTCTTGAAAGGCAGAAAGATTATGGAAAAAATTCCCATTTCTTGTTACATTTTCAGTTTAAGGCACAGAATCTGTGTCGGAGTAAGGTCGTATGAAACAAAGCTTTTTGCATGTCAAAGCTGAAGATTAAAATCATTCCTTTTTTCCGAAACATCTAAAGACAACAAACACTGCCCCTGAACAACCTGGTTTTAATGA
This sequence comes from Platalea leucorodia, assembly GCF_965183815.1. NCBI lineage: Eukaryota > Metazoa > Chordata > Aves > Pelecaniformes > Threskiornithidae > Platalea > Platalea leucorodia. Next base: position 71,946,680 of record NC_138827.1, read on the forward strand.
TTACACTCCTACAAAAGGTGAAATAAATCCTGAATTCAGGTCTTTGCAGATGAAAGTTACTGCCATTGACTTACTCAGCTGTTCAGCATAGCTCCTTTTCAAAGCGCAGCTCTGCTCCTACAGGTTTCAGTTAAATATTTTTTGTGCATTGAGTTCTAAGAGAGGATTGCATGGAAAGACTGCATCTAGCGCAAAAGATTAAGTGTTTGAATTCCTGCCTTAGGCTTCATTGTGCTCTCCACCCTTAGTTATGTATCTCCCCTCCCTTTCTCAAATTAACTTCTTTTTATAGCTTCTCTTTTATTCATATGATTGCTTATCTCTCCTCAAATCATTCAGTGTAATTTAAAAATAAGATTAAGCTAACAGAAAATTGTTTGCAAACATGAAGTCTATTTTCTCTATTTTCTATTATCTTTATAGTCTGTTGTGAGTATAACAAGTAGAACAATAGTTTTAAACATCATCTTCTCAGAAACTCTTTCCCTTTCTCTGATAGAACTAAAAATAATTTCAGAAAGACCAATCTTTTTTACTTTATTATGAAAATTGCTACATTACAGTCACTGTTCAAAACAGTATTTTGACATATGCTTTCTTTCCATTTAGGTGCCAATACACAAGTCATGTTCACTATTTCAAAAATATGATTAGCATTATCTATGGTAGTTTGACATAACTTAAGCCATTATAACATTCTATAGTCTATTCCTCCCTCCCCCTTTTTGAGTCAGCCATGATAAAGAACAGCACCTACAATACCCAAATTATCCACGAGTGTTATTGGCATAAATAAAGTTAACCATAAACCACAGAAGAACACACACACACACAAATCCCCCAGGGAAATTACTTGTTCTCTACATGTTCAAAAATGCAACAAGGTTAGCTTTCACTCCGACACATAAGTTAACAGGCAAAAGTCTCAAACCTAATCCATTGTCAGCTTGTTCAAGAGCACGTTCCCATCCTCCTATCGCATGGGCTTCCAGAGAAAGTCTTTGTCCTCCGGCCTCAGGGTAATGAACTGAACACTACAGATTCCAGGTATTTAATTCAGTGCTAAAATTTGAAGTGGTCAGTGCCTTTTATTTATTTTATGAACAGAAAGAATGGTGAATGCCTTTATATTTATAATTGTAGTAAACAGGGAAGTCCATAACAGCGTGATTATTTCCACAACAGTATTTCCAATTGCATTTGGCAATTCTCTTCGACACAGATGCCTCAAGACCTTTACAGCCAAACACACTTTAGGTTACCCATTATAAATACTAACATATTTCTATTTTTTAAATAAACAAACAAATATAATAGCTTAATTCAGGAAGACTGAATGGTTCTGTGGTGCAATTCATTCTCTTTAAATGTCTCTGTTGACAAACCAGGAATAATAAAAACAAACCCACTGCTTTAGAAGCCATGCAGTCCAGACTTTCACATGTACTCTATGTAGATGCCATGCCTTTTTGCAGCATTGTTAATTGAAAAGGAGTAAATAATCTTTCTGTTAGAACAGGAAATTATTTCTTCTTGGCAAGTACTTGACAAACCAAGTCTCTAGCTTCATCGTCACTTCATAGATAGTCTCTGGCTGCAGTTTTCCAATCTGAGAACTGAGAGTTCAGAAGAAACAACTGAATATTTTCATCTGTAACAACAGAACTGCAACTGAGTGTTTTCTAAGTGCCATTTCAGGGAAGAAAGTGGGTATTAGTGAAGCTCCACTGAGTAGATTATCCCACAGAGCCAGGCCGTGAATGATGGTCTAGGTAAGCTTTTCGTGTTGAATCTGGTAGTAACATGCCTAAATTAAAACAAAGTTCAGTTTAGCATACATACCAGTTCTCAGCAAGCTGATAAAGCATCGTACACAAAAAGGTTGATTTTTTTTTTTTCCTATCCAAGAAAACAGAGGACTAGGCTTTCTACAAGCAGTGATGATACAGTGACACTCAACACATGAGAATCTTCTGATATGTAAACTAGCAAAAAGAACAACAGGAGATTTTAAGTTAGAAATTATGTCCAACTCTTAATGAAGCAAGATAGCATGATTTGGGACTCTGAATACTTCCATGGCTCACAGCTTTTGCCAAGATGACGTACATTTTTTTGCTCACAAGTCTTTCTTTGCCCTTTGACAGAAGGACCCAAAAAAGAAAATATTTTCTTACAGGACAAGGATGCAGGAATTAAGCGTTTCAAAAGCACTCCGACTGAAAAGCAAAGGTTTCTATCATCTGGATAAACACCCTGACCTGCTGCTTGATAGCTATTCACTCCTTAATGCTGGTTCAAATACGCATTGGGTCAGCCGTGATCAGAGACTTAATGTCTCGGACAACACCTCCACTCATGGAAAATAAGATTCTGCTTCTACTACATAGATTCTTTGATAAATTTTAACTAACTCAAGCCTCCCCTTTTTGCAGCACTATAAAAATAACAGGTATGAAAGAAACCTCTGCATCCAACCCTTTCCAGTTTGCACAGACAGAAAATACAATCATGTTCACCTAGCAGCTCAGCTTCAGATTTTTATTTAAGTTTCAGGTTAACATCCTCCCTCCAAAACTACCCCACAAAAAAGCTCCACACAGGTGAATTGTCACAAGACCCACTTGTTTGAACAGTTTTGAGGTGCCAAAACAATTTGGTATTTCCATTATGGAGGTCCTCGTATACAAAAGGATATTCATCAAAACAGATTCTCTCCCTTTTTCCATACTTCAAAAGAGTAGAATACTAAAGAGAGTGGAGAGTGACACAGTGAAAAGATTTTTTTTTTTTTTTTAAATTTCTTTTTGCAAAGTTGAATTCCTGAAGCATCTTGATGTAATGTTAGACTTAAACATTATTGGAATGGCTAATCTCCAAAGTAGCACTTCATTCCGATTTTTATAAAGGGTTTATAAGGTTTGTTATGTTGCGGGGGAACAACAAGCTACAGGTGAGCATTCGGAACAGTCAACAGCAACCAATATTACATTTGAATAAAGTACAATTGCACATTGCACCATTTTATTAGCAGTACCTGCAATTGTTAGGTTATCCTAAGCTCTAAGTTAAGTTTCCTTGCTCATTCTAGCTAAAAACTTCAATAAAAATGTCAAAAAAGTTACTACCTAATGTTCATACAATTGTCCTAAGCTGATCATCATTGCTCAAGGCTGATTAATTTCCAAAGAAAGCTTTTAATAACCCTGAATAATTTTCATACCTTCAAGGTAGTGAACATGATGCCTTGCTCCCCATGCTGCAGATAAGGATCCATCAGGTCTTCGATTAAGTGCACCTCAGACCCCAAATTCCTTATCCTGTCACATGGGGGAGAGAGAAAGAGAACAGGTGAACAAAAGATAGCATTATATAATGTTTTTACTTTTTGTATATGGTGGTGTGCAAGAAACATGCTTTTCCCTAACCTCATTCTGAGCTTACAACCATTTCACAGTTAACTGTTCAAAATTTTTTCAGGCTAAAGCAAACAGCCAAAATGGAAAATTTGTTAAGTTACAAAAAGCTAGCATGTAGTCCTATAGCGAGAAGCAGGAGTGTTTAATACATGTAAAAGTACTCATACTGCCTGTGCTCGGCTTATGACTGATGCCACTCTTAGTTGCCTACCTGGCTCGTAGCACCACATAGAGAAAAACAGGAAATAAGTCATCCATGGACCACAGAAAATCTTCCTGAAGAGTCTCAAGTACATTCTGAGAGATCTCTTCAAAAGTCTGCTGGATCACCTTCAACTTGTCAGCTGGGGTAAAGGTGGTGCTGTTTGGAGAGCAAGAGCAAAACAGGGTAACAAGAAGAAGTTACATACCTGCATCTAAATTAGGAAGACAGTTTGCTAGCTAGCATGCCCCCGTGCCCCAGAAGGTAAGCCAGATCATTCACACCACAACAGCCACGGCTGCCAAGGCTGTGTAGTACCCCAGGTTGTAACTACTGCAAGTGAGACTCTTCACAGTTTTAAGATGTTTTAATAAAGTGGTAAAGGGGGAAGAAAAATCCTTTCTAAATCCCTTCTAATTTCTACTTATATTCTTACAGCGGAATTCCTTATGTCAGCTAGCAGACACAGAAAAGCTCCCCATACGCAGGTCATCTTGCCATAACTGTTTAGAAATCCACGTGTATATTTGATTAGACATCCTCATGCTTTTGATTCTAAATGGTGGCCTATGGACACATCTCAGTCACATTTATGAGGCTATACTTCATTCCCCGTTGGGAGAACTTGCTAACAGTTTTAGTAGGAACGCTGACACCTCTTGGTGACCTCTCTTACAAAGGTGAACAAAGCAAAGGTGACAGGTAAAGGATCACAATCAAGTAAACCAGATACTACTATAGCAGGAACAGTAAAACAGTAACAGACAAATTTCAGAGAATTACCTGATTTGCTGTAAACATTCGACTGCAGAGGCAAAGCAGGCATCTTTTGTATTTGATGATACCTGTGTAATCATGAGAAGATTTACCACGCAGGTTTAACAACCCCACTATTCAGCAGCAGAAGAAAAGCAGCGTATCATGCAATACTGGCATAAAAAGGGGTTTTTTCAGTTTTCCAGTGCAAAGAAAGGGGAATGTGCCTGGACGCTAAAGTCATCCAGGAAATCTGCCTACATATAATTTGTATTAATTTCATTTAAAATTCAGAAAAGCCTGGACTGAATTCCTTGGTATGTTACGGGAATCAGTGACAGTTTTGGGTATCTTCCAGGTCAAGTAAGACTGAGAATCATTAAATCTTAATGGTTAACAAGCAAGAGGGACCCGTAAGACTGGAACGGTTGAAACCTAGAAAAGTCATAGCAGTCAATAATCAGAGACTCAGGTTTGGAGCAAACAGACAAGAACAAATATAAATGTTAGCTCTTAACATGCAACCGAGCCTAAGCCTTTCTGAATGGAGCAGGTAGAGAATGGATGGATGCAAAAAGACCTAGAAAAATTCACAGAAATGTGGAAACTGGACAGAGGGGAGCAGCAGATAAACATGACGTCTTGGCTAAAAACATCCTGTTTAATTGAAGGAGTGACCTGGCAAATAAGGTAAGTGGCTGCAGAGAGCATCATATACTGCATAATTCAGAGAAGACACATGCCACATAGTGGCACAGTGGAGGGGCTCTACTCTATAACCAAAAAAAACAGTCAGAAGTGTGAAGGATTCAGACAGCCAGCAAGAATTTTGCCCAGTACCTAAAAATACAGAAGATCTGAAGAAACTCAAGAAACGTGTTATTGCTGGATTTTGTAACATTTAAAGTCTGAGTGGAGGTTTGCATCATGTGAAACTTCCAACTTCACGATTTGGGAAAAAAGGAACTTGTCTTGCTGGGAACCCAGAGCCTCAGGGGTGGGGTTCAGCAGCAGTTTTGGTTATTTTTACAAGCTTGCAACACTCCATCTCTATCGAGGGATATCGGCTCGTCCGTGTGCAGCAACTACTACGATGAAAGCCATGCTTCCGATTATTACAGACTTTGCACAAGCCACAGCTATAAAGAGGGAAGTGGTGGTCTGAAGGCAAGAGTATCCAAATGATTATAAGAAATTGAAAATTTCAGATAAAAGTATACTGATTCATAAACAGCCATGATTTAAAGTATACTGTAAACATTCAAATTGTTCGAAGTTATGATTATTAAACCACTCTTACGGGAGCACAGAAATTGAGTACTACACTATTACTATCTAAGACCAGCATTCAGCCACTTTCAGCAAGATAATGATTAAGAATAAAAACCATACAATTCTTCTCCTAATCAGAAAGCATACATGGTATAACTCTCTTAAGCAGCTTGGAAATTTCCTTGGTAGACTTTTATTCTCACACTTTCATAATTGGAGACCAAGCAAATGTCGTCCTGAATTAGAATTCATTACAGAGCAAGACAGTAAGTGACAAAGCTGGACCGACGGCTATTGTAAGAAATCACTAAGGTAGCTTTTAAGTGGCAGGCAAATTTTAAGGAAACAAGATAGCATAGCATCTCTTCAGCAAAAAAGCCTGGTCAAAAATTCTTTGACTGCTTCTTAATGATCTCAGCTTCTTGAAAGAAGCACTGGACAAAGCACGCTGTAAGTCAAGGCCCAATGAACGTACCTTTCTACTCTCTCCAAGGATGGATACAGTTCCTGGCCAAAATTTCCTGCAAGAAACCCAACATGGTCTATTGAGAGAGCATAGTCTTAAAGCGTTTTTCACCTTACAAAAATGCAGTCATCATGTTCTTCCATGAGATACAACAGCTCTTTCTACAGGATCAACGACATCTAGCGCAAATAGCTGGAAAATAGCCTAATTTGAAATGCCTCACTGGTTTTATAGCAATGCCAATTTTTTTTTCCTTCCCCTCCCCCTTTTTGGAAGTGGGAAGTTTTGATTCGCTCTCTCAGCCATACTAACTAGCTTGAAGATATGTTTAGGTGGATTGTAATCAAAGAAGAGCACTTTAGACAATAGGGTTTTTTCAGTTGCTTTATCTCATTACATGCCATAATCTTTTTCTAAGTTCTGTTTTATTGTTGAAGCATACTCACGCTTGCACTCCAAGAAAACTTAGAAGAGCCATATCAGTTTGTTTGTTTAGACGTAAAACACATTCCCAGTAAATATCTTCCTCACGCTCGTTGTCTAAGGCATACAACATAAACAGAGGAGGATAGAGTCGTGGCAGTAATACAGGGAGCAGCAAGCCAAAACTGGTTACCACGTAGCTATAAAAAACAAAGAAGGGGGTGGTTTGAAGAGGAAGACATTTTTAAAACCTAATTATCTATAAAAATTAAATGAAGAAGAAATCATTGCAACAAATCTTTCATTTAGTGTGAGCCTATTCTATGAGGGATAAGTATAAATCCATCAAATAGTATCTGTACTAAGAAATACTTAGGAGTAATTTTCCTTTACGGTGCACATCCAGGTGGTTTTGGGGCAGAGGCAGTGGTTGTGGTGCAGGCTTTTCCTAGGTTTTGTGTTTTAAACAGAACATCAGCTTTCTTCCTTGTATAACGTAAAAGCTGAATATTGTACTATATTATAGTTCGAGTTTTACCTGTATCTTCATGCTAATCATTTAGCCCCCATTCTGAGCCCCTCTGCTGACAGCTGAACTCCACCTTCAAAGCACAATCTAGAAACAGGCTAAAAGCCATTAAGTTACCTGACCTAGCTCCACACACACGCACTCCAGGCTTCATAAAGTCAGCATTTGCTTGGCATCAAGCTGTAATCCTAACAGGGAAAGCTGAACTCAAAGTGCTTACTAATACCATCTGCCCAGGTCACTGGAGCCTCTCTCAGAAGGCCCTCTCTACTGGTCCCTCTTCCTTGTTCAACTACACCTGAGGCTGCTGCGGACAGGACAGCGATGGACTCAAGGGCGAGCTCCACACGACTGGCTATTTGCGATGCAGTGTATGTGCACTGGAGCTGCATTACCCCCAGTGCTCATATCCCAAACAGTTTTCTGAAGGCCAGGCCCAAGCCTGAACTTGTTTACCCACAACAGACAAAAGCAAGTTTGGGCTTAAGTAACAAATCATTGCGTGGAACAAGGATGAAACGCTTGTTGCAACCATCATGTGGAAGCTTGCTTTTCAGAATCCGTCATCAGAACCAAAGGAAAAAAAAAAAAATCTGCTTATATCCATCAGTTAAACATGTGCTTATCTTTCTTCCCCCACCCAAGAAAAAAATGTGAACAGAAATAAAATGAAGCCTTCCTCAGTTCAGTTTTTTTTGCCTTCATGTACCCCGGCTCAGGAGATTCTGATCTGGAGTCAGATTTCCCACTGCAAAACGATCGCCTTCCCTTTGTCTCTGTTGCCACAAATGGAATTGTGCTGCCCTCTTCCGGAAGATCAGGAAACAAGAACCTAAATGGCAATACACATAAGAGTGTGTGATTTCATTTCATGAAGTTTCTACAAATCACAGCATTCGGAGGCAAGATTGGAGAGGAAAGAAGAGTCAGCTGAAATAATACCTGGTGGACTAAGACAGCATCGCTAACAGATGTACAGTGCCATCTACCTGGAAGAAAACTTATGAAGGCCAACCCCTCCAATGCCCAAGACACCTTTCCTACCTAGACATCACTTCCCTCCAGACAAGGCTTCTAATGGTTAATAATTTGGAGTATTTCTGCTTTCAGATTGGCAGGACCCAATTAAAGCTGTAATTGCTCTCAAGAATCTAAGCAAATGCTTCATGGGAACATTGCTTATCCACGTTGGCAAGAACTTCAATGGAATACACCGCACGTCCCCGTCCTCACTATTCTTCTATGCCCTTTGAACACTGTCTTTTCACAGCATGGATATCCAGAGACGCGAAACTGGAAATCTCCATTCAAGACGAGCTTCCTACAGCCATATTTTGAAGTACAACGTAGGATGTAATACACCATGGTGAAGATTTTAATTTTTCTATTTTGACAGAATATTCAAGACTCCTTAAAAAGGTTAAGGAAATATAAGCAACACCCAAAACAGAGTAAAGATACTGGCACACTTGGACTGCCTAAACACTACACAGTTTCAGTACACGAGACATCTTTAATTAATTCAGCAGTAGTTTGACTTGAAAATTAGAGTCTCCTTACCTAACCAGTTGGAAGATGCGTTTGAGGTAGGACTTTATCTCTCTTACAGCCTCTTGCAGTAATCGTCGATTAGCTCCTACTCCAACATAGGTCATTCTGTAGACAGCTACTAGTGTTTCCACCAGCTTGCCCAATGGATGGAGAGGAGTATCACAAGCCTGAGGTGAAAGGTATTAATTGGCCAGTCAGACAGGTCAATGCCAGACAAAAAAAAGGAATTCAAGAGAGACGGGTCAGAAGTCCAACAACAGGCTTTGAAAAAGGATATTACAAATACATCAAAAAGTGAGCTATATTTAACAAATCACCATTTGGATAAAATTTATGTATTAGCTGAAGACAGCTCAGAGAGAAGTCAAGACAGTACAAGAACTTGTGCTACTACTTTAACAGTCATCTGTTAAAATTAACATGCAATAATTAGCAAGTATTTCAAGATGCTTTGCTGGGATCCAATGTATAAGAATTAAAACAGTAACTGAGCAGAAACTGACTTTAAGACAGTATCCATTAGGTATATAATGATTTTGGTCTTAGTTGTGGATTTTAATTCAATAATTTAGGAAGTTATGAGCAAACATGAATGAATACAACATGGATGACAAGAGTACAAATATGGAAGGAATTAAGGAAAGCTATTACAAAGTGAGCTTGACATAATGCCTTACCAACAAGCTAGGTGAGCATTTGAGAGTCACAATACCTTTATCAAATATTTTTTTATATTTTCATATTTTTCCAGGGTGAAGGCACCAATGTGTTGTGGAATGAACTCCAAGCTTTCCAGTGTCTGAGTATGTGAGCGGCTCAATAATTCTGGGCTGCAGTTATAAAAAGAACAAAGACATGGTACAGATTATTTATTAGACATACAGTAGGAAAAAAACCTGAAGCTAACAACTGAACTAATTCTAAACATCAGTATGTCCCCGAAAGGGTTTATAGTGCAGAGTATTAGGAGTTCTGATTTTGTTTAGGATTTGTTGTTGTTTTAACCGAACTTTTACAGTGAAGAGTTTCTCATCTAGAGTAGAGTGTGATTCCAGTTTCTTTCTCAATAGTTTCTTCATCTTGCTGACTACATTCTCTAGGAACCAACCTGTCTTTGTGTTGCCGTCGGTTGGTGGTCAGGGCCACCGCAATGTTGTCCCAAGCCTTCCATCTGTCCCCCTGGCCCGGGCTCTCACAACCAAGCTGGTTCCAGCATTCATCAAATACTGCCTTCCATTTCTCATCAGGAGGCACTGCCAGGATCCCAAGTTTCCGCCTAATAAGATGACCAGTTAGTCTGTTAAAATCAAACAGTCATGAAACAACACATTCAGCTATGAAAACCACCTATGGCTAATGCCAATCTAATATCTCATACTATTTTACCAAAAGCTGATATACTTAACAGTCTCTACTGTGAACCAAGTTTATCACTAGCAGTAAACCTAGAACCTACTATTTAATTGTCTTGACTTTCAACACCTTTTAAAAAGAATTTAGAAAAAGTTATACTTACCCTTAAATCTTTTTTCCTTGCTAACATGTAACATATTATACTGTTACAAGATTAAAATGGTTTTTATACCTACATGTGGTAACAACTATGAACCTTACTACCTCAGACAAGTCAGTCTTCCTCTTTCTTGTAGTATTCCAGGAAATGGCTTATTTAAACACAAAAAGGACTGGTTTGATTTCCAAGAAAACAGGACATACTGCACTTAACCGGGCTTATCTTCACCACTAGTATTCATTCAGAAGGCTCAGGACACATTCACGTAGCAAAGACGTAGTACAAAAATGTCCCCAGTATCTCACTATCCTGGAATGTACAGATAGCACAGCTATACAGACAAATACCAAGAATGGATATATGGCTTCTGCCCCTAAAGTAGTATCTACATATGATGTTGCGTGACATGTTAGGGATGTGCTGGTAGAGAGTAAAACCAGCTCAGGCATCTTTTCACTGACAGCCAATGCTCAGGGATCCCCTATAGCCAAAGGAAAACCAAGAACTGTTGTTCTCCGTATGCATATATAGATATAGGTATCTCAGACATATAATGAAATTTAGGGCTTTGAAAAGCTTTCATAAAGCAAATAAATGCTGTCAGGGTTAACAGTTCTATCTTGACTTAAATCAAGTGTCAGAAATTGTCAGGCCTTCCATTAATATTTTTCCACCATGTCTGAGATGAGAACTAGCAACACTGATATTTCCTCATGCTTCCAGTTTCACAAAGCAGAAAAAGTAGGCTCTAGGCCTTTTCACAAATTATACCAGAAGATTTTCAACTTCAAGAGAGCCTGAAAGAGGTAGATGAAACCCTTATTTCACAAGCAATCTTCACAAATATGTACATACATTTATTCATAGACTCCCTACTGGGGTAAAAGGCAGACAGCTGCTAAGGTTGCAAGTGTTCAGTTCAGCAGGGAGGCCTGCTTAACTTTGCATTCTCTTGTAGGTGTCAGCACTGTCAAAAGAAATTACCAGTGAATGCTTCAGGAAGCATACTGAGAAGTAATCTAGGTAAAAACATCAGGGTTGTGTTTCCCATTTTAATCTGAAATTTGAGAGTATGCTTCAAAGATACTGAATCCTGTACAACAATAACTACTATTGTGTACCGGTATAACTACTATTGTGTACCGGTATATAGTGCTACCAAATACTGAAATTTCACCAACAACTCTTTAAATTTACTTAAATATCTTCTACTCAAAGATATATCAGTTATGACTTAACTAAAACAAACATGTTTTTTCCCCCCCCAGCAGTAATTAAGCAAATTGACCTAATGTATCTGCTATAAATAGGGTTATATGGATACTTTTCAAATTAACTTTGCCAAGGTCTTAAAATGCTCTCTTTTGCAATTCAGCAGATTTTTCTACTATTTTCTTATGCATTGTGTGGAAGAGGTGTGGTAACTAGCTAATTCTGTCCAAATGTACCCCCACTGGCATTATTAAATGACACATTAAATGAATTAATTTACCAGCAGAATAACTGGCAGAAGGCAGAGAGGTCTGTGATTGACTTAATCACTCAAATGTAACTTAGTCTTTCTCACTGCCTCAAAAGTCAGCAGCAGCTGTGAACTCAGATTCTAATAGTTCAGATATAAATAAAAAAAAATTCTGAACTGCTACAGGACAGTAGCAGCGTGTTGGCTATCCTGTAATTTCATGCTGTTACTTGCACATTCAAGTAGTAATTAAAGCAAGAACAGCCATAAAGAAGATTGTTTTTTTATTTCCTAAGCAGGAGGGAAGAGGAATGAAAAAGGAAAAATGTTTTCAAAATCTCACTGTTTCTTTGGAAAAAATATTTTTAACTGGCCTCTGAAAAAAGACAATAGTTATGTTCCCAAGTATCGCTGAACCATATGAGAAATTTCTTATTCAACACTCACAGCGCTTTAGGTTTGTCCTTCTCATTCTCATACAAGCTAGGTTTGAAGTAGGTTCCTGTGATTTTTATCCCAGATCCCCATTCTCCACTGAAGAGACCTTCAATATAATCTCCATTTGGCAAGGTCAGTGTTCCCTTGAGAGAAGATAATAAAAAACGTAACTGAAATCCAATGGGAGCCAAATTACAAGGAAAGGGACTTTTTTTTTTTTTAGATGGTAACAGTTTACAACTGACAACTGTAATACCAACCTTTCCACTCAGAGTCCAGTTATCTGAAAATTCCCCCTCATAGACTGTATCATCCTCAGAAAGCAGAATTCCAGTCCCCTATAAAGAGAGTCATAAAGAACACAAAGCAGGAATTACAACAGAAGGCCAGCCCGCAGATCTAAAGGTACACGGAAAAACCTTTTACTAATTCTTAGCAAATAATAATTTTTATAAAGTAGTTTCCGAAGTAGTCCTAGGTGAAACAGAGCAGGAATTATAAAGACAGTTTAAAAAGCCAGGATAATAGAAGGTTAGAAGAACAGAAGGTTTACACAGCCTAACATACACTCGTCTACCCCAGAAAGCTACCACACTTAGAGGAAAAGTCACTATAGCACAGAATTCAGTGTTTGACTCACCATCATTTTGTTGGTGCTGAAGGCTCCTTCATAATACAGTCCAAACTGAGTAACCACAACACCATTGCCCTGGCAAAGATCATCTTGCCACATTCCCATATACTTTTCTCCTCTGAAGAAAAATGAAGTAGGAAGAATACAGTCTAAGTAGTACATTTATATCCTTTCTTTGGCTTTACTGTGAAATTTGACCATGACAGAAACCATTAGAAAAGAGTCATACAGCACTTGCTTCAGGTCTGTCAATCTAGTTTTACTGGCTTCATGGAAATAAAGACTCTTTGATAAACTATCATGAACTTCCTTGCACAACGTTCACATTACAAATTGGCCACATCCAAGCAAACTGTTCCTGATGATCTGAAACAATGCTGAAGCCCAGTTAAGCCCAATTCCTATCTAAAGGAACCTGGGCAGTAGCTACAGCACATAAGAAACAGGGAGACTTGTTAGCTGATCTGGATCAGCGTTATCTAAGATTTAAGTTGTATATGAAAGGAGATCTTCAGCTTCATCAGGCATCTACCTGAGGTACTTAACAGTTATTTAGAAAAGATGCAAGAAGCTTATTTTAGGCATTTTTTTTTTTTTTGCCGAAGCTTTTGATTTCTTTACCTAAACTCAGATGACTCAAATTGAGAGGACAATAAATGAAAGAAACCAAGCTGTTCTACTTGGGGGATAGGAGGGAGGCCTACAAAGTCATACATGACATAAGAGCGCAAAAAGTGTAAGGAAACAGATCACGTTGTAGAAAGTTTCTGGATAATAGCCTAACCAAGGTCATGCCATAAAAAATTATTAGACAACTAAAGATTGCTCACAAGTAAACATCAGCCTCTTTCAGACGACTATGTAAAGCACGTTTTTGTGAGTGTAAGTCCACAGAGGTCAGGCTAGAGTGTTTGAAACTAAGTGCAAGTCCCAAATATTTCAAAACAATCTATTCTTCCAGTTCTGAAAAAGAACATTACGTTTTCACCACACAAGTAATTAAAAAAATTAACTTGTCTAGGACTTTTTTGTTTGCTTTTAGAGGGAAACTAGTGATTGATTTAATAGAACTCTGCTTATTAGAGAGCATTTTCCTTCTAGTATCCAGGAAAAATTATGGTCTTAGGAAAGAGAGCAAGCCCAGCCATTAATCTAAATTCAGAGGTATCTTCCAGGTGATTGGACCCATAACCTAGCAGGATGCTGGTCTGATTCATCATGCCAGCTACAGGGGTGTCTGTTGGGTGAAGGCTTCTTAAAGAGACAGATGCAGCACACTCAGTTACCAGGATGGAAACATAACAGAGTAGAAGTCCCACTTGCTCAAATGACTGGTTTGCAATAATGACAGCAAGTTATGAAGAGTGTCTGCAGCTATTCCCTATTCGTCTGGGCTGAAGAACAAGAAGTGAAGAAAGTGAATCCTTAGGCCACAAACATATGCACATATCCTTCCCTGAGACCAGAAAGAAAACTACCGTGAGGACAACTTGCTCATATTTGGGTAACTCTGGAATAGAAAGCAAATGCCACACTCCTCCCTCACCATGAACTGCCACTGCATGTACAAATTCTCGAGGTGAGAGGATCTGCGAGGAAAGCTGCCGTCTCTTCAGTTTGTCCTAGGTAAACAAATGACTAAATAAAGTATGTGGAGATATCTTAACACTATAGTATAAGAACAACCACCACCACTGGAGCAAGAGTAGATGCAAAACTGACATCAGGAAACACCTAGAGATGCTACAATAGCTCTCTTTCAGAAAAATATCCGTACACACTCCCACACTTTTTCACCTCCAGACTTTTTACCATTCTGCTTTTTAAGTGGGCTTTCAGTTCAGTTAAACCAAAACCAGTTTTCTTGGGCTCTCACCAAAAGCTCTCTTTTCAGGAAAAAACAATATTAAATTGGTGACTGGAAAAAACAGACTATATTGATCTGTGCTCAGACAGTATTCATTTAGTGCACATATTTAGTGTGGTTCTGTTTCAGACCATCATTTCACTGACCTGCCCTGAGAGAAAGCATCTTCTCTCCGCTGCACTGACAGAATAACTCAATGGAAAGCCTGAGCACAAGCTGAAATTCACCTAGTCCTGTGTATCCGATCACTGAACAACCCAGTCTTATGGGCCTGAGATGAATGAATATTCCTCACATGACATTCATAAAACTTTCAGCACTCACACAACAAGATACCTCAAATAAGAGACCATATTCAGTGCTAGTTTTCAGGCAGGAATATGATAGGAAAGCGAGGCAGAAAAAAACAAAGCAAAACAAAAAACCCCACATTTACTCCAGAAGCAGCACCAAAAAGCAGTCTCTAGACCCTATTCTTTAGATCATCAACCCAGAAAACCTAAAGAAAAAAAAGACACGCGCTACTGCTACTACTAATAGATTAAATCCTTTCCTAGTCGTCTTGCAATTGTACGTCATACCGGTGTTTAAGGATTTGTGCAACTGAAGCATTACCTTGTGATATCATCAAAAACTCCATAACCACTCTTCTTATCCATTGTCCACTGTCCAATGAACATACTGGGAGAGGAAGAGGTCAGCTTCCCACTGCGTAGCAGACCATGCCCATGACGCATGTTATCCTGAAAACACCCTTCATACACCTCACCAGTAGCATAACTATAATGAAAAAGAGAATAAATAAGATTCCTATAATCTACTTTTCTGTTGGGATTTTTTTTTGGTTGGTGGTTTTTTTGGTGGTTTGGTGTCTCCCCACCCCCCGAACAGATCAACCCTCTCTTTTCCTTTTAGGAATTACATTACAGCCACACCAAGCAGGAACTATAGCAAAAGTATATTTGGGGTAAAAGTGAGCCTTTAATACAAGTCTTTTGATGCTTTATTGTTTTAAAGCCACTCTCTCCCCAACAAGCAAGGCCACTAGAGGTTATATTTATCTCTCAGAAGAAAGAATCCTCTATTACTGAAACTTAGTAGCAACATTAGAATGGATATTATTAATGGACTTGTGCAAAGCATTTGACACTGTCCTGCAGGACATCCTTGTCTCTAAGTTGGAGAGACATGGATTTGATGGATGGACCACTCAGTGGATAAGGAATTGGCTGGATGGTCGAACTCAAAGAGTTGCGGTCAATGGCTCAATATCCAAGTGGAGATCAGTGATGAGTGGCGTTCCTCAGGGGTCGGTAACATCTTTGTCAGTGACATGGACAGTGGGATCGAGGGCACCCTCAGCAAGTTTGCCGATGACACCAAGCTGTGTGGTGCAGTCGACACGCTGGAAGGTAGGGATGCCATCCAGAGGGACCTTGACAGGCTGGAGAGGTGGGCCCGTGCAAACCTCATGAAGTTCAACAAGGCCAAGTGCAAGGTCCTGCACATGGGTCGGGGCAATCCCAAGCACAAATACAGGCCAGGCAGAGAATGGATAGAGAGCAGCTCTGAGGAGAAGGACTTCGGGGCGTTGGTTGATGAGAAACTCAACATGACCCGGCAATGTGCGCTTGCAGCCCAGAAAGCCAACATCAAAAGAAGCGTGACCAGCAGGTCGAGGGAGGTGATTCTCCTCCTCTACCCCACTCTTATGAGGCCCCACCTGAAGTACTGCGTTCAGCTCTGGGGCGCCCAACGTAAGAAGGACATGGACCTGTTGGAGTGAGTCCAGAGGAGGGCCACGAAGATGATCAGAGGGCTGGAGCACCTCTCCTATGAGGACAGGCTGAGAGAGTTGGGGTTGTTCAGCCTGGAGAAGAGAAGGCTCCAGGGAGACCTTACAGCAGCCTTCCAGTACCTGGAGGGGGCCTACAAGAAAGCTGGAGAGGGAATTTTTACAAGGGAGCATAGTGATAGGACAAGGGCTTTAAACTGAAAGAGGGTAGAGTTAGATCAGATGTAAGGAAGAAGTTCTTCTCTATGAGGGTGGTGAGGCAGTGGAACAGGTTGCCCAGAGAAGTTGTGGATGCTCCATCCCTGGAAGTGTTCAAGGCCAGGTTGGACAGGCCTTTGAGCAACCTGCTCTATTAGAAGGTGTCCCTGCCCATGGCAGGGGGGTTGGAACCAGATGACCTTTAAGGTCCCTTCCAACCCAAACCATTCTATCATTCTATGATTAATAACAGAGCACTGTACAAGTATGCATTGTGAGTGATCTACCAAAAGCAAAGGAGGAAATAAGCCAAGCTACTATAATCACAAGTCTGAAATGTAACAAGAAAGCTACATAGAGAGGCTTGGTAAGCAGCATGCCAGAGCATCAGCCCTGTTCTCCCTTCTGCAATGACGGCAACACAAGTGCTACATGTTACCTGTAAACTCCATGCCCACACATTTTGCCTTCCTTCCAGTACCCCACGTAATGGTCATCCTTATTCAATGCTTTGTTTGGCACTCTGTATTCCCCATACCTGTCAATGCATGGAAATGGAACACAAGCAGCTATAATGCTAACACATTTCAGTAAAAACACTAACAGATACATATCACAGACCCATTCTAAAATCAGAATGCTCTGTATCATTTTTAGCACATCTCTTCAACTACAGCAGTTAGATTTTTTTTTTTTTTTTTTTTTTTGGTAAAGAGAAAGCAGGAATTCCAGCATCACTAGGTCAATTTAGTCTGTATTGTTTTTCTCCTGTTTGATTGTGGCATGTTGTAAGTAGTCCCCTCTCTACCACACTGCAGCATTTTTCTCAGCTTTCTAAAGGCCGCAAGTCTTCTCACATTCTAAGACTGCTTCTACCTTTGTTGTCTTTTTTTGGGTCTTGATAATTCAAGCACATCTTTATTTCAGGGAAAGATGAGAACGTATATTGCTACAGAGAGTATTTTGATAAAAAAAAAGATGCTAGCTTCCAATTATGCTCAAACAATGGCACAGAATTGTTCACAATTTCAGTATGCCTGAAAAGACACACAACTTGCAATGATTTTAATCTTCTGAGGAGATTAAAATCCAGTTATGAAGGTTCTCCTGAGAGCATGTCTACCCCAACAAGACATTACTATTGTTAAGTGTTGAGACTATAGCATGCATGCTGAAATACAAATATATGCATTTGATAATCCTAGCAATTACAGCTAAATACCAATCCGTTTATTTCTGCTGGGGATTTGTTTGCAATACTTCCATCTCCAACAACCCTAAAATCACCAGGGTTAGTTACACTTACTACTAGTTACAAATTTCACGATGAGGGTCGTGAAACACTGGAACGGGTTGCCCAGAGAGGTGGTAGATGCCCCATCCCTGGAAACATTCAAGGCCAGGTTGGATGGGGCTCTGAGCAACCTGATCGAGTTGAAGATGTCCCTGCCCATTGCAGGGGGGATGGGCTAGGTGACCTTTAAAGGTCCCTTCCATCCCAAACCATTCTATGATATGATTCTAATCTGGTTTTAGAGTTTGACATTATACCAATAGCTAAGGTGCATTTTAAAAATCTGTCTGCAGCCAGACCACATTTCAATTTCCCCTCCAACTCAATACTTTGAAAATATATGAGGAGTCCTATTGGCTGCCAGATGTATTTTTATCCTGCCAGTACATACATGTCTGCTCACAAGACTCATATAAAAATGCCTTTGGAAAGAAGTTAACCTCTTAGCCTCAATAGTGCCCTATGTAGATTCTTAGCAATGAAATCCATAGATTAATTGAAAGCTGTGTAATAAATTATTAAGTTACTTTCAAGTGGTCTTATTTGTTTCACCAGATAACCTGATAACGTCTAGGACTTCCGTTCATCCTATTTTCAAACTCCTCTGTACTAGTCAGCTTAATCACCAGGATCACATACTGTCATTAGTTTTGTTTTCATCACCCAAACCCTGAAGTCTCGATTCAAGATTTTATCTCCTTCATGAATTATTAAACCCTTGCTTTACCAGAAATACAGCAAGGAAAACATTACAGAAGATGCATCACTACATTGTATGATAAGCACCGCATTTTCTAGAAGGATTAAAAAACCCAGTACCAGAACTTCTGAAAGAATATTGCAACACAAAAAGTTAATAGTTACCTATACAGCAGAAAGTTGACTGCAGACTTTTCAACTGGATTCCTCTGCTTAGGAGTTTACACCTACACACCCATTCTTTCTCCTTGGCTGTTTTACCATTTCCTTCCTCCATTCTAGAGCTGATTACCCCAATTAATTTCAGTTTTTATGAAAGAGCAAGTTTTTAGTCACGCAGTTGCAGAGTCTGTTGTGAAGACAGCTAGCATACCTCCAGATAAATGAGAGATTATCTATGTATCGACATATATCTATATCTTGTTAACAGACATAACCCTGAGTCAGCAAGATTCACTGCAAACCCTTTAATTAAAAGGTTTTTGTTATTATCATCTCCTACAACAAAAGCTATTTCTTGCCCTCTGGCTCCACAAGTAGTGAGAGGATCTTACCCATCCTCCAGCCCAGTCCGGAAAGTCCCAGAGTACATTCTTCCATCTGCCCACTTTAGGATCCCTCTGGAAAAAATACAAAGCCATACACGTGTATAAGATAATCAGTTCACTTCACGCTTCCCAAATAACTGCTGTGAGCGAGCCTACCTATTGATACAGCAACCACCACATTTTGTTTTCAGCTGTTACATTCAAATGCTTTTACCTGCCATGGGGTTTTCCTGAAAGCCATCTCCCATCATAAACAGCATCCTTAAATCGAGGGTCCTTATAGAAGGTGTATTTGGCACTGCGAGAAATAGGAGGTTCCTGTCTTGGCACATTCCCACCAGCTCCATACAGAATTAAGTCAGAAGTTCCTTTAAGGGCCTGATCCACTGCTTGGCTTATTGCCCTCAGCCACTTGGTCTGAAACAGAAAGTGTTTCATCACAGAATTTAGTTAACATCTTTCTTTGCATTGAATCTCACCTTTACAACAACTACAGTAATCTCCTTTGCACGACTCAGTACAGTATTGTAAATTGGAGCACTGCTACAGTCAAGCACAGGGTAGAGTCAACCTGCATACCAAGTTGTAGGAAGACTTCATTCCTGGCGAATACTTAGGCAATACTTCTCCCTCTTTGGTTTCACAGTAGGAGAGAAAGACTCATTCATATCACTGAAGCCATGCAAAATTTGTAGATAGGCCTACCTTCTCCTGTGGTGTTGAAGAAACAAGAACAAACTGTTCTTCCGGTGTTGTAATCTTCAATCCATTCCTACATGGGGCGGGGGGAAAAGTATTTTAATCTAGTGAAGTTTCATCCTGAAAAAGGCAAGGTTTCTCAGAGCATGAATATTTTATCTTCCCTCCCCCACCCCAGCTAGCATTCACTTCACAAGTCAGCAGTGAAAAGAAGCAGCAGGAAAGACTACTCGCTTTTCTCGACTACCTTATTCTGATGTTTATACAACTTTTTTTTTTTAAGACATAGAAATACAGTAAGTTTTCTGAAACAAGAAAGAGGGGTAGACTTGATTGCATCCAGCCTATTCAGCTTCTAGTTTACAATAAT
This sequence comes from Platalea leucorodia, assembly GCF_965183815.1. NCBI lineage: Eukaryota > Metazoa > Chordata > Aves > Pelecaniformes > Threskiornithidae > Platalea > Platalea leucorodia. The sequence continues at coordinate 71,966,815 of NC_138827.1, forward strand.
TGGTTACAAAATGCTCATCCTCCATCCCAAGACATCGACTATTTCAGCATCACAAGCAAGAATACTCACACATTACCAGCTTCTTCTGAAAGAGCTTCTACCCACAGCGTGGTCAAGGGAAAAATATGGTGCGTTGAGAACTGTAGGCAATGAGAAGAAGGGAAAGTTCACCAGGTACTGATCCATCATCCCTGCCCCATGCTTTTTCTGAACAGTTTTTTTCCTTTCCCTGAGGACTAGGGAAAACTGAGCAGTACACACTCCTTACATGCACCTTGCTCTGAGAAAGAGCCAGCAGGAACCATGCCAGCCACAGGGCAACAGCAATCAAACATTAAAAAAGTACGTAATTTCAAATTTATTTCTAAACAAGAAAAAAAAATACCACTTTTAAGCATTCAAGCAACATTGCAGTGAATGGTGCAAAAACTTATCTTCACTACATGAAAAATATGCCATGTTGTTTGAAGCAGAGAAAACGTTTTGTTCCTGGATACAAGCTGGCTTACCTGAGCATGTACCAGAGCATCGTTAAAGAGGATGAACCAGTTTACAGAGAACCTTCCAGCATGCTGTAGGGACAACGCCCGATTGCTGCTTTCACAGATTAGGCGACGCTCTGGCTTCCGCAAGGAATCCTACAGGTAGGGTTAAAAACAAAATTAAGAGAAACTTACTTCTCACTGATTGTGACTTAAGCTCAGTGCTATTTCTCTTTCATAGTAAAGGCCCAACCTTTCTAAATTTAAGAGTACTACAGCAACACAAATTAGAAAAATGAGAAGTGCAACTGCAACAGTAGCATCAGTAATAGCCACAGCATATAACGCTAACAGCAAGAGATTCAAGCTGCTAATGGACTGACAATGGTCGTTATACCGTCATTTTCCCAGGAAAGGTCTTCCAGAAGCCAAGCGTATATTCTGCTTCTTTCCTTTTTCTGCTAAGATGGACAGCAAGGCTTTCATAACAAGAACTAGAATCCTGTAGCTTCTGGTATTCTGGAGATGCCTATAGGGCACAAGGTAAGACAGACCTTGAGAGTGTTTCTGAACACCTGTGCCAACAACACTAGCCAAACTGCAATGCAACAGCTCATTTTATTAAATCAGCACCAAATGCATGACAGTTGGTCTGGTTAATAATGTAACAGTGGAGGCCAAGTTATTTTCTCGGTCATATGTTCTGTTGGTGTGCTGGGAGTTTTTAAAATTACAAAAGTTCCTTGAATGTTAAGAGGAGAGTGATTAATATACAATTACATGATCTACCTTCCTGCAGCTTAACAAGCTGTAGCAGAAGTAGTGCTGATAATTGCAGGAATAATACTTGAAATTACTATATTGGGATAAATGTATAAGTAGTTATTGTTCCTGTTTAGTCACCTTTTATTTCAAAAGAATGCCATTATATACATCTAAATGGGTGGTAAAAATCTACCTAATATAGATGTAGTATTTTTAGTAGAGTAGTACAGCCAAGAATAGCTACAGTAATGATGCCAGATGGAACTGAAAAGCAACAGGCAAACATCAAAATAAGATGTTTGCAATTAAGCTCTCAGGCACACAAACAAGTTCTGGGAGGGTAACAAGTTTCTACCCGTCATGTGATTTGCGCAGCTGCGGTGTAAGATTGTGCAAATAAAAGTGCATGATCTTCCCTGCAGCAAATACAAGTCCGAGGTAGCTTCTCTGAGGACTAAGCTATTTCTAATTACCTGGCATTTGCTTCACACAGTTACTTCCGAGCCATAAGTTTCATGTGTATATTTATTCAGATATAGATAACAAAGCCAGCTTACCACTTCAAAACATGTGGCAAGCTTTAGCAAAGTTCTAGCATAATTATGAAGTCGTCCAAACGGCATGAAAAACAGAGCATTCAGAACTTCCACTAGCTGGAGGTTTTCCTCATTCTTCTCAGACAGTTTCTGTAACAGCTCCTGGTTTTTACTCAAGAAGTCTCTACATGATGGGACCATTGGGGAGCAGGGGCAGGAGAGAAGAAAAAAAGACAGCAAGACATCAGTGATATTTTATATAAATGAGCTCAGAATGCCCCTTTTTGGATTATCATAAACCAATAAAAATTATAAAGGCAAATGCATGCTGCTTATTAATCTATTCCCAATTTAGTTTAAGGAAGTACAGTAATACAGACACGTAGCTCTCTAACAACTGCAACACAGGACTTTTTTTACTTCTGCTCTCACATGCTCAGTCATTAAACTGGTTGAAGAAAGTTGACCAAGTTGCCCCACTGGCAGAGTAACTAATTGCCTTTTTCCCCTTTAACACTTGATTAGTAAAAGAGCTAACAGGTGGAATGACTTCCCCATTACTGTTCCGAGTAGTAAGTTTCTAACACTGTTGATTCATACAAGGAGGCCTGAAAGAATCTTAACTTTGCTCCAGTGCACTTCCCTAAATATATCCAAATAATCTCTTCCCCACCCCTGCTGTTCAAGGCAACTGACCAGTTTTTCCCCTAACTAGAAAAATCACATCCTACCTCAAAGAAAGGCAGGAAATCTGTTCAATCCTCAGTCTGATTTCCAAGAGGGAGAACTAATCTAGTTCAGAGAAGAAGAGGGAAATGATTCTGAAGACAACGCATTAGCACACAAAACCAGGATTTCTTCATTAAAAGGAAAACAAACCTACTTTTCCCTCTCCTTCACCACATCTGTGTGCACACGTGTGCTGGCACATCCAACACCTCTGCATTAAAACACATCCTGCTGGGAAGCATTTAAACCACAAGCTGCAAGAATCAGGTGAGGCTGAGAAAGCAGGCCCCAGGGACAGCAAAACAGATCAGAGAATTGCACAGCAGGGTCCCTAAGAATTCTACATGATTAGTAAGATGCCGTTTCACACATCAAAACAATGTACCTTGTCTAGGTCTGCTAATGATATTTAAGAACTCTCTTGTTCAACAAGCCTTAGGAATAAAGTCGTCTTCTTTAAAGAAAAGACCGTATTTCTTAATTTTAAAATTAACCATCTGGATGGCTTGCATTTTTAAAGTACTTCGAGATCCTCACATGGAGGTCCCTCTGTAGAGAAGTGTCAAATAATAAGAGATACATAACACTGAGTATAGCTCATCTACTCTTTCAGAGAAAATGCTCAAAAACCTGCCCACAACGGAGACTTCTATTGAAGCTAGCACTTTTTTAAAGTTGGGACTGCTTCTAATGTATTCATATTGCAGAATATCCATAAAAGACAGGCTGACATCGTTAATCATTGACTTAAGACAATATCCCTCGGGGAGGGGACATGGGGAATTCATCATTTTCAAAGATATTATTGACTTCCCTTTGCAAGTAGCAGGACAAAACCTCTAAGACATCTCCTCCCTGAAGTTTCAGAACCTGAAAAAGTGTTATTCACCTAATGAGACCCTGGTTGCAGTAGGAGAAACTGTGACACCCGACAGTGACAACTGATGTGAAGAATTCAGTACAAGTAATTTCGGCATTCAGAACCTTTCAGTATTAACTATAAATAAGCTTATACTTGAACTAAGATTTCCTGTAAGTCACCCTAAAAATCTTGACCAATGCAGAAAGACTCAGTGTCTCTCTGCAGTGGGATTTTGTATTTAGTCTTTGGCACTGGTCCTCAGGTGCAGAAGATTCTTTGCATTAGGTACCATGGTGTTTTAAAGAACTTCCAATACCATCGTTAACACTACATTCAAAGTGCTCCATAAACAGCTGTAACAGAATTACTCCCAGATTACAGAATTTAGGAAGGAAGGAAAGCTGGCAATTTCTCAGGCAAATTAAAAAATACCCTCATTGCAACAACTTCTTCACAGCACTAGAGTGAAAGATGCACAGTGTCATTATTTTATTTCCTAGACAAAAATACTGTTGAACTGAGAAAGAAGCTTTACTTTATGATCTATAAACTTCAAATATACTGTCTCAGGCCCTAAGGTACAATTCCTTCCTCACATTTAAGAGCATCTACGCATGAAATAGAGTAAAGCAACCTTGAGAGGCAGAGAAGATACAAGTGCAGAAACGTTGTTATTTTTGCATCATTTTAAAGTGCTTCCAGAAGCTTAAAGAACTGAAACGAAAGTGAATTCACATTATCTACTCTTACTAATTCTTAAACAAAAGTTTGCTGTTCTATATTTTCTTGACAGCAACATTTGAAAGAATAAAATACTAACAGACACTGAATAGATGATGAAAATTTAACCTCAAGACTAAGCTTTCAAAAAATCATTATCTGTAATCTGTTTACATTTCTTTCAAGGAATTTACAATAATTTATGCTTTTTTCCTCCTTTCCTTCAAGGTAAAGTAACTGAACTCATTCAGCAGCATTTTAACCTAAATTTTTATCACAGTTGAGAGGAAGTAACCTCTTCTTCATGGTGGAAAAGGAATTAGTGTACTCAAGCAAGCTGAGACCAAGTCTCTGCATGCTCATTACTACACACATACACAGAGAATTCTTTAAAGTGCAGTTCTTTGCTAGTTGACCAAAAACTCCAGAAAAGGGTAAAGGTTTGCTTACATTGCTGGCTTTGCAAGGAGCATAAATCCTCCCATCACAAGGAAGTTTGTTACTGAAGTACAATACCTAAAATGGGGAAGAAAAAGAGATTCAGTTACAAAATAAGAACATCCCTGGAACTAGCAACTGTTGTAATTTCCAACCATTTACCAATGAGATCTGTAGTATCTTTTACTACACGAGTAATCTAAGTACTTGAGAAAATATTAAACAGTGAAACACTCAATGTTACTGGAACACTTAGTATTCACTTTCCACACGGAGGATAGAACACGCATTACTATTCCACATTTCTGCTGCCATTAGCACAATGCAGAGGGCTTACTTTGCAATCAAAAGGTGAATTTTTTGTTTCCCCCAAATTTGGGCATGTACAGAATAGGCCATCTGTTTCAACAGTTTAATACTGCTAACTTCTAATTACATCCAAGATGGAAATTTCAAGATGGGAACATCTCTTTTCCTGCTATTCAACATTCTAGCTTTCAGTTCTCCCCTACCAACAAAGAAAACCATTTAAAAACAAAAGAAAACACCTTTCTCCAAGGGAAGAGGTCTCAGCTTAGTCCCATTAACAGATAATATTTATGTTGCCTGATGGATCCTTGGAAGATGCTCAAGGAACTATGCTGAGGAGCATGCATAGGTTCTGATGCCATACACAGAAAAATATGTAAAGCATTAGAAAGCAAAGGGGGAGAGCAGAAGACAGGCAGTAACAGTGAGAACAGAAATTAGGTATATCAGTCTTTGACAGGGAGGAAGAAGAAATTAAGAAACCCTTCTGAGTAAGGAAAACCAATTCTGGAAATCCAGATTACAGGAAAAACTGAAGTCAAAGACTACGTAAGAAGGGGAGAAAACACATATTTACAATTATGAACAATCCGTTTGATAAACGGAGAAGTAAGCTTCTTTTAGGGTGATATGGCATAAGTTTATCACTGACCCCGTAAAAGTGCTAACTGTTCTGCTTGTGTTAGAGAAAAGCATGACTAGCTACACATTCAAAATGCTACTGGGTAACAACTGAAGTTGGTGATCTTGAAATTTTGTTCCCTTAGAGATTTTCAGACATCTGGTAACCAAGACTACATTCAGAGAAGACATATTTAGACTCTCCCCTCTGTCGAGCCAGTATTTTTCACAAAAGCCTGTAGGTATTAAGTATGATGAGACTTCTGTGACATTTGGATGAAATTATCCAGCAACTGCAAAAGTTATTGAGGAGAAAGACAGCAAACAGCATGACTGCTTAGACTTACTCTCTCAAAAGCATTAAGCTAATAAAAATAACCACCAGGATAATCCAGACTTAATTTTGAGCGCTCATAGCAGCTCTGTCTTTTGGGTGAAAAGTGTAATGCTAGCTATTTAGCAGATATGAGGACAGAAGAATCATTCTTCTGGGAGACAATGTTTAGTTAATGACTACTGAAAAGGCATTTTCTAACTACAATAACCCCCCAAAGGTAGCTTTACTTAGTAGCCTAGCCATGGTAACTCTCTTACATTATATTACAAGATCCTTACTATGAAGTAACAAACATGTCACTTTTTAGCGGGTATATATGCAGCAACCAAAGAGGAGTTTGTACGCAGAATTTTACATTAGGGAAGCTGAAGCTGTCCAGTGTACTCCACTGGTAAAGACTTTGAAATATATAGCTCACTACAAAATGAATGAATTTGTGTAAAATTCTCCATACATTTTAAAGTGCAAGAATACAATTTCCTCAAGTTACTTATGTAGCTTTCCTTATGATCTACTTTCCCCTAGCTCAGGGCTTGTTGTGGTGAGTAGATTAAGCCTGCAGAGACTCAAAACGAGAGGGATTTGGATACTTGCTCAGTGTAACTATCCAAAAAGAGACTGGAATGCTTCAGGATGGCCAGGCTCCTGGCTTCTTTTACTCCATGAAGAAAGCTACTTAAAGAAGCTCCATGTTGACCGATGAGATAGCATAGCTTGCTGAATCTGCTTGCCATTTCCTGCAACAACTGGATTGTATTTGCATTGCCCAAATTATCTGTAACAGACAAGAAAGCAATTTAGCTTACCTTACGAAAGAGCAGCACCCATTAATAAAGAGAATTACCAGAAGGTGCTGTCTAGATGTTTTATTGGCAATTTCACCTCATGGCTATATTATCCAGAATCAGGAATTGAATGATTTTAGATTAAATACAGATCAAATAATTAAGTTATTTCAGGTGAAACAGTCAGAAAAAGTACAAATACTAATACAAATACTAATGAGATGTCAAAATGCAGCTATATTTCAGGGGAGAAGAGTAAGATTTTAGCTTTATCTTAGAAATATGTAATTACTTTTAAATTTTGCATAAAGAAATCTGTTGTGGAACATAGGGGAACTAGTATCAAAGAAAATATTAAAATAAGTTCTTACCTAAACCTAAAAGAGGTCTAAGAACCTGAGATTTGATCTCACTCAGTTTGAAATAAAACCTTCTCTCAGTGGAAGCCAATTCATGCAAACTGGCAATATATCCCATTACGTTTTTGTCTACTAAGACCAAACAGTTGTCACCACCAGCTATCACATTGCTTATGTACCCTATCTGAAAGATGAAAAAGAGAAAAGAAAAAAAACAGCAGCTTTAATATTTTTCTTTTTACACTCCAATTTAAAAATAGGGCGATGCAGAATAAAGCATATCTTTAGGAGCACTAAGTGACAGTAAGTATTAATTACCTACAGTGACAAACAATCCATTCAATACTGGCTTAATACAAGAATGATAAAACTAGAAGAAACATTTATAGTCAATGCTGTTCATTTTGCTGGTACCGACAGATCCTAAAAGACAATAAATAGACCATCTTTTAAGGGGACTTATACAACCATTCCATGTTTAAGAGATCTGACCTTAAGTTCAGTCACTTTTAGAATTGCAATATACTTCATGCTCATATCAACAATGTTGATATTAAATAGTATCATTACGTCAGCTATTTCTCCTATTAATTAGGAAGTGAGAATAACAAGGCTTTAATATTATGACCGTGCTCTGAACTATGGCCCTTTCGAGACCTGAAAGATGTCAATTTATTCATAAGAGTAATATTACAGTGTCAATAAACTGGACTAATACTAACTACACTAACACCACAAGTTCTATTAGTGCAGGTATTTGCTTTCCACAGTAGCTGGAAGCAAAATTCCTCTCTAAGGTCAGCACAAGTGCCATTGATGCCTTGTGGCTCCTCACTGATTCTGGTTCACATGCAACACCATATAGTAATTCAGCATTTGAGCTCTACTTTTATTTCCTTTGTTGTTAAATAGAGGATTCCTTAGAAACATTGAGCCAGAGTTGTTCAACAAGCAACCCACAGGCCAATTCTGATATGCAGGAGCCTACAAGTCACCCTACAAGAGAAGGGAAGCAAATGGCTAGCAAGAATCTTATAGAGGGAATACAAGTGTGTGTGTCTGCGTGCACATGCGTGTGTGCACATGCACGTGCGTATGCATGCACCCAGTGTCTAAATCCCTCCTCAAAACCCCTCTCCAACTGCTATTTGGCTCAATCTAGGGAAGCAGCAACGAGACCCAGAAGAGCTGAGACAAAGAGCTGCTTTCTACCCTCACCATCTCCTTTTTGTTACCTTAAACTCAGGTTGGCCTGAAACCATACAAACAGCTTGGAAGATGACGTGCAGTCAGAGTACACACTCCCCCACCTCATGCCAACTTCAAGGCAGCTATGAGATTCAGCTTGATGAAGAAAATTGCACAGGGGCACTCCCTCTCTCCCATAAACACACAGATGCACATTTTGGTGCCTTTGCTCAGTTCCCCCTTTACACCCATGAGAAAGGGAGGGGGAGAGAAGGAGGTGATGCAGAACTCAGGGGGACCTTCTGCCCACTCACAACCAAGATGCATAGGAATCAGAATGGAATAGAGCAGGCAGTGCCCTCAATCACTTGAAAAGCAACAGGAAAATGAAGAGCAATAGCAGCAAAGAATAAACACAGGAAGACTGTGGTGAAAACCGAGCTGAATATAAGGGTGCGCGTCTGCAATGTGCACACATGGAAGGAAGTGTATTAGACACACTGGAAACACCTCCTTGTCCCTCAAATAGAAGGAAAGACCAAGAAACTGGCAGGGAAGAGAACAATACTAATTAGGCCTCCTCTCTGCCCTCTGTAAGCTGTGCTCCTGATTTGACTGCTAGGAACCAGTTACTTAACTTGACACCCTTAAGGCTAGCCGAACAACCAGCACTGTGCCATTTCCAAAAAGCATCAGTATAATTTGCACTAACTTAAAGGAAATACCACTCACCTTACTACAGGATAGTAACAAAACTGGACTCTTAGTACAGCTACTTTCATACAAATTATTTTCTGTTGTTGTCTCCTGGCCACTGTAATATAATCCAGGTTGGAAGTCTTCCTCATCTGCTAAGAAGAGGGAATAATCTAGTCCTGCTGCTGTACTCCAAACACCATCACCACACATCTGAAATTCATGAGGAAGGACAAGACATTAGAAATCATCACCTAAAGCTGGAAGGAGAGGAGAGTACTTAACTCTTCTAGCCACACATGCACGTAATACACCTGCCAAGAAAAAGTATTGCAATAGCTGGTAATTTTTCAACTTCGGTGTCTCATAACAAATATATTTCTTGCATCTATACTGAAAATTATCTTTCTTTCCAGTCTTCTTTCTAATGGCTGATTTTTTTGCCTTTAAATTATAAATCAGTTTTATTTTTAAATGGGCATCCGATGAGCTTGATTAAAGTTGCGACACTCTTCTCCCCTCTACATTTAACTGGCAAATGTATATATTTGGGACAGTTAACATGCTGTACATTAATTTGTATAAGGCCTAAGCAGGAAAATTCGGTAGCTAGCTTTCCACTAAGACAAACACCAGAAAACATAGGCAAGGGTCTGGTCTAACCCAAAATCATTATTTGGCCATTCACTCAATATGATGAAAAGAAGTTCAAAACAAACAGAAAACCCACTGCCAAAACAGCTCTGGAAACACAGAAACGAACAACAAATATGGTCATGGTCTAGCAAAGCTAAAAATGCTAGAAGAATGTTTAAGAATAAAAACAGCGTTCCAAGGTATTAAAGTTTCAGCTGCAACGCCAATATCAGAGAAACCAAATATAAGGTAGAAGTGAAATTTGATAAGAAGATGGAGCCAGTCACATTTCTCAGTTTTAGAACTTCAGTGTGGTCAAAAAACAGTGAAAGTCTGTGTAAAGGATTTCTTGGGTAGATTTTCACAAGCTCATCTAAGGATCGTATTCATAGTATAAGCCAAAGAAATCAAGGGCTCCATTAGTATATAGCACACAGATACATAAACAAGGTCAGTTTTTAGAAACTACTTTGCACTCACGTGTATAAGAGGAGACCCTAAACTGAAAGAAGAAAAATACAGAAAACAGAAAGTACCTTTGCGAGACGAGGGACTGTTGTTGGGGAGTTCAAGTGACCAAGCTGGCCAGAGATATTACTGCCCCATGAATACACCTGTAAGAAACATAGCTAAACATGAGAATAAGTTTATTTACATGGACACATACTGAATTGTAGTAGTACAACACATCAAGTGTGCAAACACACACAAATAAAGGGTATAAGATTCATGTACCAAGAAGCACTTCCCTAATTTCCACTGTCTTCCTATATTCTCAAATTGTCTTCTCACATTCAGAAATGGAATGCACCAAATCAAGTCATTGCAATCTTTAAACATAATGTTGATGATACATGCAGAACTTTGGCAGAAATACTGCTTCCAAGTTGCCTCCCACAAACAGAAACAAAAGTTTAGAAGCAAAAGAAACAAAACCCTAAAAAACACCAAACATGACGATTATGTCATAGATAAGCAATAAATGATAACAATCACTTGTACCTGGGATTTGGCAGTGAGTGCTAAGGAATGATGGCCACCAGCAGAGAGGTGAATCACTTCTTTACCATCTAGGCTTTTCACACATAGTGGCTGAAGCCTGTCAATCCCCAGAACCCGGGGGTGGGGGAGAAGAAAAAAAAAAAAAAAGGTTATCAGAAGTATTCTTAAGACAAAAATAAATTCCAAGTTTTATTTTTTCCCCAAAACAAATTAGAGAAAACAAACAAACATGGAGTCTTTTTGTAATAAACTGGCTTAGTCAAAAAGGTCATGAAGGGCGAAAGTTAATGATAAACCTCACCTCAATTTGGACAAAGTCAAAATATCGCCAAAACTCTTAGTGATTACAAGGGGAAAAGTCATAACTGATTGTTCAGTAACAATACAGCATAAAACATGTTACTTGGAGGAACGTAGGTCACAACACAAAAGAACAAGAATACAATGCAAGGCTGCTGACTGAATTTGAAAAAGTTGAATACTCCAGATTTCCTAGTGACCTAATAAAAACATTTATCAACAAAATCTCACCTTGGCAGAACATCGCCATGTCCTAGCTGTCCTTCCTTCCCCTTTCCCCAGCTCCATACTTCCGTTCTTAGAGAGGGTAAAAGAGCATCAGCCTCACCACTGTAGGTTGGAGTCAGAGCTACAGTCCTCATTTTTGCCCGCCCTACCTTCCGTAAGAGCCTAGGAGAAACTGAAAACAGGACAGGAGAGAGAAAAACTGCTCATCATTTTAGGTGAATACATCACTCAGACTGTGCGTAACTACCATTTGAGATAACTTAAGAGATCTTAATTAAGATTGAGAGCAAAGGCTGACATGTAAGCAGATAGATTACTGATACACAGAAGTAACATATGTGCTAAAAGTAGACAGATCTCAACTAATTTTTACCAGCTATTAAAGGATAACAGGCATTGAGAACTATACAGGTATACTGAAGCAAAAGAAGCAAAACAAACAACACATTAAAAAAGTATGTTTTGAAAGAAAATATATCCTTGCAGTGAACAAAAGATTTCAATGCTTCCTAAAATCTCCCCTCAGATCCAAGATCAATATAGAACTAAATCATGTACCCACCCATTCAGAGCAATTAAGAACACTAAAATCTATGAGGGAAGAAGGTCATTAACTTTGAAGTTTGGCAGTGGGAATTGGAATATTTCTAGGTCCCTGGCTCAAAACCAGTTCAGTGCAGTAGGGATTAAAGGCCACACAGATTTTTATCTGCTATGCAAGCTATACGAAAGATAGTTTGCTGTCATTTTGCAATAAGATGCCCAGACTACTACAATGTGCCACTTTACCTTACTTCACCAATAAAGAACATTCCTAAACTCACTATGCTTTTGGTTTTCTTAGCATGCAGTATCTGCTAGTCTTCACTCCCCCCACCGCCTTCAAGTCCTAAGACACAGTTTACGATTCATAAACACCTTTGGTAGATGATTAATTTATGTTCAATAAATATGTTTTATTTTTAGTAATAAACCTCCACATTATTATAACTTTTCCAGTCTCTTGGTTTTCCCAACGTGCTTTTTTACCTTGTGACAACAAGCCAGGCAGGGAAAGCCTTCGACTCCCTCCTTCAGATTCCTCCTCTCTAATATCTACTAAACTGGAACTCTTCTTCCCTTGCATGGATTCCAGTCTGACCTGCTCTTCTCGACTGTCTTTCAGAGCCTCAGGCCCTGGGGAACCGCCGCCAGATTGAGATCCTGGTTCACTTGAAGGTGTGCCATAGAAGTTCATTACTTTCTTCAGAGACAATGCTCCAGCTTCATAGGTAGCAGCTACTCTCACACCAACTGCTGACGCACAAGAGGCCACCAAGCTGTTCAAGGCAGATGTGCTGGTACCTGGAGGGCCAGGGATACAAGCACTGAGTTGTTCTTCTTGAGAAGGCTAAAACCAAAGAAAAATTGAAGACTATCATACCAGACAGCACTTAACAGTAGGATGATGATATACACATTCACTATTCAAACTACGTGCTATACTGAACAAGATGTTATGAGGAAGCTTTTTATACTTAGGTGTACATCTATTCCTCAGAATCACATTTTTTAAGGTAGGGCCAAGCACCATTTCTACATGGACCGGGCTTTGTCTGTTGCACTTGTCTTGTAGCTCATCCATAAGAGACTGTGGGTCTGGGGTTTTTTTCCAAATACCAACAAAAAAAGGATCTTTGCAAACAAATATAAAAAGGGATTTAATTTTAGGCTTATTACCAACTTCTTTGCCATCAATTAAAGTGCGTCAGTGAGCATGCTGTATTTACAGAGAGGTAAGTTCTCCCTTAGATATGTTAAAAGGAAAACAGTGATTCATGGATTCATTTTGCAAGGTCTATCTCAAGACCATTCTGGGCTACGTGTCCCCTTACGCTACTGTTGTAGCCATATAAAGCTTAGTTAATAATCATCAAGTCACACTAGGGACAAACCGACTGAAGGCAATTATTAGTACCAGCACATTATTACCTATAGTATCAATTCACCCACCAAATAAGAACTAATGCCCAAGATTATATTTCCCAAATAGTTTGAATGCTAAAACAAAGACAGCAAAGTCCCATTTTCCCACGTAATATATGGTGGGAAATAATATTAATATAAATATTATAGCTCATTTTATCCTGCCAGAAGGAAAACAATCTTTGACTTCTCTTTTTTTGTGAAAAATTAGGCTAAAGGATCGGGATTGGTCCTATTTACTTGTACTGCATTCCTATTTATAAAAGGCATGCCTAGCAATACAGAAAAGTGAACTCAATTTGTGTAGGAAAGCAAACAGAAACAAAGGATTTTACTAATGCTGAAACATTACATTGAAGCCCTCATCTCTGCTCTTCATACATATGCTCAATTATGTTAAGATTCAGTGAATCAATTCAAGGCTTGTTTATTCCCGGAACTGTGCAAGGGAATATTCCAGGAACAAGGAGTTGAGAAAGGGAGCATGAAACTATGCGTTTCAGTCATTTCCTAACAGCAGAAGTTCTCACATGAGTATGGGAAGCCCACGACTGCTAGAACGCATTTGTATTAGCAAAAAGCAAAAGGAAGGACAGCTGTGTTCACACAATGTTTATTTCTCTGAAATAAGTTTCCCTCAGAATAGGAAAACACAACTTGCTGAATCACCAAGTTCCTGGACAACTTGTTTTGGTTTTAATACTACTTTTTTTTTTTCCTGCAATCAGAGGTGATAACAAAAATAAACTATTTATTAGGCACTGTGAAATTTATCTCCAAGAACCATTGTGAAAAATTTCTTACTGTAACTATAAAAAAAAAATTAATTGCCATCTACACAACACTTGAAATGACAAAAGAAATTTTCAAAATTCTGCTATGACTTTTGCATATTAAGCAGAGTGGCAGTTTTTCTTACAGATGTTACCTTTACCATAAACCAGCCAGCAGGACAGTACTTACATAAGGACTGCCAGACTGCACTGCAAGATTTTGGATTAGTTTTCTGTCTAATGGCTTTTGGGTTGTACCTTCTTCCCCCCCCCATTCCAAATAAGATTTTTTTCAAAATAGTGGAAAACGTAGTATTTTGGCAGGGAGCTGGGAACAGCTCTTGGACCTTCATACCAAGCATTTTCTGATGCTTATTAAGAAATTATTACTTCACTGTTCTAGTGTACCATCAAAACAGTGTTGCTGAACCATTTTCCACATCATGCAAAACAGAGTAGTACTTGTGTATTTCCCATCCCTCTTTATAAGTTTATGCTACCCCTACATGATTAACATTAGAAGCCTTTTGGTCAACACTTTAACATTACCTTTATAATCTTTACTTGCAATCTAGAATTTTTAACTGAATGAGAAATTAGACAGATTTGTGAGGGATTCATTCCACATGCAGAAAAGAAAGTTTTACCTTAAAGGTAAGTTAGACAAGTACCAGCTTACTGCCTCACACAAATGGGAAACCCATGCATCATAAAACAGCTAGAGAATGGGAAATTGGCTTATGTGGTTCTGGTACTGTGGACCACAAAGAGGAGAGACTACAGCACTGTCAAGGCCGCTCACGTTAAAGGCTTACAATTGAACAAGGATGGAGGACAAAAACTCCTCCACTTAGAAGCTGAAAACCATCCCACAGAAGAAACACTGAAACTACAAGAACACCACAGCTACATTAAACTAACAGAATGTTTCATTTGGGAAAAGAGTAACATTATCATGTATACACGAGGAGTTGTAACAAATTAAGAGCTAGTGACTAGGTACCAACCTGCTCAGGTTCTGTGCAGATGTTTTTCTCCAGGCTCTCATTTAATGAGTGCTCTGATAAACTGATTAAGTACTCTTTCACTTCTTTTTTGTCTGGGAACAGAATATTTCCAGGACTAGAAATTCCACTGTCCTCCTGTCCATCGTTGCTGGAAAGCATACTTGCTCCATCAGATTCTAAAGCAATAAGCATATGTTCTTCCACAAGCGGTTTCTGACAGTCTTCACTTTGGCTCCCCGTTACGCTTTTTCCTTCTAGGGTCTCCAATGAGGGACAGAAGACATGGTTTTCCGGTTTGTTATCAGACAGTGCTACACCCAGTGGGCAACAGTGACTATCTGAAATGATTACATGATCTTCCTTGTCCGTCATGGTAATGAGGAGCTGACTGCAATGATTGCACCTCTCTGGGATAGGCTTCATTTCTTGCACAGGGAGACATTGTACCAGAGCCAGGCTGTGGTAGGCTCCACAAGCAATCTGGAGCACAACACGTCCTGCCAGGTGCTCTACCTTCTGTGGCTTTGTCACTGGGAAAGTTGTTGTTATGAGACCGAGCTGGCAGCCACTCCCCCAAGCCCATATCTCTCTGCTTAGTGATAGTGCCAGCGTGTGTTCCTCTCCACATGCTAGCTGCAAAATCCTTACTGATAACAGAGGACTGGTTTCAGAATCGGAAATACTGACGGGTTGTGGCTCTGGCACACATGGCTGACTAGCAACTGCACACTGGCCAGCAGAATTGTTCCCCCACATGTACACCACACCACTTTCTGTCACGGCTCCATTATGGAAGCTGCCAGCTGCCACTGTAATAACATGATGCCCAAGCAAAGTATTTTCTAAGATAGGACTATTAGCACGTGACTCCTCCGGTCCTGATCTCCAGGGCAGTCTTCCGAAACTGTAGACCTCTCCGCCTGGGAGAAAAAAAACCAACCTAGCATAAGCCTAATGAAGTTAAACCAATACAAAAATTTGAAGAGAGACTCAGATAAACAGGTATCAATTTTTAGCTTACTCCAGGCTCGGTGAAACTATGGCTATTGATATATGAAGATGGCTGGTTGCTCTCGGCTATTGCTGCTGTTAAGCTGTATATCTCATGTTAGCGTTACCCTGTGCATGCACGCACTGTTGAACTAAGTAATGGTTTTCTGCTAAAAATCCTACTATACTCAAGTTAAGTGTATTTATTGGTCTATTTTAAGAACATACAACATATCAAGGACATACAACCATGCTTGAAGAGCACGACAAAGTACCGGGCTCATCTTTCCGTACGAAGATCTAGCATCACCAAACTGTACTGTTTGCCACCCTACAGTAAAATAGGATTGCCCTGTCAGGTGGAAGGGGGCAGAGGGCGGAAGGTATTTTCCACTGGTTTGATGTTGTACTGCAGCCTCTCCAAAATTTCGTTACCTTTACCTGAAAAGATTGCAGCAATGCCAGGTCAAGTTACTTTGCTAATTCTAAAGAAAAGCAGAAATCTACTTTTAAAATGAACAGTTGTTTTTACCATGATAGAAAAATGGTAAATCATATCCACAAACGACATGCTTCATGGGGCAAGAACACACATGTAAAAAAAAAAAACAAAACAAAACACTGGAGCTCCGTAACAACCCCAATAGAGGAGAGGTGCTTACAGCAGGCTCACCAATAACCTGGAATCTTTCCTTCAAAAACATCAGAGAAAAATCAAAGAAGCAACTTCCAGTTTAGCCTTTACAACTCTATGCCCATTGATCAGCACGAGTAAGGACGAAGCTATGCAAACACTTAAAGGGACTGGCTTTTAGAAATACTTGGATTCACAGTGCCAAACTGCTCACAAACCAAGACTCACGCTAATGCATCTACTAGCTACACATTTTTCCAGAAGCACCCAGAAACCAAAGCTCTTACGCATCAAGAGAACCTCTTGCTGTACTGTCTTTTTTGAATGAAAGACATCACAAGAAATGTCATTTTGAGTTCACACAGTTCAGATTACATTACCACCTTTAAACAGGAAATCCAGAGCCATTGTTGAAAGGAAAAAGAGAGTATGACAGAAGACACTATGCATATTCCAACACAGTTTTAAGTAACTTATAACTAAGAAGGAAATACAGGCAAAGTTAAAAATCTGACTGTTTAGAAGTTGTGTATGATACAGAATGAAAAAAAAAAATCTAAAAGAAGAAAACTTGACAATAACTAAAGTTTGTTATTGCCTCAAATCTTTACAATTAAGATGTTTATTACCTTCTGTTAGAAGTAACCCATGATGTATTCCAAGGGCTGCCTGTAATACAGTCTTTCCACTGAGGCCTGGAAGCCTTTCTGGAGTTACAGAGCAGGAACCAGCCTTCCAAACATAGACCAGGCCTCTCTCTTTGGCTCCTTCTGCCTCTTCTGAGCTACAAAAAGATTGGAAGAAATACAGTATCAGCTTGAAGTTTTCTGTGGTTCAGTAATGCGTAGTTTGCTTTTCACATATGTAGGAAAGGCTTAGTAGTTCAGGCATCAGGTTTAATTTCAGGAAGTCAACATATTTCATTTACAATTTGGTAATCTTAATTTAAATGTTATTTAAATAAAAACCAAGTATCTTCTATTTGAAAGCATTAGCTTTCTTTTTCATTTGTACTTTACTGCCTGAAAAGCAGCTGATCTTGTCACTGGTAAACTTAAAGATACCTTTATTCAAAACTGATATAGTCTTTATATTATATATTGTATTTGTTGCTCACAGCAAGGAGATCAAATTAATACACAATTCTGCCATTGTATGCTGAGGGAGGTCATTGCATCAGTTCCACCCACATGTAAGCAACTCTGTTCCTATCTGAACAGTGAGAGTTATAATGCTAATTCTTCCTGTGTTAGAAAGCAGAAGGAACATTTCTGGTTTATTAGGTTTTATTCATGTTTTGTATTATTCAGCTTTTGGAAATCAAAATGCAGGAAAAACAGCCTTATAACCATGTTTTTATCAGTTACATAGAACATCAAGTATGCTGGAAATACACATAAACGTCTCAAATAACATTTGCTTTAGAAGTAAGTAATTAAGCAAAGGATGTATTGTGTGCAGATTTTGCCATGAACCGATTGCTCCCATTCACAGTGTCTTCAGAACATTACACCTATAAGAGCTCATCCTTTATATACTTTCATTTCTACCTTTAAAGAGAAAAATGAGGTTTTGGTTGGGTTTTTCCCTCCCCGCCCTTTTAATTCTTAATGAGTTTCTCAGATTCAAATGAGCCAGTCATTCAAATCAATTGAACCAAGAAAAAAAAAAAAAGATCCTGAAACACAATGGAAGTATCTGGGCTTGCAGGAGTGACTGGAATTATCCAAAGCTGGTTTAACACTTCAACACACTCTGGTCTGAATGCTCAGTCAGCAACTTCTCCCATTCAGCAGAAAGAAATTCCTCAGAACTTTGACAACAAGCACACAATTTTAACAATTTGTGGAATCACTTGATTTAAACAAACACAAAAAGTCATTTTAAAATGAATACAGACTGACAGCATTTCAAGTTAAATTAAGAGTTTTCTTTAATTTAATTTAAAACTTTATATACAATAGATTGTTGTCCACCTTGCATGAAAAAGTAGGTTTAGCTCCTTATTTGCCAACAATCAAGTCATTTACTCCCCACATAAATCCATAAATCAGTTCTTGCAGCTTTGCACGAACTTGTGAAGTTGAATATACAAGGTAGCAAGAAGAGCTTTGACGAAATGGCAATCTTTGTCTAGAACAAAGGGCACAAAACACCAAATGTATTCCAATACTGAAGCACACCCAGAAAAAGCTAGTCTGATAGGCCGCGTTGTGGACAACTTATGCAAGTAGCACATTCAAAAGCCATAAGGCCCTATTCATGCAGACTACTGATTTTTTAAACTAAAAATTTTGCTAGTTGTGGTGCATAGGATGAACAATACCTTTGCACAATCTGCCTCTGAAACATTCAAGATGAGAATAACTAAGAGATGGAATTACATCTCTCTCAGCTCCCATGCCCATCCCCAGTCTCTCTCCTTCTTCCACATAACAGAAAAAAGAAAAAAAAATAAAGAAAAAAATCAACAAAAAGGCGACAGTCAAGAACTCTTATAAAATTCACATAAGTAATGTAATCCAAACAACATACGTAGTATTAAAACACAGAGTCCATCTTGCATTTTAAATACATAGGATTTGTGTTTAGAATAGAAGCAAATTAAAAAGGAACCAATCGAGTAATATATAGGCCAGAAAAACAAAAAGTTAGAAAAATCCAATATCATAGTTAGGACATTTAGCTAAAATCAAAATACGGATTTTACTCAGATGGGCAAAGCACACCAAAGAACACAACATGATAATACAGAGAGTTTTCATCAAAATACTGTGCATTAAATTCAGTCCAAAGCCTGATATTTGGGCTTTTATCCATTTAATAAGTCTTCAGAGAACAGCGTAAGACAAATTTGGACAGTCACATACCAGGATTTATTACAAGACACTAATTTTCCATCCCAAAAACATCTGACCTGTGTCAGGTATCTTAGTGGAAGAAACAAGAAGCAAAATAATAGTGGACTGCAGGGCTGTTGGTCCCGAATCAAAATTCACAGGTGCAGGTAACAGATATGATTTACTGTTCACCGGAGAATGTTACTTTCAGGTTTCCAGCCTATGGCTATCCCTCCACAAGTTTCAACAATCAACTTAAAAAAGAAGTGCTGTTGTAGTAAGTTGAGTATTCCAGACATAACTGAAATTAAAGCTAAGTTACTCCTCTTCTTCCCTTTACTGTAAGTTACATAAAAAGTATGCAGACTCCACTTAATTTTACAGGATGATCATAGGCTGGCATATTTCAGGGAGCCTCTGTGGCTTCACCTAGCTGCTCATTCTCACCTTCTTTCCTGTGAGTCCATCTGTCAGTGGCAGCACTCCATCACCACCAAATCATTCCTCTTTCAAAAGGAACAACGTAATTTCCACAAACTGTAAAACATAAAAAACAGCTATTTAATTGCAAATAATGGTAAGCCCCCCCCCCCCCCAAAAAACAAAACCAAGAAGCAAGACTTTAGATCCCATGTTAAATAAATAAGCACCTCCACAACACTTGGTTGAAGTATTTAGTTCACTCACACTGAGTTGGCAGTCAGAAGCTAAACAGCCAGACTTGTCCTACCTACTCATCTCACAATAGGTCTGTTGTAAGGACAGACTGAACAAAACCTAGTTCAAAGGCAGAAATTAACATCAATCTCTCTATAATTCTCAGTATACCACTCAAGAAACATCAAAGCAGGGTAATTGACCCATTTTCAGTCTAATAAAAGATAGAATTCTATGCTCAAACTAAATTTATAAGGTAAACAGATTTGTATGGGCAGAAAATGGTTAAAAGTTGAATTCATAACTGTATTCCTGAACAAAAGCACATATTACCATTAAAAGTTACAGTTCTATTAAAGCCTGTGCAGAAATGCAGAAAGCCAATTAAGAGTTCAAAACATTTCTTCATGCAAACTGACAGCAGAGTATCTATGAAGATATGATAAGACCATGGAAGCCAAGGAGAAAAAAGTGGCTGCTCTATTTACACTTCTATCCTTTCACATTTTGAATTTTGCAAGTTTACCCTCATACCTTTCCATCTTCATGAAGACACCTTTGTATTACTTTTCTTGTAATAGAACAAAGCTACAGTTAACCTTTGTTTTTTATAATCTGTTTGGCTTTTATTCAATTATTTTTAATATTTTAAGGCCTTACTAGATGAAGTATTAAAAATTTTAGTAATATTAATGCATGCATGTAATCATATTTATTCAAATAAAATAAGTTTCATACATAAAGCAAAAGGGTCTGAAGAATTTATTATAGTTGTTGTCTGATATCCACTGTAATAAAACCAGAAAATAAGTTATTTAACATAATGGTCTTTTAAGACAACACATCTCCAAGAAAAGATCCAGAATGAGTAGTCTGAAGCTCTTACATACAGAAAACAGAAATAAAATATGGCCAGTCTTGATTACAAGAGACAATATATGCAAATGTGTAAACTGCATACAGAAGTTTCAATTCACACTTGGCAACAGTAATCATCGAGTTGATAAATAATTGAAATAACTAACACAAATCCCAACACTTTCACTAGACTGCTCTGAATAATGACGTACCAAGCAGATCTTTATAGACAGAAACAGCAACATATCATATCAAATGTTTTCAGTTTTCCAAATACAGGACACTAAAAATAGTGATTTGGGCTTCAAGGTTGGCAAAGAACATATCACAAAAAGATAAAGAGCCATGAAAATATGAAATAAAATTAATATGATAGAGTAGTATTGTCATAAGTCATATGCACCTTACTCTAAAAAAAAAAAAACCAACCCAGAGCATACTTTCTAGGAACAGATACACACTAAGCCACACTTGTCACCAGAAAGATACTGCTTTCAAGACACTTCCTTCTCTCCTTCCTCAAATAAAAAAGAAAAAAAAAAAAAACAAAAAAACGGAAAAAAACCACCCACAACTGTAAAAGTTAACTTTTAAAATATTAAGAGAGCAAGTCTCACAAATATAAGGAAATTGCCATGCAACACTTCAGTAACAGAGTGATGTTTGATGAAACATCAAAGGAAGATGGAAGTGTATTTTTGGAACTTCTAGCTTTGTGATGTGTTCTTGCTCCGAGTAAGTACATTTGGGGGTTTTTTTTTAGCCTACTCAAAACCACCTAACGCTAGAATTTATTTTCTTGAAAATGCTGGCACTTCTCTGTGAAGAACTATAGCTTCGCATACAAATATCCAATGGATTAGTGAATCAGACAAAGAGATGGGATCTTTGATAGAGTCATCGAAGTATCAACACTTGTATCATTTACATCATATACACTTATTCAAGATCAGGGAAGCGAGTCTTAAAATTCTTGGCTTCTATAATTTAGGGATTTTTTTACTTTTTTTTTTTTAAGGACTCAAAGAACTTCTTGCATTTTCATGAGCTTCAACTGCACAAAAACTTACTGTAATTGTCATGAAAACTTCTGATTATAACAAAACAAAGTTAAAGCCAGGCATCTGATAAGCTGTTTTGCAAGACCTCCCTTCAAGGCCCAACTGAAAAATTATTTGTGTAATTATTAAGTATTAAGTAAGAAACCTGCAATACCAGCAGACTAGAAATTAAGCGAG
This sequence comes from Platalea leucorodia, assembly GCF_965183815.1. NCBI lineage: Eukaryota > Metazoa > Chordata > Aves > Pelecaniformes > Threskiornithidae > Platalea > Platalea leucorodia. The sequence continues at coordinate 71,988,770 of NC_138827.1, forward strand.
TGATATGATGGTGGTGATACATTTTGTTTTCTTTACAAAATCACATTTAAGGTTGCATTGCTAAGCATTTATGCATATTAGGGAAAACAATAGTTAAACTGTTTTCTTTCCATAAGTAAGACATCTTTAAGACATTTTAAAATCAGTTTCAAGTTCAGTGCAAGTTTTCATTCCCTCCTAGGACAGCACAATGTTATTCCCATTTTGCAACTAATACAAAATGGTCACAGCTACAAACTAAGTACTCATAAATAGAAAATTTCTTCCTCCCAATAGGAACGTACAATTTTCCTTGCTCATTTTCACCTATTTTCACATTTATATAATATTACATTATAGCATTACATATACATTATTTCTTTTCCACTAAGATTACCTGAATTGTTATTAGGTTTAATGTTCATGGAAGTGAACAGTTGGGCATAATACATCATTCTCATGGTATGGAAGATCAGTGTGATACCAGCACCTGCACTGCTCTGCCCATACATTTACTTTCTACATTTTTGCTTCAACACTGCAAGAGGAAAAAAGCAAAGAGTGCCAAACTATGAAATGGATTTGTGTTACAGACAGATGGTCACTAGCATGAGACTGATGTCATACTTTCCACTTACAGAGTAGGATGCTAATTCAAATTCTCCAGAAATCAAACACTACCACACCATAACAACTGCTATGGCAGGGAATGACGCGGAGTAAACATTACTCTCATTACTATGGGACTGTGCCCTTCACTGGACATCGACCACTCAGTAATAAGCATCATAGGTATAAAAGTAATCTTACATTCAATGCTGAACAGGAACAACTGGTATGCCCCTGACTTTCAGAAATACTAGAACTCCCATCAGCCTCAAGTGCTTATTCACCTGCTACAGTTAATAAATACTACAAATACTTCTACAACTTTCAGACATGTTTACTTACATATTTACAAACACATTTTTAATAAGTTTGTTGCACCGTATTTAGCAATAACCTTCACTACCAAGACTGCAAGCTTGTTATACAAAATGATCTACTCAGGTTCTGAAGGAGGTTACCTCCAAGCTTCCTAATTCAAAACAGAGTTGTCAACATTAGTCTTGTCTACATATATATCATCATTTATTATTGCTAACTGTGGTTCACACATAATGTGTTACCAGTTCAAGAAGCTTTTGTGTTTTGGTCAGCACTGACTAGGTATGACCACTGTTTTTAACATTGTGTGACTGAGATCTGCTCAGAGCAAAACAAAACAACTTTCTACTAAAAGACAGCAGCAATCCCTTCAGGCGAGGGCTCAAAGCTTTTAATGCCAGTTCCAGTGAATGAGTGATGGCAGCAAACAAGATATAACAGTAAAGGAGTCAGGAAAAAAACTCACAGCAAAGAAAAGGCCTAGTATCAGCTAAAAGAACACTGCTGAAAACTATCTGCTATAGCACATAATTAAAAATTTAAAATTTACCAAACTCATAAGAGAGTAAAAAATTTCTGAATATCCCTTCCTCCTCTTTTGCTTTTGAAATTACACCTTCTTAACTTAGCACATGTTCAGGTGCTTCCCCTTCTGAAGACAGTTAACTCTGCAGAAACTGAAAGATGATAAGCATAACTCGTTTTTATAAGTCGTTGCACAACAGCAGCAGTGGCAAAATCTTGACAGCAGAGATCAACTACCAATCATCTACAACTACTCTAGTTGCTCCGCAGCGTCTCACCAAAATATTTTTTGTGCTGGAAGAGGAGGTCTGTGAGTGACAGCACGCTACATCATCTGTAAACAATACTGCAGCCACGCTAGGGCTATCGCTCAATAGACTCCAAAAGTGGAAACAGCATTTACTCCTGAGCAACCAAGTCATGCAAAGAGAAAGGACTTTGAAACCGAAGTGGAAGGAGATAAAGGGCATGCTATTTAAAGCTTAGGTGGTCTCTTCCCACCAAAAGGGAGGAGTCCTTTAGGAACCTACAGAAATAAATCTCAACATCTCTGCTCTACCAGCCTCTCAGAGAGCGAGAAGAGTTGGATAGCCAGCATCTTCAGTCAGAGCTTCAGCCTCTCCCCCAGCTTCTCAAGCCCAGCCCCCGGGTGCGAAGGGGCCTGTTCCCAGATCACCGGCGCGGCACAAGAGCACACCCCCTCCGGTCCTAACGCCCAGGTGTGGGAGGCGCAGGGAGCGCGCCGGGCCGGCCCAGGGCGCTTCGGCCAACCAGGTTCCCGCCACACCGCTGCGCTCCCCGTTTCCCTTCGGGGAGGGCAGCCATTTCCCCCGCTGCTCCTCGTAACCCCCCCAAACTTTCCCCACCTGTTGCCCTGAGCCAGGGCAGCACCTGCCCTGCCAGAGCGGCTCCCAGGGGAGAGGCGTGGGGAGGGGGGCGACGCCCCGAGCAGGGGCCGAGCGGCGGGGGAGCCCGCCGTGAGAGGCCGTTGGCGGGGTGAGGGAGCGCGCGGGTGACTAACGGCAGCGCGGAGCCGCCGGGGGGCGGCGAGGGAACCTCCCCACACGCACCCCGCGCCGGCCGGCGCCCCGCCTGCCGGGGGCTCCGCTCCTGCCCCGGGGAGGGCGCGGGCTGCCCCCCCACCTCCCCCCAGCCGCCTCACCCGGCGCCGCGCTCGCTGTGGCCGCCGGTCCGCCCGCCGGCTCCCGGGGCGCAGATCAGCTGATTCACGCGGAGCGCGCGGGGCGGGGCCTCCGCCGCGCAGGGGGTGGAGCCTGGCGTCGGGCCGCGCGCGCGCAGGGGCGTCGGTTAGAGGGCCGCGGCCCGGGGGCGGGCTCCGGCGCCCGCGGCGACGGGTCCCTCCCCGGGACAAACCAGGCCGAGAGCCGCCTGCGGGGAGCGGCCCGGCCCCCGCCGGGCTCCGGCAGCGCCCCGGAACCCGCTCCGGCGGCGGTGCTGCTCCCAGCGCGTTTAGAGCCGCGACAGGAGAGCGGGGAAGTTGGTTGTGCGAGGCCGCTGTTACCGTGGTGGCACCAAGAGAGCAGGAAAGACACCTGTAAAACATCAGAGGCACAACTAAAGAACGAAGCTGTAACCTACACAGGAAGCCTGACCAATAACTAGCAGTAATACCCGGCCGTCCTTCCCTGCTCCGTAAACCCTCTGAGTTTTGCTGCTGGTTTAAATGGGAGCAGGCCTGCACCACAGTTCTCCGATAGGCTCATCTAGAGCCCTCCTACAGGACAAGCCTTCCCTAAATAGTTATGTATATCGACACGTACAGGTGTACGTGTGTATGTATACATTGCGCACAGGCGTGTGTTTTTATACACGCATAAATTCCACAAAATATGTTTAAAATACATAGGCATAGATACACCTATATCTGTATATATACAGTATATATACAGTATATATACATGTGACTACCTGAACAAGTCTTGTAAAATGTGCTTTCTATATTATGTCAGCAATGAGTAGACTTTCTTACATTGCCTGAAGCATTCCTTTAAAAACTATGGTTCCAAAGACTGCTATAGGCTCTCCTTTATAAACTCTTACATTTTCTAAGGATTAGTATTAAACTTCTCTGTTACGGCATTTCCTTTGCTAATGGAGATGAATACTCCATTATTTTTTTTTTTTCAATACCCAGAACCACCAGCTATTACCATGCTTTCTTCATTTACCAGCCCTTGCTAACTAGCAAAAGTTGGATGATTTTTCTTTGTAACAGAGTAATTCCCCTTTACTCCTTAACACAGAATGTACCTAAGATGATAATCTTCGTATGTATTAAAATGTATAATTTAATTTGTCTACTTCTTGTGCACTTATCTTTCCATTCCTTTAAAATGCAAGTATTATTTATGCTTAAATATATTTCAACAGTCCATTTGTATAAATATGGTCATAATAATTAAAAATATTTTCCAGAATAAGAAACTTTGTACAGATGTGCAAACGATGCTTGCATAGCCAGTTTATTACTGAATATGTTGCATCTAGACAACCTTTCTCATGCTTGGACAGCACATCCAAATTACTGCTATATTCTGATGGCTCAAAGAATACACGTAAAATAAATAGAAGACTGAGGTTCATGATGATAGGTATTTAGCAAATTATGGCTAACTGGGGACTCCAAAAGAAAATCACGTGAAAGAAATCAAGCCTTCCAGGTATGTTAGCTCCTTCTTGCCATGCAAAGGCTGGGTAGTTTGATTGCAATGAGACACAGAAATTGTTCCTGCCTTCCGAGTACATTTTTGCTTAAAAAATCCTTTTGCTCAAGGAAAGAGCGTTATTCTTAGACACCAAAACAGTGAAGCAAAGGGAAGATTTCACATCATGCATTCAAATGAAAACTGAAGGACCTCAGGGGTCAACATAAAAATTCCACAGTACAATGCCTGCTCCCTCACCCCTTGCCAGCATTTTTCTCAGCCCTTTCACCTTTAGACTAGTGTGGGCTGGGTGTTAGCCCGAGGAAGGTGCACAGCGAGTCCCACTCATGGGGGACTGAAAGAAGGGGACTTTTATCTGTCCACATCCAGCATAAGTCCACTGTGCGTTGCCTTCTCAGTATATAATTGATGAAATCTATTTTGGCCTGGATTCATCAGTTTGCTCTGGTTATTTTGACCTGTGGACAAGACTATTGTCTATCAGCTACAACTCATCGTATCCCTTAGACAAGTGATCCAACAGGGACAGACAACTCCCCCTGCTGACATCGCCACCATGTCATGGCTAAGAACGTAAATACCACAGCAAGGAGAGTCAACGTGCAGCTGCTGCAGCAAGCACAACTCAGCCACGCTGCTCAGATAGCTCAACTTAAAGCCTAATGGCATAGAGAATAGTAACTGCTGTAGATGTGGACGGAAGTCAAGGTCTGTTCCTGTATGAAACCTATCACTTCATTACCTAACATGTTACACTGAGAGTTGCTTAACTGAAAGAAATTTTTGTATGAGCAGAAAGTTTGGATTTATTGCTTAATTTTCCATCTTTAGTTATGAAAAAATCTTGGCTGTTTTTAGAGGGCACGTGCCAAATGAGCTGAAATCAATGGAGCTGCTCCAGGGGTGAAGTTGGATCATTGCATGTTGGACTTTCAAAGAAAAACTGCAGAAATCAAAAGACTGCTTGAGGCAGAGACCTCATGCGAGTCATATGAACTGTTATTACAGACGGAGGGATGAGAAGGAACAGAGGAGAAAAAAAGAAATACATTTTAATTGCAATACATGGGAGACATGTTGTGTGTAAGTGCTGTCAGACCAGGATGCTGCAGCTGCTGTTCAGAGAGAAGGGGCTCCCACCATATCCAAGGCCTTCAGCACATGGAAGCAGCGTCTACAGCAGAGGTATTTAATATCACACCGTGATACTTGTGTATTGAGACAGGTTAAGCCTATGTTCTTCCACTTGTTGTGGGAGTGCAAAACATTCACATTTGCTTCTAACCAGACAGCATCAAACTTCGCAGCTTCAGGCTTGTGAAGCTACTGAAAGAGGACTCCGTGCCTTAGATGACAATAAATGCCTTTGATGTGATGAACGGGGAGAAGATTGCACTCCAGCGAGCTCTGTGCCAATGAGGGATTGTAAAACAGGGAGGGAGCCAACAACCTACAGTTCTGGAGGAGGCAGCATGCCATAGATTACAAATCCTGTTATATTTGAGTCAAATGATAATGCAGGCACCCATCCAACGTAGCTGCTCAGGAGGAGCTTGCAGGCTGCCTGCCATTTATTACCACTATTTTTATAGTTTTGTAGTTTATGGCACTGTTATGCTGTATGGGCCAAATTAACAGGCTGTGTAAATTATGCAGTGGTGAGAAAGGCTCAATATGGCGGGGGGGGGTGTGTGCGGGCAGGGGGTTAAGGAGGAGAAGAAGACATAAATTTAAACTTCCTGAAATTTCACTCCCGCAGTTGGTTTTTAGTCCCTTCTCTAACAGATTGCTATCTAGAGATGAATAAATCAAGGATAAGAGAGAATAACATGCATTCAGAATGATACTGGTAGAAGCATCCTCTGCAGTTAAGGTAGTTTTATCTTCGTGTGTTCTCAGAGTGAGCGCTACCATTTGCCACGACAGGAACAGTCAAGGAGAAAGGAAAGAATCATATCAGTAAAATGGTGGTTTGCCAGTGATATAGTTTGCCTTCTTTTCCTGTGCCAGCTGTCGGATGTAACCAGAACACCCCTTTCTCTACCTTCACTGTAGCCCCCGCAGCTCCACACCCTCCAGAGTTGGAGGTGCAGGAAGAAGAGGCCTTGAACTTCCCCTGATCCTTTCCAGGAGCAGGATGTTGTGGAGATGTTCAAACGGGTGAGTGTGCAGCATCCATAGAGCCAGACGGGAGATATTTCATCCTATGATTATTCCAGCCATGAATCAGTATTTAATTACTGAATGACATGCTAGTAGCTTCTTGTTCTACCCAGCAATCTAAAACACATACTAATTTCTTCATGAAACAGAGACAAGGCATTCCGTTTGGAGCTGCCACATCCTATGCACATCTAGAGAAGCTGTGTGAAGGATCCTGTGCAGCTGTGTACAAGGGGATCAGCAGGTGAGCAAGGACCACCGGTGCCATTATTGCCTTCCCAGTGCATGCTGAAAACACCCATTACAGGAATGCATAAGAATGAGCTTGAAGCTGGGGAATTCAGAGTACTTACAGGAAGATAAAGGCAAGTCAAAAGTCCAGCTTTGCCTTTAACCAGGATATTTGCAAAGCCCCATCCCAATTTTTCGGAGAACTCCTCCATTGCAGCCATGGAGGCTCTACAAAGACACTTTGCTCATAACAGACATAAAGAACTTCTTCAAACATCGGTGAAGAGCAGGGACATCGTTCTTGAAGAGCATTTGTTTTAACCTGAAAAAGCTCCATGTGACATCTTCCTAAGTCCTTTCTTGCCTACTCAACGTGCCGGCTGTCCTTCTCCCAAAACTCTCGGTTTCTTTCTCCCCGCGTGAAGGAGGTCTTTGTGCTGGGCTGGGTGAGCATGTGACGGATGGAGGGGGAACCTGCTGGCCGGTGTATTCCCTCTTGACAGATGCATCCGAGCTTGTGATAAGAAAAGTGCGGGCTGCAGCCAGAGCGTGTCCTTTCTAGCAGTGTAGGGCCCTCTTACACCTCCTGCCTACCTGCTCCGTAGTTGCTTTCTCACTCCCACTTCTATACACTAGCACTGCACAGCAGTTTTTGCTGCTCTTGCGTTGGGCAGTTGTGGACTGGAAATGCCCTTTGCACCAGGGTCTCTGCTTGCTGTTATCACAAACGGTGCCACTTCCCCGTCTGGTGGCACTGATACCTGGAGCATCACAGATCCCAGCCTGAAGAGAAACGCTTTCAGTAAAACTGGTGTTTAATAACATCTATCATTTGAGCCCAGTGAGAAATTCTTTCTGTCAGTCGACTTTGTAGAGCACTGGGCAAAATGTCTGCAGCTTTCTCAATTTCTTTGAGAAAGAAATGCTTTTGTTCAAGTGCTTGTTTTTGGCTGAATGTATTTACATGTCCCTACAGACCAAGTTCACAAAGTGCCTGGTTGATTAACGCTTCTATTTTCGTCTGGTGTACAATCCCAAGAGGATCATAATCTGGTTTCTTCCTTACACAGAAATATGCAACCTTTGTGCCAGTCTGTTTTCTGGTATTAGTGAGAGCTATCAATGTAAGAGGTCACACATATTTTGTTTTCTACTTCTTCCTGCAGTTCAAGACTAGGGTTGATTTTGTTGTTACTGTGGGGATGGAGTGTCAGGGACCAGATGTGCCAGCTTTCACAGAGTAGCCCAAGCACAGGAGGACTCTCATATCAGTCAACTCAGAATAACGAGAAAGGTCAGTGGACTCGCTCCACGTTTATAACAGTGTAATTAAGATAAGAAAGTTTACAAAGTCCTTAGTCCAATTCTGGGTGAAAGCAGAGAGATACCTAAATATGCCTATTTACAGAATGGCTTGTGTTACAGTTTCCTATACACATTTGCTCTGGTGCTTTTGCTCTGCATTTACACTTGTAGCCCACCAGTAAAGTAAGCCTTAAAAGCCTTATCTACATAGAACTAATGATGATCTAAAGATCAGCACCCCTGTAACATGCTCCACTTACTGGACAGGCTCAGAGCCTTAACTTCATTCATTATGGGAGAAAACAAGTGTGATCCTATGAAGGGTCTACTCTAAATAGATCTTTTGTGTACTGCTGAGCTTTGCAGCATCTGACACCTCAAATTTACAATGTAACTCAGTAGAGCAAACAAAGCACAAGATTTATTAACGCGGTGCATTTTCTGCTACCCTGGAGGAATGGCACTCCCCTGACAAAGAGCCACTTCACTCCAGGAAGCCCCACAGAGACGAAATGCGTTTAAAGCTCGGTTCTGGCTGTAGCACCTGACACCCCGGCAGGGGGTTGTAGAAGCAACCAAGTGAGGAGCCGTTCCCAGAGGCCTGATTCAGGCACAGGAGCTGAATTCTCCATGTTACTGTGGACAGTCTGTACTGCTCCTCTGGAGCAACAGCTCTGGTCTTAAGGGATTTTTGAGGTATCACAGAGCCAGGTTAGCAGCCCCTCTCTGTAGCAGATGGGATCTAGCCAGAGTATCTCTACTAGGTTTGTAGGCAATTAGGTGCAGTGTGGAGCGTGTTTATGGTTCATACTGCCATGCACTGGAAATATACTGTTCACCGGAGAATGTTACTTTCAGGTTTCCAGTTTAGCTGCAGCAGCACCCAGCTCTGTGCAAGAACTAATTTACAATCTGTGCTGTTTCCAGTAGTTATGCTGAATCAGGCATCCCTTACTGCTCAGCAGTCTCAGTATTGACATATGCTTAGGCCACAGCTGTGTAATACAGTGTATCTGGCTGTAGGGCTTTTAGAACCAGGTGAAATTGTTATGGTCACAAAAGGCAAAGTGCTAATCCAGTATAAATTTGCTTTGCCAGCATGAAACTCTTCAAATATGTTTTGCAGATTGTTTGAAAAACAAAGAGCAGCTTTTATCCAGGACCAAAACTCATTTGGCCTCCCACGGCCAGCCCAAGCTCTGTATTGTGTGCTTTGGCTAATTCAGCAGAAATGAGATTGTATGCCCGTGCCTTATCTGAATGAAATCTGTAGCACTGCATGGTCTGACAGTAAACTAATTTGGTTTTAATCAGCAGGGAAAGGTGAGTCTGGAGCAGCTCTGAGGCTATTCTGCTATGTCAGAAGCTGAACTAAAATCTGGAGTCAGGGACCCCTGTTCTTGTTGAGCTTTGGGGCTTCTGTCTGTGCACAGTTTCAATATAACAGCTGGGTCGGATTCTTCAGTAGTGCCAGGGATCTACAGGCAGAGAGATCCCAGCTCCACCACGTCCCCACATCCCTCCTCTGTACAGAGCTACAGCAACTATTGTCTCAAACCTATGGCAGCAAATGATGAAGCTGTGCATGCTCTTCCCCCATAAAGACTATCTTTGAGTCTTTCTGCTGAGAAGCTCCCTTCATGAGTGTGTTGGCTGGAGCCTGCTCTATCATGAGAAACCTAACACAAGGCTGAAAGGCTCAGAAGGCTGTAGCTTTTGTCTTAGCATCAGTCAGTGCCCTGTGGTCTATGTGGAGGCAAAGACTCTTCCATGTGCTGCCCTCTCCATCACCACACCCTAGATGTGCTGAGGCTTGGCGAAGGCACGTCAGCACCTAAGGATCAGGGCCACACAGTTGCAATGGTGCTTTTAGATGGTTAGGCCAAAAGAAAAAATGTGCCGAAGTTGTGTAAATACAAATAAGTTACTGTTCACTCAGTAACTTCATTATCTCTGCTCTTTGAGTTTTAAACCAGAGAAAGTAACCAATATGCTTTCTCCAAGATAAAAGCACAGAGGTAAATTCAGCTTAGCATCCACAGTGATTTCTCTTGGCAGATTTTTACACCCTGATATTGTGAAGCGGGAAGCTGATATAGACTCAGCTTTCCCCAGAAGTCTCCTAAGGGCCTTGCTCAGGGCACGTGCCAGGGGGTGGATGGGAGAAGGGTGAGAAGCTCAGTGACAGGCCTGGGGCTGCTGCATTCTGGCTCTGGGAACTCCCAGCCCCTGCCTCTCCGCATTTGCCTTGAAGAAATTATTTCTCCTCAGCTGAGAAGCTGACAGCTGGGAACTGTGAACTGCTATTTCTGACACAGGCAAGATCCCACCTCTGAGAGATGGACGGGTTCATGCCAAGCCTGGAGCACTAATGCTTGCTTCTCTAAGGAGCCGTTCCATCCTCCTCCAGACTCAGTAGCTGCTGCTTCTTACAGAACCGCCAAGTTTGGACTATTTCTCCCCAGTTTTTTATTTTCACTGCCTTGCTATGTGCACTGTCTCCTTCCACTTCCAGCAGCAGTGGTTAAGTTGGTCTTCCTTCCGTGTTTCCCCAGCTTCTCTTCTCAAGCATTTGAAACATGCCAACATTGTACTGCTTCATGGCGTTACCCAGACCAAGGAGACACTAACATTTGTCTTTGAATACACGGTGAGTTGATCTCTTTCTAGCTTCCTGTGGAGCTAGTACTGGGAAGTACTGGGAAGTGGCTGCATAATGAATTTACTGCCTTCTGAGACATCTACAAAGAGATGAGTTGTAATCCTTTAGTGCAATGATTGATTTTCCTTCTTGATCTCCTGCGTTCCAGCCACACAGCCTTACTCTTTTCTTTCTGTATATGCGACAGCTGTATGCAAAAATGATTCCACGTCTTGTCTCAACTAGGGTGGCAGACACTATTTACCTCCATTTCTGCCTTGACAACACAATAAAAGTACTGTTCTAGAGCCACAGCAAGGACAGGAAATAATGATGTGAGCTCACATCCCAGCTGGGGTCAGATTTGGCACTGACCCCAGTAGTTCACCATGACCAAGCTGCAGGTTGCTCTCATGGTGTCATGGTTTCACATTAGAATGTGCTGGTTTTGGCTGGGGTAGAGTTAATTTTCTTCATAGTAGCTAGTATGGGCTATGCTTTGGATAGCTGGAAACAGTGTTGATAATACAGGGATGTTTTAGTTGTTGCTGAGCAGTGCTTACACAGAGTCAAGGCCTTTTCTGCTGCTTATACCACCCCACCAGCGAGTAGGCTGGGGGTGAACAAGAAGTTGGGAGGGGACACAGCTGGGACAGCTGACCCCAACTGACCAAAGGGATAGTCCACACCATATGACGTCATGCTCAGCATATAAAGTTGGGGGAAGGAGAAGGAAGGGGGGGGACATTTGGAGTGATGGTGCTTGTCTTCCCAAGTAACCATTACATGTGATGGAGCCCTGCTTTCCTGGAGATGGCTGAACACCTGCCTGCTGATGGGAAGTACTGAATGAATTCCTCATTTTGCTTTGCTTGCATGCATGGCTTTTGCTTTACTTATTAAACTGTCTTTATCTCAACCCATGAGTTTTCTCACTTTTACTCTTCTGCTTCTCTCCCCCATCCCACTGGGGGGGAGTAAGCAAGCGGCTATGTGATGCTTAGTTGCCAGCTGAGGTTAAACCATGACAGTCTTTTTGACACCCAACGTGGGGCTCAAAGGGTTCGAGATAACGACAGATTTGATTGGAATGTGCTAGATGGAATTTATAGCTGTTATTGCTGTTTAGCTATTAACTGGCAGGCTCCTGTGCTTGCCATGGGGCTTGCTTGCCTCACTGTATATTAGAGTCTAGCGCTCATTAGTGGCTGCTTTTTGCTTTCGCTGCTTGCTGTCCTGCTGTACTGCTTGTCATCTTACTCTGCTGTGCCTGGGAACATGTTGATTACAGCAGTGGCCATGCGCCTGGGCGGGCAGGTGGCCAGGGCATCGCTGCTGTTTCTGTGCTGCTGTACTGGACAGACTGGAACTCCAGTGTCAACTCGAGTCGAAGGGCCTGTGACCTGTGGATGAGTCCACAGGGGAGCAGGACACCCTGAAGCATCTGTGGCTGTGGATAAGCCCATGCCACAGCAGGTATGTCTTGAAGCATCTGTGGCCATGGTTATGTCTGTGCTGCAGCAGGTATACCTCGGAAGGGATTATGGACCAAGGATGATAAGTCCACACTGGAGAAGGCAGACCTCGAAGCATCTGGGGCTGTGGATGTAAGTCCATGCTGCAGCAGATACACCTTGCAGCATCAGTGACTGTGCACGAGGTCATGCTGGAGCACCTCAAACCATGTGGCCATGGATAAGCCCACAACAGAGCAGGTACACCCCTGGAGGAACTGCAGCCATGGGTAAGGCTATGTTGGAGCAGGTTTACTTCTGAAGAGCCTGTGGCTGTGGGCAGGGCCACGCTGGAGCAGGTATATCTCTGAAGGCATTGTGGCCCATGGAGAAGGCCATGCTGGAACAGGTGCACCTCAAAGCGACTGTGGCTGTGGATAAGTCTATGCTGCAGCAGGTACACCCCTGGAGAGACTGTGGCTCATGGATAAGGCTCCACTGGGAGCGGGTACTCCCCTAAGGGACTGCAGTCTGTGGATAAGTCCAAGCCAGAGCAGAGGCAAGGGGAGGAGTTCATTGCAATGTTAAACGCGATGGTCTGGTCCAAAGGGGCCAGGAGTGGAGATTCTAATGGAAATACCTTTAAATTGTTGTAACCCGGGATTTGAGTTGCATGTTATAGGAATTACAACAGCAGGAACCACCTGAACCAATGGAGGACAAGCCTTACAAGAAGCAGTGCAAGTGCAGCAGTGACCTGACCTGAGCTGGCTTTGGTGCCCAGTAGCCCCACACAACACACCATCTCTCCTGTCCTGAGTGACCACCATAACAGATGGAGCCCAAAGTCATGGACTAAATGAACTCAATGGACATTTTGTGGACATTTTTGAACATTTATGGACATTTTACAGACATTTCACAGAGGTGGTCCATAGACTAAGGGAATGATATCTGTGTATTATATCAAAGGATGGGAAGGAGGGTGGTGGTTAATGAGGATGTATTGGATAGTGTGGGACCTGAGCATGACGTAAATGGTATGCAATAAGGGCTGGAGAATGTGCTGGTTTTGGCTGGGAAAGAGTTAATTTTCTTCATAGTAGCTAGTATGGGGCTATGTTTTGGATTTGTGTTGGAAACAGTGTTGAGGCACTAGTGAGGCTGCACCTCGAATACTGTGTTCAGTTTTGGGCCCTTCACTACAAGAAGGACATTGAGGTGCTGCAGCATGTCCAAAGAAGGGCAACGAAGCTGGTGAAGGGTCTAGAGCACAAGTCTTATGAGGAGCAGCTGAGGGAGCTGGGGTTGTTTAGCCTGGAGAAAAGGAGGCTGAGAGGAGACCTTATCGCTCTCTACAGCTACCTGAAAGGAGGTTGTAGCGAGGTGGGGGTCAGTCTCTTCTCCCAAGTGACAAGTGACAGGACAAGAAGAAATGGCCTCAAGTTGCACCAGGGGAGGTTTAGATTGGATATTAGGAAAAATTTCTTCACCAAAAGGGTTATCAAGCACTGGAACAGCCTGCCCAGGGAAGTGGTGGAGTCCCCATCCCTGGAGGTATTTAAAAGACATGTAGATGTGGTGCTTAGGGACATGGTTTAGGGGTGGACTTGGCAATGCTAGGTTAACAGTTGGACTGGATGATCTTAAAAGTCTTTTCCAACCTAAACGATTCTATGATTCTATAACACAGGGATGTTTTTGTTATTGCTAAGCAGTGCTTACACAGAGTCAAGGCCTTTTCTGCTGCTCATACCACCCCACCAGCGAGTAGGCTGGGGGTGAACAAGAAGTTGGGAGGGGACACAGCTGGAACAGCTGACCCCAACTGACCAAAGGGATAGTCCACACCATATGACGTCATGCTCAGCATATAAAGTTGGGGGAAGGAGAAGGAAGGGGGGGGCATTCAGAGTGATGGTGCTTGTCTTCCCAAGTAACCATTACATGTGATGGAGCCCTGCTTTCCCGGAGATGGCTGAACACCTGCCTGCTGATGGGAAGTACTGAATGAATTCCTCATTTTGCTTTGCTTGCATGCATGGCTTTTGCTTTACTTATTAAACTGTCTTTATCTCAACCCATGAGTTTTCTCACTTTTACTCTTCTGCTTCTCTCCCCCATCCCACCAGGGGGGAGTGAGTGAGCTGCTGTGTGATGCTTAGTTGCCAGCTGGGGTTAAACCACGACACATGGGGAGGGCAGGATGCCAATAAAAAAGTCCTCAGCATGAGTCTTGCTACTTCTGTTGCTTTTGCTGATAGCTATCAACCAAATTATAAGGAAAATACAGGGGCTATGTCTTCTTACTGCAGCTTTAAGATTAATTCTGGCACAAGTATGAATTCTGTTAACTATCAGCCTCAGGTCATAAACTGCTAGGGTGAGATAACAGGTCAGCTAGGTCTCTGATTTGACCCAGCACTTAAGCACATCCTTCTGTGCTGTATCAGATCAGATGATCGCCAAGGTGAAAGAGACACCTTTGTCGTGGTTGCATATTTTTTTCCACTTACAAAAGACGCATTGTTGGTAGAAGCATTTTACACTAGTAGCTTTGCCTCAACTTCTCTAGCACAGTACATGGGCCAGCATCCTGGAGGACTTCATTCATGCAATGTTATGGTGAGTTTCTTAAAAGACTAGTATCCCTTAAAGCATGAGGAAGTGTTATTCTCCGCTATGTATGGTCACCATAAATTGTTTACTAATATTTATTTGTTCCATATATGCCAAAGCTGCCTTTGATAAAGATGTCACAACCTCCCTCTCAGTCTCCAAAGCTTTTTTTTGGTTATCCCGTCTTCCCATTTTCTGAGCCTGCAAAAGGATATTCAGCTTTTGTGAACAATGACATCTTGTGGCAAGCAAATCTGTCTCTACACAAATTTGTATCCTCTTATCGTTAGAGTACATTATTCATATCTCTAATTAAAACCTCTCAGATCGCACATTCTTCTCCTCTGGAACTGTCTTCATATTTACAGTCATTTAAATCCCTTTTGTTTCTAGTACAGCTTTTTGGGATTGGTTGACTGGACCTGAGCACAGGTGAAGATGTGCCCTTACTTTATAGACTGATGTTGTAATAGTCTCCCACTCTCCTTTGTACACATCTTTACATTTAATTAACTTTCAGGATTGTTGCTGCACACTGACTTGAGGTTTCAGTGCAGATGTCCTCAGTGAATGCCTGCGTTCATTTCTTGAGCAGCTTCAGTTAATTTATATTACAGCTGTCAACAATATCTTTGTATCTTATCAAAGTGCCTATTCATCTGACTTTGTCAGATCTCTCTGAAGTTCCTCACTGTCACTTCTTATCATGGCTAATCTAAATACTTCTGTCATCTTCAAATGTTGCCACCTTGTTCACATCTTATTCCAGATAGTTGTTAAGCAAGAGCAATTCTAATGCAGTTTCTCAGGGCCCCAGATTTTAAACATCCTTAAAGCTCAGATATGTCCAAGATGGAGTGTTGTAGTTTTGGCATGGATCTCAAGGGCTCTGCTACCAGGCGGGCTTGTAAAGCCCATGGAGTACAGGGCTCTAACATGTACTCACTGGCATTTCCGTGAGTAAACACTAGCCAGCTGCTCTGCTTTCCTGTCCAAAATCCTCATTGTCAGCAGGAACTGAACTGCGAAATGATTTACTGCTCCTTTAGGAGGGTCATCTAGCTTGCCTCATTTTTTCTGGCAAATGTTTGTTTTTTCTCTGAGTGATTCCTATCAAATATGATGCAAGTATGCAGAATATTCTAGGGACGCTTTTCTGGTACAAAAATGACCTATGGGTGTCACTGTTTTTCCTCCTCTTCAGATTTAAGCTTCTGGTGAAAAATATCTTTTCTCTAGTGAAGTCTAATTTCTTTTGCTGTGTTTTGTTTCTATCCACTCTCCAATTTCATACTTTGTTTCAGCCCAACTTATTTTACCCCAGGTTTATTTGCAACGGTGGTGGGAGTTAGGTATTTCTTTTTTGCTTGCTTTCTTGCTTGTTTTCTTCTTTCTTGCTTGCTTGTTTCATTCATCGTACCTTATTTGCTGTATCTATCTGTTCAAATCATGTCTTTGTGTTTTCTCCCAGCTTGAAGATAACAGTTCACATTGTCAAGTAAGTCAGTCCACCGGTCCAGCTCATACTGGGAAGAGGTGCTGTGTACAGCGGCCACAGAACTCCCTCTGCTGGTGTCAGCTGGCTCAAATGGGCAAAACTTCCAGCTCCTTAAACCTTCATTTTGCTTGGCTGTATGTCTTTGTCTTGAACACTGAAATCAGAATATCTGCTGTTCTGAAAGCCAGGTCTGTGTTTTGGCAAGTTGCACTTGCTCCTGCAATCAACAGTCCATTTCTAAAGAAAAGTTAAATTTCCAAAATGTGCACTTAGGGACTGCACTATAACTACCCTCAAGGCCCAATATTCCACCCTGAAAACCTCAGAAAACTGCAGGGCAGTCACACCCACCACAGTTTTCTCTTCCTCAGCCAGCTCTACTCATTTTGGGGATTTTTACTGCTTTCTTACTTGCTTTGTCTCTGCTTTGTTCCAGGAGTTCTCCTGAAGTTCAGAGTTAATGTGTCAATGCAAAGACACACAAAACCATTTCAGTTTTTTGTTGGCTTTTTCTAGGTCTTCGTGTTCCAGCTTTTGCGTGGCCTGGCTTACATCCACCAACAACACATTCTTCACCGTGATCTGAAACCCCAGAACTTGCTCATCAGTTGCCTTGGTGAGCTCAAATTAGGCAACTTTAGTGAGTCACAGTTTGGATACTGCTAATATATCTGCTCAGACTGAAGCTTTAGGATGCATATAGAGCTGTATCCACAGCAAATTAAGGCATAGAAGCATAACCTCTGACTGAACTTCAGGAAACTATTTCTGTGGTCAGTCCAGCCTTTCTTGCCTTTATACTGATAGATGCAGGGAGTAACCTCATTTAAGTAAAAGAGCAATTACTGCCACATAAAACTGGTTCAAAAGAATTAAGAATCAACCCCTCTCTCTTCAGAAAATAACGTAACATGTAGAGTCCACAGCAATGTGCTGAACCAAAAGGCTTTCTTGGCATTGGTTTGGGATGGCTGCTTCAGTCACAAATGGTAAAGCCCTGTAAAATACAACACATTGCTTGATTTGATCTGCCCAGAGGTATATTACAGACACATTTTCTTTGTCAACTGCTTGTAAACTGCATTGGGATTGCTTGTGTTTAAAGGTCCAAGAGAAAATAATGTCCTGTTTCCAGTTATCATCTATGCCTTGTACAGGTAGAAGGACTGTCCTAACACAGCAGTCTTTTTTTTTTTTTTTTTTTTTTTTGGTAGGCCTTGCCTGTGCCAGGTCCATCCCCAGACAGACATACTCCTCTGAAGTGGTGACACTCTGGTACCATCCTACTGATGTGTTGCTTAGAGCTACAGATTATTCTTCTGATCTAGATACCTGGTAGTGACCAATTTCAAAGCATCTGGGGTCCCTTGGGAAAAATAATCTTTATGTGAATTAAATTAAGCCAACCAAGTTACAGTAGATACAGTTGTAAGTTGAGGAATTAACACCTGTGAGCAGAAAATGTGTGAGCAGTGGGGAGTTTTGTACTGCTGGGTTCATAGAAGTTTTTGGGAATGATGTCACTACATCTCAGCTATGGATTTATATAAACCTCATCTGATAATATTTATGGGATACGTACATTTCATTTGGTAACATTTATGAAGCATTTTCAGGTCTTGCAACAGAATACCTTTGCTTAATGCATTAATTGTTTTGTATCTGTGTGGTCAGCTGAGTCAGCGGTAGCTCTCCACAGCAATGGTTTTGTGAGGAAACAATGGATCCAGTCACAATTGCACCAACAATGACTTTGGCCTTGGTAAAAAATGGTGGCATTAAAGGGTTTCTGAATGGGTCTGGAGATAGAAAGGTGTCTGAGATTTTCATTATTTCTGTGATACTTTGTCCTTCTTCTCAAAGAACATGTCCCAGATGCACTCTGCATTTCATACAGGAGAAGGGCTGTGTTCTGTTAAAGCCTTCTTACGAGCTCTGTTCCAAAATCTTAATGTGTCTGGGAATCACAGGAAACGAGCAGGGGAGGGGGGGTCTCTGAGAGCAGGCGGAAAGGAGGAGAGAGTGAGGACTTCACAGGGGTCCCACTGGTCCTTATGTAGCTGGGCCCTAGGGTTCATCTGCTTCTGGCTGAAGCCTGAGCCCGCTGCCAGCAACACAGTCCTGACTTACTCACGGACAACATGCAGCTCATGAAGTTGCAGGAGACCACCCTTATTCTGGGCAATTTTACATTTGTAGATAGTATTGCTGCTTTACCCTTTCTTCAGACCAGTTAATTTTCTGCTTGTGCCTGTTACACCGGGCCTTTTCTTAACTGCTCTGTAGAGTCAACGGCTGGGAGAGGGTGGGAGGGCAGCACTCTGAAGAATGTGCAAGAAGAGGGCTGGGTAAGTTTACAAACAGCAAAGCTCCAGGTCTTCTCAGGCTGTATCCCCCTCCACAGATCTGCGGCTTATCGGAGACTCCGATGGCCTAAGTCTGGAGGGCAGCTCAGGAAAACAGTTTTAAGTTTGTTCACTTCCCTAGGCCTGCTGCTAATTTAATTGCTTAAAGATTTCTCCAAGGAGAAAAACCTTGCTAAATTCTAATGGCTTCCAGCTGCTAAGCCAGTCTAAATAGTCCTGTCTTCTCTCCCCCACCTACCTGTCACCTCTCCTCTCCAGACAGTCTCTCAGGAACGTCTGCTGAGTTTGAAGAACATGCTTGCCTAGCAGATTGGAGGGTTTGTATTAGGCAGGTGCTGGTATAAGCCTGTTTCGTTTTTTTTTCCTGAAAGTTGACCCCTGTCCAAAGCCCCAGCTACACCCAGAAAGCCTGGCTTTTCTGCCTGTGCAAAACCAACATCCCCAGTATATAACTGTGCTCTAGTGTAATGAATAGCAACATAGGAGTGGTATACAAAGATCCCATCCAGCACTCTGACCAGCTCTAACAGCACAGTACTCTCGGTTCCACTGAACTACATTCACACTATAGGCACCTTTGTAATAACGCCTCCTTATAATAACAACATTCAAAGTGTTTGCCCTAAAGAAAGATGTCACGCTGAGAGAATAGAGAGTGCTTCAGTGAGCTCTATTCAGTAACTTCCTCTAACAAGAGTCATTTATTATCTTGATGTACACTGCATTTAAGTTCAATTTTTGTCTATGAGGAAATAATGTGAATTCACACAGATGTTACTTGTCTGTTGGGAAGAAAGAAAAAAAACCCTATGTCTTTTGGATGCTGCAATTTACATGAAGGCAGGTCAGAATGCCCTTGGTAATGGCATGAGACAGTGGGTGTTAAAGCCTTGGTTTAAAGAAACCAATTATAACAAAATAAAACATTATGGCAATTCATGCATAGTGTGCTTGAGCAGCAATACTGTCAGTGGGAGGCACATGGGAGTGAATGAGGCCTTGAATAGATGAAGAAAGAGATATAGAAGGAGACTCACTCGCTCTTGGACTAACTAGAAAAGCTGCTTTAATCTCACTGTATCTTTTTTCTCTCTCTTTCTCCCTCACTATCTCTTCAGGACTTTAGAAGATTCAATTAAGGGATTTCAGGGAGACTAACGTTTCAGGGAGATTACACTGCATATCAGAAAGACTTTTTTTTTTTTTTTTAACACCAAGTGCTTTATGGACATGCAGCACTAGTAGCTGCTAACATCATGAGTGCCTTAAGTCATGTCTTCTCTTCAGTCAGGCTTTCCCTGTATAATCTTCCATTACAAAAAAAAAAAAACAAACCCAAAACAACAGGAATCTTCCTAGGTAGTTTCATGTAGAATAGGAGTTCCCGTGCAGTCATTTAACATGGACTTGCCAGGCCCACTACAGCCTTCTCCCCAGCCTGGCTCGCATTGCCTCACTATGCTAAACTGGGAGAGACAGGTTAAGGGCTCCACTGTACAGACCACGCTCAGTGAGGAACAAGAGAAAGGATATATTTCTGGTTAAATATAAAATTGCAATCTCCCAATGCCAGAAAAACTGTGGAGAGGGAACTCTGGGATGCCACAGAGATATCTTAGATCTTAATCCTGATGAAGTTGTCTCTCCACTGTGTGATGCGGCACTGCAGGCTGAGGAGTAAGTTCAGTGTTCAAACCTGCCCCAGGGATTGCAGGCAGATGCAACCGTGCTGTCTGAACCAGCTCTGTTTACACTCACTGGAACTAAATATCCCTATAACCAGTTATACCTCTCCTATTACTTTAGCAGTCACTGTCTTGCTTCACATGCATATCTGGCACATGCTGAAACATCATGTCTAGGCCTCTTCCTGAAAGACCCCTCCCTCTGCCCTAGCTCTTCCCAAGGCAGCTATCTGGGACTGAGACCCTTTGAGAAACTTGTAGACTTGAAGGGGTAAGAGGACCTTGGCAATGAATATCAGAGGGTAAGAAGGAAAAGGGGAAAAATGAAACAATACTAGGTCTAAATCTTTGGAAATATTCAAAATGAAATGGTTTTGAATCATCCTCATTAAGAGAAGGATCCTCATAATGCTGTCAGAGCAGTAACTGTAAATCCCGTACCTCAGAAGGAAAGTTGAGGCCTCTATTGAAAGGGTAATATGGTGACTAGCACTAGTTTCCAAAGTCCTACTTTACCGGATAGACAAAAATCCCTGGGGAAAAAAGCGGGGTGCCCACACATCAGTTGTTCTAGCTACTTCTGGCCTTTTTTTGTAAAGAAAAACATATTTCATCTGGAAACACACAGAGATAGAAACAGACATAATTGCGTCTGATGAATCAATACAGTATCAAGTAGGCATTAAAGGCAGCTGGACAGCTGAGTCGCACTACAGGAAGCGAAAAGCCCTTCCTTCCCAGCAGTTGTGGTTGCTCTGACAGTTTTGTCTTTATTAGAGACACTGAGGTTTAAAGGCTTCCAGAGATAATGGGAATAAACCAGGAATCCAAAAAGAGACCTTTACCAGAAGGTGCATTTGTAACAACCCACAAGTTGTTCCTCTCCTCAAACTGACAGCTTGCCCATTAGTGAAAAGGCTGTTTCATTAGATTTGAATTTTTGAACTCTTTGCTCATGAGTAATTCTTAGCAAATGCTAGCTGAATCTAGGAAAAAAAAAACCCCAGCTTTCTATTTCTTACTTCCATTTATTGCTCTGTCTGGATTTCAAGCCTTCTCAGCAATAACAGAAACCATAGCAGATCTGGTTTTCTGTCTGCCATGAACTCTGTTGCCTTAGACCTTTGCAGCAGAGCAGTTAGGTCACAAGGACCACATTTATAGGGCACTTTCACTGTTACTAGCCCCTTTTCCGTAGTAACTGCTGCGTACCTCCAGTCCCCAAATCCTCAGTGTCTTAAATTCAGTTTAGGAAACAGCACAGCCAGCACTGTTCATTAGAAAGAATCTCTATAGAAGGTCTAGTTGCATCTGTCTCATTTGGGGGCTGTGAGTCCATATACAGTTTCTGCTGTTGCCAGCCTAGTGGCCATTTCTAGCTAGGATATCAGAACCCAAGTTGTGGGTGAATGTCAAGATCATTTGCTCCAAAAACACATAGAGCTGATTCTCTTCTCCCTACAAATCAAGAGTGCCTAAACTGTTTTGACTATATACAGTTAAACTTGTGCAATGGAATCAGTGTATTACAGCAGCCCCTGTGGTTGCAAAATAGGGTGAGCCATTTGGCCATGTACATCAGCTGTGAAAACAGAGGGTTGGTATGACACTGGTCTCAGTAGAATCAGTGGGCTCCAAAATAATATCTAGTGATGTGGTAGTGCTATGAAACACAAAAAAAAAAATCCATGTCGCAAAAGCAGTGGGTTAAGTTTCATGGCGCCTGGACCCTGTAAGAGCATATTAGACAGGTAAGGAGCTAAGCTCACAAGACCCAAGGTTAAGGTACAGGAAGCTAAGGGAAAGTGCAGCAGAGGTGTTTGTGAAAACAGCATTAGATATGGATCTGCAAACAGGCTTGGCACCGCCTGATGCACAGGGATGACCAAAATGAATACCACAGATGAGGTGCCTGTCAGGCCTTCAGCTGACCACAGCCAGGTGGGAAAAGCATCTACGGTATTGCAAAAACAAGGTGCAAGGGGTAACACAGCAGTACAGATGACCAGAAGAGATTACTAGTTGTTGCTCAGCAAGTGAAAATAATACTTTCAGAGTCTGTTAGACAAAGCTGGGTTTTCAACATTTGAGCTTAAAGGACTCAAATTTGCTATAACCAAAGAAGATTGAGACTGAAACCTGAAAAGCTGGGGCGGGGCTTAGTGAAAAGACAGGAAACCTAGAAAAAGTTTGGAGGAAAAAGATTAAAAAGGAAATAAGCAGAGTTTTACACCATACAATAAGAGATGGAAATACCTGCAAATCAGGGTCTACCCTGACCACAACTATCTCATCATTATTGCCAGCAGGACTAATCCACCTTAGTAAAATTAAGCATTTTTTGCAGGGTTTGGTGGGTTTCTTTAAGCTGCTTTGGCACAAGTGCAGAGCAGGGGATGGCATAAAAATAAGAATACTTTAACTTGCTGTTGTCACAGAGTTCTTTATGCTATGAAATCTTACCTTCAGTTTTCCAGTGAAGAGCTACTTGCTTCTGAAGGAAAAATTGCTCTAGTGGTTAGTACCTCCATGTTCTTTATGCATCTAATGCATCCTTCAATTACTGTGTAGTAGTAGTAGTTCTCTGCTTATCTTTCCTACTGTTATCACTCCAATTTTGCACCTTTTTCTCATGGAAAACAACCTAGTATTCCACAGGCTTCTGGCATGACCGTCTTTTTTAGATGGGTTTGTAACAGGATAAATTGAAAGAGACCTGAAACAAATTGTCTGGTGGTGGAAAGAAAGATGGTGCTTAGTGGGCTTCTTTTCCAAGGATGGCACCTCTCTTGTCTTTCTGGTGAAGGGTGGGGTTTTTTTTAGTGGATGGCGCTCATGAGATAAAGGAGATGGGAATAGACTTGTATGGAACTTTGACTGCTTTATTTTTTTTCTAAAATCCTGGATGGATGTGAATGTAACGAATATCTAGCCTGCTCCTGTCCTATTTGACTTGTCAGCTTTTTAATTCAAGTGCTGCAATGTGTAGGATGAGGTTAGTGATACCACATACAACTTGCAACAAGGGCCAGTTGCAAGTGCTTAGAACAGTGCTGCAAGACCAGGGATGTATAAGATGGCCCCTCCCAAAGGAAACCTTCCTGACTTCCCACAATCGGTAGGTTTTTTTATAACGCTACATCCTGCCTACCACCATACCGTAGAGGTATATCAGCCTTCACTGAAGCCTGTATTTATTTACATATATACAGACGCCCCATGTCCTGCCTTGCTTCACACACACACACACACTCTCACTAGATGACACGAGGTGAGTATATGATAACTACACATCAGACCAGTATTTTTCAGACTTGAGCTGCAAAATATGTAGGGTTTACAGCTTATGTCAGGATTTCTGCATTTGCAAATCAAGATTTCTAAATTTCCATTCCAACAATTATCTCTCTTCCTTTCTCCCCTGCCCATCCCAACAATCATATTATATATGTCATGTACGTGAATGAGTTAATACCTCGGGTTTCTTGCAGGAGTGCAGGCTGTATATTTGTTGAAATGATCCAGGGCCAGCCAATAATTGCAGGAACTTCTGGCACTCATGAACAGCTGACGAAGATCTGGGTGGTGAGTAAAATATACCCTGAAATGGGAGAGAAAAAGAATATGTCGCTCCAGCTCCCTACTTAATTTTGAAGGCCTAAGCATAGGTCCTGTGAATAGCAGAAATAATTTGGTCCAATCTGCCAAGTTCATAGCAGACTTTGTAACCCATTTTATATTTGGCAACTTTCTTACAGACACAGGAGTAAATCAAATGACTTTCCTTTGATGTTTGTCATCTCATCAAAAATTTAAAGCCAATTAAAGTGACATCAAATTGAAGAAGGCATAAAAGGTGTGCAGGTACTGCAAATTCTATTCCTTCTTGTTAAATCCTTTACTTACTGTAGGATACAGCACACCATATTCACACAAAGGAGCTCTAATACTGCTCTTAAACTACCTCGAAAATGGCAAGACCCTGAGGTTTTTCAGAGATCCTTCCTCATTTTAACTTGGAACATTTTGTATCATCTAGTTTATGGTGCAGCCCCAGAGACTGCTTTGGCATAATGGAAAGTGTGAAATTACTTTATAAAGGCAGCAGCAAGTGAGAGCAGACGTATTCAGGAGCCTCTTAAGCTGTTTTTTCTGCTGGGGAAACTGAAACACGGAGCCACGTCCTTAGTGCGGCTTGGTAGAATTGAGGCAGTTACCAGCACTAGTGGATTCTGTATGTTCCTGACTGCTCGTTGCTGACCCTGTTACTGACTCTTCAGGAAGGTCAACCTATAGATTCCTGTTGGGTTTTGCTGTAGGTGTCTGCCCTTTCACATCTCCTCCCAGGGATTTACCCTTCTGCATAGAGCGTTTCCCAAATGTGGGTTTTCAAAGGAGAAAGTACAGAAAACTGAAATTTGGAACGTGGTGAGAAAGGACTTTACAGCCTCGAGTCTGTGTAAATCAGATTTTTCCTTCTTAATCACTTCATCCAGAAACACTCTTGCCTGGTAGGGTTTTCCTCTCTGCTTTTAGCTAAAGTGTGATAAAAAGACAGAGAAATGGGTCCAGTTCTTAGACTTGAGTTCAGTCCATTTAAATAAATGCTGAATTTCTCTTTCATAGAGAAAAAAAAAAAAAACAAACAACAAAAAAAGAATTATTGAGAAAAAAAAAAATCCATACTTGGCCAATTAACAGGGTTCAAAGCCAGGGCAGGGTCCAGTTTCCCAGAGTGTGAATGAAGGGTATCCTTCCGCTTAAGGCTCTGAAATCTCTGGATACATTTCCTGTGGTTTTGCAGTTGGAGGGTTATAGCCCTATCGTCATTTCTCTGGTATTATAACTAATACCGTGATTAATAGGATTTGTGCCATAGAAGGCAAAAAAAACTTATTTAAAAATCATGAGGAAGCTTTAAGAGCCATGAAATAATTAGTGCCTTTCACAGAAGGTTTTATGTTATTATACAGCCTGGAATGAGGGTCTGTGTTAGGCCAAGATTTCAAAGCTCCTTAGAGGCTTTCGATCCCTAACTTGAGATATTTTGCCAAGTGTGAGGTTCAGAATGGGGATTCCTACTGTTTTCTAATAGTCAGTTCCTTTCATGTACTAATAATAGGGGCACCCTGCACTGGTTTAGAGACTGTTTGCATTTGCGTGCATGAGTCTATATCACCCAGCATGCTACTTTCCATGTAGGACTGTTGGTTCAAGCACCGTATAGATATATAGCTGGGAAATCCCCATTCTGTGCAATGTGTTTGTCCTGTTGAACCATCAGGATTGACTGACTGACTGTTATTTCACCAACATTTCTTCTAGAGGCAAGTCCCACCTTAAGCAGTCTCCATCCTCCACCTCTGTCCCTGGCGGCTCATTCCTGCTCCTGTGTCACCTCTCACTTACATGTGGGGCTACGTGAAGTGGCAAACCTATAACTTGGTTTTCTCCCTGGGATACTCTAAACGAGAACAGTTTATTCACCCAGTTCATCATCTGGCTGCACAAACAGTAGCACTAATGACCAGTAGTACTAATGAAGGGATGACACGGTAGCAGGACCAGATGGGAAGCGGGTGAAGAGGAAGGAGCTACTTACGCTGGCAGTGCTGGTTATGGAAGTATGGCCTGAGTCAACGTGGACTGCAGTGTCTCCAGGTCTCTCATGGCATGGAGAGTAAGCAAACCTGACAAACTTAAGATCCATCATTCAAATTTCAAGAGATCAGGCATAGGTTTTGCATTCAAAACCCTCCATCTTATTGATTAACATTGTGCTGAGAAGGGCTTCATGTGGGCTGGATTAGGCTGCAGCATGCCATCAGCGTACTTCTACGGCTGAGCCACTGACAAGGGCCAAATGAATGACTACAAGGCTTCTCTACAAAAAACATAAAGTATAACTTCCCAACAAAACTAAGCAAAATCAGCTAGGTTGATTCCTTCAGCTGGTTCATCACAGGAGAAGGAAGCAGCTGGAGGGGAGAGAGAGGACGATGATTCCTACCAGCTTAAAGTGCTTGCTGAAGTATGGACATTGTAAATATGTTTCTGGCTGAAACTATGCCTCTTCCAAAGTGAACTGAACTGAGCTGCACCAAGACCTTTCACTATAGTAAAAAGTGCCTACTTGGGGAAGCATGGCAGAGTAGCAAGTATAGAGAAGCTGTTTTGCTTTGTCTGATGGCATGGACCAGAGAGTTAACAGCTAGATTTAGGGTGGATACACAACAGATAAAAAATCCCCAGAGTATAATTAATGTCAATTAATTAACTATAACTCATTGTCTGATTTGGCAAGGAATCTCATTAAAGGTCCAGAGGGGGAAAAAAAAAAGAAAAGGAAAAAAAAAAAAAAATCACCTGCCCCATTACCTCGGAAATTAAAAAATAGATCCAAATTAATGGGTTGGAATAGCATCTTTTGTAAGGAAAAGACTGAGAAAAGATAAATATAAATCCCTATTCATATGGCATTCAGTGATTGGTGCTCTGAATGCTTTCACAACTCAGCAAAATGTAAGCATTTGCTGAAAACCTTATGTAGCAAAGTACAAGCATGCACAAATAACTATTTTCTTAAATTCTTCACCAAAGAGAGGCAGAATGCTGAGCTGACCCTGGAGAGTATGATGTTACTATGTACTTAACTTCCCCAGCTCCCTCTGATGCCTTTAGGATTGATGCCCGATGGCTCACAAGAAACCTTGAAGAATGAGGGCCCAGATGAAGGCAAGGATGGCACCTCAGACCTGGATTTTCAATGCAGAATATTTTAGAGGCTGTGGCTTCCTGGAAAGCTAAGAGGGTAAGCAAAAGAGAGCAAATTCTGGATTCAGGTTCAGATTCTAACTCTCTCTTTCCTGTGGTTTGGGCAGACCTGCCCTACTTACATGATACACACACCAGTAAAGAATGCATCCTCATCCAGAGCTGTCAAATTACCCTCGGTGCGAGCCACCTTCCAACATCCTCACATAGCTGAACACTGCAAGACACCTTCTCTTTGGGGAGCTTTCAAGCTTCTAAGGCTGATTTGGGGCAGCTTCCAAGACCGATTTTACAGGTGAGCAGAGACAAGGGTCCTACCCCTTGGTCTTTGCTGTGGCAGGCTGAGTCCATAAGCAGTTTGGAAACATAGGCCACAGCAAGCCACCCTAGCTTGCTTCCCCCCACAGACCACCATGCTAATATGTGCTAGCTGTGAGATGCAGTCCCTGCTTGTGGCTGTCTTCTCCAGGTAGCTGTAATTGTCCTCACAGCTGTTTCCCAACTGTGAGTGAGAAAAGCAATCAGCTACCAGATGCATAACAACTGCAACAGCCAGGCTTTATATTTCTTCCTTCTTTAATGTACTTTTTTTACTGATGCCAGTTTTCTTGCAATCTTATCACAAGTTTCAGTGAGGCCAAGTTCCCCATATCATAGATCTCAGCTTTCATTTTAAGGAAAAGGGATTGTCTATCATATGCAAAGTGTAGCTAATGCGAGACAAATCTAATGTTGGAGAAGAGAAAGTGAATAAAAAACCCTGACATTTTTCATGTTAAAATTTCACCATTTTTTAAGGAAACCTGATAATTTGGGGGGTTGCCTGGATGATAAGCTTTGAATGCTTGGAGTTAGCAGTAGTGATTTATAATACCGTATCACATGCTGTGAATTCTTCTTAAATATGTGGCTTCACCTCTTTAGCACAACTCATCCGTATCAATAGGCACAAGGCACTTTGCACGTGGTAAGTAATAATGATAACACTAAACATCTGCAACCAGCACAGAAATCCAGATATGCTTGATCTCACATATTTCAGCAACTAAAATGAAGTTGGAGGAGGCTTTACTGGCCCAGACTTTGCTCAGCGAGGACCAACTTCTGAAGCCCACAATTCATAATAAAGGCCAAATACACTGCTGAAGCTCTGGACCCCTCAGGATGAGACACTGGACTGCTTTCTAGCATCTGCCAGTAGACCTGTCTGCCAGCTTTTCTTTTTCAGCTCAGAACAGCAGCAGTTTCTGTCACAGCTCACAGCCAGTGCTGCCGCTGAGTGTATCGGCTGCTGCCAGTGCAAGTGTGCAGAGTGAGTCCCCAGTGCAGCTCTGGCACAGGAGGACACCTTCAGTGGCGAAAGAGGCTGAACACTGTGACCCCGGGGCTGGCAAACACATACAGCAGTGGCATCTGGCAGTGAAGCTGCATACGCCTTCACTGATGTTCCCAGCAGCAACAACGTTCAATCTCAGCAGGACCCTTTCTGCTGTAAAATCAAGTGCTAAAATGTCAGTGTCCTTTATGCGCAGTGGTAGATCCAGCACCAGCCAGGGCAGTGTGAATCTGTGCTGGTTTACAGTGAAGGCCACAGTCCCTCTCCGTTGAGACCGATTCCTTCAGCTCCACACCAAGGCAGGGTACTGGCAGACAGAGGTTATTGCTCTTCTCACTCTCTCTCTTCTTTTGCACAGGTATCGGGGGTCCCAACTGAAGACACCTGGCCAGGACTTTCCAAGCTCCCCAACTATAACCCAGGTATGATTTAACTCACAAGAATGCCAGCTTTTTCTCTGAGCCACTAGCCACTTAATTTTTGGGTCAGTAATTCTCATTATGAAAAATCCCGTGCTTCGGTGTTACTAAATGCCTTGAGCTACTTAACGATAGTGGTGTTGTAGGACCTACAACAACACTAGGATCGGCCTAGGATACAAACAAAGGTAGATGTGTGGCAAAGTTGCCTCACTGAGCGCTGGGTATATGTTAAGCTGATGGAAGATTTCATTGCTGCAAGTGCTGGCAATGTAGTTAGTCTCCACTCCTCAGTGCAAAGGACCGATGTCTCCTGGTTTAGACTGGAAAAGCTGACAGGTACCTGGAGACGCAGTTTATCTGAACTCTCCTTATTTTTATGGAGATTGGTTTGGGGGCCTTTAAACCTCAGTTTTAAAGGTCACTGTCCCTGATTTTGATGTGGGCAAGGTGAGAAATCTGTGTGATTTATAAAGCTGGCTTCTTTTATTTCCACATGGGCTGGTAGAGAAGTCTGTGTCCTGGACTTCAAAGGGCCAGTTGTCTCTTATTTTGATGTGGGCAGGTTGAGAAGTATGCTTTGAAAAGCTAGCTCAGTCACTCTCCCTCTCCCTCTCTCTCTCCCCCTTTCTCTCTTTCTCTCTCTTTTTGTTTAATGTTTTCTCTTGGGAAAATATATTCAAGTGTCAGTGAGGGGGAAATGATGAGCACTGATTCTCAGCCTCTCAGCAGGATCATTCTCTAAGAGAAATATAAAAGTGAAATATTAAAAACCCTAGAATGTGAAATCCACCCATCTACAATCTAGCCATTCTCTCTCACTTATACCCTAAGAGAGTGGTGGGGGGAGCCTGTCTATCTGGAAAGGGGAAAAAAGAGCAGGGGGAGAGGAGGAGGGAGAAGACGTGCTTTGAGCAAGAGGTTTACAGGTTTAGTAGAGCATAGTAACATCTTTTCAAAGAAGTGGGTGTTACTCTGTGACCCAGTCCAAGATGCCCCTCCTTTGATTCTGGTGCATGAACACTAAACAGCCCCCATTTTCACATGGTAGCTGCGACTGGCTGAACAATAACCTGGTCTCACAGTCGAAAGGACTGGAATCCTTCACACAATTAGCTGAGACACATTAATCAAACCAGCGTGAAATGGGAATGTGTCGCTGTCCCCAGCAAGTTTAATTTGGATAGGGAGCAAGCACAGAGCAGACAGCTGGAGGAAGCACTTTCTTCTCTAAGTTGTTGAAGGCTTGGCTGGGTAGTCTACAAGTTGGGAAGGGTAGTCTGGGAGGAAAGAAATGCTCATGTGCGGGACAAACTGATCACAAAGATTTTTTTTTATGCCAGTCATCTGCTCATACAAGGCCAAAAACTCTCAGTGATGATGATGAGGTATCCCGATGCTATCTAGAGGTACAATCTAAAAGCACAAGCATTAAGGCTACGCTAGCAAAGAAACTAGTACAGACAACAGCAAATGCATGAGTGCCCAGAACTGCCCTGAGCGGTGACTCCCACCTAGCTCTACTGTGTCTGAGTAGCAGTGCTGTCCTCTGCTGCTGCGGAGGGTGCCAGTGGCAGGGCTGGGAGGGAGAGGACAGGACCTAGGCAGCATGGAAATAGCTCCAGTAAAGACAAGTCTAGTCATCATAAGCAATTTCCAAGTCTGAGTTGCTTTCAGGCTTGATGGAAAGTTTCCCTAACGGACTCCAGTGGGGCAGAATTGACCTGTGCTGTGCTGTGATCCTGTGACACTGGTGACTTTTGTGGCTGGAGCAGACAGAAATGCAGGAGTCAGAGGACACCTTCCTGTGAGAGCATCCCACCATGATAGCAAACACATGGGAAAGGGGTGCGGAGCCAGTTTTTGGGGCAATAGCTGTGCCAGCTGGAGAGGCAGCATCCCTTTCCCCTCCTCAGAGCCTGCCTAAAGGGCTCTGAGCTGCTCCAGCCACGTACTGGAACCAAGCACTTGGCTCACACCTGGATTATACAAACCAGTCTGGATCGAAGAAGGTTAGTCATATAAGGTTGGACTATTTGCCCTAGTCGTGAACTAAATCAAGTCAGTTTTTGATGGGGCTGCTGGTAAGAAGGCAAATTAGTCTCTTTGTTTAAAGCTATTTGCCATTCACATGTTCCTGTGCACTTCCCCTCTCTTCCCTGAAGCACAAGTGCTGTTTCCCCCTCCGGGACACGCTCAGCGCGAGTGGAAGCTGTGGAGTCTGCCTGAGAAAACCTTCTCTCTTTAGGTTATTTCCAGCCCAGTTGTGCGAATCCGAGTGCCTGGGATGGTTCAGATAAGCAAAAAAACTTTGGAGTGCTTCCCCAAATCTGATGGCTTGAATGATTTTAGCTAGTCCTATTGATGTTCGCAGGGAGCGCAGGCAGCAAACAAACAAACAGGTTCCTGCCCGAGGCAAGGAACGAACACGGGCAAAACAAAGCACTGAGGTGTGATCCTATTCTCATTGAAGTTGATGGCAAAACTCCCGCTGGATTCAGCAGTGTAGGCTCAGCCCCAGACTGAGGTTGTTACTGGAAGGGTTCCTGGGCCAGGTGGGTTAGTAGGAATCTTTGAAATGAAAGTTGGAAACCTTTAGATGTTTTCCTGTCACTGCTGTGGGCTCGAGCACATCCTGCTGCAGTCTGAAGAGGAGATACAGCATGGGCAGTAGGGTCCGTGAGCCAGGCACAGGGCAGCTGGAGGAAGAGCAGCTCCTCTGCCCCCCCTATGGGCAATTGGCAAGGGATGAAATGTGCAAAGGAGTGTTTGACCACCCTATGCCCCTGTGCCTTCTCGCACAAAGAAGCTCAGAAACAGGCCTCATGCCCATTGCCTACAGTTTGCCAAAATCTCAACCGGTGCCTGGCCCCAGGTGAACAGGAAGGATGGGTGAGCAGCTCTTCTGTGGCCAGCCCTACAGTGGCCGTGGAGCCTGAAAGCACGTTTTTACCCGAGCCCTGGCTTGAGAACCTGTTCCTGCAGAATATGAAGGGTTGCGAGAGCTCCGGCCCCACGTCTCAGCGCACTCACTGGCCCTCTCCCTGGCTCCCCGGGCTTAGGAGCCCTGCCCATAGCGACAAGGCTTTGCCCCGTGTTTGTTCATTTGTTCTGTTCCCCTCATTTTGCTTTCCCTGAAAGAGGCAGTTGTAGCTCTGTTAACACTATTTTTGAAAGCTCTCATGCTGTGTGAGCTCAAATCCTTGCATTAATCTACTGCTGTGTTCATTTCACTGCGCTGAAAAGCAGGGAGTTTAAATCCCCTCTAAACACCATTGGTGACACCAGAAGGCCAGTGTTTTGATCCAGCCCCATTAATGGTTACAAGTTTGAATCTAGACAGCAGGGGTCAAGGGCAGGAAAGGATTAGGACTCACAGCCCATGACATTAAGCTGGTGCTTCTGCCAAACTGGGAATACTGGAGAACCCAATGTACCGACCTGTTTTTTGTTTCCTTTTCCTGACATTTGGATTCTGAAGAGTGGGCAACAGTGCTTATTTGTTTGTAACATGATGAACTCGCTATGAGTGAGCTTTATGCCTTGATTTATCACATGGGCTGACTAATGAAGTTCCGTATGGCAGGTAGTATCATCTCACCTAGCAGACACAAGTTTTACACTGGGCTTTTTCAGATGCAGCAATTACTTTTAAATTAAGCCTAGTTTTTCACATATCTGCAGGCTTTTCTACGCTGAATGAGATTTAGAAGCTTTCCAGAGTCAATTTCTGCTCCCGAGGACAGATTTTTAGTGTATCATCTGTCGCGTTTCCAAAATGTCACCAGCAGATGGAGGCAACAAGCAGCAGGCTCTGAAACGCAAACTTGAAATAACATTTTTGAGAATGCATATGAAGTCTGCAGTCCGAGTGCTTTTTTTTTTTTCCTTTTTTTTTTTTTTATCTCACTTTTTATGCTGATGCTTCATTTAACAAATGGGATGGTTGGAAACTGAATTCTAAAACGATGAAATTTTTATTGTCATAATAAACCGCATGTGGCTTTGATCCCAAAGGGAAGAGCAGCACTGTAACTAATGCGCGATCTATGCTGGCCAGGCTGTAGGGAAACTTCCTATCTGTCTGGCACTGGGCACAGACTGCAGTTTCCAGCCTGCCACACAGACAGAGCTCTGCTTCTGTCCTGCAGCCACAGAGATTTCACTAATGAGAGAAATTTTCTCTGTGAGCCTGCAACCCCAGCGCCTTCATCCAGGAGCACTTGGCATCCTCTTTCTCTCTCTTCATCAATTAGGAAAGTTTAACTTTTGTCCTCTGGCTTTCTTGCCTCATTATCAGTTCATTAGCCACTTCCACCTGGGTTTTCACATAGGAAGGTATTTCCTCATTAGCACACACTGCCTTGCATATGGATAGACAATAACAAACCCAAGCCCTACCTTTCAGATCTACTCATATTGTTAAAAAAGCCAATCAGCCCTACACAATCCCATCATTTTATGTCTATATCGTCATTGTAAGACAATTAAATCAGTAGTTCATCCACTTTTTGGAATGATATCCAAATATGCTTTATCTCTTACCTTTAAGGAGTAGTTGTTTACGCTGTTCTACAATTTTAGATTGGTCTTAATCTTACATTAGGGGAAAATATTTACTGCTCTGTTCTTACCCTGCTCGAGACAATGGGGCCTCAGCATTCTCTAAGGGTTTGTCTATATGGGGTCAGTCAGGAGATTAATCTGAACTGATTTAAAGTGGATTAGTTAACTGCATTAAATCCTTGAGCAGAGACACACTGTTTTCTTACCCATATCTTCCATTTATAATCAAAACTCTGTATACTCAAAGTGGCAAGTTTGGCAGTCCTCACTCAAGCAGAATTCTCCACTGCGAGATGCATTTGGACAGGGACAGCAGTAGTTGGCTCACTGGCTCTTGCACTACCCCTTGTAGACAATTATTAATCTCCATGTTATATAAATGATAAATTTAAGTCAAGAGGCTTGCTCGAGACAGCAAAGACTATAATTCAGGTATGCCTCCCAGTTCCCAGTAAGCAAGCTGATATTTCTATCTGTAACGTAAAGAAAGTCCTATTTCCTCTTTGGATTGTTAATCCTAAAAATGCACTCCACAAAAACAAAGTGACATTTCTCTTAGATATCATTGAAACATTTTGCCCTGCTGTTATCAACTGAACATGTGTTTTTTAACTTTTATGTTAAACTCACTAAAGAATATTAACGTTAAAAGATTTCAGTAGAGTTAAAGCACAATATTTAAGTCATCTTGACATTTTTATTAAATATTAAAGGAAATTGATATATTGTCATGGAATGTTTCCATCTCACAAATCAAAATTTTTGGCAGAAAGTTACAACATCTGAAAGTTTTTGGCCAGCTCTGTGAAGAGGTAAAAATTTCTACCTCATACAAAAAAGCTTATGCCTTTCCAAACCATTTTTTAAATTGTTTTTCTTCTTTTCTAACTGGAAACTTTACATCTCTACTCAATATGGACCATTTATTTCTACACTTTTATTACAGTCGAGGGGGCAAAATGAAGGAAAGAGGATCCAGAGAAAATGTTATTAGTGATCCAAGAGGAATGTTCTGCCAGAGTTAATCTCAGTGACTGATTTGGGAAGGGGCTATTCAAGATACTAATATATAACTTCTATATATTGGTGATAATTCCAGTGCTCTGGCACCTAAACAGTCATGAATCCTGTCCCAGGTTATATTGCCATTTACTGCTTTAGCAATTACCTTAGTATTTGGGTGTAGGAGAACACTTCAATTGTGAACTGTTACTTACCCTGTGATAGACAGGTTTAACAACCTGCTTGACTGGCTTAATGGTGAAAGATTGCTGTTGGAAAGGTTAAGTGCTGAAAGTTCAGTCATTTGCACTTTTTCAAATTGTCTGTGTGTCAAGTCAGACACTGAGTGACCGAGTCCCTGGGCCTGGCACTCTGGAAATGGCCATGCAGGCAAAGGCAGAGGGCATGCCCGCAGCCGGCAGCTTCTGTCCCCAAACGATGTGGCTTCTGGGCAGGAAGGGAGGGCAGATGCTCTCGGATGGTGCAGCATAAGCCCCAGCCGAGCTCCAAGTCTACTGGCAACAGACCAGTGGCACTTGCCTTCTGGTGATCTTGCTTCCACGGGGAATGCTTCTCTGGGCTGAGCTGGAAGAGAGGTCTACACCACCCTTCCTGCTCTCCTTTTCATGGCTGGAGCACCATTCATCTCTGCTGTCAGAAATGGTGCTCAGGAAAATGTAGCTGTGTAGAAATTACAGCCTTTCTGATGCAAGAAAATGTCTCTGTTGATCAGCTCTAAGGGGAAGTCTTCCAGGCTTAAGCCATTCATTCATATCTAAGCCTGAGAAAATTCATACTTTGTAAGAAAACATTTGAGGAATGTATTCCTCTCCATTTTCCACAAAGTTGAGAAATGTGTCCTTGAAAAATGGCAACAACAACACAGCCTTCCCAAAACTGCAAACTCTGCAAAGTTCCAGTCTGGTAGAGATGTCTGAATAAGTAAGTACAAAGCCTGCATGAAAATGGTTAACCTGATAAACAGCAAACTTAGTGAGGGATTGACAGCAAAAGCAGTGGGCAAGAAGAGAGTGGGACCCAAGTGCCTTCGCTCCATCCCCAGTCTTTCTGCCAGCTCCATGCAGAAAAGCCCCATGTGCCCACAGGGTGACACATGAAGCTCAGCAGCCCCTTGGTAAGCCAACACAATTGCTGGGGATTCAGGCCTGCAAAACTCTTTCTGCTTCCTTCGTGTGAAGGCTTTAGGGACTGATACTGCTTTTATTGAAGTCAAAGCTAAGATTCACACGGTAACAGGAGGAGGCCCAAGGCCTGTATTCACAGAGGTATGAAAGGAAAGGGTTACAGAACTGGAACAGCCTTATTAACATCAATGCTGGTACTGAAGTCCTATAGGAATAATGTATATTTATAAATACTAAGATGACAGATTCTATAGGGCCCTTTGAAATTCTGAGTGCACGTTTTTTGTAAGGGCTCAAAGAATGGTTTTTGGCTTGATTTTCATTTAATCCTGTGATTGTATATTACACTTTCTAGAACTGGTTGCTTCCAGGAGGCCTCAGAGACTCCGAGTCATCTGTGACAGGTAAGCTACCTAAAACGGCAATGTCAAAATTGCCTCTGGGTTTATTTGTTTCTTTATGCAATCATTTAACTTGAAATGAGCTCTTTTGGCAAGCTCGGGAAAAGCAGGGTGGCTCTGTAGTAACAAGCAGATCTAACATCAGTTAAGCAACTGATTTCAAGAGATCGCAGTAGAGGTAGGCACATAGTGGGTTTATTATTCTCAGAGGAGTAGTGATTATTCTCAGATAAGCAGTGATTCAATGATATTATGAGCAGCTTTTTGCGGGGCACAGTTCGATTTGGAAGGTTGTACTTTCCCAGGCCCTCTTGCCCACACTGAAGACAGACTTTGCACTGTCCCAATTTTCATTTCTGGAAACAGACTGCAGGAACATTGCTCAACAGTGGTAAGGAAGATGTGCTAGGACAGCATTTTCACGAGACAATGAAATAATCTTGTGATTAGTTAGGAGGGGAAAAATCACATTCTTCAGTGGTCAAAAGCTATGAGACTAGGGCCATGGTTACATACCTCGGCTTGACCAAGCACACTGCCTGATCACTCCCTAGCGTGCTAAGAGAAGGGAGTATTTTTCAAGCGTATATATTTAAACACACACACACACACACACACACACATAATGTATATATGTATCAGTGAAAGAAACTTATAATCAGGCAAAGTGCCCAGCCTAGCTCAGAGAGTCATTAAAATAAAATTCCCCCCCAATACTGATTTTGAGGCACACAACAGGCTTTGTAGATATGTAGGAAAATACTAGACAGGATTTGTCCTCAGGATTGTGCTCATGCACAGGTCAAGAATCAAATATTCTTTGAGGACATAACCACATTTTTCATCGCTGCTGTTTATTATCTGTTCAGCTCATTGCTTGAGATCCAGCCCTGCTCAGAGGGAAACGTGCTGCCCTTCAGAGCTGGGTTTCCCAGACGCTGTTTTGAATGGCTGAACAAACATGCTGAAGTTTTCAGCAAAGCACAGGTTGCTGAAATGCCAGCCACTGTCACGCATATCTTCAGAAACACACAAAGCTCAGCATGTCCCAAACCCTGATAACACAGGTCCTGGAACAGAGCAAATCCTCTCTCAGCCTGCACAAAGAAATAACTGTATTCCTTGCAACTCTGCTGTATTGCGCTTCTGCTTTTTGGCCATAATCCCTTGACAGGCCCCATTACAGCCCCATACCGACGGGCTGGCCCAGCACCTCTGTGGCAGAGCTCTGTGCTGCACATGGGCCAGCTCCAACTCTGCGTTACAGAGTCCTTATGCCGGTACGGCCAAACAGCTGCCTTGGCATGCTCGGCTCTTGAGAAGGAAAGAGCTGCTTCATACAGACCGCTCAGCCATGACTCTCCATGGCCAATTAAGAAATCAAAGGGGAGCTCTGTGCAGAACTCAGCCACCACCAGCAAGCCTGAGCCGTGGTGGGAAGCACTGAACCATGTTCCTGCCCAGTGTGGGAGCCTGCGGCAGCAGGGACCAAGGGGACAGAGGGTCTCCAGTAAGACTCTGCCATGGCAGGGGAAGCCTGTGGTGCAGCTCTAGCAAGGAGCCTCAGGCTGGATGCTTTGGCTCCCTGTCCCATCCCTGCTCCCCAAGGCAGCAGGGGCTTGAACCGTTTTGCTGGAGGTGAGAATTCAGCAGTTACCTACCACAGTGAGGCCAGATACCTTTTATAAATCTGTTTCTCAGGATATCTCTCTCTGTGATTTTTCCCTTCTTTTTTTTACATTTTATCTCCTCAAAACAAAAATGTCAGCATGTCAAATGTCCTGTGCAGGGAGGGGGAGTGCAGGGGCAGGGGGATCCCGGTGCCTGATGTCACTTGGAGGGGAAGCACCGGCGGGGGCTGAGGGAGGAAGCACAACAGGCCATGCTCCGATGGGCCTCCTGATGCTGAAACATGATCAGAACAAACAAACAAAGTAAAAGCTGTAAAACTAAATGACTGTTTTTATTTGTTTCCTTGTTGGTTTGTTTTCTCTCTTCCACTTCCTTGTCCCCAGCTGTGTGCTCCTCCAGAAAGCAGCCACTTGGCATTGGTATTTGCTGGGCATAGAGCATGTGTGTATTACATCTATTTTAAGCACTCGTCCTGAGAAACAGATTCATCACTGTGAATCCCCAACACATTTTACAACAGCTGCACTACTGGTACTAGGGTAGGAAAAGGGGAAATGGTATCTTCTTCAGTTTTTAAGTTTTGACATCTGGTCTGGTCAGTGGGCCAGTCAGGTTATTTTGTGCACTTGCATTGTCACTGTGAACTGGTAACACCAACCTCTGATATTGCAGTTACGACATGTAAAATATACTCTCCCCAGCAGCATTTTTGCTTTTACTTACAACCTTCTTTTTACAAAATAACAATTTATTTTCAAAATTCCTCTGAAAATATGAGTTTGAGCTGAAATCCTGGCTGTGTATACTCCAACATAATCAAACTCACATGGAAAAGCAAATGTCCTGGAAAGCTACATAGCTGGGATGGGTTTATCCAGCTCCCCTGTGTCCCTCCACTATCTCTGCTTCAAACTCTGAGAAGTTCCGGTTCCAGCTTTCTGGCTCATCTCCTACGCTATTTTTTCTCCTGTTCTCCTAGGCTGAGTAGGGTACCAGCAGCAGAGAATTTGGCCTCCAGGATGCTTACAGCCTCCCCTCGAGGCTGGATCTCTGCGCAAGATGCGCTTCTTCATGGCTTCTTCCACCCTCTGCCTCCTCAGCTCTATGAGGTTCCTGCTGGTAAGTTAACTCTCGATTTCATCTCACCAAGAAAGAGCTACTTCACATGCTATTTATTATGAGTTTCTTCTGTACTTTGAAAGTCTCTGCCATTCACCCGGACGTCTCTCTCTTTTCTGCCTGCCCTCCCTCCCCACTCCCATATGCTGCAAAGTTTACATCCCATTGCAAATTTGACAGCTTGTTTTTTCTGTTTTCTTCCACTTGACCACAGTGTTAATACTAGAAGGGGGCCTGGATGGGCTGCCGCCATGGTACATTTACAAAGCAGAGGTGCATATGCTTTGACAGGTCATTTCTCCCCCATTCTGTAACCCCAGGGGCCCAGAGCTTTACCTTGGGCTGGCTCACACTGTGTATTCAGTGTAACTCACATGCTGGTCCCTCCTGA
Organism: Platalea leucorodia; assembly: GCF_965183815.1. NCBI lineage: Eukaryota > Metazoa > Chordata > Aves > Pelecaniformes > Threskiornithidae > Platalea > Platalea leucorodia. The sequence goes on from NC_138827.1 coordinate 72,027,635, forward strand.
TGTCCTGAATTCCCAGCTGCTCAGCATGATGTGCTAGCCCCAATTCCCTTGGACCGCTCCTGCTCCCTTTTGATGTTCAGAGACAACAGCTGTTCCTCGTACCCTGTTGCACCAGTTCTCCCTTAGTTTTACCTGCTTTATTTTCGTCTTCCCTTGCTCCCTTCTCTTAAGCACACAGCTGCATACACACAGATCTGCCTCTCTTGCCTTGAGCTGACAATAAATACAGGGTCTCTCAAGCTACAGGTTCTGTTCCTCACTAGGAAAAGCTCCCTTCTATCGGGCAACACGCCAGAGAGCCCTCACATTCCCCGTTGCCTCCTGGGCATGTGCTACACTAGTTAGTTTGGTGGTTTTTTTAACATAGGGGCAATTAAGAAGAAGCCTTCGTGGACTGTGTTGTTAAGCTATTTGAAAACTTAATTTCTGCCTCCTGTGACACGTCCCAAGTGAAGGAGCAGCCAGCTAGCATCTCTCCCAAACCGCCGCCCTTCAGAAGGTGCCGTATGTGTGTATGTGCATGAGTGAGAGACATCTGCATTCCTTTTCTGTTCACCCAGCCACAGAGCACAAATCTACTTTGACACTTTTAGAAAAATGAAAAGATGGAATCTCGCAGGAGCCTGCCTGTGCCGGGGGGGGAGGAGGGGAGCATGCACAGCAGGAGGGAAGTTGACTTTTCTTTATACATATAGGGTTTTTTCCATGCAGAGTTTAAATTATGCCTGATAAAAGGAGTTTCGTGGATGTTTCAGTTCTTTCAAACCCTCCTGGCTTCCTCCCAATTAAATGAGGTTTGTCAAAGCCACAGGGCTCTGCTGCTGCCGGAGAGGCGGACAAGCACTTCCCGCAGTGACATCTCCAATCCCCAAGGGAGAAGATGAAAGTGTCAGTGCCGAGAGAGAGAGAGAGTGTGGAAAAAAACAGGTACAGAGACAGACAGTGTGAGAGAAAGGGAGAGAGTGAGGAGAAATAGAAGGAATGAGGAAACAGATTGGCATAATGTGTCAATCTCCCCGACATGCTGCCAGAGAGGGGATAGATTCATTCCACCTGGATTTATGCACCATCCTATATTTATTATCCTCCATATTGCGGCGAGAAGTACCTTGTGGACAGGCAACTGCATGGCGTTATCATAGCAACCAATGCGTTGGGAACAGAATCAAAGTGCACAGGGCTGAAACAAGTACAGTATCATCATGCAAGACCATATTCATGAGTGACTCATTAAGCCTGTAAAAATTAGGCAATTCTGAATAATTTCCCATGTAGCCATCCCCATTGCCATAATCATGTAAGACATTTCTTCTCTTGTATCATTTTGGCATCACAATATTTCGGAATTTAACTGTATCATTTTAAAATTCTGGTTGCTATGATAACACAGTGCAAATTTTAAATATATTCTGTTCCCACTTTGTTCTGGAGGATGCTGGCTATTAGTCCCCATCCTCTGAAGGAGAAAGTTAAAGCAGAAGGGCATAGAATGAGCTGGAGATGAAAGGTAAAAGGAGGAGGGGATTGATCCCAAGGTGTGCAAGAGAGTGAGCGGGAAACAAAAAAATAAAAGGTTCCCATAAGAAATTATTTTCTATTTTTGTGAAATAATTGTAGCCGTAACTGTCCTTCTTATAAGTTGCTATGACAAGCTGGAAGCCAGTGGATGTTTTTCAAAGGTCAATTCCTGGGAAAAAATAATTGGAGAAATCAGTGTTTTGAAGATAAGTACCCCTCCAAATAGCATGTTTCTGATTACTGAGGGGAATGCTAATGGCTAGAGGCTGGCTGCTGCCCCTGGGAAGGGGGAGAGGGAATAAGGGGCTCTTTGCTTCCTGGTGGTCAGCTCCTGCAAAGGGACCAGGTTGCTGTTGCTTATGCTCATCTGGATGCAAAGTGCTAAAACAAAAGAGTAGCCCACGCTGTCAGAGAGGAAGACTCTCTGTCCCTGAGTGGGGCTGGTCCACAGATGGGCCCCTCCTACAGCTGCTCACTCCTGTGCCTCTAGCGCTAGAAGGCAATGCTAAGGCCCAGGTTCAAACCCCACTCATCGTCTCGGTGGCCTTAATTCTATACACGCCATCAGCACCTCTGGATATGGTAACAAACGAGAGGAGCATGGGATTCTCTACTTTCCTTCCACTGTGGCTAGTAGCCTACAGGGTGGCAGCAATGACCTTTCATAAAACTGGAGCATTTGCTGTCCTTGTTCTGGCCTAAGCCAATCCTGAGACAATTATCTTTGTGCAGTGCAGCCCTGCACTACAGCAGCTCTGATAAAACTTTAGTCTAACCCTTTGCCACCTGCTAAAGCAGAATGTTTTCTGTCCAATTAATCACTCCTGGAAGAAAGATGAGATCCTTGAATCAAGAAAGCATGAGATGTGCTCTCAACTCAGTGTCAGTCCTGAAGTGCAAAGGGCCTTCTGAGAAGATATCTCACTCTGCTGTCAGACAGGTCAGACAAAGTAACAATTGCAGCTTATTATTCTTAGTTATAGATTTGGTTTATTTTCCCTCTCTCCAATGCTTTAGAGCAGGCTCGCAAGAAGGGAGGGTGAGCAATGGGATTTGGGGTTAGTACCAGTGTGCTCCCATGAAAACATATTGCAAGAGGAGCTCTGGCCAAACAACCCAGGCGCGTGGGCCAGAGAGGCCTGAGCTGGCACCTCAGACCCTGTCCCCACCGGGCCGATGTCCAGGCTCGGTATAGACCTTTCTCACAGTTCAGGAGACATTCGACCCTGGGCATACCATCAGCACAGCAGTTAGTCATCAAGTCCAATTTGTGCTCCATGAGGAGGATTGCGTATTACATGGATGTGATCCTGGCTTTGACTAGGAGGGACTTGCTCCTCTTGGGTACAGTTGCTCTCTGGTTGTTACTTCCCCCCAGCAATTCAAATCCAGTGGGCCAGCTGGTGATGACACTGTACGGTTTCTCCTAAAACAGCCCGCTATTCAGCTTTTCAGAGACAAGGAGGAGGAGGGAGGCTTGATGTTGACAGAGCACTGTCATTTTAATGCCTGTTGCATCTAAACTAATGCAAAGCAAGTGTAGGCAATGAGGAGGTTAAGGCTGCAAGCCATTGTCTACCAAAAATCCTATTACTGTTGGGATTAGCCAGCGCTGGTAGATGTTATCACAGGGCACATACAATAACGAGCTAGCTTTCATGGACATTTTGTTTGGGTTGGCTGCTTTCCCTAGGTTCTCCTACATAGTTGAAAGGTTTATATAGTCACTTATATTTTTTTACCTCTGTGCTTTACCACCTCTGTATGCAGCAAATGGATACCCTTCACTGCAAATCAGATAGATACAAAAAGTGAAGTTCCCACCAGGTGGATGAATCTGGTTTATAGTGTGTCTTAATAAGGGAATAAACCAAAGTTGGTGTTGAGCAGCAAATCAGCTGTCGCTCCTGAACCAGAAGTAGTCTTTTCTGCGAGGTGATAAAGCAAATCTTCATTTAAGTCAAGAAAAACACCCCTTACTTCACCTGGCCTGATCTCCACAGTGGTGGAAGGTCTGCTTGCGTAAATACTAACAGGACACTGAGGTTTTGTATTATGCCATTAAACCACCACCATAGGAAAGAGTCATTGCAACATCACAGCAAATGTGTGCCAAGGGCACAGGCCTCTGGAGATGTTGCCCTGCTTAAGCTCTTCCCCACGTGCTGGCCTGGAGCAGACATTGTGCTGGACCCTGTTTAGGAGCACAGGGCAAAGGGAAAGATGGGAAAAGAAGGAAGGTTTCCTTTGCTCAGTCCCCAGCTCATGCTCTTGCAAAAGCACAACTGGTGCAAAGTTTGGCCCACATGACTTGTGGAAACAAAGTCCTACAGACGTAGATCAAATGCTCTGACTCCCATTGATCTCAGGCCAGAGAATTTCTATAAAGGTCTTATTGTTCAGGGAGATGAACTGCTCTTGGTGAGGGGAGTGCTGTTAATACCCTTCATGGAGGCAGACGCTATTGCATCAGAGGTTAGCAGACATTTTTCTGTATTTTGCCTAATTGCAAGTTATATCTGAGGTTTCTTTAACTTCCACTTTCCCTTTAACACTCTTAAATGCAAATCTGAGAAGATTTAGTTGTCTTGTTTGCTGTGAAAGACATCTGGACTGGAACTCCCATGTAGTCGTTTGCCATCCTCAGGTGCACTTCTGCCTTCACCCAGTTATCAGCAGAAAAGAGCAAATGGGGATGTAGTGATCAGATTTCTAAGGCACAAAAGTTAAAGCTAAGTTTGAGATTGTGACAGCAAGCAACCATGAGCCTAGGAACTCAATTAGCCTGAAAGACAACTATCTCATTATCTTTCCTAAAATGATATAAATACATAAGAATATAAAAATTTAAAATAAACTCTCTCTCTATTGACTGTCTAGATGACTGAATTTCACTGCTCAATTTCTTTAAACACCCACTTTAGTATTTATTTATTCTAAGCGTGAAGCAGCTACGATAATTAGACTGTCAGATTTGGTAAGTTAATGAGGAGTCACTGGAGTGGAAGGTTTTGCATTTGTGAGATTGCTGAAGGAGAGAAGCTCCGTGCCTTCGCTCTATCTCTTTTTTCTTTTTCTTTTTTTCCCCCTCCGCTGGGTGGGAAGGAGAGAGCTTGGCAGTGTGTAGATCCATTTGAATCCTTTTGATTAGTGGGTTGCATTCCCACCACTGTTCTACCAAATAATATTTTGCTGGTTGCTCCAAGAAAAAGAAAAGTTAGAAACAAAAGAAACCATAGATGAGATTTCTAGAGAAGGGTGCCTAGGTTAAAGAAATCATTTTCCAAAAAATCAGAAGGAACGGAGCTGTGAGAAATAGGATCCTGAATTAGTTTATATTGTGGCTAATGTCACAGGAGAGCATTAGGAAAGTAGCACAGTGAAGGAAAAGGACCATTTTGCAGCCTTCTCTTTAACCTGATTTTTCCACAGGACAATCAGTGCTCACGGTTCCAGGAGTAAGACTGCAACCTGAAATCTGTGACCTGTTTCCTTCTTACCGAAAAGGCCATTTCTCAGGAGGTTCAAGCGAGTTTTGGTAGAAAGCAGGCATGATTGATTGACTAATTCTTGGGTAAGTGCATAGTTGCCACTGTCAAAGCTGCTGCCATCATCGTCAGCACATGAATTCCTTTGTGTACTGAAGATGAGAAAACAGAACCAATATCGAGGGCTTGATGACCACATCCCAGGCTGGGGACTAAGTGGCAAATCTCACATTCAGAGAGAAGAGATCAGCAAGCCAATGGCCCCCAATGCACAATGCTCATGGGAGGTTTGGGTTTGTTTCGTCATATTTCCAAGTCTCAGACCAATGCCCTTTCCTCTGATGCCTCCCCAGTGAAAAAATATTGCTTCATTTCCCCATTGCTTAAACTGACCAAATTGCTTTGTTCGCCTTTGTCCTTGTCTATTGAGTTCACATTTTATAGCTTATTTGTTTTGGTTTCACACGCAATGGAACCTGAGCAGAGCTAGGCAAAATCTCCTTAGCCCTTAACATCCTTGGTTTTAATTAATCAGTATTTTAATATGACACCTCAAAATTATGCTTGACCATCAACATTTTTCATCTCCTTTTTGTTACAGAGGACCAAAAGATCACTTAAAATCACTGTTATTGAAAGAAATTACCAGAAAATACCCTTTTATTATATCCTGTCTCTTTGTTTACTTTGTGCATTTGTTAACAGCATGTGTCCAGTCAGTGTCACCAGCTGGGTCTGTGCTTGCAGGGCAGACCTGGAAACTGATCTTGAGGCCAAATTAGTTTGACCGTCTTATTGTCTGTCAAGCTAAGAGGCAACCTAGCTGTGATAGCAGGGCAAACCTCAGCTACCCGTCTGTGCTTTCAAATGCATGTAGATGGCATGTACCTGCTATAGGATCAGGTCCCAGCACTCAGTGCCTGGTCTCACAGCCTCTCTCTACCCCATCTGTCGTCATCATGTAGACAACAGCAGGCAGACAGGACAGCCCTGAGTCCTTGCAAGAAGGACCTGACACTGCCAGCCCTATGGCCAGATTGGGTTTTGGAGGCAGCCTGAATACATTCCCTGCTCACCTGCTCAGCTAAGTGCAGACAGGGCGGCTGTTCCCTCTCTGTGATCAGAAAGGAACTAATCCTGCCAAAAAAGCTGGTTGTCAGTTCCACTAAGGCTTCTAGGACAACTCACTTGAGGGGGGCACTCATGCTTCAGTGTTCAATGAACTTGGATTTGGCCAGTTTTAACTGATTTTGAGAGTATTTCACAGTATTTAAAATAGTGAAACCATGAAAATAGTAGGAGATAGATACACTTAAACATTTTCCTTTTTTATATATTGACCTGGCCTCAAAGTGATTGTGTCCCTTTTTTTAAGCTGCTTACAAAACATACTAAACAAGCTTAAATGTCAACTCAAGTTTTCTTCTGCACTTCATTACAGGAAAACATTCTATAAGTGATGGTGTTCATATCATTAATCCTCTTTTTAAACAAGGCATCTGGATTCAGACATGCAAGCAAGATTATAAATGAAATAATAGTAATTTTTTTGGTCATTTTAATAGGCTACCAATGGAAAGCAGGGGATTCTGTATGCTTTTTCAAATCTAATCAGAGGTAGATAGGCATCTAAAGCACAACAGCCTCACGCTGGCACAAGAGAATGGAATTTCCTGGGAACATAATGAAACTGGCCAGCCTTCCTTCATTGGCCAACCTGAGTTAGGTTACAAAAATAGACAAAACCAAAAAACTAAACATACCGGGCTCAATCATGAATCCGTGGGCCCTGAACGACACAGCAAGGGACAAAATATCATCACAGTCTCCTCTTTGTTCTTCTGGTTTCAGGAAGGGAAGAGAGAGTGCCAGGTGTCTATTCCAGGGTGATATACACACCATGCCAACACTCCATCCATTTTCTACCTTATTCCACCTCTTTCCCTCTGCCTGCTGAGGAGGAACGTATGGATGGATCATTGGAATCTGCTTCCGTTCTCATGCTGCCTCTCAAAATGCAGATAAATAATGCAGCGCCTCTTATATGTATGTACTAGCTAAGTGTAGTTGAATCTACAGGAAGATTAGGGCTTGTTTAAACCAACTGTTAAAAGCAAAGTAACTGAAGTCATTAGCTCCACAGAATATTTGGAATTAGGGTTTATTTTTCCTTTTGATTCAGGACTTAGGCCATGGATTTTTATCCTAACAGAATTCCTTTGCAACAGGGGCAGATTCTACCCTTCATTACACCAAGGATCTTTGAAATAACTCTTGGTATTGACAAAATGAAGCAAAATCATTGAGAGCATAAAACAAGGGAGAGTTTTGCGGGGGGGGGGGGGGGCGGGTGGTGGTGGTGGTGTGTATTTTTAAAAATCACCTTTCAGTAGAAGGGAATGAAATTGTGCAGATGTCCTGCCTTTTGTTTTTCAGAAAGCAATGTCAGAAAGATTGACTTGGCAACGAAGATGTAACAGCACAGTCTGGAGACTGGACTTGCAGAATAAACTCAGCCATGTGTCACTTAATAGAGAGATCCCTGGACCAGAAGATCGATGTACAAACAGGACAGATGGGGACTGACAATTGAAAGAATGTAGAGGCTGATCCAAGGCTTACAGAGACCTGTCATTCCTGGGGTTTGCCTACAATCTCCTTCAACAAAAGAGCTCCTGAGGGAAGGAGGGGATTAGTCAAAAGTTGAGTGAAGTCTCCAGGGAAGATGCTTTCTTGGATAAAGTTGTCAACAAAAGGAATTGTTTAAGACTATTTGTTATAATTTCCTAGAGGGAGTTTCTGCCATTACTAACAGGATTACCAGCACACTGGTTCCACACCAGCAGAGCATTAGACATGTGCAATGCAGACCGGTTGCTTAGAGCTGAATTCAGGGGTCTTCTTACACTGGGTCCCAAATGTGTGCAGGTGTTGATGAGCAGAGGGGAGATGGCAAAGAATTAAGCTGCAGCCAATCATGGGCTATTTTTGGTCCAGCTGTTGCAGAGTCCTGGCTCATTAATGAGTTACTAGGGTGTTTTAATCTCCTTGATCTCAGGGCTGCTGACAGACTATGAGAAGGAAAGCTAATCTGAGGTGAGTGCTGATCAGGATACATGGAGAAATCAGAAAGCTCTTTCCCAACTACAGTTACTGTGAAATTTCTCACTGAATTCTTCCTGGAAGAATCAGGAAAGCAAGTCACTTACTGTGTTCATGTACTCGTCCGCTTGGTTTCAGTTATATCTGGGATACTTTTGCTCAGCTCCGGGACATCAGAAACCAGAAGCCTCGGTGTAACCTCACAGCAGATCTGGGAAGAAAAGGAAGACAAAGATAAATCATTAAGGTGCAGGCATGCAAACCTTCTTGAATACTTCTTATTCATCTGAGTAGTGTCACTGGCATGACTGGGAGAACTTCTCTGAGCAAGAATTATGCAGAGCATTGAGGCATTGGAACAAAACCAGTCACAGAGCTATGGGGACATACCAGAGAAATGGGTGGCAGCCATAGAAAGAGCTGGAAGGTGACATTTTAGTGTAAGGGAGCTACATCTCCAGCCCCACCCCAGTCCATTTTGCTAACCAAACACTGCAGATCTGGGTGGGAAGCAGCACAACTGTTTATGTTCCCCTTTGCCCTCGCTCTAGACATAATTGCAGGAACATATAAACTAGCTACATAAAAGAGCACACAGACTATCTGCAGGCACTGCTCAGTTAAGAGGACAAGAGGTATTCCTCATGTTAGGTGACAGTCCTTAAAGTTCTCTGCCTTGGTGGAAAGGCAAGGTATGTCCCAAAAGTCTTTCCGCCTCTAGATTGCATGGACCCAGATTTCCCAAACACCAGCCACTGTCAAAATGAGTGTGAATGCCTGACCTCCCTTTGCAATACTGAACAGAAATTTGTCTCAATATTAGGACCTTCTGCCTTTCATTTGCTCGGCAATCAATCTGGAATAATATTACAGTGACCTCACAGCAGTATAAGCAAGATCAGACTAGAGTATCCTATAGAGTTCTACTTAGGTGTGTACCTCTGTGTCAGCTTCCCATGTGCAGGTTTATTTGTGGAGAGAAGGGCATTTGGAACCTTTTTAGAAGAAAAACAATCGTTCTTAAGCACACTGGCACTGGCTGTTGCATTGCAGAAGCTTCTAAGAACTGGTACAAATAAGAAGCTTTTCTAAAGTGGATGGCTGGCTGCAGAGGTAGGAGATAGCTCTCCACTTCTGAGTTACTGCATTGTCATATGCATGTTCAGAGTGGCTGTAAATGATGCCCAAGTTGGGATAGGGGGGAGTTCTACATTCCTTTTGCACTCTTGGATCTGGCTGGCTGGACTAAGAGCAGTGAAGAAGCAGGATCTCTAATGCCTGCCACGGGATGGTTATGGCTGGACGGCTGCTCCTAATTGGCAGTCACTAAATGCTCAAGATATGTTAAATGAAAGGATTTGTTATGCATGGGCAGTGAGAGATCTAATGATGGGAACTAAATCACTTTCCTCATGGTGTCTATCCAGAATATCAGTTGTAAATTTCTTTTGCCCTGGAGCAGCAGAGAGAATGGCTTTGCTCTTTTACATAGCTGCCACCCCATAATGGCCAAAGCTGTTATGCTAAGTTGCCAAATGGCCGATTGATACCTTCTAGCTCTGTATCTGGAGGGGTGGAAAGCCAGGAAGACCCTGGAAAAAGGATGTGCTGCAAGGCAGCACTCTTCTGTTCATTAACTCAACATTGGAGGCCCAATGCTTTAAATATGCCAGATCAGAGAGAGAAATTGCCCCAGAACCACTCCTCTCCCAAACTAACAGGAGTACTATTTACATCAAGAGTACTGATCTCAGTAGATTTTCCATCCTCTGGCCTGCACAATCTCAGGGGCAACAGCTCTCAGGGAAAATGGATGTAGTGTTGTAATGAGTCAGGAAGAGTAGGTAACAAGAAACACATTGGAATCCATGTACCAAGTTAGCGCCACCCAAAAAGGTGGTCCTGCTTCTCCGTTTCCCTCCCTGCTTCAAGCTTCACAGTCTTTCTCTCTTTTGCTCTTTGGCACTTTTCTAAGCCCTTGATGAACTGATTTAACTCACTAAACAGGTGGAAAACTATTAACCCTTTTGCTGGGTTAGTTTTTCATTGCTTTAGTGAGCTGAATCAGATTATGAAGGGGTCAGAGAAGTACCAGACTTCATGCATGGCTGAGTGTGGAGTGGGAAAGGAGGAGCAGGAAAAAGCCGTGAAGTTCAGACTCTCTTATCTCCAATCTGCCCACATGTAGTTCGTGTGGGTGGTCACCCCCTGTCACATCTGGATGTTTGATGTTCTGTTTTGAGGTAATAACTGAATGGGTTGTGGTGAGTAAGTGCTCAATACTGCTATCATGTATGCTGGCCCATCTCAAATCTAGGTATTTGCTGTTGAAGACCTCACAAAAAATCCCAGACATTGGCACAGAAGTGCAGGACTGACCTTTCCTCTTTTCCAGAAAAGACTTTCTCTTGGCAGGGGTAGGATGCCTTGGTAAAGCAGGTGAGAGTTTATGAAGTGCATGTAAATGGAGATCATTGTGCTCGGGGGTCATCAAACTGTTTCTTCTCACCACCTAATAAAAAATTAAAAACAAATCTGAGATTTTGGAGAAATCCTTTAACATCCTCTTTTATGTAAAGAGAGTTTAACAGCAGACTTAAATATTTGCTTTAAAAACATCTTGAAGTAAATGAAATAACTTCTTTCCCAAGCCAAGATTCTCTGTTTTACTGCAGCCCAGAGCAAGTTTGTTGGCCAAATTACATATCCTCAAGAAAAAATCCGTGGGCTTTAATACTTGCAAACCCCTGTCTGTAATGGCGCAAGGGGGCAATGCTCTTTAGAGGGGGGAAAAAAGCGCCAGGAAAATCCCCCTCACAAGCCAGAACTGCATTTGGGGAGCCCAGATGAAAGCCCTGATGCAGGTCATGTGACAGGTGTCACTTCAGTAATGATATTGGGGCAGAGATAAAAGTCCTCGCCGGCTGGTCATGTGACACTGCTTCATTACCGGCACAGCAGGTGGTCCGAGAGTCTCAATGCCTTTATTTTTTTATTATTTTTTAATTTTTTTTATTCTGTGATAATGAGAAAATGTTTAAACTTCCATCCCTGTGTTTAAACACTTCTTCATGCTGACAGCAGCAGGAGATCCCTTGATCAGCTGTCAGATGGGAAAGTGCAATTTTTCTGGAAAGTAAACAGCGTGTTTGCCAGTTGGAAATCATTTTCTGTTTGTTGGGACTGCTAGTTGTGGCGTGATGGAGCCATGTCACAGCATCTGACAACTCGGGAGTGGGGAATAGAAAACAGGCTGAGAAATGGGTTTTAGACTTTGCTTCTGATAACAGGAGCTTGAGATTTTTGACACTTCGCTATTGTTATTGTGGGGAAAAAAACCACCACTTACGGATTGCTTATGAAACTTTTAAAGCAGCGGCTCACTGTCAGTGTGAATACGTGGGACCTTCTAAAAGAAGCTCCTGCATTTTAATGGAAACTTTCCTAGGAGAAAAACAAAAAGGACACACAAAGGAACTGAGTGCATGTGGAGACACGTGGGGGTCAAGGTGGCCAGTTCTCATTCCTGGCTAGCAAAAAAACCAAAAAGTGTCTCCTTATAATTGTATTAGAAATATTAGAAATATTAGAATATATATAGAAATATATATTAGAAATATATATTAGAAATATTAGAAATATTAGAAATTCCGTGGCTGTGGTGTCACGTAGACTTGGGGAACCCAGTGGGAGTTTCAGGTGAGACAAGGAAGGCAAACGTGGCCACAGGGTCATGCCAGTGAGCTCAACCCTGTCCTGGGGTGGCCAGGGCCTGGCTGAAATCAGAGCTGTTGCACTCCCCTTCAGAAGCACCCTGGAACCCAACTAAGTTCACTTTAAATGCTAACCACATTTTTTTCTTTTCCTCTTAGGCAAATACCTTCTCAAAGTCAATTCGCATAAAGAGAAAGAGATATAGATACAATGCACATAATTTTAATTAAAATTAAGGTTTGAATGTGCATACGCAGAGGCATACACAGCATTTTTCCTATGCAGACATAGGCAACATCTTATATGCAGAATCAACAAATCAACCTGATTTCAACACTGGGAAAGTTAATTACCCAGAGCATGGCTTGGATTGCGTATTAGATACTTGCAGCAATTATGTTACATGGAGCCCTTGGTAGTCTCCCAACAAATGCTTTCCTCTGCTGGCTGCACTGCAGCCTTCTCCCTCTTCCTAAAGATCCCCATTAAAAGCTTCCTGCCTATTACACTTCATGAAATCTTGGCTCATTAAAACTGAAGTTTCAATGCCCAGTTGGTACCTCACTTGCACCAGGAAAGCCCTAGAACTGGTTCTTTGGTTTCAGCTCTGTGCTCTTGAGCAAGGCCAGGCTGCAGTGGGCTCTGCGGCGGTCGGTGGAGCTGGGAGGCGGCTGCATCCCTCCCACCCCACACGGCTGCAATTAGGGGCAGGGCTGGACCATCAGCAAAAATGATCCCAAGCGAAAAGATCAGATCAGAATCTGGCCCTTTGTTAGCAGTCATTAAAAAACATTGCACTTTTAATATGAGCTTATTCAATTAGCAGACTAACAGGCTCCATCAGATAAGCTGGGGATTTCCCTGGGAATCTGAGTCACATACTGGGGAAGAGGCTCTGCACCCTACGGTTAACCCTCTCCATGCAGAACCAGGATGAAGAGGCGAGATCCCAGGAAAAGGTTTATTTTTGGATTCTTAAAGGAGAAGGAAAACCCCTCCACTGCACCTTGAAGCCCCAGTGCCGAGTGTGAGTTGCGCACACTGGAAGGACCCATGAGGATCATGGCACCAAACTGTAGCTGCTGCAGACGGGAGACTCGCCTGATCTCTGATAAATACGCTGACATTTGGCGGCCTGACAGCTTCACAGCCCCATAAGAGGCTTCCTAATTAGAGCCTGGGTGCGAAATAATCCACAACTTGAAGTTTGTCTCTAGCTTCCTTGCTGTACTTTTTTCCCCCTCCCTTTTTGTGCCTTTTCTCCTTTTTCAGTGTTTTCTCTCACACGTTCTCAACACATCCCCTCTCGGCGGGCGGAAGCTGTTTGAAACACCAAGCAGGAGAAAGGGTCATTTTTACCTGTCCTCTCAGCTCAGACCAGCTCCCAGCAAAAGCACCCCTTTTGCATTCCATCATTGCCCTTGAAGGAGATCAGGAGATAAGGCAGGGGAAAGGACAGTACATGGTGAAGTTTATAATGAGGCAAATTACAACTGGTCTGGAAGAAAACCAAACCAGTCCCTTTCATTTCTAGTCAAATGAGTAGGGCAAAACTAGTGCTTCCAACAGTGGGAGAACGGGGACTCTGGGTCTGGATCCAGCCCCGAATTTTGCTTTCCTCTACAGCAAGCCGGCCCTGACAGCACGTCATGACATCCTGAGTCTTCCAGCTGGAGTCAGTGTCTGAATTTAGCATTGCCTTCAAGACCGACAGTACTGTGATGCTGCTGTATCATAGCAAGACATTCATCCAGCTGGTCGTAAGATGAAATAAATACATTTTTTAGAGATATGTACCGTTACAGAGCCAGATCTTTTAAAGCTAAATCATATTCCGCCCATTTACCCCATCACGTGCATATTCTCTGAATAGCTCCAGAAAAGCTCTCCAAATGCAATAACCTCTGAATTTGAGATTATATCAACAAGCAACATCTGCCAGGACAAGTATAACTCTTTTACTCTATTTACTTCCTAGAGGGTTATTTGCTGAGAGTGGATTGATTGTTCTGTATTTAATATCCCAAAGTCTCTTCCAGGGTAATGAGACAGGTAGCAAAGCTCTTCAAAGACAATAGCCATTGTATACTCTGCAACAGCTTGGATACAGATAAAAACATCAGAATCCACTTCACGTTAGAGGGTTGTTCCCCTTTACCATCCTCCTCAGTGAATACTATATTCCCTGGATAGCTACCAGAAACAGGCAGAAACTTGGGATTTTCCAGTCTGGGTGATACATTACATCGGACAGCTCTGTATGTTACCACCATTCAGCAGGATCCCAGATGGTGACATGGGACCAATACCTACAGATATTTGATCATTAGCTCTCTCCAAAGCAGAGAGATTTCATTCAAAATATGCAGTTGAAGCTATTTCCAGAACAAACGTATTTATTGCTGAGATATACTAGAAGATCTCCATCTAACGTCTCTAGAGTTCGATATGAGTCTTATCCAGAGGACTGCGGGGCCCTGGGGAGTGTACTTTTTTGAGGTTTCACTTTGTGGGCTTCATTATGATTGCTGACACCCAAGTGTTTCACATGCTGTAGGTGTCTATGTATTGTGCAGCTGTGAGAAAAAACTGTGGACCTACACCTCTGTACCGGGGAGAACAACCCTGCACTGGGACCGGAAAGGCCTGTAACATCATCCTCATCTGTAATGCCTGTACTGCTAAGACAGTGAGGCTGAGAAAATTGTTTATTGAACTGATATTTCCAAGAAACAGATGTCTATGAAGTAGGCAGAGCTGCTCCCTGAGGTTCTAATATTAACAAATTCCCTGAATAGACTGTAGCTGTGTGTTTTCTACCATCCCTTTTTATAAACTGGAGTACAGATTAGCACACGCTATTTATAGAGCCCAGCCCACCCACTTGCTTGGAGCACCCCTGAAGCTGAGGGAGATGTAGCTGCATTCGTAGCCAGACACCACCTCCAGGGTCCATGTAGCATCATATCAAAATTCTGCCTTTCAGCACAGTAGAAACCTTGGAAAAAATTAGAGGTTGTTCTGGACTTAAAATATCTGGCTCCATCTCTGCCCTGATTTTTTTGCATGATAAATGAGTATAGACATGCAGAAGGAGGACAGCATAGACATGGGGAAAGCTCTCCTGGAGGACTGACTGGGGAGGAGATGAGGCAGAGCTGGCTCTGGGTGACTCACTCCTTGGGTACCCATGTTCTCTGTCACTGCAAAGTGGGCACAAAGGTCAGAAGAGCAGCATTTTACACACACATACATGTTTGATACGAACTATTTTAAAATTCAGGTGAATCAGATGCCATGAACAGGTGCAATACCACAGGAGAAAAGAAAAACATTGATTCTTTTCAATTAAACTCCATTTTTTCAGGGTTTAGGATTTCAGTCATTTAAATCCATTTTAGACTAAGTCTTAGAAATAGAAGTTGGCAGCCTGGAGGAATTGATTTTTTTATTATTTTGTTTTAAGGGATTAACTCAAGTTGATAGGTTTAGAGCATATTTTAAGTTTGTTGGTTTCAGATGTTTAAAAAGAAATTTAAAATAAACAAACAAAATCCGGTTGAAAATTTGGCAAGGGCTGAATCCTTTGGGCAAAATTTTCCCAGGAGAAGCATAGATCTCTGATAAGCAACAGAGGAGATGCCGTATTTCACAGCTGCAATGCAGATCTGTGGCCTCTCCAGAGACTCCCACACTCTAAACAGGGATTTCTTTAGTTTAAATGCCAGATCTGCTTTGGTCCCAGTGAAACTCCAGAGGGGCATTATCTAGGAAAACTGGGCACGTTTAATCCACTTTATCATTAATGCAAAGAATAGTCTCAATATTTGTGAAAATCAAAACCATGCATCATGAAAGGTCCCTCATATCTTGAGTAGATTAAACTCTACTCGCCAGCCTCCCCTAGGCAGTTGGGCCGTAGTTTGTTTGTAACGTCTCTATTTATGATATACAGGTCTTTCTGGGTCTGTGATGAAGCAAGCTGGCCTGACTGGGCACTTCCCTGAAGGATATGCTGGAATGTTTAGTTTGGTAACTAAGGCTGGAAGTGCCACAGGTGCCAAAGTAAAATAACAGCTCTGAGCAACACAGTCTGACTTCGGCTTCAACCTTCTCATCAGGAATGGTTGTTGCATTTTCTTTGCAGAACCTTCTCTGCTAGGGAAATCTCAGGCCATTTGACATTTTGACTGGATTTAAAAGAAAAAGGATGAAAAGGTCCTATGCCACTGAACAGGGCTCTTGAGTTTATCACCATGTGACAGTACTGCCAAGGCCAACTATCCTCATGATGAAGTCTGGGAACAATTCTTGTGAGCTAAACACCATGCACAGGTCTCCTCCTAGGTAAGTAGCCCCTGTGCCGATGCTGGTGAGCTGTGGGCTAACCTGCACGAACCTGCATCCTGCAGTTGGTGAAAAGCTGCAAGGCAAACTGCACCATGCTTCACTGGGTAGGTGCTGAAGGCTTCTCACCTGATTATCCGTCTGTTTTATACAAAACCCTCTCAGAAAGCATTCAGCTGGACACAGACCTGAAAGATTTAATTCAGTTGAAAGAAGACTGTCTGCAAGGGACCTGGGAGCAGGGATGCTGACTATCCCACTGTGGATCCTGTGCAGAAAGAGCCAGGAGACGAGCTTGGAGATAGCTATGAGGCCGCAAGCTCAGGACCACCTTTGAGACTCCTGCGAGCAGAATGACGAGGCTGCCTTGGGGGCTGAGGGAGGAGGCAACCTGAGAACCATAAACTGTTTGAAGGTGATAGAGAGAAACCCAGGACAGCAGCTACCCAGCCGACAGAGGAGGGACTGTTATCATCTGGGCATGACAAATGAAGGCAGACAGATTGCTAGCTGTCCCCATGTTTTCAGGGAGCTGCCTGTATGCACCAGGCTGCACTACAGCCCCTGCCGGGGCAGATTCTGCTCAACCTAGTACAAGTGAGGAAAAAATGGCCAGGCCTGGAGGGAAGCATGCTGTGAGCAGCGAGGGCCAGCCACTCCGTGTCAGACAGCACGTGAGGCAACTGTGGAGGAGTTGTCCTTGAAGGGGCTGACCTGGGGCCCTGGGCTGGCCCTGAATACGACCTCCTCTTGTTCTGCCCCTTCACAGCAGGCACTGCTATGCGAAGTTCCCTTCGGTTTGCACCGAGTGAGGGAGGGAGAACATGGTCTCATCTCACAGATTTCCACTCACCTCCCCTGTGGCTCTGGATAAAGTTTTGGAGGGACATGGAGCAGAGAAGCTCATCCCCAGTCTTGGGTGCCTCTGGGCTATACCCATTTCAGTGAGAAGCACAGTGCTTCCACAAGCCGCACACCCTTCAGAAGGAACAGCTGTATCATCCCCTTCGGTTGTACCTGGGGTGTCTCTTTCCTCAGCTGACACTGAGGAGGAAAGGCAAAACTTGGGCAGATATTTGAACCCCCCAGCATGATTGCCACATTTACCAAGCATCCGAAGAGCTTTCAAGGGTCTGAAGATATCTTCAATTGCTAGTACGATTACAGCTCTAATGAGATTTGAAGCAAGCCATTTCTTCTAAACAATGGTGCTATCTCATTCTAACCCATTTAGATGATAATCTGCTCTTCCAGATATTAATATTTTCATATTAATGTAGATCCTTTTATCCCTGTAGCTTAGCACTGGGTTCTGATTTATTAATAGTTGGCTCCCTCTGGACTAGGGGAGCAGGATGCTGCGTTGTGATGAGCTTAATAACTCACTGCTCCCCATTAGTAAATCACAGACTAGCGCTTCAAATTTGCAGAGAGAATTGGGTTGACTTTCCCTCATCCCTTGAAGCATCTTAGTCCTGTTGTGCAAAACTACCTGCTAACAATCTTTCTTAAACAAGCCAAGTGCTCTAATACGGGTTCAGCCCACTCAACTGAACTTTTAACAGCATTTCAAGGAGCAAGGGCAAGAGCAGAGTTAACAGATTTCACTGGCTTTTCCCACCAAATGGTGCCAGGGCACTCTTCTGGAGGCACCAGCAATATAACATCCAGCAGAATTAATGTATTTATTATTTTAGAAGAGCTCATGTTTTTTTAATGTCTCCCGGTTTGAAGGAAGGGTTGAAAGTAAGGGCAGCCTATTTGCATTGTGAATAAAGTTATCTGCCTCCTCCGCCCCCCGGAATATGCAGAAATAAATGCCTTCTAATGAACCCTGGGGGGCTGAAGCTTTGAT
Organism: Platalea leucorodia; assembly: GCF_965183815.1. Lineage (NCBI taxonomy): Eukaryota > Metazoa > Chordata > Aves > Pelecaniformes > Threskiornithidae > Platalea > Platalea leucorodia. Next base: position 72,045,659 of record NC_138827.1, read on the forward strand.
ATGGATCTTGCCGGTGGTATAGTGGTCAGGAGAAGTTCTCACCAGACTGAAACCCAGCATAGCATGGGGGGGTAGGCAGTCTTCCTCAGAGTGCGAGAGAAGGGAAATTGGATTATCTTGCTAGCAGTTGGTGTTTTTCTGTCTGCAAGAACTTACAGATGAGAGGCCCCAGTTGGGAAGTTAAATTCAGCCTCTGCAAACAGTACTGTCTTTTTTCCTCATCTAAATAAAAGGGATGATCCCATTCACGTTCTGGAAACTTTCTTCTCTTGCTCTGGCTGGGTGCAGGGCAGGTGGGTAGAGAAGCAAAACTGCAGGATTTGAATTTTAGTTTGGTGGCTGCTTGAAAGCGTTGAGTATGTGTGGCCATGTGTTTGTAAACACAGATTACTCTTTGAATGTGACATCTGGCTTTCAAGGAGCTCCCACAGCAGGCAGAATCACAGCAGTACACATTTCAGTTCCCTCAGACAAGTCTATTGTAGGACACTGTTTTGCAGTTTACAGCACACCGAATAAGCCCAAAAAACAACAAATGCAGCTGAAGCCCCTTAATAGAGAAAATCTGGTTAAATGGGTTGCTTTCTGGGAACAAATTGTTGAATAAAAAGAACACCTGGGCAATGGGAAAGTTTTCTGTATTGCCAAGAGGTTCCATAAAAAGACCATTTTACAGCGTTAACCTATTCCCTACAGAAGCCAGAGCATACTGCAGAGGATCACATGCTGCCTGGGAAGCAGCAGCACAGAGAGATGAAATACAGCAGCTATTGACAGAAAGGGCGTGCAGCATCCAGGGCGGCTGCGCTCGCTCCCTGGGCAGCGGCTGGCACGGGACAGTGTCATGGGGATTCCACCAAGGACGCCAGACCAAGCAGCTCTTCCCTTGGGCTGCAGACACAACGCCTTCCTAACAGACAGGGCAATACCAGGAGCGTTGAGCAAGCCCCCTGGCACACAGGATGTGCCAAGGAAGGAGAGAAGGGAATCACCGGATTTTTCTCCTCTCACAGAGGAGAAGGATAGAGAAGAAACAATGCTGCAAGACAGCTGGGATAGACAGGAAGGAACCAAGACACAGAGTGCCGCTGTTGTTTTTCATGATCTGGATGCCGCACCAGTAAGTTTCACAAGGTTGCAGCATCTTTGTGCATCAACTGCAGAGTCCCAGTGGCAGCATTTTGGGATTATTTGCCCTGATTACTTAAGAGTTTCTGCAGCTTTTTTTGGGAGAGGCATTTGTCCCCCGCCCCCCTTCTGTGCAAACTGCAGGCCAGCCCTGACGCCAAGAAGAGCACTCCAGGCAGGCTCTGGTATCAGGCTGTGTTGCATTTTTGACAACAGGGCTGCTTACGTCAGTTTAAGCAGTCCTGCTCCCCTTCCCCTCCCCATTGCTTCCTCGCCCATACCCCACACCACCAGCTATGCCAGCATGCTGTCTGTGTAGCACATGGTGAATGAGACCAGAGAACTGATCCAGATAAAAAACAACCTGAGGAAAAAAAATGTTTATTTTTCAGCTGGATTGGTTCCTGCTCTGGGTCACTGCACAGCAGGGCAACTCAGGGATGAGAGCAAGTGCCGAGGACAGGGTCTGTAAGCTGTCAGTCAGTAAAGGTCCCTGCCACCACCACCTCTTTCTACTCCTTTATGTGTTAGTTTAGACTTTATTTTCTGCAGGGCCTTTACTTTTACCCCAAGTTTAGATTTCTCCGCAGAGATGTGATCCAACCTACAACAAGAGCTTGAGACCCTTCCTATTTCACAGACTAGCCTTGGAGTGTCAGGGTACATTTCAAAGTGCAGCTCACTGCAAGGATTCTCAGGATCTCCTGCAAATAGACTTGTCGGTGCATGTGGCACCATCCAGCACCACCAAGTGAGAGCAAATCCAGTCGCAGGAACAACAGAGCTGTGTTATTAGCATGCTGCACACTGCATACTTAGCTCTTTCCTTCTCGGTGTGTTTTCTGGTCACAGGGATGTAGCTACTCTGCTCCTGACTCTGGGATAAGTGACTTTTGGGCAGGCAGCGTGGGGCTCTGCCCCATGCTCCACCGCAGGCTGAAAACACACCCAGCAAACCTCACAAGGCAGCCTCTCTCCGGGCTGTGCGAGCCTTGTCTGCCGTATTGCAAGTGGGCTAGTTTTAGCACCAGCCACTTCAGTACCAAAAGGTGTCATGGAATTTTAATGACCGCAGATGGCCACAACTTCTGTTTTATGTCTAATCTGAGCCCCCCCACCTCCAAAGCACCACCACAACAGCACCGTGCTCCCCTCCCAACAGGCTGGGGAGAGGGCGGACTCAGGTGAGTGCGTGCTGCTGGTTCTATACCTCCACGACCTGCTGCTCAGCGTGGATTTTCCTTACTTAATACAGAACGTGTTAACTAAATGTAAATATGATGGAGTCAGGCAACAGAAAACTGTAGGTGAACGTCAAGTAAAATACTTTTGATCCACCTCCTCTAAAACATTCCAAATCCATGTCCTCAGGGTCTTCAAGACACGTATTAGCTGGAACACCTTGGTTTTGTACTGCATGATTAGATTCCCACATTTTTCCACAGGCAAAGGAAGCATGCCCAGATATAGTTCATAGCAACTGTGCAAATTCATTGTAAGTAGTGGCCAGATGTTGGCAAGAAGAGACTGAAGAAAAGCGCATGCTATTTTCTCATTTAAGTATGTAGGAAAATGGATCCTCCTATCCAGCTGTGAGCCTTTCCAGAATACATCTCGGAGTACAGCTGATGGATGTGCCTCCCACAGCCCATAGGGTTTGATGCTGTTCCAGGCATGCTTCATGGGGAGTATTCCATTCAAAATAATTATCAACTTGAATAGAGTAAGTACCAATCTATGCAAAAGCCACTTTGGCTGCTGCCTGGGAATAGATTACAAAGCACATTTGGCTATTGTGTGCATGCTTGTAAATTTTAAAGTGCTGGGTGAGATCTCTGAGTCTGGAGAGCATCAGAGGATCTTGAGAGCACTAATGAATTGTGGAACCCAAATCTTTCTGCTTCTTCCTCCCAAAGGAGTTCCACACTGTATTTGGTAAAAATCACCACAGCTTCAGTAACTCCTAATAAATCTTACACTGGCTTCAGATTTGGGGAACCCACACAGGAAAAACCTGCTCCCAGACTCTCATCTCCCATCTTGGTTACATTTATTTCTCCTTGTGGTCTTTCCCTGACATCCGTAATGCTCCACCTCCAGTCCAGACAGATCAGAGTAGTGCAGATCTGACTCGCGCAGCATTGCCACGACATTGCTCTCTCTCAGTCCCTCCACTGAGGCACCCTTTCCATCACACCATCAAACAGGGCATTCAAGCTCCTCTCCGACCCTGTTCTTTTTTATTCACCCACCAGATCTTCTGTTATACTGCCAATAGCATGCAGCTACCCACTTCGCTCCTCCAGTGTTAGCTGCTTATTTTCCTCACTGGCCTGCGTTTCCAGCAACTGCCTTCTCGTTTCCATCTGCAATGCCTCCCCTCGGTACTGGTCTGCCTCTGAAGGTGTGCACAATACCACCTTATTCAGGCCCCTCCGGGATACTAGTATCCTTTCCAGTGGCCATAATAACCTGCCTAAATCAGTCCCAGGCTTCTATACTTCACTTCTCAATAGGTTTTTCTTAAGGGAACAAGGACATTGGCTTTCGAGGTGCATCTCAGTGTTAAAGACCCTGAAGGCAGATGATTACTACCTTACGTATAATTTAAGTGCATGACAGACTCACTGAAGACACAGTAGGTTAGAAAAGTCCCCGCTCTGCCCCAAAACACACAGCCAGCTGAGGTGCAAGTATAGATTCCCCACATGTGATTGAGGTCTGCAGTCTGGGCCACAAAGTTTTGAGACTTAGGCTGCGGTTTGATTATAAAATAAATCTGACTTTGTGGTTCTCAGTATTAGATCAAAAATGCCACAGCCACATGACATGAAGCATGGATCCTGCATAAACTCACTCCACCAAGTTAAACGCATTTAGAAAATTTAGACAAGTCAGTTTTACATGGCAAGGCATTGCGGTAGACAGGGTACAGCCTGCCTACGTCACCCTACTTTCCTGCCAAACCAGGTATCAACTGCCCACCACAACCAGCCCAAAGGTGACATAACAGCATGAAGTTGAGTAAACTCTTTGTTGTGTGCTCAGGCTAGTTTGACAGAAACGCAGTTGTGTGTACAGGACTGATCCAGGTTAAATGCGGACTGCTGGGTGATCCGTCAGTGCCCAGATCCACAGTACTGGTGAAACTTGGGCCTTCAGAGTGTTGTGGGGTTCTTTCTTCCAGGACAAGGCAAGATTTTCTGTGTTTGCAGCTGCATGGTTCATCCTGCTGCAAGAACTGAACCAAAGGGGTTTGTGTGGGCTGTAGGCAACTCTGAGACTCCACTAAGGATATTGGAGAGGGCAGCTGTTAACACTGCCAAACCTCTTTCTGAGATGAAAACTCTTTGCAGGCAAAGACTGACTGCTCTAAAGCACATCATATATTGTGAGTGAAACTGTACTGCCTGTAACAGAAGCATATTGGTAACCAGTCACAAACACAGCCAAGGGGGAGAGTAAAAAAGCCAGGAAACAAGCAAAGGCAGCAGGAGGGGATGCATTCTAAGTATGGGAAGGTGGGTGGGATGGGGTGCCCGGGGCAAGGGGCATCGGGGTGGGATGAGGCAGCCAGGGTGAATGGGGCAGCTGGAGGAAATGGGGCAGCCAGGGGGAATGGGCACTCAGGTGGGATGGGATGCCTGGGGGTACGGGGCTTCAGGGTGGGACGAGCACCCAGGAGGAATGGGGCACCCAGGAGGGATGGGGTGCCCCTTCTCCATCCCATGCAGCCTGGGAGAGGGCTGCAGAGCTGCAGAGAGGCAGCGCTTATGGCTGCAGAGCAGGGAAGGGGTTAACTGGATTCGGGTACCCCCCTCTCTGTTGAACTCATTGATTCATTTTCTCTGTTCCTATTTCTTTCTCTCACTTTCTTCTTCTCTCTCTTGCAGACTGATTAAAAACTCTTTGAGTTTGAAGGTTTTTGTGTCAAAACAGCTCAGCTGCCAGCTGGGTGCCAAGCAGTGAATATTCATAGTATTTAAATGTGACAGTGCGGTGGGGGCTAAAGGACGGGCTAGTTAGCTCTTTTTAGATGGAGATTAGCTGCCTCTTTGCTCCTAATCACCACTGTTGTTGAAATATTACAGCTTCTGTTACAACTATTAATGTCCTAAATGAAGAACAGGCTCCTCTGAATAACATCAAACACAAAATGGTCACTTCCAATTTCAGCCTGTTTCTCTCCTCTTTGCTAATGTGTGTTTTCATTTTTAACTGGAGACCTGCCTTGGTTCAGCTTCAAGCCCTGCAGGAGGAGAGGAGCTAGCCAGGCTCGAGGGAGCTGCTGAGAGCTCAAGGAGCATTTGCCTCTGGGTCACTGGTTCAAGAGAGGTCAGTAGCTGGCCAGAGGTTGTTATTTACCTCAAGAGGATGGCGGCTGCTTGGTGTCAGGAGTGGGTACCCAGCTGCAAGTCGAGCCCTCATGGCCGAGCTTTCAGAATCTGCTACTCTACGTGAAGCCCCTGTTACCAGCACAGGATGGAGACAAGTAAGTTATTTTCTTGCACCTAGCAAGGGTCCAGGCAAGTGTGAGCTGAGGCCCACCACCGGAGTGATGTGCAGGAAGGCACAGTGCTCCATTGCTCTCTGGGCTGGTATTCCCCAGGGACAAAATGAAAGCCGCAGCCCTGGGTTCCACCGGGAGCATTATAAATGGTGAGGTAAGCTGACAGGCTCCTATTTGAGCTTTACTCAGATAAAACTCCCACTGAAGTCAGAGGCTGGATAAAATCTGTGACAGGGTGGTGTGAGTTGGTCCTTTCACGGCAATATCTGGAGGGAAGCCTGACGGAAAATACTTTGCAGCAAAAACTGCCCAGATGTCCCATGCGTGTTTGGCCATTTGGAGCCTCTCCGCATTCATCCACAAGAACTGCCCACCGTTATCCGAGAGCATGCCTGGCAGTGTGACGAAGAGGAGGGAAAACCCATGTGTGGTCCTTAGGCTCTGGCAAGAAATAGCAGAGCAGAACACCAGGCTATTGATTTCATGTTTGCTTTAAAAACAACCTAAGTGCATTCCTGGAGCAAGGCTGGTCTGGAAGCCTAAATAAAATAATATTCTTCAGCCTTGAAAACTGACACTAGACTTCAATGACTGCTTTAAAGTCCTGTCCCCCAGACTAAGACCTGCACATTTCCTAAGCTCTTGTCTACACACAAAAATGGTGCTACTTTAACTAGACCAGTGTAGCTAAAGCAACACATCTCTCCTCTCTTCCAGCCCTTTCTCCTTCCTTGCGTGAAAACTGTTAAAAAGCACTGTTATTTTGACAAAACCTTACTTACTGAAGGAAAATATGTTTTTACCAATACAAGGCTTATTAGTATCTTTTTATTTTATAGCATTTATAATTATAGCATTTATAATTATAGCATTACTGTTTGGGTACCAAAAAATCACATCCATAAACAGCATACTTAGACTGTCTCAGAAGGGCTGCATAGAGCAAACCTATGGAGAAAGGCAAGCACAGGAGGTCTGATTCATCTTCCTGCTGGCAGGACTTATATGCTGCACTCTGCAGAACACAAATGATCCCATCTGAGATAGTCAGGGACTTCTCCGACTCTCACAAGGTAGCATAGTATCTGGTGAAAATGTGTGCACATTGTTTATAATGTACAGGCAACACCACAGAATTCAGACCTTCCACAGCACCAGCAGATCAACAGAGACTGCATGTTAGCTAAGCTGACTAGAAAAAAAAAACAAACAAAAAACCAACCTGACAACCAAACAGAAGCCACAATGCATTCACAGATACAAATAATAGATTTGAGCACTGGTCTGTTAGAAATGCTTGTTTCCATGGATGGTAACAGAAATATGTGGGCCTGGCCCTTTAAAATTCTTGCCTCTCAAGGAGAATTCCATTGGCTAACACTTGGGTCCTGAAGAAAAAAAAAAAATATAGGATATACATATATTCCCTTCTGGCAGAACATCAGGACTATAGGTTTCAACAGATTGCATTTGATATTCAAGATGCTTGTGGGCAATGCAGTTGTACAGGAAAACCAACATGATTTCTCATTGGTACCTTTGTAAAGGCAGCTTGGTTTTAATAACAACAACAACAACAATAATATCAAACTCCTAACTTCTGTCTTGATTCTCTCAGGATTTTCCTGCATCAACCCTATTATCACTCAGGCTGAACAACTTTCCAAGGTTCTAAATGCTGTATTTAAAGCTTCACCAATTCTAATATTCTCAGTAATAACATCAAAGCCTTCAGGTGTCTTATCCATTGAAGTTAGGATGACCTGAATTGCATTAGATTTTCCCTTGAACAGTGGTTGTTTCATTCTTTCTAAGGAAATCAGATGGTACTCAGCACATACTTCTGGAGGAAGAAAAAACAAAAGACAGATGGATGTGGCTCCCAGCAGGCAGCAGTCTGAAAACATGGCACCAAATACATCAATAGTCCCAGTCTGTTCTTTGACATATTGGAGTGCTTCTTGCCTTGCTCAGATAATTTCCTTCAAAAGTGTTCAGCCCCCACAAATTCTGAGCTCCAAAGTTGTATGAAATGGGAATATCCTCAACGCAGCCATAACTGAAGCTGCAAAGTGGCATAGCTGTACAGCCAGAAATGCAAGAATCCCCCTAATGCACTAATGTCGGTGAAAATCAGTGTACAGGCACTGTTAGCCAGCAAAAACAAAGGTAGCAGCAACCTGGCAAAATTATTCTGGAATAGTCCCTCCTTGCTGCAGGGTTGGGAGCCCCATGCTAAGGGGCTGGGCCACATCAGAGAGCTGCGAGTGTCCAGAGGAGCAGGTATGCGGAGAGCTGGTTAGCTAAACTGCAGCGGGACAGGAAAACAGGGGAGCAGCTCTCCAGGCCAAAAGGAGACTTGTCAAACGGGCACACATTTCAAGGGTAGACAGTGCGTCACATTCCAACATTCCTGCTTGTTACTCAGGAACCAGAAACAAAATGATAACCTACGCTGGCAGAGCGTGGGCTATGAAATTCCTAACACCTTTCCTTTCTGACACCAGTGATCACAGAGGAAAAAACATCCAACTCTTTGATCAACTGGCCTGCCTTCCAGTAGCCCCACAGGAAGAAAGGACATAGAGCAGTAGGCACTACTTCTCTTGGTCACAAGTGTCTGAAGGCATTATCTTTCCTTCATAACTCCGTTGTTCTCTTAATCGAGGGCTGCTTACACTGTTAAGGAATAGTAATTTCTCAGCTACTGATTGTGAGCAGAATGAACTGAACAAGCATGTCCATCTCTTCCTTTCACTACTGCCATGTAATCTCATCTCTCCCCACTTTCTAGTTCACCCAAACCTCACTAGTAAAGTTGCCTTCCTTTGCTTCATTACAGTGTCACATCTTCCCTCTCTCCCCTCCATCTGTCCTTCCTCTTCAACTGCTGACCCCACGCCCCAGTCAGTGCCTTCCCCTTCCTGCTCCCTAGCTCCCTTTGTGTCCTTTCAGCTCTTCTGTCTTTATCATGCTGATCTCCCCTCCTCAGCACAGTTGCCCACTTTTAAGCAACAAAGCCTTCCCCAGCTCCTCCAGGGGCACCACTTTTTAAAGCAATCTCTTCTCATCACCAATATCTCTCCATTATCACATCCCTCTTGTGTGTTTGTTTCACCTGCCTGAATTGATAGGTGCAGACAAGTTTGCAGAACAATGTCCAAATTTGATTTATGAAATGATTGATAATGAGGATTTTTGTGCATAGATATACACTACAACAGACCTTCATAATTAGGAAGTTGTGTCAGGTCCCCACTGTCTCCTGGTGGTTCAGATAACCCGGCTAACAAAGCCTTTCATGTCCTGTTTGGCTCGGAGGTAGATGTATTTTCTTTCTGCTCTGAAGCTGGCTTCAGATCAGGTACCTGCCCTGCACACTTCAAGCCCACCGGGGTGCTGACTGAAGCAAAACCCAGCTCAGCTGGGAGAACTCACGCAGAGGTCCCTGAGCTCGTGAGGAGCATGGTGTTCCTGCACTGGGCAAGCTGCAAATGGGCTCTGAGGAATACCTCAAGATTAATCTCATTAAGTCCTATTTGATTTAGATCTTGCTGTCTCTGAGACCATCTCCTTTCTTTTCCAACTTTCAGAAGTAAAACAATTTAGGCGACTTTATTAACAACTGCTGGACTACTTTCATATCTGACTGATGCAAGTTAAAACAAGGACTGAGAGCACCTGATACAGGAAATTTTTCCATGAGAAGAGCTGGAGGTAACCAATCTCCTCCTAAAAATGAGAGCAGACTGAGAATGGGTGGTAAAAATACAAACACCTCCCCCCTTTCCTCATGGCTCAAAGCATCCAATTGCCGACATCCCTTCTGCATCCCTGCTAATCCTGGCATTATGCCTTCTCCATGTGCATCTCCAACATCCCTGCTTCCAAGGATGTTATTCCAAAGTGACCTACTCTCCATGCACTCATTTTTAGAAGCATTTACATGAGAAATCAGTAGATAGAGGCTACACAAATTAATGTTTCCAATCATTCACCTCCACCATGTTTTAGTTTTCTTGCCTTAATCACCTTGTGCGTACCTCCTGTTGGCTGTCTGGCACACACTCTGGCACATCACAGCCTGGGGAAGGCTGAGGTGAGTGCTTCCTCAGTTGCACCTTATCTAAGAACCCATAAAGGACTTTTTGAGATTAAAGTACATAAAATCTGCACTTCTGTCTTGCCCATTCACCAGGACAAACAAGGGTACACCTCACCTCCAAAAGGCCACCTGGTAGCCTGTGGCAGGAGGCACAACAGTGACAGAAGTGACAGACCCCCCTGGCCACCAGCTGCCTGTTTGCCGTCTCCGCTAGTGTCTGCTCTTTCCTGTGTATGAACCCTCAAGCCTGGCCCTTCCCACCAAGCCAATGTCTAGCTGGAGAATGATACTCCATCTTAACTTTCCTCTTGCTCGCTCTTTCTGTTGATCAGATCTCTGTTTGGTTACTTTCTAAACTTATTATTTCCATTTTTTAGCAGAGATCATTATATCTCATGATGGTTTTGTTCATTAAAATAATCTGCATTTGCATGGGGGAGGTTAACTTCTCAAGGCACTGTCTTGCTGCTGATCTGTCACGCAGCATCAAGCACAAGGAGGAAACTGAATACAGGGTCTAGGTTTTTTTCACAAAACCAAAGGCCGGCTTTCCTTCAGGAAAGCAATGTCTCCGCGTGTCCCCTCTGCCAGCTGGACCCACAGTCAGGCTCTGCAAGGAGCTATGAGTGAAGCAGCCCTGCTAGCAGAAGCAGCCCTTCGTAATGGCAGTCCCTTAAAGCAGACCCAGCTTCAGGATCTAAACCCTGGACAGGACTAATTACCCAGCAAGCGGCTTGTTAGAAGCTATGTTGGCACACAGATAAGGGGAACTGTAATGGAATCAGCCAATTAACCAGCTGATGGTGCTGAACTAAATGTGACCCCATCGTTAATTGTGGTTGTTTCTCAGCAGTTTTCTCATCACATTGGGTGCTCGGGAGAGGGGAGAGAGAGGGCTTATCCAGGTGCTTAATTTATTTCTGCTCACAAACAGGAATCATGGGATATAAACTTCATGACAATTACATGGCACAGCTTTAAATCTTATTACATTTACTCTTCCTGAAAGAGAGGGGAGATGAAAGTCCTGGAAAAGCAGAAAAGAAGGCCTCCTCACACTCTTCAGCAGAGTAAACAGCTGTCCGATATAACGAACCCTTCTCAACGTAGTTTACCTGAAGGTAAACTTTCTGTGTGAGAGGAATTCCTCTCACTCTATCTACCGCATGGCCTGTGGCCCAAATGCACCGTGCGGAATGGAGCTGGTGCTCTCAAAGAAAGCTGACATGAAAAGCTCAGGATGGCCTCGAGCTACAGCTGTGGATCTGGCTCCAGACTTCCCCTCAGTTCAGAGGTGTTTGAATCTCAGCCCCTTGCGGAGCTTTTGAGCCAGATGGAAAATCCAGGAATGAGTTTCCTTAAAGTTCAAGAGGGTTCAAGAGGTTTTGCTTTAAGTCCATCTCTGGGGATGACCTAAAGCAGTCAGTGATGCAGAACAAAGGTCTGTCTTCTTGTGGCTGCTCCCCTGAAGGAAATGGTTGGACAATTCTTTGTTAGGAATTGATCTCACATGCTCCTGAACAGCTAACACTTCCCTGGAGTAGAACTGTGATGAAAGAGCATCAGTCACAAGAACAAGTACATTAATTGCTAAGTGTGGCCTTGCTTCCTGAGGACATGGAGTCTGCGCTGATCTAGCCACAGCTAGACCTGTAACACAGGCTCTGCCAGACCTGCCTTGGACTTAAAGTCCATCTTCTTCTGCACCCTATCTGGCAGTAGCCAATGTGGTGGCTTAGAGCAAAACACAAGAGAGGAACAGGATGGAGATTCTCCAAATTTCCTGCAATCTGGAGCATAGAAACTTCCTGAGCCGGAGGTTGCATGAGCATCCCTGAGTTTAGCATCCCTTTTTAGACTTTACTTTCATGAGTTTTCCAAACCCTTTGAACTCATCTATAATCATGTCACTGACTTGTGTCCTGTGGCAATGAGTTCCAGGTTTGGCCATGAATTGATGAAAAGGCAATTCTTTTCACTTTCCTTTACAACTTTTGCCCGATAATTTTGTTTCCTGCCCCCTAGCTTCCATGCTGTGATAAACAGTGAATAATCATTCCTTACTCACGTCTCTGTGCACATTGTGACTTGATAGATATCTAGAGTAACCCCTCAGCTGTCACCTTTCCAAGCTGAAGAGCCTGGTTAGTCTCCCTTCGTAAGGGAGTCATTTCATACCTGTTGCCTCTATGCTTGTCACTCCTGACCCACGGCTCTTCAAAATTTCACCCTGTGGCTGCTCCCAGCTCTGTCCCTGCCTCTCACTCGCAGCCAGAGCCCCCTGTCACACTGCAGGACTCCTGCCAGCACTGCCACACTTTTTCTCATTCCACTACATCCTCTCTGGGGGACCAAAACTGCATGCGGCATTCAAGACACATATGCACCATGGATTTATACAGCAGTATAATGATGTTTTCTGTTTTGCTGCCGGCTCCTTTCCCAACCATTCCCTCCCCCCACCTCCAGTTTGACTGATGCTGCACAGTTTTCCTTCCCAGGATGGCTCCAGATCTCCCTTCTGGGTGGTAATAGCTAACATACGTACACATCCACTTATCATTGTTTTTCCCCACATTACTTCTACGTTTATCAACATGGAATTTCATCTGCCATTCTATCACCCACTCACTCTCTATCCTGCAGCTCTTTGTTCATTACAGCTTATTACAGCAATTTCATGGAAAAACAAGCTCATTACAGTCGGGAAACTCACGCCTTATTCCACTGACTGAGGGGCTGCCTGTGTTGGAGGTGGTGCTGACTGCTTGAATTTCTTCCCAGCTATTAACAGAGGGCCCAGTGTGCACTCCCATCCCCTACCCAGAGGGGCAGGACTGATTGAGGCTCCTTCATCAGCCAAAAGTGCAAAGGATCACATGCACAACACACCATTATATCCCTACTGCTGGCAACTTTCTCCCAACAGACTGCTAATGGCAGTCACCTACCCACGTTCCCCCCAATGCTACCCTTTCCCAGCACCACTGCTTCTCAATAGAGGGGGGGAGATCAGCTGAAGCAAGACCTTTCCCAGAACAGCCCAAACTTGTACGCTAAGGATCCAAGTGGAGCAAGGAGAAGGGAAGTTCTCTGGGCAAGGCTATCATTATCTATCATAACAGAGAGGTAAAAACCAGAGCAGGCAAACCCAAAACCTTACTGCAGCAGTCACTTGGACCCGTTACCATGGAACGGATCAGGGCCAAGGATGTTTTCTCCAGCTGGGTATGCCATGCAAAATCCCTACCCCTCTCCCCAGAAGACACTTTTCTGTGTGGTACCCTGGGGAGGAATGACCTACTATTGGTGTCAGTCCTGTTTTATAATTTTATCTCATTACTCCTGGTTATAGCTTGTTATAGCCACTTAAATTATTCCCCTCCCTTGTGGAACTCACACCTGGCAAGCACGTGGACACATGTAATCTCATTTTCTCAGGCTCCTTGTTATCTATGTTGCATTTATTTATTTTTTTTCTTTCCTCGCCAATCAGCCTGTTCAGTCCTAGAGTACATCTTGGTGCCTCTCCCTGAATCCTCCCGGATTTATCTGTACCTTTCTGCTGTGATACAGCCCAGACCTGAATGCAGTATATTTTGCTTGGGATCTCATCAGAGGCACTGAGAGGAACCGGTGGTGCCTCCCTCAGCCATGATTTGATGCCTTTCCATACATAGATAAGAATCTCATTAGCTACTTCCTCTTGCTACCATAACACACTGTAGTCACACATGATACTCAGTTTGCTGTCTACTATCACACCCCATCTCCTTTAGCATAACAGCTTTTCAAGTGTCTCTTCCACTAAATCACTATGGGCCAGCTGACCTAAATGGAGTACACTGATTTGCACCAGTTAAAGATTTGGCCTTTTGTTTTGCGTAAGTCCTTTTTAGGCTAACCAGCCTTCTTTGATCCAGGTCAAATCTCACATCATTTCTTGCTCGTATTGCTAATCTTTGCAGTTTCTGGGGGATTTTTCTCCAAGAGAACAGTCGTAACTCTTTCTTCTCTGATATCGCTTGTGCATTTCCACCCGCACAGCCCCCGAGATGACCGAGTACTGTGCACCTTGAGATGCCTTCCCCTCTAGAGTATTGCATTTAATTTCCAACTGTGTATACATGGTCTATACATGGTATACTGCCAGCCAGCAGTCCAGGTATGAGAATTCATTTCCAGAATGACTGGAAATGTGTAGTTCAAACAAAGCTGTGCCTGCTTTTCCACTTCTGTACTTCTGGTTTCAGGGGCGGCCACGCCAGCACGCAGGCAGAGCCCAGGAGTGCCACAGCCAGGTCTGAGAGCTGCTGGGCAGCCCGCGGCCGCCTGCGTCATGGGCTTTCCGGGTTTCAAATTTCATCCAGTCCCATACAGCAGGGCTAGCTCCTACAAAGCCCTTCCAGAACTAGCTCCTACAGTGCACATGCCTTTTTGCCAGCTGCCCAAAATGTTGCACAAGACTTGTCAGGATTTAGACCAAGATAACAAGACTGATTTTGGCCTGCTTGTCCTTACCAGGAATGGGAGGCTTCAGGGAAGCGGGGGACTTGTCTCATTGTGCTGCTGACTGCCCCTTTGTTGCCATTCATCCCACAAAGGATGGGATGTTGCAAGGATCTTTTGCTTGCTCTTTGGAGAACTGGCATTCACAGCTGCAGGGAAATGTTTGGTAGAGCCTCCTAGCCACACAATACAATAACCAGATGGAGAGCTGGCTGCAGTGTGAAAGAATAAGGGGGGAAGACAGAGGAGGCAAGTATCTAGTCAGCTTCTTACCAGGCTGGCCCTGAGAAGAAAAAAGAGAGTCCTTCCCAGCCTGTATCAGTAGCCAAAGATGTGCTTCCCCTTCTATATTAAAGAAACACCCCATTCTGTTCCCATGAGCTCCAAAACTTTGGGTCCATGTTGCAAAACAGGCTGTGTGGATTTTACAAAGCACATGGGTTACTGGAGTGCTGGACAGGCAGAGGAGTGAGAAGAATCAGTGACCTGTGGGGATGGCAGGGCAGGGCTGAGAGCCCTGGCAGGGTGCCTGCAGGCTCTTCCCGCTGGAAATGAAGGTCGAACCTACCGCGGTCACTGCTTGCATGGTTCCTGGGGAGAATGTCAGCTGTCTTTGCAATGAAAAACCTAAGGGACACAAAATTTCCTTCTCTAGGTCTACTCTTTGTATTTTCAGAGTGGCTATGTTTAAAAGCAAGTAAAGATTTCTATACAGATGGGTTTGCAATGCTAAGTCTGGCTCTTCATGAACAATTTAAGCCAGAATAAGGCAGCACACGTGGGGATAAAGGTGCCTTTACACAGTCATACTCTCCCTGATCAGCTCTTAAGCTGTCAGGAGCTTTCTTGGTCTTTGCTGAGAGTTAGGGCCAGCAGGAATTGATCTCATTCATTCCTGGCCTGCCAAAGGCTCCACGAGCTCTTGTAAACTAAGCAGCACCTCAGCTATACTTGCTATACTGGCAATTTCCAGAGCAAGTCAGCTGTGTGTGCTTACCAGGGAATTCCAGAGATTCCTGTTTATAACAACATTAAAATCCCCTTAACAACAATTAGCACAGATAAGGCAGGTAGCGTGGAACAATAGATTTCCTCCATAGATTTCCTTTATCTTCTGCCAAAGGTCTGGTAGACTTTCACACCTCAGCCTACCTCTTTAGTCTGTTCTCAATATCCATACAAAGACAGCGCACAGTGTTACAGCTGTTTGCAGCAGCTGGGGGAGGCCCCTGCAGTCTGTGCCATGAAGCTGTTTCAAGATCCAGGCACACCACGCTCAACCCACTGGAACTGTGGCTCTACAAGAAGACAGGCCCAGCTGGAGGGAGCCCAGGGCCAGTTCAGTATGAAGCACTATATATCTCAAACACCCGAGATGTCACTTGCCAACTCAAATTTACTCAAAAAATGATAAAGGGGGAACTTTGTCCTTGCAGAGTTGATGCTGGATCAGGTATCACATTTTCCAAACGTCCTCCTCTTCCTCCCCTGCAGCTGACAGAGGACAGCACCATGCGCTACGCAATTCAACTACCTCGGCAGAAAACAATTTGGGCTCCCTCCTGACACAGACAAAAGTCGTGCAGCCTTGGGAGGCTGCAGGAGAGCAGAGATCTGGCATTAAAAAAGGTACAGCCATGCTCTTAAACTAAGCACCTACATGCTGTGCAGCTGTACTGGGCAGCTTCCTCCCGGCGCTCCCTAATGTCCCCAATGTGTGTGATTGCTTGGTACCAATGAGGGGCTTCATCCCCTCCACGGTCTGGCTCCTGCCCCCCACGGGTTTAGGAGAACATATTTTAAAGATCCTCCCAGGAGCTCACTCAAGCTCTCTGTTTACACAGCAGATTGGTGGCTTCTCGTTTGAAGTCAGGATTTAAGCTGTTCTTTCTAATTACAGAGAGACTCTGAAACCTGAGAGATCTCTGCTGTTGGAAGACTAAGCACAGAGGGAAAAAACCCAGTTGCATAGGTAGAACAATACTACATCCAAACCCTAGAGTTTGCTTTAAACAGAAGGCCCCTGCAGCAAAATAGGACATATGCTGTTATTCGTCCCCTATAGTCTCTTTTCATCACGCTATTTTCTGCTCATCACCTCTGTTCCTTGCAAGTTACCACCAGCACTCAAGGACATTTGTTCCACTGTGTCTGCTACAGAGGATGGGGGATAGTAGAAAATATCTGAATCCCAGCAAACTTCCCTAGACAGAGAAATGAAAGCCGGGGTATTTCCATCCTTTCCAAAACGACAGCTGCCATGGGATATAACTATATTAACAGATTATACATTGAAATTCATTTGAACTGATCAGTCACTAACATTTCCATTAGAAGAATAAAAGGGAATATAATACCACCTCACTTCAGAAAGGCAATTACAGTTTTTAAATTATTCTTTAGTAGCTCTTGTGTTTCTAAGAGCCAGAAAGTGCTGCCCCAGTGCCCCAGTTCCTGTGCGGGTGTCAAAGCTTTTTGCGCACTCATCCCTGCAAGGAGGACAGGGTGGAAGAGGAGATTTGGGACAAGGTGGGACAGCAATGTTTGCTGCCTCTGAGAGTGCCTTGTCTCTGAACAGTGTAAGGTTTCCCATGAGCAGGGCTGGTTCTTACAGCCCTTCACATGACAGGGCCCTGAGCCTGCCTGGAGCTTCCAGACACCACTATCAGCTGTGTGAGATAGGATATTACTCGACTCCTTTGCTGTCACTAGCAAGTGTGATGTTTTGGCAGTTGACAGAGGAGGCAGGAGGTGGAGGAGGCAAGGTGAGAAAAGACTTTGGGAACTTTCCCAGCACATCAGAAATAGTCCTCCAGCACCACAAACCTACAGTTGACTGGTTCCCAGTTCAGCTTGGGTATGTGAGCCAAGCGGAGAATACATTAAATAGAAGGTGGAAAGTAGCATGTTTGAAACAAGCTGAAGCACATGGGTCTAATCACAACCTGGAAGCAAGTCCAGTCCTTTCCTTACCTGAGTCTCCTTCGCAAAAGAGAACTGCTCTCTGTTGGCTCAGGGCAGCGCCTGTCCCCTTGGCTCACTCGGGCCTGAAAGGCTAGCACTTTGGTAATCAGATTAAGAGCCTCAAACAACAGCTGTGTTTGTTCTCTGAATTAAAGGTAAAATAATGATAAATGATTGTTTTCCTGCAAATTAAAAGACTGTCTCCTCTCCTCCTGATTTCCAATTTTTGCCCTGAAAAAACACATTGCAGTATTAACAGCAATTAATTATTGCTGCTCAGATCACACTGATCTGTGCAGACTTCATAACATTTATAATCTCTTATCTGAAAATGACTTAAGGGAAGGGGGCCATAAATCCCATTGAAAGTGAATTCCTTCCAGTATTATCCACTATTCAAATGGACATAGGCTGAATAATTGGACCTGATTAATTAAAAGCTGCAGGGCACCAGTGAGAGAGACTAATGTAGGTCTTCACTGAACACTTCTCCCAAGTTTTCTGCACTGTTTTAAAAGACGCAACCCCCAACTGCCCCGGCTTCATTTGCTCCAGACCAAGCGACACCAGAGTGGGATACCTGTGGCCTATGTTGTGGCTGCCGTGTTCCTTTTGCCCTGCAGAACAAACACAGCTATCCTCACACCACTAGGCTAGCACAACGTCCTAGCATGGGCGCCTCTACACAATTTAAGGGACTCCTTGCCCATATAGCAATGTGCTACAGCTTAAATGCTTCTCCTCCTCGGAGTTTCTAAGCAAAAATCATTACATTAGCAACAAAAAATTATTACAGGAGCTTATGCTCAATGCCCTGTGACACAGAGGAATGTAATCCCTCTTTGAAGGTAACTAAGTTGTGGCTGACCTAGGGATCCAATCCAGATCCCATGGTGGACACAGCCGCAATACCATCTTCCTGCCCACTAGTACAGCTTGGGACGCGTGTCTGCTGCAGAAAAAACACCACATAAGTGTAATGGTATTTATGTGGCTGAACCAAGGTGTGATGTTGAGATTTTGATGCAAATTTTCTGCCTTGTGTTCCCAGTTTCAATGATATTTGGGCACCAAAAACCTCAGTAAAAGAAGACAGTGCCAGAGACAGCCTCTACAGGCAAGATAAGTATGATTTGATGGGAAGCAAATTAAAATTACCCCAGTTCTCACACTCAGGATGTTATTTACTTCCATAATCACTCTCCCCTCTTTCCCTTTCACCCGCTGGACCAAATCTCAGCCAAATCTCCCATGGGTGTTCGATGACTTGGCAACAACTTCAGGAGCTGAGCCCTTCATGATTTGATATTAGAAGCAGAAATTACCACTGTGAAAATTGAGACAGTTTTCACACACATAGCAGGAGGAGAAGAGCGCAGGCAGAGAGAAGCTTTATCAAATCTGCAGTGTAAGTCATTCTTCTCCTGTTTCTAAGTTAAAATCACCAGCTTTCCAGCTTGAATATTAAGCATGGAGCAACAGAGCAGCAGTGAGACAGCTGCAGTGACGAATTTTTATTCCTTTGTTAATGGGGGGATACAGACTCTGAAGGCAAAATAGTGAATAAGGGAGGCAGGGGAGAGAGATGGGGGGAAAAAGCTAGTAGACATTTCTGGTGCTGGGAAAACTGCTCATACTGAAGTTAACAGTGTGAATTTTATTTCAGAGGAGAAAAAGCAAAATTACACCCACTCCTAACACATACACACTTCACCGCATCCACCCTCTCCCTTGCACTGAGTCTGCCCACACAGAGGGAGACCCAGGGAGTGCCTGAGGTGGGGGACCCTGCCACAGAGAGCAAATACCACTGACAGTGCTGATGCTGGGCAGTTTCTCCACGGGCTCCTGCATCACACACCATATTGCAGTATCTTCCACTGGGGTAAAAGAGGCTCGTTCCCTTGCTAGGGGCTTCTCTGCTCCCCCTTATATATATATGTATATATATAGTCTTTGTCCTTCAGCCTCCAGAGACTTTCTCTAAAATGCCAGGCAGAAGCAACAGCTGGTTCTTCTACTGCACTTGAGCAGACAACAGCACTCAAAATGACCCTCAGCTCTTTGGGTTTCCTGAGGTTTTTCTCTTTAACTATCTGCACAGAAAAAAGGATCCCCTTCATTAAAGTTAAAGCAAGGCCAGTGTCAACACTTCTGTTAGAGTACCATCTGTGTCCCATCCCTGGTTAGCTTGGCTTTAGCTCACTGAGAGCTCTTGAGGGTAAGAACTATGTTTTCTCCACCTGCATGTATTTCTGGTGTTCAACAGAATAAATCCTCTGCAGTGACACTATGGTGAAATCCCCAAAGCTAATGATCTTAATGTTCCTGGGGATTACTGATTGAAATCTACAGTTTAGTAATGCCCTCTGCAACTCTTGCTTGTTTAAAATCTCCTAAAAACAGTTTCTGCCTCTCTCTGCTGTCACACAGAGTGATCAGACACATCTGAAGAGGCCACCAAATTAGAGAATTTAGGAGGTACTCACATAATATACCGGCCTGGCAATTACATGGATTAGGAAGTTCCTGCCCCTCTACCTCTTGCTGTTTCTTCCCAGGCCATGTTGCAGCTCCCTGCCTCCTCAGTTGCGCCAGAAGAGGAGTTCATAGGCTGTGATGCAAATCAGGCACAGAATGATCTGGGCAAAAAATAACCCTTTTTTTTTTTCTTCAGTTATTTTTCCACAATGAAGTGTGTACTAGAAGATGAAAGTGGCTTTTTCCTTTGGGATAATATAGTTTCCCTACAGTACTGTAAGCTTGCCACAATACCAAACTAAAAAAAATATCCACTGATTGATTTGAAACTGTTCCTATGTCTAGAGAGTAGGAGGGACAGGTGGGCCACCAGAAAACGTCAGCTACACAATGGACTCAGTGAGAGTCTTCTTTGGGTAACGACTCCAGAGCTGGATTCCCCATCTTGGATGACTGATCCCAACATCCAGTTTCACCCAAACCTGCTACAAATTGAATAGCAGCCCCTTAAAATGATAAAACAAATGCAAAGCTTCAAGCTTAAGCTCCTTGAGACCCTGATGGTGAGGGTTTTCATTATACAAACCAAAAACCAGAGAATGACTGGGCTGATTCCAGTATCAGGCAGGTGTTCTGAAGTTTTGTACCAGGTGAATGCTTATAATCAGGTGTGGTCTCACACAGATGGCCTCTGCACGAGCAGCTCCTGTGCCATGACCAGGGCCAGCTTCCCCCTCCCAGGCCCTTCAGAAGGGAGCCATGGGCTAGATGGCAAGCGCAGGGCAGACAGAGCTGCTCTTCCCCAGACAGTTTCAGACCACATGTGAGGAACAACATGGACTTGAGATGCCGTGAAGAAAATCCAATTCCCCAGAGTATGACGGGGGGTGGGGGGGGGGTGGGGGGGTGTCTATATAAACACTAAAACAATGTCACCTACAGTTTAGGGAAAGGTAAAGCCACATCAAAGCTGAAGGACAGAGAACTGTTGGTCAGAAGAGGATCAAACAGAAGCAGAGGAGGAATACTCCACTCCCCCTTGAGAAAGCCTAAGGCAAGAGAGTATGTTGAGGACGGGGCTGGTTTGCAGAAGTGTTCAGAATAGCACTCCTTGCTTGTTAGAACAAGCACTTGCCTTTCTAACAGTGTTCAGGACACAAAAAGTTGATACAGTAAAATATATTCATTGTACCTGCACTGTTAAAGTCCATGGACTACACAGACTGGGCAATCTGGAGATTGACCATCCCTTAAATCCTACAATGTGTCCTAGGAAAGAAAGTTCTTGAGCAGAAAAGTCTGAGGCCACCAACAGGAAAAGGAAGAGGTGTGCCATTTTCTGAAGGTGATAATAAAAAGTCAAGAGTTTTACAGGCACTGAATTTTGTCACAGTGAAAACCAAGAAGCCTTGTAAAATGAAAATGACCCACGTAGCTCAGTGCTGTGTGGCACTTGCTGAAATAAGGACTGTAGTTATTTGTGTGGGGGAAGGGAAGGCACAGTTACTCTATTTTCCTGCTGTGTTTGCTTAAAAAGTCCAGGGCACATGATAAGTTGATCCTTTCCTATTTAATGACTCTGAATTTCCCTCTCCTCTAATGCTGTAACCAGCCTCCTTGCAGGGGGAGTCTCCTTCCAGCTCAGGTACTTGTCAATTTGTTCTTCCGAGGCTTGCAGTGAAGGGCCCCCTGATCTGCTGGAGGAATACAGAGTTGTACAGATGTTTTTGCAACTGTTACAGGGACAACGGGGCCCTGCCAGCCGGCTTTCTGGCTCATCAGCTTTGACTAGGTCTGTCACTCTCTACTGACCAAAGACAGAGCTTTGGGAGGGGAGAGCATGGAGACTATACTGAGCCTTTTCTTGTGGAGTAAGAGAGCACATGGAGCACTGACAGAAGGAAGCGAAGGGGGGTGAGTAACCCTGATATGGGGGAAATAGAGGGAGATGGGAAAGCAGGGTACAGGGACCTCATGGAAGGATACAAAGAGCTGGAATGTGTTAAAAAACTCAGCAAGGAGAAGTTCTGAAGCAGATATCACCCCATTTTACTCCAGAGGGACCCAAAGACAAGCCAGGCTGACACCATGGTACAGACACCTGTGTGTGGACCCACAAAGGGCAGGTGAGCCCTTTCTGGCAGGTGTGTCATGCAGGCAATGAGGATGACGTGCTGCCATAAAGACGGGTAGGTGCCACAGGCTCCAGAGCACATGGTGCTTTCATCCCCAAGCACACCTCTTCAACTTTGTTGCAGATCTATACAAACACCTTAAATGTAGCCAAGAAAGCTGCTCCCATTTACGCAGGTGTCTGACTCTCCTCTCTGAGGATACACACGGCTAAGGTCTCAGTAACCTGGCTTTAGCCTGGGAACAGTAGGCTCACCTCCTTCACAAATGCCAAAGGGGCTTTTTCAGCACAATGCAAGAAACCTGTGCTCTTAAATAGCCAAATGGAAAAATGTCAGGAGCTTTGTAATGAGTTCCCATACAACAGCAGAAAAACACCCTGACCATATTCTTGTGAATCATCTGCAATCCCTGTGCTGTGCCCCTGTGGAGGTGCAATCAATCCGTGCAAGAAGTGAGCAGTGCCCAAGTGTGAAGCTGTGCCAGGACGAAGCCCCTGACCACGGAACTGACCCTCCAGGGCCCCCTGTGCCAAGGGCCGGGCAGAGAGATACTGGGGTACAGGGAACGCACCGCAACCGGGCAAGGCTGGAGCGCAGCAGAGAACAGGGAGGCTTTCAGAGCACACAGGAGAGAGAGGCTGAGGGAGGCAAGGCAAACCATGAATTAAGGTAATGCATCTTGAAGGCACTCAGCAGAAGCAGTTATCAACAATAAAGCTACTGAGGATAAGGGGGATTTGAGTACAATTTGCAACACGGAGGTAAGGCTAACCTAGCATCCTGGATCCGCGCACTGGGGGCATGTGGAGACTGACAGGATCAGGTCATGCAGAAACAATTGCTTTCTAACTCTCCTCTTTTTAGGAGTGAGCTTTTCTGCCTCTCTGAAACTGTAGATAAATTCTCATCAGCAACAACAATATCAGGAATTAACACTGCAACATATCCGAGTCCCTGGATCTCATTGTGCTAAACATGACTCTGCCTCTTCAGCACGTTGGTTGCTCAGCAGACTTGGCATAAACAATTGGCATTGCTGGGGTGTCACAGTAGGGCAGCTTGTTACTGCTCATCAAATATCAGCAGCTTCCACTATGTGCCGCAGAAACGGGGAGAAAAGTGTCTCATCTCATCCAGTTCTCGTGTGTGATTGTATCAGCATTTTTCTGAGATGCAGTTAGTTGGGTTCTAGTACAAAACTGTCACTCCACCTTTGAACAGATGATAGTAACATTTCGCCTACCCCCAACAAAAGAGACACTTGCTAGAGATTAAATCATAAACCCTGTCACCGTCCACCAGTTTTAAAGTGCATGAAGTAATAAACCCTGCATCTCTCTGGCAGTAAACAGCATGGCAATTAGCGCATAAAATTCTCCCTGAAATACTTCTTGTAAATGAAATACCTGGGACCTCCCCTCAGACTAAAAAACATAACAGCAACAGACAAGAAGGACTAAGGACTTTCCAGTGACACTTTCTCACCCTTTCCACACAGCCCTTTCCCTACAGACATGGGAGCTGGAAGAAGAGCGCTGGGGCCCTGCCATAGCAACGCTTTGCAGTGCTCTGTGCCCCAAGCAGAGGAGAGCAAGCCTCCTGCGAGCTACCAAGGCACTGAGACCCCTTTGATTTTCCTGGGGCAAATGTACTACCTTGCCACCTCCCACGCATGCTACAAGTGCTGCACTGATTTTCCATCAATCATACAAATCCACACCAACAACAGGCTTAGCCCATTGCTTCCCACTGCCTCTGGCTCTGACAGCCCAGCAAAGGCATGGTCACTTTGTTTCCCCTCATAGTGCACATGGGGCGCTGGATGGTATCTAGTTCCTATTTCCTCTGGTTTTATTCTTTTCAGTGAATGATTTTTTCTTTTCTTTTTTTTTTCTTTTCTCTTTTTTTAAATCAGCCTGAATGCATGCTAGACTTCATGCTTAACACTGAATGACCATTGGGTATTTCTCCACGTTACCTTGACATGAACTACATCACCTTGGTGGATTATTTCTACTACCCTTATTATATCCAAGTCTCAGCATAATTGTCAGCTGCTGAACATACTCTACATGCTTAATGGCTTCAGAGTGAGACAGGAGAGAAGCTTCTAAATATGGGTTTAGATGCCCTCTGGAAAACTGAGTAGCTATTTTGCAAACCAGTCTTAGCTTCTGTAAGTCCATAGACTTGCGTTCACGCTAAAAATTTGCAAAGAAATAAAAAGAATTAGCAGTAGCGACTGGACTTATGAAGCAAATTCCAGAGGCTGGGAGCAGTCTACTTGCTATGCTGAAGTAGAGTACGCACCCTTTGAGGTCACTGTTTCTAATTTATAACATTTACCTTTGACACTGCAACAAGTTTTAGCACCTAAAAATTGTGGTTAGTATCCGAGAAACCCAAGTCTGGCAGCAAACAGCTGGGCAGAAAGAGCAGAAAAGTCTTCCTACAGTGTGTCGTGCAAATGAAACAATTGGGAGCCCTCCAAAGTAGAAAATACATCAGCAACACGTATGAAGGATCAGGGTTCTGCCAATGCCACTGTCACATGGCATCTAAAACCCTTTGCCTTCAGATACAGGACCTGTGGTTCAGCCCTGGGGTGCTGAGGGAGCCGAGAAAAAAAATCAGAAAGGCAAGACTGGCTCCGAAACATCCCTCTGAGCAACTTTCAAGAAGGTGAGAATCAGTTAGGTGGATGATGGGTGCTGTAGGGATCTGCTGCAGACAAAAAGAGAGAAGGCTACACTACACACAGATGTAGTCTCAGTGGTAAAGCCCTCGTCAATGATAATGGTTTCCCCTTTTCTCATCTGCTACTCTCTACTTTTATTCCTGCTCCTGTTTCTCAGCTCATCCTTTCACAGCTAGCCATAGCTAGCCCTCAGGCTACCTGCCAGCAGGCCTTTCTCATTCATAAGGAGCTAAAGAGAAGGCACAAAGCCAGCCAGTCAGAGGCATATTAACCAGGCCTCACAGGCAGCAAGTCCCTTTCTGCCCTCCCTGAGTCCATTCAGGGGATGGATTCTTGCTATGCAGAGAAAGACCTTGGATATTTCAAAGCAGAAAAGGCATCTGTGCTTGATTTTGTCTGGGGATTTAAGCACCAGTTATGTGTTTGTCCCAGAAGATTTAGTCAACAAGAGCTTTAGTGAACAAAGAAACACAGGCCAACCTGGACTGGAATGGGGCAGATCAGGTTTCCAAGGCGGTTCGGTAGGAAGCCATCATTAGATGCTGCAAAGTGCTCTTACAGTTTCGTGTTGGAGCTGAACTCAATATAATCAATGCCAGCTGTTCCATCAGTTTCAATAAGATGCTTGTCAGGCCCTTTGAGAGCAAACCATAAATTGGCATCAGTTCTCCCTTCTTGAAAGCAGCTGATGCTCTTTTTCTCTCATAACAACACAGGTTCTCACTTCCCGATGGATGTTGGGCTGATTGCAGTATTCTGATGGCAACTGGTCTTTAGGAAAACCTAACAAGAGACAAAACAGGAAAACCTTGCTTTCCACACTGATTACTCACAAGTGAGTTGCCGAGACTCTGGATTTCCAGCAACTCACCTGGTGCTCAGCTTTCAAGAAGCTACAGTGGGTGCAATTCCCTCCGCCACGCAACAGCACTTAGAGTAGCATTGAGGGTACTGAAGATGAGAAGGGTGGTATCAGCAAGCTATCCAACCAAAACTGGTTGGTTTTGAGCATCCTTTCCAGGATGCTTAGGCTATACTGTCTTTGTTATACATGTCATGGAGTGGTCCTGATCCTTGCTCAGCAGGGCAGGCTGCCTGGATGGTGCAGAGCTTCCATGCCCTCCACTCTGATGTCTCTGCTGAGAGAAATGCCTGGTACCAGAGTCTGGGTTCAAACTAACGTGTATGCAATGCAACTGTTTGGGGCTGAGAGGCTGGAGGGGAATAGTACAGATGCACCGAGTCACCCAGGACACGAAGAGGTAAAAGCAATGTTCTTTGCTCGAGCTGCAGAAGCACAGGGACAGATGCTCAGCCACATTCCAGCTCCCCTATGGCACAGAGAGTTGGAAATGCAGCCAGATCTCCACTCTTAGGGGAGAAATCTTTAAGATGGTGCACTGCAGCAGTGTCTCTAATACGGTGTTTGATGCTGGCAAGAGGTGCTGTGGGGCTCAGGAGAAAGAAGGATTCATGGGGTAGAAGGAACAAGGCTAAATCACCTCTGTAAAATTCAACCATTTCTGGCTTCCCAGAACAGCTTTTTGGACCGGGCTGTGATAAGGAGTGGTTTATAGAGGCATCCTGAGACTGTTAAATGACACTAGGATTCAGGAAAATGCTGCAAACAGAAGCCCTGCCTGTGAAAGCTCTCAGCTTCCAATTAGGACGATGCTGAGATCCTACCCCAAGGCATTCTCATTGCGATCCTCATAACAGCTTTTGTGACCGCCTTTCCACACAGTCTCAGGGATTTAGGCACCAGCTGTATTATGGGTGTCTTAATTCCTGTGACCTGAAAATCTCAACCACCATACACATTTGCAATGTTCATACAGCACTGAAAAGCACAAATTATACAGACAACTTAGTTACATATACAAATTATATTTGATGTTTCAGCCAGGAGGACTAGGGAGTCTGGGTTAGGAAGGCCTCTGAAAAAGACCCTCACACGTATTTACATCCATTCTGCACAGTTACAGAGGCTTTTGAATTTCACGAAGGAGCTATTTCCTCTCACAAGGCTCTGAGTTTCACAGTTCACGATGGGTGTTCATCCGGTGCTCACTGATTTGGACAGAAGGGTACATGAAATGGATCAGCCTTCAAACCAAGGCATCCAATAAGGACAGAGTAGTTAATAGGGATTTAATTGTATAATTTAAGGCTAGTTTGCTTTTCAAAGCAGTTTTGCCACTATGTAGTTTAGAAGCCACTAACTCTTGTTTCTTAACCTCTTAATATGAGCAGGCCTTAAAATCCTTTGCATAAAAAACTTTGTGCTGGTCCGGGGCTCTTTGCTTAGTCAGGGCGCATGTCTGCTGCTGAGCATTGTGCCAGGGAAGGAGAACTAAGAAGGGCAGACTCAGCAGAGTGCCAAGTGCCACAGCCAGAGAAGAAGCTGGTCACCGTTAGGCATGAAGCAACTCATATGCAAGCTGGCAGGGCCCAGCTGCTGTGCCAGCTGCTGAACAAACCCTCTTCACTTCCCTCCCCTCTGCCAGGCTGCCTCCCACACGCTGCGCTGACAAGGGCTGCATTGCTGCGTCTGACACTTCATTCCGTGCTTTGAAAGTCCAGTCTAATTGAGTGACAAAGTCATTCTGCCTTGCATCTCAGCAGAGGATTTTACTCTAAAGACCCTTTCATCTTTTGACCTTCTCCTCTCTGCCCTTCCTGAAGCCTGGCTAACCCAAGGCCCAAAAGGGCACATGAAGGGGCAGCTGAATCTTTCCAAAGGCACATCGTGTGCTCTCCCAGCCTGAACCCTGCCAGTGCAGTTGGTACTTAGGGGAAGCATCTGGTCGGGAATCAGGAGAGGGAACCGCCAGCATAGCCAGGCTCCCTGGGAAGAGCCCAGCCCCTCCACAAAGACAATGCCATGCAAGAGCCATCACTATCCTGCTCACGGCATTCTCCATCAAAGGACAAAGCCTTCTCATGTTCCACAAGCGGGCTCTGGGTTACAACCACTTTGACCAATGCTGTTCCCCAAAGGCTAAAAAATTAGGATCAGGGCCCTCTTGCACAAACACTGCAAAAACATGACCCAGCAAGGTCCCTGCCCTTGCCTGCTTCCAGACTGAACACAATGTAAGACAAGGGTGGAACAAAAAGCGGAGATGGGAAGGATAAGGCTTCCAGGAATCAGATAATGTTACTCAGGCTGGACATACTGATGAGTGTTACATGAATCACCAGTTCAACTGCTTAGTTCTGATGAGGCAATTTCTTAGAAGCAAAAAGAGTAGTAAAAGTCAGAAAAGAATTAAAAAACACAGAACCATCATGAAGAATTTAAATAAGGGGAATCTAGTATAGTCCTTAGGTATATCACTCCCTGAATTTGTATTAATGCCAGTCTTGCCAGAAGAACAATGGATCAATCTCTCTTACCCTGCTTTGCTTTCACAGACTTTAAGTTTTATCATTCCTATCACCTCTGCAGAACTCTCCCTGCAGTTCTGCCACCCCTTTTGCCATCTGCTCACATGGAAGAGCGATAAAAAGCAGGAGAATTGTATAGCCATCATGATTCCCAGTGATGGATGCCCAAGTGTTATCTCCTTAGAAGGCCTGTGTTTTCCTTCCTATTCTGCCCAAATATCCTCTCCTTCCCCTCATGATCCCCTATTGTCATCAGTTTAGGAGAGTACAGTCCTGTGGCTGCTCACACCAAAGTGCAAACAAGCAATTTCTGAGACACTTCCCAGTTGGGCTGCCACTGATTCAGTACGTGGTGTTTTCCCTCCACAATACACAGATAACCTCAGGAAGCGGGGTTTTTTTTTGCGGTGATTCCTCTCTGCCTCCCTGAAATCCCCCTGCCATCTTAAGCTGATGCTTTCTTTCTCTACCTCTACCCTAACCAGTACAATCCACTCTGTAGACCCTCCATCCTCCAAGATGGTCCCACCTGTTCTGCTGCCTTTCCAGAGGAGGAGGGGGAACCGCTGCTTGGGCAGCATATAGTACACATTGCAGGAGTAAAGGACCAGTGTTCCCTGTGCCTGTGAACAGCTCAGCACTTAGAGCTTCTCCATCAGGGAGGAAGAAGAGGCTGGTGCCATGTTTCTTCCTATGCTCAACACAGAAGTCAAGTACTATTATACTATTACAACCTGCACGATGGTCCCAAACGGGAAGGCTGGACTAGCCCAACCTCAGCTATTAGACATGATTATGAAGTACGGTAAATATCATGTAAATTCTGCACCAGAAGTGGCTTTGTTTCCATGGAAGACATTCTAGATTTTACCCTTTGCAAATCTCTATGAAGAAAAGCATGGGATAAATGTAAGTATAAATCACAATATATCTTTATATTTATGTCTTATGCAGCACTATATTCATTGCCTAATAGGTATGTACACACATATACATATTTCATATCACACAATAATAAATATTAAAGGAAGAACAAACCAATGTATAGAAATTACTTTTCTCTTTCAATGAAGCTAATTATTATCAGGTGAAATGCAGGGGTTCTTTTTATTAGCTTATACCCTTCTGGAATGTGGATTTTAGTCTAAGAAGCAATGGCAGGCTCTGTTCTGAGGGTATAAGGACTACTTTGCTCCTCATACTTTATTCTGTGCAAGCATCCAAAAGGAAACCATCTGGCCTGAAAGATGGTTATGCTATCAATTATCTGTGAGGATGCACTTTCAAGGAAGACGATATCCTTTCAAGGTTTGGCTAGTTTGTTTAGACAACTTTACCAGTGGAGAACTTTCTTTTAGGTGCCCTAAGCATGTAAAATTTCAAGACTGAGTATTTGTGAAATAACAAAGTTAAAAAAGTCAAACAGGAACGTGAAAGGAAAGCTGGCTATAGACTGGACTATCAATGGCATACATTGCTCTGCCAGAAATCACTAACTGGGAGGTATTCGAATCCCTAGATATGTCTAGAAAGAATGCCACAGAGAAAGAGATGTCACCTGATAAGTTTATGGAGTGCAGAAGTCAACAGGGCAGATGGGGGGACTAATGGAGGAAAAGTAGAATTAAAAGTACAGCCTATGGGTGTTGCAGCCCAGAGACAGTCCCTGTCTCCAAAACATGACCAGCCTTGGCTCTGGCATCTACAGCCATAGCTGAATGATGTCAGGGAAGAGTATTGCACCTATAGCATTGACTGCTGATGTCTTAACATCTCTCCTATCCTCTTCTGAAGGACTGGGAGGCTGGGTGTGATGGATGAGTACAGCTGGCTTAGCTGGGCTAGGCAACACTTTCAGAAAAACTAAAAGTTTAAGATCAGAAGTCAACTTTGCATGATCTCCAGGGTGCCATACCTGCCTGTTGGAAATTCTGCATTATTGTATTGTCAGTATACCATAGGCAATACAGTGGTGAATACCTGCATCTGTTAGTAGAATAAATAAGGCTTCTTGGCCTGAAGGTAGAAGGATTCCTGAGAAGTATGCAGCTGAGAGGAAATAACCAGTTCTCAAGATGTGCTTCTGATCTCTCACAACTTCTGTCACGGTAAAGTCCATTTCAAAATACATTTCTCAGTTTGCACTTGGGCCTCCCATTTAATGTTTAACTGCTTGATTTTATATCTTTATAAAACACTGTCATGAGGGTAGTTTCCTGAATAGACAATTTTTGCATCCTTTCCATACAGTTAGAATAAACTGTTCCAAACTTACAGTAATTCTGATCTCTTTTTTGTTTGGTTTTTTTTGTCATCATGTAACACAGTCTTCAAAACATATCCATAGCCAAACACTTCCATTTGAAATGAGTAACTTGATTTTTAGCAAATACTTGTATTCTCACGCTCCACACATCTAAGGTACTCCCTTAAAACTGACTGACACTACCACCATCTTGTTCACCACCAACCGGATAACTCAGCTGTAGCACAGTTCCTCCAAAGAAGGGTGAAAAGCAAGCGTAAATATCAGTTGCAAGCACTTAATGGAGCCAGGAAACTATTAAGTACCGCTAATTACTGATATGTGTTTTTACCTGCAGCTATTAGTTACAGCTGCTTCTCATTCTTGTGTCCTGGAAGAACTGTACTGCTGCCATCACCTTGGAAAAGTCCTGAGCAGGACAATTGCAGCTTGATAAACCCTCTTAAACCTTCTGTGATCTACCAAGAGTTTTGCTTGACACCTTGCTACAGAGCATACACATCTCTTTGAGCTAGCATCGATCATTCACTCCATCCAGATCTTGCAAGTACAAAGGACAAGTTCTGCCTGAAGATCTCTTCCTCTGAGCGCAAGCGGATACCTACCTCAGAATTACTCTCAGAATATGGAAGTACATGTGGTTTTAGGGCTCTGGACCAAAACCACTGCAGCCACCTAACCTAAGATGCTGATTGCATGTGAGTTTACTCTTCAAGCTCTAAATTGTTCAAAGAATTGTGAAGGCTTATCTTTGTGTTAAAAAGCTTTATGCTGGATCAGGTACTTTTGATTCATGCCACTCTGCCTTTACATGAATCAGGTATCATCTCTCCAGAGTAAATCAGGGAAAAAAATATCACCAGTTCAGTTGGGTGGCATGGCTGATTTGGATCAATTGTGTACTCTTAGGTACGGAATGAGCAAACCAGCAGCACCAAAACCCACCATATTCCCAGCCTCTGCCCTAGCCATGTCCTCAGACATTGTTCCCGAAGACTAAGATGTGGTTATTGTCCATGCTCACCCAGAGCCTGTCATGTGAGCTTTACTGCCATTCTACCCCAGGCTTTGTGCCATTAGCTATTGCTCACCTGCAGCCACCAAACACAGGTCTGTTTGGGCTGATCGGCTTGAAAGTGTCCCATCCCCTGCCTCAAGTGCACCATTTGTTAACAGTATGCAGCATCTCTCACTCAAAGCCTTCAACCAGTACATCAGATGTGGTCTGTACAGCACCCAGCACTGACCTTCACAGCATGATGAGATGTGGCATCCACAGCAGGCAGGAACTACAGCATCTTACTCCCGGTCTGACACCAACTCATCAGATGACCTTGGGGAAGCCATGTCGTTCCTCCTTGCCTGAGTTTTCCCAGCTGTAAGATATGGATAATAATGTTCTTTGAAGTCTATCCAGATCCTTTGATAAAGGACAAAGATTTTAAAACATTATTCTTGACTGCACACTCTTCAGGACATGAATTGCGTCCTTGGCATGGGAAACCCTCTAGCACACCACAAGTGCTAACACTGCCCCAAAGAGAAAACAACAAAACTCTGCATTGGCTTATCATTACAGGCACTGGAAAAATACACTTTGGTTGCTGATACACTCTTGCATTTTGGCAAGTCTGTGTGTTATTTCTGAACACAATCGCAAATTGCTTTGAGTTCAAAGAATTATTCAGCACTGCTCAGGGTTATCTAGGAGGCAAGCCAACCTCTGGCTGTATCACCCTGTGTCCTTGGGAATATTACTCTGGTTTGATCTAAAGCTGAGTGGATCGTGAAGACACGCAGCTGGGTTTCTGGACATCATCTAGTACTATCCATGCTCTGATCAATGTATTTTACTTGCCAGGGAGAGTTTAATTTTCTTATTTAGAAGAATGAATTGATGTAACGGGTGTTTACATTGGCTCTGTGCAAGAATTTTTTTGTTTTCCTCCCTTCACTTAAAGATCATATAATATTTGTACTAAAGCAGCAATGGCTGAAGGAGCATACAGAGCTCCAACTCAGAACAGGGAGGGTCCTTCTTATGTCACTGCTGTCAACTTAGGACAAAAACTGTGATGAATAGGAAAAAATAAATAAATCTTTTGTTTTCAAAGCTAAATAGCCAAAAATGCAGCTAGAAAAGTTCCATAAAGGTTTAGCTTTCAGCAACACATAGCGGAAACAAAGCTGATTCCTCCTCTTGCTGTGCCCCCTGACCTCAGAGTTTTATATGTCACTGCCTAGAAGGCCTCTAGTCACGGCAGCCTCTGTGCATGGCTTTCCCAGGACTTTCAGGGTTTTCCTCGGGGGATGCTTGAGTGGGGGAAAAAAGGGCTTTAGCACCAGCCTTCGATTTAAAATAGCAGGGGGAGTTTACTGATTAATATTCATGAGGAGGGAACAGTCTGCTTTTTGTTACCGCAGCCGTTTCCCATGCAAGGTGGGTTGAGAGGGAGGAATACATTAAGGAACATATCCTACTGTCACAAGTACCACCACCTTTAGAGATACAGAAAATCAGGAGCCTAAGCAGAGCTCAGATGGTAAATATTTAACAGGGAAAGGACTTGCCTCCTCTTTCTGCCTGTATATATTAAACTCATTCTTTCATTTTAACAAGGGAACTGTGTTTTCCTGCACTCTCTACCCCCACCCCTGCCCCCCGCTTAAATTCTGGACCTAAGTGGATAGTTCACAACATGCTATAAATCCCCTAACACAATTGAATGTATTTCCCTGTTTGGTTGGGTTTGAAAGTCACTGCTAGTCCTTCTCTAGTGGGAAACATTACTTCTGTTCACTGGGGCACAAGGAGGAGCAGGACTGGTTCCCTTGCACTTATACCAGAAAATTTCTGGGATAACTCAGCTGAAATCCATGATTCTCACACCCGTCTAAAGCTGGCATATGAAAAAAGCACGAACGAGGCAAAGTTTATCAAATGCAGGTGCTGATTTGGGGTGCCTGAGTCGTGGGCATTCAGCTCACAACACCCTGCCTCTCATGTGCAAAAGCACAGAGCATGGTCCCCTCTTTGACCTCCTCAGTCCTTCTGGCATCCCCATCAGCATCTGAGTTCAGGGATCCCAGAACCAGGAGCGATTTCTGAAAATTATAGCGAAGGATCCAAAGCCTCTCCTGTGAGGATAAGCAAGGACTCCTTAATTTCTGTGCTATCACTGGGAAAATATACCAGCTCATTTGGCGAAGTCAGCTATTATTTAATAACTCCTTAGAGATAAGAAATTGCAAGAGCTGTGGTACACCTCCATTTCTGACACCAGAAGTGGATTCAGGGAGGAGCTGATAGACCTCTCTGACAACAAATTTACGTCTATGTTCATGAGCCTATAATAGCAAGGTAGGAGGAAAGTAGCTGAGGGGGCATCCGAAAGAATTACCATTTGACATCTTCTCCTGTGCTGGGTGAAACAAACTGTGCAGGCATAACCACATTTCAGCTGATACAACCACATTGACTGACTGAGCACCAGAGCAGCGTACATGGGGACTCCCGGGACCTTGCAGATAAAACGAGCCCTGTGAGCTCATACACTTGAAAATGTTGATCCAAGCTGATCAAGAACAGACTACCTCAGGACATGACTGAGACCACATCTGGATGCCAAGAGACCATCACCCTGACTGTCACCTTTTCTTCTTTCCTCCACAGAACAAAAGAGCATTAGTGGATCAAAAATGCCAAAGCACATGGCCTGTGTAGGGGCCCACAGAGGGCAACAAGGGCTATGCTCTGAGAGCCAGGTTAGCCCTGCCACCAGCTGCTGGCAGAGGCTGGGGTCAGGCTGGGGCTGGACAAACTGTGATCCCAGATCAGGCTCACTGTTTTGACAGATGTCCTTAGACTAAGTGCAGTTAAATGGATCAGTACAGCCAGTTTCACCTGGGGGAGGGAGGGATGGGGGAAGGAAGGAGACAAGAGAGAAATGACCTGTTTCACCCATGGCAGCTGTCCCTGCTCCAAAGGCCCTGCACCAGTGCAATATCCCTCTATTCCTTCAAGATCCAGCTAGAAACTTTTGCCAGTGAAAACATTCTCGGTTTGCACTTTTACAAAGATAAAACTATGAGGTAGCTGTACCAACAGAAGTAGTTTTGCTTGTATACCGTCTGTTCTCTGGGAACTGAAACATGTCACATATTGGCAAAGGACATCTACTACCATGAGCAGCTTCATTTCCACTGCTCGGGTAGCAGAGCTGCTCTAGCAGTGCACACAAAGCAGATGATGACACCCAGAGTTTCTCACTGAAACCAGAGAAGCAAGGTTAGGATTTGGTTTAAGGATGGCATGAAGCATGCACGGAAATAAGAGTAGGTTTTATCACCACACCAGCCAAGGCTAAGAAGAAAGGAACTTTCTGAACATGGCTGGGGAGAGGAGGGTACCGTGCCCCTCGCACCATCTCCCTGACCTTGGCTGCAGTGCGCTCCCAGCCTGAGCAGAGCATGCTTCACCAGAGCTCTTGCTTTGAAGAACTGCGCCTGACTCCGAGCTGATTGTGAATGCAGAGCATGACCCATTTTAAACAGGTAGGCCAAGAAAACCTCCATCTCTCTGCCTTTAGGGACCTGTTTCAGAATACAGAGGACTTACCTTGAAAATGTTTTCCATACTGTTTGATGTTGTGGAACCGTCAGTGGGAATACTGAGAGCATTAGATGCCTGGGTGGCTTATTGATTTGTTCTAGTTTTATTAAATTGGCTAAAGTTCATTCAGAAGTCTCCCTTCCCCACACTCAAATACTTATTCTGAATGCTGCATTGAGAGGGGCAAACGGGGAAAAAAAAGAAGGGAACCTGAAAGTTGAAAAATGTCTCTAAAGAAACCTGTGATGTGAAAATGGACTTCATAAAAAGTATATATTATTTATATGACTAACATAGTCTTCTGAGTTCAATATTTCTTGCTACTTCAATTCTGGGAAAAGTTGGGTTTGTGCGTGCACGACGTTTCTAATGACCACATGCACACATACGTGTGTGTGTCTGTGTACAGAGGGAGAGACACCTGAAAAGAATAAGAACAAGTCTACCACAGACAGTAATTTTTCTTTTGTCAGCCAAAGAAATAAAAGAAAACTTAGACCATTGCCCTTTTTTGTGAGTAAGAAAGTTGAGAATTACATTCTTGGTAACCTATACCCATGAAGTAATGACAGACAAATTAAACGGCTGAGGTCACACAAGACCAGTCCAGACCTTTCCCCTTCCCCCAACAGAAAGATTAGACACCCTGGGAGATTTCCAAGAAACTTTACAAATTGAAGTAGAAGCTGTGAAAATTGCCAGTGCTCAGCAGCTGAGAGGAGGACCCCAGGATTTCACAAGGGCAGGGTATAAATGGCTCAGGCCTGGCTGAAGGAGCATGGAGGAAGAAGAGGGGCAGCACTGGTGCTGTCAGGTCCCAGGGGCTCTCCCAGTACAGGTGGGACCTGCTGTGCCAAACGGGCTTGGGTCAGGCTGGGGAAAACTGAAGATGGGGGGATAAGGCGTTAAATATCTCCTTGCATCTAATTCCAAATTTATCCATTCTGATGTGATCCAGAGATAACTGTCAAAAGAACTACATCTGTCAGAACAGGTGGGAGACCTGAATTTGGTCCTTCTTTTTGCTTCTTCTGTTGCTGAAACAGAAATTAATTTCCATGTTACTAACCCTAACGATACTTAACTTTTGTTGTGGTCTCATTGAGAGAGCAGGAGAGATTTGGAGATTTTTTTTTTTTCCTCAAAAAACCCTTTCTCCACCACCTCTGGATCTTAAGAAAAACACCACAGATTTCATCTGGTACAACTTTACAATTTTTCTCTGAAAAGTAGTGATAAAACAGCTTATTCCCCTCAGCAGATCATTTAAAGGCACAAGTAGATTAAAACTGATAATTCTTCCTGCTGTCTAATTCTTGATATATTTTAAGATTCATTCGTGTTTGAATGAAATCTTTTAAAAAAATCATTAATTGAAGCTGTCTGGCTCTGTCATCCTGCCCTCCCATTCTCCACCCAATGAATCAGTAAATTGTAACAAGAGAATCTGGCTAAACAAGTTCCTAATTCAAACGCCATCTTATGGACAAAGAAGTCTTTGAAAATAGTATCCGTCATCTGGCTCCTTGCGATGGAGCGGAAAGTTGTGTTTTTACTGTTCACGGAATTCATCTCTCCCTTCAGCGCCGTCAAATGTCGAGTGCGGTGCAGTATGAGAAAGCGGAGTTCAGGGAGAGGAGAGGGAAAGGGGAGGCCTCTGTCAGAGGAGCCCAGGGCAAGCAATTTCCTGCCAATTAACACACAGCTACTGATAATATTTCTCCCAAGAATAGAGTTCCAGATAAGGAGAAATTTTATACCAGTTGATTCCAGGTTACTGATAGAGCTTCCTTGTCTGAAGTCCAGTCGTCTTCTTGCTGAAGTGATTGGCTTCAATACAAGCAGTACGGGATCTCAGCGCATGCAAGCCGGGCTTGCTTTGATCACAGAAATTAGATGATTGGCAGAAGAGTCCCACTTCCTAACAGGAGGAGATTTCAACAGCAGCCTCTAAGTTGAGCGTACAACTTGTCACAGCTGTATTTGTGAGGGTTTCGCTAAGCTGTAGCTCTCCCTGTGAGCCCCATTTGCACTCACGGGCAGTGTTGCTGAGTTCACTGTACAGCGCTACAAAACTAATTAATGGGTGTAAAGTGGATTCAGAGCCGAGCACCGTGCTATCCACAGTAATAAACTAACCAAACAAAATAATCCCGACTGCTAGTAATCTATAAAACTGATTTCAAATGTATCCATTAATGTCCTTAAAAAGCAACCTACATTTGGCATGTGTGGCATTTTCAGGTTTTTTTGCTTTTCTTTTTCAGCTGTTGGAGTACCTGAGAGCAACTGAGCACAAGGGAATCAGAATAAAAGACGTTTGTTCTAAGTATAAATGCACAGGGCATTTTGTGTGAGGAGACCGGACCCTTTTCCTTTACTCTCCTGCATCTTGTAGCTTCTTTGAGGAGGCTGGTGGGAAGAGGTTAAAGGTTACCTAGAGCTGCCAGTAAGAGTGAAAAATGGTGGATAGTGCCCCTGTTCTTGACTGCAAGTTCCTTTATTTCCTTTTGTCATGGCAATACCTTCCCAGGGAAGGCCTGAATGTTGCAAATTAGTGTTCCAACTTATCTTTCTAATTACCTCTTCAGGTGTAACAGTGAGCCAGCTGCTTGCACGAACAAAAGAAACTGCTCAGTAGTGTCTGTGTATTGGCATCTGCCACAAACTTTGTTAGGCTTCTCAAGTAACATCTGGCTTGTTATTAAACACAAACAGTAACAGGATTTTTCCCCTTTTCCTGGGGAAGTAAAGATCTTTCCCTGACAACTTCCTTCAGGAATACAAGCCCAATATAAAAATTGTGGGAAGAAATCTCACCTTATACCAATATTTCTGAAAACAACACAATTAGGAGAACATCTGATAAAATCAAATAGATGAGCTGAGCTTGAAGAAGCAGGAATTGCGCACTGCTAAAAATGAGAAGGCCAGAACTAAATCCGTGAACACAGGGTTGGGGAGTCTGACTTCTGCCAGAGTTGTGTGAACAAGAGCTGCAGCTTTTATTTTCCACCACACGCTTCTTGGGCACAAAGGAAAATTCCCTCTGATGGGAAAGGATGATGATTTTGGTGACCGCGCATGAAAGAAGTCTCAGGAGAAATGTTCAGTGCTTGTGCTTGTTCAGAACAGAAACCTTGGAAACTTGAAACAAATTCCCAGGAATGCGGTCATCTGTCATGCGCTCAGGCTGCCTCCGAGTACACAACTCTTCCTGGGAAAGTGGGTCCTGCCATGGAAGACTCCTTCCAGGTGAAAAAAGTTGTGGTGTTCTGCAAGAATTGTCACCAACAAAGAATTGCAAAGACTCAAAAGACAAAGAGATGATAGACTATTGTTTAGGACTTTATATATAATTATAGACCATACAGCTTGAGCAGGATACTGAACCCATCCTGACAGATGATGGTCCAGCCTGTAGCCAGGGAAGAGAGATTAGGTTAACCCAGCCAAGGCTGACCTAAGCAAGCTGGTAAATCAGGCAGGCGTATGAACCAAGGCATGAGAATCTGATTGAAAGTCTGTTGTGGTGGAAGAAACTCTTACTGACCACTATCAGAGCAGACTGAACTCTTACTAACAATAAAAATACACACGCATATATATTTACATGGCATTCGTGGCCAAACGAGGTCCTTGTCAAGCTATATGCAAGTATGGAGCGTGAGCTGCAGCAAGGTGAAAGAGCTCAGTGCAACTGGATGCAAAGGGCCTGTCTTGGGTGTATGGCTCTAAGTAAAATCTGACTGGTTGGGTATCTGGATCTAGATGGAAATGCTGACTCCTTAAAAATTAGGCCTCAAGCTTTTATGTGAATCTGGCCATGAGAACGTATGAATTTTCATTTTCAATACTGACTGGAAAATCCTGTCACTAAGGAACTGTTTCCAGAAATAAAAAAATCTGCAATGGTATGTCAAAAAAACCCCAACCAACCAAAACAGCTTTTGGGTAACAGATAAATGGAAAAATCTTTTTCTTTATTTTATTTATGTTCCAGTGGGTGTGTCTATGTTAGTATGGTGGTCCAGAGCAGCAGTAGAGTCTTGAAGCAAATGCAAATCCCCTGAGCATCCCCACTTAGTAGGAATTAGTTTGCTTTGCAGAGTGGATTTGGTGTGCATCAGGTCAATTCCTCCAGGAGGATGCTAAGCCAGAACTGGTTTGGATGCAACCTAATAAGCTCCAGTCCATAACAGAGACCTGAGAGTCTGAGTCAATGTGTGGTCCTTTGGAGAGCTTCAAAACACATCTTTGGTGGGAACATTTGGTTCAAGCAACCAGACCACCTAGAGAAAAACTCCCAAACCGCCACCAGGTTAGATGTAGGGGTCTCAGCATCAAGAAGCTTCGATGTACTGATCCACCCGTGTTGTAGTAAATTACTTTAGACACAGCCTGACTCAAAAGATGCCAAGTGTTTACTATTCCCTAATGAAGAGCTGCAGAGCTGTGATTCCAGCTCATAGAAAATGATTACAGGCAAACGATACTAAATAAATCAGTGTTTATGCCAAGTCACAGGGAAAAGTGCAGCAGATTAGGCACTCATTAGAGATTAATTTCCAAGCTATGGACTGAACAAAGAACAGATGTGATACAAAAGTTTTCACTTAAACAAACCCACAAGGTTCTGGTCATATTATAACAACAGCTAACGCATTCTTAGTGGCTTTTCATGTTTAGCTAATCCTGAATAGTGTTATTAAAATGACAGTTTCCCTGTGTATTTTCTGTTTGATTGATAGTTGAACATTATCATCTTGCCACAGAATAAGAAGGAAAAGGTGAAATTCAAAGTGTTTTCAAAAGTTGATTTCAAAATCACCCATGGCGAGCTCTTTGATGGGTGCTGGTGTTGTGGCATCAGAAGTAATTCAGACACCTGATTAGTTCATTCAAGTCCACGCTCAAAGTGGTTGTTTTTCCTCCCTCTCACACCTTAGACTTAAAAAAGTCACTTGTCAATGTCAGGCTTTACAGATAAAAAGTAAAACCCTCTGCACCAGAGACAGAAATGTTCTTCTAAAAGGCAGAGTGTTAGCAAATAGTTAATCGAGGCTTTGAATATTATTGTGCATTTAAGAATAGTTATTGTATAGGGTAATTTATAAAAGATAAATTACATGAATTGTATAACTACAGGTGTTTTATATTAGTCTAAGTCCATGCTACACTGCTCATTTTGTCCCTGTATAGCCCTATCCCATGACTGGATTAATCACCAGCCGAGTTAATCAGTAGATAAAGATAGATGTAGTAAGAAAAGATGAATAATTGAACAGCTGATTAAGACATTTTAACTGATGTAGACATTAGATGAGAATAAGGGTAAGGTAAGCATTCATAATATAAGTTAAGAGGTCAGATTCTTAGAATTTAAAGACGGTTTTAAATAGAGCATTGTGAAACTAGACATAGAAGGGAAATAAATTACTTTTATGATCTTGCATCAGGCCAGTGGTTGAAGTGGTCTACGTGGTCAATAAACAAGAACTGAAATGGAACGCAAAGAACCGGTTTACCGATGGAAAATCAAGAACTTTCTGCTGACCAGAAGAATGAAGAATTGAGAACACAGTGGAAACCTTAGGTGGACTTTGATGATCGTGTAATTGTTACAGAAACATATATAAGGTGACAATTGTAACACTTAGTTGCCCCTCACTGAGGTGATGGCCCAACTCTGAGTTGTTAATAAAGCAAACCTAGAGATACCCACTTTCTGGTGAAAATTCTTCAACACAGAGAACTGTTTTCCAACTACTATTACATGTATGGGATAATAAAGATATCCTGGAAAATTCAGATAGCTTCACGTATCAGTAGCATTTAATACAAAATACTGCAAATATTTCTTCAGCTGATATGTAGCTTTTCTTCATACACTCACTATTTTGTGTGTTTATACAGTTCAAACATATATGTTCACATCACGTGAACAGAGCTGATGCCCACACTGGGAAGTTTCCTTCCTTTTTTGCGTATAGGATAGTTCCACTTGCTAAAAGATAAATTCTACTGAAGATGACCTATATTTACTGCATTATTATACAGTATCTTCCCTAGCACATTGCTCTTAGAAGGCTGGGACATTGCATACTATAGGCAGAGGTGTGTACAGGTTTGTATTACAGATTTCAGCAGCTTAATTTCAGTAACAGAGGGCAATAGAATGGCAGCCAGGTAAGAGTCCTGTTAAAAGCACAGTACTTGAAGGATAAAAAAATAATCCTCCTTTTTCATTCAGTTTCAGGGAGCTAGGGACATGATCCTATTAAGCTACACACTTAATTTATGTGAGACTTTATGTCTTGATACTAAAGAGCCTCCCTCTCTTTGGTGCAGAAAAGCTGTATGTCCATCTGATTTCAACAAGCACAGCAAGGGCTTTGCATATAGCAGGCTCACCCAATGACCAGCAAGACTATGTGAAAATGGACTTCTGGAGACCATAATGCAACTTTTACACCAGGAGCTGCCCTCCCCACAAAATGTAGTTAAGACAGGTAAATTCTTAATACCAATTTTACACAAAGATGAGAGAGGAATTCAAATCTTGCCTTGTTCCAATTGCATATGCTTCTATAAGATAGTGTGGACCTGGCTAAGCACTTTGATTTTTCTGATTGGAAGGCAATCTCCAGTGAACTGCTTCTCCATGTCTTCCTGCCCACAGTTACCTCCACCCTGCTTACAGAGAGGAAAAGCTGAGAAACAAAAGGCCCTATTTCCATTGCCTTAATGCAATTACTAAGCAGCAGGTTCCAAGAGAAGCCATCTGCCAGGGAAGAAAGACAGAGGGTGAGCGAACGAGGCAGGTACAGAATGAGGCCAGCCAAAACTCCACCAGAAAATAATGTTTACACCTGAACAGAGCTGTGCAGGCAGAGGATGCAAAATAGAGAAGGCAAAATCCTTTTCCAGTCTGGTCATTAACTAATCCAAGTCTTGAAATAGGACATTTGCCTATCTTTGAGAGACTAAAGTGCTGTGTGCCTCTGTGCTGTGTTGCCCACAGCCACTGGAGGGGTCGAGGTCAGAGGCCCCTTTGCAGCACTCTGGCGCGGGGGGAGTCAGGGCACCCCAGCTCTCCTCACCCCAGCTCTGGGCAGCAGCCACAAAGGCAGGCCCTACCCTTCTGGATGGCAGACCCGTAGGTGTTCATTCAAGTTACTGTGTTTATTCAAAGCCCCAGCTGCAATCTGTATTTCTAATGTGGGACAGTAGCGACTTCCAGGGCCATTTAAAACAGGAAATTCTTCTTTGGCATATTTCCTGGTAGTTTTA
Source organism: Platalea leucorodia (assembly GCF_965183815.1). Taxonomy (NCBI): domain Eukaryota; kingdom Metazoa; phylum Chordata; class Aves; order Pelecaniformes; family Threskiornithidae; genus Platalea; species Platalea leucorodia. The sequence goes on from NC_138827.1 coordinate 72,087,750, forward strand.
TAAATTTGAGTGGGTTTGAAATGTCGCCGCTTATCTGAGGGGACACGAAACACTAGCAGGGCATTCCAGTCCTGGGAAGGTATTTACCCCTCCTCGTTAGCAGCTAGGGCTTTGGGGAGCCTGTAGTAACACCCTGTCTCCAAGCAGCCAAGTTGCTCTGCGGGGCTGCAGCCTGCCTACAGAGAGAGAGTGAACTGGAAACGTTGATTTTTTTTGTTGTTCTTGTTTTCTTTTCTTCAATGTGCAATTTCAGCAGCCGCTCTGTAGCACAATCAGATCTCCTTCAGTGCTTTCTGATTGAGCGGCCATGAGCCCTACCCTGGAGCCCAGGACAGGTGACAGCTTTTTTTTTTTTTAATTTTTTTTTTTTACACCCTTCTCATTTCAGAAAGTTAGAGAGCAGGATGGTCGGACTGATCCAATCTCCTGCCTACCCAAGTAGGGTAGATCTAGGCAACAGATCATATTCAGTAAGAGAATTCAGATAGTCCCAGATAGCGTGAAGCTAGAATGAATGCAAATAAATGAAACTGCTACACACAGATTTGCCACTAAGCAAACACAGTGACTTAAGAGGAGATTATAAGATGGGAAAGAAGAGAATGTGGAGTGGAAAAAGTACTTCAAACGTTGATCCTGCAGAGAACTTTACACTAATTACTTTTGAGAAACGCTGAGAATGAAAGGCTGCATCAATATGCTAACATTACTCATAGCGAAGTGTGGTTTTAGACTGCCACACCATTCATCTTCTGCCTGATCTCTCTGCATCTTGCAGACATCCAGCAGACAGATTAGAGCAAGGCTAACACGTCTGGGTTTAATTGGACATGCCCTCTTCTGCCCACAGATTTTGTCTGGAAGGAAGGGAGAATCTGAGGACTTTCTTTACCTTCATGTGGGATTTCTGGGAGTCCAATGGCCCAGCTGGAAGTACTATGCGGTAGCAACCCAAGGTTACTCAATGTCCAGAAACCCCAGACATTTCCACAGCATCTGCCCAGATCAGCTGCAGAGAGTCTGCAAGCGAGTCCACCACTTCCCGGAAGCGTCAGAGGGGCTGGTGGTGCATGTTGGAATCAGCTCTGAAGCCAGGGCAGGGTAAATTCAACATTTTCCCAAAGCACTGGATTTGTGGCGCACGTGCAGACCGCCTGTGCAATGCACAGACGATCTTCTGGCACCACCTTGGTATGTTTTTTCTCAACGATATCTTTGCCAGGGTTCTGCAGAAAGAAGTATAGCAGCTCTAGACTAGAAAAGGAGCCCAAGGCAAAAGATCTGATATGAACCCTGACCACCATTTCTGCTGTAATTAGGAATAAATTTCTGAACTTGCCTCCTAACAGCTACAATGCTAATATACACGGACCCAGAAGTGCTAGGAGCTCCAGTCTAGAGATCACACACTGGCACCATGCAAGGAAGCTGTTGGTATGAAGGCTGCAAAAAATACCCTTCTGGGAATCTGTCTGGGAGTGGTAGGGGATGTTCAGCTGCTGGATATGAACAGAAAGAAAAGGTTACTAAGTTTTACTTTCGTTAGAAAGTAAAATGCAGCAGAATCTGATTTTTGGTGGACATCAGGGTGAAAAGGAAGATGCAACTAAACCTTTTAGCCTCTTTCTTGCTTCTGAAATAACTCAAAAAAAACTATTTAGAGAGAAGAAACTGCAGTACTTTTAATCATCACCAGCAGGTCTTTAACCTCACAGGAAACAGAAAAGGAAGGACAGACTGTAAAATATCCAGACGGACTAAAGGTCATTCTTCTTTCCCTTGGGATGAAACATTGCATCTCGCCTTAAGGACAAATATGCATCTGCTATATACATGCTGTCACGCAGAACATCCACATCTCTTCACTGTCACTCGATAGTGGCACACCAAGTTTACATTTGAAAATAGAGATAGGCATGGCAGCAGTGAGCAAGCAACATGATAGACAAAGAAAAAACCCAAGACACTTCCCCACAGTGACAGAAGGATTGACCCAAGTCGGACATATTTAGTGGCTGCGTAGTTAAAATTATGTGCATTATATCAAAAAGTTGCTCTTGTGGAGCCTACATTAGGAGATAGGAATTTGGTCTGATGAAGCGGCGCGGAGCTATAAGAGCAGAATATGCTTCCTAGAGCTCACCAGCTCTTCCCTCACTGATTTTGGGCAGCTCACAAAGCCTGCAGGACACACAACAACAGCACAGAGCTAACCAGGCTGGCTGGGATGGTCACAGGAGGCTGAGGGGCAACCAAACAGGTGCCACCCCGCTATACCTTTTCACCGGGGTAAAACACCTTGGCTGAAGGACATCTGGACACTTTCCTGCCTGAACACTGCTTCACGCATAGACACTTTCTTTGGGTTGTTGCAGTCAGTTGCTTCATTTTCCAGCATCTATCCTAAGTCCTGCCAGGGGACGCTGGGAGACAGTGTAGCTGCAGAGCTACCACTGTTGATAATTCACACATTAAGATGGGGACGTTTTTCCTCTTCAAAGCCTAAGGACCAACAAGAGCTGGGGGCACTCAGCACCACGTGCTCATTCCCTCCAAGGGCTCCAGCACAGAAGGGACCACTTCACTGACCACTACACAGGGCTGTTGGGATCTGCTTGCCCTTCTCAGGCCACTGTGTCATTCAGGGAACCATAAGGGCTCCCAATTTTCATAGCTAGGAGCACAAAAGAGGGAGATTTTCATCTCCAGCTCTTTGTGCCTCCAGAAGGAGGGTGGAGATGGGCCCTCCAGCAACACACCACTGCTGCTAATGAGAAGGCAGAGGGAGAGCTGTGAGCAGAAAGGAGGAGATTGAATGCGTGGATGGTTCTTGCTGCAGTGCTTCAGGTCCTGCTGCTTACTCTTACATGCTGGCAATCTCCTTAAGCAGCAGAAAAAGATAAATACTCTGTAAAGCTTCTCTTAATGGGACATTGTCAACAAACTTACTCTTCAGTAATAACATTTAAGGGCAAATGATGAGAAATGGTGATTTGAAACCATTAAATGATCAAAACCAATCAAGGGTGCTGTGCTCCCTGTTGTGAGGCCAACTTTCACACCCTCCACACCCAAGTCCTGCGCAGAGGTGTGTGGGCAAGTGGGCAGAAGCAGGTCACACCACACTTACACATGGAGAAATGATAAAACTCTGGGTTCCCAAGCCTGCCTAAAAAATGCTTGAAATCCTTAAGCCTTGCCTTAGCTTAACCATCCGACATATCAACATTTCAAAATACAAATTATCAGTAATGCCCTTTTCCTTGTCCAGGGCTGGAATCTGCATGGTCTTTGCTGCTGCCGTGGACGAAGCGCCAGGACTCACCTGCACACTCAAAGAGAAGGGAACCACCTAGGAGAGATGCTGACAAGGGCCAACCTGAGCAGCCGAGCACAGGGCAGATGCCTTGTCAGGGTGTGAATATCCCTTACGGAGATGCTGCTCCCTCCGCCAGCGTGTCCCCCACCGTCCAGCTGCGGTCCTTTCCACAAAAGGCATCCACCATCAGGGCAGCTGTGTCAGGCAGTTCGGAAACAGCTGCTCGGGTGAGCCCTAACATCTGGGGAGAATGGCAAAACCCATCCAACGCCTCACTGTCACAGAGAGGAGAGGGCAACTCCCTCCTCCTGTAGTTTCTCTCCTGCAGGGTTTACTGCTTAGGGAGGTTCCTTTCCTACTGGCCGAGAGAGCTGAACTGCTCACCGAGGGCTTTCAGGGAGGCAGAGCCTGTGTATGGGCTGGGATGGGAGAAGAGGGCCAGGAGAGGGGACGGAGGCAGAGGGGCTGCTGTTCTAGCAGGATTGAGGCTCTGGGGTGGCTCAGTGCACCCTGCCCCACTGCACCTTCCCTGGGAGCCACAGGCTCAGGGGGCTATGGGGACGGTGGTGCCACCAGCAGCCACTGCCAGTGACTTTTGAAGGCTGGTGCCATTGTCCCAGTGGAGGCCTTTGCCAAGACTGGCACTGAAGTTGTTAACTCTCCCTTAGGGGAAAGCAAGCTGGGGATTTCACATCTTGAGGAGGCTGGGCTTTCAGCAGTCACACCGCAGAGGGTGGGGGACACAAATCCCTTTAGAGAGAGCCTGAATTGCAGCAGCACTGAACAGCTTGAGCTGCAGAGGGGCCAGAGGAATCGCTCACTGCTCCACACCCTGTAAATCCTTTGCTAATTGCTTTATTGCCATTATTTGTAAAGATAAAGGAAAAGGATTAATTAACTAAGAGACAAGAGCACACATCTCCCTAGATGGGCTTCATTAATTGATATGGGAGGGAGAAAAATCAATTAACAAATTCCTTTGCCTTCCTGATCAGCAAGGAAACAGAGCTGTGGTGCTTTTTGGGGGGGATTGCGAATGGTAAAAACCAGCCGGCTCCCCCAGCCAGCAATTAATTCATTCAGCACTTTGCAGGTTACACCACTTAACCATGGTGGTGTAAAGGCATAGATATTTTGCAATTCTATGACAATAGGCAGAAACATAACAATGTCAGTGAGGTGAAGCTTCTGGGCACCAACTCTCTTTAATTTTGATGCTTTGCTCTTAGCGGAGAGCTACTTGATTGTGGCAAGAAAATATAGCTCTAAAAATAATTATTACAGGGACACTGGTGTCCTCTGACATTGTAAGTCAGCACATGATTTTCTGCAACATATGACAAGGAGCAAAAGAAGCAGAATGGATGATAACACCACATATTGCCTGTATTCGTATCATTCCTCTGTCTTCTTGAACCTTTATACAAATCCGGAGCCAGACCCAGACACAGGAATCTACCCAAGATTCCTTTCGTGTGGCACATTAGTTGAAGGAAATGAATGGTCCCCCGGGATAAGGCCTCAGAGGAAAGGAAGTGTTTGATGAATGAGGTTAGAAAGGTCTCGGTGTAGCTGTGTCATGCCTTGGTAAGGGCTTCTCCAGACAAGAATGATAGTGGTTTCCATTGCCTACACAAACAAGGGAGGATATTCAGCATCTGTGTTGCAATGTATGAAAAACAAACAACAACCACCATCAAAAACCCAACACACCCTATTTCTACAGTTTCATCTAAAGCAATCGGAGTAAACCAGATGTAATATATTCAATTGTTTAAGCACTAAAAATCATTACTTTGTGTTAAAAACACAGATAGGGGGAGAGTTGTTGTTATCAGCTGGGAATTACACAATTTGAATCTGATGTCTTGGGCAGCGATTCTTAAGTTTCACTGTCTCCCAGGGACGAAATTAGTGAATAAAGGAGAAAAAGAGAGCACAGAGGCACTGAAACAGAGAAAAAACTGCAAAAGAGGGACAGAGCAAGCTAATAAATAAAACAAGAGCCTGAAGGGAAGACCTGCTTTGTCAGAATATAAATATTTCCCTTCCCCTTTTATCTTTAATGTGGTGCGAGGAGCTTGTTAAGGGGAAGTGCAGCTCTGTCCCTGGAGTCCATCCACATAACCATGTAGGGAGCTCGGTCCAACACAGCCAGCACAGCCACTCACACATAAACTCTTCTCTGCTGGAAACAAATGTAATGTACCAAGTAATAAAACGGAAAGCGGGAACCCACAGTGGTCATTACAACTCTTATCTTGCTGGCCCTGGTGCTGCTTTACATTAATGGGCGGCAGCGCTGCCAGGGGCCACGGCCAGGGAGCTCTGCTCTCCTCGGGTCTCAGCTGCAGCCTGGGCTGAACAAACCCTGTCCTCCTGGTGCTGCAAGGGCTCTTTTGCAGGGAGAACCAATGTGGCAGTTTATAACAAAGCCAAATTTTGGGTTTGGGTGAACAAAAAGAGGGAGCGTGTGTAAAGAGGGAGATGCTGCCCTGTAAAGACACCATGCTGTGCACTAAGCGCTGAGGAAGAAGCCCTTCCTTTTAACCACAGCTCAGCACAGCCATCCCCGGCGGCCAGGCTAGGCTTCGCCTTCCCCCAGTGCCACGCTGAGTCCCGTGTGCAGAAAGGACAGTGAAGCATGAAGCAAAATTTTGATTTAACGGCTCCTCTCTCTCAGAGATCTGGTTTCCAATAATGACTTGGTCCCCCTTCCCAGCGCTGGCACCAGCACCTCTTTGCCGGCCCTTCAAGATGTTCGACCATATGGCTGCACAAAGCTGCACCATCAGTCAAAGCCTCCGAGTCAGGAAGGGGGACAGTTTCAAATTGCTGCCAGCAGATCCTTTCCCACTATTTCCCTTGCCTGAGCTGTCACAGATACAGGTGTCAACCTGGCTCCTTTACTGCCTCACTCTTTTCATCTATCCTTAAAAAAAAAGAAAAAAGAAAAAAGGAGAGAGAGCGCAAAAAAGAAGAGCTTTGCATTTCCTCTACTCAGGCCTTAAATTGGAAAAACGAAGGGAATTCATTGTTGGTGCTTGCTGATCCCTCCACCCCTACTGTTGCACCACTGTGGCCCTTTGAGCATGACAAAATGAGCTCCCCAGGCTTGATTATGCAAGCCACTAATTCCTCCTCCAGTCAAGGGGGTGCCTGGGCTCGATGGCTATACAATTTGGGTTTACCCGGCTTTTGTTTTTGCTTCTGTTTATAGAGATAAACACTTGGCATTTTTGCATTAAAAATGGACCTGATTTTTCTTTTAACTGTATGCTCATGAACAGGAAGAGACTGTCATGTACAGTCTTTTTTCAAGTATTTTTCAGAAAAAAATGTTGGGATGATGTACATCTTGGGTTTTTCCCCATGATGCTTCCACGTGATCCCAATTGTCATTTTTTCATCATGTTTGAAAAAGTGATGACTTCAAATACTACCAGTAAATTGAATTTTCTTGGAAAAGTTTTCAACAAAATTCTTTTAAAAAGTGATTTTGATAAAAATGTAGTGAAAAAATATGTACATTCAAATCAATACTTTTAAAGACGGACAAAAGCAATAACAAAGTTTTATACAACCCCGGTGCCAGTTCTGGCATTTTTTTAGCTGGCCCTGTTAGGAAACAAGCCCTCAGACCCTAGGGAATTCATCTAGCAAAGTACTGCTTGTGCTGGCTCTCAGCTGCCTGGCTTCAATTGCAGATCGCAAGCAGCTTCCCTGGGGTGGATCAGAGCCTCTGAAGAAGCTCAGAGGCAGCCTGGGTCTCCTCTTCACCTATGGCTCTGGTGGTGGGCACCCAGAATCTGAGAGCATCTTAAAGGGAGAGTCAGTCTCACTTTAAGGAAAAAAACAAAACCAAAACAGAACAAAAATAAACCCCAAACCAACAAACAGGCAGCTTTAAGAAGCTTTTGATTTGCTTTTGAAGCAAATCTAATTTTTAGATCTTCGATGTTAATAAGCACAGCTGCCTCAGAAATACTTGGAAAACAGAGCCTTTCTCTGGAAAACTGTTGAGCAAATTTGGAAGCTGGTGAGTAGCTATTACTCAGCTGCTCAGGTTGCTTCGGAGAGCCCAAACTCACCATATCTGCATAATATCTAGGGACCAACGCCTATAGACTTCACTCACAAAGAGCTGACCCTTGTGGTCAGGGAGCACACTGAGTCACAGACACAGATGAAAATCAGATGGCTGCAGCAGCTCCCACCCCCTCGCCCTGCCCTGCCGCTCTCCCGCAAGCGGCTGCCCCTCACACAGGGATCTCTGGGCCAAAAGTAACATTGCTCCAGGAATTGCCTCAGTTTGCAGCCCAGAGGAGGGAAGTAAGTCAGTGACAAATTTGAACTGCTCTAATGCAGCGGGCCACCAGTTGCAGCAGTCCTAGAACAGCTTTGAGCTGAGCACAGATGTCCTTGCCCTGGAGGCGGTGATCCCTGGCGTGGGGCAGGAGGACCGGCTGGGGACAGTCACCACTTCAGCTGTCCCACTTGCCACAGGCTTTCATGAGTCACCACCCTTCTCTACCACAATGAGAATTTGCATGAATAAGATCTTGCTGGGCAGAAAATGCCTTTACTGTTATGTCTAGGAAAGCACCAAGGACCACGCTGCACTTAGATAATAATAATGATAATAATAACAACATATTTCAGAGGCCTATTGACTCCCTAACCAGGAGCCACTGGCACGATGCTGATTTCACCCAGAGATGGGGCTCTCATTCTAATTCAGGTAAAACCAATTTAAAGCACCTCGCAAATGCCCACAGATCCCCGACCTTAACAAAATGCTACCAACATCCATATACAGTTTCCAAGATTAGCACTCCTCCACCATCGCCAATGCACCATGTGGCGCAGCTTCTAAGACGCTACTGGAGGACTCGTTTGCTTTGCCCAGAAAGTCATTGTTTTAATATTAGATCTCGTTTTCCTACATTAAGCCCCACCACCTGCAACAGCCCTTACAAAAATAAACCAGTAGTAGTTTGGCAAAGACACCAGCATTAACGTCTCTACTTCTGCAGTTGCACTTTAATAGCTATCAGCAGCTGGAATTTCAGCTTTCACACCCCAGGCGAAACCCTGCACCTACAGCAGCATGGGGCTGGGAAGCAGGGTCAAACAGAGGAATGCCACCGATTGCGTTCCCAGCATCGCTTCCGACACCACAGGTCTTGCCACGACGCTCGCTCCTCGCTGCACTGGCGAGACCAGCCCCTGCCCAACTCGCACAACTCCCCTGAGCCAGGTCGGAAACAGCACTGCGGGGCAGGCACACGCCGCAGCCTCGCCGAGCCTCGCCCGGCGCATGCCTGCTCACTCACATCAGAAAGAAAACAGTAACCTGCCAACATTTATGAGTTCCTTCAAAATCGCATATTTTTTTTTTTCTAGGAGTAACTTCTGCTCCAGGCAAAACCCTCAAACCTGTTTGTAAACAATCTTGAGTAGCACAGGCTTTGAACACTTTAGAGTCCTACAATATTTATGTTTTCAGAGATATTTTGTATCTTTGTAATTTTAAAACACTGTTGCTTTTTAAAATGGCTAGTGGATACTCCATTACATTGCAGTAATGATACCTGCCTGTTGAAAAATGCAGCATAAATATGAGCAAGTTCATCAGTAAAACCACGGCTTTACTGTGCACATGTAGCGGCTGACCAAACTATGGCTTTATGGCTAGCTATCAGGTCAATAAGTTCTAATCATCGGAAGAAAATCATCTCACCCCAACAACATGGTTCAACAAAAGCCCCGCAGCAAACTGCATCCAGTTGCACTTGCGTGAGCAAAGCAAATGAGAAATAGAGTTAAAATTTGAGCTTGGGTGCTACACATCTCCCCTTGAGGTGCTGAGAGCTTTCAGTTATCTCTAAACTCAAAGGGATGATCTGTGGGAGCAACGAGAGAAGGACCTGCTATTTTTAGAAGGCAGGAGTGAAACAATCTACCACATCAAGCACATAAGATTTTGGCAGCAAATTAGGATTTGAGATCTCCAAGTACCTTCCTCAGACTGAGCCTGTGGATTACAAAAGATCATAACCATGTCTTAAGTCACAAACATTTCCTCAGCATTTTAAATCCTTTAAAGAAAAAAACAAAGATTGAGAAAAAAATATTAAATACAAATATACACACATTCACAAAAAGAAGATGAATCTCTGTTGTTCTGAGGTTTAGCAAAAAAAAAAAAAAAAAAAAAGAGAGAAATTGTAATCGTAGTCCAAGCAAACCTAGGGGCTGCCAACACCATGCAGCATTAGACTGAATTCAGAGCAAAATTACAGACGTTACTTTGAATTTCCCAGCTTTGGTAGGTGCAAACCAGACATATGATGTTATTTCTTTTTAGCCCATATGAGAAAATGTTACATGCAGCGGAAATCTATTTCAGACAGCAGTGTTTCTTTAGCAGAATGGGATTTCTCTGATGCTTTGCTTTGCTCCATATGCTTCTAATTATTGCTCAATTCAAACAGCTATTTCTGCATTGACTTGCAGGAATCTCAGAAGGCACCTTCTACGTAGGCAAGAAGCATAGCCCATAAATAATTTCAAAAAGTATTAAAGAGGGGAAGCTTCATAGCTTTTCATTCCAATCTGACTATGTGGTATTTAAATAAACCTCTGTGGCTTTCCAGTAACATAGTAGGAACTCCCAGGTGGCAGGGCTGGGGGAAGAGAGGGAGGAGAGCACTAAACATACTAATGAACATGTAATTAAGAAAATGGGCCCTCATTCCCTTCAGAGACTCCATGAGGAGGGAGCTTATTTGAAGTGCTGCTTTCTGGTTCCCCTGCCTTCACAGAAGGAAATCAGCTTAATATCTCCAGCGCCATGCAGAGTATCATTGGTCCCAGCTCCAAGAGAGTCCAGTCAATGCAGGCTGACACCGAGGTAGAAATCACAGTTTAGAAATGACTGGTTAAAAGAAGGTAAAGGAGAGCACATGATGCTGGTCCACAAACCTGACGGCCCCAGTTTCTCAGGAATGCTGTCTGTAGGCATTGGCAGTAGCCCTCTGCCCCTTTTCCTTAACAGCATCGCTTCATTGAAATGCACTTTGGGTCACGGCTGCCTGGGGGCTCTCGTGGAAAGGGAAATTCTCCATACAGCAGAATCGCCTATCTCCAGGACAGGGATGCAGCAGGCAGTAGCCCCGCACAGCAAACCTTCATGTCACCTCAAAGCAGAGAACCACCTCGGCAAGTGGGTCTCCAGGGCACGATCAGGACCAAAGGAAGAAACAATTCTGTTTAAGAGTTTAACTGCAATTGTGGAGGACAAGGGTTAATTTGTGCAAGCCCGTCAAGAAGAGGGAAAATAAAAGTAATTAAAATGTTTGTTTCTCTTTCCAATCCAATTTTGGAAGTGGAGTCAGTTAAGGAAATTTCGCCCTAAACATAGGATGGTAGCAGTGATTGGTAATCTAAGCATTCATGGGAGGAAGAGAGAGGATTTTGTAAACAGAGGCTTAGGAATTCCTCAGCCTCTTTAGACATCTGGCAAATTCTGTATTGAATAACAGCTCTTCTTCCCTTGTTTTCTAAGCTTTGGAAACAACATATTTCTGGAGGCTGCACTCATCTTTAGTGAGTCTTAATCAAGCAAAGATAAACCATTTGTTTGAACATCAGGCAGTGGCTTCCTGCCAATATGACTGTTAGATGGCAGAACCATGTCCCAAGAGAGATGGCAATAGTCCCATTATTCAAGGCATTTAAAATTAGACTAATTATACCACTAGCAAATGTAATAGCAAGGGCTAAACAATATAATGGGCCCTTCCCATCTCCTATTTTGGGCTAAATCTGGTTCTTCTTCCTACATAAACAGAGTTTGAGGCTTTGATGAGTATCCTGCTCTGTTTCCATTGAAACAAGTGAAACCTTACCCACTAACTCAAACAGGACAAGTGCAAGCCTTCAGTCTGTGCATTAAAGAGGATTTGAGATACAATCTCAAATTGATGAGTCTACAGAAAGACAAAATTAAAACAGGGGTGGGCATAAATGACAAAAGACATAGCACAACACAGTTGACCATTGCATCCCTCACAATCAAAGGGTATTAACAGGATAGTGATCAGAACAACCAGTCACTATATCCACACCAACCCCAGTGCTGGAAGCAAAACATATTTTAGTGTCCATAAATATTGTGGCACCATCTACAATGAGATGGGAAATCTATGCACAAACATAAGAAAATTGGCTGGTTTTCATTAAATCGTTACATACCGCGGCCTTACGTTGCTAGAGCTGCACGCAGAAATGCTCCCAGATAAGAAACTGAAGTCACCTTAATGGCAGCTACACAAATAGGACAGCTATATAGAATGGGCTGGCTGAAGGAAGGAGAACTAGTATTCGCTAGCTTTTCTGCAGACAGCTGGGCTTTGTAATTGTGCAGTTCCTTCAGGAAGGACCTAGAGATCAGGTGTTAGCACTTATCTTTGGCCTCAGAAACTGAAGGGGGATTTACAGAAGGGGGAATCACACAGAAGGAACAAAATCACTGGGTTTCGGAGGAAAAGGGATGTCTGACAGAGAGTCCAGACTAGGTCAAGGATCCATGGTGTGAAAGAGAGGTCTGGAGGAATATACTTCTGGGAAGGGGACCTTGAACCACAAAAAGACGCTAGCCAAATTCCTGAAAAACATTCCACAGTGGTGAGAGCAAGCAGGGGAGGGTATATTTATTTTCGTTTGGATCTGTAATACTTTTAGGGGTATAAAGCAAGGATTAATTCTGCTAGAGACCTTTGCAGACCTGTGAGTCATTTTCACAGGCACTTGGGAGAAGCTCGGGATAAGCTGGAGCACTCATGAGGCTGGGACTCCTGAGTCCCACCAGAGTCCCCACCCAGAGAAGGTGGCCAGCCCAGGGAGCCTGGGGCAGCTCTATCCCAAGCGGTTCTACTCCAGGTGCTGCCCAGGCTGATACGTCGCATATCCCAGCGTATATGGAATTGGCCAAAATCAGCTACAGCAGCCTGGGAAGCATCCAAGCACCCTGCCAGGACAGAAGCACCTTTTAATATTTAAAGGACCAGAAAGTAAGTTTGCACGTGCCTATGCTACATCCAGATTCTCAGAGCAGGATCTTCTCCACTGATGGAAAGAGGACAGCAGGTACGAATGTCATCTTTTCCCACTGTCTCTGGAAGCTTCCCTTCTTCAAACTGCAATATTACTTCATCCAGACAGAATGATGACAGGACCTGGCTGATAATACTGCTGCCAGCAGAGAATTTGTCTTGTTAAAAAAGCACCTAACTTAAGAAAGTGAAATAGGGAGGGATTGTCTACATTTTATACCAAAGGGCCTCTGCAACCCTAAAATTGTGAGAAAGCAGATTAAATTCACTTTAAAGAACCAGGGGAATTCAAAGTGTCATGCAAGGGTTAAAAGGTAACTGATGTCCTCACTGAACTGCTGAGTGGGGATGAGCAGATCAGCTTCAGGTTTTGTTTTCTTACTCATGGATCTGGGAGATGAAAGCAATCATCAGCCTGATAGCCCATCTTTGTGAATGTTTCCTAATGTTTTCTTCAATTTGATCGTAAATGTGGAAGGCAACGGAGCTTCCCTGTATCCTTTGGGATACTACTTCATAAGCTAATAATTATCTTACAAATCCATGATGCAACCAGCTTTTACCTCTCTCACTGTGGGAAACCACATCCCCTCCAGCAGTATCCCTTTCCTTTTGTCACCTGTGCCCTCCCCATATGCTCTTTTCAATCAGTTTCTTATGTCTTCAATCTAATTTCAAATTAAGGCTCCATGGTGGGGGGCAGGGGTTTGCCTTCCCCACTCCCTGCCTGTGAAATACCAGGCTCTCCCACCTCATTACAGAAAGACTAGATTTCTTTGGTGAGCTCAGACAAGATGCAATTTAGAGTAATCTATCAGACTGATAGAAATGCAAGCAGATATAATACCGTGAATTTATTTTATTTCTAATTATGCAAATCATTATGTAAAATAGGTAAATGCATCATTTCCCCTCAGGCTCCTGGCATTTCCCCACTAAGCTTTAGGGAGTGTAAATTTTGATGTTCTTAACTCAATAGCCTGCCTGATCATGTAAGACTATATGTAAGTATGCTTCAAAATGTTGAGGTTAAAAGTGTCCTGGAAGTTATTTACTAAATGTAACTGGGACAAGTCTCACAACTCAGGCGGGTGCCCTGCGGGTGTTGGCAGTGCCTGTTAGCAGGACAGTCTGCGAGGAGCGGGTGGAAGGAGAAGGGGCAAGAGATGGCCTTTGTTCTTCTGAGGGCAAGGAGGACTGGAAGCCTTGCAACAGGTAATCTGAAAATGTTCACCCTCGGGCACCCAAAATAAGTGATGGGGTGGGGAGGGGGTGTTTTGTTTTGAATTCCCTCCCCCCATAGGAAGAGTTCTCTATCAGATGGGAGAGGAAACAAGGAAAATTATATTGGCACCATTTAAGGAGGCTTTAAAACAGCAGGAAAAGACATCATGTAGGGATGCCGCTCCTCACCCTGACTTAGTTTGGAAGTTGAACTGGATTTATTTTTAAATGTGTAAAAAGACAGATAATTGTTTGTTCCTAACAATTCCTTCCTATGCACGGTAGTCTAGCCAGATGGCTCCAGAGCTGGTACCAATACCCAAGACTATAAATTTATTCTGGTATCTCGGACTTGCCAGGACTTTGCTTGTGAAGGTTTATTGCTGGCAGACCATGCAGCATACTCGGAGCACTAGCTGTTAGGAGTTTTTTGTAGAAAACCTTTTGAACTGCTATGTGGTTGCAACAGACAATTTCTCAGATGCTGCAAAGTCTTGCACAGCACATTTGTTCTGGGTGGCTGATAACCTGGCTAACGGTGGCTGCCTGTGCTTATGTGCTGATGAGAATCCCTCCTGTCGCGAGGAAATTTAAGTAATTTTGCAGGCTAACACTTGTGAATTTAGATTGAGGTAGAAACAGGAGACGAGCATAAGTTTGCTGCCTTTTGAAACGCGGCTGATGCTACTTACAGCAGTTCTGGATGCTTTGGGGTAACCCGAGTTCCAGAATCCTGGATTTTGCTGTTGCTTTTCTTTTTTTTTGTTGTTTTTGTTGTCCCCTGAAAGCTGTCAGGATGTCCTAGACTGACTTAGCAGCCCAGGATTTTCTTAGGCCACAATCTGCTGGTTTGAGACTGCCATTGCCTCTCTCGGTGATTGTGTCTCATCTCCCAGTGGGCCTAAACAGGAAAAAAAACCCTGGAATTTGGTAACACATCCAAGAGACTTTCTTCCTTCATCTTAGTAAATCCTGTTGCACATTCCTGCCATCTGGGATGGCCTAGCAGCATCATTCCATGTGATAAGTTTACTCTCTTCTTATCTCCCTAAGAAATAATCTAGGCTACAGCTTTCCTTCCTTCTTCCTTTCTGCCCACTCTTCAACTCCTTCTTTTTATTTTGCTTCACTCAGATTCTATATTACGTTCAACATAAGTGTAACGGAGTCACACAGCTTTTATAGCACGTACCAGAGCTCCCAGTCATCCTTTAATTCATACCATGGTTCGGAGGAATGACTCTAACAAATGGGACCAGTAGAAAACAGGGGGAACCACTGATGCCTTCTGCCCTGCCTTGTAAATAAATATCCAGTTAAAGTCTTGCCACTGGATTTGACATTCCTTACTCCGAATAGTTTCTGTCACTGTGTCCCTATTGCTGAAAGATAGTTTCTTGCCATACCATTTTACTAGCTCTGAACTTGTCTCTTGACATACAGAAATCAGAACGAGCGATGCATGGGGTAGAAAGTTTGCAGTTGCTATACTTTCTCTGCATTGTTATTGCCTGCCAGTGAAACATCTCCTTTCATCCAACATTTTTCATAGTGAATATCACAAAATGCTTTGCAGATTAAGTCAGTCATATAAGCCAAAGCGAAAAATAGAGGCTTTAAGGTGATTATTACAGATAGGTGACTCAATGGCTCATGGAGTGTTACAGAAAGATGAGATGGGGGGGAAAAAAAAAAAGAAAACCCACAACTGGAAAGAATAATCTTCTTGAAGGTTACTAACAACCAAAGAACAAACAATAGAGGAGACAAGTTCATCTAAGTTTGTACCATGGAAGGTTATTTAGATGAAGAGTATCACAAAACCCTGCTTAGTCACTAGGTGTCGAAAAGTAAGGAATTCAGATAACAAGCCTTAACAAACTGAAAAACTGAAGTTCCTCTAAGGCACTCTCAAACAGCTATAACTGAGAATGAAGAAAAGACTTATTTCTTTTCCCGAAGCAACTGTTGCAGCCATAAGTAGCTAGTCCTGCCTGTACATATTTTGGAGAGCACAGTATTCTTTTTAAAAACACATCCACTTTTAGAGGAGTAAATTTATTTTTGTAAGTCTGTTCATAACTGTCAACTTCTCTTAACAAATGTAACAAAAGCTGCAGCTCCATGGTCTTACTGGCATGAGGACACATTGTTCACGAGCAGGAGAGGATATGGGAAACATTTGTCCAACAATTGCTGTTGGAGTTCCCTGAGCCAAACCCTGCTCTCTTGAACTGCCTTGGAGGACGGTACGGATTGGTGTATGTGCTTAGTTGCTAATAGGAGCTCAATCCTGAGTAAAAGTAAGAATTTGAATAGTACAGTTCAGGGGACCTCTGTCCTCAAAGGCAGGGATGGGGTGGGTTGAATGATACTTGGCCCCAGACTGCCTTTGACCACAGACTCTCCTAGGCCAGTGTGGAGGAAAAGCAGGCGCTGTTGCAGGGCTTTTGTTGAGCACACCCTTTCTGTGCTGCCGAGGACAAGCTCTGCCTGCACGTTCCAGAGGCTGGATGGTTCCAGCAACCTGTGTTTCAGCGGTGCACCTCAAAACACAGCTATGCTGCAAAGCCGCACTTCTGTCTTTAGCAAACGTGTGTTGGCCTAGGTCTAGATCTGCTCGGCGTCGCCTGGCAGGCCGCTAACAGCCCTCTTCCGACCTATGCCATTTTCTCTGTTCTAGGTAGGCTGGGCACTTCCACAGAGGAACTGCTGCTTTTCTACAGCCTTTTCGAGTCTCTTAAGGGGTTGCAGCAGTGCAGATGGGGATTTAAAATTTCTCCTCTCTGCTTAGGTAACAGTGGACGTTTCAAAAAAAGCTGCCTTCCCCCAGCTAAAGCTTAGATCTGCATGAATAAAGCGTTTATTCTGCCAGCAAAAAGAAACGGTCATGCTGCGATAACAAATCAAACCCCCCACGCTGGGGGAGGTGATGGCGCACAGACACGAACATCCCGAGCACGTAATCAGCCCATTCTGCAAATGTACCCAGGCGCTGCTTCCCCCCCCCACCCCCCCGCGCCCCTTTTTTTCCTTCTTTTTTAATAACTCTGGGCACTGGCAGCTGTTTGCATTTTCAAAGCCTGCTCAGAAAGCAGCCAGTTAATTTTAGTTTGCTCGGGCCACCCTGAGCGAGCCGGCTGGGCCCCCCCCGCCCCTTCCCGGCTCTGCCCCGCAGCGCGGGGGGGCGGGGGGCCCCCGGGCGGCTCCTCCCGCCCCGCCCCTCCCCCGCCCCCGCCCCGCCCCGCCGGGGATGGGAAAAAGTTGTTCGCAACTTTCCCCCCCGCCCGGCTCCGGCGCGGGCTCCTCCCCCTCCCCTCCCCCCGCGCCCGCTCCGCCCCCTGCGCGGCGATTGGCGGGCGGGCGCCGCGAGGCCCCGCCCCCGGCGCGGTTTGTGAATGGGGCCGGCGGCGGGGGCGGGGCCCCGCGGCGCGCCCGCGCGTATATGTGTCTTTTTTTTGTGCCGGCGCGGCGGCGGGCCGGGAGCCGTGGTGCGGGCGGTGTCGGCGGGGCCGCGGGCGGAGCGGAGCGGAGCGGAGCGAGGCGGGAGGCGCACGGCTGCCCCGGACGCACAGCCCGCAGCGGCACCCGTCGGGAGCGGAGCCCAGCCGAGCCGCGGGGAGGATCGCGCAGTAATTGGATTTTAAAAGTTATTTAAGCCCCGGAGTCAAATACACGGCTCAGCCGGGCGCGGTAATAATCCGTTTAGCCGTAACCTAAATCCCCGGCGCCGGGGCCGCGCAGCCGGGCGGGGAGCAGCGCCGCCGCCGCGGGACCCTGCGCGGAGCTGGCCAGAGCCGTCGCCGGGCTTCGCCCGCCTCTCCCGTCTCGCCGCCGCCTTCTCCGGCGGGAGCGGCTCCGGAAACTTTCGCCGGGGGAAGCACCGCCGCCGCGCCGCCAGCGCCGACCCGCCGGAGCCGAGGAAGAAAGTCGCGGAGGTCCGGCGCGGAGCCGCGCTCCGCCCGCCGCCGCGGAGCCGCCGCGCCCCTGCCCCGCGGAAGGGGCCTCGCCGCCGCCCTCCGGGCGCTGATGCCCCTGGGGCGCCGCGCCGCCCGGCTCTGAAGGACTCCCCGCGGCTCCCCGGGCCCCCGGCCGCCCCGGCGATGCGGGCCGGAGGAGGAGGAGGCGGCGGAGCGGCCGCCGGCGGCTGCCCCTTGCTGGGCCTGGCCGCGCTGCTGGCCGCCCTGCTGGGGTCCCCCGCGGGCGCGGCGGCGCAGCAGTACCACGGCGAGAAGGGCATCTCCGTGCCGGACCACGGCTTCTGCCAGCCCATCTCCATCCCGCTCTGCACGGATATCGCCTACAACCAGACCATCCTGCCCAACCTGCTGGGCCACACCAACCAGGAGGACGCGGGGCTGGAGGTGCACCAGTTCTACCCGCTGGTCAAGGTGCAGTGCTCGGCCGAGCTCAAGTTCTTCCTCTGCTCCATGTACGCGCCGGTGTGCACCGTGCTGGAGCAGGCCATCCCGCCCTGCCGCTCCCTCTGCGAGCGGGCCCGCCAGGGCTGCGAGGCCCTCATGAACAAGTTCGGCTTCCAGTGGCCGGAGCGGCTCCGCTGCGAGAACTTCCCCGTCCACGGCGCGGGCGAGATCTGCGTGGGGCAGAACACGTCGGACGCCCCGCCGGGGCCTGGTGGCGCGGCGGGGCGGGGGGCCACTGCCCACCCCACGGCTGGCTACCTGCCCGACTTCCTCACCCCGCCACAGCCCCCCTCCGGCTTCTCCTTCTCCTGCCCCCGGCAGCTGAAAGTGCCCCCTTATTTGGGCTACCGGTTCCTGGGGGAGCGGGACTGCGGGGCCCCCTGCGAGCCAGCCCGGCCCAACGGGCTCATGTACTTTAAGGAGGCGGAGGTGCGATTTGCCCGGCTGTGGGTGGGCGTGTGGTCTGTGCTCTGCTGTGCCTCCACCCTCTTCACCGTGCTCACCTACCTGGTGGACATGCGCCGTTTCAGCTACCCAGAGCGGCCCATCATCTTCCTCTCGGGCTGCTACTTCATGGTGGCAGTGGCCTACGCGGCGGGTTTCTTGCTGGAGGAGCGGGTGGTGTGTCTGGAGCGCTTCTCTGAGGATGGCTACCGCACCGTGGCCCAAGGTACCAAGAAAGAAGGCTGCACCATCCTCTTCATGATTCTCTACTTCTTCGGCATGGCCAGCTCCATCTGGTGGGTCATCCTGTCCCTCACCTGGTTCCTGGCTGCTGGCATGAAGTGGGGCCACGAGGCCATCGAGGCCAACTCCCAGTATTTCCACCTGGCTGCCTGGGCTGTGCCCGCTGTCAAAACCATCACCATCTTGGCCATGGGGCAGGTGGATGGGGATGTACTCAGTGGGGTGTGTTACGTAGGTATCTACAGCGTGGACTCGCTGCGGGGCTTCGTGCTGGCGCCCTTGTTTGTGTACCTCTTCATCGGCACTTCCTTCTTACTTGCTGGCTTCGTGTCCTTGTTTCGCATCCGCACCATCATGAAGCATGACGGCACCAAGACGGAGAAACTGGAGAAGCTGATGGTGCGCATCGGTGTCTTCAGTGTCCTCTACACGGTGCCTGCCACCATTGTCCTGGCGTGTTACTTCTACGAGCAGGCCTTCCGTGGCACCTGGGAGAAGACGTGGCTCCTCCAGACCTGCAAAACCTACGCCGTGCCCTGTCCCAGCCACTTTGCCCCTATGAGCCCGGACTTCACGGTCTTCATGATCAAGTACCTCATGACCATGATTGTTGGGATCACGACTGGCTTCTGGATCTGGTCTGGCAAAACCCTTCAGTCCTGGCGACGCTTCTACCACAGACTCAGCACCGGCAGCAAAGGCGAGACGGCAGTATGAGACCCCCCTGCCCCCTCTGGCACGCACACACAGGCATGCATGCACACACGCAGAGGAGAGGGATACTCGGCAGAAGAGGAAGGCAATGGCTCCCTGAAGAGGGAGGAAGGGAGGCTTTTCCAAACTTTTTCTTCCTCCCAGGGGGTTTGAAAAAAAAAAAAAAAAAGAAATCGTTGCGTAAAGGATCAGATGGACTGCGTCGAGTGGTGCTTATGCCCAGCTAAGTAGAAGAGCACAGAAAAAGAAGCCACTGGTGGGATGGGAGAGTCCTTCACCTGCAAGAAGGCCCCCTACCTCTCTCTCCCTCTACCCCTGTGCAGGAAAAAAACCCAACCCAGCTGAAACCATCCTGTCCTGCTTTGGACGAGAGGGAGGGGAAGCCGTCTCTGTCCCCGCCGAGAAGTAGCCAAACCCTCTCTGAATTGCTGGGGTCAAACAGCCGCGCAGGCAGGGCCGCCCCCGGGCCTGAGCGGACCGCCCGCGCCTCCCAGCTCGGCGGCGCAGCCACGTGAGTACCGCACCGCCAGCGGCCGCCCCCGCCGTCTGCGGGCGAGGGGCCCGTCCTGCCCGCTCCCGGGTTCCCTTCCACCTCGGTGCTACCTGCTTTAGCTGTCTTAAAGTGAAAATTCGGCCCTCGGTCTGTTGTTCTTGCTGCTGTGGGGAAGGAGGGGGTTGCTATTCCACACCCTGAAAAGAAATGACTTGTTGCTTTTCAGCAGAAGGCTTTTCCCCCTTGCCTTTGTTCTAGGAGACAAAGGGGGAAACAAAAGTGTTTTCTATGTAGAAAGGCATAAGCATGGGATCGGTTTTTATGAGCAAACTAACAAAAAGAAGTCGTTGAGGTTCACCCTTGGATGTGAGGAGCTCGCAGAAATAAACATTCCTTTTCATAAAAGAGGAGAAGGCAGGATGTTTTCCTGCCGTTCAATATGGGTCGCTTTTCTAAGCTGAAGGAAACGCAAGACTTAGAGGGCAAGAAGAGAGTAACCGAGAGCACCTGCTAAAACAAGAGCCATTAAAATACGTAACATAAAGATACGATATTTTCCTTTCCTTCCCGTAAACCTGCTTTCTCCTGCTTTGCAGTAGGTAAAGTCAATGCACAGCCGGCTTCTGGGGACAGGAGGAATCCTTTTGGCTCACGATGGACCCTTTGCCTGCTCCTCAGGTTCCCTGAACTGCATGGCAATGGCTGGTGGCGCAGGAGGGGGCCGGGGCTGGGGTTTAAAAGCAAGCAGGCACCGCAAGCGAGGAGCCTGCTCATTTCAGCTAAAATGCAGCTGGTTAAGTTTCCAGTGGTCGCGCCTTGGAAGGAAAGACATTCGAAAACTAATCATCAGATGCATCGTTTTCTTTTTGAAATGTGACAGATTTTTCTATTCTGAAATTTTTATGTTGACTTGTTCATATTTTATTTTTTGCATACTACTTTACCTTTATATTCACTGAAGGGTTGTTTTTATAAGTATTTGTGTGTGTGTATGTTCTTGCCTAAGGACAAAATAGGAAATTCTGGGGTTTTAGCAAGTCTCCACCCTATAGCTGCTCTTCATTTTTGGGGGGGAAAAGTGTCTGGAATGAAACTCAAAAAGAAAAAAAACCTGTTCAGGGTGAGGGGGCAGAGTGCTGCTGTCTGAGGGTGTACCAGGAGTCTGGGCATGAGGAATGGGCCCATCAGCCAAATCCTTCAGTAGATCTGATCTCAGACGTGCAGGGCTTGGGTTTTTGTCTTTTATAATGTGCACGTGGAAGAAAAAAAAACAAACGTGTAAGACAAGTGCAGTATGTATATTTTGTAAATCTCATTTTTGTAAGAAAATATGTATTTATGTTTTTACTTGATTTTTTTTTTTGAAGGTCTGTATGAGGCCCTGCTTCATCCCGTGTACAGATCACTAAATAAATAATTTTTAATACAAGGGCTCCAATGAAGTTCTTTCAGTCTTTGAACACTCGGCAGGTTGTAGAAGGGGGGGGCAGCTCTGTGAGTGGCATCTTCCCCCCCCCCCCCCCCCCCCCCCCATTTTGTTGTGGGAGATGCAAGAGACTTTTGGGTGACTACACTGTGAATGTACCGACCAGAAACTGAGCTGTGACTTGAAACTGGCCTTTCTGAGTACTGGCCCCTCACAACAGAAGATCACATTTTGAGACCGTTTCAAATGTTTGCCCTCGCTTGAGGTACTTGCATCCTAGCCAAGTTTTCCTCCAGGCTCTGCCTCTTGCTGAGGGCAAGCTGATAAACCAGTTTCCTTATCTAGAAAATAAGGATAATGCTCTCTTCCCATTCCAAAGGGACTCTGAGATTGAGAACTGGAGGGTGCGACAAGTGCTGTAAATTAAATCCTCACTTTGATGGGTGGAGTGTTTTAGGGAAACACTAAGGACAAGGTCCTTTTCAATAGCTTTCAAAGGGCAGTGTTTTGAACTGGCTTTTTTCTCCCCCAGCACCTTTGCTATCTCTAGTTTTGTTCAGGTGACTTTTACTTTAATCTTAATAGCTAGCCTAAAGCCTACATTCTTTCTTATCACAGTCATCTGAAAGCTGATAGCTTCCATGGAATGGTCTATTTTATTTCATTTTTTAAACTGAAATGAATGTTTAGATCTCAAGCTGTGTTGCTACAATCACAGAAAGTGCCCCAGCAAACAGAATTTTACACCTGTGAAATGATAATAGTTTCCAGCTTTTCTCTCGCAATGATTTCAGCCTATTTATTGGGTTCATCACCCTTCCTTTGCCTTAAATTTTAGCATAGCCATAGTTTAAGTCACAGAACAGAGATCTAAGATGCCTTAGCTGGATGTCATCATGGTAGCTGTGGTTGTACTGCAATATTGTTTCATTTACTGAGCACAGTGTGCGATAGTTGCACTTTCTCTCAGGGCACTATTTTATTTGGACACTGTGCTCTCAAACGTAACCTTTTACATTTACCGTGTACGAACTACTGATTTAAAGTTCTTTTCAGAGCTAGCCCCATTCACGCTGCCTCTAGAAAAGCCACATCTTTTATTTGAAAACACCTCTAGTTGTTCCCCAGAATCGCTCACTTGTCAAGTTTCCTTTTTGAAAAGGCCTTTGCTTTCCTGCGAGTCAGGCTGCTTCAAACTGCTCCCTGACATGAGCTCGCTGATCATTGCTGAGGGGGGTTTCATTCCACTCACTTAGGAAACCTGAACCTTTCTATAAACATTTCCTCCCATTAATCCATCAGTGCCGGCCGGAGCGATGGAACGGCTGAAACAGCTCGCGCTCTGAAGGACCGGGAACTGACGGGAGCAGTGGTGTGACTGACGCCCCTGTGCTGTGCAGCCACAGCTGCATCGCTAAACATGCAATTAATCCTTAATACATCATGGACAGCTAAGCCCGCAATTCATGCGGGCAGCCTGTTCCCCCCGCTCTTCTGTCCACTCACCACCCCTCCTTGCTAGCTGGATGAGAAACTGCATTTAGGTGTGATCGCTACTTTTTTGTCCATATGTGGAAAAACTTAAACAGACTTTTTTTTTTTTTTAGTTCACGAGGCATTCATATCTGAAAGGAAATGTTTCTGTTTCCACCAGAAACCACTAAAGCTGAATGCTTTTATTTCAGTATTTCCTATTAGGTACTTCTGGATTTAAAGTCACTTACACAAAACTATCCAAATCCTGGGATTTAAGCTGATTTTTAAAATTTGAGATTGTAGGTGAAATTTGATGCTGGTGTAAAGTAGAAGTAACTGCTATTCACTTTTAAGCAGATGTGACTTGCATCAAGACTGAATTTGCTCACAGTGGAAACAATTTGGAGAATTTCAAGTAGTGATAGCGTCTGGCCTTCTGGAATAAAAATCTCCATCACCATTCTGATAAGAAAGCAGCAGTTACTTTCATAATGGAGTACAATTTAGAAAATCTCTCTGTGAAGCTGTCTGGAAAAAAGGAGGAAAAAATAAGCCTTTAATAACCCTTGCTAATCGCTGCAAAACGGTTTTTCTTTGACTAACTTTTAAGTCCACTTTCCGTTAACATTTTTTTAAGTTTAAGGAAAGTTTCCTACCCTTCATCCTTGGCTCTTGTCTATGCAGCATTTTTGGTTCGCAAGACCTTGGCAAGTAATAGTTATCGTTGATCAATACCCCTGTAAGTTTACACCATATACTACATTTTCATGAAAAATATGTAAACACTGGTTCTTAAGTTTCAGAGATGTTTGTGTTACTTTCTAGAAGAAAGTATTATTATTTCAGGCAAGTTAAACAGGAGGCTTTAACAGTTCTAGAGTTCACAAATGGCAGCAGCAACTGAATGTTTGTCTCTGCAGAAAAAAAGTGCTTTTATAATAGTGTTTGTTTGGGTTTATTTTTGGTGGAATACCCACACCAGCGATTGAATGTTTTTGTCTAAGTACTTCACCCACAACCAATAGCTTTGCATGCAAGTAAAAAACCACACATCTCTGTGTTCACCAACTGGCAACAGTAAACATTATTTATAATTTCACATGGGTTTAGAAACCAAATTACTAGCTTGTGTCTTAAATAGTCTTTTTTTTCTGCATCTCATTCTCACTTCCTTCCAGACCTTACAGGTACTTTGTATACACCCTGCTCTCCATAATTCCTTTTCTACTCCTGTTATTTTTTAAAACCATGAATCCAGCTGAAAGAAATTTAGTCTGTTGCTTGGAGAGGAAAAGACGACTCTGAATCTTTCAGCACTATGACTGTTCATTGAGATAGACTATTGCCAAGCCTGTTCTATATAAACCAGGATAATTGTTTCATGCCAACATGAGTGTGTGGTTTTGGCAGCTACAACACTGCACAGGATAATATAGGATTGGGAGAATAAATACAGTGCATGGCAAGTTCCCAAATGCCCCACTTAGAACCGACACATTTTGACTAAAATGATGCCCGAACTGTAAAACTAAAATACGTACATCAGAGTTTAATGCTGCTCAGACAACCAGTTTGTGCTGCAGTCAGAGGAGCACAGGGGGGGGTTTGACACTTTAAACCTGAGGTCCAAGGTTGCCTGGTTTGAGTGGCTGGGCATTGCTTGTCTCAAAACCAGATCAGTGGAAGTAAGGCACAGCATAAAGACCGGGCTTAAGCACAGCATTACCACAGCTGCAGCCAAACAGGATTCGACTGAACGATGCACAGTGAGAACAGACAGGCCCAAACAGGGTCATGAGTGCGTACTCCTCTACATTGCTTGCTCCTTTCTGTACAACCAGCCTAACCATGCCAGGAAACTATGGGACTGGGATAAATGAGAATATGGATAAAAAGCAGGAATAAGCAGGGCCTAGAGCACATTTTTAAATAACAATTGTAAATTGGGGGGGGATCACTTAGCCATATTAGTCAGGAAATCCTGCTAGCAACAACTTGTTCATTTTGGCTGCTGCAGCTGTGTCACAACTTGGGTTGGTTATATGCAACCCTTTGCTTAAGCATGTTACTGTTACAAATACAGGTGGAAAATCAGTGTGTGCTGCCTAGACCGGTAGTCTATATAGTAGGCTTTGGCTGCACAGGTCTTGGAGATTAACCCCATCATGTGGCCACTAAGGTAGCCATGAACCTTACTATTAATACCAGGATCCCAAAGGCCAGGGTGACAACTAGAAAGGAAAAGGAAAAGGAAAAAAAAAAAAAAAAAAACCCACACAAAAAAGCTCAATTCTCTCCTACCTCCAGCTTTACTGGAGGTATTGGCAATTCTAACATTGTTCTCAAACCAGTCTGCAGGAAGGCAATGCCATTTTCAGGGCAGGCAAGGAGTAAGATTATTCCCACCGTGCTGTCCTTTTTCTCAGGCTAACATATAGAGGGGCTTCAGAAAAAGCTTGTGGTGAATGGGGAATTCTGACAGGAGTTGTAGCAGAAGAAAAATATGTTATGTGGCTCAGATGGACACAAAAGGGTGTTCCAGCAAGTAGGCGCTAATCTAGGATTTGGAAGACAAGTGCTTGATTACCTGCACTGTCACAGGTGGTGGACAGATCACTTACAGTCAGACTTCCAGCAGTATTCAGGCAGCTAAAGGTGCAGGCAGGTACATGGAAAGCACTTTTCATAAGTGCTTAAGTTCCTAGGTGCATGTCTCTGTAATTGCCTGGAAAATTTCATCTCTGTCTCTTAAAATTGGAACAGTGGCACTTCCCCATGTTATAGGAGTGTTGTGAGAATAAATACTCTCAAAAACAGAAGAAATGAAATACAATCACAATAGGGTTTATATAAATACCTCTGTCAGATCTTTGTCCCGTAGTCTGATGTTTTGCAAGTAGGTCCCATTCCAGAGAGCGCCAAATTAAGACTACCAGCCAGAATAAATTACTTGTATGTTTTCCAATATCTTATCTAAAACTAGGCAGGCTGAGCACATGCTTTCACAGCAGTATCACTCTAGCCAGGGCTCAAATATAAGGTGTGAGAGGGTATAAAGACGCAAGCGAGGTAATTAGAAAATTACACAGAACTGGGCATGCATGAAAATCAACAGCTGTTGACTACAGTCAAACGAAATGGACTTGTGTTACCCTGGTGCTTACGCACAGCAGAGATAAGGATTTGGGCCCATCTGTGCTGGTGCTATAGTGTGCTTAGCTTTTCTAGTAATCCTCGATCTCTCATTTCCTATAGACTATAAACATAGTCGTTATCAACAGGTTCCGTGACACCTCCGCTGTCCCTCTTTAAATCATTACAGTTCACTTCAGCTTGCTGCAAGCAAGATCTAAATCATAGTAAGTAGTAGGCATAAAGCAGAGTTGTCCAAGGTTTCGTCCAAGCCCTTAGCAGTGAGAACCCACCTTCCCTGCCATGTTTTCACTTCATCACTTAGTTCCTCAACAGTTTTTTCTGTTACCATGACCTCCAACATTTTTCTTTTTACTAAAGATGGCCAAGCAGAAGGATTAATTGGCTCTTTGGACATTTTCCTGCCTCAACAACAGGGAACAGCATGAGACTACTCTACTTCTTTCACCAATGAAATACGGAGGCATCTAAGCTGACTGGGGTAAACATTTGTGTGTTGCCCTGGTGCCAGCCTTTCCTGTGGGAGACTTCTGCACCCATTCACCTTCATCACACATCAGGTTTTTGTTGCTAAATAAAGTAAACCGACAAACCAAAAAGGACTCCTAAATGCATCAAAGCATGCTGTAAGTTATAAATCCCCCTCAAACAAACAAAAACATAACTTAAGAATTTTTATGGAAGACAGTCAAAGGGAGCTACTTCCAAAAATATTTACCTAAAGCATGAATCAGATCAGTTGCCTGACATGGCTTCCTTCCACAAATTTTCCATGTGGGGGGCGTGTGTATATGTGTGTGCGCATGTGTGCGCACGTGTAGCGTGAGTGCATGCTAGTGTTACAACTATAGGCAAATCTCTCATCAACAACCTAGTGAAGAGAGAAAAATCAAAAGGCCCTTGCCCAATGCAGCTGTCTGCTAATTAAACACTGGTGTTAATTGCAATAGTGTGCTTGGACCCCGTTCCCTGTGTTTGTTGTGGTGCCTGCGTGAGCTCCGGATCACTCAGAATTTTCACATTCTCACAGAAAATGAAACCATCTATAAAAGGAACGAAAGGCTGTGATATGTATATATATATCTCTATAGGGCTATTTTTAAAGAAAAAAAGATTTTTTGTGTGAGCTAGTTCAAAGCCAGCTTTGATTATCTAAAGCAAAAGTCTTTAGAAAGAGTAAAAACCTAAATGTAAAGATGGAATCTTTCTTATTTTATCCATGATGAAAAGAGCATTTCTTATTTGTAACGCTCTTGCCTCTCAGTTCTTTTTTTTTATTATTTTTTTTTTAATTAACAGCAAAATGTAAAAGTTTCAGGCAGCATTTCCCGTTCTTACTTTACGAGATGTGCAAAGCAGCATTCCATTAGGGCCAACAGCCAGTAAAAGGGATGTCATTTGACACCCTTACACAACTATGCATACCAGGCTGGAACCGAGCGGGATTATGTGAGTGGATAGAAAGCTCTTCTAGAGAGAGGATTTACTCATACTGTTTTTCTTTACACATTCTGCTCTCTGAAGATAGTAAATCAGCTATTGGATTTGCAGAAACAACTCTCACGATGGCTAAAGAATTCAGGCACAAAGTAGATGAAGGCAAAGATCTGGCCTCTCTAAAGCAGCTCGTAGCGACCACGGGAAGAGACCAAACTGCATCCATGTCCAAAGGGGCTAAACAGCGCCTGTGCCTGAACCATATTCCTCTTCGAAGGCAGGGGCAGGAGGTGGGCTGGGTTTCCAGAGCCCAGGCCAAATCCCGTGGCAACTGTCTGCTTGTATGGTAGGCTAAACCAAAGTCCTGGATCTGAACATTGTAATATTTAAAAGATCATACTTCACAGTTACTGTGAGCCAGACACTGTCTCTTCTGGTAAGAAATCCCTTACCTGCAAAGATGAATTAGTATCGGTGGAGAGTTCTGCTTTGTTATGAAGGCTCAGAGCTCTGTATCACTGCCCACAGACAGGGATCTCCTTTGCTGTCTTCGAGATTCCTAAAGGTTTTTGCTGTTTGACTAATAGAGTCGACATTAACTAATAGAGCTAACACTTTAACTCCATGTCTCTCATTTTCCTCAAGTAAAGATCTTGCTGGACGGAATTCTGAATCAAATCTTAATCAAAACCTCTCAATACGAGAGCTGAAAAGAAACGTTTCTCAGAAAACAATCTTAAGAGACTCAGCAATTTCACTTAAATAACTCTTCCATTTTGCTGACGATTTTCATTAAAACTAGCTTTGTTAATAAAGTGTCCTTTGGTCAGCATTTCACCACTGCTCTCAGACTTAATACATTACTTGAACACGGACATTAAAGGTGTAGTAACACGTTATATACATAAAAATTAGCCTGTAAAGGACTGTGTCATGATAACTGTTATTTTCACAAGCTCCACCTCTCAGCATCATCCCTGGCTGCATCTTATTTAGCTGGTAAAGTTCTTTGTACTAATACAAGCCTATTTTATTTGTCCTTAAATGTAATTCTGCACAGACAATGACATTTTTATTAGTAAATGAGAAGCAGTGTGTGCCAGCAGACAGGGCACGAGACTAGGGGTCAGGAGACTGTCATACTTTTCCCAAACTTGCCCACGGTCTGCAAATTCTTCCAATCATCCTTACCTCCATTTCTTTTTCGGCCCTTCTCTAAATAGGATCATGCTCTTTGGGACAAAAAATGTCTCTATTGTCCCCACGTACATGTTGGTACTGTTCCCATCTTGCTGAAGCCCTGATCTTGACGGGGGCCTCTCAAGATTCGGCACAATGCAAGAGGTTCCAATTAAAAATAATTGATCATTAAGAGGCAGAGAATGGTAAAGAGTGAGCTGGTGCTTTACTTTCTGTGGGGAAATAGTGAAATACTAGTGGCAAAGTAGAGACATGTGTGATGACACCGAATCTTCCCAAAGAAATGAAAGTGGGAAGTGTCACTCATCACCTTTTGGGCTTTTGTGTAACATGCGTAAGGAATGTTCCCTTCTCTGAAGAGTCTCTGTGGACTCTTCAGATGATGGGATTTACTGTCACATGCCCTCTTCTGCCTGTCTTTTTTTGGTTGTTGTACAAAGTGTTGCCATGTGGGATCTGTGTGATAGCACATTCTGCAAAATATCTCCAGCTGAGTGGAATTGGTGCTGGCCAGTTGGATTGTTTGTTGGCTGACTCTTCCCTAAAAATGAAAACCAGACACTGAGGAAACTATCTTGTTCATAAAAGGAAAGTATTTATCTGCAATGAAAAAAACAAAACAAAACAACCAACCCCAAAACAAAATAACTGGCTGAATATTTCATTAAATGATCACTAGTGACGTGATTAAATAATTGAACAGCAGAGCGAGGAGGAAGCCCACTACTTTCCCACACACCTCCAAAATACGGATTGGAATTAAGCAAAACAATTTTCCAGTTCACTCTGAACTGCTTCAATTGAAGAAGAAAACAAAGGGGAAAATGTCTGACTGTTTTGTTTAAATGCTTCCTAAATGAAGCAACTCCAAGTTTGAATTTGAAATGCACCCAAAATGAGTGAAAAACATTAAGCAACCTTATAAGGTTCAGCTGGAATTAAGGGGCAGACTGGATGGACCAAAGCTAGGACAGACAGGTGAAGGCAGGTAGCACGGCTTTGGAACCATGGGGAGTTTGAGAGAGACACAGGAGCCGGTTTTGCCTACAGCTTGCCCCATATCACTGAGAAAGTTCAATCCACTTCACCTGTACCATGTAGACCTGATAATAAGGGACATAAGGCAGCAAGTGGAACATTTTGCTTAATGAGATTAGAAATGGCATATAGGGAAAAGTGTTTGTGGAGAGCAGAGAAAGAGGAGAGCAATAAAAACAATTGAGACCGAGACACCAGAAGCATATGAGCACAGCTACAGCTACACATACATTTGCTTTTTTTGGGTTTCAGGCTAGCCAGAAAGAAAACAACTCTGGTGCGAAGCCATGCTTCTGTGCCTGCTCAGCCCAACGCTCATGCTAACTGGCCCTGCCTGCTGACTAATGCGATGGGCTGGCTTGTGGACTGGGCTGGCTCGTAGCCAGCCATCCCACAGCCCATGCAAGGCAAATGCGTGACTGCCTGCACCCCTCTAGGCAGGTGTTACTCTGGGATTCCTCACACCGTCTTTTTAAAAGAACTGGCCTCCAAACATAGCAAAGTACTGCCTCTGCCACCCGTTCAGTGTGGTGAAGTGCCCAGGCTGTGAAGGAGCACTTAGTGATACATAGCTGCAGTAGAGTAGCATCTTCAGGGCAAACTAATTGCTGACTGTAAACTGCTGCGATCAACATGAATGCTCACCAAACGTTATTCCTCCCGTAAATTTTCAAAAGAAGCTTACTGACAAATTCATGAAGGTTGCCAGGAGCACAGAGTGCCTTTCTAGAATGTTGGTCCTAGCTATTCCCTCGGAAACCAGTAAATAAAGAGTTAAGGTATGAGCAAACACAACCTTAACTGTGCTGTTTGAGCGATGCCCCAATATGGCCATAACACAGAGAGCCTGTGCTATCTCAAAGGCAGAGTGCAAACATTTGGGGAATAGGGCACATGACCACGGGACAGAGTCTAAAGCCACCTTTTTGCAAGGGAAAACTGGTCTGTACCGAAGCCCCAGGGACTGGGGGCAGGGGGAGTGCCGACACCAGCCTCACCCAAGAGACAGCTGGTCTCTTCCTCAGGACTAACACCTACTCACTTTACAACCCCTGTCCTCGCAGACTGCCACAGGACTCCTCGCTCCACTCTCCAGCACGGAGCCCGCAGACCATCCTGCCGGCACCCTTGCGCACTTCTGGTAATTCCCCTGGGGAGGAAGAGCTCTCGGTACCGTTATTACCACAATTTACAAAGTCAACACCAAAAGGAGACACACTACTGAACCACCCACATGAACAGAGGAGGCAGGGAAAGAGGCAAGCCACCTTCCAGAGGGACAAGGCCTTTCTCATGTCAAAGCCCAGCAGTTTTCTTGTGTCACAGCCACAAAGAAGCCAAGCTCTCCAGCTCTGCCAGCTGGAGCAGGGCAGCTCCCGCAGCCGACCTGCACGATCCCCGGCAGTATGGCCAACCCCAGCGAGGGAAGGTTATTCAGGCCCTGCTTTTCAAAAGGCTTATGGCTTACCACACTTGCCAAGATGGAAAGGTATAAGATGCTAACAGGCAACTTTGTTTGCTGCTGTGTCAGTTAAGGCTTTTTTTTTTGGCAATGGGTAAGATGGCAGAGAGAGTGCCACCTCTGTTACGGCACAAACACTGCTCTGAAATGTGTGGCCATAGAGAACTCTGCTCAAATGCTTTTTACTGTGGCAGGGATATACTCAGAAGTGTTGCACTGTCCCTCTTCTCTATTTATTTCTCATTCTCTGCTCCCTGGAAAACTGAGAATCACATTAGCGTCTCCCTCTTTTTTTGTCCTACTTTGAATGCCGAGTAGCTAGCACCCATTATTCTGTGACAATGTCCCATCTTACTGACATGTCTTGAATATGTACATTTTTATACTGCTTTAATAGTGCTATTTTAAACTTTAAAGCCTGTCACTTGTCCTCATGAAAGTCAGATGGAAAATAATGCTATTCTCACATTTTTCTGGTCTTTACATCCAAAGCAGCAGTCCCTAGAGCAAGCCTCTGTCCTCCCGTTGGTAAGAATTTCTGTAGCCAGTTTGCACGTACTGTCCTGCGACTACAACTGAAGGGCAAATCCTAGTACTACAATTACAGGACATCTGCAACGTGTGAGGGCTTGTTCTGTGATCACTTCCAACCCCTTGATTTGGAGTTTTGGCTGAGCAATGAATGCAATATCAAATGAGAAATAAATACAGAGATCAAAGACTACAAAGCAAAACACTGCTTTTATGGCTGTTCCCACCTTGGTAGGGACACAGGTATGTACTACTAGTGGTACACTAGTATGAGATCAAGAGGTAGACTACAAAACTGAGTCTTGAATCCAAACCTCCTCCAGTTCCAGAGGCCCAGACACCAGTCTCTGAATACGGGCACATTCCTACATTTTGGGTTTTCCCCAAATATCTCATAAGGAAGAGACTTTCCATTGCCATCCACAAAGAGCCAAAACGCAGAAGCTGTCCTACAGCAAGCAGACAACAGCATCCTCACGTTCCTCAGAAATACTCTCCTGACTCAGGGGTGAGGCTGCAGACCCAATGCTTAGACCTGAACGCTCTCAAGCCTCGATCCCGAGCCCTGGGTGCAAAAATCACCCAATTGGCTCAGGAAATGAGGCTAAGGCCTGTTCTGCTTGACAAAGAAATGCCCTATGGCAGAGCTGGCTAGCGATAACCAACATAACCTGGCCTCATTTCATGTGCAGGGGAAAAAAGGCTAGTGAAGACTGCACAGTGTTGAGTCCTAGAGCTGTCTTGTCCTCTTCCTAGTGATAACCACTGCATTTTCATCAGAGCATTTGTCACCAGCAAATTAAGAGTTAACCAGGAGGGTGGACTGAAGAGTATATATCTTATTTGTCTCATCCTTTAGTTAAAAGAATCTTCTTAGATTCAGGTGTAAATGTCCCTTTTCTTGACCTACAAGGTATTTGCCATACTGTCTGTCTCTAGGGTTAAAAATCACCCTGGCAGTAAGCGCTTCTGTAAACACTCCCACTTTATCTGCAGAGAGTGAGAATCCCAGCAGTACTGGAAACAGATATAAATGGAAACTGTTAAAAAAATTAATTAAAAAAAAATCATTCAGCATATGCGAAAAGTAGCAGTGATTTCTGGCAAGAATTAATTAAACCAGATGAAACACTTCTGATATGATTTGTGCTATCAGATCATTTCATTAGTTCTGGCTTTTAGTTCATTGTAACAAGCTTCTGTGAGGGTGAAAAAGAAATAATTGTTTATTCAAATGGTAATAATTTGGGTTTCTTTAATTGACTCCTAGTGTGAAAGCATTGATTCCTGCTGTTTTCTAAAATGCTGGGTGGAAAAGTTCCAGCACGATCTCCAATTCCGGAGGCCACTGAGTCCATTCACCACTGCAGCCTCCCATCTGCAGTCTAGCCCGCTTCAGCCCTATCACTTCTCCTGGCTTGTCTGTACACTGCCAAGCATCGAGGCAGGGCTTGGCAATTCTCGAGTGCTAGCAGGCGTATTAAGTATTCCTACGCAAAGCTGATCATGTGCTCATACATAATATTGGTGGGACTGAAATACGTTTTCTTTCCAGCAGGCCGGATATTCTGGAAAGGAAATGTTCTAAAAAAAAAAAAAAAAATTCAGACACCCAAAGAGTGTCTAAAAGGGAAGAGGTTTTAGATAATAATAAAAAAAAATCTTTCTTAAAAAGAAGTATTTTTTTCTATAACTAAATTTAATTCACCAATCTTTGCCCAAGGACAGGGGAGGAAATTGATTTTGCTTCACTATCAGGATACAGCGTAGAAATGTCACTGAGCCCAGAAAGACACATGCTAGCAGTTTTAAAAGTAGGGCTGGTAACTCCTGTTTCTGCTGATTGCTAATTTGTTGGGTGCCAGTTAGTAAAAAGGTCATATTAATTCCTGCTGGGTAAAAGGCGGTACAGGACTAAGGCATGCAAAGAAGCAAAAAAAAAAAAACAAAAAACAAAAAACCAAAACCAAACAAACCCAAAACCCAAACAAAATCCAAAAAAACATTTCTACAGTTTGAAACTCCATGGAAGCATATTGCAGATTTCTGCCTAAGCCAATGCTGAAAAACCAGAATTCCTTACATTACTTAATCTAACGAGGTCCGTGAGAGAAGAAAAAGGCCCCAGTTTGTAAGATCTAAGGGGCTGAGACCTTATCTGCACACTTTCCTGTAAAGCTCCAGGTGCACTGTGAGATCTATATCATCAGTTCCATGCTAAAAACTATGTTGTTTAAAACAAAACAATCAAAGACTGAAAAGCAAAGCTCTCAAATATCACGAAAGAGCAAAGCAAAGGTTGCCTAATGTAACCTTCCTTCTGCCTCCGGGTTGTATGGTATAATATACTGTTTCAGTCTCTGACCAGGTACTGCCCCCACATTCATTTTTTTGGCAAGAGTCCCTGCTTCACTCCAGGCACAGGACCGACAGTGCTCCGCATACAAAGCAGCTCTTCAATATTCTTTTTAATCTCAGCTCTTCAGCGTGGGGCTCCGGCTTCATCTACTACAAACTGTCGCAACACTGCATGAACAATGATACTTTTCCATTCTACACTGTTTTTTCTTTGCTCTTCAGCCCCCGAGCCCTGAATGCTTTGCACTAGTTAACACATTTATTCCCAAAACATCGCTGTGAGGTGAGGAAATATTATCCCTAATTTAGAGAGTAAGACTGAGCTACTTTCTGAAGAAAAGTAGAAAAGAGGCAGGAAAAGCAACCAGATCTCTGGAGTCCCAATCAACCACCTAAATCATCATTTTTACAACAGGCCTCTGGCCTTTATTCACACCACACAACTTCTGCTAGAGGTTAGGCAGCAGTGCCAGAGACATAGCCCCATTCACTGACATAACATAAATCTACTACCGTGACTCCAGACCAATATATTATATGACCCTGCTCTAGGTTTACTTAGGGTGAAATTCAGTCCTGTGCAGAGGGCCAGCATTTACATCCTTTCTCAAAGGTTTGCAGTTGTGTGTGTGCCTCATGCTTACCCTCTGATCTTTTTTGGAAAGAAAAAAGTCGTGCTGTTTATCCACTAGACACTGCGATCACATAATTAGAGGCACATGTGTACAGACTATGATTAGAAGGGGCAGAGTAAAGGTTACACTGGCTTCTTGCAAGCACTTTGATAATCTAAAATATAGGAAATAACACAAACTCTACAGTAAAAGTCATTTTATGAATGAATTAAGGAACAATAATGAATTAAGGAACAAAATAATCTCCACCTTTCAATCATCATCTATATAGCAAGAGTGTGTTCTGCATGCTTGCATACCTTCAATCTGCAAATCAAAAACCTTTTATCTTATTTAAATGCATGTCTTGCTATGTGAAAGGAAAGGCCTCGGATTTCTTCACAGAGGTACCTGCTCAGTTATGTGAAGGCATACTGGTCTCATTCCTTCTGCGCTTTGCCAAGTTTACATATTTTCAGCTATCCGTCTGCATGGCCAGTGGAAGCTTGTGAAAAACCCTAAGCGGTGGAAGTTCCCTGTCCCTTTATATCCACAGGTGATTTCCAAAACTCCTTTGTTCCAGAGTTCATGGTAAACCAGCGTGCAAATAAAGAATGTTTTCTCAAATCATATGTAAACCAAAGCAAACCTGATTTTCACTGGAGCAGTGACATGTACCAATTACCTCGCTGAAGTCACATTTTCATTGCCTGCTTTGAGGCCCATGTATCAGTCAAAAGGTCAAGATTGTCAGCGCAGCAGAGAAAGTGTAGCTCCTCACACACATGCATGCACATGAAACGTTCCAGGAAGGGGGAAGCAACAACACTCCTCATACTCAGCCTCTAAAGCAAATTTACCAAATCAGACATTTAGTATTCAAAACAGGTTGTTTTTACCATTCTAGTACCTGCCACAGGCTCCTTTTTAACTGACTGGGTGTTAATAAGTTTAAATAAATGTAATTAACAGTTACAAGTGACTGAAGAAAACAGACCTGCCATATTCAGAATGCCATTCTTTGCTGCTGTCATTTCTAATTTCAGCTTTTGAATTTCTTCCTTTAAAATATATCTTGTGTTTAAAAACATACATAGGCTTTTCAGCGTGGCTCTTGACCATGCAGCTACTAAGTATCTCTCATATATTAAGGATTTATCTTTGTAAAAGCCTTCTGAATGAAGGGAGAATTATTCCCGCTTTGCAAGTTGTGCAGCCCTTGTACCCTGTTGGTCCCATAGCTGTGCCTGTACGATGTTACCGCATTCCAGTCCCATGCCTGTACGACTGTGGTGTCTGGGGGAGCCAGGATGCTCCTGGCTGCAGCAGTGTTGACCCAGGGATCAAAGGCTGCACCCTAAGCAAAGACCCTGCAGCTGGACTGAAAGGGTGAATTGGACACTTGGAAGTCAAGACAGAACAAGCTCCGGGCTTCTCCTCTGTGTGGGCAAAACTGAAGTTTTGCTGTTGTAGCATAAGGGGCTAGAGCCAGCCTAGTGCTGGGCTCACAAAACACCTAGAAACAATCACAGAAAACAATCTCAGAAAGTCTATTAATACAAAGACCCTGTGCTGGCTCACTCATTGCTAGAGGTGCGGCGTGAATTTTGGAGAAGACTCACCCTAGGTTTGCCCTGCTCTTATTGCTCTTCCCTGGCATCTTTTATTAGCCAGCATTGGAGACTGACTATGGGCTTCAGCGTGTCCTCCTTTGATCCAAATCGCTGTAGCTCTGCTCTCACACCGTTACGTTACCTCAGGGCATTTCAGCCACCGGGAAAGGCTAGGGCAGAGGTGGGAAGGAGAGCTGGCGGCTGAGCCTTGCCAAGTTGCACTTGCTGCTCCATCTGCCCCTGAAAAGATGAGGGGGCAATGGCAGCCAGGCGCTACCCTGCTGGCTCTGCTCTGCCCTGGCAGCAGCAGCAGCTACCAAGGCAGCTGCCCTGGGCTCTGCCACAGCCAAAGGAGTCACCACAGCTTCACTTCTGGTTTGGCTGCCCTTGGTAATTGCCTATTTTGCCTATGTCCAGACCTTCCCAAGGCCACACAGAGGGGGAAGCTACACCCACATTCCAAGTCTCAATATAGTAGCTTAACCACAAGACTGCCCTCCCTGGCTTCTTTCTCAGGCACATATGCCTCAGTCTCTCTATGCCAAATACAGCATAGCGCCTCACAAAACAAGGTTTCCTTCTCCCCTCTCCCCAGCTTCAAAGGGATGTCTTCACTTACTGTTTTAAAACAAGGGATGAGCCCAGTGAAGAGCTCTATCAGGAGACTACGATTTACCTTAAAACCTAACCAAAGCAGGCACAAATTCAGTCTGATATTCTCTGGCAGGGTATTTCATGACTAAAGCCATACTGCTGAAGGTGTTACGTGCTCTCCAGCCCACATTCTTAAATCCACGTTCGTTCTCCTGCCCAACAACACAGAGATAAGCAAAGGAGGGGGTTGCCTGGCCTGTGTGCTTTGCCTGGTAAACAAATAACTGCTGTAGCACAGATTACAGTGCACACAGTGTCTCTCCTTGTGCTTACCCTCACCTACATCTCTGCTCTAGCTGCATCATTCCTGTGGAGTGCAATGGTCTCTGACAGTTACACAGCATCCTCCAAGGTAATCTCCAAGACTAGGAAAATAAGGGAAGAATTTCTGTCAGGTACCAAGTCAATAAGAGCTTCAGTAATTCAAAAGGACAACATTTCTAACAGCGGAAGCATGATGCATGGTGTGCTAATGCCCAAGCTTGCTGATCACTCTGTGCCCCAAATTCTGCCAGACACAGACAGCCATGATTGCTAGAGGCTTTCTCAACTTGTATGCAAACTCTGAATCTCCAGAAATCCAACATATGTAACTCTTGAGGAGGCTTAACGTGAATTCTTTGCTCCCATTGTTCTCCCGTTCACATATTGGGAGACTTCTTCCTGCTTCCCCCTTGTCAGGGGAGACAGCTTCAACAATATGGATTTTATTGTACACCCCCTACATCCCACTTCTGCCCCTTGTCAATAGCACAGAGGCCCAAACGCCATCTCAGCTGCAAAGAGGAAATGACTATTCACAAGACACAAAGGTTTATGGATTTCTGCCTAACAAAAGATTATTTCTAAGCAGACTCTTCACGTACCGATGCCTCATCTCTTCCAGTAGGAAAGCAGACAGCCTCCAGTATGCCCAACACCAAGAGTGAGAGCACTCTCCAGGGCAGGTGTACTATGCAAGGTAGCCTCTTAATCTTCTCACATGCACAAGCGCTGTTTTTCATACCAGCTGCATCTTAAACACTCGGTTAAGATGGTGATTAGTGGTGGTGGTAGGGTGTCACAGTGGGAGCTTTCTTAAGAAGAAAAGGCTTTGATTGAGCCAATGAAAGCTGTTGCCAGGGAACCAGATGCCATGAACACACCACTCCAGCAGTGCAAGAATACAAACCATGTGAGTGCTGGACTGAGCTTTAAATGCATTTGCTGG
This sequence comes from Platalea leucorodia, assembly GCF_965183815.1. Taxonomy (NCBI): domain Eukaryota; kingdom Metazoa; phylum Chordata; class Aves; order Pelecaniformes; family Threskiornithidae; genus Platalea; species Platalea leucorodia. The sequence continues at coordinate 72,125,902 of NC_138827.1, forward strand.
TTGAGGCCTGAACACACCATTAACTCTTTGAGTACCCGAAAGAGTTCACACAATGAACCGGGAAGATGGGAATCCGTTACAAACGCAGAGGAGCAAAACACCTCCTGATATCTCTCTATTACACCCTGTTGATCCAAAAGAAAAACAAAGGGGGGAAACTTTTGACCTTTAGTTCTGACTGGCAAAGGAGGTATGTTTGTTTTGTGAACTATGTAAGGACACTTCTCTTCAAAGTAATGCTTAGTTTTACACTAATGTGAAAAGGAATCAGATAAGTGCTCAGATAACCCTATAAAAGTATTAATTTTGTTTTTGTAGGGGGTGTTACACATGAAGTTTGATGTGCGCAGTGTGTTCGCCAGTCAGTTCCTCTGCAAGAGGAACAGAATAGCTTAGATTCCATTTTTCCCAGATCTGAGCTGGTTTCCAACACAAATGTTACCGATTTGAATTTTATCTGATCAGTTGCCAATTTGTTTCAAAGTTAACTTTCCACTCTGATTACTAAACAGCCTTGTACTCTACCGACAGAGCATTTTTTTCCTAATGTAAATTCCACAGTGCTCTGCAACCCTACCAGTAAAACGCAGCTAAAGCTCTAATTAAAAATCATGCCTGCCATATGTCAATTCATAAGAACTAAAATTAAACTAACAAGGGGCTGTAACCAAAATTTTTTTTTGAACACAAGAGCCTGCCTGCTCCGTTTTGAAGCAGTGACATGTGGAAGCCTGGGTAGTTCTTGCAGGACAATGACTAGTCCCAACCATGTTCATCTTTGGGCTTCCAGTTCAAATCCAGCACAGGTTCCCAAGTACGAAAAGCTGTTCCCACTCTGTAGCCTGAGTGAAAGCCTCTCCGTTCCCATGTAGCCAGTGCTGGCTGAGGAACTGCTTTGATCCCACAGAGTCAGTAACTGTGTTGAGCAAGTAACATGTTGCTGGCAGTATTATACTGAACTCCCCCTGTCAGTCTCCATTTCAGCCTTTTTATATCCTGTGGTAATGCCAGCCGTCTAGTGAGCTCTGAGTTGGGGTCCAGTGTACTACTGCCTTTTTATGCCTCTCCCACAGTGCAAAAGGCCTAGGGGGAAAGGACATAGCAATACCATTATAATGCTTAAGTGGCCATAAAGTCCCAGTGTGAGTCCTAACAATCTGAACATAAGGGACAATAAACCTTGGGCCCCTCAAATTTATTCTAGGGGATTGGCAAGCGTGGGTATAGTGCAAAGCTGATTTAAAATCTTCACGCAACTCCCGTGCCAATTCCTGCCCAGCTTGGTGATGACTGAGAATTGGACTCCCGGGTGTCCACTGGCAATCCAAACAAGCACAGCGTCTCACTGTCAAGATGACACTTATCGTTCATCCCCCCAGAGACCCTCGGAGTCCCAGCTAGCAGCTATTCCACGGCTGTATTACATAGCTGAGGACTGGGAAAACACACGCACATATATGGGTACGACGATGCTGAAAAGCGCACCACGCGCTCGTACAGAGCACTTCTGTCTCCCTGGATTCTGCAGTGATTTACTTGAGGGTCCACGGGCCTGCTGTGGGCTTGGCCCCGAGACCCTGCATTAGTTACTGTGTTACTGTGAAGAGGGGCTGCCTGCCTGCTTACAATTTAACTTCTGGGTTTAATCTGCAGATACGCATGCCAGGCTTACTGCAGTTGTTCCCACTGCAGAGCCCCCGTCTCAGGCGGGACACAACCGCCTCTTTACAAAAGTTCTTTCGTAACCCTCATAAAACAGGGAAAAACAACACTACAGCTCAGCTTAGGTTAGCAGTGAATAAATGAAGAACTGGAATAGATTTCTATAGGCAGAGCAGAGTTATCTAAACACAACTTTGGCAATGTATGAGAGCTAACAGCCCAGTTTTCTAACCAGTTCCATACAAAATCTCTAACAATCAAAAACAGTCAGTGTCTGCACTTTGTATTTTGAGCCTCAAACATACGTACACACAGCTAGATACTGCACAGTGGCAAAGGAAGCTATTCTGGTGTGCTGGCTTAGCGCGACATCAGGATGAAAGTGTCACTTACTGAACAAACATGGTTCCGTGGCATGTCAGTGACCTCTGCAGAGCTCCCGTCAAAGATCCCGCGCAGATGCGATCCCGCTCAGTTTGCAAGAGCAAGCAGAACTGCAATGCAAGATGGTATTGTTACAGAGGCTAACAATCCAGCCTCTGCCCTACAAAGAGGTGCAGATGTACTGAAGTTACCATGCTGGAGAGTGATATTTAACACTGGCTATTGCTGTCCCCCTCCCACAATGTGTTGCTCAGCTCCGCACCAAAGATAATCACTCCAAAACATATGTATTCCTTACACTTACACACACACTCGTGCTGCTATGTTAGAGGAACTTAATTGAATTTACAAACTGGAGCCTTCAAGAAACATGAAGTGCAAGATGTAATTACCGTGTTTCCAAAACGTATTTCCCTGCTTCCCGTATGCATCAAGATATAACTCTCAGTTGACATAATTGCATGTTGTCCTGGCACCAAGGATCCAAGCCTCAGTACAAAAGATTACACCTGCTCCAGGACAAAAGTGGCAGTGTCCTGTAGGACTCTGATACATCCTTTGTTGCAGCAAGTGGAAGATGCACAACTAGTGAAGCAGAAGACAGTGGGAAAAGAAATGAGATCTTCCTGACTGCTGCCTTGAACAACTGTACTCTGTCACCAAACATGGCACAGAGTCCTTGTGCCCAGTCCTCAGGCTCCATACCCAGGCCAGAGCCCCCTGCCCAGCCCTCTGACTAACCTCCACAACAAGTCCATCCTCACTCTCCCCTGCAGCCCACGTCCTCTTCAGTTTGTCCCCACTCATCCCTCAGTCCTCCCTTCATGCCCAGCCTCCCCGGGGCTCCCCATGACCTCTTCCTCTCCTTGGCACTGGCAATAAGATTTTCCATTTCCTTCCTCAGACCCTGCTCCTGTTTTCCTTGCTCAAATTGTTTCCTCCTTTGCTCTCAAGCCCACCTACATTCAGATCAGCATCTGGTCCTACTTTGACTTAACTCATTATTTCTTCCCAAGCAAACCTCTCATTATAATCACTGTCTCAATGACATATACACTCTGATACTCACTCATGAAAATGCATGTTTTCCATAGCTGTTCCATACCTACAGACTTGGAGAGTTTTTTCAATATTACATTATTCTGAATTTACACACATTTATTTTAATGGCATTAAAACGAGCTCTGATGTAGCACTCCAATGCTGGATTTTTAGTTGTAAAATATATATTCTTCTAAGATATAAACTAACAGCACTCACCAATAAAACAGACAATCATAAAAAGCAACTGCCAATACAGCCCCTTCCCACAACATTAATGAAATGTAATTAAGCACTGCTTAAAATCTATGTGGCACAGTGTTGGAGAAGAATTGCTAAAGAAATGCAAAGCAGAGAATCAATGACAGGCTTTGGAAGTAAATTTAGATTGACGTTCTCACTTAAATCTCTATTTTCTTAATTTATGTTTGGTTCAATTCATTATAAAGTCATGAAGAACAATCATGCTTGGAAGAAAATTATCCTAAGCTGAGGAGAATTTAGAATGGTTCTGCCAGTACAGGCTCATTTCTATTGCTGTTCTGTTATGGAAAGTGTCATTTTTGCCAACTGAAGAAAGCAGCTCCTCTGTTTGAAGACATATTTGTTTTGTACATTTTCTATTGCTGTTTGTATATTGTAAAGCACTTTCAGCACATGTAGAGTGAAAGACACTGCATAAAATAAAGTTAAAAGTTGTAGTGTTGTAATATGCTGTAAGTCTTTGTACATGGCAGCAGGGGGCACTTCCACAAGACGATGCTGAAGCGCAATTTGACAGACTATCCTGGTTTCAAGACCAGGCAGAAGTGCTCACAGTATGTTCACATCCCACTTGTGAAAGCCGAGCATGCTTGCACTGAACAACAGCTCCCTGCCCCTCTTGTTCCTACTAAAAATTCTCAAAGCAAGTTGAATAGCTTAGTGAGAAAATTAAAGAAAGAGAAACCTGTACCTTTGAATGAAGTATGAAAAGGGCAAAGAATTGCACACCTGAGCACTGGAGGAAGTAAATATCTGAATAGGTCCCTGCCATCCCAGTGCTGGTGTGGGGGCTAAAGAACAGGAACTCCATCACGGGAGTCAGGAACACAACTGAGAGGCTGAGACTCTTATCTTCCTCCGCATTTACCTAGGAAGGGTGACATGTTCCTACCCTAAGTTTCTGCAAGAAAACAGTGGAAGAACCAGAGAAAAGGCCATTCAGATTACATAAAGACCTACACAAACCCATAGAGGATGAGTGTTCTACAAAACAATCCCTAAAACTGGTCTCTTTCAGCTCTAATAATACTGTTTTTCTCCATTCTCAGCTAATAATGGAATTTGGAGGGTGCCATAAAGAAAATACAATAAAGCAGCTTGGGAAGAATAATGTTCTTCTGTCACCTTGGGGTATTTACTGCAGGGCAGTCCATCCTTTAAATCTGAACCTGGCCCCTGAAGTATTTCCGTGCTTACTTGTGCTCTCCCTAGCTGATGTAAGGATCCTAATTTCTGTTTGCCACCATAGCAACAGAGAAACAACCCCTGATCACAATGAGGAGGGTGATGGTAGTGGTTCACAGATCCTAGGGTGTTGCAAAGCAACCATAACAGAGAGAACAAGTGCACGGGACAGACAGGAGGAACAAAAGTAACGAGCTGCACCAGATCTCCCTCACACTTTTCAAAAACCCAGGATGCTAGTCTGGCTTTTGTGCTATTTGGACTTGCATGTTAGCAAGGCACAGAGTTACGAATTAGTGCACTTCTGAACAAAGAATCTGGCTGAGCACTCTGATAGTAAGTTTGCAGTTCTAGGGGCAAGACGTGAGCTTGCTGATGTTCTTGGGGTTCAACGCTTGATATCTCCCTGCTAAGCTGTGGCATTGGGCAGGTGGTGAAAAAAGACCACGAGAAACTGGAAGCAAATTATGAACCAGAGGTGAGTTGCTGTTAGAAAATTCTCCACAGAGCTCTCAGGAATTAAATATTTTCCATTTCAGAATGTTAACTAATGTTGAAATAATCTTTTTAATGACAAATTATTTTACAGTATCTTCTTTGCAATGAAAATCAAAATGCAATAACCACCAATGGCATAAAATAATAAGAGATATACATGTCTGCTGTAGCTAAAACTGGAAAAATCTTAACAAAATTATTGTTTGGGAAGCCAAAAAGCACAAAGAAAAATAGATTTCTGAAGGGAAAAATCATAGTCTCTGTGTTGTTAAACGTCAGATGAATAGGTAAAACTGTTAGTTCTAGGATTTGTATGTGTTTTTTTAAAGCCTACATCTGTTACACGGATTTAAAATAATACTTTGTTTGAATAGCACATTCCATCAGAGTTTCACAGCAGCTAAAAGAACAGACTCATTTATATGATGCACTGCAGTGTTGCCATGAAAAGTGAATACATTAGAGCCACAGCCCAAGACAGAGCTTTTTCCTCTGAGTTCACACCAACAGCACTCTGCACAGTGGCCCTAACCTGACTCAGCGGATCTTCAGAATTATTTCTGAAAGGATCATATTTCAATCCAATTACACAACAGAAAAACTGAAGCCTGCAGGATGTAGATCAAAATTTACCCCAAACTTTCCTCCCTGCTTCAGCACTGCAGTTCTACTAGAGTCAGAGGGGCTAGGAAGAAAGCATCAGCTTTGTGTATTTTTCACCCTACCTTGAGGTGGATTTTGAACCTCTGCCGTACCTCCCCTAAGAATCACAGCAATGTTTAACAGGATGAACAGTTATCAGAACAGTTATTCTAAAATGTAAACTTTTGGTCATTGGGACCCAGAATATGACACCCTAACTTTACATCAAAGAAAGTATGTAAATACCCCAATTATGAGAATAATTTGGGAACCCCTGCCTTATTAGTTGCATTTAAGAAACCAGGGAGTTTCCCTAGAGAAATACTGTATACCTGTATTACAGCTTTTTCCCAGTGGCCCAAGAAAACCGATCTATCAGAGCCCTTCTCACCCACCTCATTCAAGGCACACCAACTGACAACAGCCTCAAAGCCTCTATCTTATCTATACCCTTTCTAGGGCAGCCATTCCTCTAACCTCTAAGTGCACGGGCATGTATCTCAGGCTGAGATGGACTCCCCCAGCTAAGAGAGCATAATCTGTTTGACATGCATGTCTGTTGTTGCCTTTCCTACAACAAAGCATGCTAGAGTTTCTGAGGGAAACCCCAGGTTTTTTAGAGTCCCCATATTAAGACCATTTTACAGCAACTTCCTCTTCATTGTGTAATTAATCTCCTCTCTGCCGCTGATGACTTAAGGGCTCGTGTGAGGAAGAGAAAAATTTCTTGAGCTAGGAGGGGCCAGCATAAGAGAGCTGTGGACCAATTTGAATGCTACAGTAACACAGTTGCTATCTCTATAGTGTAGCAACTACCTGTCCCACCTGAGGCCAAGGCCATGTTTCTGTTCACGGTACGCCCCCATTTCAACAGAGATCAATTATACAAGGAGAAAAGGCAAAGAGAAAAACATTTTAAACTAAAACCAATAACAAGCTACAGTTGCTTTTTATTCCCAAGACATTTGATCCCTGAACTATTACATTTCAAATCCATTAATTTCTCAATTAAGAAAAATAAATATGTTTCCCGGTAATAGTAGTCATGGATGAGAGCAACAAACCAACAGAAGTACTCCAGTCCGTGACCCACGGTGTCGAGGAACCGGTGTGATACAAGCCACATCGAATACTGATCTGAATATGGCTCTAGCATGCAGGCTTATCAACAGACATCTTTGTTGTGTTTCTTTGCACAGCAATATACTATGTGTGACAGACACTGCTTGTATGTAGAACACTTGTAAGTGTTTTATATGTTCAGTACTGCCCCTGCAGTACTTCCTGTAGTTCGGGCACTTCTCAGATCCAGTCAGAAGTATCCTAAAAGCACATTTGTTTCAATTTTTGTATTCCACAGCCTATCAGACACACTGGACCCCAGGTAAAAACTGTGAAGTACCCCTGAAGCACTTCTAAACGGTCATCCTTTGTAAATCCATAAATGCAGAAGCCTGGGCCCAGAACTGTTCCACCTGCTCCTCAGCACTGCGGGCAAAACCGATTGCTCCCAGGGCTGAAGGGCTGCTGTGGCCGCAGGAAGGGGAGATGCATCGGGAAAGGGCAGAGCTGGGAAGAGAGGGAAGAGAAAGCTCTGCAGACATAGGCTTGCTGCTCCTGCCGTCACTAGGATAAAAGGAGGGATAAAAGCCACAACTGCCACTGTCAAATGAGACTCCACCCCAGCGGCGGCGGCAGCAGCCTGGCTTTACATGGCTCTGGTCTTAGGCAAAGTATGCTGCATGCTCACAGTCACTGCCCAATGCATCTGCTGCCCTAAGCAAGTGCTTACTCTATCTTTGACTAGGGCAGGACTTCTCTGGACCTCATCCATAAAACCCTCTTGCAATTGAGAAGGCGGCAATGAAAGTACCCACTGAAGTCATGCAGTGCATTGCCAGATTAAAAGCGGACAAAATCTTGATGATTAATTCACAGCCTGAACTCTGGCTTTTCAGTACTTCCCGCTGTAGGTGGTCTATTGGAGAACATCGCGGCTCAGGTCCTAGCTGTGCTGTACAGTAATTCTTAGGTACAGACAACAGAGCTTCATCTGATAGATTTGCTGATGACAGCAGATAAAGCCACAATGGTGAAAGCACGTAAGGAAAGAATAATTTCCTGTGTAGTTAGTAAGCCACAAATTGACAAACTCCAAATTGATTAAAGGTTTGGGTTGGGTTTTTTTTGTTTGCTTTTTCCTGTCCGATGTCTACCCTACTTTTTCCTTCTCTGTCTTAGGATTATTTTAACTGGAAGTCTCATGAAAGTTACTGCCATTTTAGCAAGACTTCAAATGCAAAGCACATCACAAAGGACTGCTCGGGTCTGTCTCTTCCAAAAACCTACAGTACAAGAATGGGTGCGCTGGTTCTGTACGCTGAGAATCTAGCTGAGCCTTTGTGGAAAAAGGGAGGTAGGAGAATGGGCCTGCAGGGCCACAGGTGTACAAGAAAAGTACAGATGGAGTTGCACACCCTCCAAGTCTTGACAAGAGACATCTTGGCATATGGAGGAAAGCAGGTAAGAACCAACAGATTACACAAGGCCCCGGGCTCTGTTCCTCTAGATGTTAACTACACAGTGACTCCACGAAACCTCAAAAAGACTACTGCTGTTCACTGATGTTAATAAGCTGCTAATAAAATTAACCTGATATTCAAACATATTCTTTAGCACCCTCATTCCCTGTAATGCTACTCTCTTTCCTTTGAAAGTTATCAGCTATAGTTCATTTGTCATGATTAAATTTGTACCTGTTCTGAGGTTTTAAATGGTGCCAATATGGCCTCTGTGCCTCCATAAAGGGCGAGTTATTTCTCAAACACATTGCCGTATGGAGAGTTGCTTTCTTTGAAGCCCACATGGAGCCAGATTTTGGTTCTTGTAAAGTCTGCTGGAATTTTGCCATCAGCATCAACGGAGCCAGTTCATGTGTGGATTTCGTGTCTATGAACCCTGACAAGGAACAAACCTTCTCTACTTCTATTCAAGTGGAAAACTTTTTCATGCTAACTAGCCAAGGTTGTTTTTTTTTTCCTTGGATTGGAAAGGAAAGTGTCAGCCATCCCACATGATACTCATCACACTGGCTCCCATATTTCTCAAGTCATGGTATAATATTCAAAGCAATTACATAATAGCATTTTGTATTCTGCATAACTCATTGCTATTAAAACTAATAAGCTACACCGATGCCAATGACATGATTTTTTTCTGCAGTGCAGCAACTTTACTTCAAAAAAAAAAAAAAGGTAAAAAGCACAATGAGGCTTTTTAAGAGGATGAGACTTATCCGGCAATCTCTGATGGTGCAAGATATTGTAGATCTGCTACCGACATTTGTCTGGGAAGACTTTGCTTAACTCATTCTTGGCTCCACCATCAGTGATGTAATGAGTTCATCCCAAACTTGTGGCAAGAATTTTTTTTTTCCCCAACATCCTACATCTTGATCTGTGCTATATATACATCCAATGATACGTTCACAGATGTCTACGACAGTAACTTCTCAAATTAAGCAAGCCCATGCTGTGCCACTTTCCTGATGACATAGGATATTAGTAAGTTAAGATGAACATCAGGTAGCAAGGACCCTCATCCAGCATCATATATTTTCATACTCTGACAAATCCTTAAATACTGCTTTCTCTCACATTGGAAGACAAGTCAGAGCTGACCAAACAATTTAAAAATCAACCACAGGTTGGTTTTTCTCCCAACCATTTCCTAGTAGTTGTTAATTTTGCTTTCCTATGACTTTGTCTCCATGCTAAATGTCAGAGACCTGAAGATTTGACATCAGGCTATGTTGTGCCAACAGTGCCTACAGGAGATAACAAAGACAAAATCTTTTCTCTTCATCTGCACTCTACTTCATGAACTAGGTACAGACCAGAGTGAGGGCACTGACATGGATTGATGGAGATTATATAGCTTATAAGTACCAGTGAGCTGCGCCCAGTTTCTCATGTGACAGAAAGGGTCATGCACAAATATGACTTGATGCCACCTTTGTAGTTCCTTGATCCTGGAATTAAGTGGCTTAATCATTCCCAGCACAACTTACTTTGCTGCTGCCTAGCAGTCTCAAGAGAGCTAGGGCAGCTGAGGATTTTGGCAATGTCTTAATGTCTCTAAATCCCTTATTCTTTGGAGAGGAGACTAGGGAGCTTCTATCTTGACTTTATAGCACTTCACTCAGGGATTTCCAAACACTGAGGGTATCCCTTAGGAATCAACCAACCTTGGAGACCAGTTAAAGGGACGAATTCAACTAGTCCTGTAATTTCTTATTCCTGCATTAAGGTAAAAGCAGCGGAGTAGAGCCAAGGGTCTATTTCACAGTGATTTGATAGTGTCAACATTCCCTTGTTTGTTAGAGCATCTCTGCACTTACTTTCTGGAGACAATATTGCAGTAGGTTGGTCTTAAGATTTAAATGAGGCGTGGGTTGAAGCTTGCCAAATACATTTTGGAAGTGCACCCTGAGGGTCTGGGAGGGCATGGAGGAAAAAGCAGAGATACTGCCTTGCAGAGTCTGCCATTAGCAAAAGCTCTGCAGGATCCAGCTGACACACCTACCACCAGACTGAGACTGCCAGACTTGATGCTCAGAAATGCGCTCAAGCCCAGCTACAGTCATCAACAGCTGCAGGTGTTCTGAAAAAACTCTGGCTGCACAGAGTAGATGTTTCCTGAAAAACAGCATTGGAAGGAGGAATTCAACTTTTAATTGGGAAATAAATTACAAAACAACTATTTCCCCTCAAGTCTGTGGCACAGCATCTTAACAACCTGTGGTTGCAGGCCTTAAGGCTTTCCTTTCCTTGGTCAGCTGTCTATCCACACTATTATTTATTCTGTTTCATTCAAGAAGAGTAAACACAGTCTCAAGATTCTGGAAGAGGAAAATGGTACATAGCATTCACAAACTGTGCATGCGTGTGTGTGTGTGTAGGGCTGTATGGGTGGAGGACTGAGAATTTTTCTTCTTCTTTTATACGTTAGCTGAAGTTAACTGATTTATTGAAAGTCACACAGAGCAGGGCATAAAAACACTGGCCTGGGACTCAGAAAACTTGGGTTTAACTAAATAGTCACCACCACTGAAATATAAAGAAACCAGAGCCTTTGACAAACAACTGCATCACTTGTGCAGGAGATCTGACAGCAAAGTGCAAGTCTGTGATAAATCTGGCAAAACTAATTAGAAGTTAGCCAGCAGACAACTGCAGTAGTACGATCTGGTTTTGTCTTAATCCTATGACATGCTGTTACTGTGACAGCTCACCAGAAGAAGTCCTGCTACCATCTTTGGCAGCCCTGGTAACCCTGCCCCAAAAGGGATCAGCCCAAAAGGTTTTCCAGAATTCATCAAATCCATAAGCCCAAAGGGCAACTTCAGTTACTTATGCAAGGGACACTCATGAAAAAGCAAAATGAAGACTTCTAACCTGTCAGCTACAAGACAAGGTACATCCGACATGGTATTTGCAATGAAACAGCTAAATTTTTTTTTTTTTTTTTTTTTTTTTAAATTGTTCAACAAGACTGAGATTGACTTTGGCACATAAAGGGTCACCACTCCCCCGAGGTCTACAAACTAACTTCAGAAGCAGTATATTAATGCTTACTGCCCTCCGGAGGATGGCCTCCCTGCTAAAGTTTGTCAATAATTAAACAAACTATCTGTTCAGTGGTAACTGGATGAATATGACCATTTAATATTATGTTCTCTCTTTCACATACAAACATGCATACCAAAGCCATCAACTGGAAGCAAGGTTCAGTTATTATTAATCTGACCAGACTGGAAACAACAATCAAATCCCTCTTATGAGAGCACTGACTTCCATAGAATTTCTTAAAGCTGTCTATTTTCTGGGTTATTTCTCATTAGTCTACAAGGTGTTTGTAAAATGATTCATGCACAAGGCAGTTAACTACAAAATACTCAAGAATAAAAGTTGAAAGCTCCCATTTTTTAGGAACTACATCTTGCAAAATCATTTGGAAGCTTTGACAGTTGCCTCATGGATGTGTTTTTTTTTTTCTTGCTAATGCCAGCTTATTATCTAGGCTCCAGAAATATCCAAAGACCTCATTCCTATTGTGCTAAGCACTATGCAAACACATAATGAATCAACAAGCCTTTCTTCTAAGAGCTTATATATGAAATTGCAATCTTCACTGGACATCATGAGATATTTAAAGGCATATACCAAAGCTTAATGCTATTTGTAGGTAAAATATTAGGAGGAACCTAGACTATTTCAGCACTATCACAATCGTGTAGCTTAGAGGGAACAGCAAGAGCAATGTTTAAATCACAGGAAGCAATTTGGCTAGTCGTAATGATCTCAGATACCAAGTATTCCGCACAAAATACTTTGTATCCCAGCAACCCCCAAATTGCTGTTAAAATCTTAATCCTACAGCTTTACATATGATATGAAAATTTGACCTTTTATACAAGTGCATACTAATAACACTAGCTGAATAGTCTGAAAGGTGCAACAAAATTAAACCCTATTCATATTCAGAAATGAACATTTTTCACATTACTAATTAAGGGCATTTTAAAAAACACACATGTGCACTGTATGGGCACGAATGACCATGAGCACACATATACACAAGTACCTTTCAGTTCTAGCATTTGTGTGAGCCTTAAGCTAGCTCTATCACGTCTTACATAGTAATGGTATCTGCAGTGATAAAGAGTGAACCTTTACAAAGAGAAAGCCTTTAATCAGTCTTCTAATCAGAGTCTGAACTAATGAGGAAAGTCTCAGTGCAATCGAGATAGGTCTTGCTTAACTGCATCTGACATTTTGGAATAGATTAGGTTCTAATCGTCTATGGCAGAGCTTTCTCTTTAGAAACCTTGGGATGTCATTAATAAATATTGGCCATCGTATAGGGACTCCACACCTCTGTAGTCGAGACAAAACATCTTATAGGAAATCACTGCCTACTGTGTCGTGAACCACATCAGTGAAGCCAGGTGCAACATCCATCAAAGATTAAAAGAGCAGAAAACGAACACTGCTGTGACCAAACACTTGAAATCATGTGCCGACTGCCACAAACAATTAGAATTCAGCAGGGGTATTCTCAGGCATTCACAAATCATGACTGCAGGAGACCTCAGGAAATGGGGCCACGATTAACCCATCCTGCTGTCCTCAGCCATAACAACGGGCTGTTATGGGGAAGAAGCTGCAAGCTTTCTCGTCATGAAAAAAGACTCATTCTCCTAAAATCTCACCTTCTGATCAGGGTGTGAAGAATAGCCTGCTATACACGGAAACTTAACGTTACAGAGAGCAGGAAATCTGAGCTTAATTCTCTGTTTTTTGAGCAAGGAGGAAGATCTGCATTAGGGTTCTCATTTGGCAGCAAGGGGAACAGCTCAAAGGCTGCAGGCTTGGGGTGTCCAAGGAAGACAGCTGCTCTTGTCCCCCAGTGTCTAGTGACACGCTCAACACATCTTTGCAGAGTGCCAATAGGCTCCATGGGTTAGGGCCCATCTTGTCTTTATGCAGAAAGCAGATCACTACAGGAAGACACGCTGGACATGACATTTGCTGATTCTGGGTGGGTAAAGGAGAACGGAAAGCCCTTCTGAGCACCGGAGCATGTGAAAAATTGCACAAACTGTAGAATAAAATTCCTAGGTTTGAATAATATTGGGCTCACAAAAAAACACAAGGCCAAGCTATTTGGGGTATTATGTCCATAGACACATAAAAATTGTGGAAAGGCTCCTCTTTTTTACCACTTTTTATTTTAAAACGGGTCAGTTGAACTTAGCCCTATATTCTCAAATCTGCTGCAAGACTCCCTGAGATAGCCTGAGAACTGAAATGGGAACTTTCTCACCTGCCATTTGAAAAGGACATAGAATTGGATTTTCACCAAAACAAAAAACCAACAGGGCTGGCCTTGCTGGCTAGCACAGCCCCACTGCCTCTCGAGTACCTGCGCTGGGTCTTGCCTTTACCTGGACACCGCAAACTCTGGTGCCCCCATCAAACCATCTTTCCCATAGCCTCTTTACAACCTCGTTCAGGTAGGCCCTCCTGCAGTGCCTCAGTAGCTGTAGCTGGCTGGGAAGCTGTGCAAGACAGGAGCTTGCAGATGAAGGAGTTTTGACCAGTCTTTGGAAGTTCTACCTTTTTAATATGTTTAGGCTTCCCAATATTCTCACGTGCAGGCACACTTGTTGGCAAAGGCCTGACATGCTGCCTGACTCCAGCTCGAGCTGAGAGCACCCAGTACCTTAAAGTCAAGTTTTGCACATTTTAAGAGGGCTCTCAGGGTTGGATAGGCTCAAAACCAACGAACACCATTGATGTCAGTGCAAGTTTTCTACTGCATGGTATCAACCTGTTGTTTACAATGGCTCTCGCTAGAAGAAATGATTGAATGCTGAGGAGAAATATGCAGAGATGTAGGAAAAGAATAATTAAATGCAGTAATTGGCTGTAGCGCAAAGGAAAATGGACAGGCTTCAACATGCCTCCTATACTGTGAAACACTTGGGCAAGTACAGGGTGGCCTGTTTTGAGAACTGCCAATAAATACATTCCATGAATCTACACAAACTAGAAGATGACTAACTGGCAGACACAATTATAGTTTTATAGAATTTGCAGTTTATGGAGATAACTACTGTTTAGAGCTGTTATTCCTACAGTTCATTTATTTCTCTTTTACGAGAACATTTGATTTTCCATTTATGTCCTTTCAGTTCTTAACACGCCTGCTTACTGGGACGTAGGAAACCCAGATCTTTCCAGCCCATGAAGAGTAACAGGTCTTCCCAGGTTAGTCCTTCATGAGCCACAGGATTGACATGAGAGACACTCACTCTAATCAGGGAACAAGTATGATACATTGCAGAGTACTTGAGATAAGGCACCAAGACCTCATTAACTCATTTTCAGTTCTTACACTGCATAGTACCATGACTTGTTCAGATCACTGGCAACACACTGCACAGAGGCAGAGCCTGGGATGAGGGCCAAAAACAGAGGAGGTGGCTAAAATCAGAGTAGACTAAAAAAGTAACTGACCTTGATCATAGTTCTCTTGAATTCTTACTGGCTTAGCTGCTTACCTGTAGGTATCTTCATAAGCACCTTCTGAGTTATTGATTAGAGCCTGTTAACTCAGCAGCAGCAGGGAGATGGGGCAGACACTGACACTGAAGTCCTCCCACATGTATTATTGCTGCAGAAGGATCACAAAGGAACACCTTGGCACCCATACCTCCATTTCCTGAACAAATCTGATAACCAGATTGACTGACAGGTTTGCCCAGGCTGTTCGTCCAAGAGGTACCTCTTCAGATTCTCCCAAACCTGGGATCCTGGCATAATAGACAGGCTCCAATGTGCAGGTCAGTGGCATTTAAAGTTAAATAGGAAGAAAAAAAAAAAATCAAAAGTTATCTTTCTTAAAATAATTTTTTTGTACTTAAGAATAACGCAGATGTTTCTGAAGTTATTACTGAGGAGGTGTTGAAAAAAATCTACCGCATTATATAGAGGGAGCTAGAAGAGGAAAATGAACATTCATGCACACATGCCTTCCTAGCTGAGCAGAGGGAAAATAGAGTAAACATTCTTCTCAGATAGCAGGATTCACAGGATTTGGAGTCCAAACCAGCTTCCATTCAAATCAGTGAACAGATACCAGCAGACAGGAGTTTAATCAGACCTCAGATTATTCTTTATATCAATATACAAAGTGATAGTACTGCATAATTGAGCCTGGTGAGTTAATAATTTTACTGCATGTGATACAGGTGAGAGACACAAATTTGGGACTTTCCAATTCATAAGCTCTCACTTCCATGCTCTCCAGACATACCAAATGAAGACATATTAAGACAGAAAGTTTGTATTCTGAACAAATCTGTGTTCCCCAGATTTGGCATATAAATTTTGTCTCAAAGCTATAGTGGATAGCCACAAAGCTTGGGTATACAATCAAGTAATAAACTTCCAGGCTATTCAGATACAGTATTTTGTTTGGAGACAGCCTCCAACTGGAACCTCACTTTATATCATCTTCCCCAGTTCAGTGTCTAAATCAGTTTTTGTTAAGCTTTTCAACCTGTACACATTCATGTAATTTCAACTCCAATGACACAGCTGACTGTGAACAATTCTGCAACGGATACTCACATTTCTGCTATTACTGGGAGAGATGAGAATAGTTTTAACAAAGTGTTTTGAATGAAAATAAGTACATTAAAGAAAGAGCTGTATTAAGTATTTTCACTTTTTCAGATGGTTTAACAAAAACCTGTTTTTCAGTCTATTGTGATTTTTTTCTTTTTCTTCCCTTCATATTTTTAGCCACAAAATGAAAAAAGTGAGAGGGATTACAGTTTATTCCCTTTCAATGTCCGAGGGACCAGAATGGACTGACCTCTTCAAAGTTCCATTAGTCTCCCAACAATCTGTAAACATATATGCTTATTTATACATTAACAACCCATCTTCCTCTCCCACACATCATTTCTCATCAATTATCGCCAAGATGACTAACATTTTCTGTTCTAGCCATATACTCTTTAATTGCAATCTATCCATTCCAGAGTGCACCAGGAATCCACTACTGCTTCAGGAATATTCTGGAATTTATGGGAAGACACTACAGGACCTGTCTGCTGTTCCTGAAAAATACCACTTTCTGCTTGTACCACCGTCTTTCCGCAATGAACTAAGCCAACAAATCCACTTACACATTGCTCAAAAATCTTTAAACAGAAAACATGATCTAAGTCTACGTAAACATAAAGAGCGTGGAGAAAATGAATAGGCAGTTTATTTGCCATTTCTCTAAAACATGAAAATGCTGGGGGACATTATACATTATCATCAGGCAGATGGGAGAGGGTTGTTTTTTTTTCCACACTGTGCAGGTTAGCTGTGGAACTCATTGCCACAACATACCGATCCTTGAAATGCACAATTAAAAAAAGAAGACAAAGCTATGGAATAAAAAACCCCAACAAACAAACAACCTAATCGAGGACTATTAAACCTACAGACCCGCTCAGCTGCTCCTTGCCAAGCACTGGGAGAATATAGTAGGAAAGCAGTTAACATATTTCTCTGGTTCCCTCCTAAGCATCCATTACTGATCACAAAGAGACAAAACTTTGGGCTGAAAGGACCTCTGGCCTGCCCCAAGCAAGACCATTCCTATACAAGCAGATACCCCAATCCTAGCTGAGGCTGGGTTTAATTTCTCTTAACAGGGAAGCCGGCCCACAGCAATAGCACAAAGCTGCTGAAATTCAGAGACTATGTTCCAAGCCAAGGATTTCTTATATGCTGCTGTTGAAGTAATGGAAAGGCCATATAAGCTAAAGAGCATGAGGAAAATTCCCCGTACAATGTGCCTCTCCCTACATCTGCCTCAGGCTTTTAAAACTCATTTCCATAGTAATTTCCTTCTCAACTTGACATTGCTTTGCTCCTAGTTCAATGAATACCTCCCCTGTTCGGTGAAATTCCTGCTACGATACAGGATGTGAGTGCTTAATACAGTTTGCATTCAAATTACGTTTCTATGCCTTCTTCAGGATACATAGTTTTAAATTCCAAAGTACTGGTCAACACCTTAAAGAAAAACAAAATTGCTGAAGCAAAACGCCACTTCCTGGAATACACCATGAATTCTCAATTAGATTATAACTTAACCTGTGCCCATGCACATTAAGAGAGTAAACAAGGAGCTTTGCATGCACTGCACAAGAATCAAGTCTCAATTGCTGTCCTTGAGCGCAGACTGGTGAAGCCCAGCCATATCAACCTCCTCATGAACTCATAAACCAGCATCATTCAGCTGCCACTGGATGCATCAGGATGGATAAAGATTCTTGCAGCCAAACCCACAACCTACTATCTTACAAGGCAGCATAGCTCTCAGTGTTGGACAGTGATGTAAACCCACAACATTTCAACCTAAAAAAAATTAGACTTGCTCTGATCTCCCATAGATGCTGCACTTCTGCCTCAGACCTCACAAACTTCTTTCTTGTAGGACAGAGTTATTTGTTTCTAAAGGAGCCTGAGGACAGAGAAAAGCTTGCAGAAAACTACGGATGCCAAGAAACACCTGGCAGGAGGAAAGCCCAAGTATCTCTTTGGGCATTAGCGAAAGAATGGAGACTGGGGGCTGCAAAGGACACTACCTGGAGCCAAACTGCCTCCTATTCAGGAGTCCCACAGGTACTCCTCCACTTTGCTGCCTCTCAGCCAGTTCCTAGCCTGCAGCTCTGAGTCCCCTCAGGCACCCCCAGGACTGGTACTGAATGGGTACGATGGAGCCTGTCTTACAGCAAAATCTGTGCCAGCGTATACTCTGGCTTCAGCACATAACAGATGGCAGTCACGTTGCTCAGCAGATACTGGAAGGTGTTTAGAGACTAGAAATATCCAAAATCTTAAAAGAAAATAAAATGTTTGGGGCTGTCTGACTGTGATGAGATGATGCAGAGAATGTAAGTGAAGTTTATGATGCTCTTGTCTTAAAGTCTGTTTGTCAAAACTGTAGGATTATTTTTCTAAGTAGTGTTGTGATTTCTGGACTATTCACTAAGACATGAATAATATGCCTGCTTACAAATAATACATTGATAACAGTTACAGAGACTTCATAGAAGAAAAATATCTTGCATCAACATACCCATTAAAGTGTCACCTTTTAGAGGATCTCAATCTATTACACTGAAGTCAGTGAAAGTGCTGCCAAGCCCCTCTTGAGACCAAGCACAATTCCTTGGCTAAATGGTATATAAAGTGCAAAGAAAAAGTGTTTAAAAAGTTATCTATTTAAGCACTCTAGCTAGAAACAAAGAATAGAAAAACTTAAAACTTACTCCCTCTCTTTCCTGTTCTAGCCATAGTGTTTTACTCCCTTTGTGCCTGCTGTGGTATTAATTTGATTCCTGGAAGAGCTGATTCAGCTCACTAAACCAGCAGAAAAACATCCCACCCAAGAAACAAACAGGTGAATAGAGCTCAGACACACACATACACACACACACACAAATCCTTTTATAAAAGATCATTTTGATTAGAAACTAGGTTTTGGACTAGGCACAACTTCTTGGGCATGTCTGCTTTCTGCAGACCATTTCAGGTTTGTCAAAAATGAAGACTCTCTTCAAGCCAAATGACAGAAATTCAAAGAAAATATCAAAATTGGCCTCAGAAGGGATGGAATAGCACACTTCTGCCCAGTGCTTCCATGAAAGTTTTCCTTCTCTTGTCTCCCAGAGCGTATGGCTGAAAGGTCTCCAGGTGGCAAAGGCAGCTATGGCAGAGTACAGGCACAGGAATGAGCAGAACTACATAGAAAATCCAAGGGACACTGAAACTCTAAACAAACCCACAGAGGGCTTTGTTAGGAACATCACTATCAACATCTCTCATCTGCTGAGTGAGAAATCCCATTGCACTTTCTATGGAGGCTATTTCCCAGAAAAAAAGCAGCCCTACAATGGTAAGAAATATGTATGTTTTTCATGCCACATAGCCGGCATATTTCTCCTGAACTCAACAGATTCCTGAAGAATGACAAGGCTTATAAACATGGAGCATACAAGGAAGTATTGATTTGACAGCAACTGCTGTCAGTTAGCTGTGACTACAGGGCGCAGGGAATCTCTCTTAAGTATACATGACCTAATGATTATGGCTGCACGTGACAATGCTCTATAGGAAGGAAGCACTGTTGCAATGCAACACATTTAAACATGTCATGAGGAAACATTCCTCCTCCACAGGGGCATCTGGAGTGCAGTGCCTTTTTTCCATGATCGATTCAGTGGCAGGATAAGTCTCCCAGTTGGAGGCACTGACCTGTTTTTATCTGCCATTCTTCTTTATGCCAACTCCCATTCTTTCATAGCTAAATAAGGATATGAGAAGAGCCAGGATGTTAAAGTAAAAGGACTTAAGGAAAATAGCTTTTTTCCTCCTATCCCATCTGCCACAGGCTCAGAACAAGATGTGGTAATGGAAGAACATAGAAAGGTCATGTTTTAGGGGGATTTTTTTTTGTGTGTGTGTATGGTTTGGGGGGGGTGTGTGTGTGTTTGGTTTTGGTTTATTTTTGTTGTGGTTTTTTTGTTTTGTTTTGTTTTGTTTTTTTTTTAATTCTTCTGTAGTTGGAATAACTTATAAAATGGTCTCAGGGGTCATAACTTAAGCATGACACATAATATGTGCAGAACTGAGACAAACCAGTGGTCTGTCTGGTCCAAGATCTTGTCTCTGACAGTGGATAGTATTGAACACTTCCCAGGAAGGGGCCAAAAGTGAACAAATTAAGAAATTATGACTGCTTAGTCAGTGGACTGCCTGTCCTTAAGGAAAAAGTCCTTCTTGCAAACCACTAGTTAGAGATTGGCCTCTGAGCTCAGGGTCCCAGAATTAAAATATGTAACAAATAAGTATATGTGCTTTTTTGGAATAGAGTTTGTAACTCCCCAAGTACTTAATGTTTTTAAAATAAGGGGAAACTAAAAAGTGCATACAACTACTCCTTTAGAGCTGCAGACAGCAGCAAAATGCTGGAAAGGCTGTGTAGGGGTATTTGCAAGTTCATGCCTGGGGCTGATCTAGGCACCTGGGATAATGACATTTGAAATGCAGCAATAGCAAGTGGTGTGACTAGAAATATGCCAAAGAAAAGCACTTAAAGCCCCACCCCATGCTCCGAAGACGAGCAGGGTTGTTCCGTGACATCGTTACAACACTGTAACTGGGCTGTATGTCTAAGGTTATATTCTTGTTAGAACATGATCAAGGTCCCAGCCATACTGCATATTTTAATCATGCTGTAATTGCACCAGGGGACAACAGTCGGATAACCAGGTCCTAATATGCAGACATATTTGAGGTGGAGTCAGAGGGAGCAAGAGAATATCCAGGAGTAGAAAAGACAGCACAGTTGAAGTGCCTTAGGGGAAAAGACTCATGTCTGCCAGAAAGTCAGAATAAAATGGGGCTTGGATAGAAATCCCATGATAGATTTGTCAGTGCAGCAGTTTGATAGGTTTACTTGCAGGTATAAATTCATAAAAAACTTGCTCTGGTTAAAAGTCAACCAAAAGATATGCCTTGCAGTAGAAGCAAAAGAAGTATGCCTTATAATACGAACAGAGCACTGGTGAGACTTCTCAAAGTCTGTATCAGAGACTTTTTGCTTTCCTTACTACAGTATTCCTCTGGAGAAACCCATGTTTCAATAGCTGGCTATTCCCTTAAAAGCACTGGATCAACCTTTTTATCTTGCCTTTACCCAATAAGCTGTTCCTAGTATACCATGGTGTCACTCCTCTCCATGAAGCTATTTCTACAGAAAACAGTGCTGCAGAAGGGAGTCAAATCAAACAACATAGCTGTGCTTAAAAAGGAAAAGAAAAAAAAAAAAACGAATACAAAAGAAAAAGGATACAGAGATAAGAATTTGTATTATGCAGGCTAACAAGGCACCCCTTTGGAATCAGTAGAAATTCTTCAGACATTGGATCACGCCAAATGTGCTTACTTTTATGGTGCTGAGGGTTCAATAGGTATCTTTATTCACTGTCATCTCTGTTGACCAGGTACTTATTCATTAACTGCTCTTCTTTATTCACGTATTTATCATCACACTAATAGCCAAGGGTTCCATTATTTATCAGGTTGAGATAAAAGCCAGATCTCAGAGTTCAATAAGAATTATAAATAGAGCTAATACTTGACCAAATTGCAGCCTTGAGAATTATCTCCAAGTTTCAAAACATACAGCAGGTAGGAGTAACAGCATCTGATTTGCCTTCATGCAGCTTTTTGTGTAGCACCTATACTATACAGCTACAGAAAGAACTAAATCCAAGTAGTAATGTGGTTTGTTTTTTTTTTTTTAATGTTAAATGTGCAAAAGTGCATATATAGGATGCAGCGTGACAGAAAATATGTTGGTAGGAACCGAAGTGTAGCCACGATCCAGAAGCAACTGCTAACTTAGGAAGCCTAAGCTCCCAAGCAGGAGAGCAGTTCAATATGAAGCCCTTTTCTCACATATAATGTCATTTCTACTCTTTCCTTGCAAGTCCATTATTGACCATGGACTGAGAATGAATACTGGGCCAAATAGGCCTCTTGGGTCAACCTGATACAGCCATTCTTGTGGTGGTAAGCAATATTTACCTGGATTTTAAAAGAGTATGAAAAAAAGCTCTTTGCTCTACTGAACTGTCCTTGAACAAGACTACAAAGCAAGAAATAAAGATGAGAGAGAATTCAGAGCACTTGACATCTTGGGTTCGTATTTTACAACAGACACCAGAAGCGCTGAAGTCACCTACAATCTCAGAAGACTCACCCAGGTTTTACACGCTCCCTAAGAAACATTTGAAATGCAGTGAAACCCCAAAGGAACTCCTGGTCATGCCTTTGCTTGTTCAGATGCAGACCCAGCTGAAGACCAGGACTCAGAAAGGTATTGCTATAGAGAAGTAAGCTACATACAAACCCTCTTGTAAGGTATCTAGCCTAAGACTGGGAGAAAGGGATTGCTCCCATCCTGAACTGCATCCAAGCAGAGTCAGCTTTTGCACTCTTAATCTGAAGGCATTTCAAAGCAGGTGTCTTAAATTGCTCATGTCCAAAGGTGTATCAAAGCTCCTTCCTCAGCTGTCCATGTCAAAGTAGGGTAGAGTCTCTCCCCACATTGGACAAACTTTAAAAAAATCATATCAGATAAGCCACCCCAAATTTCAAACTGCTTAGGCCAAAGCTTGTCTGAATGAGCCAGGTCTCCTTGACAAGTAAAAACGGGGCTGGATGTCTTGCAACAACACCCTTTCTTGAAGCAATCAGACACTTCCAAAAGTTTTGCCCATTCCTGCACAGCATATAAGGGCAGCCATCTTAGAGAAGCTAAAAGTAGCACCTGGGAAAACCCAGAAACCAAAAGCAGAGTTATTCAAAATGATGAGCTATCATGCTATATACCAGAATCCCATTGCAATACTGGATAGGAAACAAAGAGACAATTCCTTAAATTGAGGGGCAGAAGAAAAAAAAAAATCCAGCCTGTGGCCAGAGCTGCACCTACTTTGTGTTGGTTGGAGCAGTCTGCAGCCACCTTTATCTTGAACGCTGAGGTGTGGCTCATGTAGCTAGCACGCCCTAACATGCAATGCACATCTAGATTTGAGCATGTTGTTATCAGATCAAAATGGAGCACTGCTTGCTGGGACCCGTAGTCTCCGAGGGCCATATCTCTTTATAAAAAGACAGAGGGCCACAGGGCACATCACAGAACTCTGCAGATCGCATGTGGCCCTCCCACGGTTAGTTTGCAACATCACACACTGCCAGAAGAAAGATCAGATTTGGAATCTGGGCTGCCAAGGCAACAAAGACTGAAAATGTTACAAAGACAGGTTTCTCAGCTTAGGCAATGCAGAGAAAGAAAGCACCTGAGATAAGCAGGTCCTCCAGCAGGTACATTGCACGCTTGTCCTTTCCCCCCCCACATATTAACAACGCAATAGCCATGTCTTTCATTGCAATCAGCGTTGACACAGTACAATTTGTTTTGCTCCCTTTGCTCCCCTCAAAAACCAAACCAAGTTGTTAATAGCCATCTGGTCACCTCTTTTCACAACAGAAGAGTTTAACGTCACCAGTCCAGAACATTGGAGACCTGTGTCTGCCAGTCCTCTAGATCATATTTGCATCTCAACTCCTGCTTCTCCAAGTAAGCAGGCCCATCACTTCAGCTCAACAACTGGCAGTATCAGGTTTGGGGTTTTGAGGTGGTTGTTGGTTTGGTTTGGTTTTTTTGTTTTGTTTTGTTTTTAAACAAATCTCAGAGTCAAACTGCATTTTACATCGATAGCATGACAGCTATTGGGATACATTACTTGAGATGGCATGGGGCTTTTTACTTGTTTTGTGAATAAGAAAATAGAAATACCTAGGGACAGCTTGGTTTGAAGCTGTTTCTCAGCAATCACTGTTTAACGCTTAAATGCTTTTTTCCCTTTAAAATGCAAAATTTGGAAACTATTCTTCTTGTCACTTAGTTGAAAAGGCGATGACTTTCCCCAGTATACCTGGCATTAATGTGACTCTTGAACCACAGATGTCATACAAAAAAAAAAAAATAAAATCAGGAGTTTGCAAACTGAAAACAGAACAAGAGAGTTTTTCCATGTATACTACAGTCCTACTGTAGTATATCAGTTATATCAGTAGTATATATATAATACTGTAGTATATCAGTTATATCAGTATTTTATATATATATCTATATATATATATCTATATCTCAGTATATCAGTTCATCTCCTGGCCTCCTCAGTTTCCCCACTCCTCCTGCCTGCGCTTTCACAGAGTTTTAGTACTAAAAAGGACCATTAAGAGCCAGCTGGTCAACCTGCATCTGTAACATAGGCCATAATATTTTAGTCCTTGCTTGCGCTTTTCCTTCTCTATCATGACTGTCATCCTCATCTCCCTGTCTGCTCAGGCAGACTCGTCACCTGAGAGGAATAATTTTCATTTGGCTAACGATATCCACTCCCAGAAAAAGTGCACCAAATGAACAAAAAAGAAAATTCACAGCTGCTTTCTTAAATATTTTGACATATTAGAAGAAAAGGGAAGTCCAGAAAACATGCTAAAAATACTGTAGTATAACACAGGTTATCATAATCATCAGCATAGTCGATGAATTTACAACATCACTTAAGAAATCTAGCAGAAAAACTTGTTAAAATAGGTGTTCATCACTCCACAACAACTGCAAGAGTGTCAGATACACATCTAGGAACAAAAATTAGAGGCACTATCCTTGTTATTTTAGGGCCGGATTCCACATACATACAATTCCTGATCAACTTTGAGTTGCATTCATTTACCAGTACAAAAGGAACTTCAGTCCTGTTAACAGACATCTCTGATTTGAGTAAAATGCCTATTACTACCTACTAATCAAAGACAGACAGTTGAGGGACAAGAGAAAACCCTGTGTGGAGAAGCCCACCATGCAATGAAATAGGAATAGTTGCATCTATGTCACATAGGCAACACACACAATTTTCCCCTGAAGATTAGAAAGGCCAAAACAAACATTAGCATGTGCTCCTAATTTGGCTCCAGCCTGGTGGGCTATCCTGGTTGGCAACTGCCAGTTCAGCAAGGGTGAGGAATTAAGTTGTATTTGTCAGGTTCCCGATATCAACAAAAATTTAAAGATGCCTCTGAGAGCTATTGTGCATTCTGACTTTGCCAAGTCCAATCTCCTCAAAAAAATACAAGAGAACAACAGGAACACAGCCATTCAGAAACTATTTTTTCCAAGAAACTGGTTGGGGAATGAGTCACAAAAACACTGACTAGTATCTCCATTTCATTTACCTCCCTTACTCCAGGAGCTCTTTGTTACACATCCAAGCCAGAGACCAGCAGCCATGAGAACTTGTTGGCTCCTTCCCTGCATGATCTCATTTCTGGGCCAGAAGGTACAGCTAAGCAGCACCAGATGGCCCTTGGAGGCTATCCAGACATACATCAAGGTAGCTTCACCTGGTCCCCAACAGGCAATCACGAGTTTGCTCTGGAGGAGGGGAAAGCAGAAGCAAGAAGCATGGACACCAGCATGAAGGGCCACTATAAGAAAGGCCAGTCAGCCTACATCAAAAAAGACTGCCTTTGCCTAATGTTAGTCATAGTAACTTAATTTCAGTTATAAAACTAACAACTTCCTAGCTACTCACCACTAAATCTCATCCCTCAGCAAACAGTACCTGATTGCAAGCACATTAGATAGTCCAAAATAACCTCTGATTGAAATATACCTGAACTGCATTTTGCATTGACATTTTGCACCGTTCAGATGACAGCGAAGTTTGATTACCGTCTCTGCTGCAGCATTAATTCATACCAACACTTTAGAAGGCTCAAGATATTTAACACATTTTAAAAACAAGATTTTATGTATATATAATTAAAATGCTCTCAAATCTTTGTTAAACTGTGGCCATTTCTGATGAGATGTGGAAAACATCGCACATGCTTTTAATGCTGTACTGTACCAAAAAATTCAGGGGAAGTTTCAGTAGAGCGAATGTGCAAACTGACCAGGAACTCAGCCAGAAGAGCAAGCGCTGTCTTTCCTAGTGCTCTGTTTGCACCCTATTGAACAGCACAGTATGCCTCAGCATCACAATTACACGCAGTTTATGGCTTTTAGGAAAGGTTACAAGCAAAACTATTTACAGCATTCAAGTTAACTCATTTAAGGCTATCTCAAGTGTGTTTATGCTGCTACACAGCTATTTATGTGACTGAAATGAACACAAAATTTCTAGAAAAAGGTTTTCAAATTAATGGAAAAAGCCTGTTAATTAATACTTCCTAATTAAAACTTTTTCTATAGCAAAAAAATTGTTTCTGAAATCAAAGCCCTGATGCAGAATAGCCATATAAGAACAGAAAGTGTGGCTCTGCACCTAATACTTTACAAGTATTAAGGCCAGTAAGGCAGAAATTGTTTTCTATAAGCTACTGATCGACATTAAAAATTCAGTACTCAACAGCGCGCACAGTTACCCAGTGGAATATAAGACAGAACAGTTATTTCTAAGAGCAAAGGAAAAACATGGTGTCTATTATCATTTCTCAAAAGGATACTATAAAAATGCCTTTCTACATGCCCCTATAAATCTAGTAGCATATCCGTTACTTAAATTTTTTAGCAAAATCCCATGATTTGTACTTTTGTTTAACACCAATTGAATTTAAGTTACTACAATTGCTCATTTTTTCAGGTTAATTGTAAAAGAAACAGCACCTGCAAATGCCTGCAAAAGTAAAGATAAATTAGATGGCTATGGATAAAGATTACCAATGCGGAAATCACAAGTTACCTTACATATTTATTAATTTCTGAAGGCTTTCTTTGGATTATTGCGTTTTGATTTTCCTGTTGAGAAGCATGCCTATTTTATGCAGCATTTCATTATTTTCCCTGCTATGCCTTTTCTGCTGAAGATGATGAGCTATGTACCCAAAACAACATCCCAGCATTAGGTGCCCTGCCACCTATAGTTGTGAAGAAAGATCCGGCATGCCAGGAGAGCAGGGCCGGTGCTAAAGCTCCCAGCAGCAGCAATGTCCTTCCAGACAGCACTTGGCAAGGCTATCCCTGTAGGGATTGCACGTGGTGCCCTCCTGGAAGACTGAAAAGGTAAGTCACTGCTATATGTTTGTTCTATGAAAGGAATCTATAATTACTACTTTTGTTTAAGCCATGGAGACCAGTGTGATATTTTTAGTAGGAGTCCTGGGAATTTTAGGGACTGTTTTTATTTTTCACTTGTGTGCAGAGGGAAAGGGGGTTGGGGATTCCTTTCTGTAAGTTCACATGTGCCAGATGCTATTGAAAAAGCAGGAAAATCAAGAGGATTAGAACTCCTTTATATACTTTACACATACGTATCTTTATATAATCCAATATTCCCATCTGCACAGAATTAGTAGGACAATCCAGCCATGGGTTTGGGTTTTTCCCTCTTTCCAGTGCACAAGGCAAGGGTATCCCAGCCCCCAGCTTAGTGCTGTATGCCCTCCCTGTCAGAACCCAAATGCACCAGACCTGCCCGATCAACAGATCACACTGCATCTTGCACACAGCGAGCCCATGAACAGGCCCTTTGCTCCAGGCCGTCACGTGCCAGGTAAAATACCTGGCACTTTTGGTGTGGAAGTAAGAGTATTGCGTGAGAAGCAGGAAGCCTGGAAGGCAGCAGAGCTTTCATCCACATAATGGACGAAAGCAGGGCTGATAAAAGCTGCCACATTCACTGCAAACCATGTAAGACTCTGGCACAGGAGTTGATTGCATGTCTAATGCTCAACGTGCAGGGCTTGGCAAATCTTGGCAAGAAAGTTAATAACTCACTGAGGAAAAACAGAAAAAAGATCAGGGGTAGAACTGAACTCCAAAGATTTTCCATAAGAAAATTACAGGCAGCAAAGGCACGACATTCAGTGCAGCAGGCAGGTGTTCTGTTACACGTCTATATAATAAATGCTCTTGTCAATTGGCAGCTTTGGATTCCAGGCCAGGCTCACCCCCAAAACCAATGGTCAGTTAGTATCCACCCCAGAAGCCGCTCACCTACCAGAAAGAAGAGAGAGTAAAGAAATATGCCTCCACTCAGGAAGTTTAGAGAAGTGGCAGACGGGCATGGAAAATCCAAATAAGAGATTGTATTTTGGTGACCACTTTTCATTTGTATATATATTCAGGAGTTACACTCCTGTGCATCACGAATGAAAGTAACCTGTACATGAGCTCTGGAACTGAGCACCCAAATTGTGATGCAGAGCTGCATTTTGGTAGTCCTTGCTGAAAAAGACCAAGACACAACGCTGAAGGAAAACAACCAGTATGTTTGAAAACACATATCAAACTGGATTTACTT
This sequence comes from Platalea leucorodia, assembly GCF_965183815.1. NCBI lineage: Eukaryota > Metazoa > Chordata > Aves > Pelecaniformes > Threskiornithidae > Platalea > Platalea leucorodia. Next base: position 72,154,100 of record NC_138827.1, read on the forward strand.
TCGTGCTACAGATCACCCAGCCCTTTTCAGCCTCATCATTCTCTGAATTACCAGATGACAATGTAAACAATTAAGTGCCTTTAAGAATGTGAGAATTCTCTCTCTAAAAAATGCTTCTGCTTTGATGATACAGGTTGCTAACACTGCTTGCTTGTATGTTTTCAAGAGTGTTATCACAGCACTTCACTAGGCAGCCTCATCATGGTTCCTGACAATAAAGTAGTTTGTCTGTCATTATCAGAGTCTGTCCATAATCCAGATGTTCCTGTTCCGTTCAGCTTCAATCCAGATGAAGGTAAACACAAAAATCCAAAGATTACTTCTGGTTTTACATGGGTAGCTCTCAAATTTCAGACAGTCTTGAAAAACTGAAGAACAGGACCCAGTCAACATTTTTCTCACAGAATCCCTTCTGCTCATTCAGATACTTCCACTAACAACTACACAGCAAGCTCACTTGTCCCGAACAACAGGAAAGCTTGCAGCACAGCTATGGAGGGGTTGGAGATATTGTACGCTAACAAGCATCAGAGCTGCCTTGGAATTTGCCAACTGTAAACCATGTGTTCCTTTCCCTTGCAGAGAGTCTCAAGAAAGGAAGAGGCAGCTAGTCTGTAATCTGCTCAGGTATTTCTGCTATGCGCCTCAGCTAGCCAATGTGAATCATCTTCTGGCAGACAAGTTATGCAATCTACAAAAAACTAAGTTGCAGGCTAGTTTATGGGAAAGGAGTGGGTCTTGTTTCTGGTAAGGGTTATCATGTACACAAAACAATGTCTAAGAGTGACAAATGCAAACAACAACAACAAATAGAATTTGTGTCTCTGAGAACTTTTCTGCTGTTAGGAATAAGTGGGAAGCATGTTAGGCTTCAATGACATGCAGCACAGCTAGTGATTACTGGTGTAGTAACGCAGTCAACGCAGTTTGGTTTTGGGAAGCCTTAAGAGGAAGATTTCTGCACAAGCACATGGCTGCATCATTAGACATGTGGGCCAGATCACCTGACCAAAGCCCACTTTGGCTACAACAGCCATGTAAACTGCAGTCCAGCCTGCACTGACCTGTGAGCATTCTGGACCCTCCTTAGGACACAAAGATGGCACGAGCCAGAAGCTCCCCAGCCCTTCAATCCCTCCTCAGTCTCTTAATGACCTTTGCAAAAGCCAGGGCATGTTCAAACTGCTGCTGCACTACAGCTCTACCCTCAGAAGCTGCAGGCAAGCAGGCAGAGGTGAGGCAGCCCTGCCCTACAGGGTATATCAATCAACTCCTAGTCAATCTATAAGATGACAATAGAAAAAAAGGTAAAAAAATATTCTCCCCACTTCTTTCCTTTCCTGATATTTTACACTACCCTGTTACTGCACTGACACATTCTCTGTGCTGCCTCTTTTTATTGGTAAAAGGGTTTGCTCTGGGTTTTAACAGCCCAAGCCAGGGCAGGTCATAGCAAAGCCAGCTGCCAGCAAAAATTGTTTTCTCTAACTGTGCATTTTTCAAACTTGATCTGATACCTGAACATCAACTATGACTTTCATTTTTCTTGTATCACTCACAGTAGCAAAGGTCTCAAAGGTCAAATTATGCCTCCAGTTACACACATACAGCTCCACAGAGTTCATATTCTCCCCCCCCCCCGCCCCCCCCAGTAATACAGGGAAAAGCTCAGTGGGGGCAGGGGAAATGGCATGGTGTAACAAGCTGTTCTTTGTTACTTCCTTGAGTAATGTGCAAAGCTGGCAGTCAGAAAGCCTATTTTAACTAATTTTCTTACAAGACCATTTACTAATTTTGCTATGACTCAAGCAAAGCTCTGCAGTCAGTGACAGCCAATGTTTCCACAACTCACACATGATTTTTGTACATTCTTCTGTGTTTCCTGGGTATAGATGCGTGTGAAGGATCAACTTTGCTTAGCTTTTCTTATTCCATACAGAAGGGAAACACTTCTGCCCCTGCAGCACCAACTTGAGCTTTCTGCCTCTCAGTTAATCTCGCTGTAGAGGCCTGACTCCACACGCAGGGAAGAAGTGGGGTTGAAGTGAATCAATATTGCCTTCCTTGGGGTCTGTTGAAGACTTAACCTTCATCTGCAAACAGAGACATCCTCACAAAGAATTATTCTCCTAGAGCCTGTTCCAGTGTGTTTCAGAAGCAAAGAGCAATTGTACATCTCCAGTATTTGATATGAGGGCCTTCATACGCTACAAACCAGCAATGCAGTTAATCACAAGGCACTTTTCTGGGTACAGTGAAGCGTCCTGTAAAGCCTTTAAATTCCATTAAAGCAAAGGAATTCAGAGTAAAGCAGAGATGCTCTTCTCACTCTAAGCATGAGAAAGCATCTCAGCTCATTTCTGTCACATAGATGAAGTCAGGCACATGACTGGGAAACACACTGATAGCCTCGCCCAAACCTATTAGAACACAGTCAGCCTTCCTCTAGGCTGCACAGGATGAGAACATATGCTGTAATTGTATTTGGGGGAAAGAACTCTAGTTCAGATCGAAATATATACGTGCTGTTGAGAAACATTATGTTGCAAGTTAAAACTGGATTACAAAAAAGACTAAGCTTCACTAAGGTAGCCTAAAACCAGCAAGAAAAACCCAAGAAACCTCCCAGCAATATTTATGTAGAACACCACCTGTGAAAAGCATTTCTTTTAGGAAGAAACTACGTAAGGTTTCAAACAATTCTCTTAAGCAAACAGGGAAAACAATTCTAGCACAGTGTTAAAGGTGTCCACTTCAGTAAGAAACGTCACATGCATGATGCTTTAGAAACACGTGAATGCAAACTGCATTAGCTATTTCTTCTAAAAATAAAGCCTCAAGGATAGTTATTTGCCAAAGTAATACCTCTGCTAGCATTTAATCCATTTTGAACCATTATTAAAGCTGAAGATACCTGACCTTTGTTAAAATTATTAAGGATGAATGTTATTTTGCAGACAGCATCAGTGCTGCAGGATGTTGATTGAGACTATCGAAAAAGAGACAGATCTTTGTCAGATGTCTGGTCACAGAAGTTAAGATTTCCTGCAACCGCTGAAATATTTTTAAACCATAGCAATAAACTATAACAGGGCATACCTTATTAAACTACTGGGATGTAATCCCAAGTAGAAAACCTACTCTGGACTGCAGTGGGAATTGAGTTAGACCCTTGATGCTCCGAAAGGCAAGAATAAAAAGCAAAACACTTTCTCTGATCACTTGTTAAGACACATCTTTAATAATTACATTAAACTAACTTATGCATTTTCAAGTCTTATGTGCACATGAATAGTGGCAGTAGGGGTAGGTAAAGCATCCTTACAGAAGAAGCAATCCTGAGGAAAACATTAAGACAAAAGAGATAGGAAAGCAATATTAATGCATTTTCTCCAAATCTCCTTTACATATGTCACTGGACTATGTAAACAGAAATTTCTCAAAGGCTTACAACTTGACTAAATTTGAGGGACTTTTCACAGGAACAGCATGAGGTACACTAAAAATAAAAAAATTGCCCCTTATTCATCAAAAGACATCAGGTATCTACTCCAAAGCACAAGCACATTTCAGCTTTGCAAGAAACTGTTCTAAATTTTTCTCTATGTTTACTGTCAGAGACAACAGAATCAGTTTTAGGTGTTGAAAAAAAATTACAAGCCACTAAAACCAAGGTTCTACAAGTTACATTTCAGATCTTTCCCCAAAACTACCAGAGGCAGTAAATAACAAAGATGGAAATGAGCATTCCCATAACCATTTAAAATCAAGAATTTTAAGGTGAATATTTAATGAGGTAAAATGTGATAATATATAAATAGCTGACTGGAATACTCTAAGAGTTGTGCATAGCTCCCACATTTTCTTCTTCATTAGCGGATTTTTCTAGAAAGCAGTCTTTGTTCTGAGAGAGAAAATTAACACTTATTATAGTACTTGTCTCTTAATTAAACTGTATCTTAGAACCCAATAATTAATGAAAAATAAGAACGGACAGCCTCCAATGTGTCTACGCTTGAACTCTATGATCAACAATTAACATAAAATTTTTTCTTTCCACAAATGTTTGTTCCCAGGTTCCAAATTTAACATGCTGTTCAAATCGTCTCACTCCTTTAATCCTTTTAAGCACAATTATAAAAAAAACACAAATATTTCCACCAAAAACAGAGAAGTTAAACATTACAAACTCAGGAACAGCTAAAATACATAAGGCAACATTTAAATACTTATTTTCTCATCAAGCAATTTATTCTTTAAATCTAAGTGATGGTGATTATTTTTGGAGAGCAAGAAAAGGTCGAAAATGGATTTCCTTGCAGCAGTTATCACTAACTCAACACGTCTTTCATTCCAAGTTACCATAGGCACTGCAACCAAAGACCATAAAAAAATCTCCAAGCTCCACTTTCAGATCATTCACCAGAATGTAGATTTCTCTAATCTTAACTCCCAGGGCAAAATCCTGGCCTCAGGGAACTCTGGCAAAACTGCCACTAGTGCAGGAAGGCAAGAAGTTCTCTCCAGGAGCTCGTGGGAGACCTTTTGAAGCCAGTTACCTCTGCACCAGCTCCTCTTTGAAATGTACTTTTCTTAAGCAAAATTTGCTCCAGCCAACACTCACCTCTTTGTGGGGCTGAAACAGTTTGGATGTTAAGGTTTTCTCTGGCGAGTTAGTCCTCTTAACAATGCATGTGTTAACAATCCATTTGCACATATTCCCCTCAGACTACACTGATGGCCATATTAATGTCTAGCACCCAGACACCCCGGGATGACACTGCACACCTCAGTGACACACGCCTGCCATTCAGAGTTCTTGTGTAATTAAGCCAATTTTCCTTGCAAACAAGTGCCCGCTCTTGTGCGGTCTATCTCCTCTTTCACCTCCGCTTCAGAGGAGAGTCCAACTGAAGCAGGTTCTCTCACTGTCCATATATCATCATGCTTTCCCCAGTCCCCTGAGGTGAGACATTCCTGTCATCTCAGTTTACCTTCTTGTATGTTCGTCTGCAGATCTCAGCCACATCGGACCATGGTCAGCTGTTCAGTACTGCATGGAAGGCGAGTCCTCAGCTGGGAGCTTTCCATACTCTATTCTGCAGCAAGAAGCCACTAAGTTCTAGCAGCAAAGACACCTGCAAAAGCAAGAACGTTTCCATTAGTGAAAAGCTCCTTAAAAATGAAAGAGCCTTTCCTGCGATGGTCCCAACATTGAAGGGTCTTCAATGCCACATCTTAGAAGTTAAGGAGAGTGGACAGATAGTACTTTCTGCCTTCAGATATTACATCTGTTAACTTTTTAGGATGACACCCACCCCTGTGACAATGATTTCATGCTTGTAATGATGTTCTTGCAGTTCAGTAATTTTATAGAAGTGAAGGCAGAAAGGAATCTGATTTTTATGTCAAACTACATAAAAAACAGTGATGTTGACTATTAACATTCACGTCAATATTTCAACTGAGGAAAAAAAATCCTAACACATTTGTCAAGGAGTAACAGACTAAGCTAGAGTCAGCAGTTTAAAACAACTGGCTTGCAGCTTAGTTACAGTCTGAGCAAAGATTTTCTTCCAGGTTGGAATAAGAAAGCCTTACCAATTTTATTTACAGTTTTTAAGTATTCAGAAACAGACTCTACTGAAGAACAGTGGAGGGTTTTTTTAATTCTAGTCAAGAGATTCACAAGGGATTTATGAAGGTTTTTTTAAAAACAAGTAAGAGTCATCAGGTCACAGATACGAAGTTGCCCTCTTATTGCAAAAATGTAAATGCTACTGGTCTACAAGAATATAAAGAATTTTCTCACTGTACCACATATAAGGTAAAGTCTTTATATTTATTGTTCTAGGACAATCAGCTACAGGGCCATCTAGTATTTTAGAGCAAAAGCACATGAAATTTTTAACAGCCGTTCTCTGGAGGGAAATTTCAAGGTGACTAGAACAGTCCTTTATATGGATAAAAATATGCTTATAATTAGAACAGACTTCTTATACAATCATTATGCATTTCTTATTCATGTTAGCAGATTGCAGTAAAGGTATAGATACTTGAAAAGATACAAAACTATAATTGATGTTATTTTAATTCTGTATTATAAAGAAACAACCTACATCATCCTGTTTAGAACTAAAAAGCTACACTGCCGCATTCTTGAAAGTCTGAGCAGCTACGGGGAGCTATTCATTAGTAAGTAGGTAAAACCACACACAAAGTTCACAAGTTACTCCTGAGTTTCACAGCAGCACTTGAACATTATCACATAAGATGCAGCAAATGAGGTTATGCAAGAATTTGGAAAGCGAGGAGGTCTCAGATGAAAGGGGTAAGGGCAAGCTGGTCCATGGAATATCACGTTAAAATCGGCCATCTAGAGTTTTGAGTCATTTTGACAGGAGTTTGTGACTGTGACCCTGCTCTTGGTGCAGTCAGTATTTTAACTATGGAGTGTACCTGTTTAAGTACACTCAGGCAGCCACTAACAGGGGTCAGCTGGAGGCAGCTGCTTTCCCTCAGCTGATAACCAAATCTCCCAGCTCAGTCCCCCCAGGGAGAAACACAAAAGATGCATCCTACCCTCCGCATTGCCTGCATACACAGAAGAGAGGGGGCAGACCCTCCACAGAGTTCTGATATGCGATTTTTATTTCGCCAGTGTGAAGTTAGCCAGACCGTGGCCAGTCTCATCCTTAAGCCTACCACCACACAACTGCCACCGCCACTGCTTCATTGAAGCAGTCTAAGATCTACATGGACCTTATCCTGTCTTTGCATATTATTTGCATATTAGTAGGTTCGTGTACCTGGGAACCAGCACTGCTTATGATGTCCCCTTTCTACAAGAGAGAAAACAGATGAAATTTCTGTTTCTGGGGCTGTAAGTTTAGCTTGCTTGCTTGTTCTGTTTGTGTGTGTGGTTTTTTTGTTTGTTTTAAACAATAATGCTATTAAAAGTCACTCTGTAAGCAGAGACATAAAGAAAACAATGTAGACCCTGATCAAGACGCTCTCAATTTCATTGCAGAAGATTCTGAATTACCTTTTGAAACTGGAGCCAATCTTCACATTCACTCACATGAAACCTCTTTGACTGAAGAAATGAGTAATAAGGTACAAAAGCCATATCTTCTTATAAAATTCAGTATGAAGTAATACAAGAAACAATTATGGGAAAACATAAGCACATATTGCATTAAGTGAGTAGGTAATTAGCAGACCTGGAGAAGGGCTTGCAGGCCCAAAAGCTTATCTATTCTCCTTCCTCCCAGTTATGTCAGTCAGTCTAATAAGAGAAACTGCTTCTCCCTGCAAATTTTCCCTTGCAGAAACTTGGACCTATTTTTTTTCTAGAATGCTCTGGTCATTCCCCCCACATACGCCCCTTTGTGGTTTATACAGCTATCCAGATTAAGCCCTACCCTGTCACATTCAGGAGAAAATGAAACTTTCAGTGAACTTGCAATAATAGGCAGTCCTGAAGACACAGGATGCAATGACCACTGAGTCATCTGAGGAAGCAGGTTTTTTTCTAATAAACTTGTGGATCAGCATCTAGCCAGATTAAACAGAGGGAGAAATGAAGGATATCAGACAGGAAAACAGAGGTTAAAGTAGAGGTTTAAACAGGAATGCTTACGCTGAAAGCTGTGCATGATCTTACACAAGGGTTAGAAGATGGAAACTAGTCTAATTTACTGTGGAGGATAAAAAAGGGGACAGAGCATCAGTAGTCCCTACTTAGGCTACTTCCCTTCCTTGCTTTGGGCTTGCTTTAAACACATTCAATTAAAAAAAAAAAAGGAATCTTTTGAAATCAAGTATATGAAATGCCTCAGTTTTGCTGCAAACCTTCTGATAAATCACCTATTATCATATGAAGCCTAGGACAGAATTCTCAGGCTGTGAAGGGAATATTTTTGCTCTTACTGTTTTGCTGTGTCCTTCCCTGGGGCCTCACTTGGTCTTTCAACTTACTAAATTAAAGGCTATTTAGTAACAGTAGGAAGATTATTCCTATCAGTTACTGTTCAGTCCAGGTCCTCAATAAAGTGTTACTGTCAAGGCTGCAAAACCTTAGAGCACAAGCTGGGGTATCAGGCTCCAGCTGCTTCAACACAATTCTTGTATAAAGAGATGCAAACAAGAAAGCCTCATATCTGAGTTGGCAATAAAACACCTCAAACTTGGGAGCAATGCTTGAAAAAGTTTTAAGATAAGTATCTCATAAAAGTAGTTATTTCTCTCCCCCCCCCGTGCCACCCACTTCAATTATCATTACTCTGAACTGTAGAACTTTAACAAAGCAAATAATTGAGTGACAGCAGAAGGGTGAGGGGCTTATTTATTTATGCATTTATTTTTTATTACAGGAAGTTTCTGGAATGCAGGCCAGACAGTCATTTCAACCTAACAAAAAAAATGGTGAGTAAATAGCTACTGAAAGATTTTTCAGGATTTATGAAAGCAACTGTCCTCAACAAGAGTTAGATTACAAGGAAGAGGAGACCATCCCCAATACAGCAGCAGGAAAACGTGACTGGGGTCACTGTCACTCCGGCCTAATGCATAAGTCTGTTACTTTGCAATCAAAAATCAGTGACTGCAGTCATAACCACTGTCCTGGACCTGCATATTGCACAAAGTTGTCCATAAAATTACTCAAGTGCATAAGTAGTCCCACATGGTTCAGTGGGTCTCATTACATAAGTGTTAGCAGGGGTCTTAGGTCAGGATACTGCATTCCTTAAACCAGACAGATTCCCATTGAAGTGATTAGGAGCGCTTCATTTGCCGAATAGAAAGAATTCCACAGGTATTTGTTTGAAGTGTGATACAAATTTACTTTGGCCACATTTCCACCTTTCTTTAATGTTTGCAGGAAAAAGCTATTTGAGTGCGCAAGTATTACTGACCAAAGCAAATTTCAGACGCATATTCACAGGTATTTGCACCAGAAGTTTGTGTACGCAGCTACTATTACACACATTAGTTATCTGACCAAATCATAATGAAGCAACAACTCAAATGTCTGTCTCTCACATACACATTTACTGATTCCCAAGGGCATGCGAGATTTTTGTTAATTTTTATACATACAAAGAATCGTTGCCCTTTTGCAACTGAAAAGCGAGCTATATTCAGTGCCAGGTAAATCATTTGCTTTGAGCAGCGAGCAAGATCTGCAACAGTGAAACGCAGTAAATTAAGCAGGCATCTTGCTAAATCAGCAACACAGGATTCAACCCTTAGTGCTATTCACTACAAATGGATCTATTGGATTATGGGTCATTAGTTCAACCACTTTTAACAAGTGCAACCAAATAGGAATGTTATTAAACATTTATCTTCAGGGGCAGATTTACTGGAGACGATAAGGAGATTGTCGAGACTCTCCACTAGCACTGCCTATTTCAGCATGCATTCCTGTCATAAGTACCTTTCATTCATAAAAATATCTCAGGAACCCAAAGCATCCTACAGATGTCTGCCTTTACATGCTGATGACTGCACCCTGGCACCCTCCAGACCCTGACCGGTTATTTCCAATACACATTATTTGGTAACCTCTTGCTGCTTTCCTACTCCAAGCTGTCAAGACAATAGGGGTAATTTTTTTTTTTTTTTTTGGGGGGGGGGGGGGCGGCGGGAAACAACTAACAAAAAAGAAACACACAAAAATACCCCAAACCGAAAGCTGAATTCCCAATATTCAGTCAGTCCTAAGGACACCAAGACACTGAGCTTGCTCATAACAACAGGTCACCCAGCATTTTTTGGAAACCGGAACAACGATTTAGAAATGTAATTTCTGTCTCCTAAGGGTTTATTTAACCCTTACCACGTCTGCCCCCTGCCTCCTGCCGACCCTCCCACTGGCTAGAGCAGGAAGGCACAAGGCAAAGAACAGGGCCTGCCTGCGAGCCCCGGGGATGACTTAGGAAAAAAACTAGACAAAGAAATTCTCCCAGATCTTTTGCAGGTCTTAATCACAGGTCTTGAACGGGCTCCCCAGCCAATCTGTAACACAATGACACCAACAAAAGTGGCAGAAAGAGGTCTCCCTTAACAAGAATGGTTTGTCAGGGCAAGGACAGAGAAAGAACATTAGAAGAGGAATCCGAACAAGTCGGCTGTAGAGGGGAATGGATCTTACTGACTGCAGCTGAAATTGTCGCTGACTTACTAAGAAAGAAGGTAATTAGACACACAGAAGCAGTCTCTCTCCTTTCCCTCTGAGGTCAGTTTGGGTTCTTAGAAATTTGTACCTTAGTCCACGTGCCATACAAAAGTAAGGAATTAATTAAGCAGAAAGAAAGTGCAGTTTTCACCACCCTGGTCTATTGTTTCAGCCTCTGCAGACACTGGCATTTCTCACTGCTACAGTTTACACTCCTCCATATTTGTGGCATTCCCAACAAGAAATGAAAACTATTTAGATTTTCATTTAAAGGTCAAATTCCAGAAGAAAATAATCAAACGAGGACGGATGGGTTGGGAGGCTTTTTGTTGCAGGTTCCAAGCAAGAAGGCTGCAGCCAAAGGCAGAGGGTAGTTAGCTACCTTTGCCTTACCCTTATTCTGATGGTTTCCTCGTTGCCTTGAAAGAAGGCTTTATCCTGATTTTAAAAGCTGTATTAGTCCTTCTAGGTTTGCAGCTATGAAAGAAGGAAGAAGCTCACTATAATATTCTCAAATTCTTTGCATTACTGATAGTCAAGAACTGGAAAGCTGGGCAATAAATAGAAATCAAGCCTCTCAGTTAAGATTAAAACAACAAATCTCATTCTACCATAACTGATACATGAATTACAACATCGATAATTACTTTTGTTACAAAACAGTTGTGACAACCAGGTCAAACTGAGCACCCATGACTATGCATCTAGTCTCTAAAGAGCCAAACTTCACCCTGATTTTATGAAGAAGGCAGGACCAAGAACCTGAAGAAGTCTTGTCTTCCAAGAGTGGGTCTCAGGCCTGTTCATGTCCCTTTAAATGGGTCACGACTCAAGCAAGCTAGGTTGTTATTCCATTCCAAAAGTCTTGGATTTGTTTTTAAATAGTCACAGAAATACACAAACTGCACCTTAGCCAGCCTTGTGATATGAGAGATAGCTAGCTGAGAAAGAGAACAAACCAAACCAAAACTCAAACCCCCAGAATCAACTCTTGAAATTCCCCAAAAGGCAACATATTTCACTGCTGAAAAGTGCATTTTTATGGAAGGGTGTTGGCTCCGTTATCAACTGCCATGCCCTTACTAGCTCTTAAAAGTAGAACAAATGTTAGGAAGGGTTTTATGACTGGATGGGGAAAGGCAGGAGATAGTATGAAAAAGAGTTAGCACAGAGCCAAAACAATCTTGCAGCTGCATTACATTATCCCAGTGGGAAGTTGCCAGGCTGGCAGCAAAGTTAAGCTCTACGCTTGTGAAAGTGAAGCACTGATACCACCAGCTACAACTTGCATTAAATGAGCTTCCCACACCTCAGTGCCAATCCAGCTCAGTCTTGATCTGCAACAATTTTGCTGTTCCAGCCCTGGGCCTGTTTCACACAAAAGGCTGCCAGTCAATCTGAACAAACTGTACATCCAAACTGTGTAGTGATTTACAATTAAGCTTCTTTCAAACCATCGTGATAAATAGTGAGGATTGTTATACGTAAGCAACAGCTAGCAGGATAGGTACTTCACTGCAGCCTGCAAGCTGCTACCCATCCCATCGCAATCTGATCATAACACTTAAAATCTATGACCCAAATGAGTTCCTATGCTATTCATGCTAATTATTTTATAGTACCACAAATGTACACAGCACTTTATAAAATACAAAAAAGAGACATTATCTTTTCAAGTTGGAAGAGTTTACATTAACCCAAGATAACAACTTTGGAAAGGAAATTTATAGAAATAACTGTGGTAAGAAAAAAACATCTTGGAAATGTTTCATAAGGTAAAACAGGATCAAGAAGCAGTACGATGGATAAATATCAAAAGGATAGGCTATGCATACGGTAAGATATGGCAGAAAGCCTGAAACTTTTTTCATGTCCTTGTCAGCGTGAGAGGGGCTTAGCGTGCCAGCTGAATGCTTTCTTTCACCTGCAACTGTATCTCCATGGTCACCCACTAGACCTTTCAACACCGTCCAAAACCTACTGCTTCCAGAGACCGCCAGAATTTGCGGAGACCTTCCCTGCTGATGTAAAAGTGGAGCCATAATGCAAACAGTAGTGTGGAACCACAGAAACACAACCAGCCCACTTCTAGTTCTTTACTGTTTCATGAGGACACAGGCTATGTTGTTGGTTTACAGTTGTGCAGATCCTCCAGGTTACACAAACTCTCAGGGAGGAAGAGATGTCAAAATAATACAAATTTCTGTGCCATTTAATTCAAAGCACTTTATACACACAAACAAAAACAAACCCTGAGCTATTAAAAGCAAATTATAGATGGGATCACCTCACTAGTGAAATGTAGCTGCCTCTGCCCTGCAAAATTGCAGCTAATGCTTCACAGCAACATTACACAACCATCCGAAGCCAGGAAAAGGACTGGCTATCAAGCCACATTCAGGAGTTAACTTTTAATATTTGCAGTTATGAGAACTATTTCTGAAAATATTTCAGATATTAAATATCATTCATTGTAGGTCATGGCTCTGGAATTCTTCTGGCCATCTTCACAGAAAACTCTACAGTTTTTGGAGGCAGCTGTCCAGAAGAAAGGAAAGCCTCAGAACTTTAGAAACACAGAGCCAGTATGTTTGGTTTTTGCATGTACCATTTAAGTGTGTTGTCTAGGATGTTGTCATATACCTGTATGACAAACTTAACTTGCCAGGTCAAGAAAAGGGAAGCTTTCAGTTGTAAAAAACAGAAGAGCAAAACCAACACACACACACCGCAGATGACTGAGTTTTTCAGTAGCTAGCAGGCTGGGTAACACACTTCCAAATAGCAGAGCGACTAGCATAAACCAGCTCTCATAACAAAAGATATTATATTTAAGAAACTGGGCAAATCATCTGTTCACTGCCCATGTCCTGACCAGACAGTGGTGTTTGCAGCCGGGCAGAAATCAGTTCCTTCACAGACAGCTGTTCTTTACCAGCTTTATCTGAATGCTCAGATAAAGATGTAGAATGATGATAGACAAATTGGGAAGAGGTAATATCCCAGTACTTCATTTCCAAACTAAACTTTTGCTAGCTTGAGACATGTTAGAAAGGCCAGATTATACTTTACCTTTTGTTTGTTTAATATCAGTCTACCCTATGCTGAGAGGAACATAACTGAAGACCTTATGCAAGGGATCTTACCGTCTGAGGACACAACAAAACTTCCATAAACACAAGTCTGCTCTCATAGATCTTATTGCAGAAGCAGTGTCCAAGATGACAGTCAAATCTTCAAAGACACAGTTTGATATAAATTTAGAGGAATGGGAAAGAAGACTAAGTCCTCTTTCTGTGCTATGTATCATCCCACAATCACATAACACTATCATGTAGCTGCAGAGTTGCATCTGCCACCAGAACAATAATATTTAGCACTTTCAGAATGCAAAGAGCAATACAAAACCCAGTTTATGTAGCCTAAACACATGGTTAATATTCCTATGGGGAAACAAAGTCCAAAGAAATGAATACACCTTCTAAATTCCTTGCATTGACCCACAGGCCCCAGTTTAGTGCTGTTCTTGGTGTTTCTGATCTTTGAACAGTCTAGTAAACAGGCTAGCGTTAACACATCAGTGTTGGTGAGTTAATCAGTTCTTCGTTTTAGTTTCACACTGTCTCCAAACTCAAGGAGGCATTGCATCACACTGGCTTACTTTAAATATTTTTTCCACAGCTATTTAAAGTATAAAAACAGGGCTTTGCTTTGATTAGATTATTCCAGAGCAGAGTTCCATGGGAGTGGATTCATTTTGTAAATATAGAAGACATGGAGTTCTATACGCTTCGCTGTAGTTTTTGGTAATATGTTGAATCTACTGCCCTTTAAGGGGCAAATGCAAATTCATTCCTTTATTAAATGTACTGACTATGGTGCTCTGGATTACACCTTCCTGACTTGATCAGTTATGGCTCCATCCTCTCTTCCAACAGAAAATCCCCCACAAAGATGCAGAATTACATAGTGTCGTGGTTTAACCCCAGCCAGCAACTAAGCACCACACAGCCGCTCGCTCACTCCCCCCCGGTGGGATGGGGGAGAGAATCGGAAGAGTAAAAGTGAGAAAACTCATGGGTTGAGATAAAGACAGTTTAATAGGTAAAGCAAAAGCCACACGCACAAGCAAAGCAAAGCAAGGAATTCATTCACTACTTCCCATCGGCAGGCAGGTGTTCAGCCATCTCCAGGAAAGCAGGGCTCCATCACGCGTAACGGTTACTTGGGAAGACAAACGCCATCACACCCAATGTCCCCCCCTTCCTTCTTCTTCCCCCAGCTTATATACTGAGCATGATGTCATATGGTATGGAATAGCCCTTTGGCCAGTCTGGGTCAGCTGTCCTAGCTATGCTCCCTCCCAGCTTCTTATGCACCTGGCAGAGCACAAGAAGCTAAAAAGTCCTTGACTAGTGTAAACTCTACTCAGCAAGAACCAAAACATCAGTGTCTTATCAACATTATTCTCATCCTAAATCCAAAACACAGCACTCTACCAGCTACTAAGAAGAAAATTAACTCTATCCCAGCTGAAACCAGGACAGTATCCACCCCTTATTCCATACCATTTACGTCATGCTCAGGTCCCACATTATCCAATACATCCTCATTAACCACCACCCCACTTATTCTATGGACCACTCCTGTAAAATGTCTGTAAAATGTCCATAAACATCCACAAATGTCCACATAATGTCCATTGGGTTCATTTAGTCCGTGACTGGGCTCCATCGGTGATGGTGATCACTCAGGACAGGAGAGGTGGTGTGTTGCGTGGAGTTATTGGGCACCAAAGCCAGCTCAGGTCGGGTTACTGCTGCACTTGCACTGCTTCTTGTAAGGCTTCTCCTCCATTTGTTCAGGTGGTTCCTGCTATGGTAATTCCTATAACATGCAACTCAGATCATGGGTTACAACAATTTAAAGGTATTTCCATTACAATCTCCACCCCTGGCCACTTTGGGCCAGGATTAACATTGCAATGAACTCCTCCCCTTGCTCCTAGCCTGGCTAGCAACAAGGGGTTCCTGTTATAGTAATTCTCATAACATGCAACTCAAATCCTGGGTTACAACAATTTAAAGGTATTTCCATTACAATCTCCACCCCTGGCCCCTTTGGACCAGACCATTGGGTTTAACACTGCAATGGACTCCTCCCCTTGCCCCTGCTTCAGCTTGGACTTATCCACAGACTGTAGTCCCTTAGGGGTTTACCTGCTCCAAGCGGAGCCTTGTCTATGAGCCACAGTCTCTCCAGGGGTATACCTGCTGTGGCAGGGATTTATCCACAGCCACAGTCACTTAGAGGTGCACCTGTTCCCACATGACCTTCTCCATGGGCCACAATGCTTTCAGAGATATACCTGCTCCAGCGTGGCCTTGCCCGCAGCCACAGTCTCTTCAGAAGTAAACTTGCTCCACCATGGCCTTACCCGCAGCCACAGTCTCTTCAGAAGTAAACTTGCTCCACCATGGCCTTACCCATGGCCACACGCTTTGAGGTGCTCCAGCATGACCTCATGCACAGCCACTGATGCTTCAAGGTGTACCTGCTGCAGCACGGACTTATCCACAGCCACAGATGCTTCGAGGTGTACCCTCTCCAGCGTGGACTTATCCTTGGGCCACAATCCCTTCAAGAAGTATACCTGCTGTGGCACAGACATAACCATGGCCACAGACTCTTCGAGACATACCTGCTCTGGTATGGGCTTATCCACGTCCACAGGCGCTTTGGGGTGTCCTGCTCCCACATGGACTCATCCACAGGTCACAGTCCCTTTGACTCGAGTTCACACTGGAGTTCCAGCCTGTCCAGTACAGCAGTGCAGAAACAGCAGCGATGCCCTGGCCATCTGCCAGCCCAGGGCATGGCCATTGTTGTTATCAAAATGTTCCCAGGCACAGCACAGTAAGATGATAAGCAGTTCAGCAAGTAGCAAAAGCAAAAAGCAGCCACTAACGAGCACTATACTCTAATATACAGTAAGGCAAGCAAGCCCCATGGCAAGTACAGAAGCCTGCTGATTAATACCTAAACAGCAGTAACAGCTATAAATTCAGTCTAGCACATTCCAATTAAATCTGTCATTATCTCGAACCCTTCGAGCCCCACGTTGGGCGCCAAAAAGGACTGTCGTGGTTTAACCCCAGCCAGCAACTAAGCACCACACAGCCGCTCGCTCACTCCCCCCCGGTGGGATGGGGGAGAGAATCGGAAGAGTAAAAGTGAGAAAACTCATGGGTTGAGATAAAGACAGTTTAATAGGTAAAGCAAAAGCCACACGCACAAGCAAAGCAAAGCAAGGAATTCATTCACTACTTCCCATCGGCAGGCAGGTGTTCAGCCATCTCCAGGAAAGCAGGGCTCCATCACGCGTAACGGTTACTTGGGAAGACAAACGCCATCACACCCAATGTCCCCCCCTTCCTTCTTCTTCCCCCAGCTTATATACTGAGCATGATGTCATATGGTATGGAATAGCCCTTTGGCCAGTCTGGGTCAGCTGTCCTAGCTATGCTCCCTCCCAGCTTCTTATGCACCTGGCAGAGCACAAGAAGCTAAAAAGTCCTTGACTAGTGTAAACTCTACTCAGCAAGAACCAAAACATCAGTGTCTTATCAACATTATTCTCATCCTAAATCCAAAACACAGCACTCTACCAGCTACTAAGAAGAAAATTAACTCTATCCCAGCTGAAACCAGGACACATAGGCAGATGATTTAAAGAATGTTCTTAAGAACCGCTAGGGAATATTTATTTGCAGACAAAGAAGGTTCCCAGTTATTTCGCTTATATCTTCATCTTTCCCTGAACAACTTTAGCATTTACAATAGACACTAGTCTCTTTTCTTTTGCTAGGTTCCATATGGATGCACAGATTCCTTCTCAAAAGTATCCAGCCACAATACAGTAGCGCTGGGGGGAGAATTTGTTGGAAAAATGCCATCTGTATTTGCGGAGCTCTATAAACGAAGATATCACCAATCTGATACACTGTAGGTCAACTCTTCCTTTCTTTTGTGTTCACTTTTCAGCAACTGAAATCACAAGGTATGAAGTCAATAGATATTTAAGCTATTTAAATAGCACCAAGGATAAAGGTCATGCCTCTCATGTGATTTATCTTCACAGGAACCCACCCAAATCTTGGAAACCACTGCCTTGGAGATAGGAGATTCTGGGGGTTGTATAGATAAGAGGCTGGTATATTCAAACTAGAGATAGCTTTTTCCAGAGTGTATTTAAATAGCTTAGAGCAAGGCCTTAGGTAAAAACAAACAGAAACCCCCACCACCCATGTGATATACTCAGGAAAATGCCCATGAAGTTGTGGAGAGTTGCTCTCTCCTGCACCAACCGAGAGGCTGGTGTTTTCCCAAGCCTGTCACAGTAAAGACAGCTTACCCCTTCACAAACCTCAAGTGCAGTTCAGTGAGCCAGGCTAAACAGCTGACCAGGCCAAAACAGGTATCCCGCACTGCCATCTTCCCCCAACCCACCACACGCCCCCCCCCGCTACTTTCCTCATGCCAGACCTGGCATTTGCCTAACTTCTCCCTGAGTCCATCACCTTGCTCACCCAGCTGCAAACTAGCCCGGGGAGAGAGGGGAATCTTCTGACAAAGTAGCAAACTGGATCACTTAGTCAAAGGTGAGTCAAACATGAGAACTGATGCCAGTGAGAAACGGGAGAAGGGAAAGCCTGTGGCTCCCCTTGAACATCTCAGGAAACCAGTTCCTAAAGAGGTAGCAGAAATAGGCAACTCCAGCACCACCACTACACAGCCACATGACAACATGTCAGCAATTAACTTGCTAAATAATAAAATAATTAAAAAGCAGTGAAATCGGACAAACCTAGAGAGGAAGGGCAGTATCTCCCTGACTTTCTGTGCACATCACTACACGCATGTGAAAAACAACTGTTCACATGACTTTAAAAAGTTTTAACCAGTCCTGTGAATTCTGCTACAAAAAGTCTCATTTTTGTCTCAAATTTACTCTATGAAACAGAACTCCAGCTTGTGTAACAGAGACAGCAACAGCACAATTAAAAAATTCCACCTGAGGCCAGCTCTGTTCAGCAACCAGAGGAGAGGAAGAGAGCTAATTAAAACCATGTTCTCTAAAATCACAAGTGGTTAGTTGCACATACCAGATAGAACATAGTATCTGTCACAGGCGACTGACCTCAAAACAGAGGAGGGAGCAGGGGAGGTGAACGTAGTTCCAACAAAACACAGTCTGAAGGAAAAAGTGATTTAAGAGCTACTAGAATCACTGGTATTTTTGTTTGGGTGAAAAGAACAGCAGACGTGGAGCTAAAGGAAATACTAAGGGCACGTTCGTGCAATCCTGGCACAGATAAAACTGATGATATAATTGGGAGTTTTGCCTATTTTGAGATCAGTGTCTCAGTAATTTATTAAGTTCTCTTAACCAGTCAGTCCAGATAGGAAGGATTTCAGATTAATTAACTACAGGTTTAAACCTGCAAAGGGGCATTTTGCATCTCAGAGACCACCTCACACCTTGCAGGAGGCAGCTGGAGGTATCTTTGAGAACAAACACGGGGAACTTTATTGTTCAATTTCAGATTTTTTCCCCGCATTGCCCAAATCTCTGTAGACTGCAGCAACTATCGTTTTTGCTTCTATAGCAGTCAGAAAGCTCTTGAATCATTAACATGGGAATATCAGCATTGCTATTACTCCCAGACATTTCTTTCTTCACTTTCCAATGTTTTCTCTGCACTATCTGTCATTACCTTGTTTTCTCATTTTCCTTTTCATTAAAGATTATTATTCAAGGGAGGAAATGTAGCACAGTCTGAGAATTCATTCAGCATGAATGGAGAGAGACATATGGTCTAGTGACTTAAGCGGAGGATCAGGAGCCAGGCTGCTTGTAAGACCTAGCCCAAGAGCCTCCCTCTTGGTCTTTGTGCAAGTCGTTTAAGGTCAAATACTTTTCCCTTCCCACACCCAAAAGTTCAGTAGGGGATCAATTCCTCTGGGCAGAAGAAAGGGTTACCCCACTAACATTGATGCTCCAACTTGTATTGCAACTACGCTGCCCTTGTGTGAAGGGCAGACACTTCCTTTAGGCTTATCCTCACCACAGTTACAACACAGGAGATCATGAGCTCGAATACTTCGTGATCACATCAATGCATAGCACGGCTTTACAAACACCACAGGCAGGGACAAGCTGTGTACACTACATCAGCTGGTCAAGGCAAATTTGACTTGGACGAGAGCCTTCTCCCAGCATGACTGAAATAAAGAACATGTTTTCTTCTGATCTGCTCTAGCTGCAAACATCACACAAACCAGTCCCCAGCAATAACTAGTGCTGACTGGTTCACCACAGTCATCCCATGAAGACGACTCACTGTGGTTGATATCCAGTCACCTTTCGTCTCCTTCAGTCTCATGGCATTGGGATTAAGGAGGAATTCCCACAGAATGGGGCTCTGCAATGGACAGTGTGTGTGGACTCCAGATGCAGTCCCCCATGCTCATCCCAGCCTTCCCATCAGGTTGCTGTATCTTCTCTGCACACACACGACAGACAGCAGCAATGCTGCTTTCAGCCTGCTTTAGTTCTCCAACTGGATAGAATAATTCTCACTTGCTTAACAACAGAGTTGGGAAAAATACAATAATTCACTTTAGCATTAATGTGTTTGTGTTTCTTTTTACCACACAGAAGAGCAGAACCAGACAAAGTAGATACTTTTAATTAACTCATTTCCTGAGAAGGAAGTTATGTGAAATTTAGTCCAATTCCTGTGGCATCATTTGCTGGGTGCATGGACCTATAGCTAATTTCTCCCTCGTTTTTCCTCTAGGAAACAGGAGCACTGTTGCTGAATTCAGAGAGCCACAAAGTCAGGATTGTCTCTCTGGAAGCTTCAGATTAATGCAGGATAAACAGACTAAGTCGAACTTTGGTTCTCTGCTGCATTCCAATGACATACCATGGATACCTGAAGCAGAACAGCAAGGTAACATCAATTCTGTGAAAGGTGCAAGATTCACAATCAGTTCCTATCGTTTATATGCATGCTGGTACATTTTCAGAGCAGTAAGGGTGAAAGAATTTTCTTAGTAAGGTGAATAGATCAAGTATGGATTAGACTGAATCAGCAAGACTTGTTCCCTGTTCCCTCTTCCCCCCCTGCCCCCAAACAGGTATTAGCTTGAGAGTCATTGCTGCACTTTTCCTTCCAGGTTTAGAGAAAATACAAACAACAACTCATCATTCATAGCTTCTCCAACAGTCAGGCTTCTTTGTCCAAATTTTCATGACAAGAATTCTGAGCAAACTGAGGGTTGTCCAGGTACCTTACACCTTCAGTTCACAGTTGCAAAACGTGGCAGACATCGCCGCTACCACAAAAACCCCAAACAAAACCACAAAGCAATACCTACATGCCCTCCCTCCTTTATTCCTTCTTCTTGTTCTCACTCAGATGCTACATTGCCTCTTCCATACATGCCAGCAAAAGCATTTGTTTGAATGGATTTGAGCTTAAAACTAACCAAGTAAAAAAAGAGAAGGTTGGTAATTCACTAAAAAGCCATACAAACCTTTTGGCCAGGCTCAAGTATGTAGTATTTAAGGAAGTGTCAACTGTAAAATATTAATGAAAGTAACTCTCAAAGCAGAGTTATACTGAAACTCCCTGATCTAAACCCCTACATACCCAAAGCAGTATTGAGAACTGAAATACAGGGACTTTTGAAAACATACTATTTTTCTCCCTTCTGAAAAAGTAAGCAGAATCATACTTGTCATTTTCACAGACAAAGGCAGAATCCTACTAAACATCACCTTTAGCACTAGTTGAGAGGAGGAAGTTTGGGTACAAGTTTAGAGGGCATTGGCTATTTGGCATTCATTCACCACACAGGCATTAAGCAGAATGTGATTTACTTTACTTTCAAAGCTGAATGAACTGCCACAGAGAAAGGCACCATTACTGTGTGCTAAAAATATCCAAACACAGGGGGAGCACAGAGGAGTTGGTGCACTGTAAATTCATATTCCAACATATTGCACACTAACTTTCCTGTACAGACAAGCCCTTAGACTAATAGGCACCTGGGAGTCTTCAAGTCTGAGTGCCCAATAAATAAAAAGGTTATTTTATTTTTTTTTTTTTTATTGGTGCTCTGGAACCAAGCTCTGATGTCCCTACTCAGACAATGCTTCCATTGAAATCAAGTCTTGGTCTATTATTAAATACCATTTCTTTTACAGCTGCAAGCTTTCCCGGTTAGAGGACAGGGATTTCATATCAAGCCAAATCGCTAATCTCAGTCCAAAGGGGATTGTGCAGGCATTTATTTTTTATTTTATATAGGTACCTAGATACTGCTTGATTCAATAGACTTGCATTGATGCCTAGTGAAGTAACTCCCCTCATGTCTACCCATGCTTAACTCAGATAAACTCAAAAATAAAAATTCAAATTTAATCTCATTTTAAAAACTGTTCCAGATTCAGATTTGTTTGGGACAACATTGAGGACCACTAAGGAATTTGAAAATCATTAATTCAGCTTTCAGTTCTAGTTTCCCAAGCTTTGAAAGCATAATGAGCCCTCAGAACACAAAATGTATATGTTTGAAGGCTCCACTGCACTGAGTTCATATAGCTCTGATCCTCAAATTATTTTGAGCTGCTCCTCCCAACCACCGCAGCGACCTCCCATACTGACAGACAAGGCTTGACTAGAGTCCACTGAACTCGGTGAAACACCACTGGAGACAAAGTTAACTCCCTGCCAAGAGTTCACAACCCGATTGATCAATTCCCCAATCACAGTGAGCAGTCCTGTTTCAGGTAACCTGGCTACTCATAGCCAGGCACTACTAGGAATTACTTACAATTCTGTGGAGCTGCAAGGAAGTAACTGCAGAGGTGAGCCCTAGGCTAGCAAAGCAGACCTGGCCAGCAGACCTCCACCTGCAAGAAGCTGCTCAGATTCTGACACAAGAACCCATTTCCCTCCTTGAGGTACCCAGCCAGCACATAAAGGAAGCAATCACTTACATCCATGCTATTTTAACTTCCTTCCTGCTACACTTTGTTTTTTCAGAATGATGGGTCAATGACAAACATTTTCCTTCCAGGCAGTTCACTCACTTATAGTGGTGTTCCTGGAAAGTTTGACAGCTTTATCTTCTTTCTGAGCTACTTACAGCTGTGACTCCATTACTTTGAAGTCAACTTGGATTTGGCTGGAATGAAGTGCAGACATCAGTGACTCGGGCTTAGTGTGTCATCTGCATTTGTTATCTTGCAGTAGACAATTTAATCAATTATACTTTTTTTGTCTAGGCACAAGAACAAGACAAAAATGCCGATCAGCATTTCACAGGGTTGTTTCTTTGCTGCTAGCAGGCCATTTAACATCTGATAGACCATATAAAAAGGTCTTCCCAGGGGCTTAGAGTGTTTGGGTTGTTCTTTTTATAGTGCAGAAGGTCATTAATGAGCAAGCGAAAGCAGCATGGAAATAGCTAGACAAGTCTTGTTGAGTTAATAAGAAACTGTCATTCTGCTTCAGTACTTTCTCATTAAGCCTAGCAATGTTCATGTCTAAGGAGGCTGATGGTACAAATCTATTTTAATGCTCAATTTAGTTCCCCAAGACTTGAGTCAGAGCAAGTTTACCCCTCCTTTTTTTTTCCCCCATGACTTTTTCAGTTCAGCAATTTCTGAGGAAAAACACTACATTAATTTTTTTACAGATGCAGCTCAAAAGCTGAAATTCAGATTTTTTTTTTAAAAGAGCTAGATGTACCTTGACTTTTCTGAACAGACGACCAGTCAACCGAAATAAAATTTTGTCCTCCTGCTCTTATAAAACAGTCTACAAAGCTAGTCGCCATATTATCATGTTGCACGTTTTCCTGGACTAGAGTCTCACAACAGCTTTGCTGTTGGGTTTAAGTGTCACACGGATGTTAATTCCCCATTGCTTAAATAGGAGCAAGGCACAGACACCACCTTTAACTGACTCTTAAGTATCAAGGGTCTGTCATGCAACATTAACAATGAATCCAGAAAGCCGCTTCTTGCCAAGAACTACATTACAAGAAAAGCTTTATTAACTCTCTAGCTACTCTCCTGTGCTCCACTTAATTTTGGTGTTTCTGACTAAAATCTTAACCAAGTTCACCTGCCTTTGTTCTTGCCAGGTATCCTTCTGCAGAGGATCAATTACCTGTTTCTCGGAGCTTTTGTTGCCAGATCCAAGCACTTTCTCTTAAGCAGCTTTTACTGCTGTGCTTACTATTCCAAGCAACTGATTTAGTAGAAGCTTAGCATCACATGGATCACAAGGAAATGCAGCTCAGATGCTTAAACTTCTGCAACAGTGACCTTCATGTCACACTGAGGTTCCCATCAGCCTTGTCACACAATTCATTTAAGTGAAGATATGGGGTAAAACATCACATCCTTGCTGGCCAGCTGCTGATGCTTGGTCATTGCAGGGTCACTCTCTACGTTCCATCACCCCAGATTATGCACAGAAAGCCACGGATGCAGCGTTCAGTAACTTACGCCAAGCTTCAGGCATATGGAAGTCCAAGAGAAGAGGGAAGGAACAGATGACAGCGAAGCTCAACAAAGGAAACTGATGGAAAAGAGCCACACGTTCCCTTTTGTACTTTACATGTACAAAACCTTCATGTGTGTATGAGGCCAGAACTGCTAACACTGAGCAATATCAGTTCTTTCCTGCTGTTTTTAACACTAAAGAAAACAGCGCAGTGCATTAGTGAGGGAGTTTTATTCTCTTATCTGTTATTCTCCAGCATTTGTTAGCTAAACCTCTTAACTCTCCCAGCTACCCATTGCTCACACCAGGGAAGTTCCTAAAGCACACCTTTTCACACAGCATGGGTTTCATCTCATAGTTGATTTCTCTTTTCTGAACTCCACACATACGGAATTTCTTGTTAGTAAGCCCATAACGACTGTACATCCCAGCTCTGAAAACTCCCTCTAGAGCTGTTTCCGCAGAACTCATTTTTATGTTAGTTTCTTTTCCTTTTCTTCTCCTTACAACCTTCCAAAAAGTCCCTAGATCTTTCAAGGCAAAGTACTACTTCCTGCAGCACAGATACCGCGGTAAGGAGCTGAAGTTGCTGAAGGTTTGAAATCTCAAATCATTAAGATCATACAAAGGTGAAAAGCATTTAAAGGACTGAAAAAGAGGTGAGAAAGATAAGATGCAACATACCAAAAATATTGCAGGATTCCAGTAACATAAATAGTTTTCATTATAGGCCATACTGTTTTTGTGGGATGCTTCAGAAACCCACTGATCTGAGATAACTCGAGAGAAATCTCCCATTATTGTAATTCCATGCGTGCTTCCCACTATCATTCACTGCTGCAGAAACAGTGCAAGACAACTGTAGAGTCTTTTTCCCTCCCAACTATGCTTTTGCCAGCTGAGCACTGGTAACTTTCTCAGTACTAGCGCTCTTGACATTAGTGCAAGCTGCCAGGGAGGAGAAAAAGGAAGACTTTAGTTAAATCTATAGTATATACCCCCCACTACCTTAAAGCAAATTTAGGGCTGGTGTTGGAATCATGCCTAGCATTACCACAATTTGGTCAGCACCATGTGAAGACACAGTGGACAATAGCATGAGACCACAGAAGTAGCAGCATGGGCTGGTGGAACTGACAGTACAAACTAGCAAGTGATTGCTTTATGGTAAAAAAAAAAAAACCACAAGAAAAACTCCACACAACACCACCACAACAGAAAAACCTTTTTTTTTAACTGCATTTTTCTGGTGAGGGAGAAGGGGGCAGCAAGACAGCAGAAATAACATAGCCACTAAGACCAGTAAGAGTTAAACATCCAGAGCAGCAAGCACACAAGCTTTGATTGTGCTTCTGATTCTTTCTGCAGCTGGTCAGCTCTGTGACAAAGTAATTTAAACTTACTACAATATGAAATAATAAGAAATAAGCCTGTAAAAATAGTAGTGAGTATTCACACAAGGCTTAAGAGCTTCTGAAAGATCAAACAGAAATGAAAAAAAAAAAAGAGAACAGTCTCAGGAAGTTTCCTTTTTCGTGTTGTGGTTGTCATTGGGAAAAAAGATTCATATTTAAAGACTTCTCTCCAATTTGATGTTTTTATTATGTAGCCTGCATCATATAGGTTTGGCTTTTCTTAACATATACTGCCGATTCTGGATACCTGAAGTAGATCTCCTGAAGTCAGTATTTCCTATTAAAGAAGGAACTCCGTTTGGCCAAAGGTAGCTTCCTTGCTCTTCCATCTGCATTTCAACTTCTAGTGACAATTGCAAGATATGTCAGCAAAACTCTATTTTTCATGCTGCCATCACTGTTTCCTTCTTGCTGTCTCATCAGGGCTGGCCTTAGGTTGTACAGGGCTCTACATGCCAGTATCACATACAAGCTGATATCTGACTCCTTCCTCAATTATGATTAAGTCAATATAATCAACCAGCATGGGGGAACTATGCAGGCGTTGCCTCCTTTCTGGAGACAGAAAGATACTGGAGTTTTTTTCCCCCAGGGCAAGAAATGAGAATTGTGAGACATGATTTGTGATGAAATTCAGAACCATGCAAAACTTGCCTGGTTTCAGATTTCATTACCCCCACACTAGAAAGGTTTGGCAAGGTAAGAGATCCTCCGCCAATTAAGGACACATAACATCAAGAATTCAGTAAGTTTCCAGCATGCAGCAAGGTGAGACGTTGCAGCTTCAGTCAAGTCTTCTGTTGAGATTTGTTCAAGCTCTGAAGTCCTACAGGGTTTTGCTCATGGGCCAAGAAGCTGCCAAGCAACTACACATGCCCCAACAGAAGTAAATAGACCCATTTCAGCTTTGCAAATGGGTAACAGAACAGCTGGGAATGCTGCGTTCCTTCTTGGGCTTGCAATATCAGTCTTACAGTCAAAATAAGACTGGTGTACACTCTCAGAAGGAAGCTCAGAACAGGATGATAGCAACTCCCTCACACTAAGGATGCATCATTTTCAACAGTGCTGACAATGTTGTAAGTCTCAACAGCAACTGATGACTTCAGGAAGAACGGTTCATGCCATTACATTGAATTTGATCCCCACCACATTTGACATAAATTCCAAGACTCATAACTACATATTTAGCTGGAATTCACATCTGCCTCAGCCCTTTCCTGACCAACATCCCATGGCACATGAGATTACCCCCGCTCTATAAGCTCTATTGAGACAAGCTCTCCACATATCCTAGGTAAGTCATTAAAGGCTCTACATAGCATTAAAAAGCAGAAGCATGGATTTAAGCCTTTAACTGTTAGGTGATCCTTGTGCAACTTTGTCCAGATATTGGGGGGGGGGGGGGGGGGGGGAGACTTCTTTAGGAGGGGAAGATCCTTCTCTACAAGAGTTCTTTTACTTGCTTAAAAATTTATGTGAACTTTTACAGTAACACAGTTCAGTATTGTGCCCTGACAGCAAATTGTGCCATCTATATGGCTTTTCACACATCCTTGAAACAATGGCTCTCTCTACTGGTGCCTTACCATCCTATGCCACAAGCCAGCTCTGCAGAGAAAAGCACTGAATACCCACAGCAGAATGGCTTACTTTTTTCAGGGAAAATCCTGCTCCTTCCTCTCCAGGCCTGAGGTTCGTTCTTTTAGTAGGTGTTTCCCAAGTACTGTCCTTAAATATACATTGGAAAGACAATCTTCTACTGCTAAAGAATTGCTTACTTCTACAGTTTAATCTCTTGCACTTTCAGCTGATGCTAGCAAGAAAACTGTCTCCTGGGGCTTTGTCAGAAAGAGCTAGATTGCTGTTTACAGATACACTTGCCTTTTTTTATTATTAATTTACCGAACAGTTGTTGTCTGATAATTGACAGCACCACAGTGTTGATCTAGCAGCTTCAGTCTGGCTCATAGATCACCTGCAAACTTTTATTTTAATTTGAAAAACAATCCCTTTACTACCACTGCCTGATATAAGGTTTCAGAAGACCTTTCACCTATCTTATCATCTGAAGGCTCAATACTGGTTCAAAGATTTGGAAGTATCCCCCCCCCAAGCTGTACTAGTGTCACTTTTGCCTCTAGAAAGTCTTTAACCTTAAACCTAAGTTTGGAGAGTTATTTTTGTTTTTTGTTTTGTCCTTCAATTCCCAACTAATTTGAGCATGTAACCACTAGTTCTTATCTAATTCTTATTAACACATATAAAATCATTCTTTTTACCACCTTATACATTGAGAAAGAATACATTTGATAGGACTATCAAATCTGTAACTCAAGCCAGAAGAGACTGCAACATCAAGTTCCACATTTCTCTTGGGGTGAGAGAGTTAAACATAATCACTAATTTTTTTTTTCCAATGTCAAATTTAGAACTAAAGCTATTCTCTCATCCTATGGTTTGGCTACTTATTTACTGAGACCAATGGCACTGAACCACAGCTGCAGCACAGATGTTCAGTGAGGAAAACTATTCTGCACAGATCTGAGCCTGGCCTAACCTGACCAAGAGTTAATCTGCACTTTTACAGATCCAGACAAGCAAATGGACAGAAAACCAGAATGCAGTATTACACAAATGGAAACCTGCTTTGACCGTAGAACAAACTTTTTAGTAAAGAGATGTAAGTTTACACAGAGATGGCAGGTTTTAAAATTTTAACTGTCATTTCTGAAAACAAGACTCCAACTAGGTTTCCACTTCCTTTGTTTCTATTTTAGTCAGTCATCTTAATTACATTATTGTTTATCACCTTGTCTAACACACTGAAGCATCAGAGTGGAATTTCTCAACAATCCTACCTCAACTATAGATGCCTCTAAGGCCCATATTCATAGTGAGAAAGGACAGTGATTGCCTTCTATTTATACAGTCAGAGACAGATCCTCTGTCAGAGCCCTCAGATTAAAACGTTTGACTGCTACAGCATCTAAGTCCTTTTAGGGTGCTTTGATGAGACCTCTTAAAACTAGGACTGAGAAAAAAAATAAAAGGCTACATGAAGGTTACTGCTCAGGTGTAAATCAGTTCATTCAAGTTAAACACATAACCATACGCTCCAGTCTAGACAGACTCTAGAGGAAAATTAACAAGTTACACAGAAAATGTACACCAGAAACAAGCTGCATGGTGACACCGCAGAAAACTTAATCAGATAGTTAAGTTCCACAGGCTTTGTGCTACTTGGCTGATACAAGACAACCATAAATTAGTCTTAAATAGCCAGTTAAGCCAGGTTTATGACTCTTCTGTGTAGTGATGTGATGCTATGTACCAGGGACTCTGGAAACATGGGGAGAAGACATATACTTAACACAGACTGTTTTCTACAACTCTCTATATAGGCCTGGACAAGTCTCTCAGCATTTATTTACAGTAGGTGCCCAAGGAGAGGGTCTTCAGTGGAATTTATACCAAATGACCTCAAAGCAGAATCAGTTTTTAAACCAAAATAAAAATAAAACCACAATATCCAGCTAGGATTAAGAAAGATTTTTTTTGCCTTCTCTCTCACCCTAGTAAGTAAAATGTTTTATACAGAACTTGTGTTAAGCTGAATGTAATAGTTATTACATTCCATGCTCAGAATGAACATTTGTCTTCCCCCCCCCCCCCCCCCGACTCTGAAATTGTGGCAAGAAAAGCAATGCACCATGATAGTGCTCTTTTATGCAAAATCTTTACATTCAGGTCACACCTCTCAAATCAACTGCCTGCTCTAGACCAATTTACCCTAAGACAAGAAGCAAAATAAAGCTTCTCATTTTTCTTTTAATTATGCTATTGATTTACAAATGCACCTCTTAGAGCCATATTCAGGAAATACATTCCAAACAGGACTTCACAGAACATTCATATAGAACTTAATTAAAATGTGAAATGTCATTCTTTGTAGCTTGATCTTCAGAGAAACTGAGCACTTAATCCTGCTGCTAAAGTCACTGGAAGCTATGGATTCACATCTCTCCTAAAACAAAAATAAAAATCAGATCATGAGTTTCTAAAATACTTCAAGATCTTTGGATAAGTGTTACAGAAATGAAACTGTAATTATTAAAGTATTCACCATTATTAAATATGCAAGGCACCTGCAAATGAGTCTTTGGATCTTCATTGCAGCATAAGAGAGAATGGGACTCACTGTCTTCAGTAATGAGGAGACAAGTGATCTCCAAGGAGAGTAGCAGCTACCTGCTAGGGCCATTACAATTACATGAGTTGTTCATTATATAGTACTGACAAACTATTCTGAAGGGCTTACAGATGTGCAAAACATGGTGACAGGTTAAGGCAGGAGTGAAACCAAACCTCAAGATTTTTCTTCTTAAGTGGTTGTTTTTATTGTTGTTGTTGTGGTTTGTTTTTTTTTTTTTTAACTGGAATCAAGTCAAAATTTTGATGGTTAATTTTATTGTTGCCCTCTCCCAATTTTTTAAAGACAGGATATAGAGCCTGAATATGGATCAAGAGTTTTGAGATCTCGCAGTCATCAGGAAATGCAGAAGGAGACAACTGGAGTAAAAACAAGTAACTCTGAAAAGCAGTATGCAAGAGAAAGAGAGACTTCCCAAGGAACAGAGAGCAGGGAAAAAAAAAAAAGCAGTTGGCAGCAGCTTTGGTACTGTAAGTCCTATGGCAGCAAAACTTCCTGCCCCTTCTCCTGCAATGTGTTTGACTATATATTTATGTTAGAAACCGGTTTCAATCATGGTTCAGACATCGAATGCAATGCAGTAAGCGCTGTCTGGCTTCTGGTACAGATTCTGTCTGCTTTGTACCATCAGGATAAAAGTTAAGGTGGCAAAACAATCATTCATTTGCAGATGAAATTGTATATAGCCAACTGCTAAGCGACATATATGTACATATAAGTAGAGACACTGCTGATTAATGGTAGAACACCATTCTTCCTTATAACCCCTCCATAGGCCAACTGCACTGAAAAAGCACAGCCAGAGCAGTAGAGGACAAGTTCTGGCTCAAAGCGTGTTCCGAGATCCCATCTATTTTCCCTCACTGGTCCAACAACTGGTCTTGGGGTAAAGTGAAACAGGAGGGTCCCAGTGCACAGTAAACAGGCAATCTGGTATTAGAAGGAACTGTAGGAGCAGTTATATCAAGAGCAGATAATAGACAAAACCAAAACCCAACAACCGACAGAGCAAGCAGCAATTCTTTACGCAATCAATAGACACTGATTAGCTTTTAGCACAAATCCTAAACTGTAATTTATAGAGGAAAATAGTTTCCTTTATCTTTTCCTCAGCTATTCACCATCAGTAAGTACACAGAGCAACCTGAAGTTGTCTTCATGTCAGAGATACATTTTCACACAGAACTTTTAGACCTGGTAGCACAGGAATACATTTCATTTGGGGTGCTCATACAACAGTGGACTGTAGCAGTTGTGGTGAAGTCCTTGCGCGCAAATCCTGAAGAGATACAAATATTCTTTTATCAGCAACTCTTGTGAGGTAACTAACAAATTAGTACCATTTCAGCATTTGCTGTTTGCCAGGAGATTAATTGACACCCCTTATCACCGTATGTCATAAACACATACACTTCAATGTTTTTTTTTCTAGGATGTGGGAGCTGCAGAGACTAAAGTCATGAAGAGCATCAGACAGAAGTTGACAAAGGTGGATCCAGAATCCAAAATGCAGGAAAAGAGCAGTAATAAAGACTGGCAACACCACAAGGCAGAATTTGTTATAGGTAAGGTTAATGAACAAAAAGCAGATCTTTTAGCATTTTGCTGAACATCACTGTAGGCACCTTTCTAGTTATTTCAGTGGGAAACATAGCAAGGATATATAAAGGATTAGCATGTTATGGTCAATTTCTTCAAAACAGAATGAAAGAGAGAGTTCAGCCAACTTTATTTTTGCACTTTTGCTTGGTAGTTGCTTGCAAGATCAAAGACCAGGGAAAATTCTTTATTTAGGGATTATTTTGTAGTTTCTGTGAGTGGTAATAATCAACTGTTATTAAAACTAATTTCATTATTATCAAGCCTCAAACAAGATATATCAAGCATCACTAAGTCAGAAATATTTTAACTACACTTAGATAAGTGTAATCTTTTTTTTCTTTTTATTTTGTATCAAAAGTCAAGGATTACAAGTTGTATTAACAAGCAGACATAGTAGCTAGATTTTTTTCTCTCTAGACTGTGCCTGTAAAGCAGAAAATCCCCAAGTATGTCTACTAGAGCATGCACTTGCAATAAAGACCGTTTGATGTTATTTAGGCATGCCTGTTTGCATTAAGGTGGTACCTCAAAACAGCAAGTTGGATTTTGTTGGGCTTTACACTGTAGGCAGCAGACTTTCAGAGACAACTTGTGCAAAGTTAACCAGCAGGCCAGAAGCAGCACAAAGCTCACAACTCACCTGTCTCATATCGCAGCTTCCCGCTGCTGGATATCATGGCTTTTACCATTTGTCCACAGAAGAGTAAGTGCAAGCATTTAATCTAGACAGACAGACGAGAGCCTCAGCCTTTAGGAGAGCAGTCAGAACAGCAGTACCATTGATTAGGACAAGATGATCTATTATAGGTTAATAGTTGTCTGCAAATGTTAACATTTCCCCCCAGTTTTTCTGTCTAAAGTTCACTACAGTCCTGATGATGCATTTGTTGCACCTTTTTGACCATAACAATGAAGATTCAAAATAAGATTCTTTGTGTATTTGATTAACTCAGGTAGAACAGGAAACAAAATAGAGGCAGAAAGACCAAGAATAAAAGTTTAAGAGTCACCAAGTTATACCATAGAGGAAATTCTCTTACTTAGAATGAGATTTAGAAGAAAACACAACACTTTCATCCTATTTACGATTTGTTCTGACACTTTCCCCCACCACAAACATACTACATAAATAGAAAAATAAACACATTAACAGAAAAAACAGATTAACCTCTAAACTGAAACATTTGTACTCTGAATGAACAATCACCACAGTATCCTATCCACAGCATCCAAAAGTGTATCACCCAGATCAACAATTTACTACTTCAGCAGTGATTTGGCCATATTAGGTTTGGAAAGCTTTGGTTTTTTCCAGAAAAAACAAAAGAGAAGAGAGCCACAGGGAAGAAAAGGACCCATCTGGAAAAAGCGCAAGGCAGAGCAAGGCAACCAGAAGCTGATGGTGAGAGGGGAGCTGGCAAGGCACGTGGCAGCAGCCAGCCCACCTGCTCTCCTCCCAGAGAGGACGAAGCCCTCCCTGACAACCAGCCCCATGCAGATGGCTGTGGCCTTCCCCTTGGCTTGGGCCACTTGCCTCCAACAGTCACGCCAGCCAGCAGCACCCACAGAGCAGCAGGCGGGAGCAGTGGGGCTGTGGAGGCAAGAAATAATGCTTGTGGGTGCGGGCAGGGACATGTGCTGAAGCAACTCCCATGCAACAGGGATACAAAAATGAGAACAAAGACTTACCCAGCATGTCCTTACCTGCTACTGCAGGAGGGCAGCTCTGCTGCCAACCTCTGCCACCACAAGATGGCTGCCTCCTTACAGTGTCCATGCCCCAGCACTGAGGGAGAGCCAGGCCCCCTCTCCTCACAGGCACTTTCCCAGCCCCACAACCCCCTCAGCACACCTTGCCACCACCCTGGCCAGAGGCTTCCCCTCAGAGCAGCCACACAAGAGGCTCCCTCCCAGGGCAGGGCACAGGGGCTCCTATCCCCAGCTCTCACAGGGCAGCACCTCCCCACACAAGGCCTGGCCCCTCAGGCTGCCCCACACCAGACAGAGCTTGCCAGCAGCCCCGGCTCATTTTTCACCCCAAGCACAGGTGTAGCTGAGCTCAGGTCACCCCCACACTCATTTATCCTCGTTAGCAAGAGGCTTTGTTTTGTTTGGGTTTTTATTTTCCTGAGCATCATCCACACAGGCAGGTATGGGATGAAGCCATCACTCTTGGAGGCTTTCTGGTAGGTTAACTTGATAAGAGAAAGGACAGGAGCAGGTCTCACCTGCCATGTCACAGCAGGCCAGGGCAGCGAGTACCCCAGGACAGCCTGGCTGAGGGTGACAGGAGCAGTGGGTGAGGCAAGCAGGCCCCCACTCCCACACACAACCAGCCCACTCCCTCAGATCCTCCCCAAGGGCAGGTAAAACATACTGGTTCCTCACCTAACCCAGCCGACCTCCTCCTCCTCCTCCAGCCAGGCAGGCGCAAAGCTGCCATTAACCGGAGCTTCCTCTCAGGAAACCCTAGCAGGCATGGAGCCCCCGGCCCAGGCGGGCTCCCGTTCACACTCTCGCTACTTCGTCCTTCGCGGACACAGCACGTCCGTGGTTGGTTGCTCCCCCGCCAACCGGGAGAGGGAGGAGCGCGCCGCAGGGCCGGCGAGGAGGCGCGGGAACGGGGCTGAGGGGAGGCAGAGCGCGCCTCCTGCCGGCGGAGGCAGCGGGCAGCGCGCGGCCCGGGCCCGCTCCCGCCGCGGCAGCGCCAGCAAACCGCCGCGCCCAGGCCGTACACCTCCGAGACCGGTCTCAAAGGAAACCTGAAGCACAGAAGCGCTCTCCGATGCCTTCTTTTAAAGCGACAGCACAGACGAAGGTAAAAAGGCTGGCCCGATGCGCTCCAGAGCTGCGTCTTACATCCCTGCAGCTCCTGGAAAAGTTTTCCTCAGTCCTAGTTTGGAACTGGAGAAATACGGACTGTTTGTAGCCTTCCCATTTCACCACAGCGATCCTCTAGCTGATCGATCAGCTACCAGACTTTGAGGCTTTTTTAGACTTTACCTGTTTCCTCAAGGTGTCCCCTTTTCTGGGACTAGATGAAAGCCCTGTGCCTCGTGTATTACAACTTCAAAACATTTAGGAAAAATACAGGGGAAAATATGAAGTTGGCAGAGGTTCAGAGAATATAGCTTAAGTAGCAACTTATTGGGACACTGAATACTAGGAAGTTAACCTAAAAGTAATCAGATGTCACAAAGGTGAGTACCTACTGGAAGAAAAAAAATAGTAAAACATTTACCATAGAGAAAATGGGCACTGTTGGCCACAGCAACAGGAAAAGTCCCACATAAGTCCAATCTACTTTAATAAGTACATAAAGCATATCTCTTTCAAGAATTTTAGATCTCAATTAATAACAGATAAATCATCATTCACAGAATGTCAACTGTAAGTGCATTATTCATTGTATTTCTGTTCAGATTCCTCCTGGAAAATGGCAAGAAGAGAAATACGCACAGGAAAAAGTAAGAGCAGAAAAGGCAGAAAGGCAGCAGCTACAAGTGGAGAAGAAGAGAAAGAAACACAAAGAACAGAAATGGAAAAAGAAAGAGCAGCAGGAAGAAATGGAAAAAGTGAAGGCAGATCTGGAAAAGGAACAACAGAGGAGCATGGAGGAGATGCGGTTAGTGAGGGTAACGTTCTCGTTTGAGAAGGGAACGCTTGAATGGAATGACAACACAGTACTACTGTGGTCTCTGCTTTGCTTTTTGTCAGCCAGGCATATGCATCCAAACCCATCAATGTTCCAGCATGAAGAAACATATATAACAAACCATCTTCTAGTATAATAGAAGACTAATAACACATAAGAGTGTAAAGGAGCCAGCAAACTGATCCAGTAGCCCTGGGCAAATTCCAAACCAGAGGATAACATCAGACCTTTTCATCTGAAACATGCGCATACATAAAGTT
Source organism: Platalea leucorodia (assembly GCF_965183815.1). Taxonomy (NCBI): domain Eukaryota; kingdom Metazoa; phylum Chordata; class Aves; order Pelecaniformes; family Threskiornithidae; genus Platalea; species Platalea leucorodia. Next base: position 72,189,017 of record NC_138827.1, read on the forward strand.
CCACCTTTTAGCAGCATATTAGATTTTTCCTAAGTTTAGTATTGCGTGTATGTCTACTAATTTAATTTCATTTTTAAATGCTTTCATTCATTTATCATTACTCTGAATTGAGTCTGTCCTAAAATGACAATTTTCCAACTCATTAATGAAAAATTGGTATCGACAGTGAATCAAAGTCATTAAACAAATTCAGGTTTTCAACCAATTGTACAGTGAGTTCATGAAGATGATATTCCACACTTTCCATACAGCACCAAAACCACTACTGAGCATTTTCCCTGACAAAAACCTCAGCGGGGTTACAACTACATGATTACAAAGACATTTCATAGCAATCTAGGTTATTCCTTAATGATACAAGAACTTTATACTAAAAAAAAAAATGCAGTAAGAGCACTTTTGCTCTTTACCTCTGCTGACATAGCTTTAGGAAAAAAAAACCAACAAAACCAAACGACAACCAACAAATACTTAAAGCTCTGGGAAGCCCATCAGTATCAGAAGCATGCTCTGGTGTAATATAATCATATTTCTATTCACCTTTTGAAATGTTCTGCTTACACAAAACACATTCTGACACCATCTTACTGCTTTGCTTCTATGTAATACTGACTTTTTCATTAAGAGTGGTATTTACTGGGGAGAACAGCGACCTCCTTGGGTGATTTGGAAGAGCTGCAGCCTACCTAGAAATGACTGAACACTTCAGAGGGTATCCCCTGGTCACAGGCATTTGTAAGAACCAGATTTGTAGAAGTAGCATCTTTTAATTAGATAGGTGAAAAGAAAGGACAAACCTGACTTCTAAAGCATTTTTCGATATTAGTGCCATGCCCTGCTTAATTTTATTTCAGGAAAAGCAAGTAGGCATTCAAGTCAAACTGCTGGACTGAGAACCCTGTTTGTTTGGAAATTATCTTAAAGAGCACCCAGTGAAACAGAAGACCTTTAGTTTGATTGTCCTTAACTTCCTGTTCCCAAAATAAGGAGAATATTCCTTCGCTTCATGAACCTCCTTGACTTTCTTTCATGCTCTTTACTCAAATTGTGAATCCTCCTGCAAAAATAGCCCATTTTGACCGCCATTCTGTTTACACCTAAATCTCAGCCAAGGCTTTCCATTGCCTCCTTGCTTGTTGCATAGCCTGGGTTTTTCTTCTGGGTTTGTGTTCTTGTTCTACAAAGATGCATTCAATTTTTAATTCCAGCTCTTGTTCTCTGAACTTTCCTAGCTGTCCCTGTGCTCTCCTCCATCCCTCGTCTCCATCTGTTTCATGTAAACCACATACCTGTATCCCATAATCCTCATGTCCTCCTCAAAAGCACACACGTAAAAGTTATAGTTCAGCTTTTTGCCCCCTTACAGACAGTATGAAGGAAAGTAGATTTTTTTTTTTTTAATACTAATTTGCAGAACCAACCAGACATATGCTAAGTATCACTAACCAGCACCTGTTCTCTCTTTATTCTAATTGCTCTCCCCTTCGCTTTGGCAATCTGCTTAGCTCTTCGGGCTAGAACCTGCTTTTCTTCTGGCAAGAATGTTCAGCGAACCCAAGGTTGCTATAGCAATTAATAATCATTTACGTTTTAGTTTACAGAAACTAGAAGAAGAGTGGAGGCGCCAGGAGGAGGAGGCAGCAAAGAAGTCACAATTAGAGAAAGCAGTGCAAGAATGTATTTGGCAGCAGCAGGAGGATTATCACAGAAAGCTTCTGCAGTTCCAGAAGAGACAGCTAGAGGAACAAGAAGGAGCAGGTGGTCTACAAAAAGCCTAATGCTTACTTTAGCTGCAGACAATTCATCTGAATGGATGATTTCTGGTAAAGACAGACTTAGCCTGTGCATCTGCCATGGAATTCCTGTGACACTAAGTCCCAAACTTGCAGTACCTCAGCTGCTCCTCCTCTATTAAATAGATATGGTAACAATAGTCCTTTTCTCCAGTCCCTGCAGCCTGAAGAAGAGAAATTCCACAACCTAGCTACAATGCAACTGTGCAAGATGCTAGCAATAACAACATTCATGCTACATCTGTTAATTTCTTGATATAAAGAAATTATTCATTATAACCTTCTCTGAAAGCCCGACTCCTAGTAGCTACGCAGTTTAAAAAAAAAAGATTCTACTTCTAACAAATAGTTGCAGAGGAAGGCTTGAAAACCTAAATGCCAAGCAGTTTTTTTAAAAATATCCAATTCCAATGTAAGACAAATTCATGTGTTTGAGACAACATTAAATACTTGTAATGTCAGAATTATAACAGTATTTTCTTTCTATTTGTAATTGATAAAAAACATTTCCTAAATAGGAAGTATGTGAGCAACTAATAGTTGTTGATGATCTGTTTCTAAGAGGCAGAAAAAACACAGACAGAAAGAAGGAGCAATGTGGTTAGAGGAGGAACACCAGCAGCTGGTGGAGATGGCAGAAGAACGCCTGGAGTATGAAAGAAGAAACTGGGAGAAGATAAGATACGAGGCTGAGGAACAGCTGAAGAAAGAGGAAGATGCTAGACTAGCTCTAGAAGAAGCCAAACCACAAGCACAGCTTTTAATCAGGTATGTAGCTATTAATCAACAAGTAAAGTTATTTTTTTCCTCAGTAATAACACATCTTTACACCTGGTTCCAGACTATACAAAAATACTTCTGTAGTCAGGAGTTCTATCAGTGTAGTTAATATTGAAGAGCAGCATCAGTACCTCAGGAGTTAATTAAGCTGCCTTCAATTCAAACTCCAAGACACAATGCAGTTCTTTTGCTATTTAACCAGTTTTCCAATGTTTCCCCAAATTCCATCAGCAATTCACGTACATCTTATCTGTATTCTTTAACTGTTGTAGAGCTTATAGCATTCATTTACACTACAGAAAGGAGGCCAACTGGATTTCCCTGCACATCTGAAACTATGATTACCTTTACGCAGCCCATCAGAGCAGACTCCAGCATGCTTCCAGAACTCATTCCTACCAGCACCTCAGAACATGGAACTGGAAGTCTGCACACCACATATTAAAACACTGCAAATAGTGTAACAGGCCTTCTTAAGGGAAGCCTAGATCAATTTGTCAGGCACAAAGCAGTACCAGGGATAAGAGGATACATGGCAACTACAGCTGAGCAGGAATAACTCTCTCCTGCTTGCTCTATTCATCCTGTTGTGACACGAGAACATACTGGCCCACAAGAAGGTATTAGCTTAAGCCAACATTTTTTTCTTCCTCAGCCCATTCCAAACCTTGCTCAAAGCCAACTCCCGCGGGAAGTCCAATCTCCCATCCAAGCTCAGTGCCTCAGAAGGCACTGTATGCACTGTGGCAAAGTCAAAGAAACTGCCAGTGAACCAGCAGCAAGCTAACCGAGTCTGTAGGTTTCAAGTCAAAGCACCAGCTTTCTAACCCAAGGAGGAGTTCTGTCCTGTGTCTGCAATCCACTTTAACACTGTTTGCAGGCAAAGAGCAGATCTGGAACAACATCTGCAGTTCCAACGAGCACTACTAATAGAAGCTACTGGACTAGAATGCACTCAAGATGTTCCTCGTTCATGGGTGTTTTCTTATTTTCAGCTGCTTGAAAAACTAGGCCTGAAAACCATACAAAAGAATAAATAAATACTTGGTGCCAGGAATGGGTCATTGTAGTGAGCTTTCAGTTCCAGTCTAATTCAAGGTTCCAACCTTATTCAAAAGAAGAACAACATTCCTTGTCAGGATAGGTGCTACTGTCATTCACAAATCATTCTCCCAGACTGCAACAGTAGTCTGTGTACACATTCTATTGATAGCAAGTAAAAGCATTCATCTTTTATCAGCCAGTAGAAATTAATCCAGACAGACCTCTTGAGGTGCCAGAACACATTTAGTTTGTCCTTTGTGCTTCATCCCAGTTTCTTTGGTCCATAATAAGAGAGAAAACAACAGAACTGCCAGTTTACAAAAGGTATGTAGACCTCAGTGCTGACTTCTGGAGGAATCCTCAAACCAATAAATTGCAATAAACATGCTATGTTTATTAAAAGGTAGATTTTGGTATCACCAATAAGACAACAGAGAAACTGTAGCAAGATAAGAACTTTTCTTCCTTGTAAATCAGGTTTATCTTATTTTCTGCTTCTCTAATATTATCCAAGATAAGAAAGTGTAACATGTGTAGATTCAATTCGTATTACAGTTCCCGCAGAGAGTCTCCTGTGGAGAAAAGTAATCAATTTTTGTAGTCTCTAAATTGAAGCTGAACTTCATTAAACTAAATATGAATTAAATAAACTGGTTCTAAGAGCAAAAGAAAACCAGTTTAAACTACCTTCCAACATGCACAGTTCCTACAGTTCTCTGTATGGTGCTCAGAAGCTGATCTTCTCATTTAAGAAAAATTTACCCAAAGAACAATTCAAAAGTGCATACAGAAGATGCGCAGGTCAGCACAGATATTTTAGTATTGTATTCTTAAAAATAATTTCCATTTAAAGCAGAAAAAGTTAAAAACTAGTATACAATTGTAGTGCTTCTAAAACAATACATGGTTAGTCAAAATTTGTGGTAGACTTCAAGTTTTAGCATTGTCTGACATCCTAACTGAACTCCAAATCCTGCCAACATTTACACATTTAACTTCAAAAAATCTCATTTTGTCAAATTGATGATCATGTAGGGATATTTACACTTAAGAGAACACACAAGTCCTTTAAACACACCAGCTTTAAGAAAATCTGTTGAGAGACTGATAATTTTGTAAAGCGCTTATCAATACACCTTTTATATGCCACCATAGCAAATAGTAAATATATTAATTTCACAATAAAATAAAGGATTAGCTTCCACTGCATAACTGACTCAGTGAAGATGGTTTCATTCTCCCACCACCACTTTTTTTTTTTAAAACACTTAAAACCAGCCATCAACAGCTGAACTCAGTTCTAATATACAGATAAGCACATAAAAAAAGAAAAATTGCAGGAGAAAAAAAAAGAATCTTTTCCCTGTTTTTCTCAAACATATGAAGGCCACTCTGACTTCCAGTCATATGCTTTAAAGCTATGAGTGGTTTAGAAATTCCACTCCAAACCATCTTTTCAGAAAGAAATTTTGAAAAGTATTAGTTCTTCCAGAGAAATGAAGAAAATTCAAGTGTGTCTACTCCTTGACTTCAAAATTCAGGTTTTACTTCAATGTCCAACTTCCAAGAATGAACTTCCTATTGCATCTGTGTAGCATGTGTATCTTCTCATTTTACAGGAAGCTCTGAACACTAATCTTTGAGGCAGAGTACAGTTACCTTGTTGTTATTGTTCCATCAAGTTATAACAGTACAGACATTGCTTTAGACCAGCAGCTCCGTTGAGGCACTAGCTCTCTGAGGCTGCACAACAAGTCTGAGAAAGAGGTCAAATCAGTTTGTCGCCGGTACCATATCCACTCCATGAAGAGATGTATTTTAGGACAAGGTTACACAACAGAAAAATCTTTGCCTTGAGCTTCATCCTACTGAAGCTGCATTCTGCAGGAAACCCTCCTCCATAGTCTCAAGAGAACTAAATGCAGTGCTTCAACTAGAAAGCTGAAAAAATGAGCATATAAAACAGATTTGGAAGAGGAGAGTGAACAGTAAGACGCAAAGAAAGTTGGTGCAGCAACTGGAGTACTAGCATCAAACCCAGGGGATCTGGATTCTGTTCTCAGCTCCACTTTCAGCTTCCAGAGTGACCTGAGTAAACTACTGTCCCCTGTGCCTCAGTTCCTAATTTGCAGAAGAGGGATAATGGGAATTTGTCTACTAACAAGAGCATTATACAAATTTAAATCAGAAGATGATCTGATAATAATCACAAGGCTGTTTTATTTCTGGTATTCTCAAGCAGATATATTTAGTATTCTAAAAAAGCAATAGGAGATAAGTGCAAAGAAGCCATGTTGTTATACATCAGAGTAGCAATCCCTCTTCCCCCTAAGAACTGAATTACATAGAATACTTCAAGAAAATCCCATATTCTGACATTTTGTAAACAAAAATTTTAATCTTTAAAAAATTGCTTAGTGCAACTATGTGTACAAAAGTATTACTAAATCAGAAACAGGACACACACCACAAGCAGGAAAGGAAACGCATTCCTAGCTTTACAGCAAATGCCATAAAAACTAATCATTCAGAATCTGTAATTTCTTCCAAGTATGCCAGCACTGTGTCTGTAAATGAAGTTGGCATTGACAGCGAACTTGATTTACCAAACCAAATCAGAAACAAGTCCTATTTATCTGCAGAAAGGCTGAAGCAGGGGCAGTGCAGAAACCTTCTCTCCGCACTGCCCTGCCCATAACCTCCCATCTGAGCTTTCATATCCAGTAACATGTTCTCAAACTGACCATTTAGAACCTGCAGCTACCTAGAACTAATGATGCCTGATGAACTACGACACTTCCATGTCATCCATCATAGAGAGATTATTTAATGGTACCACGATCATATGAAATATAGACATTAAAAACCATCTTTGTATTTCCTTCCAAGTTGCATTTTCCGTTTACCTTTTGTGCATGAAGTGAAGCTGTATGTAACCGTATGCGAATATTCTCTAACAAGAAAAGAAATAGCTAGTAGTCTCAAACAGTCACCTGTAAACCAAGCAGATCAAGTATTTTACTAGGGCAAGTAGAAAAAAGTAATTTTTTTTTTAAATGAGGTATATTTACAGAGCACATTTTTTTTCTGGCTTCAACATATAGTTACCGGAAAAGCATGCCCTAATTATAACTTTATGGTTTTGCTCATTTCCAAACATTTGAAAAGAAAATGCAAGTTGTTTATAAAATTGTTTTTCTTGTTTATTTTAAATGAAGCTGGTACAGACAGTGTCCATTCAAAACCCACGTCCCAGGCCAAAAGGTACAAACAAGAGTGTCAAAGTAACACCAGTTGTCTGCTGTGAACATTCTTGCATGAATACCTGCGTGTACTAATTGCTATATGGAGTTAAAATGCTTCTGGGCTCTTCTGGCAAGATTTAAGAATCATTAGGGTTTTCAATTTTATGTCTTCAGCAAAGCCATCTCTGGAGCAAGGTACAGATGACAACAGTTCTAGCTTTTCCGTTTCCAACTTGGTAATCTTCTTCGTTGGGCCATCAGCACAATTTAAGCAAAATAGCTCTGAGTTATGGATACACAATTTCTCCACAGTCTAGTTCTCTGAAAAACTTCATCTCGCACTGAAAGTTATAGTCCAGGAGTGAAACAGTCACACATCAAAACTTCAGGGCAGATATGGAAGTCATTAAGAACACTCGCCCACCTGGCAGATCTTACAGCCTTCGTGCCTGAAATGCACGAACCTAGTGAACATACAAATGCATGTGTGTATGTGTATTTCTAAAGGGGAGGGCAGAAGGGAAGAGGGGAGCAAGGCTGCAGCTGGATCACAAAAGTTCAGCACAATGAAAACAGAAACAATAGTGTATAATGAGCACGAGAATTCAAAATACCAGACGCTTGAAAATAAACTCCCAGAGATGGGGTGCCAGTTTCAATTCAGTGTTGAACACCACATTACAAAAGAACTATTATTTAAAAATAAAAAAGGATTAAGGGGGAAGAAAACAAACAGAAGGATCTAAACTGTTGAGTGACCCCCCGTCTGTTCCTGATAAACTTCAATCACATCTTCCTCCTCCATCCCCAGCTGTGAGAACAGAGAAAAACAGCATATAATTGTTATAAATCTGGTGTACTGAATTCAGAGCAGGTCCTAGACAAGTTATACAATGGTTTGTTCCTCTGTCCCATCGTAATTCATCAAAGGCGTGAAAAGAAATGTCAGTCACCATCTCACTAGCCAACACTCATGATTTTTAGGCCTTTACCTTCAGTCTTATGCATCTCAGTCAAAGCAAAAGCCTCATCAGTGAAGTCTAAATCCACTTGTGGAGCAGTACACATCAGCCTGGAAGTTGCTAGCTTCACCTTTCTCTAAATCCCTTCTTGGGCAACAGATGCACGGGAACATAACCAGCATCCTAGTGAATGCACCCGCTGTACAGCCCCATGAATTACATATAGCACAGTACTACCTCACAATACAGCCAAGACCTACAGCTTGCAACTCAAAGCCTATTTACAACTGTTCTCTCAAAGAGGGTAACTTGTTCAATTTCACAGTACACAAGTTTGATTTTTCAGAAGGTCATCATTATAACAGTGTTTCTTCCTGCTTTGTCATAACAATTGGTGGAAGTCACTGGACAGCAGAAGTAACCTGTTTTCTGTTTATTTACACTTTCATCTAATAAATGTGAACTAGTCACACTGAAGTTCTAGCTCAACAACTGGGAAGTTTCCTTTGTTTGTTTGGGTTGTTTTTGTTCCCCCCCCCCCCCCCCTCTGTGGTAAGCAGTGACTACACCCTCCCTTCTGAGACAATATTACACATGAAGGTCCTATCGGTCTCTTTCTAAACTGTATACTGGCCTTATTAAAGATTCTAGTTAGACAAATACAGTCAGACTATATTTGACTCAATATAGTCCAAAAAGTTGGCTATACTTAAAGAAACACCTTCATTCCAGTTAACAGTCTAGCAGAACAGAAAAACTAACTAATTTGGTATTTAGTTTCCCCAGTGAACTATCTAACACTTTTTCTAGAAGGAAACTCACCTCCTTGGGGGTATGATTATCAGTAATTCTCTGACCCTCGAAGAGGAACCTGAGTGAATTCATTGGAACACCCTAAAAAAAGAAACAGATGTACAGGAAAAGAAACTTACTGAAACTTGTACGGATTTACAAGAAAAACATTTTTAATAAAAACAACACACATGAAAGTAAAAAACCAAAGTGTTAGTTCCTGTTACACAGGGAGCTCAGCTATTCTGTTACAACGATGTAGACTACAAAGTGACTCAAGGAGCACGATAGTCCTGAAATTCATGTTTATTCCAAAGTCTCACTGGAGCTCTAGTTCAACAACTTGGAGGTTTCCTTATTTTTTTTCCCTTGTCTTTTTTTATTTATAAATAAAGCACTGACTACACCCTCCCTTCCAAGACAACATTACACATGAAGGTTGTGTCTTTTCCTGAACTGCATATCAGCCTTATTCAAGATCCTACGACAAGAGGAGGAACATGATGTTTACTTCATGAACTCCTACCCTTGCTTTCCCAATCTTATATCATCATAGGAAGGAATAGCAACCTTTATCATTATCACTTCTGCAAAAGCTCTACACTGGGGACAAGTAAGAGCAGAGCTGAGAGGGAGAAAAAGGAACACCATTCAAACAGGGAGAAAGGAGCATCCCAATGGTAAATAAAGTTAAGTCACAGTACAACTATTGTACAGTGTGCCTGTGTTATGGCAGAGTACCATACTTCACCTCAATAGATGAGGCAAACATCTGATCTTTTTCTTCTCTTTCAAGTTATGAGCAAAACAAACGCAAGTGAAATATGACCTGTTTTGTGCATCAATTAGATCTCAGAAATATTGCCTGTAAATAACCAGGCAGAAAAATGCAAAGGAAAGAACAGCTCTTCACATTCTTCCAACAATCCCTCTGGCCAACTTGGAAGAAATGTTCACGGTTCCTTTACTTGACACCAAAAACCATATTGACTGCTGATAAATGAAATCACAGACTCTCCAGATTCAGCCCAGGAGATAGATAAAGCTGTGTTCATTCAAACAATTATGTCTGTCTTAAAGAAAAAAAGAATTCCCCACACATGCATCTTCATCAGTCAATAAGACTGCTGCATGAATTATTTCCAAGATCTTATTTTAAAATTTCAACTTTTTCAAATGAATCACAATTTTAATCATTTGGATTTGGCTACAAACATACCTGGTGTTTGATCTTTTCTTTCCTCCTACGCCAGGATAGCAAAAAAGAATGCATTCTACAAAAGAACACTTAAATTGACAAGTTCAACTTGTCTCAAGGTATTAAGAAAAAACCCGAAGTATTATTTCTTATGATTATATCTCCTGAAGTGAACTCCAACACAGTTACTCAAGAAAAGGCCAAACAAGGCATCTATCCCCAAAGCTGGGGGTAAACTAGGCCAGGGCTTCTGGAAATAGTAGCAGTGAATCCACAATATCTGCCACAGAATCTGGAAGTGAAGATATATTTTTGTTCTGTAACAGTAGTCACTATTTACCTACATCCACAATTAATGTTGTAGATTTCTTTAACTTTGGGCATAATAGCTAGTGTTAATCAGTTACCATATTAATGACTGTAACAATGCCTAAGACTCTCATCCTAAGCTGCAGCAGTCTACAGCTTTAAGGGAATTTCACTTGGAGACGGGAGATTTTACAGTAACTATAAATGCATGCCTGGGCATTTTAAAAGGTAACTTTTATGTCTTCTGAGCAGCCACTATGTATTTTAAAACAGTAAATTTAACTTACTACAAAATTCACAACTGTCTTAAATAGAAATACCTTTGCTTATCAAAAGAAATGAGGAGATCCATTATATTTGTACTGTCAGATACCTGCCCTGCTGGTAACTAGACAAAAGGTTGACTGTCTCAACAAATGTCTTCATTTGAAAGAACAGTGAGAAAAGTAAAGCTAAAGCATTTGGCTTTTTTATTTTCTTTTTAAAGAGAGTGCCACTGTTTCACAAACCTGTCTTTGACAGTATGATTCTTTGAGTTTCTTGAGGTGTGTTGTCATTTTCACCTTGAAGTGAATTTCACTGCTGTCCTAAGAACAGAAAAGAAAAAAAGTTACTCTCTTTGTAGTAACTGCTTACTTTATCTATGCTGATTTTAAGACTTTCATTAAGAAAAACTTACATAAAACTAACACGGAATGCAGTTTAACTATCACCACACATACCTTGGTGCATCATAACACGAACCTCCAGGATAATTCATCAGTTGCTAAATTCATCATGCACTTCCACAGGAAGCTCTATTTTAAAACAGATGGCATAGTATAGCCTTAGGCTCACTATGGAGGTTTTGGATTTAAAAGTACTAAAAACCATACATGGTTCAGTCTGTGCTTCCATCTTTACCCAGCTGATGTACTTATGAAATACAAACATACATATGCAGGGAACTTCTGCTCCAAGATTCCAAGAGACAAGTTAAAGCTTGCACTTCAAAATATATACGAAACCTCGTCCAATTAGAGTAATTATCTAGAAGTTAGGATACAGGCAGAGTTGGCAACACAACGCTAACCTAAGAAGTCTTAGGTCTCATTATTCTACACTCCTTCCTACCAGCCATAAGATGTAAGTAACTACAACTTTCAAAATGGCTACAGATAAAACAGACTGCAGGAGGTTCTGTTCAAAAAGCATGCGGGTCATGTTTAGCTTTTGGATGCGTTCTCATCATTGCCGACTAAACCAGCAAGAGGTAAGCTAGTTTGTGTTAGTCCTACTTTAAGTCATCCGTCTCCAGTCAACAGCGCAGCAATCGTGCTAATACTCCAACAAACAATACTGATTTAAGTCATATGGGCTAGGGGTTCTTTGCACAGAAGGACTTCTGTTCAAGAAGGATCTCGACATTCACATTCCAACACAACTTGAATTCAGGCTTATAATCCACCATACATATCTACCAACATGCCAGCCAACAGAAGAATCCTCTTCCTAGCCCTGTACAAGAAAGTTGACCTCACGCTTAGTGTACTACATGAACTCTGAAGACCTGAATTTATTGATTTAGCCACATAGTTCATTCATATCCTTGGATAAATTAATCATCCTTCAATGCATCAGGTCCCCTAGTTGTAAGATGAGGATCACACTGACCAAATCCTGAGTCAGAAGGATAAATTACTCAAGCTTTAAAAAAAAAAAAAAAACAAAAAACAAAAAAACACACCAGAGAGTATACTAACACACATTACTGGCAATTGGTAAGTAGTTCATGGCAGGGGAGGATCCACATTGAAGAACTAAAAGTATCAACTTTCATTTGTTCATTTCTACAATACAAAAACTCACACCTCCACCAAATGTCAACAAGTAATTTTGTAAAAACTCACCTGCCCAATGACTTTGAGTTTAATGTATTCCCCTTCTTTCTTATCTCCTAAGTCCTCAGCTGAAGGTTTTGCTTCCTGCAAGAAAAACATTAAAAAAAAATCTGATCAGTTCCAAACTTCATTATTTTCACTGGACAGTATGACAGCTGTCATCCTCCTTATTACATGAAATCAGACTATCCAAGGCACCTTACTTCTTCCTTTCTGTGTGTGAAAATAATAGCAACATAGTACTATGAAAGGCGCTCTGTCTGCCTGTGGAAAGTTTAATTAATGATGGAAGAGAAACACTGTGAGGAACATAAGAGATGAGAGAAGGATCATTTGGAAATAGATGACAGATGCAAAACTGAGAAGTACGATTTTATACCACTAACTCCTAGTCAACAAACAGACTGCAAAAAAGAAATACAGGAAGCATACTAAGAGGCTCAGATATTTGACAGAAAAAATAACATCATGAGGAGAGTAAACAGAAAGCACTTGTGACACCCTATCAGGGTAAAGAGAGTGAACCATGCAAACATTTTTCACCCTATTGCATCAATAGTAGTCACTACTTTCAAAAGGATGGTCAGCCACCTTCTTTTCTATGACAACAAAACAACATCGAGTAACAGCTTTCTTCTAGCATGTTTGTTTTAAGACCACAATTCTTACAAGTTCCAGTTCTAAGAACCATATTGTTTTGATATCTTTACAGGGTAAGAATTAATTGTACAGACAAGTCTGATTCAACAACTTGAGCACTAAAGCTCATCAAAAGGGTTTAAGTGTTATGTTCTATATGACATGAATTGAGGACATCAGAGTTGTCATGTTAGCTGCTGATAGATAAGACAAGTGAGAGATCAGGTACTATTAACCCCATCCCTTGCCTGTCACTACATATTCTGGATCAGGCCTTCGGTTATGTTCCACTGCAGCACAAAGGGATTTTACACAGACACTGCCTCAGGTCCAGATGGTGCTCGACAAAGAAATCTTCTCAAGTAGTCAGAAACAAGGATACCCTGCTGATCATGTTTCCAATCTTCCTTTTATATTTTATTGCTTAACACAGTAGACAAAATAAGCAAAATATGTACAGGTGCCTACCACATATGTTTTCCCAGCCCTAAAGGGACTTTTTGCTGAGTATACAGAAATATCCTTTGTACGGTTGGACTTGAACTTTAGGATCAAGTGCCAAAAACACATACTAACCTTCTGTGTTAAGTCCATCCAGATAGGTCTCTATCTCCAGATTAAAATGGCAGACAAGCCTTTTCAGGCATTTTTTTTTTTCCCCTTAAAGAGGTTAAACATGCACAACTTCTTCGAATGTTAAAAGTTCAGGGAAGGGCAGGGGAAAAGTCTGCAAACACCTTCCCTATTTGTACCAGTCTCAGTCTGGAGGAAAGAAAGAGAGAGGAAGCGCTCTTTGTACCAGTTTGACTCACTGCCTCAAGCCAGATCCATTCAGTTTCAGTGATGAGAAAAAAAGTATGAGCCAGAGACTCCACCTGGTTACCTTTTTTCATTTTTAAATACCCATCTGGGCACAACCTGAAGTGCTGGGACTGATTCATCACCCTTAAAGCTCAAACCCAAAAACTGACACCAAGCTTTCAAGAAACTAGACACTTACCATCAGGTCTCCAAGCAAGTCACTTTTGAAGTGTGAAAGGAGTCTTCGCTGGTAATACAGTCACAGCAACTGTGCTGCCCACCAAAGTTTTGCCTTTCTAACATATCTGAACTCTAACCTCATGGGACTATTTGCAGGAATAAAAATACACTGGTTTCCAAGAAAATAAGAACCTGTGACTTTTTCCGGTTACTTGCACAAACAGCATGTTTATTGTCTGCATGCAGGATTACTAACCTCTAGGAATCAGAGAGAGATTGAGATCTCTACAGATCTGAAGTCTGTAACTTCAAAACTATCTCCTGCTTTGCTATCCCTGAAAGAATTTGTAAGAACATCCTGTCCCTTTACAAGACATTTCAGGTCAGTCACTGTCTTAGTTTACTTTGCACAAGAACCAAATTGCACAGCAGCATATTACCCCAGCAGCAGAGACATTTGTAGTAGTTTATACAGTTCTGTGCATTGTAACAGATCTACCTACTTCACTTTCCAAAACAAATCATCCTGTATATGGTATGACAAATCATCATTCCTACTATGACAGTGCCTCTGGCCAACATGAGTGGAAAGCAATGATTCCTAAGATGTTTGATTCCTACCCTCAGGGAAAGATGGCTGTAGTACTGAAAATGAATAGGGAAAGCAGCAAACAGTAGAAAAAACAGAGGGAATTGGAATCTTGAAACATAATACCATAAAATTGCTCATTTAAAGCCCCAGCAACCTCTCACCCACAAAGTAAGAGCAAATAGTGCTGTAATTTCAGAAAAGAGAAATAACATCAAATCAATGTTGACAACACCAATAACTGAAGCTTAGAAAAAGAGCAAAATATTTGAAATCAGAACACAACAAGACCCAGCAAGTCTGAAACAGCTCCCTACATTTTGTCAGTGAACTATACTGCCATTCAATGCCAAATGGTAAAGCCAACACAAAAACACTTGAGAACAAAGAAAGCAAGCAGATTGCAAAGTTACTAAACTACGAGCATTCACTAACAAAATCCTGGATCAGCAATCTGCAAGCAAGCCTCCAGACTTTTACTTGCACTGTGAAAAGAACTGGTGTTTAGGGTATCTCATGAAACAGCACATAAAAAAGAAAAAGACTACCATACACACGAAACAGAAATACCACAACACTCCAAGTTCTAACTTTTCATTAGATGCCTAAAGTTTTAAAGGCTTCATTCCACACTTTTCCTAAATAGCACAAAATGAGGCTTCTAGTACTGTCTCACATTTATGTATCAACGCTAAATTCATGACCGTAAAAAGCACCCGAAGTTTCTTGGATGAAACACACTGGTATTGCCATTGCAACTAATGAAACCACAAAACAAACATTATAAGGCAGTATATTGCAAGCTTCCTCCTCCAATTTTCTGAAGTGCTCAAACCTCAATATCCAAGCCTAAAAAGCCCCCACCCTATACTCAGCACACTTTAGATAATCTTAAAAAAATTAACAAAACCAAAATTACTAGAGGAAGAGGGCTACAACACTTCCTAACACAGCAAATAAACTCTTACATTTGTCACAGGAGTGGGAAAAAAGCATACAAACTATAGCATTCTTTATTAGTAGTACATGAACAGATAAAAATGCCAGCATCTAGAAGCAAAAACAGCCTGAGACCCTTGAAGGGAGGAGAAGAATTATTCTTTTTATTTCTGCTTAGATCCCACCAAGTAGCCATGTGTTTTTTGAAGACTGCCCTTCTTGCAAGTATTTTTATTTAACATAAAAGTTAATTTCCTATTGGAAATAAACTAACTAAAATATGCTTCTTTATTTCTACTAAAAAGACAAGGCAAAATTATCATAACTGGTGACAAATTATGTCCTCTTAACTTAATTCCAGCACCAAAAAGAAAGCCACTAAGCAAGCCACAATTTTGGGTAATCCAATTATTCCTGTAGGATTGATAAACAGAGGAACGAGATTTACAGTGCTGCATTACCGTACGTTATACTGTTAGCTAAGCATATGTTTAGCTCTTGTTGCACAGTCCCCCCAGAAGTGAATGACACAACATATAACAATGTTTAGCTTATCTATTTAAAAAAAAAATCAGGGTCCTTATTCAAAGGCCTTTAAGATATGTATCCAAAAAAGGTTATCACATACAATGAGTTCTACATACTTCAAGCAGTCCCAAAGAACAAACATGTATGTGTTTTAGCAGAACTTGCCTGAAGAAGGAATTGCCTAACAAAAGCTGCTATGTGTTAAAACATGCCTCAGTTCACAAATGCAGAGAGCTACAGAGCACATCACGTGAAGATCAGTCTACAAAATCTAGTTCAGAATTTGCTTTTTTTTTTTTTTTTTTAACGCAGCCACTTTTACGTATTTTACTACACTGGAAACGTATCCTAATGGGTGCCAGCAATAGCTGCGCTCCTAGCTGCACTCTCACAGGCAGAGATAGGCAGCAGCACCCTCCTCACCAGTAGAGTTGCGTTGTGCTCGAAAGTCAGGGGCAGGAAGGAAGACCACCAGCGCATACACCAGTGGTTTCTATTCACGGGTCATAATGTATCAAGGCTACTCCTCAAAGCAGACACAGTATAGACTAAGCTTAACCTTGTCTCTGAACACTTTTAATTTCCTGGCTGGCACTAGTACTATTCTTGACTTCAGAGTACTGCAGGAAACATTTGTAGATACTGACATTGATTTTTCCAAAGTCGAAGCATCATGACAAAGTTAGAAGACACTGCCATATGAAGGCAATATAAAAAAATAAAGCAAAACACGACACAGATTAAAACTGGAATGCTGTTTTAACTTTCCACCAGCAGGTCACATAGCCCAAAGCAACAGTTGTAAGCAAAGGACTGTATACATGCCACACCAAGCAAGCCAGGAACTTGTGGTACAAGTAAACATTCAAGTCCCCGGTTGAGAAGTCAGAATTGACAGGAACCTAACGATGTACAGGGAAAAAAGGCAGGACAGTCTCGGTGAAGGATGGGGTGTTTAATACTGGCAAGCAACGCTCAGCTAAGAAAGTCTGGGTTGTTCTCCCCCCCCCCCCCCCCCCCGCATTTCTAGGGCAAACAGAGGACCTGGCAAGTCTAGCCTAACCCGCACAAAGCCTGCTCCGGAGGAAGAGCATCCTACCACACATCTGGGAAATGGAAAATGAAAGGAAACCGCTGTTGTGCAACACTGCTCACCCCTCGCCGCGCTCCCGGGTTTCCAGGGCCGCGGCTGCCCCGGCGGCGATCCCGGCCCGGGGCCCCGCGGAGCCGCCCCCAGCCCCCGAGTATCCTCCGCCTCCGTGTTCCTCGCGAAATACCCTGAGCGAAGGGGGGGCTAAAATCCAAGGGCGGGGGGGCAGAGTTGGGCCGAGGTCGGAGACTGGCATCCCCCCACTCCACTCCCCGAGGGGAGCATCCCCCCCCGTGCCTCCTGGGCGGCCCCGGCTCCGCTCGCCCCGGGCCGCCCCTCACAGAGCGCGGGGCCGGGCCGGGGCTGCCCCGCGGCAGCGGGGCGGGGGGGGCCGCAGGCAGCTCCTCCCGCGCCCCCGGGGCTGCGGGGCCCGCCGCCGCCGCCCGCCGCGCCGTCCCCCCGCGCCCGGCGGCAGCTGCCCCCGGGGCCGGCGGCGCCCGTACCTGGTCAGACATGGCTCGGCCCCGTTGCGTGCGGCAGGCTCGGCTGGGCCGCTGCAGGCGCTCCGCTCCTTTCTCTGCCCGCAGCGCAAACACAGGCCGCGGCGCGGGCGGGATTTCCTGTGCGCCTGAGCTCACTTCCCGCCCGGCGCGGCGGCCCGCCCGCCGGCTCCTCCCCGCCCGCGCCGGCACCCCGCGGGAGGCACCGCCTGCGGGCCCCCGGGCCCCCCGCCACAGCAACCCGGAGCTGCCGCTGCCCCGGGCTCCCCCGCACCGGCCCGTCCCCGGGCAGCCAGGCCGCGGCAGGGACGGCGGCTCTCCCCGGGCCGCAGGGCCAGGCCGGGCGTCTGCGAGCGCAGGCGGCCTCCCAAGGCCCAGCTGCAGAAAGGCAGCGGATGGCCTGCCCCAGAGAGGAAAACTGGTGGGTTTGTAAACTGCGCTAGCGACAGGCAGCCTGACGGCTGCACGTATGGGTCTGCACGGCCGTTGTGTCCGGCCCCAGAGGAGCTAGGCCAAGTCACATAGCCCTTCCAACAAAAGCAGATTTTACAGCAAAAGTCACTCTCATTACACCTACCTGTAATGACTTGCTAAGATTTTTACTAAGAGATATATTTAACAACAAAACTCATTTTTCTACTTACGCATAGTTTGTATTTTTTTAATCATTGCATCCATGCAAGTAATAGGATCCACATGTGTTAAGCAAACTTGCACTGAGTTGCATTTGCACAAACTTCTGGTGATAGGCTGTACTAGCACAGAACCTGTTTATGGGTTTGCACAAGCAGCAACCCCTACACCTTAAAAAGATTCCATTTAGACCGCAAGCTGTTGGGACCGCAGCACATAGTACTAACATCCCTCCACAACAACTAAGGCAACTCCTGCACAGCATCGCTGCTGGAATAAGCGCATGCTTGGCTCTAAGTGGCCAGTGAGTAGAAAAAAACACATGAGAACCATAAAATAACAACATTACTGTCAAATAAATGGATCAACAGGAGTCAGCCCCACTGAAACAAGAGATTCTTACCCGGATGCAACTAGATAGGTTTTTAAACTGTACCAGCTACCTTTGGGGAAGGGTAAGAAATCTCTCCGGGCAGAGCACATCCATCAACCCAGCGCCTCTAACGCTCTGCGTGCCACGTTCCTTCGTAATAACGCCAAAGCAGCTGCACTCTGCGCCTGCACTGCTGCACTTCACTAACTGAATGGTGCGTTACAAACACAGCCACACCAAGGAATGCACTTGCACTAGCCAGTGAAACTATGCAGTATCTAGACTGGTGGGAATTAGTTTTAATCACAACTATTAAACCAATTCAGAATTAACAAGGGAGGAAAAAACAAAACAAACAAAAAACACACTAAAGAGAGCCCAAACAGAGGCTATACAGAGCTACAGAATTAAGATAATCTTTCCTAGGCAAGGCCTAGTAGGCAGGAAAGCCGAATAGGTTCATACTATAGCAACCTCACAGCAAGAGCTCATTATGAGACGAATAACACTACACAAAGCACAAAAATAAGCCATTCAAGGGCTTCACAGCAACACATGGTACCAACAGAGTAGAAAATGACAAATACTTACTCTGTCCTAAACATCACTACTATTCACAAATGAAAGCAGTTTTAAGAGCAGGGAGAGTAGCCTTATAGCAATAAGGCTAAAGTCTCAGACTCTGGCACGAACCCTGAGTGTAATTCTTCCTTTTACCAGTTTTTCTATGCAATCTCATAATAAAAGCTAACACTCACGTGAGTCAGAATGCAGTTACCTATACATAGCAATAAAGGCATAATGTTGAAACGTACACATCTGCATACACACTAAACAACAGTAACACCACCTCTCTTTACTCCCTTCTTACTCAATGGTTTGTGGACACATTACCTCTTCAAGATACAAGCTACGTTTGTACAGCATCCGCAAAGCTAGTCTCTGTTCAGCCCATGAGAACTATGGAGGTACATCAGCAAAACTCACACTTGTTGTCTTTGACAGCCCAAACTCAACACACAGCATACTTAAAATTAAAACACAACAAAAATACCGCTGTTTTAAAAAGACTAAATATACCTACATGAGCTTCTTCCCACAAAGCCCAAAGTCATCCTTGCTGCTGCTGCAGCCACCATCAAGCCTCCTTGTCCTAATAACCTCACTTAATTCTCAGGTGTTTTATAACTTCTCTAATTCACCCATCTGCAACTAATCTCAATCAACTGAAGTCAATAAAATTCACATCTGTTCCTTCAAATTGCTGCTAACTAACTTCTTCAAAGCTGCATGTATGGTTTAGGAGCAAAGAGCTGTTAAGTGTTGCTCTCAAAAGTACTTGTCCACCTAGCCTGCGCAAAGCTTCTTCAGTTTGTTAAAATAAATTTCTTATAAAACTGGACTTTAACCTAAGAACAATCTGTAATGTCATAATGCTAACATATTTGCTTGAGAGTGGTTAGTGCTGGCAAACAGAATGAATACAGCGTTCTAAGTCAGACAACTAAGTAACATTTACTCTTAAATTTATTCTTCACAATAGTAGCGCTCCCCCTGAGCCAGCAGCACCAGAAGTTTAAAATTAGGGGGAACCTGGAAATTCTCATTCTAGTTGAACATAATTTCTTGGGCAATATTACCAGTTGCGGGACTTCAAAAAAATTGGTTACAATATCTAAAGCACCGAAGTCTTTCCATATGAAAAAAAAATCTTAAGAATGATGTGAATCCCCAGATTTCTCTGACTGTTGGCTTTCCAGTGTGCTCCTTACATGAGAAGCAGGAGAGGAAATGAAGGCGTGCTGACTCATACGGATGGTTGCATAAAACGCAGCAACAAATGTCTGATATTAATCAAGGCCGAGCATTGCTTGGAGCCTCTCTTCCTGCAGGCAGAAAAACCTCTGCCTCTATTTTCAGTGCAGGTAACCCTCAATGTGAAATCAGTGGGAATTTATCAGGGCAAGGACTGCCGCTTTTTGCCCATACTCCACTGGCGTGCAGCTTTTAAATTATTCAGTACGGCCTGGACCCAGGCGTAGAAGTAGGCCAGACGCAGCAGTGCGCACAAAGACGCTCTTTACCAAGACAGAAACCAGTAGGTGGCACAAATGGACGGCTTTAGCCGCCTCCGGCCTCCGCCTTCCCCCAAACAGAAATGCCCGCATCCTGGGGACACTACAGCAGCGTGGGGAAATAAGCAGCCTTTAAAATTTGTGTCTTAAATACACGTAAGTTGGCACTTCTCTGTCAGAAGAGCAAACCATTTAAACGCACGCAACTGCACTTAAGTCGCAACAGATTCTTTACCAAAAAGCATTGTATCTGTATGAAGACCTGCAGACAAGGCCTTGGGAACAAGCCTGAGGAGCAAGGGCGGAGTGGGCGGAAGGGGATCCACCCCAGTGTGCAGAGAAGGCCGAGACCACTGGCTGAACCCTGACAATGCAGTGGGCTGGAAGCGGCAGTACCCCAATGCAGCTCAGCGTCACTGAACGGGCCACCGGCTCAAACCTGCATCACGATTTGCTCAGGCAACAAAAACTACCAATATGGGCATCCGAGTCCTCGAGCACAGGCCTGTTTCTCCTCACAGCAGCTGTCCCCACCGCCAACCACTGCACCTGCAGGGCCCAAGAGGCGCTGGGCAGGCACCTGCTCCTCCCGAGGAAGCAGAAATTGGTGAACGGCTGTGGCGGGCGCGGTACCCAGGGGCCAGGCTGGCGCATAACACGGGCAGGCTCCCACAGAGGCCCCGCGCGCACAGGGCAGCCGTCTGAACCCTTACAGGGAGGTTTTTTACGTCAAGAGGCTCGAGCCTTCATGAACGCGACACAGTGGTGGGACTGACGCCAAGCCACCGGCCGGCCCTGGGGCGGACAGCGCCACCCGCAGCGGGAAGGCCGCAAAGGGGCGGAGACCACCGGTAGCGGCCGGTAACGGCAGCTAACGGCCGTAGCATAGGCTCCGCCCCCGCCCGCCGCGCGCGGCTGCGTGGTCCCACCGCCCGCCACGTGGCTCGCGAGAGCGCGCGGGGAAGGCGGCCCCACCGCCTTCCCCTCCCTTACGCTCACTTCCGCTTCCGCTGCTTCCCCTTCCGGCGCGCGCGTGTGCTTGACCGGGGGTCCCGTCCGCTGGCGCACGTGGCCGCGCCCCCCCGGGCCCGCCGCCGCCCCTGCCGCCGCCGCCGCCATGTTGGTGCTGTTCGAGACCGCCGCTGGCTACGCCATCTTCAAGGTGGGGTGTGGAGGGCCGGTTGGGTGCGGTGCCTCTCGCCCGGCCGCGGCCCGTCCCCGCCCGGGTGGGTCTCGGCGCGGGGGGCGGCTGCCGCCCTGCGGTGACGCAGAACTGAGGGCTGGGCTGGGCTGGGGGCAGCGCTCCGGGCGTGCCCTGGGCCTACGGGGGGGAAACACGGCGGCTCCTCGGGGAGTTACTCCGTGCGGTGCCCCTGGGGCCGGGCAGGAGCCGGAGACGGGGGTGCAGAGGCAGAGAGGCCGTGTCGTGAGGGAGGCCTCGGGCCAGGGGCGCGGGGAGGGGGCTGCAGCTGGGGTACGAAGGCCCTTGGGGGAGATGAAGGGGGGGATTCCTCGGTGGTCCTGCCAAGCATCGCCCGTGGCGCTCGCTTCCTCCCAGCCGTAGGGGTGGGCTCGGTCGGAGGGCCTGCACCCGTGGCCGTGCCCCTTTCGGAGTCTCCGGAGGCATCCGGGCTTGGGCACGTTGGCCGCTTTCTCTTCCCGGCTGCGCCGGCGCGGCCGATGTTCCAGCAGAACCTGAGGATGCAGGGAGGGGCGCTGGGGGGCAGGCAGCGCCTTCCCGCACGGCTGTGCGGGGCGCCTGGGCCTGAGCGCGTTTCCAAAAGCGGGGCTGGTCGGCAGGCTGAGCGCACGGGCAGGGTGAGCCTGCCCGCAGGTGTAGCGTGTGGTCTGGCTTCCCTCCCTCGCCTGGGAGGAACGGACCGCTTCACGGGGCTCTGCCAGCCTCCTGATGAGGTGACTCAAAGGCTGCAGTTTCATGGTAGTTTGAACAAGTCTGAACTAGAGCCGCTATAGTGCCATGCTCCCCTCTGGCCTGTTCTCTTGCTCGAGTGTCGATACTTGTACAGTTCCACGAGCTTGTTCGTAGAGTTTGATCATAATGCTTGTATTTTTTCCTCCCAGTTTTGTCTTTTTTTTCTGGGTTTAGCTTGTGTGAATGCAAATGCAGGTGCAAAGACAGCAATGTGCTGGTTTCTTTTGCCCTAGCCTGCAGCAGATCTATACCCTTGGTGCTCTACGAGCACTGTGTTTACTTCATCTGCCCTGAAACCTTTTCTCCTCATTGGAGTGTAGCTGTGCAATTCAGGCAAGGAGGATTTCAAGATGTGAGCCTCAGGGAGAGGACAGAAATACTTCTAAAAGCAGATAGCTTCTGTTCTGTGCCCCCCCCTTCTCCCAAAACTTATTACCTGGGGCGGTAACACATACAGCAGTCTCACTGAAGGGTTTGCTCACTGGATGTTTACACTGGCTAGTATCCTGCATCTTCCAAGTTACTAGAAAAAAAAAAAGTTACCTCTTGTGCAGTCAGCCAAGGCCTTTTAACCTTTCACAGGAGCCAGGAGGGGCTGAAAATAACTCATGTTTTCATTTCTGAAAACAGAGTAGGCATAAAGCAAAGGTAGGAAGAGGGGCATAAAGAAAAATAAAGAAGTCTCTCTGCAGGAGTGCTGCTGCGCTGCAGGTGTCACCAGCTGGGGCGTGGGGTCTGGCTGTGATGTGTGTGCAAAGCGGCTAGAGGGCACCAGGCATCAAGGAGCAGTGTTCAAAGGCAGGCTGTTAAGTATCTACACCGTGGGAAAGACAGCAGACTGCAAATGGTGTCTGGGCTGGATTGGGAGAGAGGTGAAAGCTGTCTGCTGGAACTGAGCAGAAGTAGTAATTTATTAAAATATATGTTTTGAGGCAAGCTTTGGTTTTCCATGTTGATTCTGTTTGCAGCTGCTAAGGCCAGATACAGCGAGCCCCAGCCACAGTGCACATCTGCAGGGCAAGACTCTCAATCACATAGCTTTCCTTTCCTAGACAGGGTAGCTATTCAGCTGCAAACTTGTGTCATTGTTACACTTGTATGTTCATTCTGTATCAAAATATTCTCTGCAGAGTTTAGCTGTTTTTCTTTTTAAAGCAGTTCCTAAAGATGTCACCGCTAAGCTTTTTGGGGGGCTTGGGGGGGTTGTTTGTTTGGGTTTTTTTTTGATTTAGAGTTACTTGAGGGTTGGACGGAATTTGTGCTTCCCAGTTTTGGGAGACAGTCATGGTCCCCTGCTTCCCTTTTCATCAGTGCCCACAGATGTCCATTGCCAGCATAACTGTGCTCTGTCTTTATGCCTTGGTGATCAAGAACTGTTGTCCTCTGCAAGCTGTGTAGCTCTCAGGTGTTCCCTTGGAGGTGTTGCTCCCATCAGAGCAGCAAACAGTCTACATAGTAAAGGGCAAATGGGGCATAGCCGTGTTCTAGATCTTGGAAGACTTCTTCCAATGAGTCTTACTATCTTGCAGGACACAAAATATCCATAGGCATGTAATTTCTATTACTAACAACCTTGATTTAGCAACTTCTATGTCTGTTTTTCTCTATGTACCCATGTCTGTTTATAGAGGCTGAAAATTCTGTAGGCCTTGGGGTAGGAAAGGTAAATCGGAGGAAAGAATCAACAGGCTGAGGAAAGGAAGAGTTGCCCCAAGATTTTTCTGTGTCTCAGAGTCCTGTGGGAAAGGAGTTACTATGTTTATTTGCTCGGATAGTAAATGAGTTTAAAAAAAAAAAAACAAAAAAAACCTCCTTTGACTGGGGTTTAAAAATCTCGTAATCCCAAGAATGATTTCTGCACTGAGTCAAATTGCGATTGTGTTGCATTTGCATTGTGGGGACAAAACCACAAGATTTTTGAGTGAGGTGTAAAGAACATAATGTTGTAAAGATCTTGACTGTACTGTTCCCCTGAGCACTTTTCTAGGAATTTGCAGTACACTCTGCGTTTTGTGAAATGTGTGTAGACTCTAGGGGTGTAATTGTTAATCTTCTGCTGTTTAAAAACTGAGGGGGATCCCCTTTGTACAGAGATGAGATTAAGCCATTGCTGCCTCTTAGGTAATTCTTGGCTCAGTTGATTACCAAGCTGTGGTGAAAAGTCTTCTTTATGGAGATGTTCTCTTTCTTCCTTGGGCTAGTTCAGATTAATGAAAATAACTTGTGGGATCCCTCCTTCCTGTTAGGTGTCCCAGACATGTTTGTATTTTCCCAGAGTAGTGGTGGGTTTGGTTTTTGGGTCACTGGGGTTATGAATGAGTCCTGTAGAGGAGGTGGAGCAAGCCCAGTTTTGATAAACAAGGACAGGGTTTTGCTTTAATGTGCAAGTTCAGAAGGACCTAGCCATTATTGAGCAACTTCTGTCATTCAGTTGAAAGTAAAAACACCGTAATATTGTGTGTGGTAATAGTATAAAGCTGCTGAGAGAGAACAATGAAACTGGAGATCACCAAAATTGAGTTTGACTCGTTCAATATTAACTTCCAGTGGTTGGATACACTGTAAACGTGCTTCAGGTCTTCTCTGCTGAATGCAGGGTTGAAGGTTGTTCAGAAGCGCTTTAAATGTAGTTGTGTGGTTCTTTGTTGTCAATTTTTTGTTGGTTTTTTTTTTTTTCTTCTACAGGTTCTGAATGAGAAAAAACTCCAAGAAGTTGACAGTTTATGGAAAGAATTTGAAACTCCTGAAAAAGCAAACAAAATGTAAGGAGCTTTCTGTGGGGATAGCAGCCTGGCTTTTGGAAGGATATGGCTGCCTGTAGTTATGCGCATCTGAGGTTCAGAAAGAAGTATTGATTTTTATTTTTCAGTATTGTAAAACCTAAAAGCTGTGAACAATGATGATATGAAGTTAGATACTCAGAGAAACTTAAAATGGAACATCAATGTGAAAGAAATAACTTTTTTTTCCTTGCAGTGTAATTAAGCTGCAGAAGTCATTACCATGTGTCACTGAAGCAAAAAATTGAACAATATTTTAAGGAGATCTGGATGCTTTGACGAGAACATCCAAGCTTGTTATGCTGGAACTGGCTGAAATGACAGGGGTTTGTGCTCTCAGGAAACTCTTTAAAAAAAAAAAGTTTAATCCAGCTGAAACTAACAGCATGTGAATCACTATAAACTGAGTTAGTGTTGTTGCCCATGCCATCAGTGAGTGTTAGCACCACTGTGTAGCGGTACAGGGATTGCAGTGTCTACTGACCAAGCTGGCCTTTCTAGCAAATTGCCCTAAAGCTGGAGACAACAGTGGATTCCTTCCAAGTCTGGCTAGAGTGTTTTTATTGGAAGATTTCTAACCAGCTTTGGTTGTAATGGATACCTCTGAACAAGCTATGCCTTGTGATTTGGATTTATCCTACTCTGTAACAGTATTTAGAGGAGAGGCTGCAATATCCCACATCTGCCTGTTGTAGTGTTGTTGATCTTGTCTTGGAAACATCATCTTGGACACTTATTAGACAGGATGTGGCTCTTAATGGGTCTCTACTCTGATCAAAGTAATTCCTGTCTTTCCTGCCTTTCTGAAAAGGCATCAGTATAAGCCTGGAGCTTCTGTGGGGCTCTGTGAATGCTTAACTCAAGCATTCAGCTTTATCTGTGACCTTGCTTCCTTTGCAGATACTTGACTCACAAAGAGCAGTGGTTAATCAGAACTGGATTAGTCAAATGCCTGTCCCTGACAAGGAATTTACTGGATTGAGATAGCTTCTTAACTGTAACTCTAGATATCAACACCACAGACCGTGGGGGGGGGGGGGGGGAGAGGAAAGCTGGGCATAAGGATCTGACACAGTGTGGTTAAACACTGTCCATATGATTTTTGGCTCTGGTCAGCAGTTAGGGCGTGGAAGAATTTTCAGTTGTTTGTTTTAAGCTCAGCTCGAAACTTGTATTCTAACATCTAGTTACAAGGGAGGGCTTGAGGATTCATGGGCAATGAATCAGTTCAGTTTTAAAGTCTTTGAAGATGCATTTAGTTAAAAAGCATGTTAAATCTGAGCTGTGCAGGCCATGCATTCCATAGAGGCAGAAGGTTTCTTTTTGAAGATGAGTGGGAAGATGCTATCATCTGTCAATCAGCAGTGACACATAGTTAATCAGGGTGCAGTATTAAAATTTAAATGGATGTCTGTCTTTAAATATAAACTACAAAACAAAAAGGGGGCTTAGGTTTTCTGATTATGTTGGTCCTAGAAATACTAAATCAAAATACCTTTTTTTTTTTCTTTTTTTAAATAGTTTGTGAGACCCAGCTAAAAGTCACATCAGGCTCAAACTTAATCAGCAGGTTTAGTGCTCTTCCTTCTTTTTGAGGATCTGGATATTGATCTCTGCTTTCTTGCAGTCTTAAGGAGAAGAGGGGAACTATAATAGCAGAGGGAGGAAAAAAAGTAAAATGGTTGTAGCATCTGGTTTATGTACATTCGTTTACACACTTGTGTTTTTCTTCTGTAGAGTAAAGCTGAAACACTTTGAAAAATTTCAGGACACAACAGAAGCACTTGCTGGTAAGTGAGTTAACATCATTCTTACAAAAAAAAAATTCCTTGTCATGCAGTAGTTCACTCATTACTTACCTCTGTCCCTGCTTTGTTTTTTTGGTTAGTTTTTAAATTAGAGAATTTTCAAAGTCAACTGTTTTTGTTGTTTCATGAGGTCATCCATCCAGTCTATAGTGCAGTAGAGATGTAATGAAGTCTAGTTTTTTCCTACCATGCTTATTTCCCAGGCAGCTCACTAAGAGCACCATGTAGAAGGTTTTGACTGATATATGTTGCCTGTTGTCAATGATGGATTCTTGTTGAAGCTGAATATAACTGATTTGAGTCAACACTTCGTCACTACCACTGAGACAACAGACAGATATCAGAGTACATATATGATTACAACTGCCTTTGTTTTATGGACACACATTGTTCCTGTGTTTTTCAGCCTAAAAAAATGCCTGTATTCCACTTAAAAGAAATTCAGGAGTTTAAACAAAATGGAAAGCCTTATATTCAATAATTTTTACTAATTCAACACTTAACTGCTTGATGCTGTGGACTAGTTTGAACAGAAATGATAAAAGTTCTGGCTAATCATTCAGAAATGGTGTGACTATTACTGCTGAATGTGCTGCATGACGTCAGTAGGCGGATGTTCCAGGTCACGTTTATGAGTAAAGAACGGATCTTCATATTCTGATGTGGTAGGGATAGTTTATAAAGGAAGCTAAGGAGACAAGAATGGAGACACTACCATCATATGTAAGATACAAGTGAAAGAACTGAGGTTGAAGCTGCTCTATATTCCTCTTCCTGGCCTATTTTTTGGATTATGTTGCTTTTGCATAGGCTTGCATTCAGGTCATATATAGTTAGGCTGATTTAAAAAACAAACAAACAAACAAACAAAAACCCCAAAAAAACCCCCACAAAAAAACCCAAAAAAAACCCCTCAAAACCTCACTGAAGAAAACAACGCGACACACCCCCCACCCCCCGCCAACCCCCAACAAAAACTTCTACTACTTTGCTTCAGGTTTACTTCATCTGTGAAATGGGAGGGATTATTCATACTACCTATGCCACATTTCTTTTGAAGGGAAGACTATATATCTGGCTGGTTTAAGTGGGTTAGGACCTATTGGCCAGCTTGAAAGGTGGAAACTTATCTCCGTTGTAGAAAGGTTATGAGGAAACTCAGCACAGCACTTAGATTTTACCCTTGCATTTCATTAAGGTTCTGGAAATCAAAAATCACTGGCTTTTGTACTGTGATGGAGATGTTGCATCAATCACAGAAGTTCAGTGGAGCACAGAGCTGACCCACAAAGAGAGTTGTATAAGTGCCTACTTAAAATATATTGTGTGGGATTGTAAAGCTTTTACAGATCTATTAATACCTGAGAATGAAGAACATCCTTTTAAAATTCTTCAGTCTACATGCTATATTAAAAGGGTCCGTGTCTGCCCAGTCAGTGTGTTTGGCATCATTCTTTGTTGGGCTTTAGATAGTACATCATCATCATCATCAGAGGATGCAAATAAGCCATTACTCAATTTAGGATATGGTTGCTGACTAAGGGACCTGGAAAATGGTTGGTTAATTAAATGATACACAAAATGTTCCCATATAACCTTGCCTTTGGAAATGTTAAACATATATCTAAAGCCTATGGCATACTGTTTGTAGAGATCCTTAATCAAAGTTGACAGAAATAGAACTGAAATCACATGGAGAAAGAAGAGGCAACTGGGAGAAGGGTTTTTGATTTAGGCCTCCAAAGGAGCAAGTATATAATTTTCTTCTATTTTGATTTTAGCCACTGCACGGTGAAGTAGTATTGCAGCTCAGACTAGAGCTACTGTGGGCAGTTAGAATAAAAAATACCATTAGGAATACTATTTTTACAAGTTTTCGGAGGGGAAAGAAACTGCATCTTTGGTCTTTTTGTTTTATACAGCATCCACAGCTCTTGTAGAAGGCAAGCTCAGCAAGAACTTGAAGAAAATTCTCAAGAAGATAGTGGCAAAAGATGCCCATGAACAGCTGGCTGTAGCAGATGCCAAACTTGGAGGTGTCATAAAGGTGATAACTGATTTTGCCATTCTTCCTTTTGTCTCATGCTACTGAAATCTTACGGTCAGGTTCCAGAGATTTTTTAGTTATTAGCAATGGATTATGCTGCCAATGCTGTGTTTGATAATATCTAAAGGATAGTGGAAGATATCTAATATTTATAATCAAATGTGTATTGCATGTATACTGGGAAGATGTCATCTTGAGTACACAAGGGAATGGTATGGTAAAAGTGCACTGAGATGTTCTGGTTTGCTTGATTTCTCTCTTAAATATTGGTTAGAAACCCAGCAGATTAAAAAAATAATTTTCCTAATGATCCCCTCCAGAAAAAGGTCGGGGGGAGGGGTGGGACGGGGGGGGACCAAACAAAAAAAACAGCCAGGGAGACACACTTATTCCTCACTAACAGATGCAGCAATAGTGGGGTGATGACTTATTGTCTTGTTGGGAGTGCACATCATTCTGCCTTCCTCTGTCTACAAGCAGTTGTGCACATCCTTCAGTCCTTGCTTACCAGAGGAAGGAAGAAGTACAGTAGAGGTGCACTGCTTTCTCCAGTGTCTCCTAGGTGTCAAATACCAGGTTCCCATCTTGTGTCTGATTGCTCCCTGTCCAGTGATTTTTATTCTGACCACCTCCTCATGCTGTCTTAGGAGACTGGTGTAGGCTGCAGAATGAGGAGGATTTAGTGTTAAAGTGAATAACACCAAGGACACTGAACTGATTATTCAGTTTTGGTCTCTGAAAAAGACCCAAAGCCCCCAACCCTCTACCTCTGAATTTTGTCTCTGTGGCCAAACTGTTTCTAGTAAACTGCAAAATCTTAACTCTTCGGTTCCAGTGTCTACATAGCAGGTAGAGCATTAATTATAAATCTCATCTTCAAACTGGAATTGTTACTGTGTGGGGAACTGGGGGTGTTGTTACCTTGATCATCAAAGATGACAAACTCTTGTGTGATCACAAGATTGCAGTGGGAAAACCAGGTATAAGGAGGTAAGGCTACTGGAAGAAGGGCTTTAGAGGAATGTCATTGTTGTGCCTGACTTTGGGCCATTGATTTCTGTCCTGCAGGACAAGCTGAATTTGAGTTGTATACACAGCCCAATGGTTACAGAGCTGATGAGAGGAATTCGCTCACAGATTGAAGGGCTTATTACAGGCCTCCCTGCTCGAGAAATGGCAGCTATGTGTCTGGGTCTGGCGCACAGGTGAGTTCCTAGAACAGCTCTATTTCATCCCATGTCTGCCCCACTGCTGTGTCCTTGGCTATGCTGTGTTGCTTGAAGTGTCTCTCAGTACGTGGCATGGTCTCATACTCTGTAAGTCAAGACACATTTGTATCTGAAATCTTGTTTTATAAAGGAAGGGCTTTCCAGTTTGCACCCACCTTTTAGGGAAAGGCTTCATCGTCACCTGAAGTTGAAGTTGATAGCTTTCCTTTGCATGTTATGTACTTTAGGATTTGATTTGAAATGTCTCTGTAGCAGTCAAATGGGTCATTTAAAACTCCATTGCTACTGAGAGACAAGGTGAAGACGATGATTTGCTGATTTATGCCAGAATAAATACCCATAAAATACATACTGTGAACGTTAAAGGCAGGGTTGTCTTCCTACCTTGCTATTACTGCCTTTTAGGTTTAGTGGAGCAGTAGTTAAATACAAAGTTGTTGGATCAGCATAGGGTCAAGCATTCATTGATGAGTAACTTTTAATCTGTATTCTGACATGAGCTTGTCCTGTCCATGAGCCATTGGCAAGTTAGAGAACTGCTTTGCTGTAGTAATTCCTTAAAAATAGATGCGTTTGCTTAGAAAATGGGCATTAATGTTGAAAAAGGACTTTGAAGATGCAAGTCCTCATTGATATCAAGTGTCTTTTACTGTAGCATACTGAGAAATTTTAAACATACATTAAAGCCAGATGGTAATGGGCTTTTTCTCAGACAGTGAGAATCTGTTCCAGGAAGTTTCTTCTGTTGCTTCACAATTAGCGTTGCTGATATTTGCTGCTGGGTAGGTACAGTTTTGTGGATTGTCTCCAGATGCTGCAGAACTGGAAGGGCTGTTGACAAATACTTTTTGTGGGGAACCATGCAGAAAGAAACCAACAGCCAATTTCCTGCCACAGCACTCATGTTCAGTCTGCTGCATATGGTACAGATAGCCTTAACTTTCCCTTTCACCCTGGTCACGGGGTATGTGCATGCACATGTGTCGGAGCTGTTGTGAAAGTTGTGTCAGTGTGGCTTCTGGCCACAGCTGAGAGCAGTCAGTGGCGTAAGACTGAGCTGGTATGAATGAATGTATGGACAGCTATACTAATGTAAAATAGGAACACCTGGGACATACTCTGCAGCAGGATGTCAGGATGCTGATGAAACTGTATTTCTGTCTCCTCAGCCTTTCCCGATACAAGTTGAAATTCAGCCCAGACAAAGTAGATACCATGATTATCCAAGCAATTTGTAAGTATATTTAGAGCTTAAATTATTAATGGATTCGGCTTAGGATAGCTGACTTCTTTACATTGGTTACAGAAAAGTATTGCTGTCAATTTCCTCCTAGCGTATTTCAGCAAATTGGGCATTGATGTTCAGCTAGGCATAAGGTGGGTTTTCACAAGCAGGAACATTTTTGGGGTGGTACAGTAAACTGGTGTCCACTTTTTCTTTGCATAGAGATCAGTTGAAATACAAGAAGCGTTAGTTCAGTCCTCTGAATACTTTACTTGGCAACATGCCCCCCTTCTGAGTAGTGTTGGGAGAATGAGCCCCACAGGACAGGATTTTCTAACCCTTCATTTTGGTGGTATCTTGCATAGAGGGCAATGTAGAAATAGACTCTTGCGTTAGGCATGTAAAACCCATTGCAGTGTGTAATGCTGCATTCCATCTCCTTGCTTTCTTAATGGAAAACAGACTAAAATTGTAAACACAGCTAGGAAAGCCCATTCCTCGTTTTTCCTTGAAGACATCCACATTGTAATTGGTGTGCTTGCTGTGAAGCAGTGGTGAGGAATCCTGTTTGGAATATTAATTCCCAGACTGTTGTCAATGATGAAACATAGTTAAGCTGAAATTAATGATTTAGTTCAGTTCCTTCGTCACTACCACTGAGACAACAGATGGGAATGTTGATATTGCATTACCAGGAAATATTTTAGCCTCAGGGCTCTGTAGCAATATATGCTGTTGGTGTTATACTCTTCTGTTGTAAATCCAGTTATTGGTCATATCTGGTAAATGGTGAGCCTGTTGGATTTGTGTTGGGTATATTTATATTATAAAGGCAACTAAAGGACTTAATACAATCTTTTAAATTGAGTAATTAAATACAAGATCAGTTTCTCACCATTAAAACATCTTTCTTTAAAGTTTATTAGATGGCTAGGTTTTACATCAGTCTTGTGTGTAGCACTTTGGCTGACTGAGAGGAAGAATAACTGGCTGCTGCTCCCCTTCCAGGAGAATGTGCTTTGCAGCTGTTAAAGGAGTTTGTCCAAGACAGTCCCAGTGATTAAACTTTCAGGCCACACTCATGGGAATTCTAATATTTCTATAATATCGTGCCTGTGATTTAGCAGTTCTCTAAAAAGTAAAGACTTCTGAGGTACTGCAGCTTATGTTTCAGTCCAGTCTTTATGGGATAAAATACTTCAGCTTATCTCCCTTTACACTATTTAAATTTGTTGATTTGAGAGTTTTCCATTTTTAGATTACCTTTTTAGAAAAAAAAGTCCATTCTTCTTTCTCATAGCACTTCTTGATGACTTGGACAAAGAACTGAATAACTACATCATGCGCTGTAGGGAATGGTATGGTTGGCACTTCCCTGAACTTGGCAAAATCATCACAGATAACCTAATGTATTGTAAATGTGTGCGGAAAGTTGGTGAGTAATAAGGAGGCATGAGCCTGGAGAATCTTGCATGTTAGTGTGCAATGCGTTAATGGCACTCATTTGTAGACCAGCGACTCACTCATCCAGCTAGTTGTGACCCTGTATACAATCCTGCCTTCAGCAGCAGTGTAAGCAGGGCCAGTAGAAAAGTAGTGTATGCTTGCATCTGTATGTTGATGCAATTTACCATTTTGAAGCTCAAGAGAGAGCTAATATCATATCACCAGTCAGTTCTTCATAGACCAACAGCATATCTTCTTAGAATCACAATTAGTCTGCAGAACACTCTGGAAATTAGCTGCCAAAAACTGATGTAAAGAGAATTGCTGCCTGTTTGTGGGTGTTCTTGGAGACTATAACTGCTACAGTTATTCATAGGAGGAGAAAGAATGACCACTGTAATATTTTGGACACTTGCTGCGCCTCTTAGGCATGTGCTTTGTATTGATGAGTGGGGTTTTTTTTTTGTTTGGTGTTTTTTGTTTTGTTTTTAAATAATGAAGTTTGCAGTCCAGAGAGAGACTTGTGGTTTTAAGGGAGCTTTTTTCCCAATTGTAGGAAGAATTACATAGGTTTGGCTAGTGGTAAATGACTGCTCACTTCCTGGAATTCTTCCTTTGTAATCTTGTGACTGAAAATTTGGCAGCAAGCAGCTACTGAAAAGGTGAAGTATGCAGTGTTACAGAATAAGGGCTTTTTTTCTAGTTTCAAATTTAATATTTCTAACCAGTCTCAGCTAGTATAAAGTCAGAACATTGACATATATTTTGGGAGTTTGGAATAGGATGACAGCAGACTTGACTCGCTGTTGTTATTTTGGCCTTTTATCTTCATCTGTTTCTGTGCTTTTTTTAATAGTTCATCTCACCCCCAGCACAAACATACTTTCATCTGTCCCCCACAGGAGACAGAAGCAATTTTGCCTCCTCTGATGTTTCTGACATCCTACCAGAGGAGATCGAAGAGGATGTGAAAGCTGCCGCCGAGATTTCCATGGGCACAGAAGTATCAGAAGAAGATATAAACAACATAATCCATCTCTGTGATCAGGTATGTACACGTGGATGAATAGCAATAGGAACTCCAATTTAGTTAGCCATATCGGAGCCTCTTCTACCAAGGAGATGTTTTCCCAGGGCGTTGCTAACATACTTGTGATGGCAGTGATGATTCCTATATTGTTGCTCTCCTGATGTACAGACGTGACGGTGCACAGTCACTACCTCATCTGAGCCATCCCAGACTGTTGTCTGTACAAAGTCTTCTGAAAGTGGCGGTCTTACTTCTGGTTGGAATTTTGGTATCATTGTGCTTTTAAGTCCTTGAGATAATGCTACTGTTTAGCTTCTTTTTAATCTGTCACTTTTGAAGCTAGGTGATAAACCCTGGGTTAAAAGTGGAGCACTGAGGCCCCAGAAGAGTTAGGAGCCCTATCCTGCTTTCATCTAGATTGTATGTGAACTCCCTCTGATTTCAGTGGTGCCAGCTGGATCCCTTTGTGACTTTACCAGGGAGTGGCAGGTTTAGGAGTAGTGAGATCCTGTTCTTGGTCTAGACCAGGCTGCTTTTTATGTGCATTCTAATTGTGTGTATTTGTATGGAACAAATAAAGAGCATTTATCCCATTTCAAGAGAATGGTGGCAAAGATTTATGTGAAAACTGAATGTTCCAGGGTTTTGTCCTAAAGAAAATGTCCTTACTAAGTATTTTTGTTCTGCTTCGCTGTCTTTGGCATGTTGTCAGCTCCTTTATCAGGAGCTTTGCTGAGAAAATAAGTTGCATAAGGGAATGAGCAATACAGTTCCAGTATACTTTGTGGATGGAGTTCTGCTCTGGGAATATGCCCTGTATAAAGTTTTCTATAACTCTGGCTCATGGTTGTCTGTGCATTTTGTTGGTCTCCTCCACTGGAATTCTCAGCACTTCCTCATTTCAATATATTTAGCTCTTAATATTTGTCAGTCAGCTAGTACTGATTCCTGTAACCAAAGTCTGTCTGTGCCAGGTGATTGAAATCTCTGAGTATCGGACACAGCTGTATGACTACCTGAAGAACAGAATGATGGCCATTGCTCCTAATCTCACCGTCATGGTGGGTGAACTGGTTGGAGCAAGGCTCATTGCTCATGCAGGTGGGTTACACTGATCAGTGTAAATAAAGCTTAGATGACCTCGTCAGAGGCTTTCTCTGAGGACCTGGTCAGCTAAAAGCATTATGCAAGGCCCTGATGAACATCTCGTGGTAAAGGGGGGGAAGGTGGCTCTTGAGGAATCTGAGAATACCAGCATGAGCTTGGTAGTAGTCTGTGATGACAGAGTTCTCAGTTGGCCTGAATTCTTCTTGGAATATGAGGGCAACTTAAGTCACTACCTCTTCTGAGACACTTGCTGAGCCTCCTGCTGATCGTCCAGTCACTTCTGAGGTAAAGTTCTGACAAAGTGGAATTAGGCTTTTACAGTCAGACTGGTTCAAGGTAGCAGTCTTATTTCAGTTACCTGTGTTGCAGTTCTGTGACGACACGTTCTTGCTGCCAGACTTTGTCAGGAGTAGGCATTACTGCAGTGGAATATGTTTTATTGAGTCAGCTGCCTTTCCTGTTGCTGAAATCAAACCAAGACAGAGTTAGTTGAGGCATGAAAGACTGAAATGGCTTGCCTGTCCTTCAGGAAATTAACATGAAGCTGCACTCATAGAAATAGATGGCTCTGACCTTCCTACTTTTGAATAGTGTAGGAATCTAGCCTCCTGCTTCCCTAGCTGCTCCTCTGACAAATTCCTATTGCTGTGTCACCTCCTTCTAGGTTCCCTCTTGAATCTGGCAAAACATCCGGCTTCAACAGTTCAGTTACTGGGTGCTGAGAAGGCACTCTTCAGAGCACTGAAGACTAAACGGGACACACCTAAATTTGGCCTTATCTATCATGCTTCCCTAGTGGGACAAACCAATGCCAAAAACAAAGGAAAGGTGAGTTGCAGAATTGCTTACCATCTTGGCTTTTTCCAGAGCGTGAATATCTGTCAATGAGATGGGCTTGAGGTTCACAGTGAGGCTCTTTCCATGGCTTTCTTTACTGTATTGCTTCCTGGTTACGTTGGAAATGCCACTGTCCCACAAATCTTTGGATGTCATCCATTCCTGTTTAAAAAAACAAACGAGATTGTCCATTCGACACATCTGAGTAATAACAGATGCATTCCTGCTGAGTTATGATGTAACGCTGGCTTTCTCAAGGGGTATGTTACTACTTTCTTCTACATGATAGTAAACTAAGCTGTTAAAGGCTTTAGTCTTGCTTGAAAATCAGACTCTTATTATGCTAAAGGTAGTAACTTTTGTGGCTTGCTCTTAAAGAGCTTAGGCTTTTATGATGTAGGTGGATGAATATGTGTTTGAATTGTGGAGAAAGCTATCCAGCTGGAAATTACACCTCAAACTAACCTGATGTAAAGGTTGGGGTACAGCGGGATATGTGTAACTAACTTGCTGTCTCGGATGTTCCCCTCTATTTATCAAGAAATTAACAGTATTTCAGTGTTAAAAGAATGATGTACTGATTGGTTTTTACACTAAACACTACTAGTAAATGGTTACTTTGTTCTTTTTTTTTGTGGGTATGGCTTCCAGATCAGAGTGAATCATTGCCTTATGTTAAGTCTTAGCATTTAATATTCTTTTTGGCTTTCCCAGATTTCTCGAATGCTGGCAGCTAAGACTGCCTTGACTATTCGTTATGATGCCCTTGGAGAGAATACCAGTGCTGAAATGGGAGCTGAGAACAGACTAAAAGTAGAGACGAGACTGCGGCTTTTGGAAGAGAGAGGGGTAAGTCTAGCAGAGGGCTGCATGAACCTGACATTCTTGCTTATGGTATCATTTTCTGATGCACCGCTTTCTGAGTCTTTTCCCTTCACTCAGTTGTGTGATCTAGTGTCACTCTTATTCTGTAGTTTCTCCCAGCCTTGGCTGGAACAATAGGGTTTGTAAGCTGGCTGCATCCATTTGTTTGTATGTCAGTTTTTCTTGCTTACATGTGTGTCTTCATTTACACTATACTGAAAAATCTTGATTCTGAACAGGATGAATAAGATCATACCTTTATATGCTATTACATATCTGTATTAATTGCAAAGATAATGCTTATTACTTCATAGCTTCTTTCTCTTCACCTTAGAAGAAACCACAGTTGGGTTTTCTCACCCCTGACATTTTCCACCATGGTTCCTCAAAATCTCAGCACTGGTGATGCTTAGTCTTAAGGAGCTTTCTTTGTAGCTAAAACAAGATGTTGTTCTGCAAATTGCTGCATTGCCCTCTGTTGTCATCGGTACAGCATGCTGGGAGAACACAGGGTTCACTTTCCTCTTTTAGGTGGCGTGCCTGCTGCACATGATCGTGTAAATGATGACTAGGTTCGGCCTTCCAAGCTAGGAGATCTGATACTAATGCTGTAGTATTGGCATCGCTAGAACAAAAAAAAAAAAATCCAGGAAAACCTGCCTGGTTTTCCTTGAGCATTTAATGGGAGGTGATGCTTCCCATCAAAACAAAGGCAAGGAGACATGTTAATACCAAAACACAGACTGATCACCTGACAAGTACAAATTTAATTCAAATCCAGTTTGGGGCCTGTATTGTGGTTTTAAGGTTGGCTTTATGCCAGGCATAGGGTGATACCTGCCCTGACATGCAGTTATCCTTTGAAAAAAAGAAAGTGTGCACAATTTTGAGCTGGTCTTGGGAATTTAGAGGTATGATGTTGTATATCATGTGGCTGTGGTATGTTTGATTCAGTACTAGATGTCCTTTAATTGAATTGGGCTCTTGAAGAGCAATATTAGAAAGGCACATGCCTTGCTCTCCCCGATTACCTCCCTGTCACTATTCTACTCCCAAGTGTAAGACTCATACAGGTACACAAGAGCCTGACCAATAGTATATGTCTATCTTTTCATTTTTAATTCCTTTCAAGAGCTGTAGAACTTGTATTGTGAATTGTTTTCATTATGAGTAATTTGTTCTTTCTTCTAAACTTTTTCTTGTAGATAAGAAGAATAAGTGGCACTGGAAAAGCCTTGGCCAGGGCAGACAAGTATCAAAACAAGAGGTGAAGAGTCTTTCCTTTCAGCTTGGCTGAGTATAACTAACTCTCCATGTTTTTATTTCTGAGAAGCTTTTTGATTGTGGGCTGAGTTAGCTTAAGGTCTGGAAAATATTTTCTTAAACACTGATGACAAGTCCCATTGCTAATGGGAATTTACATTTTTCCCGCATTTTACAGTTGTGGTAAAGCCAGTGAACTGGAGAAACAGTCCCGATTTTCTAGTAGCAAATTACTGACATCATCAGATAACAAGTATATTTAGATGCTATCAGCATCAGCCCAAAAAGCTGAATAGCATAGGGAGCTAATATGTAGCAGCTTTATTTCATGCAAGTCTGAATAAATTAAATTTGAGAAGATCAGAGTTTGAATGAATTTCTCTGACATGGAAGCTGTCCTAGAGACCTACTTAGTCTTATTCTTAGAAAAGAAAAAAAGCAGCACTTGTTTTGAGCAAAGCTTCATCTCCTTTTTTTGGTCCCATATGTAATAATATGTATCTTAAGCAATAAATAGGGTCTGTTTTCTGGACACTGTTAGAGCAGTTTCTGGTGCCCAAAGTGACACTGTAAATTGCAACTGGGACAGCTGAACATCTAAGGACTGGAACAGGTTATTATTAGTCTGAGCTGTGACATCTGGGTTTTTCACTTAATTTGGTTGCAGGCTTCTTGCTTAGTTTGGCCTGCTTATTTTGCTGAACCTTTGGTGTAGAGAGAGCAAGTGCTCAGCAAAACCAGGGCTGGGTGCTAGTTCTGTGAGGGAAAAAAATAGAACTGTTGCACCCATCTGCAGTCCCCAAACATCTTTCTCAAGGCTAGCTGTAACTTTTGTTTCCATATGCTAGGCATTTCAAAGTGTAGCAATGGCTGTGATTTCTGGAGCAGCTTTTGAAAAGACAGTGTCAGTAAATGAAGCATCAAGGTGTGTAAGGAGGCAGTAGCTTAGGGAAGAGGGTGTTGAGGAGACAACATGCATGCAGGTTTTTGACCTCTTGATGAGGAGTCATGAATTCCTGCCAGGACATGTTTTGGCTGTTAGACATGCTCTGCAAATGTGTCTAGGCTTGGGGGAGAGACTGAAGATAATTCCTGGCTGTTTGGCTTAGTCTGGCTGCCTAAAAGGGAAACTGACTCAGTCCCTGTCAGACTGTCCTTGTAATACAAAAATGGCAGTATTGCTGCTTTATGGAGATTGTTTGAAGAGCTAATCTAGTGTTTTAAGGAGATTAGCAAGAATCTCTTAGTCTTGTATGGAACTATGTTTTTTATATCGTCGTGGTTTAACCCCAGCCGGCAACTAAGCACCACACAGCTGCTTGCTCACTCCACCCTGGTGGGATGGGGGAGAGAAGCAGAAAAGTGAGAAAACTTGTGGGTTGAGATAAAGACAGTTTAATAAGTAAAGCAAAAGCCGCACACGCAAGCAAAGCAAAACAAAGGAATTCATTCACTGCTTCCCATCAGCAGGCAGGTGTTCAGCTGTCTCCAGGAAAGCAGGGCTGCATCACACATAGTGGTTACTTGGGAAGACAAATGCCATCGCTCCGAATGTCCCCCCTTCCTACTTCTTCCCCCAGCTTTATATACGGAGCAAGATGTAGTATGGTATGGAATAGGCCTTTGGCCAGTCTGGGTCAGCTGTCCTGGCTGTGCTCTCTCCCAGCTTCTTGTGCACCTGGCAGAGCATGGGAAGCTGAAAAGTCCTTGACTAGTGTGAGCACTACTTAGGAACAACTAAAACATCAGTGTGTTATCAACCTTATTCTTGTACTAGATCCCAAAACACAGCACTATACCAGCTACTAGGAAGAAAATTAACTCTACCCCAGCCAAAACCAGCACATGTATGAATTAGCTACATCAAAGTAATGTTTCAGAAGTTAATTGTGAGGTAGTTGTTAGACATGAGGTTCAAGTGAACCATTTCAGTATGCTTTCCAAAAAAGATGTGAGAATGTATTACCTATCTTTCACTGGTTATTCAGCTGTTTATTTGTGGAATTTTTTTTTTAGTTATTTTGACTGACAAGGAAGCCAGTGAGCTCTTGCCTGGGTTAACTGAAACAGAGTCCAGTGTTTGCAAAAGGCTGCGTAATCAATTTCTGTAAAGCAATATGCAGTGTTCATACCCATAAGAATAATTTCTGATGCTTAAGAGGATGAATTGATGGTACTGTCTGCTTGCTAGCAGAAGCTTACCACATGCTTCCCAGTCTAGTCACTAGTCTCAGTTGCTTTTGTAACCTGTGCAAGGTAGCTACTTTAGATTCTTATTTTAGGGAAGTTTGGATGCTCAATATGTGACTGGAGCAGGGGGAATAGTTTAGGCTTACTGTTTTAAAACACCTTGCTCCTTCAGTAGGAATTCCGTTCTGAATGAATAAGAAAAATATTGCTTCATTGCTATCAGATGATTCAACTGCCCCTGAAAAGGTCCAACTAAAGAGTACTGGGTTTCAGTGTGGCTGGTTCTCTGCAGACTGTAGAGGAATTTGGGACTGACCAAAGGAGCATGCAATATTCAAGAAGAGGCAGTTTCAAACACAGATTAGGTATTTGCATGTTCCATAAAGTTGGTGATATAAGTGATACAGAGATGAGCCATAGCATTACCCTGCCTTGCGATCTGTGCCCTGTGAATGTAGTGGTGGAGAGGCCGTGCAGAAAAAGCAAAAGTGGAGCTACGTCTCATCCTGTATGTATATTACCCTTAGGGTACGCTTATATGGACTTAACAAATTGTGGGGAACTATGTGCTTGTGACTATACACAGCTATGATAGAAAGGCTTTCAGTGGCAGACAGATCAATCTAATGGGTGATTTAAGTGCTCTGTAGAGCCTTGAACAGATATGAACCAGAACCAAGCTCTTACTTAACTGGTATTTTCTGTTCAGATCAGTACTTTGTGGGCTGTCTTCTGTAGTCATGATTACTGATGAACCATTCATGTATTTGAGAAAGGGCGTCACTACCTGTAGATGCTTTGTTAGCTGAGCAAGATTGATTTGAGAATGTTCTCAGGAGGTTGTGTTGGAAAGTTTGTGTTGAGCTGCAGGATTTTACCTGGGGGCTAGCTCTTCTTTTTGTTACTCAAACTGACTTGTTTTCTTCATGACAGCGAAGTAAAAATATTTGACCCATCTGGTGACTCTACGCTTCCTGCTGTTTCAAAGAAACGCAAAATTCAGGAGGTGGAAGAACAAGACACAGAGGTTGCTGTGAAAGCAAAGAAGTTCAAAGCA
Source organism: Platalea leucorodia (assembly GCF_965183815.1). NCBI lineage: Eukaryota > Metazoa > Chordata > Aves > Pelecaniformes > Threskiornithidae > Platalea > Platalea leucorodia. The sequence continues at coordinate 72,230,183 of NC_138827.1, forward strand.
GAGATGAAAGGTTAGTTACTGCATCTGTGGTGCTGGCATGTCGCTGTGTGCATCGTGCAGTGGGGCTTAACACTTACAGCCAGCCACAATACCTGGTTATTCTCCTTGGATATGACAGTGTATTTAGAAAGAAAATGATAATCCTTTATGGACTGACACCAGACTGCAGTCAATTTATTTTAAATATCTGCTTTTAAACAGTTATAAGCATATAAGAACATTTAAAAACAAAACTTTACTCATATTCTTCTTGCAGAATTTCTTGCTCAGCAGATTTGTATTTAGTGGGCCTCAGTATCTTGAAGGCAAAAAAGCTCTTCTCTGTAAAACCACAACTTGCCCAATTTTCTTTAAAGACTACTGTTTTATTCTGTATAGAAATGTTTTCTGGCATGTTTCAACATATAAACATTGAAGGTCAGAATTTGAGGTGAAATGACACTTGGAAATTTCAGCCTGATTTTACATAATACATGAACAATTGTTATTCTCTGGAGAGCTAAAACTGAACTATGGCCACAGTTCTTTCCTTCTCTGAGTTACTGTGTGAAGGAAGATTTTTGGACTGAGACTTCAAAATAATCTGGTTTTATATTACGGTTCATTTTAAGAAACACCCTCTCTCTTCTCTCCAGTGTGCACTTCAGTACCTCTAAATGGCTGGCCTAATACTTGCTATGATAGTGGAGCACCCGATGTGTAACTTGGGACAGGGAGGAAAAGGAAGTTGACTGTAAGTCAATTCTGTGAGACCCTGAGCCAGGTCTGGGCATGAGCTATGCCCATGTTTTGTCAACTGCCCGTGCCCGCAGCAGGTGAGGGCTGTCAGAGCCTTCCCTTTCTGCCCTTCTCTGTGCTGCTGTGTTCTAGAGTATCAGAGTGTAGTTATGCTGGTTCTGTACCTCTTCATGCTCAGCTCACGCTGAGGTGTGATCTTTCCACACGCTGGTTGGTTCGTGGTGTCTGTGTACATGGATGGAGCAACTTGTAGGAACCTAAACTTAGCTGAGGATTAAAGTTACGCTGGAGGGAGAATCCTTTGTGCTATAAAGCTGAGATCTATGCCCCAGCTTGTTCTCTTGTACTTATCATAATAAGACAAGGACACATGAGTACTTTGGAGGCTTCAACTTTGCCCGTTTGATTTTTCAAGAATGTGGGTGTTCTCGCAGCTACTTCTTTTGATAATTTTTTGAACTAACTGCCCTTACTATAGTCTCAGAATTGTTCCCTTGGGCTTCCCTTGGATTATCAAAGCAAGTGTTGACATCTCACAGGCGTGAGCTGCTCACAGGTGAAATATTACATTCATTTCCAGCCTGGTCTCTTCCAGTATGAGGAGGATGTTTCTGTTCATAAATATACTATTCAATGGTTCATGCTTTTATACACAAAACCTGCTTGCATTTGCTTCCTTTGCTTTATTGAGCATTGATATCTCCTGGTTTAAGGGTTGGGCACAGCTTAGCAGTATCCTTGAGCTACCAAGAATTATTTGAGCAGTAGATGGTGTTCAGAATATTTGTGGACTACTGAAATCTGTGCTCTCTGTTTTGTTTGTTTTGTTTGTTTTAAACTTCCCAGAACCGGAAGTGCATATGTTGCATTTCTTCCTGAAAAGACAGGGCATCCTTCAGATGTGTGGTTCATAGCTCCTGCTCTTTCCCAGTTCTTCATATCAACTGGGTTGTTTTATTTGGATACTTGGGCATTAGAACAAACTGTGCCGGTTGCTTCAGACTATGGAAGAAGTGTTTTCAGAGAGCTTGTTTATCTCCTATCACCTGTATACAGAATAATCCCTTCAGCCTGTTCTGTTTTACCCTTTAAAATAGCACTGCCCCTACGTTTGCAAATTCTTGTATTTGACCACCCAGCAAAGTACGTGGATTGCCCCGACACAGGCTAGTCGGACCATGACCTTGCCCTTTTCCAGTACAGTTGGTATGATGCCACAGCGTGCTAGAGGGGTGGTGGTCCAAGAAGTTTGAGTAGTTCAGTAAGTTCCATGATACACAGAAGAGTGCAGACGAGGTCCCAGCATTAAGATTTATGTTGCATGTCCACTTGAATATGCATGAGTCTTTAATTTCTGCTGTTCTTGGCTCTATTCTTTTTGATGTAGTGCTCTATTAAGCTTTTCACTGGTCAGAGATTACACATCCAGACATAGTGTTGTGAAAGAAGTCTCTGCCCCCTCCTTCCCCATGCTGTTTGTGCAGCTGCACGATAAATAGGGGTGGTGGAAAAGCAGTCCAGGGGGAAAAAAAGGAATCCTTCAGCCAGATGAATTTTGATCCAGTTTGTATTACAAGAGGAAGGTAAGGGACAGGAATAAGCTGGGAAGCTGCCATTGAAAAATGATTTGTCAAACTATTGCTTTAATATTTGTTGTAAAGCAGGGATAGTATTTTGAGTTGTGCTAGCCTGAAGTGTAAATGTTACTGCAAAATGAGATGTGTGGCATTTTCTCTCTCCCTGTTTGGGGTGCGTGTATGGCAGTACTTTGGATAGGAACTGGCAGGGGGATTGGGGGTGAGGCATGACTTCAAACCACCTTCACCATTTACACCTGAAAAGAAACCAAGCAGAAGGATAGTGCTTGGAACAAGTTATAATACACTTAAGGAGTTGTCTCTTAAAACCTGTTTTAATGGTGGGGGAAGGGAAATAGGACAGGTATTTTTGTGACTACAGTCTTCAAAGCTGAATGTGGCTAGACAGAATGCATACCACCAACAGGGCTAGCCAGTGCCCCCAGTGAAGTGCTCAGATTGCATTTAAGCATCAGGATATAGTAGCAGCTAGTCACTTGGAAAGATCTGTCTTGAAAAGAAAAATGTCATCTTAAGTGAACCCTGCAAGACACAAAGCCTTAAATGACAGCAACATCGTGGCATGGTGTCTTTATTGATAGGCCATGTGACTTGATTCTGTACATGTGGAGCGTCCTGTGGAGGAGGGAGGGTACATCAGGCTGGTTTTTAAAAGCTTAGAGAAAACTGATGGAAAATGGGTGAGTGGAACTACTGCTGGTGATCTCCAGCACTGCACAGGGCCATCAATCAAACTGCTCTTCCGGGTGCTGCTTTCTGTGCCTCGGTGCATGATAGTAAGAGCTGTTGGCTTTCTTGTCAGCTGCTGTGTATCACAAAGAAACCCCACTGGGTGTGAGTGACTTAGAAATGTTGCACCCAGAGGGAAAAGACCAGCACCCGTGGAGCCTTTAGCCTCATTCTGCCTAGGTACAAATATGTGAAGTCTTGTGATGAGCTTTGCTAGAAAGCAGCAACTGAAATCTTCAGGAAGGTGAGTTTTCCTGTAGACATGTCTAGAAATTTTTTACCCTGAAGCCACTTTTTTTGTCTGAAGCTTATGTTAGAGGCAAAGATTGAAGTGTATTTTGACTTATATAATCCTTCTGCTGCCTTGAGGAACTAAACTTGCGACAGAGTACAAGCAAGATGTTAGGAGGTTTGCTAGAAAGCAGCAACTGAAATCTTCAGGAAGGCGTCTGCTGCTAGCTGTGAGAAGTGACAGTGCCTATGAGTGCACAGTGCGTCCTCTGCAGTTGTAAATTGTGACAGGTTCCACTGCCTGGTGTGTCAGACTTGATGACATGTAGGGTAATAACAAGAAGTTATCTTTCCAACGTTACTACCCAACATTTTGCTTGAAAATGCATAGCTTACCAATTCAGCTCAGTGAAAATGTGTCGCATAGCAAAATGTGATGCATATGCTCCTGTTGTACTGTATGGCTTTAATGTAGTTTATGCTTATTTTTCAGCTACTTTTTATTTCCCTATGTCATACATAGGGAGGTGAGGATACTTATTTTTACACGTGTTTTGAATGCCTTATGCTCACACACTGTTCACTGTGAATGATGTGGATGGCAGAATCCACTTACAATTATATTTACCAGTTCCTTTATCTGGAATCCTTTACTGTTTTGCTTCTGGCATTTTTTAATGTCAGAAAACTGCATGTGTTAGCTGGCTGTATTTTCCTGTAGACATGTCTAGAAATTTTTTTACCCTGAAGCCAAATTTTTTGTCTGAAGCTTATGTTAGAGGCAAAGATTGAAGTGTATTTTTGACTCATATACTACTTCTGCTGACTCGAGGAACTAAACTTGTGACAAAGTACAATCAAGATGTTAGGAGGTTGTGTGTTTTCAGGTTTTTATAATTGCACTGGTTTTGTTTCTGTTATTTTTCTAAGTGGTGAGTGAATGTGCTTCAAAATAAAAATGATTTGTGTTCTTGGGGGAGTACAGTGAGAAAATTACTTCTTGAGTCACACTTCCAGTAGCAACTGTACATACCACAAACACCGCTGGTTTCAGCATTTCAGTTTTGTAGCTACTGAAGGACAGTGGTTGCTACGTCGTGAACTTACTCATGAGTACTGCATACTGACAAACTTAGTATCCAGCACTGACTCAGTTGTGCAAATAAATTTAGCTTGGGTATGCTCCAGTAACAGCCTGGCTACTGCATAGGCTTGGCTTGGTAAAGATTTCTGCTTGGTTTCTTTACCTAGAGATTTCCAAGACTGTGGTATGTGTTCTAGAAAATCAGTGGTAAATCGTAGTGCCTTTACCACTGTGATTAGATAGGCCAGCTGTTAACAAATCGTTCTGAAAAAGAAATGTAAGAGGGCATTAGTAAACCTTTCCTTGGGTTAACGTTCCTCTCAGCTTATATAAATAATTGAATTCCTGTCTTCCAGGACAGGAAGGAGTTTCTGCTTTTGCATTAAATGCTTTACGTTAGCTCAGCATTAAGAGGTCTTTGTGTTTGCTAGTCTAAATGGTTAAAAAAACTGGTCTGCTTCTTAGCAAATTTCCAACATCAAGATGGGGAAACCAGCTACAAACAAGCTACTGCTGGCTGAATGCATTTATAATGGGGGTTTTAGAGTCCTTCCACCGCTCTTGTGATGCTGGTGAAAATATTTGCCAAACTGTGGACAGCCTGCTTTCAGAAAGAGTACTTGAAGATAATTTGGTAGACAAATGAAAACATGCAAGCTTGTTTTAAACTTTGGGAGCAGCATTATAGGAGTGGTGTTTGTACCAAGAGCTGTGAATAGTGCTGTCTGAACATTGTCACTTGTGTCTTATGTATATTTTGATTATAGCAGGGAGTAGTCGTGTAGGTAAGGGCAAAGTGGAGAAAAAATAGTTGTAGAGGTCTAATGAAGGGACAGTATGGTATTCAGTATTTTGCATTCTTACTATCATCATTGCATCCTCTCACATCTCACAGAAGGCTTTTCCTTTTGTCTTTTACACTCTTAATAACTGATCACCTGCCTTTCATTTTTCTTCCTTCTGTGGTACAGAAGAGACAACTGTAGAACATGATGAACCTGTCAAAAAGAAGAAAAAGAAAAAGGATAAGGAAAAGCAAGCTGAAGAGGAGGTGCTGAGTGAGGAACCCCCCATCAGCCCCACAGTTGAGGTGAGGCAGAATTGCACAGCTACCTGATCCTTTATGGGAATGGATTCTCTCCAAAATATATGGGGGTGGGGAATATTCTTATCTGTACAACCCATAGTATGCAAGGACAGTTTTACTCCGTCACTGTAATGTCCAAAAAGATTTGCATTACAAAAAGTCTGGGAAATTTGTGACTGTAATGCCTCCCTTGTACTAGAAGTGTTTCCCTTCCTTTCCTCTGCCCACCCCCAGCTTTAGTCTTCTCTCTTTCTACATCTTTTCTAGTGGGGAGGGTGTCCCTTGGTGCCAATCCACAGGCATCTGTCTAGTGTTTAGGACTCTAGGGAGCAGAGGCTGTACTTGCTGAATTGATGAAGCATCATTTGGTGTCTCCAAGCAACAGTAGAGTGGACGAGACCAAACCAAACTAGTTGTTCAGTTTTGAAATGCTGTTCTTAACATGGGATTTCATTTTCTCCCCTCTGGTGAAGGCAGCTATGCTGCCTGAAGCAGTCTGATCGCAGTGCTGAGCTGGCAGCAGCGTGGCGGGTAGCACAGCTTCCCTTGCCCACTGGCCCCACCGTGCTGTAAACATGGAGTGCATTTAGCAATAGAGGAAGGGGACATCTCCTAGGTTGTGCTTTGCTGAGTATGGAAGTTCCTGTGATACTTTGGGTGTGAGCTTGGTTGCCTAGCTACATGTGTTGCTTTGCTTCTCCATTATGGTTTGTTCATAGCAACATTTGTTTGTTTGCAGAATACAGAGAAGAAGAAGAAGAAAAAGAAGAAAATTAAAAACGAGGATGAAGACTGATGAGGAGCAGGGGGAAACGCTGGCTCATGGACAGCTGCTTCAGAGTAGCATTTCTTGACATAATTTCTTTAGCCTCTTGCTGAAAACTGTAACTTCCCTGTGTTGCAAGAGGGCAAGGAGATGGATTTGACAGCTGTCTTCTGCCCTGGAACAGGATACCCCAGTGTCCCTGCTACTTAGGAGGATTGCTGTTTTCTTGCAGTTTCCTTTGTTGAAAAGCTCACAGTAGATCCTCTTTTCATATGCAGTCTCCACTGATAAGGAATAAAAACATTTTTATGGAGATTTTATGCCTCTGTCTTTTAACTTGTTTGCTGGTTTTCTAACCATTATCAGGACTATTTTGAAGATTTAGTGTTATAAATGAATGATCAGCAAAAAACTTTTCTAAATGTGCTCTGTTGCAGTTTATTCTGTAAAGAATTCAAAGGTTGTAATACTCTTAAGTTCTCCATAAAATTGATAAAAATATCTCTGCATAGTATCAAAGATGCATTGAACAGCTGAGGTGCGCTATTGAGGCTGCACTGTAGTTCTCCTGAGAAAGGCTTTTTTAATAATTTTTCAAACATTTTGGTTTTGCTGCACTGACTGACAAGATTCAGACGCATGGTTTTAGCTTCCAAATTGCTTCTGTGGTGATTGTGGCAACTTTCTTCACTTGATTTAAAAAAAAAAAAAAGAAAAGAAAAAAAAAGCCCAGGGCAAAATTACTTCTTCAGCTATCTGATACTAAAGCTGAAAAGACAAGTGTTTTTTATTAGCAGCAGAAATCAGCCATTTGTCAATTCTGTCATTCTCTGTAGGGGTACAGAGGCACTGAAGTAGCATCATATGATCAAGATGCTAAAGCTCTTGAAGCTTTATGGTGGAAAAGGAAACCATTTTTATTTGACTATGCTTATCACTCAGTTTATTTAATTAATATGAAAAAGTTTTTTTTTTTTTTCCCTAGGTGTAGTGGTAGACTATTACCTAAAGAAAATAGCCGTTTCTCTAGCTGGATAACATTTGGTTAGCCCCGCAGCCAGTGTAGCTGTGATTTTCTGTAGAATACAGCTTATTGACCAGCTCTTGGCATTTAACTGCCAATGGCTTACTTATCTGTTAGTGTAAGTGGATATACTGAATCCCTAACAAAATTGGTAACATGTTTATTAATGCAGTTCTACCAGTATCAAGAACATGAACTGCACTTTTTTTTTCCCTCGGGAAGGTTGCAGTGAGTTTAACTGCTATAATTGAGAGGCTGGTCAAGGAGTATCCTGAAACAGCATATTGGGGCTCTGCTACTGTAGTGCAACCATCTCTCATCCTAGGTGTTGTGTATGAATCCTTCTGCTGCGCTGTCTGGAGTCACTGGTGTTTTACTATGCAGAGCTCTGGAGTGCCTGGGAATACTGAGACCTTTCCAGTTCATCTGCTTTTTGTTAGACAAGTAAGATGAATTTAAGCTGAAATGTTTGAGCAGGCAACAAAGGTATTAAAAATTATTCATAATGAGATGGAAGACTTGGCTATTAGTGCCTTTAGATTTTTATTGTAAATGCATTTTCAAACAGAAATCCTTACAGACATGAGAGTTCAGTTTCCTCTGAACTATTAATGTAGTCGCTTCCTCAAAAGTATCAGATAAATTATGTATGTGCTGCTCAGAAACTGTCCTATATAATTTACCCTAATCAGAAAATTTGTATGAACATCAGTTGCTTAGTAAGTCTAATCAGTGGGATCGAAATGGAGAGAAGTTATTTTTTCACGGCCACTTTTTCCTCCCTTTTGCTTATTGCTTTGCTAACAAGGGAATGAGATTCACCTCTTCTCTTACATAGCACGTTTTAGTGGTTTATGATTGCAAGCCAATGTCCAGTGCAGGCCAGCTTCCGTCTCCTAAGGCAGCCCGTTGGGAGCTTAGTCGTGAGGCAGCACGTCTTTGCCTCTCCTCCTGCTCCGGTGTGGGGAGTGTTGATTTCAGTATCAAATTAACTAGAGCTTCTACTTTATTCTCTTTCAAAATTTCTGAAACGCTGTAGGTTTTTGGTTTTGCTGAATGAAACTCCATGTGTGTGCCCCAGAAATACTGGGTGGAGAAAAGGAAGCAAGTTTTAAGCTTTCCAGTCCTGGATGGACCACGCACTTATCTGCCACCACCTCTTTTAAGCAGGTAAGGAAATAAGTACTCTGGGTTCTGGCTTGAACTGTAAAACTCCTCATCTTCAAAACAATAAGCCGCATATCCCAGAGGGCTGCTGCTGAAACATTGATAAGTGTATGCAACTCGAGCGCTAAATATGATCAGTGAAAATAAACAGTGGTGGTAGACGGCAGTCACTGTAAGCCAGGGTCACCGCATTGCAAGCTGCTTATCAGTTCAAGCAGATAAGACTGGTTCGCTCGCGTGTGGTTTTCCACAAAGGTCTGGGCATTTGCGTACATTCTTGCACCTTAAAATAATAATAATAATAATAATAATAATAAAACATACAGGTATAGTTGAGAAATACTATAACCTCTTTGCACAGAGAGGTGGTGGTTCTTACTCAAGAAGTAGGATAGGCCCTTAACTGGGACTCAAGCCTTTTGACCTTTTTACAGTAGAAGTTTAAATCCTGAGGCTTGTACAGCCTCTCTTGTGAGAAATAATTGTGCAACAGGGCGTTTATGTAGAGCCTGTACTATTGGTCACTAATCTTCCTGAGGGAGTCGATCCGTCCAAAAATGGATCTTTTCTTTTGTCTATTGATAAAGCAAAAACAAACCAACAAAACCCCCAAACTAATGTTAGACTAAGGATAGATGCTTTGAGTTGCTTGAATGCAGAAAGAACAGTTAGGCAGGCTGATGATGGCCCTTCCAGCAAAACAGTGAGATCTGTGGAATAGAAGAATTGAAAATGTTTTAATATGATGCTTAGGGCATTTTATCAGTATGGGTTACTCTAAAACGAAGCTAACAGTGAAAAATGGCTGATGAACTAGGGCTAAGCCTAGAACAGGGTGAATGAAGGTGTTTCAAAGGGATGGCTGACAGTTTGAAAGCATCTCGCACAGGTTCCTCGGATGCTTACACCCTCTGTCCCCAGGTCCTGCCATCCCGGGATATAACGTAGGCTGTGCTGGCTCTGCTTTTGAAAATGTAGTCCTATGTTGACTGAGAGCTGGAGGGGCAGCCTTCCTTCGCAGCAAAAATTAATTCCTAATCAGTACCCAACAGTCCCCTTGACTGTGCGGTTACAGACCCAAGGAGGCGAAGGCCCTCCCTCCCAGGGAAGGGGTTACACACAGCCTCCACGCTGCCGGGGACACAACCACCAGCCCAGCCTCCTGGGAGCTGCCAGGTGCTCATCTAGTGACAGTGCGGCTCTTCTGTCCGGGCTGGGGACAACACTTCGTCTTCCCTCTGAGGGGGACCGGTTTTGTGAAGTCCATGGGCCTGACTGGCTTCTGGGCTGAGGTCCTGGGGGTCGCCTGCCTGCTTCTCTCCCCGTTGTTCACGCTGACCCCAAAGGAAAGCTGCACTGGCTTGGGGCTTTCAGCTGCAGAATCCAAGTGGCAGAGTGCCCGACAAGGTTAAAGTGGTTTGGTTGGGGTGGGGGTTTTTGGGTTGGTTTGGGTTTTTTGGTTTTGTTCGGTTGTTTTGTTTTGTTTTTTGGTGGAGGAGTTTTCTGCTATTTTTTTTCCTCTTTGGAACTGGGGAGCTGTGCACTGTGCCCCTTTCCCTGCTCTGCAGGGGGGGCATCAGCAAGCACAGGAGCTGCTTGCTGTCTGCTCCTGCTGGGGCACCTTCTCCCCAGAGAGACATCTGGCTTTTTTAGTAGCTACTTTGCACTGTGAAAGTTGTTGTCAGGAAAATAAGCTTTTTCTTCAGGCTGAGACTCTAGTCTTTTGGAAAACAGATGTTTGAGATGGATTTTTTTTTTTTCTTTTTTGCTACTTGGGAATTTGCCTGGTGGTGTTCCCTGTGCATGAGGATTTGTTTGCCTGGGACCATTGTGGGGACGTGGCCGCAGCCCTGCCCTGACCTGCAGCAGTCCCTCACCCCAGTGCCTACTGGCCATGGATGTGTGCTTCCTTCCAGGCGTCTCCTGCTACCCGCGGGCATCCTGCTTACTCCAGCCATCCACAAATTGTTCCTCCCACCCACAGACACACACCCTGCGCATGTCTTCCCTGTGTCCGTGCCTATGTGCAGCGGCTCTTGTTGGGCATCAGAAGCCAAGCGGAGGGACCCTGTTTTTCCCCGCCACAGGGAATAGGATGGGCAGGCATGCTGTACCGCTCTGGGCACTGGCCCTTCTGCTCCAGAGACAAGGAGCTCCCCAGAGCCATCCTGGGATTTTGTGTGCCCCTGAAGTGAGAGGTGCCTGCTGAGATGGAGGTGGAGACACGGGAGGTAACTGCTCAGGGGTTACGAAGCCTGCCTGCTGGGGAGGGACAGAATCGCTGCCAGTTTTCAGGTAAAACCTCCAGCTCGCCCATCCCTCTAGAGCTGTTTCTGCACACGGAAAATCCCGCGAGCCGGCTTCCTGTCGTCTGTGCCGCATCCTGGTGCCTGTGTGCCCCTGCAGCGAGGCTTCACTTTCTCTGGAAAAACCAATAATTTTATTATAAATGATAGACAGCTCAGCAGTAGCTTCCTGTTTTCCCCAGGGAGAAGCACAGCAGCATGTTGTCTTTTGGAGTAGCTTAAAATTTTGAATAGAAATCTTGCTTTCTTAATCGCTAGGCTCGGACTCTGTGCCTCTCCAGCCACAGGGTGTGATGTGCAGCCCTCGGCATCAGCCAGCCTTGCCCCCGCAGAGCTGGTGATGCCCTGAGCCGGAGGCTGCCTCCTCGGGCTCGCACGGAGTACTGCCAAATGCTCTGTCCATGCTTGCACTTGCTTATGCTTAATTAGCCCCTGTTAGAAATCCAGGGGCTTCTGCACCAAGCACCCATCCTCCACGGGTGAGCCCTAGCTCTGAGCTTTCATTTTCTTTTCACATCCTTTGCACTCTGCCTTATTTCTTAAGCAAAATGTTATTCCTCTCATAGCAGTGAGCACCTCCCTGTTCAATGACTCTGTGTTTTCAGTGGTATTTTTCTGATGTTCAATTTCTCATCTCAGTTACTGGCTAATGGAAACAGCAATTTTGTCTCTACAGACCTCAAGCGAAATACAATGAGGGACTGATGGTGATGCACTGGTGCGAAATTTGTAAGCTGCCCTGGAGAGAAAGGGCAGGGTAGGACTGAAGTGCTGGGACAGAGGAGCGGGAGAGCTGGGCTGGTGGCAGGGAAGCCAAGAAGGGCTCCAGATCCAAGGGAAATGAGGTAGAAAAACTTCTGTTGTTTGGATCACAGCCCGTTGGGTTTGCCACCTTTAATCTCTGATCTTCATATTCCACCTCGTAAAAACTGAGATAATGCGTCTCAAATCCCATAAGTGTACAGGGCGCTCATTATCGCATTATTTATGAAGCACTGTAAGAGCTCTAAATAGGATGTGATGTAGAAGTGTTGTGAAGAAGAGGAAGGAAGCCTGTTTGACAGTACAATGGCTGCAAGCGAGGTTGTCTAAGTCCATGATGAAATCTCTCTTGATAAAGCTGCAGCCAGTCTCAGGGCAGCCACGTTAAATTCTTTCTTCTCGAAGAAGGAATTAAAACCAGCTGTGCCAAAATACAAAACACTTCCTTTTGTAGGGTGGCAAAAAAGAGGTTTGCTTTTGTAGTGGTGTAGAAGCACATTTAAAAATGATCTTTTTAAAACTGGTGTGGTACTGGGCACCAAAACCTGAGCTCAGGCTTTCTTGCTGATCTCTGCTGAAGGATCAGCAAGGCCATGCAAAATGGAAGCTACCGTGGACGGGAGACGGGCTGTTATTTATACAGCTGTGAACATGACACCATAATGCTGGAGATAAAGATAAATGCAATATAATTGCCAATTACTCAATCAGCGTATTGCGACATGCTGAAGCAACAATGGGCAGCGCTGTGGCAAGGCAGCGTGCTTCCTCCCCGCAGCCAGCCTGCCCGCACCCGCCTGGGAACGGCAGGACAAGGTAAAAACCGTCCTTGCCCTTTAGTACAGTTCTCCATGGTTTTGCTGGGTTGACAGCAGGCAGGCGTGGGAAAGGAGGTGCCAAGAAGGGTGAGGAACGCCAACAGGTCTCTTCTGCTCCTGTGCTCGGACCCAGCCGTGCTATGTGCAGCACGAGGGGGCTGCTTGGAAGCTTTGCACCAGGCTGTCGGGCACTTTCCTGGGCAACCCCTGTGCAGGAGCCTCTTGCGCTCCTCAAATCCAACTGAGGTTTCTGAAGCAGGACCGACGTGGGGCCTAAACCACGCGTGGTCTCCCCAGGAGGCAGTTCCAGCTGCGGGGATCGCTGCAGCCAGCTCTCTTTTCCTGTTGCTGCACAACAGCGCATCTATGCAAATAGTGATATCCATCCATTTTAACCCCAGGGGGTAGAGTACCTTTAGGCTGTAGTAGTTAAATAAAATAACCAAAGATGCGTAAACCATTACTAGCATGTCCTGGCCATGTGAATCTGTCACAGGTAGGAGGAGTATAAAAATAGAAATCCAAGTTCCGGATCTGTACTGTAGCATCTTTTAAAAACATCATCAACAACAAACCAAAAAAAGAAGCCTTTGTCTAGACGCTTGTTTCCTAATGCCGAACGCCAGGAGTTATTGCTCCTGTACCTTTCTGGAGACTTTCTGGCTGGGGAATGTTCTCTTTCCAGAGGAAATCCTTTTAACTTTCAGCAGTTCGAGACTCTAATTGGGTGAAATAATAGCTTGGCACTCCCCCAAGCAATATGATTTTTATCTTTTTTGTTGTCTGCAAAAGTCTGGCTTGTTCCAATCCTATGACTCATGGAGGGAATATGGATGTTGGACCGCCCTGGTATCCAGGGATGGGCTTCTGGTGAGGTGGGCATGGGGTCCTCGGTCAGAGGTGACCATGGGGGTCTGAGACATCCTCCACAGAGCCGGGGTAGTGCTGCCTGTCCCCTCTCCTGTCTTCACCAGGGCTGATGTTGTCTTGTCGTTGACATGCGCATTTCTAGGCATCCTCGTTCTCATTAAGTTATTCAAAGGGTTTTTTTTGTTGGCTACTCCTCTGGTTTCTCCAGGTGATTCATCTTACAATAATTACAGATTCATGCTTTGTCTTTGCCAAATGCTAACTATTCATCAGCTTCAACTAGCATGTTTTGTTGTTTTCAGCAGACTTAGATTTTGATGGTTTATTTAGCCCAGAAATAAGCCCGATGATAGAGTAAACACTGGAGCTTTGAACCTCTCAGGATTTTGTTTCTGTATGGTGGATTAAACAAACTGAGGTATTTAGCACAAGTCTCTCTTCCTCGTCCTGGAAAAAAAAAAGACCTGAAGCTGCAGGGCGCAAAGCAGCAGCCATGGCTTTCTCTGTAAGTACCCTGCCTTCCTTGTGTCCCCGGGGCTGCGCAGCCACTGGCCTGTGGCTCTGGCGCAGGAGGGGACCCTCCGGCCGGGCCCCGCTGCTCCCGCGCTCCAGGCCCGGTGCGTGCCAGGGACCGCGGCTCACCCACGCGGGGACGAGGCGTTGGTTTTACTTGCGAGATGCATCCAGCAAACAAAGCGCAGCAGGAAGCTGCGTGGATGATCTCGTCTGGCTCATTTGAGTTTATCGCCAGCCGGCTGAATGCAAACAGGACTGTGCCGGTCCCAACGCCGCAGCTCCTCCCTGTGCTCTCAGCGGGGCTCCCGTGGGGCTGCAGGGGCTCATTTTAGCCTCCAGACCACGGAGACCCAGAACGACACATCGTGTGTTGCTGTCTCCCACCTCCACATGGAAAATCCAGCTGCCCCTGGGCTCCCCACCTCACACTGTCCTTGCTGTCCAGCTGGGGACTCCATCCTCCCTTTGCGGTGGCTTGGGGCAATGGGGAAAGGACCAGAAGCAGGTGGAGACATGCAAACTAGGAAACTATGCTGCATAAAATACCCTCAGGACAGGGGGATGCACAACGCTGGGCTGTGCAGGACTAGCTTAAGCTAAACTGAAACCAGGATTTCCCCCTGAATCCTTGACTTGCCTGAAGCAAGGCGTCCAAGTAGCAAAATCTCCATTGAGAAGGAAGCGGTGGGCCTCCATCGACCCTCTGTGAAGGTCCTTGTTCTCTCTCTACGTCTATGGGACAGATTGAATGCAGGGCCTGACTAGATGCAATAGGAGACTAAATCTGGAAAAATAACCAAGCAACCAAAACAAGCTAACAGGACATGAGTGGAGATGTGTCCGTGTTGCGCTCGGTTTGTGAGCAGCAGGTCCCGCGTGGCTGCTGGGCAGGCCATGCCGTCCTTCCCCTGCTGCCTCGCCTGCAGGAGCAGCCTTTAATCGTCCTCCTCCAAATTGTGTCACCAGATGCTTTTCCTCCTGCTGCCACCAGGAAATACCCGCCAGGTCAGCAGCTCACACCTACCTGGGCAGCGCCAGCCCCCACAATTTGTTTCAAAGGTAGGTTTTGTCACTGTGAGCAAAGCAGCCCCCGCTGCAGGTGGCCTCGCAGCCAGTGTCCCAGCTGCTTGCTCGGGACAGTTTGCAGGCGAGGTGGGCTAGAGCAGCTCAGGTGTGGGTGGGCTGTCCCACCTCGTGCCAAGGTCCCTGGCACCCCATCCCAGCGCCGGCTCTGTGGCGAGGTGCAGAACGGTGCAAGCGAGTGGGGCAAGGGGGCTTCCTAAGGTGGGACGTGATGCTGTTTGACTTGCGCTGTTCACATTTCTCTTTGTTTCTCTGTTACTGGGCCCTTCGCTGACGAGGAGATCTTGGTCTCCTGCGCCAGTGCTGCTTCCCTTGGGGCATTTTTTTCCTTCTCCTTTTACCATCTTTACAGCTTGTTTTCCTTCCTGCATCTGCAAGGTTGCCTCCAACAAAGCCCTGGCAGACAATCTTATCTTGAAGCACAACCAGTCCCGCTCCTTTCGCTACAATACCTTGCCCGCTCAAACGCTTGGCTGGAGCAAGGCCCCCGTTGGGGAGCACGGCCGCGCTGCAGGCACCCCTGCCCGCTGACGCCGGCGGCCGTGCCCTCTGGCAGGGGCACGGGCAGAGCCACGTCCTGGCAGGGAGGGCAGGAGAGGGGCAGCTGCAGGGGCTCGGCTGTAAAAAAAGCACTCAGAGAGGTTTGCGCTATGCTTGCCATTTCTGGAGAGGAATGCTATTAATGAAATGGGTAGGAGAGATGACTGAATCTATTTTTCCCCCCTTGGCTTATTCACTCGATTTGAAAGGCCTTTTATATTTTTTTTTTTTTTTTTTTTTTTCCTTTCTCCCCTCCGAAGTTTGTGGTTTTAGTATTTTGGTGATCAAAATAGTTCTGCTCCAGAGCATCTGTGGGAAAGGGCCTCGCACCTATTTCGGGAGAAGAGGTTTTAAAACCCCACAGGGGAAGACAGATCAAGAACTTTCATTGCTTATGCCTTGAAGCAGATATTCCTGATAACTAATGCACCTGAAACTATTAAAGAAAGTGTAGATACAAATAGCACCAAAATTAATTAAAGAAAATGAACCATTCCTTTTGCCTGGCCACACCCTGCAAACCAGGAAATATTTCATCTTATGCAAAAAGTGGAAAGTGATGTGCTATCCTGACCACGGCAGTCTGCAAGTCTCACAATATTTGCTTCGTTTACGCTGCTGGGGCAGGACAGTGAACTTAGTGGAGCTGCGAGTGAAAGTCTTCATTCTCCCAAGGCCTGTAAAAGTTTAAAGTCTCTTGAAAAGTCTGTAGGAAATTTAGAGTTACTGGGTGCAGCATTTCAGAGGGATCCAACTCTCATTAGGAGCAGTGGCGATGTTTCTATTCACTTTTAAAGGCACTCATAAAGGGCCTCACTGGGACTGTGTTGATAGGCAAATGCTCAAGATGACTTGTTTTGTAGGGAAGGTTAGAGCCTTGTTCGGCAACCAGCCATCTGTTTTATCAGATTGTTTACCTTTCGTTTCCGAAGTCCTACTGATGTGCATCATTTTACCAATGTAAGGGGCCAAGGACCTGCTATAGGAGACCGTTTCTGTCAAACGCTGTACTTAAAGCACGTAGCAGGACCACAAATACTCCTTTTTACTAAATATCCTCTGATGCGCTAGGTTTGGATTTATTTTTACTTTGCTTCTGCCTCCAGCCCTTTCTAATCGGCGTCTCCCGGAGCCTCCTGCCGTCTTCCCACGACAGGCGGTGAGAGCAGGCGCATCCCTTCGCCGGGGAAAGCTGCGCCGTTCGCAGGGGTTTGCACAAGGCTTCGCTGGAAGCCAAAGCCGATGGGCGCAGGATGCCGGCGGAGGTGGATCCTCCAGCACCTCGTAGTGCTGCGCTGAGTCACACGTACGGGCACCACGGGCACCGAAGCCTGTGACAATATGACAGCACAGTCCAAATATACCTGTGCAATCTGAAAGTACAATCTAGGTCACAATCTAAAAGTAGCTCCAGGCATTAAGGAAAAATTGAGTGTTACGTCCCGCACCATATGATCAACCGAAAAAATGACAGAGGTTTTACAAGTAGCAGCTCCTGGGGTTTGGCTGGCTCCTGGTATATACATTTTTAGGGTTTATTTTCTTTTATTTTAGCATAAAGCTTAGAAACTTATGCTGATAAAAGCTGAAACATTGATTAATCGCGTGAGTCTACGGGCTGTCAAAAATATCAGCTAGCATGAAGTTTGCAATAAATCATCGGAGCTCGTAACTCTGATACTGACAGTTGAACAACTCCCATTTGCTGAGGTCAAAACTACAAAAAAGAGCTCTGAGTGCATTTTTAACCTAAAAAAAAAAAAAAAAAAGACTGAATGTAGAATAACAGAATCTGTGTTTATTATGTTTCTCTGATTTCTCAATCGAATTTGCTCAGTATGCAACTTAAACACCTGGGTTTCCTTTGGCTGTCAGCTGCTCATCGCTATCCCCTTGTGAAACCCTGACGTCTAGAAATCGCGGCAATGAGCCGTTTTGCCTGCCCGTAGTTGTGTTTCATGCCTACAAAAGATGCAGGTTTTGCTTCATTTTTTTACGCCTGTCTCTCGTTTCTGGTCTCTGTGCTGTTAGCTCAATGGCAGAAAGCGTAGGAAACACTGCCCTGCTGGGGCAAGTCCCTCGAAACAGCAATTCCCTGCCGCCACCACCTTCCCCTAAATTAGTGAAGTCGGGTGAAGAGCCGTGCCTCTGCCTCTTTACAGAGGGTGGATGAGATCCTGCTAGTTGGCTTTTAAATGCAGAGCCACTCTGAGCCACCAAAACCACACTGACCCTCGTGGGAGCCTGCATCGGCCACCCATGCTCTGTGCTGGGGAAGGGTTTGGGCCAACTTCGTATATGGCTGGACTGGTTCTGCGAAGCAAAACTGAGTGTTCTTACTCTGAAAACGAGCACTTGGGTGTCAGATTTGACACAGCTCCATCGTTGCATCATACAGACACGCTTTAGAAATGCCCTTCAGCCGAGCTGCGTGAATCATCGCGAGATGATGCCTACAGGAGGGAGAAGTACGCTTGATGATGTCTTCTTCTGACAACTACTTCTCTAAGATGGACGAAGAAGTCTGGGTGCTCCCTAAGGTATTTTTGGCTGTGGTTTACACAGAGAAGGCAGCTTTGCTTGTCTTTCAAAGGCCACAGGTAGAAAGTGATGATACGCCTTATGCAAAGGAGGATTTTTCCCCATGAATGTGCTTATGAAAGCAAATAAACAAAGAATCCAGTATTCCTGCTGGGAGTAATTCTCTTACTGTGAGACACGCTGCCCTGACGTGAGAGGGCGACCACGGTGAGGCAAGCCCCGGTGTGCCCGCAGGACCTGCACCACTGTCCTGATGAAGGGGCCCAAGGAAGAAGGTGCCAGAGACCCTTGTCCGCCCCAGGCCATCCCCGCGTGGAGGGGACATGCTTTCCACACACCCGTGGGCTGAAGGAGGCCGTCTGGCTCTGCGCCTACCCACCACGCAGACTGCACATCTTGGTCTTTCCCATTTACGTGGGGATTAGTCACGCCAGGGCTTGGATGTTGTAACTTTGATGGCGTAATCCTGTCGTGTCTTTGGTAACTCAGAGTCTTCCCAGAACAGACAGGAAAGAGTTTAATGTATGATGTGAAAAGCAGAAGCATCTGCAAAGGTGAGTATTAAAGTCCTTCCAGATGAATTCACGTGTCACGAAGGAGCAAGAATAGAAGTGGTGCAGAGGTGATTTTCTTTTTTGATCTGTCATTGCAGACCACCTTCAGCTGTGAATTTCTTGATAAATATTTAATATTCATTACGCCATTCTATTTTGACACGAAATCTCCAGGGACACATAGTCCTAAAACAGCAAAAAACCCTCCACATTTCTAAAAGAAAGTTAAACTACTCCTGGTCCTGTTCAACGTACTTATTTTAATATTTCCAGGCTTCCATAATCGCTTTGCGCTAGTTGAGATGCTGCAGAGCCCCCGGGTTTGCTTTGGCTGGTGATCCAGCAGAGCTGGGGTGTCACACTGGCAGCGGCCCACTGCAGTCCCAGGGGACGAGCCGCCCGAGGGAGCCTGCGGGGACCGTGGCCCTTGCGATTTGCGACAAACATCACGCGAAATGAGCTGCCAGCACTGGGGACATCCACCACAGTCATCTTATACGAAAAGCAAGGAAGGGGTGAGGAGCGGGTGTCTGGCTGTAAGCAGATTGCGAGGGTTCACGCAAACCTGTGGCTCAGACCCATCCCCATCAATCAAAGCGTAATTCTTGTCCTGAGCCAGCTTGGTTTGGCCTCTTTTGATTCAATCACCAAAAATCACAGCTGAAGCAAAGCATCACCTTTCTCATGCTGCGCAGGCTACCAAAAATACAGCGTGCTTGCCCTGGTTTGTTTTGTTTGCATCACATCCTGCTTTCAGTAAGTTTCTGTATATTATATATACTGATATTCTGCTTATATATACTGATATTCTGTGTATATATATATGGATATTCTGCATATCAAACACGGTTTTGGGAGGATTTCCCTTCAGCCTTCCCAGCATCCTTCATTTCTTACCATCTGCAGTCACCTTGCTGCTGTTGCACTATGGGGAAAAAAGTGTTTTGCCTAAATATTTGCGAAACTCTCTGTGCCATAACAAACCCTCCTGAGCTTTGACAGAGGCTGGACTGCTGAACTGAGTGGGGGAAAAACCTGAGGGGCAAAGGTTTGTGCGAGCACCAAGCCAGCCCAGGCACTGTTGAAGGTGCTGCTGGGCAGAGGGGGAGGAGGGCGAGAGTTCTGCCAGGCTGAGAGATGCTTTTGAACACTGCGGTTTCATCTGATATGATTTCATAAAGCTAACATTTAAGGGTCAGATGATGTGATATGCTGCCTTCAGACGTTGCATACACAAGCCCAGCCCACTGTTGAGACAAAAGTGGCTTTAAGCCCCGTCTATCCATCTATCAGATCCATCTGTTTGCCTTTTGCCAGCTGGCATGAAAGGTTCTTTTATCTGAAACTATTTCCAGCTATTTCTCCTTTCAGAAACTCCGAAGTGTTTGCATGACTTGAAAGAGCTATTTCCAGCGTTTTTGGCTGGGGAGCATTCTAGCTTCAGATTTTACGACAGGTATTTGAGCACGTTTCCTTGCTTTTGGAAGGGCTATTACAGCAGGTCATCTTTTATAGGAAGGGTATGTTTCCTGCTCAAAATATTCATCATTTTCTCATGTTATTTTCGATACCTCTTTAGAAATTGCAGGTTGGCAGTGTATTACTTGTGGCAAGCCAAGCCCAAAGCACAAGCAGGGAAGGTTCATGTGCTCAATAGGTCTCGGACCAGAATGGGGAAAGGTGCGGGGAAGCGCGCAGTGTCTCGGGGCAGCTGCTCTGCCAGCAGCGGCCGCGTCTCGCTGGGACCTGGGATTTGCAGATGCTCCATTTGCAACTGCACAGAGGCCTCCAGGTGAGAAGCCTAGAGCTGCTGCTGGGCTTAGTGAAGCCTGGGGAATGGGACGAAGCTCTTGCTGTGGGAGAGAGGATGCTTATGCTGTTTTTGTGTGCCTGCCACTAGGACGCTGGTTGTTTTTCATCCAGATCAGTTATTTTGAAAAGACATTTTTGTTTCTGTTCAGCCCAGACATACCAAAGAACACTGCAGCTCTGCAAAAAAAAGAGGAAAGGAGTTGGCAGTGGTGATTACTACATTTCTTTATGGTAATATCCAACTACTGTGTATTCAGTTTTTCAGGATTAGCTTTGATATGTCTTAGTGGAAGGAACTGTGATACAGATCGTATCTTACTTGTTTCAGGGAGCTTTGACTAATGTGTGCTTCCTTTCATACCTAACAGCCTGATGTTCCCACTTCCCTGAATAGCAGCCACATAAGGGAGAAAATCCTGAAAATGGTCCTGTGCCTCACAGTTACACTGGACGGACGGACGACGGACAGAGGCATAAAGCGGAGAACTTCAGCTACCTCCTGGAGAAGCGTCTGATGCAAAGTTGAGGCTGTTGCCTGCTGTGTAGTAATCAGCTAGCTTAAAAAGAAAATCTCTGTTTTGTTTTTTTTTTTCTTCTTTTTTTAAGATGTAGCAGTTTGTGGCCAAATCACAGGGTCTCAAGGGAGCGTTCTGGCTGAAAAAATTATTTCAGAATTTGGCCTAACATAACTTCAAGATAAAAGCTTTTACGTAATCGCTAATTCACAGTCGCAGTTACTTTGGCTTCTCTCATTATCATTCTTAAGTTATTTTTTTCATGCTGGGAGCTGGATTTTCCTGGCACTGCATCTGTTTTCAGCAATGTATACACCACAACTGCTGACAACTAGGAGTCGGATCCCATGTTCCTCGACCCTGGCTGTAGCTTGTTTTTTCTGGCACTGCTTTAAAGTCTCCCATCTGCACTTGTCTCCTGACGACCAGCGGCGGTCCTTCAGCTGCGTGAGAAGTGCCTGATCTTATCCTGTTGTTCTCGCACTCCTCCGGACGCATTTCTCGGGCCGAGCTGTGAGCGCGGTCCTGTGCCGGCTGCGCGGCCCTTGCCTGTTCCTAGATAGAGCCTTATCGGTGCTGGCCATGGCAGCACTCCCATCCCCTTCCAGCCCTCCCCTGTGGTTACTGGAAGGCCTGTTAGCTTTGTGCATTTTAGCGTGGCAGAAACGGCGCTCTGCCGCTTCTCTGGTTTTTCAGTCCTCTTTGCTTTTCCATAAAGTACTCCCCTCTCCCCCCGACCTCTGTTCCAGCTAGGATCTGTAGCAGGTCACCTCTGTACCCTTCAGCTGCTTAAAGCCGGAGGGAGAGCTTTGTGTCTGTCTCTCTACCTGCCTCTCACCTCCACTGACTGGGCTGTTTTTTCCCAAACCTGGTGCTGGGATGTGCATATCTCCAAGGTCGCTCCATATCCAGCTTACTCATGAGATGCCGATGTTCCTCATAGCAGCATTTTGAATGAGTACAGCTGTTTTATCCTCGGATTCCTCCTGACTTGGTTTACCCAGAGTGTGACTTTTTAAGGGATGTGTGCTCTTTGGTAACAAGCAGGTGTCCTTGCTCAGTTGGGAGGCTGGATTTTTCTCCAAGCTTACTCCATGGTTTAATGTGTGCACTGTGTACTTGACAGATTAACAGTATGTTCATTCCTCTCCCCCCCACTTGTCTGGGTTTTTTTATTTTTGTTATTCCTGTTATATTCAGTTTCGTTTGTTATTTTGGTTTTGTTTTCCAGGCCTCTCTCCTTTCCTTACTTTTGTTCAACTTAAAGGAATCCTTTTTTTGAGCTTTCTTGGTATTCGGGGGGGAAACTACGATGACTGTGGAGTGTTTCATGCCTCTTTATCGTGCCTCGCCAGACAGGGCATGCAGGAGCTTGTGCGTGCATGTTCCTTCCCTGTCCTCATTCAGGTGTCAACTTCCTTTCATCTTCCTACACCTCCCAGCACGTGTTCGAGCTTTCTTTACCTGGCACTCAGGGTTGCCACTACCGCCGTACCACAGCTGACATGATGTAGCAGTCTTTGGCCATCCCACTTTTTGCTGTCACCCACCGGCCGCCACCAGGACAGCAAATTACCCCAGTCTGGGAAATTACTGGGAATTACTCCCTCCTGGAGCCCTGCTCCCACCGGCAGTGGCACTGGTGGTTGGGCACGTCCTCCTCCCTCAGTCAGGAGAGCAGGAGCGTCCCAGCCTGGCTACGTTTCGTGGAAAGCCATTTCCCAGCTGATCTCCTTTCCTGCCTGCCGGTGCCCCGCTGGTTTCCATGGTATTCGTGGTTGTGTAGGGGTGGCAATTTCAGCGTCCTGGCAGCCTTCCAGGCTGCCTCTCTATAAAACCCTGTACGGTTTCAAACGGATATATATTTTTCTTATTTTTCCTTCATCCCACAGAGCTGCTGTGTGCTTTTAAGCAGTTAATCTATTCCATCCTTCGCTTATCTCACAGGCACAGTGTGAGGTTGTGCCCGTTGTCGCTGGCGAGTTGCTTTGAGATCCTCTGATGAATGGTTTGCCGTAAATGCAAAGAATTATCGTAGCCATGTGATTGCTCCGATTTCCAGGGGACAGTACAGAGCATCCTACTGAAACAATAACAGATAGTCCCAACAACAAGAAGCTGATTCTTGGAGCCGAACTTAAATGGGACGGCATCCCCATTCACTTCCATTCTATCATGTAAGGGCTCCTTCCATGTTTGCGTCCACCCTCTGAGAGCTGCTGTGCCCTGGCAGGAGATCGCTGGCCGCTGCAGCAAGGTTGGTGGATGTGTGCTCCCAGCCCAGCTACACATCTGTAATGGCAGTGCAGAAAAACATCAGAAAAATCTTTCTTGTTAGAGACGAGGCCTAATTCCTGTCAATCCTCTGTTTTGTTTTATTTAAAAAACAAAACCAAAACAAACCAGGGCTTTGCTCTAAGCAACAGTTGGAGTGAGCAGAGCACACATCTGGTCTCAGCTTCACGCAGGCTTTCATAATAGTCTCTAGCCATAATAGTCTCATTTTCTGGAAGCGAGTCATTGCTGCTCTTCGGGTTGAATGAACTCTGATCAGGCTTGGACCTCTATGTGTCAGGGTGAAAAAACACCTCGCATCTGAGCTGCGGGAGGCTGGAGGAGTTGAAGAGAGGGGGTGCTATGTTTGGATACGCACAGAGCGGCCTCTGTTTCATTTAATTTGGGAAGGGTGATTAAATGGTGACCTTCTCAGCTAAAGACGGCAGGTCTGTGATCTGTGGCTTCAGCTGTTTTGGGCTCTGTTTCATCCGAGGGTAGGATACATTTGGCAACGCAGGCCAATACCAGATTGAAGGCCCTCATTGTTGAGATGGGTTTAATGACCCCGAGTTGAAGGAAGATGCTCTTTGGTGTGCTAAAGGGAAAGGGGCTGTGAACCGCAACATGTATTAACTATTTGTATCTGTAGAAAGCACAGGAGGAGATAATACAGTAGTAACAGCTGCCCCTGGAATTATTTGTGCACATGTTTGGCTCCAAAGCTTTCTGCCCAGCTGGCTGGAGGTCACTGCGAGCGCTGATAAGTATTTGCCAAACGCCAAGAAGAAGACAGGACAAGGTCAGAAGCTCTTCTGGTAGCAAGGCAGAGCGTGTTTAGCAAACACCGCTATCTCCCGAATTGGGGTGAGAGATTTCATCAACAAAACACGCAGGGGAGGTCTGAACGCTAGCAGAGGGCAGGAGAAATCTGCTTTACAGCTTTTGGCTAAGCTGAGCAAAACATGGGCCTTGCCGCTTCCTTCAGAGCAGAGGATTATCTGCTGGCCTGCCCCAGGGACCTGCTCCTCCGGGCGGGCGCAGAGAAACTTCTGAGCCTTTTCCAGTTGCATCTGAGTGCAGCGGTGTCAGCACAGCCAGCTGCAGCAGTCTTTTGTCCCCCACAAAATGTCGCTGCCACCCCCCTGTCCCATCGCTGTGTCTGTATCTGTTGGGGCCGGGCCAAAGGAGGCAGGCAGCTGTGGGATGGAGAGAAACGAAGCCCGGTTCTGGCTCTGCAACATTGCAGGTGCCTGCACTTGGTTATCCAAATTCAGGGACATCTGAAGCGGGGCTTTGTGATCGGCAGCCCTTTGCTCAGCTCTGCCCGGGTCCCACCTGGCAGGCAGGGAGCTCTGGCCCAGCGCAGCACCGTTCAGGGCTGCGACCAAACAGCTGGGAGGGCTTGCAGGTGCTCGTGTCTTCTGCACGCCGGGGTGGCCAAGGGGAGCGTGTGCCCTGCATGCCCACACCTCGCCCAGGGACCATGCGCGTGGATGCCAACCTGGGTGGGAAGCTGAGAGAGAGCTGAGGGCAAGTCTGAAAATGGCCTCTGGAGGCCTGGTTCTTAGTTGTGAGCCAAAGTTTTTTAGACCTCTGCAATTTCAAATGACAGAAGATAGCATGGGGCGAAGGGAGCGACTGTGCCCTCAATGGTGGCTGCATGCCTGAGCAACTCCGGAGTGGAGTTCGTGGTCTGGCCTGTTTCATTTCAACAAGGGGATTCCTGATGGATGTTTTGGGGAAGCAGTTAGTTGGGTTTATTTTTCCAAATCAATCCGTGAGAGGCAAGCGGGCCGGACAGAGATACTGACTCATTTCTGGATCTGAAGGAACATTCTTCACAGATAAAAATAAGTTTCAAAGTTGTCAGGCAACAGATGTCATGTTACAGGCAGAAGCATAAGGGATGGAAATCTCCTGTTTGGTGTAGTAAAAGGTAATAATTTTATTTTTATCCTTCAGGTGATGTTCCTGGAGCTGGCTGCACGCGGGAGAGGAACACTGAGCAGGCACGCTCAGAGCAGCACCCTCCCCTGGAAGCCATGGCTCCGAGAGAGGTCAGCCCTCTCCCATCGTGCTTGTGGTGGCAGGAAGCCCCAAGTTAAAAAATGCTTCAGTTCTAACTCTGTTTCCACTTGTTTTTGCCTTTGCAAGAGAAGACTGAACCTAAAGAACCCAATATGTTGGGTTCATATTTGATGTATCCTTTCTCATTGCAAAGGGGAACTGTTGTAAGAAGCCTGAGCAAAAGCTGTCCCTCGACACTGCTTCCGACTCCTTGAAAAGGAGATAGGAAGAGACCAAGGAGCCAGGTAACAGCAGACGCCGAGGGCTGCGCTGCAGCTGCTGAAAGACACAGAGAGAAGGGGATGCGTGCCCTGTTACACCAAATGACTGCCCTAAACAGCAGCCTCAGAGGAGAACCACAGCTACAAAGGAGCTGCCAAAGAGAGGATGAAAAAAGGTAGGGGACAAATGCAACCCTGACCGTGTCGCTGTTCCCACCAGCCATCCAGGCTTAGCAGGCAGCAAGAAATACATCAGAGCCATTCAAGGGGTACGATGTGTCCTCTGGGGAGCGGAGTAACACCAAGGCTTCACACCTCCAATGCCTGGAATCATCCAGGGGCAAATGGTGCCACCACTGCCACCCCTCAGGACGTTTGGGGAGCGGTTACGTGCATGGCTGGCTTGCCATTAAAATATGTCATTTAAAATAACAAGTAACAGCTGTGCTTTGTAGACACTGCTTCTCTCCTTTAGATGAACATCTGACACTTGTCAAGCTGGTGTGGAGTTCAAGGATGGCCAGCCATGAGCACTCACACAGGCTGCTTCCTCCAGACATCTGCCATGGCAAATTGAGTGCAGGTCCACCACGGCTTTATCAGAGGGTTTCATTTTGTTCTCAAAGGGCATTTTTATTGGATTTCTGCTAGAAGTATTGTGCTGATTAGGGAAATATTTTTAGGTCTAATCGTCTGTGAGAAATTACAGAACAAAAGGGAAAAGGTGGCTTATGAAAACCAACCTGGCTTGCACTGCCAAATAGCTCATGTAGTGAGTGATTAAAAAAACCCAAAACCAGAAGGAAAAAGGAAAGTAAGAGTAGGAGGAGAGTGTGTTGGAAATGCCACGATTCTGTTCCCAGCTGCCTGTCTTGAGTGTGAGAAGGCTCAGGTAGCTCTCAGGAATGAAACCCTGCAGGTCTGTGGCGATGACGTACTCCTCTGCTATGGACCAGAAGATGATTCCGACACAACTCATTACATCTCTATTTCTGACTAAAAGCCCATTGTTGGATTTAATGAATAAGTCATGTTTTGAACCGATAAACACCCTGCAGCAAATTTCCCATTTTATGCTGTGATGAACAAGCCAAGAGATTCAGGCAAGCTGTCAAGGGCCTTTAACATACGATTTCAGGCTTAATTCAAAGTGGGAGGCGCTTCTCAGAGCTAGCTTGACAGTTTCTCTCACCTCCACCCCCAAAATGGAGATAAAGTTTCCACAGACTAAGCAGTGTTATCTCTAAAACAAGACAGCAACGGCTACGAACGTTGTTGGTAGTTCATTATCACAGGGAAATACCGTGTATTATGAAATGTAAAAATGTCTATTAACTATTTCACTGCTAATCCTTTTAGATACAAAATATTCCCTTTGTGTGTTTATCCGACAATGTGCACCTTCCTCTTCCTTCTCCTTGAGTACCGAAGGCTTACCTGTCCCACACCCACCTCCTTTCTTTTCCAGGCTTGACCCTCGCATCTTTGATCATGCAATTCTGGGCTCCCCATAGGAAACCACTCGCTATACCAAAACCAGGGAATGTGGGACCAGCATAAAAGAAGTTTAATATCAAAATAAATCTTTCCAGGGACTGCCACAAAAGTAGTACAACGATTTTTTGCATTAAAGTAATTAAAAGTCCCCTGTCAAAAGGTAAACAAAGCTGCCACAAAATTTCTCTTCTGATATAGGATGATGATGTCAAAGACTGTCGTGACTTTGTTGCAGCGTACGGTTCATCTTGCAGTAGATTCCATAGCAACACGGTAGAGTTAGAAAAACCCAGGTCTGAAAACACTTATTAGTTCATACTCGCAACTGTTTATTTTTTTTCAAAGGCTCGAAAGTTGGTGCTCTTTTCTGTGCTTCAGAGACAAAGAAAAATGAAGTCATAACAGCCTTCAGACGGACTTTTATGAGTCTAAAGGCCAAAAGCAATGTCTGGCACAGATTATTTAACTGGACTAAAGGGGAAACGAATTCCCTCTGAAGCAGGGATTTCGATTTACTGTTTCCTTGAGGCTGTTGGTAGAACTGCCAGCGTGAGAGCCTGCTCTGGTATGTGATGCCACAGGAGGTTTTGCCAGTCTCACATCTTGGCAGGGCAGGCCGATTGTTGCGGATAGCGCTTTTCCTGCCTGTCAGAAAGAACAGAAAGGAATTGACTTTCCCCCACAAAGGACTTTTCCAGGGCTTCAGTCACAGCTTGATGTCTCTCTGTCCCTCTTTCGTAGAATCTGTTCTCTCAAGATGAAGCCGAGCCCTGGAAAAGGAGCAGAAACTGACAATAAATCAGACAAGGGGAAAGTGATGCTGGTAGGTTGCGGGCAGGCTCTGAAGGGCAGGGTGCCTTTCCCTGTTCCCAAGGAAACGTGTCCATGCTGAAGAAAGGTACTTCTGGGTCCAGGTTGCTTTATAAAGTGCCCGGAGGAGTCGCCGTTTTTCTTTCTGCATATCATGTGCCCGCTTCCCTGTGACTATGGTCTTCCCACAGCCCCCCCTCGCTATCCTGACCTCTAACTCCAAGCGGACTTACGGGGTGCGTTAATGCCTCCGTGTGACACCCCGGATTTGACGCTGATGGGAAAATCTATATCAAATAAGTAACTGAATACTTCCGAGGGTAATGACGTCTGCGTGTGATTACTTGTTTGGCTGCACTGGCTGAAGCTTTAGCTGCTAACTCAGCAGACTGTAAGTAGACAGTATTGTCTTTTCAGTTCATTCTGGCTGCAATTCAGGATGTTAATAATAATCTAGAGAGCTATATAAGGCTTGGATCCTAGCTATCAGAAACCACCGCTCTCTCCACGTACTGTTACAGGAGGCGAGATTGGGGAGATGATCTTCCTAACAGGTCCCTAATTTAGCAATGAGTGGCAGGCATTCGTTGTGGAGACCCGTACCAAATCCATTATTTATTAAGCTATTACTTAGGATCCAGAATGGGGGTGTTTATTTGTAGGAAAGTCTGTGAACATCTCGATTGCTGTTTTAACATATATCTATGCATCAGAGTCAATGCTATGGGGATGCTTTGTTTTTACATTAGGAACAAAATATCCCCTAAAAGCTGAACATTGGGCCATGTTATCGTCCTCTTTCCCCAACTCTTATGACAGTACTGAGAGAACACTCTGGCCAAGCCGATGGGCAGCCAAATATAATTTATGGCTTGTTTTAAACTGATTTGTTGACTTCATGAAAGGCCCTGTCAAAAAGAACAGTCCCCTGAGTCCTAACAATGATAACAGTTACATTGCGTCAGCACTGAAAAACTCTTGGGTAACAGTGAACCTATCCTGAGAAATCTTTTTAAAGTGCCTGAAAATTGTACTTTCTAAAAAGAAATAGGGCTCAAGCTATTGTTTGGTAGTTCATTTTGTTTTTCCTCTTGCTTTGTTCATTTTATTTTCCACTGATTTTTCATGCTTCCAAGAGAGTATCCCATTTTCCATATTCAAGGTAATTAAAAATAAACACGTGTTGTTTAAAGGAGATGCTGCTAACAAGGACACGTTTCATTTCACTCATGTACAGTGTTGAATTTGCAAGTGATACCAACATGTTTGCATCTGCATCAGTATGACCGACAGCGGGAAACATCTGAGATGCGCATCAGCCTTATTTCTCATCTCGCTTGAGCAAAGGGGCAGCCCCAGCGTGCTGCCTGCAGCTGTGTCGTTCAGAGCTCCCTTGCCCGAGGGCAAGACACGCGTGCCCTGCCGCGGACTTGGTGCACATCAGACTGACATCTCGGGGAGCTTGCAGCCACCATACCCCGGCTCCTCTGCGGCTGTCCTCCTTGGCCCCTGCCCCACGAGCGCCCTCCAAGCGCAGCCTTGCCCCTGCCTGACTGTGAGAAGAGCGCACACAGTTGCAAAAGGTCTTTTCTCCTCATTCTAGTTTTTAACAGTCTTGTCTCCGTTAAGTTCAATATTGTTGTTTCACTGGGTGAAGTTCTCCCTGGTGGAAACACAGTGCTTCCGTCAGGATATTTTCTTTCAGACCTTGGTAAATTTTACAGGTTTTCTCTTGTCTCCCCCTTACCCTTACCTGAACTCACACCATGCATTTACTGTGCTGCAGCTCTGCAAGTCTTCATTACCCTGAGTATTTTTCTGTGGGTCTTACCTGGCATTGCTGAATATTAGGCTAGTGAAATCCTAGCTTACAGATAAAACAATATCACAGAAAGAATTATAAATATGTTCTTGTCCAAGCATATAACAATGAGTGAGTCTGAGTGTGACAGTTTAGATCTCTGGTTTCCTCCCACCACCGTGGGAAAAGGAAGCTGCTTCTGTGCTTAGACAGCAGTGATTACTTCCTACATCTGTGTGGTGAAGTGGGGGTCAGCCTCTCCTCGGCCCTGCCAGCTCCGGAGAAACAGGGGTGCAGAGGCTCCAGCTCTGCAGCCCGGCATCGGTGCACGGCCAGGGGCCCTTCACAGCCTCCGCCGTCGCACCGGGCTAGGAAGGACCTGGCCCTCGAGGAGAAGGTCTTTTGCAAAATTCGAAATACGGTAGGGATGGAGGAGAAAGTCTTGCAAACTGCTGGGATTGCAGGTCTGGGAGATTAGTCCAAGGACCTGATATAAGCTCAGGCAAAGCAGATCCACAGCCCCATGGCCTTCACGAGGGTGTTTTCTTGATCAGGCTCTGGGTTTCTGTGAAACTGAGAGGAAATGATTGTATTAAAAATGGTATGTCTTGTTCCTTCTTTCTAGGAAAACACAGAACAAAAATCCAATCCGTTTTGTGGAGAGAAAAAAAGAAAAGTAAGTATTTTAAGGCAGAATATCTGTTTTGTAGAATTTCTTGTGGAGAAGAACTCCCGGTATTAATTAATGAGCTAAAACTAGAACCATTAAAACAAGCGGGACTTCTGTCAT
Organism: Platalea leucorodia; assembly: GCF_965183815.1. Lineage (NCBI taxonomy): Eukaryota > Metazoa > Chordata > Aves > Pelecaniformes > Threskiornithidae > Platalea > Platalea leucorodia. The sequence goes on from NC_138827.1 coordinate 72,260,387, forward strand.
TTACTTCAGGCTGAGCAGGTTTTGATACACATCATAAACAATTACAGTAATTTTCTTTTACCATCTAAACAGTGAAAGTGCTGTGCAACCCACACAGTTAGCTTCTTGTTTTCAGTGAACAAAGTAGATCTCACTTCTTTTATTGGTAGGTACAGCTGGGTGGAAGGTATGTTGCATAGTTCAGTGTCCTTGCTGAACCAGAAAAGAACACAGGATTTTGGGCCCACAAAAAATACTCAGTGTTGGTTTTTTTTTTTTTCCCTCTCTTGGAAGTAAAACTATTCTGTTTGTTGTTGGGGTTTTTTTGGTGAGTTTTTTTTTTTGCTTCTAAAGGTTATTTCTTGACAGTTCGCATTCCACAAATAACAGGAAGGATACTGTGGTTAACGTGTGGTTGCAGTTCTGGAAAGTGGCAATACAAATTACAATCTGGGATCCTATATTTTATTGTCTCTCACCAATATCCATGTTAGATCTGCATAGATTGGAAGTAAAGCTATTGTAACAAACTTTTAAAACATTTTTATAACTATGAGCCATATAAACTCAGCTTGACCCTAGGAATGTCAAGTGATGTCTCTGGCTGAAGCATCACAATGATAAAAATCCTGTTAGAATTTACTTCATAATTCTCTTGATGATGCAAGAATTGGATTACATCTATTTCACCTGTTACAGCTTGTGAAGAGGAATGGAGTTACGCAGAAGCCTTTTACTATCATTAAAATCGTAACTCTGACTTGCAACTACACCATTTTAGGTAGTAGCATTTAATAGTTTGAGGTGCGGAATTGGATTTCTGAATCTGTATTCCTTGTACCCCATTCTTGAAACCAGTGTAGGAATTTAGGCACAGGGAAGCATTTCCCATAATCGACCCTTTGCAGAAGCCCGGATATGAAGGCGCCTTCTGTGTGCAGGATGTTTTTAAAAACCTTTTTCTATGCTACGCCCAGTAAAACTTGTTTGAAAGAGCCTTGCTAGGCCAGAACATCAGACACTACATTCCAGTCACAGTTCTCCCATCAGCTGCTGGCCTCAATTATCTCTTTGGTGCTGTGCAATATAACAAAGGTTAAAGCATACAAACAGCTCAGTGGGTTGACTTTGTTTTGAAATCAGAAAATCTCTTTAATTTAAGAGGCAGACGATGGTTTTGCTTGGGAGAGTCAGGTGGCTGAAGCCGTACGAGCTGGGTGGACTTGCCTGGGAAGCTCCCGTAACGCAGGGGCGGTGGACTAAGGGAGAGAGGAGTAGGTAGTACGGCCAGTGCTTGGAGTGAGGCTCAACAGGGACCGTGACAACAGGGGCTTGAAGCAGAGGACGAGGCAGAAGCTTCGGGGTTTTTGAAAGAAAGGCCATGGAGTTCAAAGCTGATGCAATCTCAGAGCCTGCAGAAGATTTTTTTCATTGAGCGCGGTTTTGCGATGCTGGAGCTCACGCCTCCCCGCTGACGGGCCCGCAGACGTTCTGCCCGGGGGTGGCCCCTTGCCGCCCGCGGCCTTCCCTGGAAAGTCTGGCGGGAGCCTTCCCCCGTGCCGGGCGGGGCGAGGCCCGGGCCTAGCGCACACAGCCACCCCTTGCGCCCAGCGCTGCCCCTCCTGACGGTGCCCCGTGCCCCGCCGCCACCGCCCCCGCCGGCCCAGCCGGCACCGGGGCTGCCCAGCGGGCCGCCGCCCCCTCCCGCAACATGGCGGGGCGGGTCGCCCCCCGCTCGCCCCGCCTCCTGCCCGAGAGGGCCCCTCTCTACCTACCTGGAGGCCCACCTCTATGGTCCGGGGCGCGGCGGGGAGGGGGCGGGGCGGCGCCCGGCCCCGCCACCGACGGCGGGCGCGGGGCGTGGCCTGGGCGGCGGGGGCGCGGCGCGGCGGGCCGGGCGCCGGGGCTGGCAGCCGGAGCGGCTCCCCTTTGTGTCTGGAGGCGGCCGAGCCGTTGGTGCCGTTGGGGCGGGCGGGAGGGGGCGCGAGCCGCGGCGGGGTGGCGGAGGACCTCCGGCCCTCGGCTCCCGGCTCCCGCCCGCAGCCGGCGGCGGTCACGGGAAGGAGGCGGAGCGGCGCGGAGCGGCGCTGCCCCTCGCCGGCGGCGCGGCGGGGCTGAGCCGTTCCCCGGGCGAGCTGCGCCTCGCTCGGCCCCCGGCGGCGAGCGGAGAGCCGAGGGAGGAGGCCGGGCCGGGCCGCGGGCTGCCCGGCGCTGTGGAAACTCGGGGAGGGAGGCGGAGGAGGGGGAGCGCCTTCCCCCGGCGCGGGGACGGGCCTCCGCCGCGCACTCGCCCGCGGAGGGGAGCCGGGTGCCTGCGCGGCTGGGGCCGCCGAGGAGGGGCCTCGCCTCCCGCCGCCCCGCGCTCCGGGCCCCACCTTCGTCGGGGTGGCCGGGGGTGGCGTCGCTGCTGCGGAGGGGGGGGCGGGGGGCCGGGGGTGCGCGGTGGAGCCCGCCCGGCGGGGGAGACAGATGGGCCGAGAGGCGGCCGCAGCCCTCGGCGTGAGAGCAGCGGGGGCCGCGCCTCGCCGCGGAGGGACTGAGGGGATCGCCGCCGCCTTCCCGGGAGCGTGAGGCAGCGCGGAGGGGCGGCGAGACGGGAGAGACCTTGAGCGGGATGGGAGGCGGCTGCGCCGCGAGCCCGTAGCGCCCGTTGCCCGCGCCGCGGGCGGCCCGCGGGGCTGCGCTGAGTGACATTGCTGTAGGCTGGACATGCTTCCTTCGCCGCGCTGCTCCCTCGCTCTGCTGGAGCCGCGTAGGAAATAAGCTTGGTCCCAGCGCGCCGGGAGCCCTGCCTCGGCGGGGGGAGATGCCTCGGGGCTGGGAGGCAGAAGCAGGCGCTTCCCCAGCGGCCGCGGAGCGGGGCCGGCTCCCGAGACATGAAGGCGGGCGGGTGTAATGGAGTAAGAGCGAAGACGGCTCCTCTCATCTGCCATTTGCCCTGCCAGACGGGATTGTAAACCGAGAGAGTTGAGGAAGGCTGTGCGAAAGAAGGAGGAAATTCCTCTCGTCGGGGTTTTTCCCTTTTTTTTTTTTTCTTTTTTTCTTTTTTTCCTCCTCCTGCCTCGATCCTCGGCCTCCCCAGGTATGACTGCCTCACTGCAGCACCTTGTGCTGGTGCTCTTGCTCTCCAGTGCCACCCTGCTGCTCAGCACTGCGGCTGGTAAGTAGCCAGTGGGTGTAACGAACTAGCCATTTTGGCAGAGGGAAGGGGGGTGGGGTCCGCTGGTATTTGGGCACATCTGTGTCTCCTTAAAAAGTGGTGTGCATCTATTTCAGCGGCGAAGCCTGATAAAGTTTTGAAATCGCGATGCGTTAAGCGTCTCGGAGAATAAAATCTGCTTTATTGTGTAAATGAACTCGACCTGCATTCAAGATGTATGCTTTGCCTAGATCTGCTTCTCTTGTCTAATAACTTATTTCAATTTTGGAAAAATATATAATCTTTTTGTTTTGCATACCTCGCCCTTTGTAAGGTAATGCAGGAATTTTTAATATATATTTTAATCGTCAGCAGAGCTGTGCCTGTTCTGCTGTGGGATCTTTGGGCACAGCCATTTTTAATTTTATCAGCATCGGTGCTTTTAGGGGCCTTAAACATGTGCTGCAGTTTTATAACAGACTTACCGTAATGTATATTTTTTTTGTTGGAGGAGAGATCTGAAGCAAAAATTTAGCCATTTCTGTTGGTGCTTGTGGTTGTAGAACAGTAACACAAAACACCGTTGAGGAATGCTGAAAGATCTTAAAGAGTACTTTTTTTTTTTTTTTTTAAAACAAGAAGTTGGAAGCATATATGCTATGAGCATCCTTATTCATATTTTTGGACACTCTAGACCTATTTTTAATTTTGCTCAGAAGCTCAGTGTCAGATATTTAGGATGTTTGGCCGTGATACTGGAAGAGAGATGTGTATTGGTCTGGCATCCTTTGGTTTTCTGTCATGGTGACAGATTAGCATGTTGGAGCCTTCTGAGTGTTACCCAGCATTGTTAGGCACTAATAGCAATTCTTCTTGTTGTATGCCTTTTCCAGCAGGTTTGGAAGACTCCTAGGACTTTGGTGTCTTTTTTACTAATTGGGATCCAATTTGCAGTGCTTGCTTTTTTTAGTGTTATTTTGTAATCTGACATGTATAATTCATAAATGAATCCTTGTAAGAAAATTGCTATATCTTGCTGAGATGATCCAACAAGCTGATGGTAGTTTCCATATTACATTTCAGTGAGGTCTTAAAATTGAATTATTTGTCAAAGTTGAAGGTACTTTGTGTAATTATTAGGAAAGTCCTGTAAATTATATATGTTTAGGCAGTTTCTTCATTGCTCTGACGGGATAGTCCCTGATTTTCTCGCTTCTGCTTTTTAAGAGGTCTCTTTCAGGAAGGTATTGAAATGAAAAGATTGATGTTGCCTATATCATCCTGACCTTTGGCTGCCATTATTTTAGATTGATGTGTGCAGCGTCTCTCTGTGGTAGTTTCTGAGGAGTGTTTTTCTTTTTTTTTTTTTTCTTCTTTTTTTTGTGGAAGCAGGGACTTCTGAAGGTCAAAAGTCTTGATATTAAAGCACGTATGAACCAAGAATGCCCAGCGTCTCAACTTTTCTTTCAAATATAATTTTTAAAAAGTGTAGGCTTTTTTTTCCCCTTTGTGAAAACTTCAGTGAGTTGGTAATTTCTCTGCCGTGATGAGGGAGAAGGGTTACTGAAGGAGCAAGTACGGATTTGAACCAGGCCAAGGGCTGGGCAGGTGTGGTACGAGCTCATTTGCACGGTTTTGCCAATTCACCTCGGTCCTGACCTGGCAACAGCATTCCCAGTATTTTAGTTCTGGTTTTGCCTTGTTGAAAGGGCATTAACAATGCCAGCTTGTTTGGTTGTTTTGTGAATAGGAACCTATTTTCCCATTGTGATTTATTTCTTAATTGTGAAATTTTACCAATCCACATTTTAAAAAACCTTGGCCATAATCCTCTGTGAAAGTAATTACACGGCTGATTTGAGCTTTAGTTAGAGTAACTAACGGTTGATTTTAAGTTTACACTGCATTTCAGAAAAAAATGTCTATACATGGGGAAGCTACACTAATGTGTAATTCTGCCCTTTTATGTTCATGAAAGAGCCAACACTCTTTCTTCTCTTCCCCTCCCCCGAAGTATGAACTGTATGCTCCCATCAGAGTGCAAATGCTGCCTTTGTAGCTTTGAAAACCCTTATTAATTCTTACTTCTGATTAGTGAATGGATACTATATCTCAGCAGTGTATAGAATTGAGTGTTTATAAATGCAAAATCATGACATCAGAGGGAAAGTATTTTCATAACAGGTTTGTAAGTTTCTGTCTGGAGGAGAATATCTGGACCTCCTTGGGGAGAGCTCCGCAAAGACCTGGGCGTAGTATGGGCAGGAAAGGAAAGATGTAAAGGTGATAAAGACAGTGACAAAAAAAATCGTACAGTGGGGCTGTAGATGACAGTTTCACTCATAATCTGGAATATGAATGAAGAAAGAAGGTAATTCTTCCTTCACCTTTGTAACTGGAGATATAATAAAGAACTAGCTCTAGATTCAGAATTATTTGCTGATTATTAAGGGGAAAATATTACTGGCCTTCTCCATAAAATCCAGATCTTAACAGGTATCTGGTAACTCTGTATTTAAATCATATATTAGTCCTTGTAAAGAGAAATGCTACAGTAAGGACATTTTACCGATACTAGTCTTAGGTAAAAATTGGAGGGGTTTAAAATGTTGTATTGGAAAAAAATGGTTTGTGCCACTTTGTTTCTCTGATGATTTGAAATACCTCTTTCTAAATCTTCATAGATATTTATACACCCTTATATTTTAGAGGATTTGAATGCGTTAATCGTGAGGGTTGTACCTGAAGAGGTGGTTGGTGAACCTTTGAGCTGTTCCCCAATATTGCTAAAGAGTTTTGTTTGGGTGTTCATATGGACCTGATATTAAAGATATAATCTCTCCTCATTTCACTTGCTTGCCTTCTGTGATATGCAATACTAAACCACTTTTCCTTCTTTATACATATCCAGGGTAGACAGCATTCCATTGTCTAATGTGTAAATTATTTGCGGAAGGTATAAAGCGAATATTAAAGCAAACAGAATATTCTTTTATCTTTGGGAGTCTGTATCTGTGAGGTTCAACAGGGATGCAGTTTTTCAGTGTGAATGGAATTGGATAGAGATTGAAGTATTTTTTTTTAATGATCATTTTAATTATTAAGTAAAATGAATGAACTGAAGCATCTTTATCCAATTCTGTCTTGCCAGTTAGTTACTTTAGTGTCTCAACATAATTCGTTTGAAATATGAATTGTGTGACATGAGGAAAAGCCTCCTTTGGCTTTTCAACTCGGTTCTAATTCAGTGTTTTGAATTAGTAACTGACTCTATGTATCTCGTGTATTAAACAGATTTTTTTTTTTTAAAAACCTATCTGCACCCCACTTTCTACTTCTTTACTAGAGCTATACCTATTGTTTATGACTCATTCAGATGTAATCTAAAAATTAAATTTTATTTTTCTGTTTGACTTGGGAGCTGTCTCAGAAATATCAGCCTAGCAGATGGAAACAGACTGTTTGCTTGAGGGGCACGACTGGTATGCTTGATGGATAACCACACGTACAAGTGCAGCCTGTACGCCAGACTAGGGCTTCATTAACTGTCTAGTTGTGTAAAGAAACAGTGTAGCTGTGCACGCACAGGATTCTGCACAGAGCCATTTGCTCTGCTGAGAAGAGCCTTTTTTCCATTAGATAAATCAGCCAGTATGAACCTCTGTGATATTTCAGCTAAGCTGCTTCCAGTTTCCAAACAAACTTCAGTATTTCTGTACTGCACTGTGTGGTGTAGGCATAGCCTGTGAGGAAATGGAAGCTGCACTCCTCTGATGGCCGAGGAGGCCAAATTTCAAGCCGTGAGATATTACACAGATACCTCACTTCAGTATGAATGGTTTTACCCTCAGAGGAACCATGTGTAAAAGGTTGGCTAAATTGCCTGCCTGTCCTTCTCTGATGAAGGAAGGCAAACCTCACTTCACCCTGGACAAAGAGGGAAGCGTAACTGTATTTCTTATAATTATTCTTATGGTGAACTTTGTATAAGGTGGTGGTTTTGATGACACCTCTCTAGCATGTATTACAAACTTCTCTATAAAAATAATTTGTTGACTTTTACATTGTTGTCACCCCTGCCTTTTTATATTCCATTAAGTATTTCTCAGTAGTCTGTATAGTCAGTGGCATTGTTTCCTTGGCACCTTCCTCTGCCCTTCTCACCAGAGGTTTGAGAAAGTTGGTATGCTAGGTTCTTCAGAAATGTTTTATTCCTAACAATAGAGCGCGTGGCTTACTGTCACTGGAGCTATATTGTGTTTGGACTCAGCCTGGCTGCCATGAATGTGTGCTGTCATTTTCTGAACAGAACCTAACTTTCCCAGCCAGGGCTGTGTGTAAGTGGTGTGTAAAGTTTTGTTTGGAACAAAATGTTTATGCCCTGAACAAAACAGGCTTGGTGATGCTTTATGTTGGGTAGGACAGGAATCTGTGCATAGCTTACAGGCAGTTTTAAGTACTCATTTTATTAAGCTTGTAGACTCAGTGGAACTGCTCACTGCTTGAATTTGAATTTAAAATTAAGTGAAATAGAAGAACTGTTCTCCAAAACACCAAGGTTTCAGTACTCAAACTGATTTTCTCTGGGGTTTGTTTGGTTTTGGTGTGTTGGGGTGTTTTGTGCCCTGCCCCCATAAGTTCACGTAAGTGTAAGGCTGGAAGTGACTTCTCTTCTGTTTCCTCCATGGTCTGGTTGCGTTAAGTATAGATAGCAATGTTTGTCTAACATCTCTCAAATCTCCAGTGAAGAGGGATTTCACAGCCTGTCTACGTAGTCTGTCCTGTTACAGTGCTTAATTATCATGTTTTTCATAATGCAACAGTAGTAGGTTTTTTTCCCCCTTCTATTCTAATGCAAGATTGTTTAAGATATGCCTTAATTTATATGTGGCAATCCGTCTGAACATATAGCGTGGAGTATGCACACAGACAATTGCCAGGGAACATCAGTCTTGATGAGTTCATATGTTGAAGCCTGGTGTCTCAAACTTGGCTGCAGTAATTAAGATGGGAAGCTTGAACTGACTATCAATGTTTTAAAATGAAATTTTTGCAGTTTTAAAATGAAATTTTTGCAGTTTTAAAAAACTGTTTTTGAAAACTTATGCTCTCCCTAAAATTTTGATTTCTGATGGTGCCTTCCTGACTGGAGGGGTCTGTTAATTGCAGAGCTGGGAGCTGGGCTGAGCAGCAGGAGTGGAACCTGATAGGAGAGGTCAGTCTGGGTGTGTGAGCAGGAGGAGGAAAGGCTAGCAGGACAGGAGAGATTGGAAAGCATGAAGGATTCAATCTGGTTTGCAGTGGGATGAGAACCGAGGTGCGTTAGACAGCCAGGCAGAGATGGTGTCTTATATTTGTCAGACTTGTTTGGAGAATGAGTGCCTGCAGTTTTGTGGTGGACCGGAGTTTTTGCGCTGGGGGAGAGAAAGAAAGCGTAGTTGTAGGTAGCAGTTTTGAAGATTTCTGTTCTCTCTTGTGAGAATGAATGAGAGACCTAGTCATTTAGATAATGCCTTTACCCTCCTCCCTCTCCCTCAGTCTCGTAAGTTTGGAAACCACAAGGTGTTTGGGTGGTGATGGCATTTTATTCCAAGTCATTGGGGTGTGTCAGTTCTGTCAATTGCCTTCTTGGGTTTGCATCAAATCACATTTTTTGTTTTGAACTCTGAAGGTGTCTACCTTCTGCAGCTCTCACTACTTCGTATTTTCTCTTTTGTTTCGTATTTCTGTGAGAGAGGGAGGGAAAAATAGGCACTGCGGACACAGAAGACTGTCATTGCCATCTCCGAACCCTTCCATCTCCACCATTAACTTCTGAATCTGCTGGCCAATTTCAATCATATGTGAAAGATGGTAAAAGTCTCAAGAGATTAATTTGCTACTGTTTTCATGAAAATTAGGAACTGAATAGAGGAGACAGTTCCAAGGTAGAAGTTTCCTAAGGCGAAAGGGGAGCAGAACTCAGCCCAGGTAATTCTTTTTGCTTAAAACTGGCTGCCCAGTCAGTGCAGGGATGCTGGCAAGCGTGTTGGTGCATACACCGTTCTGGACTAAGCACAGTATATTTTGTCTTCTGTTCACTCGGCATGCCTTAGGAGATCTAGGGGAGAACTGGGGATCCCTTTTGTGTGGGGGGTGAGAGCTGGGTAAGAAGTGTGGGAGAAAGGGCATGTTTATAGGCAATTAGACTGCAGCTTGTGGAACAACTTGTGTTTCTGAGACAATGTGGTAGGCAATTTTTTTAACTAAACTTCCAAAACAATGCCCAAATCACTTTACTGAATGGCTATTATTCATTTAGGACTTCACAGTGTGTATGAGTAACTTGCAGTTTATGGTATGCATTGTTTTTCTCACTTTCAAAAGTGGATTTGATTGATTATCCTGTGTATACACTTAGCTTTAGTTCAGATATCCCACACATTAAACTTCGTTATGATCTTTTTTCAACGGTACTGTAATTTATGCTTTTGCTGTGGTCCCTTTGAATGTTTTTCTTATGTATTACACTTGCTTGAACCTGTGAAGTGCATGAAAAATAGTTTTATTATTTGTGTTAAGCAGGAGCAATTGAAAGGCACGTACTGTCACCTCAATGGAGTAAATGGCAGACAATGACACAGCTCGGGGTATAGAGAACCTCTGAGCTGCGGTACTGACTGTTACTGGCAAGTGGGCTAGGTAATGCTAGCAGCAGCGCGCAGCAGCTATTACTATTACGTTTAACCAAAAGTACTTTTTGTATTTTGAGTTGTAAGCAGGATGGTTGTAAGAAAATATGGGTAAGAGGTGCTTTTTTTCTCTCGGAGTGGGATGACTGAAAGTATAATCATAGGCCATGTATGTTAATTGGGCTCCTTAATTTATACATTAGAGAATGCAGCACTTAATTAATATAAAAGTATCGGGCGTTGGCAGTGTCATCTGCCAAACTTGTCATTCTTGGTGTGAAGTACATTTCCCTCTGCATAAGTCACAAAGGTCAGGTTCACCTGGTGTGAGAAGCTTTAATGCAGTTCAGTGACAAGAACGACTGACTAAACATGCTTTACTGTTCTTGCTTTTGCCTTATCTGACTTACTCAGTTTGGCTTGGTTTCTGTTAAAAATAAAATGTTTTATTTCTGCAACCAAAGCAGCATGGGTACAGATGCTTGGAACAAAACTCCTTGACTATCCATATTAGAGAACCTTAATTAGGTTTTCCAAGAATTTAAGCTAATCCACAATCCCTTGCTATTCTGAAATTTGTTAGACTTGACAAACATATATCGGGAAGAATAATGGGTGGTGTTACTGTTCAAGCTATTTTCTGTAGTAATGATTGTACTAAATAAATGATCTTACAGGGGTATGTTTAGTTGCCCACTGCTAAAAAATGTTTGCTTTTGTTAGTGATGGAGTGGTTCTGTTGTAGTTAGTTTGTTGCTGAACTTACTTGAAAATTAACCCTTCCTTCTGATGCTATCCTTCAGAGAGAACTCAGTAAGGCTGATGTAGTTGGGGGGGCTTTGTGTCCTATACCTTCTAAGTTGCAAAAATCTTGGTGCAGGTATACTATACGCTGTAGATACATGCTATATGCTGTGAACTTTGCCAATCCTTTTATTTGTTTAGAAGCTAAAACCTAGAAATTATTTTTCTATATTTATTTGCAGACAAGGGACCTTCTTAGCTGAAGAAGAGTTTTTTTTATAATTACTCGTTTTTAAATATAAATTTTCATTATATTCAGCTGCCTGAGATACGAATGATAAGTAGAGCCAATATAGTAAGCTGAGAAAAACTAAGATTGTAGTAGGAAAATTGTAGTACCTATCTTTTTAGTTACACTGTGGCACCGCCATATATATGCAAAGCAGGCACGGAGCCCAAGAACAATCTTTCTGTGTTAAAATAATTCCAGTTGCAATCAGAGAAGGATAAAAGGAACCCTGTAATGAAGTTTGTCTGGATGCCACCACGGTGTCGGTTTCTTCTGTTTGCATGTTTAAAGTTCTTTTCCTTTATTTCTAGCTGTAATGGCCCAGGCCAGGGAGCTGTAGCCGGAGCAGCTGCCATGATTGAAATAGCCACACAAGCCTGGGCTCTGCCAGCTGTAACAGGAGACAAGCGCTGGGTCAGGGCGCACACTCCTGTCTTGCAGGGCTTGCTGCTGGTATTTGAGTAGGACTCGGCTGAGAAGTGGAAGAACTTGTTCCAGCCCTCTGTGCTATTCTTACTCTGCTTTGCAGGCTGGGATGAATGACTCCGTGAATCTAAATGAGTGGAAAAAAAAGATGTGGAAACAGTTTATTTCCACTTAAATTAGGGTAAATCATTTCTCATGCCCACTGCAGCAGTATTGGGATCTCTCTGTAAACTTTTTTATATAGAACATATGCAAATCCCTGATTCTAGTGTGTATTGCATAGATACAGTGAAGATAAGATAACTTTTAATACATATATATATGTGTGCGTGTGTGTGTCTGTATGCGTATATATCCTTATGTACTCACTATGTTACCAGAATTCAAGCATACCAATCTGCCTCACTGCTAAAACCCAGTATTTTAATATTAGCAAATTAGCTGTCTGCTTGGTGTTCCTAATTTCCAAAAAGTCCTTATAAACAGCTTATTTTGTGTGACTGGTAAACTTTACACTTATTAATTACATCCAGACTCTACCAGGATCTGTTAAATAATTTCTCTTTTAGTTATACTAAGATGAATCTGGCCTAATTAAATTTTAGTTAAATTTAGTCTGTAGTAGTTAATGCTGTTGCAGCAGAACACAATTATTTGGCCACAGTTGTTTAACATTGTTTTAGCTAAGAATTTAAAATCCAGTAAATATTTTTTTCCTGAATTTTTCAGTACGAACTTAGAAATATCTTAAATGGCAAATAGAGAGACTTTCTTTGCTTCTATTGTTTCCTGTCAGAGAAGTTAGTACCGTTAATGAAGCTGTCAGCAAATTTAGCTTCCCTTATTTTAAGAGGTAGTGGAATAGAATGTTTGTGTGCAAAACAAATAAAACCCTAATTGTTATTTTACTAATCTGTATGCAGACTATATAACGCTACTTAAAATTGAAGATGTGGCCTTTGGGCACAGGAATATGCAGTCCAAATATGACACAACGTAGTAAATGAAGTTAAAAAATGGGGAGAAGGTGTGTAAAATAAGGAAGACTAGTGATACAATAATAATGTAATAACTCAAACAGCTTCATGGTTTCACTCTGAGAATGCAAGAATATTTTCTTCTCCCTTTCCCGTGTGCAGGGGAAAAAAAAAAGCAGTGAGGTCCTAAGACACTTGAATAATAAGCAATGCCATAATATATGAGACTGGCAAGCATATTCTGAGCAGAAGTCACTTCACTGAGGAAATCTAGAAGTATTCAAGAGCAAATGCAGTAAAAGGGATGTTGAATTGGGTCCTGCTGAGGAATGGAAGAGTTAAATGTGAAAGCAGCTATTTGGATGTGGTGTACTTTGAAGCAGTCATCAAAACAAAGTCCTTCATCTTGAACCAAGTGAAGGTCTGCAAAAGGAGGCAGATATTGTCAAAGTAGTATCATGGACAACAACTTGATTTTCTCGACTGGTTTTGGAAGGTGGGAGAAGGGTTAGTAACGAAAGAGCTGAGCTGAGAACATAATAAGGCATGCAGAGGAATAAAGAATGGGCTTTTAACATGGTGTAAACAAAACTGTGAACGGAATTGGCGATCCAGTAGCCAGGGAAGAAGATGGGCGGAAAAGTCAAAAAGCTCCACAGTTAATGAAGATTCTCATTAAAAACTGGGGGACCAATTGGGAAGAATGGTGAACTGTGTGTAGCATACAGGGCGATGTGTGTTATACTCTTACTCCTTCTATGTATGTCCTGTTACAGAAAGAAGCTTGGACTAGCTGAGTGAGAAAGCATCTGGAATTGTCAGTAAATCCAGAATATGTCCCCCAGAATTGTGTCTGAACTACACTGTTGCGTAGCTAGTACCCATTAAAATAGCAGCAACAGGTTTTTGTTTGAACTGCTGGGAGTGTAAAGAAACAGATGAAAACTAAAATTTTAACTTTTAAAAATGTTTTTATGTGGCAAATAATGCAAAACTTTACTGAGCATATTTTTATACAAAGAATCTGAATAATCCACAGTTGTACTAACGGAAATAAGAATTTGCATAGAATCTCAATCCTTTTTATGACTTTATCTCCTGGTATTTGGTTAGGATTAATCTTCCATAAAATTGTTGTTAAATATTTGTGAAAATCGGTGCAGTGTCTTAGGTAATGCTTAATTTAAGTGATTGAATGGCTATGGATTATTACAAATAGTACCTATGTTTTAATATTGCTTTACTTCTACAAGAAGAGATACGGCTCCTCTTTGGTGGCAGGTTTCATGTATTTGTCGTGCATATGGTATCTTTTCTGCCAACTTGAAATCTCAAAATGTAGTTAAATCCATAGTTTTCAGACACCAAGATCGGATGTATGTTTAATGATGCTGTTATATATCACTTTCAGTCTTCCTGCAGTATGATTATGCATATAATGCAAAATAAAAACCAAACAAAAGACGTCAACAGCCTTTAGCCAGGATTCTAATTGAAGTTAATCAAGATAATTCTAAATACTAAACTTCTTACTGCATCAGCTAACTCATCTTCTGTATCTGATTACTGAGGGGAAAAGGAAAATTTATGTGAATGTTCAGTATTTAAATGGAAATTTAAATGTCACTTTTCCATTTCTGTGCTGAAGTGATGCCAGTTATGAGCCTTTCAACGTTGCTTTTTCACATATTTTTGTGTTCATGCTATAAGCTGAAAACCAGGGACAATGAAGTTCAGTACAGTTATATTCTATTTTCAAATGCTTATTCGACAAGATGCTGCTGTAATCCCACCAGCCTTTTTAGTATTCCAGTGTTGTGAATACTTTATTCATTTATACAAATCTACAGTTAGTTCTTTGAACTTGATACAGATTTTGGAGATCAGGCATTTTAGTGAGACTACCAGGAAACACTCAGAAGTAAGCCTATTGCAGTGTCCTTGCTTCTCCAGATAAAACTAGACATCCTGGCTGGATGTTTACCATTGTTATTACAGGACAAGGTATTTGCGTCTTGATTCTTTTCCTAGATTTGCCCATCCTTCTCCGCCCTTGGTTTTCTTAGCCTTTTTTAGGATGGTTAGAATAAGCAGGTAATGAATTTACCTTTATGTTGCTGACATGTGCTTTCAACGTATAATTGCAACTAAATAGTTTAAAATAATCTAGGAATGCCACATACAAACAGTTATTACTTGTAGCTGAAATATATAATAACAAATGAGGATGACGTATGCAATGGAATATGATAGTAAATTCCTTTGTGGCAATTAAATAAAGCAGTTAGTTTCAGTGCTTAATTGATAACACCGGGGCTTGCTTCACTTCCGTGAGGTGTGGGAATCCAAGGTGCAGAGGTAACTGCATTCCATCAAGTTTCAGTCTAGACAGGCACGAGAGCATCATTCATCCTGTACCAAACAAGGAAGGCTAATCACCTTCTTAAAAGTGACCTTGCAGCTAAAGAATGTGCTGTGGTGGGCACAGGAAAGGCAACTCAAGAGCTCACTGCAATCACCAGCAATACCCTTCCTAGAGTTAAGGGTCTTGACTTGAGCATTCTGCAATCCAGATAGCATCCTTTCGTTTCTTCTCATTTCATAGGGGTGGTGGCTTTTGAAAGAAGTGGTTTAATGAAGTGCTGTACAGTTAATTATATTTGATTGAAGGAAAAGCTTGTTATCTAGCTGAGGTGGGAGGAAGTTTGAAGTACACTTTTATAGCAAAAAGTATGAGGAAACACTATTAGAGACTCCTCTCTCTCCCGTAATTGAAGAGTAGTAGAGTGAGTTTTGACTTTTTCAAACAAGGTTTCCAAGGAAAGGGCTTTTTTTTTTTTTTTTTTTTTTAAAGGGGAATGTGTCTACTCCTAAGGCATATCAAAATGCAAAGGTAAAGTGTGATGTAGCACAAGATGAGCCCAGTTTAATTAGTTCTGTTGGATTCATTAACTTGATTTCTTTGTAGACACTACCAGAATCAGCTGGGGAGGACTGCTGAGGGGAAAAATGGTGGAGCTATGGAGGAAAGCGTGGAAAGGTATTTTCAAGTTTTCTTGGTGATGTTAAGACAAACACTGAGTAGCAGATAGCACAGGAGGCACAAGCAGTGAGATGCACTTTGACAGCTTGAGGATATATGTTAAGAACTCATGAACAAAGAGATTTAAAGGAACAGGATCAGTTCAGATGGAAACTAAATAGTTTGCCAACTGCTTTGCTTTGGTTGCCTGTGTGCATGCTCCTTAGCTGCAATAAGTGTAAGATAGCTCTTGGAAAGAAGTTGTGAGCGTGCACATGGAAAGTTGCTGCAGAATATTTGATGTACAGTACATTCCCACTGTAATTTCATATTTTATCTTATCTGGCTTTGTGGACATCATTCCTTCTCCCTTGTCAATTGTTCTGCTTGAGCAGGAGATGATAATCCCTCTGCAGTTTAAGATTCAAGTGGAGTGCTTACGGAAGGGAAGCTTCAAATGTTGTGTTTAGCAGAGGATGAGCATCATTCTGTAGTTCTGTTTTCACTAGCAAAACCAGAATTACCTAAAAGCAGAGCATTAAAAACAAACATGAAATCAGTCATATAAAAAAAAAAAAAAGGTCATTATTGTAACTATCTGTCTGACCTTAATTCAGCTGCTTTGTGTATAATTGTGACAGTTTTTCTAAAGTATTTTTCTCTGCAGGATCTCTGCCTCTTTTGGTGGAAAAAGGGGTAGTTTCAAGTTCTTGCAGAGAATAGACTTTTGCAGTTGCAGACTTTCCCGCTTCTCTCTTGTCTTGGATGCTATATCCCCCAATTTGGAGGTGGTTCTTCATTTTCACTTATTCCCTTGTTTCAGTTATTGTAAAAAGACATTTTTATTTAAACTTGAACATTGCTGTTTTATGCATTTCTTTGCTTTAATGAAAAGAAACAAGTTGTATTACGTTACTAAAAAGAGATCTTTGATAAGTGCTCAGATCAACTGGGATGCATAAAGGAAGTGCAAAATCCTGAAGTTTATTCTTCCCTAAAGGAATGCTTAGCTTCCCCAGCTCTTCTGGTATGCTTTCTAAAAGTGGGGCTCTTTTATATTTCTACTTTTATTGCCTTGCAGAACACAAACTCTGAGAATCTTGACTGACAGGTGACAGATCCTCTGTGAATGTATAATTCGTTCTGGGGGAAATGCAGTGGGGTGAGATTAGAGGCAGTATAGGGCAGTCATTGCCTACATCAACTTGGCCCAGTATAGCCCATGAGAGGTGGCTCATCTACTAAACTGCTTTTAAACATGCATGAGCTTGAGTGAGTAATTAAGGAAGCGATTTCAGATATATATTTAAATAATGCTTTCGGAAGAATCATATGAAGCTTTGGTTAGGATTTGGGGAGGGGGGCAGTTAGGGTAAAATGGTGTGAGCGGCTATTCCAGTCCTTGGGGAATATACAGGTTCCATGCTACAGATTTCCAAACTATTTCTCCTATAGTGCGTTTTGTTAGAGGGTTTGACGACTTTCGAAAGGCAAGCTGGTGATATATTTTTTCACTATGTGTAGAAGAAAACGAAAATTATTCTCGGTGTTGTCAGCTACTGTATGGGGGGGAGGGAGGGTGTGACAGTTCAAAAAGAAAGTCATCATGCTCTCTTGGAGATGTGTATCTAGTCATTAGTGTGATAGCGGATACCTTTCCTTGTAGTGCTGACAGAATTATTTTGAATTCTCATCTTTATGATTAGCGTTGTATTGTGCAAGACTGATGAGATCAGGCTTTGGAAGTTAGCTTAGAACTGCTGTAGCCTTTGCTTGCTCTGCCCTTCCTATCCTTCCGGTTTTTATTCACAAAATGTATACAAATGTGAATACAAAGACTGTCCTCATCTCAAATGTCTCCGTTTGAGGAAAAAAGATAAGAGTTCCTCTCTCATGTCCCATACCTGGCATGTGGTAGCATTTATCCAGTTCTGTTAAGGAGTGCAGAAAACTTAGCATACATTAATAAACCTCTCATAACTTTAAAATAAACAGAATTAAACTAGAGTCAGAGTTAACTAGGTCTTTAGCAATGATACTCCTAGAGAGAAGGTCTTAAATTCCTCTTTAATGATCCACCAAATATTTGCTTTTGGTTATCTGGAGCTGACAAATCATACAGTGCTGTCTGTCTCTACAGATTCCTGTGCTTGAGTTAAATTGTTTCAAGTGCAAATGATCACACCAAGTAGCAGTGCTTAAGCAGCACAATCAAAATATGGTTGTGCGAGAGCTGCATTCCCTTTGCACTTACTAGTGGGAGCACTAGCAGCATTAAACACCAGCAGCTTAAGTCTGGATCCTCTGCCTGGCCTGCTGGTTCATGTTCAGGGCCTTACCTAATTCAGGCTTGCTATTTCTGTGCGGAACAGAAATAGATGCATTCAAAGGTAAAGTTGCCTGCTGCCCTCCAGGGCAGAAGTTGGTTTGGAAGCAGTATTCGGCTTTTGCTTTGAACCTGTGACAGTATTGAAGACCGTGCGTTGTTGCGAGCTGCAAGCCCAGATATTTTGTAAAAGCAGCTGAGGGAAAAGGAAATAGTAGTTACGGCTGCTACATAAGACGAAGAAAGGAAATGGGAGCCTCCCTCAAGTGCAGCCACTAAGCAAAATACTTAAAAATAGCTGCTTTTCCCCTCTAAGCGATTGTCTAAGTTGCCATAAATGTTGCTGTTTCTTGGGAGCTGGAGACAGCTCTCATTCCCTGGATTTTCTGTTCTGAGACACCAGTTGTGTTTTGAGAACTTGTGCAGTGCACGCCACTGATTATTGCAGTACAGGTGTTTAAAACAAAAACGAAAAAAAGCATTGAGGCCTAACTGTGATTGTAATGAGGAAAAACATCAGAGTGCTTACAAACTGTATAGACAATGGATGGAAGGAGGACCACAGTGAGGTGAAGTATCTCGCTGTTGCTTAGCATGCCACCCGCAAAGAGGAACAGATCTCTGGTTTGCTGGCTCCTGGTGCGTTGTCGTCCGCTTCACTATTCTGGGTTTCTTTCATTGCTATCCCAAACTGATGGTTTTTTGAGACATCTCATAATTGAAAGCTGGTTGTGAAAGCATTGTACTTATTAAAACTACACTTATGGAGAAAGGTTGTGAAAAGTGGTGATTTTATTGCAAAACATACAACTATTAGAGATACCAATTTTTAAATGAAATTTTGTTTTCAGAAGGTTTAGAAATGCGTTTATTAATTTCTTACCACTGTTAACTGCTGTTTCAATTCTATACAAGTAGTTCAAAAGAAAAAACATTTTCATTTGAAGTGTATTTTGGAGTGTTTTACCTTGAGTTTTACCTAACTGCTGTTTGAATTCTGCTTAGTTAAACTGAATTTTTTAGAGTCATTCCTGACCTCTCAGTTTCTTCGATTTGTTACCCCAGCCAGGCCACAGGTTCCAAATATCTGTTGTTTTGTATCATCTACTCATCTTCTTTGTCTGTTTGGTTGGGCTGCCCCTGTGAAGTTTAATAAACAGCTAAGACAGCTGAACAAATGACTAAATAGGTTTTTTTGGTAGTGTGTACAATTGCCCAACTATGTGAATATGTTTTAATAATTCAACAAAAATGTGGTGCTTATTTGGTAGGCACATGGTGGATGTTCCTTATTTTAGATGAAAGTACATTTCTAATCTTAAACTGTATCTATGTCTAAATGAGCAAATCCAAGTGTCTGTACTCTGACATGCTTTCACTGCATTTCTTAGAAGCAGCAGTGAACTAGAACATTCCCGATGTAACCTTTTCTTTTTTCCTTTTCTTTCAACAGTGAGTATCCTTGGTCTTTTATTGCAAGAAAAACGAAGTGTAGGGACATGAACACATTGCTGAAATTTCATTACTCTTATTTCCTTTTTTCATCTTTGTGTGTTTCCTTTATGTTTTTTAAACTACTTTTCCTCTCTTCTGTCAAATGTTCTCCAAGTGCCTGCTCTGCCTGTGTAGGAGAGAGCAGAGGTAATTTGAGCCTTAGCATTATCCAATTATGTTGCTGGAATGTTTTGGTGTCTAATACTAGTATACGTAAAATTACTCCGAGCCCTGCCTTCCCTGTAGATTTTAAGGAACTCCTAGACATCAAGGACACTTAAACAAGCATATGAAACCCTAAGAGCATTTTCTGTTTTCTTCTTTTCTGAAGCTATTCATTTTTCACATCTCAAGTAGTGAGTTTAGTGTGAGGGAATCTAGTGGGCTACTATCTGAGAATCAATAAAAATGGATTAAATGGGTTTACTCAGATATTGCCAGTTTCTCAGTGCAGTTTGCTGAATTTTAAGTTATATATACTATGATGAAACTTTAAGGTAGTTGTGGCTTTTTTTTTTTTTTTTTTCCTTGTAATCAACTGATTTCCATTCTCTCCCTATTTGTAATAGCCGTTATTTTTGCTAATAGTGAGCTTTGTAAGTTTTCTTAAGGCTTATTGTGTGTGAGAGAGGGCAGGATGATTATGGTCTTAAAATTAGTGACTTTGGAATTAGGAGACAACATTTTAAGTCCTCTTTGGACAGTTGGAACTTTTAGCATCCAAGTTCCAAAAAGGAAGATGTAGTGTTATTAAATTCCTGAATTGAAATAAGCTAGTTCCCAGACCTTACACTATTGCCATATTAAAACCATTACGGATGGACCACGGACGCTGAACTATAGTTTCTTTTCTGTGGGAGAAACATGCTAACTAGGTGCAGATTTCAAATTGTATTAATGAAAAATTACAGCAGAATTAAAAGTATTGAAATCTGTTGTGGCATACAGATGAACAGTGGATGAAAGTAGAATGTATGCTATAGTAGTTTATACATGAAAAGATAAGAGATTTGTAACAGAAAAGGTTATTTCAATAATTTACTGCTTGGAAGCACAAGAAATGCTAGTGAGGTGCAAGAATGCTGATAACATAATTGGAGATAAACTTTTTTCCTTCCTAATTTTCCTCTGTGGCTGAATGGCTGAAGCTCTACGCACTAGACTAGTGTGAAGAATGAATCCTCCTCACAAGAGCTATATAATAAAGACCTCTTTAAACATATGGGGGAAAAAAAATCAAATTTAAGTTAGTCGCTGGAAAAGGTTGGACAGAGAGGAATTGTTTTCTGCTTAAAGTCTTTCTAGATTTCTTAGTAGTTGACTTTTGCTGTTAGCCTGACACATGCACACAGTTTGTGCGTAATCACCTGTTTCTGCCATAGTATGAACACGTTCCTTCTCTCAGCTCTGCTTCCCTTGTATGTAGCTTTGTTTGATACCAAACACAGAACATTCTGCAGAGGACCAATATATTAATTAAAAATACATTTTATCTTCACATTTTTGTTGTTTGATGTAATTCTCTGAATACAAATGTAAGCTAGCCATTGAAGTAGCTGAGTTGTCTCTTAACACCAGACATCTGAAGCATTGCAATCTCTCTGTTCCCGTTAAATATGAGAACTTCACGTAGTCCTTTCTCATGTGAAAGATTAAGCCTTGCCAGGGATGGGCACTTTCTTTAAGGAAACATCTGTAAGCTTTTGTTTTCTTTGAAACAAATATTCCCTGCTACTGCTATCCTCACAAATGCTAAATTATAATAGAGTTCTTAGTCTGTATTATTCTGAGTGCCAGAAAAGAGGCAGGGAATATATCCTGGTGAGATAGGGCTGTGTTATCTACTCATTTTTGTGATGGGAGATTGAGGCACAAAAGAGAGTGGCTTGCTTTTGATCGTCTTTGGTTGTCTTTGGTGGAATACTGGTTGAGTTCTGCACTTGTAGGCTTGTCCTGTAGCCACTGGATAATTTTTGTATCCCCAGTTCTGCCCAAATGATTTCATCCTGTAGCATAAGAAGTGATTTTTAGTTTTAACTTGGAAATTGTTTCTCGTCGTCTTTGGTTCCGTAAATGTGCATTGCTGGAAACTTTGGAGTCTGTATACGTTTGTGAAGACTTTCTCCCTAGAAATGTTGCACCTTCTTCTGTAATGCTGACTCTCCTTACGCCACATTTCGTATCTTATCAGTATCTTTGGATGAATTAGAGGAGCATTTAGTGATGTTCTTAAAATTTTGAGATTTGACTCCACTAATTACCAGGAAAAAGACTACAGAGAGTCCTAAGGAAGAAGAGAGAAAATACTGAAAAATCAGTCTTACAGACTGTCTTGCATCCAGATACCCTGGTGAGGCCTCCTGCAATAAGGATATGGAAGCAATTAATTTAAAAAAAAAAAAAAAAGCCCCAAGCCCAAATCCAAAACTTTATATATTGAAAACAAGATGTCATTAAAAAGAGAAAAATCTCTTGCTCTATGCTTTGAACCTGGCAGTTTATTTCCTACTATTTCTTACTACAATAATATGTTTTCCGAAGCACAACATTGTGACCAGAATCATAGAATAAATGCCAGGTACCTGGAGGGTAAGCAAAAAAAAAAAAAAAAAAAAAGAGAAAAGAAAAAAAGCTGCTTCTACAAAGCAGAGTTGCTCTTTATTGGAGACTACAAGCATTTCCAGTCTCTCTTTTCTCTGTTTCAGTTGTATCTTCTCCCTGGCTTTTGATCTTTTCATTTGGTTTTGACCTCCTTTGCTTTTGTCTGCTTCTCTGAGCAGTGGCACCACTGCTGCTTTCTGCACTGGCCTGTGTTCTGTCTTCTCTCTGCTTTTCACGTATTAGCATTCTTAGTATTTTGGTTTCTTCCTATTTTGTGTGCTTTCCTGGCAAGAGCAAGGAGCTTAGGAGAGAGTTGTGCTTTTAGTTCCAGTTTTACCAGAGTAGGTGCTTGGCTGCTGGAGGAAGAACTGAAGGCAAGTTCACCTCAGCTCACTTGTCAAGCAGCTGAGCACATTTTTACCTGCCTATGGAAGCAGCATGTACAACAATCCGGTGTCCTAGAGAGGCTGTAGAGCATGTCCAGTGCTGCTGGTCTGTGAAAAATTGAGTTTCCAAACTAACAACCTCTTCTGAAGTTTTTCAGAGGCCTATAATTTTGGTACTTTGTCAAGAAAATGAGCAATCCTCCCTCTATTCCCCTTCCACTTCCCCAAGAGAAAAAAAGAGCTAGCCGCAAACCGACCAAAAGCCACACCCTTGGTATGAGGCAGCCTGTCTGCCACATCTTAAATTCAGCTTCTTCCAGTTTTAGAATTTGTCAACAGAATACTTTCAGAAAGTATTTTAATGTGGACTTCACAAGTTATTTTTTCTAGTCTTCCTCTCAGGTATGACAGCATCATTTTAACAGAATCTGTTTTTCACTTCTAAGTAAAATAGTAGAAAAACACTTGCTATATGAAATCTGTGACCGCACTGATAGTTTGGCAAATGTCTTAAGCAACCGAAAATAGAGTTCTTCTAAGATGTGTCAGATCCTTAATTACAGGCAGAGTTCCAGGCTTGGTTATAATAAATGTAATTATTCCCTCCCCTCTCAATTTAAATTAAAACTAAGTAAATATAAATAATGTCAACCCAACTGTCCCTCAATGCTGTTCTTAATTGACTAACATTGAAAAAATGGTTAACAATGCAATTAGTTTAGAAGAGGTCCTAAAACTTGAATTTCAGGTTATGTAGATGAACATCCTGAGCTGAAATAATGTGAAGATAAAGTAGAACAGGAATACTTGTGGTGGTGGCCAGTTTAACAAAACCCAATCATGATAAAAAGCCAATGACAAATCAGACCTAGTGTGTTAATGCAAATATTTATAACCTATTTGACCTGAATTGCCATCATGTCTTCCATTGTTTTGCAATTTTGATGAAAACTTTCCTTCTGCTTGAATTTGTTTTGTAACATTGTTAATAAATTAAAAAAAAAAAATACAGTACTCAGTAAAATAATTTCATGGAGTTTGCAGGGAGAAATCTGTAACTCCTAGCAAAAATTTTATGAAGAAGATCAGTAAGCACTCCATTACCCAATGATGGGGAATTCACATCACTGCTATTCTGCAGCTTGTGCCCACTCCTGATGCTTCTCAAGGAAGTTGCCGGCTGTGGAGGGCGGTATTCTAGTGACTGCTCCGTCTTGCTTTCTGCTCTGTACGCAGAAGGACTTGTATCCAGATGAGTGTTTTTTATGGATCCATTCACACATTACACATCTTCGTGCAGAGCATAAACTTCTTCAGAGCCGCACATGCTCCGAGTTTTACAGTCATGCTTTCAAATGACAAAACCTTATGGCCCCGTGGAGAGAGATTTTTGCGTTCTCTCTCTGGGACTGCCCCTGTGACACAAACTGTGTCTGACAACTAGTTTTGCATACGAAAGATTTCTCTAAAGGCCTTTACAGGAGGATTAAAACTTTTCTTGTCATCATTCCTCTTGTGAAGACAATGGTACGGTTTTTAATGGCTTATGCAGGTGAAGGGGTGCAGCTGGCTGGTGTGGATGAGGTACCTCCTTGCCCCCTCCATATTTTTAAGAGCGTGCATGAGGTATTTTGGTTTTCCGAGGGAGCCAGCAAGAGGTTTGATGTTTCTTAATTGACCTGAGGCTGTTTTCTCTGAGCATGAGACATGATGAATCTAAAACGGAATATGAGAGACTGGCTCAAAGACACAGGGGAATCGATCTAGAGTGCTCTTTCTCCTTGCTTTATTAGTGTACTCCATTTCAAGCTTACAGTGGCTGTGTTGAAGTAGTTACCCTTCTTGGAGGGGAGTTTCATCCCCATCTTGATGGTTCCCGCAGCAAGCAGAGACCTGCTCCGGGTCTGCCAGACATTGCCTAAGGGCCACTGATAGGGCTCTGGCTGTTGGGGGGGATTCTGGTAAGTGGACGTTTTGACACTCGTGTTTTAAACTCCCTGATGCTGCAGTTCCAGTCACTGCTTATGATGAAATCATGTAACCAGTAAATTATTTACAGAGGCAGGGCTAGATTGGCAGAGGTGCCCTCATTTTGAAGTGAAAGCTCCCTAAAGCAATGAAACAATAGAGAGTAGAATTGGAGCAGAATTTAAATGAAGTAAAGATTTTGTGGCAGCCAGCCAGAAGGCCAGATCGGGTTTTCTGAAGTACTGGCTGGGTTTGTCTTCATAATCCGATACTGCAGCCCTGGAAGCTTGTAGAGCTTTCTGCTTTTGTCTATAAGGTGACTAAAATGTGTGATTGTCATAGCATCTTCTAATAATTGCTACTATGGTTTTGCTTATCAAGAACTTGGAAGAGATTCACAGATCCTCCTCTCAAGTATTACTAGCAAGGCTGGGGAGGCAAGGTCACTTCAGTTAAAGTCAAGCTCATTTAGAAACTGGGTATGCTGACCACTCTTGGTATGGCTGAAATACTGTATTTAAAACAACAACAAAACTACAGTCCTCTCCACCTCCAAATCTGCTCCCACCCTCCACACCCTAGGCAAAAACCTGACTGAGAACAGACTTGTTAGCAGATCAAAAAGTTCTGTTGTGACTCTCATGCATGGATTATGTAGGCCTCCCAGGTCCCTGTTCAGTCCATATCATCGTCTGAAAAGAACAGGAGGCACAGGTAGGTAACTGTCTTGGATAGGTATAAGGGAGAAACACAGCAGAAAGAAACAACTGTGTTTTAAGGGAAATTTCAGAAGAACTTAAATTTCAGTATCTCGTGTATTCTTGTTGCTTTCAAATATTCAGTTATCACAAACTTCAGTTTATTGTCTAGTATTATCCTTACTGGCTTTAGGTTATGTCAGTACATCTTTACAAACAGTCTCTGGAAGTTTTTAGGTGTGCAATTGAAGCTAACTTCAAGATCAAATATTTAACAGTATTTATTACTATAACTTACTTGCCTATTTTTACAGGGTTTACAGTGATTATGGGTATGATACAGTTTCAAAAGTTTTGTGAAGCTGAGAGAAATTACTTTTGAAGGTAGATTCTACCTACCCACCCCACCCCCCAAAATGGCTACTGAAGCATGCAGACTAATTCTTCTGGACCTCTTTAAATATTCTTCATAAACAATAATAGATATCTTGCCTTGTTTTCCTAATCCTTAACTATTTACTGTGATTTCTTTATGATTTCATTAAAAGCAAGCCATTATCCCACAGAAAACAGTTGGATTCAGAGCTAATATATACCACTGAAAGAAATAATGTTAATTTTTTTCTGACTTGACATGGCTCATGTTTTAGATAAGACTAGATAGTCAATTTTTGAACAATTCTGTGTAACTTACCCTTTCATGAATGAGTTACCTATCTTTGTCATTCGTAACAGCTGCAGCTGAGCGGCGTTCATTGAATATACACCAAAGCAGTGCATCATAGCTAGAAAATATTTTAAATCCTTTCAGCTACAGATAGTCATCTGGTGTGACAGAGTCTCTGCATTTCAGTGGTTGAGAAATATAATCTCTATTTCTGATGCTCTTGTAGCAGGTAGGGCAAAGTGAAAACTTCAGGACTGGTATGTAAGCTAGGCAGCTAACTGGAAGCAAAGGTTAATTTTCACTTGTCATTAATTTGCTGGAGAATGGTCCTTGTCAGGATCAGTGCTAACACTGTGATTTGCAAATGGTGTTACACCTTCACCATTCATGCCATTTTTTTAGTGGGCAGTTTGTGTTGGTAGAACGGGTTCATTTTTACTTCAGATAGTCTGTTACTCTGTACCAAAAGGTTTAATGTACAATTCTAGCTGCACTTCTTTTAGGTAGATCAGTTTTATACAGAAATACATTTCTCTCTTTCTCCCCCCTTTCCCCCCCCCCTTTTCATTTCAGGGCAAATAGAAATAATTTCTCTGTGGATTTGGTATTTAATGTGGTTTTAAAGATGCCATATAAATACATAACTGTGAATACAGGATTTGTTTTTTGCACAGGGTTGCTTTTTAGGAAATGTCTGCAAGTAATGATAGCTGAGGTTTGGTCAGTAGGTGCCCTTTGAGGTAGGAAGAGGCAGAGGAGTACTTACAGTTCTTTTCTTACTTGTCCCCAGTTATTTGTCGCATTCTGGCAAGGGTCTTCAGGAACCAGGCAGGAGACTGCAGTTCCTGGAGCTGATGATTTAGTCATCCTTCTACAGCAGCAATCCATTAGGATAGCTCTCTCTTCCAGCTTCTCTCCTGCTCCTAGCTATGTATTCCTTCCTCTCCCTTGTACTCATCCTGAACCCCTCATTAAGCAGCTTTAAGTCACTAACCTGGCAGAAATTTAAGCAGTGTGTTTGTGGGGCTACTGACCTAGTTTTCTGCCAGACTGATGAGTAACAGCAGCTCACGGGGGTTCCTGCTGTGGGTCAGCTCCAACACTTGTTAAATAGTGGGAGTGTGCGGCGCTTTTGTACCATGCTTTGAAATGTTCGATGTTACTCGCAATTATTTTGGGAAGGAAATTTAGCTCTGCCCGCTCGCTGTATTTGTTCAGGAACTTCAAGGCTGTTAGATGTTGAAACAGTATCTGTGTATGTACTTAGATTCTGAGAGTGGCTAGGTTCCTTAATAACACACATCTATATCCTATTTTTAAATTTAAAGAGCCTGTGACACTTCTCTCTGCTGCAGAATGGGCTATATTTCTTCTTTCATGTTCTTGGACCAAAGTTTCATAGCTGGCTATCTAAACTCACCCCTTAAAACATGCATCAGACTGATGGACATAATTTCTGTCTGTTTGTAAAGTGTGATTCTTCTGAATATGAGATGAGTGATTGTAACAATATAGAATATTATAATGTTATAACTGAACATTTCAAATGTGAAACTTATTGTAGAATTTTGTAGAATAATTTAGTATTTATGTGTTGTGCAAAATGGCTTACAAGGTGTAAGCAGATAAAAGAAATGCTTAGTAATGCAAGTTTCGGGTGATTAACTAGTTAAGTTCGTAAGATACAAATTTTTAACACTTGCAGAAAGAAGTGCATCAGCTGCTGTGTATTTTTCCAGTAATGGCTAACCTTCCAATCTGAATTTCCTTCATCTACAGATACATTCATCTGCCTTCCAAGCTGAAATATTTGCTTGCTTATTCTTTCGTATTTTAGTAACCATTTACATTCAGTAGATTGAAAAGATGTTCTGAGTGATCAAACACCTTTTTATCTTTCGTTATTGTCAAAGTTCATTCTCATAAAACTAATTTAAGGTCATTTTGTTGTGATAGAGTGCAGTTGTCTTGCTTCGTAATCTGTCTTTGTACGTCAGCTCTGTTTGAAACTCTCCCTCTTCACAGTGCCTTTACCTTATCTTAGAGGAAGACCTGAGATGTTTGCATTGGACTACAGCACAAGTAGTCTTGAATTTCATGGATGCTTGTGTATAAGGAAAGACAAATCTGATTATTGGCAACACTTGAAATTCCAAAGTCCACTGGTATTTGTCCAGGTCATTAGGAGCGAAGTTACTCAGGGTCAGCACAAAGAAGGAAGTAACAGATTTACTGCTAAGAAATGGCTCGGAAATGGCTGTGTGAAGTAATTACACACAGGAAGCTGGATGGGAATAGGAAGTCCGAAAAGGCCAAAACTGGCGAGTTATAAGATTTGAGGAGAATCCAGGCACCTGTGACTAGCAGGCCCATCGCTGATTTTTCTCTTCAACTTGAGTGATGGTGGCCCAACAATCCAGATCTGGGTTTTGGTATTTTGGTGTGGGTTTTTTTTGGTTGGGTTTTTTTTCCCCACAAATAAATTTTTGTTTTCAAACACATAATTATGGTAAATTTCTCTACTTTTTGCTTGGCTTCTAGGGTTTTCTAGAGCCTTGTCGGAGATGAGTGTAAAATGGTTTTCAGGAAGGAAATCACATTGCTAGTAAATAATCCAATTACATTTTAATGCAGAGGGTGTATGGATGTCTAATTTCTCTGGGACAGCTTCTATCATTCATAGTTACTGAAATAATGAATGTTTTCTCTGTAGTTCATTTAAAGGGATCTTCACAGAACCTCTTTGCATATTCTATCAAAATATATGCAAATTGACTACCCACAAGTCCATTCACTGAGCTATCAAAAATGTATTAAAGCACTTCAAAAGAATTGAGCCAAGTGAAGATTTGTGTGTCCTGAAGTGATATCAGGAACATAGCAGATTCTTCCTGTTTCTCATTTCTTTACGAGGAAATTTTGAATTTCTTCATCTATTGGTAGACGTACTTGGTAATGGGTTGCTGTGAAATAGGTGGTGTTGCCTTTCAGCTCCACAGAGGTCGATGAATGAAGTGCTGCGGTATTTACTCTGCAAGGGTTTAGTAGTTTACTCGTCTTCGTACAATTCTATACTGTAATTACTCAGTACAGGACAAGGTTACAGCTTAAACGTCTGTAAAATTCCCATAGAACCACTGTGACAATCAAGTCAATGATTTTAAGAATAATTTCCCCATGAAAAAGTTCTTGGTTTTAATTCTTGGAAGTGTGGATGGTATCACACAGTGGGATACGGAAACAATCAGCTGACAACAGCGATTCACTCTAACACTCCTCCGGTCAGCATTTGGTGAGCACAAATTTCTGTTTCAGTGATCTGACCATTGACTCCAAAGTATTGGTTTCCTTGCGTTTGTAGATTTCTTATGCGTTTGATTTGCTTTTGAAGGAAGCAATGAAGCCTAGGGTGCAGTTCTGTGACAGCTGAAGTTGATCTAAACCTTGAGCTGCCAGGGACCACCTTTCTTGACTTCCACCTGCCTCCCATCTGCCCTGCTAGCCAGTTGGCCTTGCTGGCTCTCCCCTGCCAGCACCAGTGCTTCAGTATGCCGTGAGACCCTTTGGAGAGCTGACTTTTCAAAACTAACCTCCCCGTGCTCCCCCAGTTTGTTTTTTCCCCAGATTGGCTCTCTGAATTGGTTTACTGCACAGTTTCATGAGTGTCAGCACTGGCTCAAGAGAAACAGCAGTAAGTCGGGGAGGGGAAAAGGCAAAATGGTGCTAATCCTGCTTCACTTTGGTTTAAGAGGCAGTGTAATGGCCCCGGGAGAGAAAGAGAGAATTATTCATGGATTACTGAATAACAGGGCTGTCTAGAGTTATTGAGCAGCTGATTAGAAAAAATCTTTGTCTAACCACAAGTGGTCCATGGAGCACGAGAGAGTCAGTAGTTCACAACTGATGTGTAAAAACCATATAAAACAATTTAAAACTGCATTGCCTCAATTAAAAGCTTGGCTTAAGAGTTGATGTTTTGGGAACTTCTTGTCTAAAGAGAGAGAAATTTCTTTCTTTCATCCTCTATTCCCATTGGTAGTTTCCTTGATTTATAAGAGAAGGAGGCTCGTTTAGGGCTTGACAATATTGTGCTTTTTAGTGAGCTTTGGGGCAAACCTTTTCTGCAAGGAAAAAGGAACTGAATAGGTTTGAGCTGGTTGTGTGTGATACACTGACTTTCCTTATCATCTTTTGAATTTCTGCAGTGATTTCTTTTTTTTTTGTTTTTTTTTAAACTCTGTTTCTGTCACTGGGTAAATAGAAAGTGGTGGGAATGCATAAGTGGTGGTTTTTTTTCTTTTTTTTGTTTTATTTTAAAGGACCCATTTCTACTTGAGAAGCATTGCTTTGTGGTGCTTCCCAGCCCTTCTCTTTTGTTTCATGTGGGCCTCCCTAGAATGCTTAAATATGCTAATCCCTGGCAGCAGAAGGGTAAAGGCTTTTTAAACTTTTTGGTTTTGTGAGCCTTTGGTTACCTAAGATAATAAGAAAATGTAAATAATAAAGATACGTAAATGATGTGCATAATTATTTGCTAAGAAGTATACTGCAGGCATAGATTGCTTCTGAAAGCCTTCTAGAATAAAGTGGGAGAGATAGTAAGATAGTAGGAGACATTTAAACAGCAAACTTGCAGAGCTCTGACAAACTGTTTGTAGCTCTACTACTGAATCATATTTGATGTCTTTTAAAGTGATAGGTGATGAAAAAAAGGTAATATTGTTGCTGTTGTAAAAAACCACTTGTTTAAATCAAATGGTCAGTACAATTTTATATAAGCTTATACTTAACCTATTTATAATTTAAAGATTTCCTGCCGAAGAGTCGATTGTGATGACTTTTTTTTTTTCCTCCCAGTTCATCTGTTGCTCCTTTTTGGATTATTTGGTAAAGTGATAGCTGCCTTATGGGCACAAGCTGTTACTCTGTGGTTTTGCATCATGTTTGGATAAGCTGTAAGCATTACATACAGAAGAATGTGCAAGTAGTATCTTAAAAACTTGAGGTTTTAAGCAAGTAATTTGCATTTATGAAGAAAATAAGGGACTGGTACAAACTTACTTGATGCTAGACATCTCTCTGATTTTTAGACATTAGTGTGAGATAGAAAAAAAGTGAAGGAAATAAAGACTGTTAACTTTATCACTGTATTTATAATCTACTGCAAACTTGCTAAATATCAGGTTCAAAATCATAATTCCTTGGGGCACACAGAATGGAAAATTAACGAATCCTTAACGTTAAACACAAAGTTAAGGATATGCTTATGTTCTAATGAATACTGGTCTTGAATGTTAAGCCAAACCAAGACATTTATCTTGTGTTCATAATAAATGGCTTAGATTTGCATAAAGTCAGATTTTTCTTGGCGCTTAATTGCTTTTGTATAAAGTAATGCTTTATAATGGACTTTATACAGTTGGATAATTCTTTTTTTGATGTGACCTGGTAAAGAAATGTTTTTGGTAGTGAATTACAGACATTTTTAGAGGAGCTTACATGTACTAAGGCTACAATTGTCTATTCCAACCCTAGAGAAAGATGTCAATCTTCTGAAGAGTGAAGGAGGTCATTGCGAGCAAAATGTTTTGTTGTTGTTGATCTTAATGCAAGCTATTTAATGCCATTACCTTCCTGAAAAGAATATTGATTAATGACATTAAAGGGTATTGAATTGCATTTAAAATTTCAAATTGCTTGACATCCATATTTGCATTGTTGCTCTTCTATGAAAGCTGTGATTTGATACAGCTGGTTTCTTTTTAAAGATAGTTGATACACATGTGCAGGATAGAATAGGATGATGAAAAGGAGAAATACTCAGTACATATCTGTGGAAGAAAAATTTCTAGAGGGTTTTGTTTGTTTGTTTGTTTTTGTTTTTGTTTTTTTTTTACATAAAATGCTATAATCTCTGACTTGGGGAGTCCTAAGCTGCTGGTGCTTAGAAGCCAGAAGATTGTGCTGGAAAATATTATATGTTTGTGTGTCTAACATTTGAAACCGGTCAGTATTGGAAATCATCCAAAACCCATATGCAACGTAAGTGTAGGATTTCAAAAATATTCTGCTCTGTTACTGGCACCAAGTGAATAGCTGAAGGGAAACTAATGTAACAGCCTGAAACCTTTTCATACCCTGAGCAGTGAGCTAGCTGAAATGCCTTTTAACCAGCGGGATAATCCTTGTAAATGATGTGCATTGGGTCATTGGGAAAAACCTTTTGTCTCCTACTGAAAATAAAGGTCTTCTGATCATTTTGCCCATACATTAAGAATGCCAAGAGTTCAGTGTTGTGCGTTTTCCCTCTCTACTTCATGTTAAACATTACACAACGGATTTGTGCTACAAGAGAGTGGTGGTACAAATAAATAAGAAGCGCCATTTTCAAAAGCACAGAGTTGCCCTGTGAAGAAGGAAGATGTGGAAGGTGAATGGCCTTAACCTGAAGTCTCACCAGTACGGTGTGGTTTTTCACCGTGTTGTCACGTAGGCACTGGGTGCCATCCTGCCTGCAGTGGGGGAGGTCCAGCTTGCTCAGGGCTCCTTCCCTCTGCTGCTGCTGATCCTGCTGCTTTTCTGCTTCATTACCCTGATGTGGGCATTGTTGATGCCTTTTCACTCTCAGTCCCTCAGTCTGATTCAAAGGCTACTTTAGTGTATCTAAAGGAAAAGGTCTTTCACCTCCTTCTCTCTCAAAATATAGCCTGCATTGCAAATATTCAGTGGTGTGATTATGGAACTGTGTTCAGCTGCACCGTTACAAAGGCAGATTTAAATGAAATCCAGACTAAAATTTTAGTCCAGTTCGGTGAGAAAATGATAAATGGAATAACAGGTTTTTCATGATAGCAGCTTGCTAAATTACAGGTTGCTGGATATTGTTAAGAAGAGCAAACATTTCCGTCTCCCCCATGCTGTTAATTATGCAGAATCAGTGTGTCTTCTCAAATATCCTTACATATAAATCCTTATTTTTGCATTTCACAGGTGTTAATTTGTATATATTTCATAGTCTGAAACTAACAAAGTGAGATGATCATGTTGGTGCAAACCTTTTCTTCAATACTGTATGGTGGGTTGCTAATTAAAATTAGTGATAGCTAATACACAATATAATTACTTAGGTATAAATGTTGCTTTACATTTCAGCGGATAGCGGTGTTATGCACAAATTGAAATATAATTCGTGATTAATGTAGGAATGAATTCTCACAGCAGTGGTAACCTAGACTTTACCACTTTTAGGCGGATGGGCTTCTTATATGCTGCCTTCCGACGTCTTTTCTCTTGAACCCTTTGCTGTCCCTTCTTGTACTCTTGTCCGTGCTCCTTTGTTTGCTGTTCAGATTTCCCACACCCTGTTTGTGCTGTTACTACTGTATTTAATTAAATGTTTTGCCTTTGCAAAATTATTCAAATGCAGCGCTTCATTGAACAACATGCTATGAAATGCCTTTCATAGGAAGCAAAGTCTTCTTGCCAAATGTCAGCTGCAGAAACTGGCACCCCCCCCTTCCATCTCCCAGCAGTGGGGAGATGTTGGGTGTTACCTATAGCACTTATTACGACTCCACTTTGTTAAAGCTCATCTGCATCTTTTGTTTGGTACAGTCTCTTGCTGTATTTATGTGATAACAGTGTGAAACACGAATCTGATTCCCCTGTTCAGTCGTACATAATCAAGCAGTAACCTTCTCCCTTACCTTTGGGAAAAGCTTGCTCCATTTGGACAAGGCTTGCCTGGGTGGACAGAGCAAGTGCCAGTCCTAACCTAGGATTTACGTGGTGTGTTCATTAGATGTTACAAACAGAACATAGCTATGTCTTTTAATGTAAGCTTTGAAGAGTAAGTGCCTTTGCTAAATACTGTATACTTACTGTGTCTATATAATTTATGTGTGTAAAACAAAAGACTTGGGCTGAGAACTGCTTTCAACGTGAGATGGTAAAGGGAAGTATCAGCGGTAAAGGGAGTAAACTTCCTACATGTTAGTTTTGAGCTCGGACAGTGCTGGCACAGAGCCTGAGGAGATGGGATTCTTCTTTGGTTCATTGCTAATAATTTACTGAATTTACACTTTTCAGACAGAATTTGGCTGCCAGTGGGATCTGAACGTATGGGTTCATGCAGGGTGTCTCCTGTGCGCGAATGATCTTTTTGAAAGGAAATGTTTTGGGCCTTGTTAGCAAGGATTTGGGTTATACCCTGTAATATGATAGTAGGTCAAACTCAATTAAATTATAATTTTAATAAAGTTTGCAAATTATTGTAGAGAAAAGTGATATTTCTTTCCAGATAAATAAACCCCTGACCCAAACAGGAAAATCCCGCTCCATAACTAAATAAGAGAGAGCACTTTCTGTGCGCAACTCATTATATTCTGGCTAAATTTTTTTTTTTTTTTTTTTACTTGAAACTAAATGTAGAGCAGCTTGGAAGGAGAGAAACTGCTGTCTATTATATAGTTAGGTTGTACTGTAATTTTTTTTTTTAATAAGCTTATAGTCAGAAAAGGAAATAATCTAAAATATGGATATGAAGCATGAAAATTATTGTAATTTTAAAAATGTGGGAATATGAGTGGACATTACATTCTCAAGCAAATTATATTGAGTAGTGTCACTAATGTATTATTGTGGTGTTTCTTTAGTTGAGAACTTTGATACTTGTTTAAAAGAAGAATCTCCTGTCTTGTAGAACTTGGTTCCCGTCATAGTGATTTGCCCAGTGATGCTTAGAAAAGAAATCAGAGCTTGACTACTACTAATTTTTTTTTTCAAATATTAAATAGGTAGCTGAAATTAAGAATTTAAATTTCTAACAATTTAAATTAGAAGGGTTTCTTTTGCATCAAATATTAGCTGACTTGAATAGTACTATATGTAAACTTCGTTAATTGTTGTAATGTATTAGCGCTTGCTTTTCTTGGAGAAGAGTCGAAGTGACGTTGGGTTAGCTCAGATAAAGTCTGGGGTATACGATATTCTAGAATGTCTGTTTGTCTCTTTATTTTGGAAGTAAAAGCCCTGCTGTCAGGCGCAGCTTTGCCCGCGGTTCTTGTCTATTTGATGAAGGCTGTTTGCGGTGCTGGAGAGGCGTCTGCAGTGCCGGGGAGTTGCCAGGACCTCATTAAGTGGAGCTTGGACCAGAGCCAGGCATTCAGGGCAGGGGAGCCTCAGCATTTTCTCTCCCAGCAAAGAGAAGCAGTTCAAAAAGGGAGGGGAAGAAAGAAAAGACTGCTTCACCCATCAACTGCCCTGTTTCATTGTGCTAAAGGGGTTAGCTAAGTTCTTGGAAAGAAACTTCGGCCGTAACTTCTCCTAGCTGTTGTAAAAGTTGAATGTGTTCCCTCCTGTCCCTCGCCTTTTTCCCTTGCATTAGTGAGATACAATAACTGTAACAGGACGTTCAAAGGTCTTCCCGTACTCTTAGTAAAATTGACTTCTCTTGTGCTGCAATCTAAATCAAAGGAGAAATGACATATGTTAAAGATGTACACATCGCTGCCTTGGAAAAATATGGTCTAGTTTTCACATTTCTCATTTTTTGGGAGCTGTAAATTATTTCCTAATGAAATAAATATTTCAACCCATTCCTTTTCTTAAACTATAAGTCATTGAAATAATAATTTCTATAAGGCATAAAGCTATTTTTTTTTGCTAATATCAAAAGTATATTCTCTTTATCAGTTATGGGGAAAACGTAATTTGTAACTTTTCTGAAATATTCAATAACTGAGGCAACTGTCTTTTAAGAGATACAAAAAAGAACGCTTTCTGAAATGAAGTTCTGCTAGACAGAAGGATTTTCAACTCTGATGCCACATTTTTTCTTCTGTATTTAACCTATGATTTTGATCTGGATAAGATTTAAGGCTTTCTAAAAAAAAAAATGGTGGCTCTGAGCAGCACCACTATAAAAAGATTTTCATTTGAGTGTTACCCTGCTGAATGTTTTGAACAACCAAGATGTAAAGCTGTGCCCTGAGATATCTGTGCAAAGACAACCCAGAGTAATTTAGTACAGTTGAGCCGTTCTAACGTTAATTGGTTGTGGCAATGGATTGGGTGAGTGTGTTACTTGGATGTGTCTGAATCGGTCTCTTCTGTCTTTCTCTTGTATTTTTACCCAAAAGTGCCCAAAAAGATTGAAGGGGGGGCAGGGGCAAGCACGAAAATGAGTTACAACCTGCTGCCAGCCAGGGCTGTCAGCTGTGAGAGGTACTATTTGCCCATGTTAGCTGACTTGTTTTGCAAATTTGCAAAAACAACTCTTTTCCAGACTTTTCTTTAGAAATTACAGTCTCCTCATCAGTTTAATAGTTTGCTTAGGAAAATGATGGCATTCTTGGCACAGCTGGGAAACCTCTTCTACCTGAAGAAATAAATGGTGGCTTTTGTTGATGGTTGTACCGGGTATATGGCAAAATTTATACAGTGCTGTTTTCTGTTTTGAGAACAGAACCTGATAATGAGTCAGAATATTCATAAAACTAACACATGGCCCCTCAGACTCCCCAGGACTTGTGATTTCAGCAAAACCCCTTTGTGGAGATGCAGCAGACAGACTGTCGTGCAATTGACTCTTTGAGACCTGTAGTTATCTTTTTGTAGAGCAGGGAGTATGTCTTGAAGGTATTTGTTACTGTTTTTCAGATGGTGGGCTTATTTAAGCTTATGGAAGTGCTATTGAATGAGAGAAATTGTAGTGAAGGAGACTGTATGCTGGGGAAACACTGCTGTTTGTACAGCTGCAGATCAGTTAATAGAGACATGAAGAAGCAGGCCAGAATGGGGATCTGAATAGTCCTATATTGTCTGAAAACCGTACACATCCTTAGTTAGCCGGGTTGACTGTGAAGGAGGGAAGCAGCCTGTCCCATACTATGCTGTTAATCATTTTCTGGGAGCGGGGCAATGCAAGCGGCAGTACTGCTGAGTGGTTACAGTTAGCTTTTAAAACAACATTTGTTTTACAATGCAGATAAATTGTCTGTGTTGTCTGAAAGAAAATGTGCTGCTTGTTTGCTTTTTCAAAGGGATTTAGAATTACTGTAAGGATTGCACAAACTGATGTTGAGTCAGTGCAATGGTGCTGTCTTTTGCTACTAAGTCTCAGGAATATGGGGTGAAAGAAGAGTAGAGGGATGAACACTGAGTCCCTATAAAGTCCATCTATTGCAATAAGGAATCTGACAGTCACTAGTGGGGGAAGTGCAGTGAAAAGGTTTAAGTTGCCATTGTCATTTGACAAATGTGTAAGAAGTAACTTCAGGTTTTTTTATTTGAATAATTTTTCATTTTTAAACATCATAAGTAGAGGGATGAACACTGATCAGTTGGCACATCAACACATAGCTGATACTTGAGCTCGAGGGAGTTGATTACAATTTCCTGTAGAATATTGGTTTAATTTTTAGGGGGTGCTAGACTCAGAGAAGGGAGCACGTACTGATGGCTATTACTCTCTGTAGATTTCTTTTACAAGAAATGGTAGTTCTGCAAGTATTTAAACCAACATAGTCAAAAGCTAAAAATTGGAAATACTGCTGACCAAGCTGAAAACCTCAGATTTTTCCCTCCAGTCTAAAAAGGTATATTGCTTTGAATATTTACTATGTTAATGCTACAGATATTCAACAGTAATTGATACCAGTATATAGGAAAAGTATCACTGACCACTGCAGCTTGTATGTTTAGTAATGCTAGACTGGGTGAAGTACAAAATAAAATTAAAAATTATCACAGAAGTTTTTTGTGTTGACTTTTTTTCCCCTAAGCTTGAAATTGATATATATCTTTCACATTTATCTCAAAATATGTTTGATAGTTTAGAAGGTTGTCGCTTTTCTTGACATAATCTAAATCATGCTGCAGGTCTGTAGACCCATTTTTTGTGACCTGGGAACTCTACTGCCATAGGTCCTGCATGCTATCTTTATACCTAAAAGTAGCTGAGAGAGTTAGAAGGAAGTAATTTCATTAAAGTTTTGCTTTTTTCACCAAATATCCACAAGTGAGAAATTATTTCCTTGAACTTGTTTAGATCACCAAAAAAAAAAGATTTAAAGATTCTGAATAATCATGATCTGAATCATCTCTAGTTGAAGTTAGGCAGACAAGTATATGTGGCATTTTTCTGTGCCTTGATGGCATGCCAGAAATGTGTAATCGAATTTGCATGTCTGGATTTGCATTTAGTAACTAAAGCTCCATGTATATAATTTAGAAAATAATTTTTGTTTAGATATTTGATTTAAGAATTTAGACAACAATTTAAGAAATATTTCCGGTTGTTATTGCTGTTGATGCTAGTCTTTCTTAATTGCTTGCAGGTTAGATATTGATACTGCTTGAACTTTTCTCAGACCTGAACTTTATATCATAGGACATCTATCAGAAATGGCAGACAGTCCCTCACTTATGATGTTTAAAAATGAAAAATTATTATTCAAGAAAAAGAATTAAAGTTACTTCTTACACATTTGTCAAATGACAATGGCAACTTAAACCTTTTCATTGCACTTCCCCCGCTAGTGACTGTCAGATTCCTCATTGCAATAGATGGACTTTATAGGGACTCCAGTTAATTGGCAGCTGAGGTTATTTTGAATGTTAAGGCCCAGGGCTCTAGAAGGGAAATACAGACGTGCATTCTATCTAGTATTTTTCAAGTATGGCCTGGACAATGCTAATTAATTACTTGACCTGTATGTTTCCCTCCATTATGTGTTTTCTTTTCAGACAGAGAATTCATGCCGTCCCCATTTTCCTATTCTTGAATTCTTTGAGAGGTGTGCCAAGGAAGCCCAAGTATTTGAGGTCAGCTAGGAAATGGTTTTTCTTCCACTCATAAGAACCGAGCCATCTGTCAACTACAGTAGAAACTGGTGATAAGAACTAGAGACAGTATTCTTTGATGTATTGGTACTTGTTTTCATTTATGTGAACTGGAGGACAACGAGCTGAATCTCCAGGGCATAACAATGTTACTAGTACATAATCATCTTGCTATCTGGGAATCAAGGCTTGCAAGAATCCTGTAAATGCTGGTATCTGTGCCTACCGTAAGCAATGGTAAATTGCTCGACTTTCCTTGCACCATGCTTCTGCCACCTCATTCAGGCCAGGAAGGTACAAAAAGACAGATGCAATAAATATCAGAAGTTCACCTTGGAACTGAGGGATGCCTTCTACGAACTCAAAAAGGGATTAGACAAGAGCCAGATGAATATATTCTTAATTATTTTTCAGAGTAGGGGCCAAGCCAGAGAATCTATCAGGAATTTTCATTGTTTTTTCTTCCATGTGTTTTTGGCAATGGGAGTACAATGGAGAACTGATGCATTTTGATGGAGCGTTAATTTTTACTTGAATATTAAATAGCAGTTATAGTTCATAGTGGCACCTGAAACAATCTTTTGGTTGTTTTTCCTTCCATAATGCTGAATTTCATGCAGAACAGTGGAACCAATGAACAAAATTCACAATGATCTGTCATTCATCCCTGGATGGCTGTATAAAAAACTATAAGCCAATGGTGTCTTTGCACCAGTCTTTTGTCTTTTCCTAGAGGGAGAACAACTCTGGATTAGTTTACATTCTCCGTAGTGCTTTTTTAAAAAAAAATATTACTGTTGTTATTATTTTCTAAGATTTTGATTCAAGGCTACACAGCCATTTCTACAAATTGCATCCAGGTAGTTAGGCAGAGTTGATAGGTGGCAGGTACAGTGAAATGTTACAAAATACTCTGGATGCAGTGTAGTGCGTCAAAGAGCTGGGCTACCAGAGAAGTCTCCCGCGAAGGGTGGAATTCTGGCTCTGCTGAAATATGTGGCAAAACTGCTGCTGCCTTTAACGAGGTCAACCCTTGGGTTGTAAAGGGACTTGAATAAATACCTTGTATAATTCTTTTCTTGTTCTAGTGACATTTCACGCAGGCATTTGGGTGCAGATGTCATGATATTGATTGTTTTATTTGTTTTCAGAACTGCGAAAATAGGTGAATTTATCCGAGTCTGTGTGGCCTTTGCAAGGGCAAATTCTGTGGCAGATGTCCCTGCTAGTCTTTGGAGGCTTTGTACTAGAGAGAGGCACCTTATAAAAAGCAAGATAGACGTGGCATTTTGTTCCATCTGGAATCTGAGTGTGTTGCATCAAGGAAGCTTCAAGAGCTGCAGTTGCTATAGTGATGCTTGCAGTGATGTTTTTCAGTACTTATTTTCTTTGAACACATATAAAAAGTAAAGCTTAAGAAAATAAAAATTGACAGCCTCAGACTCATTTAGCTTTAAATGGTGGCTTGTGTGGAATCTTTTAAATCAATTTATGCATATCAAGAAAACTGCATAAAATGAAAAGAATGTCTGTTCTCTTCATCCTACTGCCAAGAG
Source organism: Platalea leucorodia (assembly GCF_965183815.1). Lineage (NCBI taxonomy): Eukaryota > Metazoa > Chordata > Aves > Pelecaniformes > Threskiornithidae > Platalea > Platalea leucorodia. Next base: position 72,300,173 of record NC_138827.1, read on the forward strand.
TAAGTTTTGGGTTTTAATAGGCAAAATTCTTGATCAAGATACTGCTTGTGCCAGCATAGGATTAGTGTTAGTGTATGCTTCAGCAGAAGGTGATGGGGATGTGCATGCGTAGATCCCATAGGATTCAGTTGTTTGTAATGCTTTATGAACGGACAGTGCTGTGAGGAGCTTATGTCTGATTTCAGATTAAAACACAGCAAGACATTGCATGTTACACTTCTTCCATTTCCTCCTGCTTGCCAGAGCTCTTCTGAACGCTGCTGTGTTGGTATTAAGTAGGAGGCACTTTTAAGTAATCTTTCTTTCCCCTGTAAAACCTCTTGCGTCTAATAAGCACCTTTTCTTTCCGTTGGAGCATTTCTGGTGTCTCTCACCTCTACCCAGCATGCTTTCCTTGAACTCTTAAGAAATTAGTATCCATGAGGTCTTTTCTGTCAAATTTGGTTGAAAATAGCAAGTGAGCAGTGTTTTATTGTGGGGGTAAAGGAGGACAGGGCCTAAAAAAAAGAACTTTTGCACTCTCATCTGGTGTCTCTGGGTTATAGAGCAGACCTGGTGAAGGAGGGGACTGCCAAATTTTTGTGTGGGTAGGAACAAACCAATAGGGGAGAAATCTCCACTGCCGTCCATTCTTACTGCAGCGCCGTGCCCATCTGTGGGTGAATGCATACAGGCCTGAGCTCTTACTGTTCTGTTTGTGGGTTTGGCCAGCAGGCTCACCAGGGGTCACCAACAGGGTCTTCCACTGTGGGTGCTTGTGCCAGTCACGTTACTGTAGCCCTGAGGGGTCTCTGGAATGTCCTCACCTTCTTTCCCCCTAATTCTGGAGTTACACAAGCGTTATCCCATAAAATGAGAGAGCGAATTACTCTCCCTGTACAGGGACTTTGAAAAGTGCTTTGTAGTAGCAGGCAACATGACAATAACGGGGACAGTTTTGATCTTTCTTATTTTAATATTTTTTATATATCCTTGGATGAAAGCATGAGTTGGTTCCTGTCCCCGCTTATTTATAGTCAGAATAAAGACACAGTATAATGACTCAGGGTAAAAAATGCCCAAGTGTGGAGGTCAGGTCACAGGCTGAAGAATGCCAAAGATAGTCGCAATGGAGCCATGTAGTGCGTCAGCTTAATGCATGCGTTTGTATGGGGCTTTTGTTGATACTTTTTTAATGGTTTAAAAAAAGGGGAGCTCTTTTCTTCATTGTGGGCCTATATTGTGGTAGAAATGAATTTCAGCACAAGGTTGGATGAAGAGAAGAGAGTGACTTTGTGACTTGGCAGCTGCTCATAGGAACCGTGCTGTACATATAGAGAGTGACCTAGAAAAGGTGCATTGGTGCTTATGGGAGAAACTGGCATCTGCTATCAAATGCATCATGGGGGCAGCAGACAAGGAAATAAGCAGATTGGAAAAAAAATCAGTGAAAGACTGAACGCCATAGAACTTTGAAAGGAAAGATGGGAAGTATAATGAAGTTAAGCATTAAGGGGAGAAACAGCAAGACAGAGAACCTTACTGCTTGAGGGGTGCGAAAGGGACATCGAAGGGAGCATAATAATGAACTCTGCGCTGAGGAAAACCTACCTGTGACTTTGAATGTTGTGGGACAGATTCTGCGCTCACTGTTTCAGTAGCTTTTAAAGTCCAGATACTACTATTACAAGGATGGTATTCTATGAGTAAACTCTACTCAGTGTATTCAGAGATTGCTGAATTTCATCATACTTATGTTGTCTGTATTTTTCAGTTACAAGTTAGTAATTTTGCAAAGCCTGTGAACTGTAATGTCTTGTTAACGTTCTTCTGTAATGTTGAAAATACCCTCAAATTTGATTTTCATATAGAAAAACCAATTCTTTTTGTTTAGGACTTTATTTACATTTTTCCTTTGCTTCCTTATTTGGCTTTGTATTGAATCGAAAGAACTTCAGCTGAAGGGAATGGTAGCTTTCTGCTGAAACACTTCTGTAGTTTATGTACTTAATCATTGGGTAGAGAAAGCTTAGTCATGACTGAATTGAATTCCTCATTTTTCATCCATGGAATGCTCCTTTCCCTCCATAACTGGCGGTCACTGGCTTGCTGTCACTGACGGGAACAGTTGCACATTTCCTCTGTTGGACTCTCTTCATTTTCCTTTGCTATTACCCTACAAAGATAACCTGGCCTGCATTTTTGTTTTCTTGTTTTGTGTTCTCTTCTCCCCTTTGCAGAGAAGAGACTTACGTCTCTGCCAACATTTTCATTATTTTACTTCCGATTTTGCACTGATACCCATGTCGTACATCCTTATGGTCCAGTGTTCTCAGAGCCCTTCCGTCATACTAATTAGAGGGGCTGGGGAGAGGGAAAGGATTAATGAAGCTGAGCATGAGCTGCTTTTTTTCTCCTCTGTGAAATCCAACTGACTCTGTTGTTGGGAGCTTCTTCATTTTAATTTCTGTTAGTGTTTTCTGGTCCCTGAATAATACAGTGACTGGGTAACATTAAAACCCACATCAATCAAAGTATTTCCTGTTTCCTCATCCTCATTGTCCTTGGTGACGTGCAACTATGATTTAGAAAAAACAAGATGTAATGGAAAATACGGCTCTTAAAGAGGCCAAAGAACGTGTGAATGAACTTGTGTGTAGACCCTCCTAGCAATCTTTACTTGGGTGGATGGATAGGGAGGAGGATTTCAAGAGCTTTTATATAAGGGTGAAAAAAGCTAGCAAACCTGAGAGGTTTACCTCTCAGTATTATGGGGTAGAGACAGCAAGCAAGATTTGGAGAGTAACCACATTGTAAACAAAGCAGCTGAGGATAAAACTATGGTAAGCTTCTTTTCTTTAACTACTCTGCCTTGTTCAGACAGAGCATTTGAAAACTGTGAATGGCTGTTGTTTCATCTCCTACAGAGGATGTTCAAAGACCTTTAAATTCCCAGAAGGTGAGGGAAAGAAGACAAACTAGAGATGCAGCAAGTAGGGGAGGAATAATCTATCCAGTCTAAAAGCTTTCTGGAAAGCCATGCTTTGAATAACTGGTACATATTTATACTTCTGTAGTTACCCCTAGGCAGTCGGTCCTCTCTTGACTGGCTGTGAAATTCTGACTTTGACTTCCTCTGCTGAGATACAGAGGCCATATCAATAGCTAGAAACTGCGATCAAGATGATCCTGTTTTTCTCCCTGTACAGGAATCCTAGGATTCAATATATCATTCCAATGACATAGGCCAAGTCAGTGTTAGTCAAAGGGAACCATATGCAGCAAAAAATGCCTCATCCATACTTCTGATAATGACATACAGCTCTAGTCTGTCTGCTGAAATTACTTCTTTTACCAGCTACCGGAGGAATGAGCTCAATTGGTTACTAGTCTTGGGTTTGCTTCAGTGTCATCTGAAAGGAGTGGTTTTTCCAGATGAATGAATCACTGCTGTAATTTCCTTCCACATCTGAATTTTCTTCATAGTTAATAAAGCTTGAATTTCCTTTATAGTTGTATCAAGTTGGAGTGAGGCAAACATTCTCCTGTTACCAGTAGCGCAACTCATAAAGATGTTGAAAGAACATGATGCTGAAGTGTTAGTAAGATGTTAGTAGAAAACTAAAGACGTTTCCTGTTTTTTGGTAAGCAATGCTGTAAACACTTCAGTATCTTCTTAAATGCTGGGTTCTGCTGCTTTCCTGTTTGGTAGTAGCTCAGTCTCCAGTCAGAACAATAATTCTTTCTCATAGCCTTAAGGAGGAAAGTGTTTGGGCATAACAATTTGAACACTCTTTAATAACAAAGGCACTTCTTTTATTGAGGGCTATTGGAAGTTTATATTTTGCAAATTTTTCTACACATGAACTGAAAAGCTATTTGAAAACGTTTTGAAGATAAACCTATAACTTCCAAATAATTCCATTTTTCTCTTTCCATGATTTTATCCTAGCATCTGATAAGACATGAATTTTGGCATCGGTTTAGTTTTTCGTAAGATTTGGGGAGAAGATTGAAAAGTCAAACCTTCACTGCCCAGCATCCTTAGCTCTGAATGGCAGTGTTCTGTAATTCTCTTCACTTCTTCATTTTGTCAGGTTTTACTCTAAATGTAGTTTATAACTTAAGATTTTCTAAAACCACATGCAATTTATAGTCTATAAGTTCAATTTTTTAATGTATAATAAAGAAAATAATGAGTTAATGTCACATTATCCTGCTATACCCTTTTCTTTGGAACAGTGGAGTATTCCTGAAAGCATGTTCCAAGTAAGCTAGCTGTCTACAGTCTATGATAATCAGCTGTAATGGCACATAGGCAGCTGGTTTACTAATCCGTTGATTGCAGTATTAGTTTGTGTCAGAGATTCTGAAAACCTGTCTGATCCTGTAAACGTGTTCAGTGAATATTGTAGAATAAATTATATCTTGCCTGAAGACTCTAAAACACATATGCAGGTTATGAGTTTTGTATTTTCACTGTGCTTGTGGGGTTTTCCCTTTTTTTGATAGCTGTGTTTATGTTAAAAGAAAAAAAGAAAGACATGTCTGTTCTAAAACTGTTTAGTAAAAAAATTCGACTTAAATTCATTTAATGTTGGAAGGATTTGTATTTTAATCACCAGAAATTGTTCTTATCTGGCTTATCACCATGTCAAGTAGTTCAGGCTCAGATCAGGATCTCTTATTTAGAGACAGATTGCAAATAGGATTTCCATTATACAAATCTATTAAAAAAAAAAAAAAAAAAAAAAGGGAAACCTAGTTTGTTTGTATGGCTTATTTAAAATATCCAGTGTTCTGTACAACACTGTATTTTTGATAAAGAAACGTAACTTTAATAATGTATGTGCAGACATGAGTGTTTTTCCATGTTGTAATTTAATTTTCATAAATTGGAGCCAGTTTGCTAGAAAATAAGTACATGAATTAATAAACCTGATCTGAATTTCTTTTAAAGCTCCTATTTAAATGTTTACTGCAAGTTATATTGCTTTCTAATGTTTCTAGTTCAAATTAAAGAGAAAAACTTACCTTATTCAGTTCATAAATGATAACATTCTCAATAGTGGCTGACATAGTACTTGATCATAGTTCTTTTTTTTCTAGATACATCTAAACCAACTAACTAATATTTTTTCAGTGTCCCTATAATAAATATATCTGCACGACTTTGTGCTTTTGAAAATGTAAAGTCTTTCAAAAAAGGTGAAAATGTAGAGGAAAAAACCTCTTTAATGGGAAATTCTGCCATTTTGAAGCCTCTAATTTTTTTTTTCTTTGTTAGATGGGATTTGTCTTTGTTCCTTCCTTATTAGTCCCAAATGCCAAGATGCTATTTGTGCTTATTTCCTGCCCGTAAAGCATGTCTGATTCAGAAAAAGTGTAAACTCTCAAAATCATGGACCGAAAGTGCTTGTCGTATCTATGTCTGTGGTGGAGAGCTACGGCGTGCCCGGGGAAGGCCCCGCGCAGCCTGCCTCTGCGCTCGCCCCCGAACAGCTGGTTGGTGGGTGAGGCTCGCGAGTGACCCGAAGAACCTGATGTTTTCTGCTCACGCTACCTGTTGTGTCTTGTGAGATGTTTTAACCTGTGCTACCTGGGGTGTGTATATATATATATATATATAGGGTGAGGAGTTAAGATGCTTTTTTGAGCATAATTGTAGTCATCGTCCTCAGGTATGTAATGCAAAATGTTAAGCAAGTTGATTACAGACTTTTCTTTGAGTGTCTATATTTTGGGAGTGCCCTTTTCCATGTTTCCTGTCATTAGCATCAACAAAGATCACTAAAAACAATCTTCTACTGTTTAAAATTATTTTTTTTTGTTTCCTTGTCCCCAGAAGTTTGTTTCTTTGGTGTGACGTACTGTACTTCAGTACGTGAAAGCCAGTCCTTGAAGCAAAAGTGCCTTCAGTAATGTGGGCTTGTCTGCATGTACCGACCATACCCTTTTTAACTGCGTAAGTTTAGAAACCAGAAGTTAATGAAGAGCTTGTCTTGACTAGACACTGATTTTTCTGACTATACAAAGTTTGCAAAAGTTGGCTTATATCACCTTCTTAGCTGATGAAGTTGTTATTGGTACAACAAAGATTTAAATGGGAAAGAAATAAATGCATAAAGAAAATGTGTGAATTGATTTTAAATACTTTAGTGCTGTGCCCAAAAATTTCTAACAAGTTAAGCACTGTAACACCAAGAAATATATGAACAGTGACCTCTGTTCAATGGGCTGATAACCTTGAAGTCTAGCAGAAGCAAAAGTCAATATTTTCTGGTGTCGCTCAGTTCAACAAACACCCACAAATACCTTTAGCTCACAATTCTTTCCATACCACCTCTCAGTTAAGGAACACAGTGTAGGAGTGTTTGAAGTAGGTCCCGAGTTCCTGCAGCAGCCCACAATCTCTTACTAGTCCTTGATAATACTCTGTCCTCTGCTTTGAATTGGCTTTCACCTTGCGTTGGCTAAGTTACGGTGCTTAGGGACCTGTCATACTGACCGTGCTCGTGACTCAGGATGATGATGGTTTGTGGGGTATTTTGTGGCGTACCATAAAATGTCTCGAAGGTAAAGACTTCAGGTGTTTTTGAACTTAAACATGCATCCTTTGAGGAATTCTGAAAAGGTGAGAGGCTTGATACCCTCATAAAGCATCTCAGGGTGGAAGCTAATTTCTGCCTTTTGCTCCTCTTCTAATTTTTTTTCAGAGTTTAAGATTTCGGAGCCAAACGGATTATGTTTCTGTAGTCAGTCAAAAGGTAATACAGTGTATATTACTGAGGGCAAAACATGATTGCGATTTTGGAACTCGGTTTCCTTGTAGCTTCAGATCATAGAACGTTTGCCAGTTTTCAAATGTTTCAGCGTATTGCCAGTAATGTAAGCTTCCTAAAAATGTTTATAGGAAGAATTTTTGTAATACACTGTAAAAGACAGGCTGTATGGGTACTATCTTTCTCCAAATTTAAGCTACTGAAAAGTTTTCAAGAAAATGTTCTAGTAATATACGCAGTAGAAATGGCATCCCTGCTTGCTAGAAAAGTGAGTATATTATGTGTGTTAGGGGAATTTCCAGTAACAGACTTTTTTTCAAGGGAATCTAAAGTAGACTCTGAAATAATTGATTTTGCTCTGGGAAGTTTCTTAACATCTGAGTTTGCGGGAGAAATACCACATCATTAGTTTGCTTTACTGTTGCTTTTGCTGCAGGGTTTCCTGTGTTATTCCATGCAGATACTTCACTTTGACAGCCCAGATAAACAAAAGCCAGACGCTCATACCCAAAAAAAAAAAAAAAATCCCTGAACTCCAGTCTAGGGCAAAGATAAAGAATTCAGGCTTTTTCAGTTCTGTGAATAGATACTGGCCACTGGAAAACATTATGTGTGACTAAGGCTGTGATGATTTCTGTTCTGACATAATTACTAAACAGTAACATGAACATACTGCTTTCTCTCTGACTGGAGACATAGTCGTTTAGGAAGTGAATAATATTTAATAAAAATAAATAGGAAAAATGCTAGGTTTGTTTAAATCCTGTAATATACATATTCATGTTTTCAGAAGATTAAATGTAGGCTGGGATTTTTCCAGGAGACCTGGAGAAGTTGGATGTCCAAAATCCCATTCAGCCAGTGAAAGCCAGCTACTTCCTTCCCTACGTTTTTCCAGAAATCTGAGCTTAAATGACCTTTAGCTTGAGTTCGAGTAATACTGAAATAAAGTGGAAGGTGTACATCTAAAACTGGCTTACAAAATACTTTTTGTTGAAAATGTATCATTTTCTTTTGCCCAACATCATGAGTCTGTGAGTAGATTCTTTCTGAGCTGATTCAACTGTGTGTAAAGACTGGAATTCCAGTTTGCTCATGGTGTAAAATAAGCAATCATTTCATCTTGAGACAAGAAGATGGTGCAAACCGGACAGTGTGATTTGAAGCCACAGAGATGCTTTCTGCCATCTGAACCCCCACAGAAAATCATCATCTTTATAAAAATTGTGGAAGCTCTAAGAGTGATGCAAAAACCAAGTATTCGGAGTCAAGAGTAAATGTTTTTATGCTTTGTACTCCACTACTGTGCTTAGATTAGATTCTCCCTTAAGTGAGTGTTAAACATACTCCATGATTTGACACTTTTACAGTATCTAATGGTTTAATCATATAAGTTTTATACTAATTTACTTTAGCTTTCCAGTATTTGAGCTTGACAGCTTTTTCAGAAGGCTTTTTGAGTGTGCTTGGACTCTTGCATTTCCACATAGGACACGCTGACTGGCTTTTGTGTTAATATGGAATGTGAAGTTTTTGGAAATGGCTGTATGCTGGCAGTTAAGTTGAAGTCTGATGACAACGATGAGTATTTCAAAGCTAACAAAGTGAATGCTAAAATGCCATGACATTTTACTATTTTTACAACATTAAAAAAAAAAAACAAACCTGCTGTAATCTCTTGTTGCAAAGCCTTTAACCATTTCTTAAGTGAAAAGTTGTGTGATAAAATGTCGTCAGTCGTGCATAATCATTGAACTATGATGATGTTACCAGTTTTTAACATGCCAGACCGGGTTTTTCACTGCTAGCAGGTGTTATATTTAGAAGTTTCATATTGGACAGGTTGATAACCTTCCTCCACTACCTGTTTGTTACATACTTTTTGTTTTAATTCTGTCTTGTTAAAAATCAATGGTAATTTAGCGCAGGGGAAAAAGATGGAAGGAAGAAATCTGCTGAACTAGACAGACATACAATAAAAACAAACGTCCTACCTGCGTACCAGCTGAACACAGCTATAAAACAATGTTAAGGAAAATGCTGAATCATTGAGGGAGGTAGATTCTTTTTCTGATTTAGATGTATACGTTCTGGAGGAAATCTTGTAAGGTGGGGAAAGCTCTGGTTAGTGGCCAGAGTAGAGGTCGTCAAAGGTCAACTTGTTAGGGCTCTAGTCAAGACTTCAGGACACTTGGTTTTAATTCTGTAGTTTGTCCTTCTTTGACCTACCTGAGTCAATGAGAGAGATCCTCATTACAGAGTCAGCTTGAATCTCTTCACATATCAGCTGAAAAATGCCTCAGCCTCTTGATGTAAATCATGAACCAGTATTAACTCACTTGGTTCAAATTTGCTTGAAGTTCTTGAATTTTGTCCGGGCAGATTTTATGCTAGAACACAGGTGTTGCTGGCTTTCTCGCCACTATATCTTGTGCTCTTACTAGATGGATAAAATTTTGATTCTGTAGTAATGCCTGATTTGGATGAGGTTGGCACAGCGAGGTGGTCTGGTTGTCCTCAGAAACATTTAGAAGGTTGTGGAAATAAGGCAGTGACACAGTTTATGGGCAGTAAGCTCAGGTATTTTTGCATAAAATCTGGCAGTGTTTGGAGACTACATAATTTGTCAGCTGCTAGCAATGAATCTCTGCCATCCTGTTGCTCTCCTGCATGGCTCCTCTCACTTAAGCTGGGTTCTTCTAAGGTAACACTTCCTTTGAGAGTAAACTTGGGGGAAAGCCTTCACTAAAGAATTTGAGTTGACTATTTACTTTTTGGCCACTCCATACCTCTCTATTTACACGAATTCCAATTCATGAAATTCCTGGTATGGTGGATGGGCTGAGGCATATAATGCTAGTGGGCTGCAAGGCAGGCATGTGTCAGGGGCCCTGTGGCAGTGGGGCTGTGCTAAGAGGGTCAGCACATCCCGGACTGTGGGGATGGATGTACCTTGTACCTTGTACGGGTGCCTTGTACCGCAGTGGTGCAAGACAGCAGTGCCTGGGCGGGAAGCAAAGTGTGAAGATCGTGCACAACATGCAAGATACAACACAGCTGCCACATGATCTAGTTCTATTTTATTCATTTAGTGCTAACAGACAACTGGTACTTCAGAGTGAAGCTGAAACACCAACATACCCAAGTACTGATGAAGAATACACAACAGGAAAAGGTTGGCGTCTCTGTCGCTGCTGGTAGTGTTTATCAGCAGACAACACTGTGGTAGAAAGGGAGTAAGGAGAGGAAAGAGATTTCAAATTCACTTGCTTAAAGGTTAGGTTGAGGAGAAGGAAAGACTACAGTATATCCACGTACAGAAAAAAAGACACGACTTTTCTAGTCTTATGCTATTTTGATGGAAAAGGGTCTTGTAACGAACATAAATGATTTAGTCATCTGCATGTGCAGGCACTTAATCACTTTGAAAGGGATATCAGTACTAGCAATCATTTCAGTTTTGGCACTAGTTCTCAATCAAAGCCTGGCTCTGTGTAATTGCCAGCAGTTGAAACTGCGATGTTACACAGCAAAAGCAGACAAAACCAAAATAATTTTCATCAATGAAGGCTAAGGACATGCAGTACTGTGAACAGATTATTCCAGATTTTAACATTGAGTACAAATTGTAAGGGGTTTATTGTCAAAATATATTTTGCAGTATATCTTGAGGTATGTAATATGTCTTGTAAAATATAGGAGGAGCTTTAATGATTCTAATGTTTATTTCCTCTCTTTTTGTTAGTAAGACTACATCTGACCACAGATGCAAATTCCTGAAGCATTTTTCTTTATTTTCCTGCTTCCCTCCTGGAAGTTTCTACTGTATTCTCTTGTGCAAATTTCCATTCTTTCTTATTCATGTCTTTAAAATATTCATCTAGTGGTTGTGTTTGTGGAGCCCACCTGGAGGACTTCTAGCATAGAAATTTGCTGTAAAGCAATAGACTGTGCTGTTTGCCTGCCCGACCGAGCGCTTCCAGCACCGTGCTGCTCCTGACCTCTTGCTCAAAAATTCCCTGGGCCGTTTCTGGTTGGTTTAGACCTTCATGCTCTCATGCCCAATCCTTAAGCAGACAATGTATTTCTCTTCCTGACCACTCAGTGCAGATCTCTGCTGTGCAGTTGGTCAAACACGCTACGAGGCAGAGTACTGGAAGTGTAAATACGTGGAAGATTACCAGCAGTTTAGCTTTTTTTCTCCCACTCTAAGTATTAAGGATGGTCTGTCTGTAGAAGAATGACTTCTTTCAAAAGACATCTGCTTGTGATATATTTTTATGTAAGTGTATACACATTTAGAAATATTTGTAATTAAAACCTCTGAGGAGAGAAAGATGAAAAAAGCAGCAGCAGAGAGCTTGCGAAGTGAGGATTTCTTCAAGATTCTGTTTCTCTGTACATCACGCCAGAATTCAGCTATCAGTACTTGAAAGGATATACTCCAAGAAGCCTCCTGATGTACATTACTTTAATCGCCTTCCCTTTAATAGTTTGCATTACGAAGACACGTGCTATCTCATAACCCTGCCTCAAGAGCAATGATGTTTCCCTGTATTGTGTAAATAAAAGAACTCCATGGAGAGCTGACAGGGCCAAAAGAAGACAGGTTTTGTGTCTATGGCTGTTCTGATGAAAATCTCACTAACTCAAATCTTTTCCAAAAATCTGTTGCAGCCTAATGAGGTTCCTAGTTGAATGTATGGTGGCCTGTATTTGAAGAAATACCATTACAGGCAAACAAGTGCTCAGAAACCTTTTTTGGTTTTTGTCTTTTTTCACGTCTTTACTTCTGTGGTCGTGAAGGCAGTTGGACATAATTACCAACATGGTACCCATGTATGTGGTCTGTGATGCTACCAATTCTGTTCTTGTAGGTTACATGCAACTTTGTCTTCTGACTGTTATCTCAGATTCTTTTATTTGTGACTGTTGTGTCATGAAATATATTGCCTGGCATTAATCGTAAAGTGGCAAATATTTATTTATTTAGTTAGTTATTTTTAATCCCAACAATTAGAACATGGAATAGAATAATTCTTTGTACCACTTGAGTAACATCTGAGTCCTTTTTCCTTCCTTTCCCCCTCCCTTTGCACTTGATGCAAATTCCACATACTGCATTGAATAGATGTAAGGTCAGGAAGCGTCGATTAAGTACTAATGGAACTGACTTCCTATGCTATTAATGAAAACATGACTCATGTTCTAAGGATTTGCAGTTGGATTCCTGTAACTTTTGGTATTTCTGTTGTAATTGTTTTCAGTAATTATGTTTTCCTAGAACACAAACTGATCGTGAAAAAACTAGTATATTAAAAGCAATAACAGCGTATTCATTTGTTTAAACTCATTCTAGTACGGCTGAATCCTATATTCATAGCACACAAGATTTCTGACACAGACAGTAGATGCACTTGTAACTTTCTTTTGATTTTTGCTGTCCAGAAATATCTTTAGTGGGGAATGAAGGCAAATATTCAAATAGTAAACATATCTCAGGGTGTTTTTGTAGCTAACCACCACAAAAATCCAGAATTCACATATTTGTGTGAATCACTTCTCTGTTCCTGAGCAGTTGGAAATAGCAGTACGGTTAAAGGGAAAAAATATTGAAGACATCAATGTAGTATTTCTCCTATAATAACGTGTTGTTTCAGCTTTTTTTTGTTGATAGTAGAACTGATAAATGCTAAGATTGTAATCGTATCAAAACCCGAGCCATATGCCAAAAGGAAATTCCTGAAGCCCTTGTGCTTTTTTTTGAGGCTGTGTAGTGGCATGGGGATGAACTCCATGCCCCTCAGAGCACTGCAGCCGTAAGAGTGAGCCACAGGATGGACTGGGGAAACTATGGGCAATTCCCAGTTCCTTTATGATTTCAGGAAAGTAATTTAATGTAGTCCATTTCCCCATTCTCCTTTCGGAATATGACAATAAGGTTTCACAATCTGCTTCAAGTTAAGTCTGTTAAAGTGCGTGTGGTGATTGGACGCACCAGTAATGGCAGCCAAGCGGAAAGCTAGGAACATTTAATGTTTCTTAGATTACTTCTTGAAGCACCCATACTCAATTGTAGTGCTGCTCCTGTTTTAAGCATATTTTTGAACCGGACAGTAAAGTGTATTTTTATATAAATATAGGTGTAAAATGGGCTGGAGGACAACAGAACTTATTTTGGTTTTTTTCTGGTTTATGATAGGGAAGTGAAGAGCTTGCCCTGCTCTCGCTTGTTTTTCCCTTGGTAGAACTTCTGGGAATGGTGCCTTCCCTTCTTGTCTTCGTTGGAAATCTCTGCTAGATGAGAGAACAGAAGTTTGAGTTCATGTTATTATTTTTATTGAATTATGTTGACACAGTTTGTCTGATACACAAGTTCAAGAGGAGTGGAAAATGGGCATTTTGTTATAAATCCTTCACGATTTGTTGTTCAGGTTCTACTTTTTGTCCTTTTCAGTGTCAGCCTATCTGTTGCTACTACAGTTGTCTAGTAGCAAATTTTTCAGTGGTGTATGACATGTAAACATTCAATTGCCATTTGTTTCTTTCAAAATCTCTCTCATAGCCTTTCATTAAAGGTGAATTAGAAAAAACCTGACTGTATCATGAGTTCGATGTGATGAACAAATACGGTTTACTATGAAATTTACCTTATAAAGATAAGAAATAAGAAATAGATGTTTTCCAGTTTTGGAGGTAGCCTTTAATGTGACTTTCTCCTTTTCGTAGTCATAATTTCCATATTTCTGAAATGACACTTTCGTCATGTACTGATTTAATCAGATAGTTGTGTTTAAGTACAGTGAACTCTCCAGAGCTGTCGACCCCCACGCCCACACCAAAAAAAGAAGTTGCTCATTTGATTCAGTAGATTTATAATCTTTGAGGGAATGCAGGCATCTTTGGCAGTTTTTTTCTGTTTGTTGTGCTTTAGACCTAATGATGAAAGAGTTATTATAGACTTACACATTTATAGAGAAACTGCAATCCAAATTAATTTTAATGATTTTACTGCAGTTATTTTTGTGATGCTTAACTTGTGCATGAGTAATGAGATGGATAGCTTGAAAGGGCCTGTAAAAGAGTTGAAACAACGTGATTTCTTTTAGTAAGAGCAGGGCTCTGAAAGATGACTTCAGCTATGCAGCAGATGTCCTGTGAAACCTGTGCTGCCACTTATTTTGGTGCTAGGACTTGGTTTTGTTTGTATGCGGGACATTTCATGTCTGGGCAAATACACTGTGTAGCTTGATCTGTAAATGGCTTCCGCATTTTGCCGATTTGAGGGTACACTGCTGGTGCATCTTGGGTCTGTGAAATCTGTAAGGGAAGGAGTGCTGTACAGTGAACTGTTCATGGGTCCTTAATGTCTGCTGAGCACATCTGGCTGCAGGGGCTTTGCCCTTCATTTTTCTGACATAGGTAGCAAATGAACTGGATATACCAAATGGATCAGTTCAAGAAGCCTCAGTCTTCATAGAATAAATAAGTTGTTTATTTTAATTGCTCTTATTGTTTAATAAAGATATTAACACTAAGGTATTTCCCTGGGTTTGGATCTATTTGAACTGAAGACAAACAAGAGAATCCAGCAGTTCTAGTCTTTACCCTACCATTTCTTCTGCCTGGGAGATAAAAGAAAAAGCAGGTAGCCCAGCTGAGGAATATTGGTTTTCTGTCTGGTCGCTGCACATTGAGTACCTTGAGACCTGTGTCCTCCAAGAGTCACAGAATAGTTGAGGTTGCAAGGGACCTCTGGAGGTCATCTTGTCCAACCCCCTGCTCAGGCAGGGTCACCTAGGGCCGGTTACCCAGGACCATGTCCAGATGGGTTTTGGATATCTCCAAGGATGGAGTTTTGGAAGAAGCTGCTTTTGGAATTGTTTCCAGCTAAGCTGCTACAGAGAGCATTAGTGGTAGCGGCTGCCCTTTCATGTTGCAGGTGCAGAGCTCCCAAGGGACAGGTAGATGTGTTTCAGCTCTGAATGCACCATGCTGACTGAAAACTGACATAAAAGACCATCCATGAGGAACACATGTAAATCCAAATGAGCAGCAGTGTTTTACTTTGCAGGGTAAGATTTCCGTTGAAATAGGTAAAGATTAGAACAGGCACCCCAGCGCTTCTGAGTGTTTTTGTAGTAGTATCTCCATTTCTTTTGGGGAAGGTTTAAGGCATACTCATCTAGGCTGGACGTTGCTTTCAAGGCCTGACTTAGAAGTATTCCAGTACTAAATGTTTTTAGAGCTGACTAGTTTCCACTGCCTGGAAGAAGGAAACCTTACTGCCAAATTCCCACAGCAGGAATGTGCCAAAATCATGCAAAGAAATTGAAGCGGCTCATCTACTCTGTTGTTCTTCAAGATGGTTTCTGGACATCTGAATGCCCTACCCAATTTTCTTCGGCATTACAGCTTCAACAATGAACCTACAGAGGCCAAAGAGAAAAATAAAGTAGCTTTTGTTACGTGTCCCCTGTTCTCCAGATGTTCCATGCCATCAGGGAAGGGGCAGGGGTCAGCAGAGTATTGCAGTGGGTACTGCTCCCACAGGGGTTGTACTACTCTAAGTTATAATCGAAGCAGGAATGTGCAGTGATCAGCATGAAAACTCTAGTTGTTGGGTGAGTAGCCTTTATTTTTTGTTGGAAAAGTTTCCCACTGAGATCGTCTGACATTGAATTGTGGCAAGTTAAGTTGCATTTTTACTAGTTTGCTAGAAAACTGATAGACACTCAGGTTGCTGGCAGTGGGTGTTGTACTTTTCCCATGCTTGCCCCTTCCTCCCCTCTGTAGGTATTCTTATAGCGCAATACATTTTTTTTAAATCAGAAAAGCCTTTAGTAGCAACTGTTATTTTCTGTAGTGTATGTTTGGAGAGCATCTAGCACAACGGGTAACAACTTCTCTTTTTTCAAGTATCTTCTGCATGTTCTTGCCTCTCAATCTTGATCCTAAGAGATTTATAGAAAGGTGAAGAGACCAAAAAAGTAGGCAATTAAAACTGTCTGTGTCTCTGGAGCACAGACATGATACATGTAACTATATTTCTGAGTAGAAAGCAAAGACAAAAGATTTTTGTTCTTTTTCTTCCATTAGTTCAGAGGTTAAAAGATTGTTGTTGTTGTTGTTGTTTTTTAGTATTTTTTTTTTAACCTATTGAGGTATTATGAAAGTGGACTTTCCTGGAATTACTTTTTTAACCACAGGTTTTTGATAAGGAAACCAAATCTGTGTGGCTGTTTTATAAATTTTGTTCTTTTTAATTTATTTTTCACAATAAAGGCAAATTATGAAAGGGCTTATCTTGCAGCAATTTGAGCATTCTGTAAACAACCAACATCTCAGATGACCTTAGTCCCACTCAGCTATCACATGCAACTGATTTTAAAACCTTCATAGTGTCCCTAGGAGCAGATATGCCGTATTTCACAAGGCCGTATAATTCCGTCCCATTCTCTCTTGAAAGTTATAGTCCCGTGACAATTATTTCTCCTTTAGATTTTCAAAAAGTTAGTCAGCTCCAGTTCTCTTACGGCAGTGGAGTACTGTCCTTTCATACATTGTTTCTTGGCCAGTCCCATGTCATGGAGCAGAGAATGCAGGACAGATGCTTCACGCTTGGCATACTCAGCTGTTCCCGAGAATAAAACTACTACGTGCGACTGGCAAGTACTGCTTGAGGCAGCATATGCTAGCTGTTAATGTGTGACCTTTTTGTCCTCAGTAACTCAACTAACTCTACTGATTTAGAAAGAAAAAAAATTAGATGTGAAATTTAGGCAACTAAGTTTCTGAATATCAAGCCACTGCTTTATAATAAATGTATTTATCACTTCAAGACTCTAGTTCCAGATGTAAAGCATTAATTGTACGCTGACCAGCGTACAGAGATGTGGGTGAGTAGCATGACCAGCCAGCCAGGTTGTTGGAGTATGTGGAGCTGCAAGTGATTGAATTACAGTGGCTTAAGAAGTTCCTGTCTCCTCAGCTGAGAGTTTTACTGCCACTGAGCTGACATGCAGCTCAACTGATCATACACGCCCTACCAGACCACTAAAAAATAAGCTAAGTTGTGCTATTTTAATTACTGCTGCCACAGAATAAACTGGGAGTCACTGACAGACTGCTTTTCTGGATGGTGCAGCTATTTATGGTTGTCTCAGAGAATTTTGAACTTTGACTCCTTAATGAACAGTAATGGCCTTAGAAGTGAGAGGTGTATCTGAGTCTCTTGGTTTGTCTTTCTGTTACCCCCAATCATCTGCTCTGGTGACACAATGAAACAGCATTTTTGCAGTAAGTCTGCCTCGCTGAAACATGGCTTCTTTGGGGCCAGTGCTGCAGAATGATCAATTAAATAAATCCTCAGTGAGGAGATATTTTATACATATACAGTACCTTTAATAATTTACAATTACATGTGCTATAATTTTATTTTAAGTTAAAAATCTGTTTTCCCAAAAGACCGATCTACTCCACCTTGCATCTTTTCGCTACCAGTGCTTTCACGGGAGTTAAAGAACTGGATGAAGTCTAGTTGTTGAGATACATAGTACAAATTCTTACTGCGACTGGATGTTTGCTAAGCTATACTACTGAATAATACTTAAATGCCTTGTAATTACACACCTAACTTTCCATGCATTTTATAAAGTCATCCAAGGGAAGAATGAAAATATTCTAAATATCATATTCGCTACAAATGTAGGATTTATTTATCTTGGACTTGATGCCTTTCTGAAGAATTTATTGTTTGAATGTGTTTTCCTAAAGAAAAGATGACAGAGGCATATCAGCATGGTTGAGTCCTTTCATTGAGATGATATAAACAAAAAAGCAGTAAGCATATGGGTAAAACATACGAGTTCTTAAGATATTAAAGTTTGTTGATTAAATATTCTTGTAAAAATCAGTATGCTTTTTGTGCGTCGTTTTGGTTTTGTTCTAATAAAAAACCCCAAGGATTTTTCAGGTGATCCTGGGTATTTATTTTTGCGCTCTCTTATTATGTTTTACAATGTTCCTGCTGGACATTCCACAAGGAGACTTTACACGCAACGTTGCTCCTGTTTACAGGCAGTGTTTCCCAGAACTGCTGGTCAGCCGGTTGTGTTTTACCCTGCCGTTAGTATTTCTGTTGGTGGTCATTAATGAAGTTGTGTGCAAGAGCTGAAACCGATAGGTTCCTGAGCAAAAAGAAGTAAATGTCAGTGCAACGGCTGGATAACATGTAGAAAAAAGAGATAGGCCAATAGAAAGAGAGTGGAAAAAGCCCTCTGAATTAGGTAGGCACTGGGTTGGATGGCAGTCTGAAAAAGATCATCTTGGTTTAGGATCTGGAAACACTTAAGAAACGCATGTGGTTGCTGAAGAAACAAGCTAACAGTTGTGTAACTTATGCTTGAGGACAAATGATGCAGATGATGCAGACTATGCAATGAAATTTTTATTCTGCACCTGTGAACTTCAAACATTTGCACATTCATTTTGAAACATCTGCTGAGTTGGGTTTTTTTTGTACTTTTTATGAAAGTAACTTCGGGATAGACCTCATTTTTATTTCTGACTGTTGGAGTACAGTTTAAAGACCGGATATGTATAATTCAGGATGGTTTTGAATGTAGGTTTCCAGAAGACCTTAATCATCCTTTTATTACAGTTAATATTTTATGCATAAAATCACTGACAAAAAATATTTTCCTTTGTCTAAAGCTGCGCAGAGTGAGGAGCGGCTGTGTGCATTTAAGGACCCATATCAGCAGGACCATGGAATCAGTGAGAGCCGAATCTCGCAGGAGAATGGCACAATTTTGTGCATGAAAGGTAGTACCTGCTATGGACTTTGGGAAAAAACACGAGAAGGAGACATACATCTTGTAAAACAAGGTATGTAACATTTCAGTCTAACAGCTGCAAAGCTAGATATTTTGCTTGTGCATTGTACAAATGCATAGTTTTTAAGCTTCCAATTTAGCAATTTTAAATCTGAACGGAAAGTTTTTTTGAAATAAATGACTTCTAAAAGAGACCAAAGAGATCAATGCACAGTTGAAGGAAAAAACACTCAAATTGCTTGTTACTTAGGATGTCCAGAGGAAGATGGCTTTCTTGAATGTGTCTCAGTATACGTATTGATGTAATGATAAATCTAAAAATAAGTGTCTCATTACGTAAAAATGTATATTCATATTGATTGGATGTTTGTTTACAAAGGAAATTGCAGCTATAGCACAAAACCGTCACATGTCACTGTCAATTTGCTGCTGTTCTGCAGGGAGAGTGATGGTAGGGAGAAGGGTCTTGTAGTTGCTGGAGACATGTTTTGATTACCGTTCTCGGGGACTCTGCTTTTGGTTACTTGGATACAAGTTAGTGTAGTATAAGACCGAATGAAAACTGGTATTTACAAACATCCTGTGCAGTTGTACTCAATGTTGTTGTTTCATGTTTGATCTGGTAATCTGCTGAAAGAAGCAGTCTGGCTGCTCACCTCTGCCCCCATGCTGCCTCTTTCCCTTCCAGGCATTTGTGCATAAATGACATTTAACTGCCATTGACCATACTTGGGAAGGAGAAGTTGCTGCAGGGAGAAAGGGCCTGCATTAACCAAGAAATAAGTTGTGATCCTGTAGAAGAGGCCAGTGATGTTGACAGTGACGAAGGACAGAATTTTTAGAAATGATACAAGAAGCACCAAACTATAGGTGCAGTCTTGTGGCCTAGCTCTAAGGAGGGGAATAGGTCACAATTTCATCTAGCCTGTGGGCCAGAGGGTGGTAGTACTGTCTGTAGTATCAGAGAAGTGGGGAATGGCATACTTCTGCTTAGAAGGCTCAAGAATTCAGGTTTTATCATATTGAGGTTGACAGCTGGATACGTCTGATGTTGGCCTTCATTGCTGCCTGTATTTCTTCTCCTTGGCTCTGGTAAATTTTGAAAGAAATTCTTCAGTTTTTGGTTTAAAAGGTGGTAGTGAAGTCAGACAAGCAAATTATAACTGTTTTCACCCCACTCTGTAACATTTAATTAGGTAATTATGGATTTCTATAGGTGTGTTTAATTGTCCATGCACTAGAATGAATTTTATGCCTCCTTTAAAAAGAATTCTTTAATTCGCCTCTTTTTACAGGTTGCTGGTCTCATATAGGAGACCCACAAGAGTGTCACTTTGAGGAGTGTATAGTTACAACCACCCCTTCCTTGATTCAGAATGGAACATATCGCTTCTGCTGCTGTAGTACGGACTTGTGTAATGTCAACTTCACAGAAAATTTTCCACCTCCTGACCCTACTGATACAACACCTTACAGTAAGTCAGATGTTTCCATCTCTGGCATTTCATGGTTTAAATAATTTCGAGAAAGATCCTTCTTTCATGGTACTGTAAAATGCGAAACCTCTGACCTTTCTATTTATATGCAGCAGAAATGGCAAACAGAACAGAGCTTTTCCATGTGAAGTTTATCACACTTATATATTCCACAGTGCTCTGCAAAGAACGAGTTAAATGCTTACAAGAGAATTGTTTGTATAGGCAACTGCTGAATGCAGATCACATTTTTCCAAACTGGTCTCTAATCTTGGGTGCTTTGGTATTTGGATACCCAACTTCAGAAGCCTGTGGGGATATTCAGAAGGATTCAGACTTCTGTTAAAAACAGGCCAGTAAGTTCATTAACATTATGGTACCTTTGAAAAGTCTGGCCTGTCTATTCAGTCATGGCTCACAGATAGCTTTGAGCGGTAGAACCGGTCTTATATCAGGCTGTTGAGATTCTCTCCAACAGTCTTGCAGTGCTTTGATATCTGACTTCTTTCTTTTGCATATCTCTGGTAGAGATTAACTTTGGCATAACGTTCAAAGAGTACTAGTTTGAGCAATGTAGTTTTCTTCCAGATTAGATTATCTGTTATTTATTATAAAATCAACATAGCGTATGGATCCAAATCAAGGGATCAGACCCCTTAACCTCCTATTACAGAAGAAAGATCATGACTAGCAGACATGCTGTTATGCTGTATAGCATAATTAAGAACCTGTAAAGAAGTTGGGTTAGTGGCCTAGTCTAAACACTTGGATAGCCTTTTCTAAATAAGAATTGTGAAAGAGAAATTGAATAGAGGCAGGTATGTAAATGGAGGTACAACTGTGTCTGTATGTCAGGAGTTCCTTATCAAGGAGAAAAGTGTTTTGTGAAATGAAGATGTCTTTAACTGGACAGTATTTACAGCTATAGAATGCAAAAAGAATAGTTTATGTTTAGGAATGATATTATTTGAGTTAACCTCTAAGATAGTGAAGATACTGATGCTTTCAAAAGTAGCTGTAGGATGGAGTCCTTGTAAGCAATTTTGGTCAGAATGAGGGCTTGGCATGCTGAAAAAAAAAAAACCCAACCTTTTCTGGGAAAGTGAGTACGGTATAAATGGGTAAAGAGAGTTGATAAGACATGGTGCCTTTTGGCTGATAATACTATTTGTAGAACCAGAAAGCAATCACCATTTGGAACCAGTGTCTGAGCTTAGCACTGTGCAATGTGGAACAGACGCCACGGTAACGGTCATCTCCTTGGGCTCCCCAAATGTGACTGGAGTTAGTGCTGTGCAGGGGATTTAGACAGGAGCGAAAAAAGATGCAAAGAGAATTCCTTGTCCCTTTCTATCCCCCCAAAATAGGAAGACAAGGTTCCTACAAAATTACTTGTGCCTGTGCTTCTCCAAGGGTAGAAATTACGAGCTGAGTTAATTTGGTTATTGGGTGATAAGATCTTAAAATGATTTTTAAGTTGAATTTTTAATACTGAAAGATCTAGCTTGACTTGCAAGGGGGGGGCTGGGGGGAATTAAATTTGTAACACAGTCCTTAATTCACCCAGCTGTAATTGAGTGCTGCAGTGTACATTTCTACTGACTCAAACTGTTTTGTGTTATTGTGTCACCTTCCATTTCCATAATATGCAAATTTGGCTTTAGGCATAAGCAAAGTAGGTTGCTGCCTAGCACAGTTGTCTGTCTGCTTTGACTAGGTTAAGAGATGGAGATTGGCCTTTCCAGCAGCAAGGATGGCCTCATTTGCCGCTCTGGTGTTTTATTTGTAAAGCTCTGCTACTGCCGCATCTGACAGAGATGCGTGTGCTCCTGGCAGTGTAAATCCTGTACACGCGCAGCACTGGGGAAGCAGAGGATGTTCTAGGAAGCTGGAAGGGTGAAAAAAGAGGGAGGCTGTGGCACACAGACCCCTGCAACAGTACTGACCCCGTTCCAGGCACTGGAGTCTGCACGGTCCCTTTCCCAGCCCTCTCGACTCCTTCTAGAACCCATTTTGGTGCTGTAAGATTTAGTTTTGCCACCTCAACATTGAGGACAGAATTCTTGCTTTGGCAAAGTTCAATTTTTATGGAATTATTGGGAAGCTTTGAATAACCTACTAGATACCTTACTTGGGCACTCTTCCAGCCTTTCTATTAAAGTTTTTAGAATGCTTTAAGGACTCTAGTAAGCTTAGCTGTACAGGCTGTGGCAACCTATATTACCATACCTTTCAGATTATTAAATTGAACAGGTCACAGTCATATGGGAAATCTTCTGCAGAAGGTTATTTCAGTATAGCCCGTGAACTGTAAGAGCACTATTTCATCTATATTTTTGATTAGGCATTAAAAATGTTGAATAGTTCTTGAATGACAGAAATTAAGGTATGTGGCCTCCTAGAACTATATTTATGATCCTGTAAATTTCAAAGCAGGTGTGACTAGTGTATAGTTAATTATGTGAAGCCTGATGAACTCAGCCAACAGTTAACTAAATATTTGGAAATGTTTTTCTGCTGAGTTCCAGTAAAATCACCCAGAATAAAAAGTTCCTGGAGTAACAAGTGGAAATTCAGCCATAGTTTAAAAACTAACTGAACCTGAAAACAGTACTGATGAACCTAGACAATTTAAGACTTAATTATTAAGGAAAATTGTAGGTGTTCTTTTAAAAATATTTCCTTGCAGCTATATGAAGGATCTGTGGAGACAACAGAATACTTTTAGGCTCTTGAGCTAAATCCATACGGAAAAATAACAGAGGAATAAAAAAATTACTTTATACGATCTTTTGGTTACAATTTTTTGTAGGACAATTAATAGTGGTGTATTGAAAGATGTAGCTAGACTATAAATGATTCAAGAAGACTAAGATAATTAAGATCTTAATATATGTTAGATATAACAAATTATTGTTATCATTAAATATAGCAATTCTTCTCTTAAATATTACACTTAATTTTTGTCATTATTGTCTTTTAGTATGTCAAAACATGTTTATCTTGCAACCATATCTGTGCAGAGTGGAATATCTTTTTTTTTTTTTTTAAGAAATCCATCCTATCTTGTAAAAAAACTTTTATAAAAATGAAAAATAAGATTAAGGACGAACAGGTTCTTGAAGCCTTAAATTTAATCCTTGCTGCTTCTTCATGTGCAGCTGGTAATTTAAAACAATCATACATCTGAGTAGTCATAATATTGTTCACTTCTATCTTAAAGATAATCCAGGCAGATTTGAGTAGTTGTTGGTTGCTAGTCCCTCCAGCTAGAATTTTGCAAATGCTGTAGGATGGGTTGTAGTCTACAGCCCACAGTCCGGAGGTATTAAAAATGCAAAGATTCAGATAGATTTTCCTGATGCCAGGAGAAGCAGTGGTTGAAGAACTGTGTTTATTTCAGAGCTGAAGATTTGCCTGTGGAGTTCGGAGCTACTGAAATGCAGAAGTTCAAAAACAACCTCTCATCCTCAACCGAAGCGCTTTTGGGGAAAAAAATATACTTTCTTATGCTTTGCTAAATCACTCATGGATAGACTCATTATTCTTCCATCTTCTATTTTCACAAAAAATTGACCAAAAAAAAAAAAATCCATCTTACCTTCAACCAGTATGTGTATATACCCCTTAACCTGACCTAAAAAGGGTCAACTATGGCTTCCTGGGTAAATGTTTTGAGGTGTATTTACTCTGTTGGCTTTGTCAAATATTTATTTTGAGACTTGTTAAATATCTGCCTCTTATGTCTGCAAAGTGTGCTGCCTAAATTCTGAGACTGTTTTGAAGACAAATTCATTAGTTCTACAATCATTCATAATGGCCATTTAAATAGAATTTAAGTAGCGAAAGACGTAAATGATCTCCCTCATTGGTCATAGATATATTGCTGTAATGAAACATTCACGTTAAAATAACATCAAAATGAAAGCAACAAAGCCATTTTTAATTATTTGTTTTTCCTCAAGGCTGCATTCCTGGCACTGCAAATAAATTAATCTTACAGCAACTGAGTGTTAAGAATACATTTTTGTATGACAGGTGATGTATTTGCATGATATATGGAAAAAATCCCTGGCAGCAACAGTTGAGCATTACTGGTACATATTATTGTTGAAATGATGTAGAGTTTTCTCCTTGGAGCAACAAATGGTGCCTGCAATTTTTAGAGGATTTAGAAACTTATATTAAAGAAGAGCATTGAGATTTGGATATAAAGAAACTGCCTCACACAGTGAAGGAAGTTGGTATTTCTTTATACTAGAACACTGATAGACGCATTTATCTTTCCAGTGTATCATCCTGGCCTTTCTTTGCCAGTCTTCTTGCTACCTATAGAAAATATATATATACAAGTCTGTCTTTAAGTGCTCACAGAATTCTGTGGAAACTTTGAGGAAAGCTACCATTAAAAAAAAAAAAAAGTAATTATTAATGTATGTGGCTGGGTCAGGTTAATTAAGGTAATAATAGACAGTTTTCATTTACCTATTGCTTTTGAGAGGCAGCAGTTAGACTCATGTTGCTGTGGGCACATGGCCCAATCTAACTCCCACTGAAGTTGAATTAGATCATGTCAGGCTAATTTTGGAAAGTTGTAGCCCTGCTCACTCTCGGTTGTTATCTTGAACTGCTTTTTTCTGGAGAGCAGCATCCGATATTAATTTATAATTGAAATGCAGTTACTTCAGCTGGGTTCTGCTTGCAGTACCTGATCAGCTAAGTTTGTAGCCGGTGTTTGAGCTGGTCTTTCATTTCTGTTCTGCCTAATCTAAGAAAACGCTCTGTAAATAAGCATTTCCCCTTACTTGCACTGTATTTTTTTCAGGTGATTTGGATGTATAGCAAAGGGGAAATTACAAACCTTTGCAAGGTGGCAGATCTTCTGTCTTGAAAGATGGAGGCGGGACTGATCCACACGAGGATTAAAACTTGTACTCTTGAAACGATAGGAAGTCAGTCAGGCACATCTTCCCTTCAGTGAAGAGATAAGGCATTATATGTCGTTAATATGCCTTCACTATATTATAAGGTAGGGGAGGAAATATTAAGACAGTAATTAATATCTCAAAAAAAAAAAAAAAAGAGTTCACTTTGAGACAGCTAAGTATTTGGTGCAAGAGGACGATACTGTGCCTCCCAGGAAGCTATTTTAGGGCACTGTAGAAAATGAAGGTGCTGGAACTGCTGAAGGAGATCCAGCTGAATGCGCGTGGAGATTTCTAAATATGTATCTCTGTTAAAAGAGATTATATGTGGAAGAGCTAATAGAGGGGAAAAACAAAAAGTGGCTTTTTCTTGGGAATAATTCTTTAAGATACTGACATAATGATGAAATATTTTGGATTTTGGCCAGGTATTGACAAATGTGTGTTTTCTTGAACCTTCAGTTGCCTTTCTGTCTGAAATTTGATGGATGTTTAAAAGAAATTCTTGTATTATTTACTTTTTGCTGTTTATTTGGTTACAGGAAATGAATTAACTGCAGAGGGGGTTGTGACACAGGGTGCACATTGCTACAAATACTTAGTGATAACATTTTGGAAATGTGTGCTAATTAAGGCTATTTCTTATGTTGTTGCAGCTGAGGGAAAGGTGATAGTATTGTGGATTAATGTAGGGGAGAAAAAGTAGAAGTGAAAGTTGTTGTAGGGAGCAAACAAAGTATTAAAGCAATTAGTATAGAAGGTTATATAGAAATTCAAGTGAAAGCCATAGCTTCTGTAGAACCAGTGGAAGGTTTTGCAAGTCACCCAAGATAACTGGTAATGCTTGTTGAGTAACTTCAGTGATTCTCATTAGAAATGGATATATCAAAAGCAGAATCTCTTCAAGATTGTTTGTAGCAGCACTTAATGTTTTAACTTCTAAGACATCATAGTCTCCTGAGATTAAACTTGCATCTTTACTGAATTTAAAAGTAAAGCTTTGATGTGCAGTTGGAGTCTGAATATGGAATGTTAGCTGTGAAGGCAAAGCCTACTTAAACAGAAAACTGTACATGTAAATTTTTTCTCTTACAGAAACATTTAGTCAGGAAGTGTTTTACTTGCACTGAGATTGAAACGTTTTGGAAACGTTTGGAAATGTTTTAAAATTTCTGTTTATGCACCAAACCCACAAAATGCTAAAAACTGTGTTAAATAAAATAAGAACAAATATGTTTATTTGAAAAAGGAGAAACATTTCAAATATTATTTTTACAAAAAAAAAAAAACACCTTGGGTTTTTATGAGTACATTCCCTATTGCTTTGTCAAACTGCTGTTTGGAGTGCACTTGATAGGAGAGCTGTACAAGGTAACGGCAGAGTTGTGCCAGCAGGAATTGGTACTGTGTTATGACCTGGAGGTCCGAGAACAAGGACCTTTGCAAAGTTCTTTTAAAAATCTGTTGGAATCTAAAAAAGGGCTTTTTGGATGCAAGGTGGGATTTTATCTTTATCTTGACATTGCAATAGTATGTTTGTGAAGTGCTAGAACTATAACTGCACTTTGTTCCAGAGGGCTAAAAATATTTTACTTTAGAGTCCTTAGAGATCTCAGTTCTTCAAGTAGATGTGAACAGAGCTTTTAGCTTATTCGTTTGATATAATTGTCTGATCTGCATCTTTGTCATCTTTGAAGTGTCCTGCATATTTCTAGTACTACACAGCAAATATTTTATTAGAGTTTAAGGTCTAGAATGAAGAAAGGAAACGTCCATTTTCTGAAATATAATCAGTGGTTTTTTGCTGCCTTCAGTAATAGTGAAAACATACATTTTATGCTGACTAATATCTGTAAATAGGTGATTCTTGTATCGTGTGCAGTTCTTGAGGCGCTAATTTGCATCTCTGCTGGAAATTAGTTGCTTATGGTTAGTATGTTTTATGCACTTCTAAGAGTTTAAAGATCTGCAAATATCTTTGGGTAATACAAATACAGTAAATATATTTTTTCCATTTACTGAGAATGCGGAGTATTGTTTGACTTTAATATTGTTGTGTAATAAATTCAATGCAGTAATTAGCAGATATCTGTTGTGACAGTGCACATTGGGGCTTTATTTTGAATGCCTTATAGACGCAAGTCAAAAGTAGATAAAGCTCGTAAGAATGGGACTCTTCAGAATGCATTAGGGAAAATTGGACTGTAGGTTAAAAAAGGTAGTAGATAAGGAATTTTTTTGCCTCATTGCAAGGCAAAATGGAGAACAGGCAAGGATGCTATACTTTGTATGTGTTTATTCAGATGCTGCAATATGCAATATAATACATGTATACAATATCATTATTCTAAACAAATCCTACACTGCTATTTAACAACCCAGATAATTTGACAAATAGGTAGGAGCTCTCTAGAAGGCAGATTGACATATCAGTACACTTTTTGGGGACATTCTGGATTGACAGGCTTTCTGATGTAGTAGTAGTAATAGGCTTCTAATAACTATTCCACCCATGCCAAAAATTTTAAGACTGGGTGCTGTAAATCTTAACGCTTCAGAGTGAGTTAAGACTACACACCGCCATGGAAGCATTTCTCCTTTGAAGACTTGCAAATGTGGTTTAGGTAACTCTCCTCAACAAAGTATACTGACTGAATTAGCCAAGATACTGTACATTGTAGTCATTACCAAGGAAAATTAAAACACTATTTGTGTTTTGTGAATGTTCTACTTGTCTATGTCCCTGTGCTTTTTCAAACCATGTTTATTTTCACATTGGCTTTGTTGATATCCCCCTCTCCATGTCTTGTCACGCTAAAGGCTTCTTGCAGTGAGCAGGAGTGGCAGAAATGGCTGTGCGCAGGCTTCTCCGCTGCTGCAGCTCCTGACAGAGGGTATTAGCTTCAAAGTGCTACAGCTGTTTCTCCCTGGGCAGGCTGGAGCTGCTAGCCTTGCTGAGAACGCTGCTCCTCATAATCCCCTTTCTCCTGCGGTGTCACCCTAGTAGCGCTCCTCGTATTTGATTTTTAGCATGGCTCTACTCTGGTTTTCTTTAACAATGTTGAAATGAATGTTCATTCATTAAAATGAACAAGAACTCTGCAAAGTTCCATTATAAAGCACTGCTAGGTGCTGCCAGCTACTACTAATAAATTCCCACCCCCACCCCATCACCGGTTATGTCTGTCCCCAGTACAGTAATGGTGAGACGGGTCTTTGTTTGCAGACTACTGACACAGTAAGAGGCAGACTTGGGACTGGAACTGTTAAGTGCAAAACAGAAGATGGCTTATAAATATTGGGTCTGTTATTGGCTGTTCAGTACTATTAAGCCCATCTGTGCAGAATAGTGTTTAGATCATGGAAAACCTTTCATGGCTTTTTCTTGCTCCTTAATTAGACATTTTCAATAAGCCTCACTTATTTCTGTCCTATGTGCTAAGCTTGCTGACAAAAATCCGATCCTATATCATGGTTTTCTCCAATACATGTTACCCCCTTGGTTTTGAACTGATACAATTTAGAAAGAAAGCTTTAGGTTCTTGGCATTGGACATACACTTCAAATAGTCCTCTGTTAGCCCAGCTGCTTTGCAGCCTTACCCGAGTTGCATCCATGGCTCAGCACGATGGAACTCGGCCTCCTCAGAGGAGACTGGAAGTCCAGACAGACGATTAAAAGATGTTGGCTCTTCAGAGTTGGTCATTAATCAGTGTTCCTTTTTGAGCCTTTTTTGGTAAAATTTTTTTCTTTATCTGAAAAATATTGCGATCCTGAAAATCCAATACATTACTTAACATTGATTTCTGGCTCCTTTCTTTATGATACAGCATACAGCGCATCTTCAGAGAGGACACTCTCTGGAGGTAAAACACTAATGATATTTCAATCTGGCACAGTCTTAGGAGCTGTAGGTAAATAAAGCATTTGGTTTTTAACAATGTGATAAATTGTTTCTAAGAGCACTTGAATTACTTTCAGACAAAGCATTTAAAACAGCTGGAATTATGTCAGTCAGGTGTCGGGCGGCCCCTGCAGAGGCTGGTGCGGAGCAGGCGGTGGGCAGAGATAGCCGCCTTCCCCGGGCCAGGGAGCAAAGGCTGCGGGGCAGCACCGCGCCGGCCCGGCTGCTGGGTCGGGTCTGGCTTGCAGGCGCTGCAGTCAGAGCCTGAATTCAGGGCGGTCTGTGCTTATCTTTCTATATAGGCACTAAATGGTTGTTCTTTATGTGATTTGATTTCTTTTTATTGCTTTCATAACTGTGGTGTTGGAGCATCTTCTAGTGGGAGTATAAAAAAGGTTGGGAGCTGTACTTGGTGTTAGCTAGTTTGTCTCTCTCCCTCGACCGTATCAGACAATATCTTTGCGTGTGGATGGATATCGGGAAATAGGGTTTTAAATTTGTTTTCCTTACAAAGAAAGGCTTATGTTCTTTTTATTAACAAAGTGAATGGCAAATTCAGGTAAGTGCCTCAGGTGTTTGAATTGTGAACCTGTGGCTAACTCTGCAGTTCTGAATGTGAATTTTCTTAACTGGGCATCTAGCTCCTGACGTGTGTCATCCCGGCTATAGGTGTCTCCGTTATCTCTGAAGAACTGAGGTGTTGGGGCTGTTTTGAAGTGGCAGAGGTCCGAGGTGATCTTTTGGCTTTCTGGCTAACAGAAACCATCTGCTTGAAAAACAAAGAGTTCATAGAGCATCCAGGGGAACCAGCGCAGACAGGAAAGCATCACGTCAGTGTGCTCCTGGTCATGTTACTCCTGATTATACACCAATTGCAGTTTTTTTTTTCAAAGCTGTTGCTTTCAGGACCAAATAATTCCTATTGTTGCTGTCCAAGCAGGAGGTGATGACAGTATTTTCACTAAAATCTTGATGAAGATTCCCATGAATGTAATTGTACTATTGAAAGGCCTTCAAGCAAACAGAGATTGAAGTTGATACCAGAAGTCTATTTACATTTGTGTAGGTTATATAACCAAGAGAGCTTACTGTTGTTAATAGGGCAGATTAGGGTGAGGGGGATTCCTGGAAATGTTATAAGGAGACTTATATGAAATATCAAGAGTAGAGTTCTGCAGTTGATCACTACTTCTGTATACCCATACTGAGTCTGTCTTTGTGTCTTTTCATTTTAGCTTGAAGTTTTTGTGGTGTTACTCTTCCCAGTCACATTGCAGTTTTGTTCTCTTTCCCTAATAGGTTTGGGATTGTTCCTTCCTTATGTATTGAAATAGCTGTTGCTGATGTATACCATTTGTTATGATTATTTTCGCTGTTTTGTATTTAATAAATAAAATGAGCAGTGCTGTGTTGCTATGGACACCTAAGCATTGGAGTTGGGAGACTGAGCGTTGTGTCTATTTTTGTGTGTGACAGAGACTTTCCCTTGTTAGAGTTCTCATTAGGACTGACTTTGTGATAGGAAATCTGACTTTTAATGCCAGCTGTTAGAAACCTGCAGAATTTTTTTTTTTTAAACTTCTGTGCTTTCAATAGCAGAATAGGTATGGATCTTTCTACATACTGAATGTCATCAGATTTATGAAGACAGTCCATACATTTTTTCTTTCTTGAAAGTCTGTTTTGGTTATCAGTGTTTTATTTTGGGATACTAAGATATTTATTCTGTAACACGTTCAACAATTTGAAAGAAATCAATATATTCATTAGTCTTAAAATCTAACTTATATGAGTTTTACCTTATTTCAGTTAATTTGTATAGCGTACTTCCATACAAAATTGATTCATGGAAGAACATTTGCTATACAGGTATGTCTAAAGGGGAGAAGTTAGAAATTCAATCTCTTCTAAGGGCAAGGAAAGATATTGAAAGAGGGAAGTGTGAAGACTTTCTATTGCCATAGCTTTTTTCCTTGTGCCTTAGCTTTTTTTCTTGTTTTAGAGTAGAAAGACAGATTTGATGTTTTCTGAGAGGTCTGAGGAAGGATTTCTTTTTCTAAGACATCCAATACCAAGTTGCATTGAGACTGAATAGCCAGTTCTTTTAAATTCCTTTGAAGGTTCCAGTGAGGTGGATTCAGTGTTTCAGCACTACAGTTTTATGCATTTATTTTAAAGTTTGAGCCTACAAAATATTGCATATATGGTTCTTGGTATCAGGCCAATTATTTTCTAAAGGTTTCTGAAGTATCTGTGGATGACATTAAGACAGCTTTTGACTTTAGCCTGGATTTTCGCCTTCTTTTAGACTCGTGGCATGAGGCTCATTTAGAAACTGCTTGCAGGCCTGTAAATATTTTCTTAGATGAGCAAAAAATTCCTTGTTCCAGACATTCATATTGACTTCAAAACTATATATAATTTGAGGAAGGGTAAGGTATCCTTGCATCCTGTATAAAAGCTTTTCTCACTTTTGTAACCCTTGGGCAGGAAGTACGAGTGTTGGAGCTGTAGCAGTGAAAGTGATTTTTTTCCTACTCCAAATCAAAGTATTTCCATTTATCTTTGAATGATGGTTCAGAGCCCTGTATATCAATCTATTCACAAACTGGATGCATGCATCTGAAGGAATACATGGCTGATACGTGCTCTAGACAGCTGGACCATCTATACAGAGTCACTAAGATGATTGTTGCTTGGTCGTAGTACTGTTTCTCCCATTAAAGCATTAACTCACTGTAAAAGTAGTGATGTGGGATGCAGAAAGAGAACTTTAAACCTCAATGAATTAGTACAAACGTCATAAAACACAAGTACAGTTTTTATATATATGTCCCTTTGACATGGGAAGTGTTACTGTTTAAAAAAACAACACCAAAATAACATACACAAAAAAAACCCCAAAAGAAACAAAACCCCAAACCACCCCCCCAACAAAGAAACAAGACAAAATAATCCCCAAGGGTGGAGAAAATACCCACATTCACACCAACATGAACTCCTGAAAGGTAGGCATCTAAACTGCAGCAAATACAAATTGGTTATATTCTAACTGCTGTTCTGTTTTCCTCCATTTCTATTCTCTGAGGATATAATTGCAGTGAGTAAGGCAAATGGATGATGCTAGCTAAGCCTCAGTGAATTACACTTAGCAATATTCTTCCTTCGAATGCAAGTCCAGACACTGCTGCTCTGCAATGCTATGGGAAAGCAGAGAAAACTTGGTGAAAACTTATTGCGAAATAAAGCACGCAAACCCACCAGAAGTTAGTGACAGATGAACATATAGAAAATATTTAAACTGGTTTTTGAAAAAGTTTTTTGATGACCCTGAAGAGTAACTCGAGCTTCTCTGCCTTCGTCAGCACTGTCAGCAGATCAATCGTGCACTTGTTAGCTGTGCAGATGAAGCTGGGAAGCGTCCACCACCACACGTAGGTTTGGGTGAGCAGGGCACTGTACACACCTACGTTAGACACTCCCAGCTGCAGAGCCATTCATAGCATCTTTGGAGCAAACTAAAAATGTGTGTGGGTGAAATAAATATAGACTGTAAACCAAAAGCATTACACATCTCCTGAGCGCTGTGCCAGGAGCTCTGGGAGGGATGCTGTCCACGGGCCTCACAGCTCCTGCAAACAGTACTTGTACAGGCACACTTGCAATGCGGGAGGGCTGAGGAAAATGTGGGCTAACCCTGCTCAGCTTTGGAGGGTTAAATAGGAGACTACTACTGCCCAGCACTAAGAGAATAGTTAGTGTCTAATGGCAGTGGGAGAAAGTGCATCAAGGGAAAGGTTTTAAACTAATTTGAGATTTCAACTGTATCTCTCAGGTATGCTAACATGATTTTTCCTGGTTATATACAGATCAGGTAAATGGCGTTTTTTTATTATTATTATTTTAATTAAAACAGAAAACATCAAGCTCTACTGTGGGGAGAAAGTTTTTATAATGGTCTTGGGGTGTTAGATATCTGTTATGAAGACAATAATAATTAAATTTTGCTAGTGGGGAAAACTCATAAATTGTGAATCCTCAGTTTCACTGAATATTCCAGAATAGACCAAGTCAAATAGCATACCAAAGATATCAGTCTGAATAGCTTCTCCCAACTCTGCTGAACTTGATACTACACCGAGCTAGTGTGTAGTATTACAACCTGCAGTAGGCTACACGGAGCAGGGAGTGGACGTGAGCACAGTCCTGTATTTAGTAAGAGTCTGGCTGTGTGGTCACCATGTTATGTTTGCTGTGCAACAGAAGTTTCCTATAGTATGGGGGACGGCAGCGCTAAATATTTAATTAGCTGAGATCATATGTCACCCAAATGTTCATCAAAGACATGTTCGTTTTATACCTGCACACTTACAGGCTAACTTATGCTCACCTACCAACTCACTTATAAACCGGTAGATTTGGAGATTTTTCTAGCGGCCTGTGTAAGAATTGAAATGATCTCTTTTAGTCGTTTACAGTTTCTGCTTAAGCAGGACCTGACGAATGGCCTAGCACATTCAGTGCCACGGTGATGCCAGAAGCATGTCATGAATGTCTTTGCTGCGTTAATGTATTTGTAGTCATTGTAATGGGTTGTGTCAGTAGCAGTGTCTTATTCCCAGAAGTGCTATTGGCATGATGCTGGCCTGTGTTATGATAGAGTCCTTGAAATGAGATTGGAAGGCAGGCTTTTCTATTCATTCTAGATTATTATAAAATGAAATATTTACCAGGTAGGTGCTGTTAGCTGCAATTTTTTTCTTCTGGAGAAGCAAATACGTACTTGTAAATACCTTTCAAAGTTTGGATATCGGCTTACAGCTGTAATGTAGCTATATTTTAATTGTTTGGTAGAAATGTCCTAAAGTACTTGCAACTTGCTACATTATTGCAGTGAACTGGGCTCCTGACAGACCTTTCCTGGATTTGAAATCTTAGAGCAAAGGGCAGTTTAGGAAGAAAAATAGAAAAGTGTATTTTGTAAGCATCATAGAAATCATAGAAGACTGGGATTTCCTTTTTGAAAGGATAGATTGGGAAACAGAACTTGTCTGAAACAATAATAGGACGGTACCTGCTCAGAGGCATAACTGATGTGATTGCCTGTGAATTGTTAGAAGGAATAAGCCAGGAAAACAAACAAAAAACCCAACCACCAAACCATAGTGCAGGCTGAAAGTGTAAAGTTGATTGAAGTCTTCCTTTTCAGTTGGCAGTCATAAATCCTCATTTTTGTCCTGGTTATGCATTTTCACTTTAATGGAGCTTATAGAATTGCATATTCCTAAATCTGGGCTTTTTTAAGAGTAGCATGAGAACGATGGGCAAAAAATTTCAGAAGACTAGTGATTGGGGGTGTCTTAAATTTTGGGTGACCAAACAAGTATGTATTAAAAGTGGGCAAATTTCACAGTGTCTTTGCTAAAATCTAGAAATGCTTTGATGGTGTCCACTTGGGAACCAGAAGAATAATTTGAAAACCTTGGCTATGACTGCTTGTATTTTGTGATGTGTTAAAGCAGAAACACCTGTAAGGAAGGAGTCAGTCTCAAGTTTCATTTTATTTTGTTGTTTCACAAAAAAGATTTCTATTTGTTTAATGGGGCCTGAGGTTTTTGCCATTCATTTAACAGGATTTCATGGTACACTCAGGATTTGAGTAAATCAGATTGGCAGAAGCCTTCTTTGTATTCATTTTTTAAAAGGCTGCTTTTCCCATTCTAATTTCTACAGTATTTGTGTAAAGAAGTGTCTTGTGAAGATCTTAATCTCAGTGTTAGAGTTTAATTGTACAGCATCGTTAAAACAGCTGAAACCAATGCTCAGGGCTGTGACAACTGCAGGGATTGATTTAAGAAAGTTTTTGATTACATTGAAAATATGTTTGAAGTAGAACAGTTACAGAATCTGTATCACTCAATATGTAAAAGTTTTATTCAATCTGTGAAATTAATCTAGCAATCACGCAGATTCCAACATCGTTAGCAAATCAGTTCCATAGGATTATGAAATGTCTCCCCGTAACCTATTCAGATTTGTGTTGAAATATTTATTCCTGGTTTGAAACAAATTTGTTACTGTAGGGCAGACAGAACGTGTTCTACAAGTGAAGTCAGCTGTATTTCTCATATGCCCACGGTGTAACACGAATTGATAGCTTTGATACCAGCCTTTGTACTTGGTTGATGTGTATTTGTTTTGGCAGGGGTGTTGCCGTAGATATCGTCCTTCCTCCCCTCCTGTGGTCTCCCCCGCTGGCTTTCGTACCCAGTTCCCTGCTCGGCGTAACTGCGGTTGTACAGCACAGCTGTCAGAGCACCGCTGGGCTGGAGCCGGCACCGGGGAGTAGGAGGCAAGGGATGCTTGAGCTGGCACTTGCGCTGCGAGAAATGAACATCAAACGATGTCTGTATTTCATCTGAAGTCAAGTACTTAGATCTGTAGAAGGATTTTGCATAAGTGCAAACTAAGGATTACTATTTATCATTATTGCCTTTTTCATCTTCATGTTATTTTAAAATAATCAGAATAACCTTTGAAGTTAGGGAAGGTACTGTTTTCCCCATGAAATAACTGGCTAAGGTAAAGCACAAAGAAACAAAGTAACATACCTAAGATCAGGCTGTTCTATGTCAGAGCCAGAAACAGAACCCAAGTTTCTCTTTGCTTTATATTTCAAGTTCTGGAAAATTTTTCCTTGCTTAAGGAAAAAAATGCATTTACGCATATTTAACATATGCACTGGTGTGCCCTCATACAAGATGCAGTTATCTGTTTGAAGAAGGCCACTCCAGCTGATGCCTTGGAAACAGAAGCTGCGTGTCAATGGAGACCATTGATCTCTCTGGGGTCCTCCTGAGGTTAAAGCCTTTCTCCTCACCGGCCCATTTCGCTGTTTCAGCTTCCGCCCCGCTGAGTGCCGGCCATGCCTCTGTCTCCTCCTGACGGCTCTGTTGGGCTTGTCAGGCTTCTACAGCCTTTTCTGTCCTTAATTTCCTGCTGCTTAAGGACATCTCCAATGAGCTGCATCTCATGTCTGTGAAGTATCTTTGAGAAGGAGGCCCAGAAGCCAGCCGAATCTCCATTTAAGCAAGGATAGGGATGGAGGAAAATAGCCCTTGCTGAGGCCTCTCAGCTGGGGAGGAGAGACGGCTTTCAGCAGGAACCAGGAGAGGTTCAGCTGCTCCGCTGGCGGTCTCCGCTCACTGGGATGGACACAGGGGATCGCAGCAGAGGGAGAGCAGTGTCTTCAGTGATGGTGCTGTGCTGGGTGGGAGCTGAATGAGCAACAGGAGTGAGAGAGAGAGACTGAGAGACACTGGTGCTGACTGAGCGAGAGTGCCAAAGGTCTTGAGGAAAAGAAGGGAAGATACGGTTCACTGCGTTCCTCGGGGACCCTGGAGTGAGGTAGGATTTTTGGCTGGCCCCAACTTCCCACTTTCTGCTTCATCACTCAATTCCTTCTAACAATAATGTCATCTGGGAAATACCTGGTAAGACCAACCAGTACAATGTTAGAGGCTGGGGAAATGTAATGATTATTGTTATCGTAAAGTTACAAAAGACTTTAAAAATATTTTTGAAGTCCTAAAAAGAGAATCTGGTAAAAGTTAGAAATTATATAGCCACATAGAGAAGACGACTGGGAAAAACAGGAGAGTATGAGGGAGGATTAATGGGAAAATGGGACATGTACTTTCATGTTAGACTTTGTCCTTCTAAACCACGATAGGAAGAGCTGGAGCAGATGCATACCTTTTGGAATACCACAGGTGGTGTTTGAGTTGGCATTAGCCAGACAAACACAGTCTTTAGTAACCATGAATGTTTCTAAAATGTCAGACAGGTTTAACTCACAGCTCTGTGGCACATGTGTTCAAATTTAAAATTACAAAACCTTTTATGTACCAGAACGTATGCTATACTGAGTTGTACTGGAAGTATAGAAAAACGTTATTGAATTAAAGAAAGTAGGAAGAGCTAAGTTTTAGTACTAAAATATTTGCTATGCTTGAGGATTACAGTATTAAGCTGATTTAGGACATTAAATCTGAAGTACTAGGACATAAACCAGAAGTGTAATGAAAGGTTTTGTCAGAACTCATTCTCACCCCATCTGTTTGTATTCATCTTGGGTTTTTACTTGAACAGGTTAGTCGCCTAAAATTGTGCTATAATTCAGATTTTGTGGCATGTTTAGGGAAATTCTTTTGGAATGAAGACCCTGTACAACCACGTCTGTTAAATCAGTTCGTATTTCATTGCGTCTTGCTAAGGTTGACAGGACAAAAATATTCCTGAACATCAGCCAGAGATGTGCAGCTTTATTGGCAGGACATTAGTCCTCCTTGTACCTGCCCCCAGAGAAGCACAGGAGCGGGGAGCACAGAGCTGGCGGTGGGCGGAAGCAGCGTCGCACCTCTGCACCATGGCTGGCTCCGCCGACCATAAACAGAGACACCCACCGCTCCGGCGCTCCTCCGGGGTGCACGCAGCAAGCGCCTGCTTGGGCAGGCCCTGCCGCCCCGCGCTGCTTGGGCTTGGCCCAGCCTTCCCACTGAGGAGATTGCTGGCAAGGCGGGGACGTGGGTTTGTAGGAGCGAGGGGAGCATGACTGATTGATTGGTAGACAGCATTCCTGGGCTTCAGAGCTCTTGAAGACACGAAAAATGCAGGAACGCAGGATCAGAGCTACCTTTTCTAAAAGATTGGGGGGCTGGGGGATTTTGGTTGTTTGCGCACCCGTATAAAAATAGGTGGTTTAGTGGTTTGATGTCATTTTGGGACTCTATTTTTAGCGCCTGGGAACATTACAAACACTGAAATATTTAGCTGTTGAGCCTCTTGGATTTAAAATACCTCAAAATAGCTTTAAAGAGGTTTTCTGAAGTACTTATTTTTTTCCGTTGCAGGACATGCATTTTTTGATCCAGTGTTTTTACAGAGGCTGGAAGAGTGCTGTTATGTTAAAGCTGGTGTTAC
The DNA here is from genome assembly GCF_965183815.1 of Platalea leucorodia. NCBI lineage: Eukaryota > Metazoa > Chordata > Aves > Pelecaniformes > Threskiornithidae > Platalea > Platalea leucorodia. The sequence continues at coordinate 72,338,057 of NC_138827.1, forward strand.
CATTGGGTTTGATAGGAGGAAGTCCCATTGGCCTAAGATCAATATAAGGGGATAATGTAAATGGTTTTTTTCAGCCTTTTTTTTTAAAGAAAAAAAAACAAAAACAAAAAAAAACCCAAAAACATTTTCCTGACTATTTTATTTCAATATAGATGATGTCCCCAGTATGTCGTTAAGTGCCCAAATTAGCTTTCCATTAAGCCTGAAGGCAAGGTTGAGGTGTACTCAAACACAGTTTGCCTAGAGAAGCAAGGTATTTCTTTTATCTCTGTAGTAACCAAGTCTTTATCGATATATAGGGAACTTCAGAAAGATAATCTAAATTTGGTTTTGGTTTTGAATTGCTATTCATTTTACATACATCATGATTATAAGGGTCTATTCAGTAGGTTTAGAAATTACACTGAAGATGCCGGAACTCAGAGAAGAAAAGGCAGGAAGAGAAGTTGTGTTGGGTTTTTATCAGCTCAGGACTTACTTCTGTACAAACGTGACAAGCTGCTAATTCACCTCTCTGTATCTAGTCATCAAAGAAAGAGCCATTAGGGATTGCATAACCCACTTCTCTGACAAAGAAATTACCACGCATGCTTAATTTTTAAGTTTCATGTATCCGTGCAGCCTTCAGTTTTCAAAACAAACAAAAAAGGTGAATCCAATACCCACAGCCTGGCTCCGGATCAGGTGCTTGGTGGCAGCTGGTACCCCAGAGGAGGACGGAGGCGCCGGCAGGGATTCAGACCGCCTGGCCGCAGGGGCAGCGAGGGAGCCGCCCTCTTTCAGACAAAGCCCAGAAAGCTCAAATCCAGACTGTGTTTTCTGACAGCAGATTTTTAGAGAGAGATCTGCCCACTGAAACTCTGCCATCACGAATGACTGACTTCTAGCTGTAGCCGGATTCCTCTGGAGCATGTTATGGAAAATAAATTTTAAATTTGTACGATGTTTTGAGGCGTTCTCTGAGGAGGCAGACAGGATCTGTGATGCATCGTTGCCAGGTCGTGATGTTACTGCAAGTCTCATGAGAGCCTGGTGCTTTCTTGCAGCCCAGGTTCCATACAGTGATGTGATTATGTGAAAAATGAATTAAAATTTTAGCTCTCCTGATGTGGAGAAAAACATGAGAAGGTGCATCACAAAGGATGCTTCATGACAATGAGTATATAAGATTTTCTATAAAAATTTAAAATCAGTCAAATACGATGATGCTAAGTGCAAAGTGGAAACATATTGGTGACTGTTTAAATCTTTTCTTCAAATAATAGAATGATTGGAACTAAGTGCAAATTTTCTGCTTCATCTAAGCCAGTAGACTAGAAACCAGGGATTTGCTCTTAAGTCCAGGGAAAACACATCCATTTGCAGTTACGGAAGAAAATTGCCTTAGGGTTACTGGTTGGCAGGATTATTTTGTTTAAGAATGTTGCACCGTCTCCCGCGAAAAATACAGTTCCCATTGTGCTTTTTATCAGCGTGAGCACCGAGTTCTCAGTCCTTTTCCATAGAAGTTTCCTTGCTAACCTCCTTGTGCATTCAGGTGCCTCCAAAAATTGTATGGGAAATAGTGTTCCTTACTTTAACTTTGGTTTAAGTATCAGATATTTACATTTTATACTATCTTATTACAAAATTTGGACATGGGTTTTAATTGGATTAATAATTTGTCAAGCGCCTACAGAAGGATGCAGCCTCACTTCAAATTTATGGGCTCATAAATCAGAATTAAGATAATAGTTGTTTTAAAACATGCACCTATAAAAGCTTAGGTGAACAGCAAAAGTTGTTTAGGAAATGCTATTTTTTTTCCTTTCATCGTTCTCAGCTATGCATAGGTTTAATGGAAAACTGGCAATAGCTCCTGTTGAAGTTCATTGCAGAGGTCTGTAGAATATAACTTTAAGGTATTCTGACCTTGTAGTTCCAGCTTAACTAAAAATGTGGGTTTAAGTGCATTTAGTTAAATTGGTGTTAAGGCTGTGTGATTGGGATTCTTGTTTGTATATGTGAAAGTCTGACCTATGTCCATGGTATCTAAAAGGCTACTAACATATTTCATCATTACAAGTTCTCTGCTTATTTTTTTTTCTTTCACGTTTTCTTCCCTGCACTGAATGAATTTAAGATTTCCTTTACATAGTTTGAGTCATTTTGGTATAGTGTTTATACTGGAGGCTTTCTTGTCATTTGCTCTACCATAATGAAGACTGAGCTTTCTTGCTGCGGGACAGTGGATCAGGAATGAGGTAGTGGTCACTTGGTTGGAAAGAAATGTTGACTACTGTCCAGAAAAGAGGAAAAAAAAGACCTGATGAGGTGTTTTGGTTTGGTTGGAATGCGCTGCTAGGAAGCAGTAAGGGATGAGGGCTTATTTTACACTTTATGGAGGATTCCTAGGACATGTTTGATATAAGCTATGTGTAGACAGAACAGATAAACAGCTTGTGATTGAGATCTGTGAGCCCTTGGAAAAGATTGCTAATTGTGTGTTTTTTCAAAGGACCGAGATCTTATCGCTGTCATGAAAGTTGTGCAGGGCCGCTGTGAAACGAAATGTGACTTTAAAAGCAAGTAGAATTAATTATACTTGAAAAGTCACTTTTCCAATCTGCAGAGCATATTTGCAGTCATCTGCAGCTGAAGGCCATGTTGTCCCCACACTTCAGCCTTCCATCTCGCGCTGTGTTGGTGACTGAACCGTAAGGTTTCTCTCATGCTTCTGATCTCATCCTCAGTATCATTAAGATTCCTTAATGGAAAAGCAACTTCTGCAACAGATTGGCAATGAACATATTGAATCAATCACATCAAAGAAATAGTTGTAGGATGGCGTGAAGACTCTGTTTCTTTTAAAGCGATCTGTATGGGCAGATCTTTGAGTCCCTGTGTAATTTTACTGACTTTGATCAGAGTCCATACAGCTGTAGTTGTTTCGAAGAATCAGATGTTACTGTGGTGCTGTGAAGGTTAAAGGATGGTGTTTTCCATATTTGTTGGAGACTAACATTGCTACTTACTTGGTGATATGGCAATTTAAATAAATATTAATATTTTGGTACCTATCAGCTGTAAGACCACTTGGCTTCTTATATATTGGTACCAGAAATTCTGTGGGAACATAGGTAATTATTTTTAACACTGATTTTCGTTATATAGAATAATTGTGTGTTTCTCTAAAATGTTTTTATACAATGCTTATCTAAACTTAAATACACACATATATTTTCTGGAATTATTTACTACTGTGTGACAGATACACAGCTGTGAGTCATTTACATGAAGAGTAGGCAGATTTCTAAAAATTGAATGAAAAGCTTTAATAGCAATATAGAGATCTGGTGGAAATTTATGTGCAAATGTCCGTTATTATATGATCACCCCCATATAAGTATATAGCATTGAAACAACATTTGAAAGCCTAAGGTTTCATATTCAAACATTTAAAGATTAGAAGGAAACAACGTCATTGCTTTCCCATTTTTAAGGCCATCTCCTTGTGTGTGTTTGTGTTGTGATACAGCCTTTAATTACACGGTCAAATTTTTTCCCATGGGATTCCTAGTTTTTCAGCATGGCTAACACTCATGGCCTTTTCTCATGTCCGTCTTAAGACGTTGCATCGTGACAGTGATCTCTACGGAGCTCTGTGGCCATCATGGTGTAGCACCTTTGGTATAGTGGTAGAGAGGAGTTTTCAGGACAGCTTTCAGCTGCTATAAGGAGGAGACTATCCTTCCTTCTCCTCATTTCCCATTCCATTCACTTCATACCTTGTAATTTTAGTAATAGTATCAGGGGCAACAGTCTGCTGAACGGTGACGTAGGAAATGTGAAAACTCTGCATGGGTTCCTCACAGTTCGTCAACCGGGCTGGAATATTTTACCTTCACAGCACAGACTTTGGTGCTTGAAGTGATGCAGTAACGTTGGTAGTGGTGGGTAGTTGATGCTCTATCTGGAGCGGCCACAGAGGGAAGATATATTGGGCTGGGGGGACAAGGGAGTAGCTCTCTGCAGGTTTTGCAGTATTTACTGATGGGAAAGGAAGGTACAGGAATTGTGCATCCTCTTTCTGGCTTCCAGGGAAGAGTTCTGTAATGTTTACAGACTGTTTTGCCATTGGCCGTTGTTACCTAGTTTTGTCTCAGTTTTCTTTGATTTCTCAAAATGTTCTGTGGTAATAGGGTAAATGCTGATTTTTAAATATGGAAAGAGGAGGAAGCATACAAAAGAGGCTTTCATTTTTGAAGGTTACATTACAGAGAAATAAAAGAAGAAGCTTTTTCAAGCATAGGCACAGATTGGAATACTTTCGCATTAATCAATATTACAAGCTTATGTTTATAGTGGAAAAGTTAATTTGAAGGAAAAATATTGTTCCTTGTGATGCCATTAGCACTGTCAGCATTCTTCCTTTGGTGTCATTCCTGGGGAAGATTAGGAAGGCAGCAGTAGACAACCTCCATGTGTGGCAATATGGAAACTAATTTAAAAAAATTAATTTACCAAAGATATTGTATAAGTGTTTGGAAACTATTATGGCAGTGATGCCTGAGAGAAGACAGAGAAATCCCTAATGTGGTAGAAGTGCCTGCAGGGAGTATCCGAAGTGCAGGGCTGGGTTCAGCCAGATGACTCACTTCTAACCGAGTACTAGGAGCATTCCCCTTCACAGTTTGCTCTGAAATATATTCTCAGTTATTTTTGTGTACCTTTGACAAAATCCTCTCTGTACACAGGAGCTGTTGTACTCGGGGTTTTGGAACCCAAAAACAAGCTCTTTATTGATGGTGAGGTCAGGACGCTTCTGGGAACGGTGGCTTGTTGGTTACCAGCTGCTCCCCAGCCAGAAGAGGTCGTCTCTGTATTAATGAGTCGTTCTTTTTCTTGTTTTAAAAAAAAAAAAAAAAAAAAAAAGACAATGACTTATACTATTTGCTGTGATATTTCTCTGTGATGGGATTGGTGGACTTTAGAAAAATGTCGACTAGTATCAGAATTACTGGCAGAAAGGTTTCAAGATAGAAGCGTCTACGTGCTGGGTGCCTTCTAAGTGGCACCCTCACACTGCTCTTTGAGGAGTCGGTAGCCCTGTGAGTGGTGCTCTCCCTTTCACATCCAAGTGGGACAAGAAGTTGGCTTTTAAGGTGTTTCGGGCCTTACAGCAGTTTCTATTGGTTTTAATTTTTTCTTTTGGCAGATTTTGTTTTTGATTGGGGAGCGTAAGTGGAAATTGGAAATAAAAACCCCGCATATAAATAGCAGTGAAACAAGCAACTATGCTAACCTCTGCTTTCAGTTACAGTAACATAAACTTGAGGAAGCTTTGCTGGTGTCTCCTGTGTACAAGAGTGGGTAGAATTTGGTTCAGCAGTCAACTCCTTAATCATTGGATTTTCAAGAGTCTGCAGCAAATTCTGCCCAGCATATGCTATTGGTTTTTTTTATGCTATACATTGGTTTGGGAATAATATTGAGATACCAGTGTTCCCAGTCTGAAATTTGAAGCCAGCGTTGGACAGTTTGTTTTTCATTCAGTTTGTATTTGTCACTAAAGAAATACCCAAATATTGGTAATGATCCCAAAAACTCAAATGAGATTGTTGAATAGTGGTCATGAATGTTTAAGGTCAGCCATACTATGACATGATGAAAATATACTGAAGCTGTAGGTCAGGTGTCTTGTCATTGTAAATAAACTTTAAAAGCGGAGTCCACTGATTTGGGGATGGGGTTGTTAACAGTTTGAGACCAACAAAGTCTTACTTCAGAAAATTTTGTCTGTGCTCTGTGATGGAAGTGTAATATCAAATAAACTTTCATGTTGAATTTCCTAATCTAAAGTAGTCGTGGTTGTTTCAGACAGGACTATAAATTCCTGGAAGAAAACATGAAAAGAAATACGTATACAAGTGTATTTTCATTCTTATTTTAAAAGTGGCTTGCTTAAAGGTCAGTAATTACTTTTATTGACCCACACTGATGTGCCTTTTGGTGAGTTAGTTGAAATGCATCTCCAAATAATACCAAAATAAATATGGCTTGTGTGCATATGTATATGTATATATAAAATGTGTATTATTTTACTTAAGAGTAGGTAAAAGAGGAAATGTGAACTTCTGCAAATGCCTTGAGAGGTCCTATCTGGTTTTGGCTTTGCTAGCATTTCTCATCTAGGCATTTAAAGGCAAGCCAGCAGCTGGTGTAAAAGGCTAAAGATGAAATATATCCAAAGAAAGAGATGGATTGAAGAAATGAATTAGTTAGTAAGAGTCTTGTTAAGCTTTGGAAGGGTTTAAAACTGGGTCGATAGGCGACATATCCTTTTTGTTCTATTTAAGAAAGATTGATAATCTGACACCATCAAAAATTATTAGTCATACAAAGCAGATACAGGGCAGATAGAAATAATACTTTTTGTGGGGTTTTGGGGGCCATCTGGGCTTTTTGTCATTGTGTTTGTTTTGTGCTTTTCTTTTTATGTAGATTTACAGGTAAAAGATAGTAAAATTGTCCTTGCTGGGAAATTACTGGCCGCATATGCGGCATTTTACCCACTCATATTGTTTTGAGCTGCACATTACCACTCCATCGAGATGTTCAGTTACTCTTATTAAGAAATTTGTATTCTTAAATTTATAAATGTTGCTCAACAACCTGACAATAGTAACTCACACTATAGGACTGACCTGGCTGTTGGAAAGTTGACAACGTTATTTTAAAATGTTTATAAGAATTAAAAATTGGTTCAAGATAAGCCCATCTAAGATTTGTTAAGAAACAACTCTGCTTAAAAAAAAAGTGGAACGTTCTTTCCTGTTGAAGGCCAGGGAAGTTCTTTGAGGTTGGGAGGTGGCTGCACAGCTACCCACTAAAGATAAAAAGCCTCCAGAGGGGATGGTCCATCAAGGAACGAGAAAGCAACGATCCTTTTTCTCTGCATACTTTTCTACTGCTGATTGCCGCAAAACTGTTATTTGGAGATTTTCTAGTAGCTCTCCAGCCTGCATAATGCCACCATTCACAAGCTTCTAACAGGAGAAAGAGCAAGTGTGCCAATGCAGCCAGAGCTGCTAAAATAGCCCCTGTTGCTCAGGATGCCCTCGCCCTGCTCGGAGTGGAGGAACAGCAAAACCCTGTTCCAGGGTAGAGGAGGGCCCTGACGATGGAGGCATGTTGTTAACCCTTTGATTGTAAGAAGAACTAAAGTAGAGCAATCGAACTGAGGCATTAGATAGCATTTGGCAAACAGTAGTGGAAACGATTACTGTATATTTAGCAATGGGAAGGTTGTAAATGGCTGCACTATAGTTGCGTGGTCAAAGAAAATGCAGCTGAGATTATAGCAAAAAGCGCAGCCCGTCAAAACCTGAATTTTCTTAGTACACACTAGACACTATCTTGAGCTGATGCAAAACCTACGACATTTAATATGTATTTTAAAAGATAAGCCAATAAAATACAAATTCCATTCACAAAAATATGAAAGTCAAAATTATGATTTCCCTGCCAGCAATTATTCAGCTTCTTACACTTTTGTAATATTTCATATAGATTTGTATGATATTAGTTTCCTTTATGATGTTGTGTTTTTTAATATATATATATGTATGTATGTATATGTTTTGAATTCATAATTTATATGAGAATTGTAACTTGTGTCTTTTAATCTCCTTGCAATGAAAGTCACAACTCATATTCCACCGTACAGTGCTCTGTGGCAATAGCTTATTTTCTTAGTGAAACTTATTTTACCAAAAACAGTAGCGATGGTATTTCTTTTGACGAAACACATTGAAATTTCATGGTGGTGTGATTATCACAAGCTCCCTCTTATTTAAAGGGTTTATCAGGTATGAGCTGCATGTTATTTTTGGTGGGTGATTTTTCACATACTTGTATAACAGCTGAAACTCTCTCTGGTATTTTGTTTTACCAGCTTCTTATTATTTCCTCTTACCATTATGGTTATGTAAAAATGGAAGCTGTTGTCTTTTAAATTTGCTTTCTCTTCTTATCTGGTTCTCTTGTGTCTGTCCACACTGGCAATTGGAATAAGTGAATCATGTTTAATTTCTTTTAAATGCAGTTCAAGCAAACTGAATTTGTCGGTTTATTCAGCTAGTATAGACTGGGGTAAACTGTATTTCAGTCTCACCTAAAAATTTACCCAATGTTTAAGCCTTGTGTGCATTTTATATTTTGTGGTTTTAGCATAGTTAGGTCTCATTACAGTCTTTTAAGGAGTACTTTTAGCAATATATAAGACAAGTTTAAACATAGTTCCCAAACTTGGGTTTGAAGCCAAAGTAAATGAGGTCTTGTAGTGCCACATTCCAGTGATTCTGACATCAGAGGAATATCTGCAGTAATAAATTTTTATATTAAAGTGGCTGAATTTTTATATACGTGCAAGAAGCAGGACTGGGGTCTGAGGTGGAGAAGCATTAAGCTAACCATTCAAGACACTAACAAATTTTTTCATGAAAGCTTTTTCCCCCTCTGGGGGAATAAAAAAAAAAGAGAAAGCAAGATACTTGCATTTTGACAAAAATCAAATGTTATTTTAAAAAAGGCTCAATAAAACTAGTTATTTAATTTTGGTTAGTGTTTTATTGTTGTTTCAGGTTTCTTGATATTCTGCTGCAGTCTGTGGAGATGTCTCTGTCTTTTTGTGAATTAAGGAGTGAGAATTATGCTAAAAATTACCTGAGCGCTGACACGAAACAAATCAAAACCCCGAAGTATTTTGAAATATTTGAACAAATGGACTTGTATCTAACGTATGTTGTAGATACTTGAATACAAAACATTCAGTATTCATCACATCTGCAGCGTTATTAGCAAACTTTTTTGAGATTTTCATTCTGGGAAAAATAATTTTAAAAACTTGTAAAGGTTACAAACCTGATTGATATCAGGAAACTGGATTAAAGCACAGACAACAGAGCAGGACTGCATCAACTTGGCCTTGTATGGCTGGGCTGAACTTTGCCAGCTAGAAAGAAGATTCACTTTCTGCTGTTGGTGGCTCTATGGTGGGAAGGGAAGACTGGGAAAAGCTGCCGATGAATGTGCGCTCAGCTGTGACTGAGCTGATCCGCTCTTTTGCCATCCCTAGATTTTAAGAGGAAGAAGAGTTTAGTGCAGTGTCTTACAATCCAGAATACAATTTTTTTCCTCATTGTTTTAATAACAATTACATGTTTTATAGTGCTGATTCTTTCAAATTTACAACTAAAGAGTCTTCATCTTGTTTTCTTTCAGATTCTTCTCATTCTTTTCATCGAGATGAGACTATAGTTATTGCCCTCGCATCTGTGTCTGTACTGGCTGTTTTGATTGCTGCTCTCTTCTTTGGATACAGGATGCTTGCAGGTTGGGCTAGATGATCCTTTTTTTTTTATTATTGTTGTTCTTTTGGCTTTCTCAAAGTTATACTTATGTCATCTTGTTCTCGCCAGTCCCTATTATATGTTTGTACATAATGCTCCCCTTTCTCCTCTCTGACACTTTATGGTGGCATCCCTTTCATAATAGTCCAGAGAGAGTTATGATTTCTCCAAGCTGGTGTTTTGGGACCCATTTTTCTTCAACAAATCCTCTGCTCAGCACAGCTTAAGTGAGGTTGTGAACATGCTTTACAGTTATTGCCAGTGACATTCAATTATCAAAATAGTTGTGTAGCAGATAGCCGTAAGTTTGTAGCTATCAGCACTGTCACTGCTGATTTTACTGACTCCGAGATTTTACAGGATTCCTTTTTATTTGTTATGTCCTTGCCTACAATATGTATTTCTGCCAAGTCCCAGGTAAGTTGTATTGTTTTCACTTGTAGCATGGCAAAAAAAGGAAACTGTCTGATTCCCTCCCCACCCCCTTCCACAGGAGACCGTAAACAAGGTTTGCACAGTATGAACATGATGGAGGCAGCAGCATCAGAGCCCTCATTGGATCTGGATAATCTAAAGTTGTTGGAGGTAAATGTTCAACTCGGTTTCTTAATCTTCATTTTTATTCAATGTAACACTTGCGGTCATATCACCTTCTAGGTATAGTTACAGAAATAAATGTATCAGTGCTCCTGTAATGTTTTCTTCTAAATCACAGTTAAAAGAAGAAATGAAAAGAAAAAAAAAAAAAAAGGTTATCGCAGTTACATTGTGCCTGGTTTTGTTAGTAATATTGTTGGTATTAGCTAGAACATGTTCTGCCTTGAGAAGAAAATACTAAACACTGGGAGGTAATGGGGAAAATTGGAATGTGCTGTATTTCAGCATTGCATCAAAAGATCCATCTTTTTGCTTGACATTGGTCACTTCAAGTACAGTATCCTGTAGTCGTTTGAAATGCTTTAGTAACGCTATTGAAATATAGAATTTACTGCAGATAGGGCAGTATATTTCAGTAGTCATGCATTTATGTGTAGTCATTCTTCACAGTGGGGTACTCTCTATCTCCATGGCAACTAGAGGCCAACCAGAACTTTCTGCTCAGCTTGGTATTAGATGTATCATCAGAAAACTGCAAAATGTTATGCTTTCAGTTGGTATGCTTGATGGAACTTATGGAATTTTTAAAAGCTTTTAGCCAGAAATAAATCAGTAGAATGACTGAGAGAGATTCAGAGAGTGCTACATTTCTTCTTTTTGCCCATTAGAAATCACACCTAGAGATGCAGACTGCAGATATGCAGTGTGGTCTGGGCTAATGGTGATAGCAGACTAATCAGCAAAGAAGCTCGGGTGCTTTCTGCCCACAAAAAAGTACTTGAGGCAGAGTTTACAGGTGTATAAGGATGTGTATTGTAGAAGTGTGTAAAGCCCCAGATGAAATTACTCATATTGATAATGCAGTCTTGGAAAAAGCAGCGACTTTGTTGGTGGAGAGATCTGCTACAGGGTCTTCTGTCCTCTTTCTTAAATCCTAAGGAGCTGACTCCTCACTCCCAGTTATAGGGCGTTGCAGAACAAATTGTTTTAACCTGCGCTTGCCTTTTCGTGTCTCTGTGGGTAGAATACATTCTGGGTTTGTACCTCGAAGTGTCTCGCTGCTGCTTTGCAATTCACTGACATGGAAGGACTGAGAAACGGGAAGTCTGTTAAAGGATACTTTATTGTTGAAAACTTTCCTGTTAGATAACTTTGTCATCTTTAGAAGCATTAGTTTTGTAATCCCTTCTGCTTTCTGTTTCTTCTCCATTTGTAAGTATTTAAAAAGTAAAAAGATACAGGTCCATGAAATCCTTACGGTTTCATGTCTAGGTCTTCCTGAAAATTATTTGAATTAAATAGATGCTTACATTATTATGTAGTTAGAATTGTTTGAGCTTTAGAAACTAGGACTCTTCCTGAAGGTGGTCCTACGTTTTGATTTAGAGCAGAGATCGCATCTTTTTTCAGTTGCCATGGAGATGGGAAAGGCTGTTCTGTGAAGACTGTCTAACATAGTGGGGGCTAGAACAAAGATTCACAGGTAGTAAGGAATTAATTATTCCTTTCTGTTAAAACCTCTTTACCTCTTTTGGTATCTATTTTGCACTACAAATGCATATATTGTTATTACTGACCTAAAAAGTACAGCTTATAAAGCTATCCTAAATGTAAAATGTTTAGCTTAATGTCTGTGATCTCTGGAGTTAATTAAAATTGATCACATAAAAGCTATAAATGTTTAGTAGGCAAAAGTTTAATAAGAGAATTAGCAGCACAAAACACATGGATTTTATTGATTCTGTATATAAAACTGCTGAATAGATTATTTATGATTTATTTACTGGGTATTCAGACTATAGATCAATTTAGTAAGATCGAAGTTGGCCTATGCTGAGGTTTCCAGCTCCAAAATAGCTTTTATGACAGCATTCTAATACCAGTTTTCAATACAAAATACTCACTATTTTTTATAGTGTAAGTCAGTAAAAAAGCTGGTGTACAGTGAAAACTTGGGGTTTATCTTCATTTATTATTTAATGAACTAACTACTTATGTTTTTTTGCAGTTGATTGGTCGGGGACGATATGGAGCAGTGTATAAAGGCTCCCTAGATGAACGTCCAGTTGCCGTGAAAGTATTTTCTTTTGCTAATCGTCAGAACTTTGTCAATGAGAGGAACATATACAGGATTCCACTGATGGAACATGACAACATCGCCCGCTTCATCGTGGGGGATGAGAGATTCACTGCAGATGGCCGTATGGAATATTTATTGGTGATGGAATATTACCCCAATGTAAGTGCTTCAAAGAAATCAATGGGATTGGTGTAGATTCCTAAGAATAGCCACATATAAAGGATGTACTTTAGTATTTGCCAGTGGTTTTCATTGCTTCTTGCACAGTAATGTAAAAATAATCCATATAAATTACAATTTTAATGAACCTTAGTGTGGTTTATTGCAATACTCATTAAGATTTCCCAGTTAGTGCTACCAAATTGTAGTCTTACAAATTCTTAGCTGGAGTATTTGCTCTTGGTTATGGTGCAGGTTTTTTTAGTCAGCTGTGCAATATTCAAGGACAGAATTTGAAGAGTTCTTTTCACTTAAAAATAATTTAATAAATTTAAAACTTCTTAGTATTAAGACATCATATCTCTGTTATGGTAGTTATGACCTCACTCAGTAGCTGTAAATGGTGGGGTTTTTTGCAATGAAACATAATAGATCCAATACCAGTGTCAAACTAGTTTGTGGTACTGTAAATCATGTTGGCTTTTTATCCTGTTATCTTCTTTAAAGCTTTCTGTGGCATAGCATATTTATTTTGCTGTACCATATATTGATATAGGACAAGTCTTAAGAAGGCAGCCTTACTTTCCAGACCCATATCTTCAAATCTCCTTAGCTAACTGAATGCTTGCATCCCTCAAATTCATTGATTTGAGTTCCTAGCGCTGTGTGTGCGTGTGTACACAGGCATAGAAACAAGCGTTTTAAAAATACAAAGCATAAATGTGAATTGCTTTAATGAAAAATCGTAAAATGTAATGTATATGGGGGTTATGTATATGAAAATGCAAAAAATTACATTTCACAATTTATCTTAGGGGGTTTTTTGCTTGTGTATGGGAAAGAACTTTAATTGTTCAGTTAATAATTTTTTTAATGAACTTTCTGGTCTCAAGTAAGCAAACTCATATAGTGTTTCCTCCAGTGTGTTAAGGTGATGGCTGAAGCCTGATTTGTTATGTGGACAGTAGGACAAAAGCTGCTTATTCAAGTAGCAAAAAGAAACGGAACGGTAATAAATAGCAGTCATGATGGCCTCTCTAGGGTGTTTTAGACTTTACGTATATGCTTGTGTTGAAAGTTAAATGCATACATCTATATAAATATCTAAACATATATGCAAATTTAAGGCAACATAGCACTTCACAAATATATAAAGAGCGTCTTAACTGGAACTTTTAAGTAAGAACACACATGATCATGTCAGCTTATAAGAGACGGGCATCTAAGAAGAGATTGCAGAGACTAGAAATGACCATAGAAAAAGCTCAGTCGTGCCCGTACCAGATGGACAGTGGCGAAGCACGTCAGCTGTAGCCTGCTCTGGCAGAGTATGCTTATTTTCAGCTAATTGAGTTAAGTGAAATCAAGCGAGTATTCTGCTCCTGGGAGAGCATAGTATAACTATCTTAACAGGTGATCTGGTTTTGCTGTTTTCTTGAATGAAAGGATTTTTCAGCTGAAATATAATTTGATTGAAAATTGTGTCTTGTTGCTTATAGAAACAGGATCTGTTAACAATCTGATTAAATGCACAGATGAGGCTTATGACATCATATTACCAGATTCTTTCTCAATCTGGTACTAAGAACAGCAAGATTAGTCTAAAATCAATCCACTGGTGGTTTGGAAGTCACTGGAAAAAGTGCACAGCAGGTGTAATTAATGCACAGTGTGATCCTTAATTCAGTGAGCAGATGTTCTGCTGTACGTGGAGCTAACAGCAGAGAAGGAACCTTGCTGTGGCAGCCCTACTGAAAGGGAATTGCACCCTTCAAACTGGAGCCATAAATCTTATTTCAATAAGGAGTAACCCATACAAGATGTGCAGGTGAAATACTCCCCAGCCAAAGCATCATTCTCCCTTGAAATACTTTCCTTCTTGGAAATAGGAGCACACAAACCAAAACATTGTCACACAGAAACTTGTTCTTGGTGTTGCCTGGGTGAAAGCGAGACAGATAGGTTTGACTGAAATTGTGTTGTTATCCAAACATGCCTTCTGACCAAAGAAAGTAGGTGAGCAAGTAATAAAAGGAAAGATACATGTATTTATCAATCAACATGCTGTTCTGATGGTACTCTGAGGTGTAGCGAGTGAATAGGCAGTAAGTTGCAAGGGATGACATAGTGGGAAATACGTAATAGCCACAGAATCATCCCCCGGTAGTCAGGCATTCGTGTCTCTTTAGAACAATAGAAAAACTGTTGTAAAATACACAGTAGAATCTTATGATTGTTAAAACAAAAACATCCGTTTTATCAAGTGATAATTGGAACAAATGTCCCCAATTTAACATGTAACTCATGACTCTGACAAGAATAATCTTAATTACAAATACATCTCTCTCTAAATCTTTACTAAAACTTTCCCTGGTTGTCATTTATATTGAACTTCAGTAAAAGCGTAAAATCACAGCCCTCGGCTAGCTTAACAAATACCTGGTAGCTAGCAAGCTCTGCAGCAGAAAGATCTTGAAGTCGGTTTGAGATCTTTATACGGTGAGTGTTTCCTAGTCACACCGTGACAACAGTCCTGTGGCCTCTGTTAGAATGGGCTGGAATCTCAACCCACTAAGCTAAGAAAATCCGTTACTGCACCCGAGTTGCTGGCATTTGGCGGATAATAAGAGCATTTGTATTTCTTAAAAAGCTTTAAACAATAAGAAAAAAAAAAGTAAAATTCTTTAACTCATTTCTAGGTGGATTCTCAGCTTTTTTTTTTCCTTACCAAAATCTATTTGAAGTTCATATAACAGCATTTTAAACCATGAGTAAAAATGCTTCTGTAAACCTGTATGAGTGACATTTGGTCTGTGTTTCCACCGAGGAAGTTATCTATTTATGGGTTCCTTGTTCTGCACGGGCTAAGTCTGAAAAGCTGTAAGACTTTTGTAATTCTGTTAAGGAGTGTCAAGAACGTGGTTTTAGTTTTAGCATTGGATTAAAAAAAAGTCTAATGCTTCGGTCATTTTAAATTCAGGTGTCTGTGTGCCTCCTGTGCATGTGTTACACACCTGAATGTCGACTCCAAATGGACTCAAATGGCACATACCTGATTTTTTTGAACCAAATATTACATAACTAATTTTGCAATAAAGTGTTTTTAGTTGCAGCTATGATAAGATGTTACACATTGGTGCATCTTTAAGATCACAGATTTAAATAGGCAAAACCACGGTAGTTTGTAGTCATAAATAAACATTGTATTATAATATGTATGCAGAGACAGCTGGACAACTTGTTCTTCATGCATGGGGATTTAGTTTGTTTAAACTGAGTATATTGTCATTGGGGACTATGTGCACAAAAACTGCTCAAAGGTGTCATAGTTTGCAGGATCTGGCTCTTTTTTCACATAGCAGTCTCAGTTTCTAGAGTATCTCAGTATCATAATTGACACCCTTCCTTCTGGTTTTCTTGGAGATTCCACCACCAATTACTAAAAAATCCCCCATTTTTCACATTTAACTTCTCTTTCAAGAAAAAGGGAACGTGACATTCTTTTTTCCTGTTTCTCCAGTGCGTATGGACTCACCCCTATTCTGAATTGCCTTTGGGTTTTTTTTTTTTTGTTTTGATATATAAATAGCTTATAGCAGAGGAGATGCCAGTGAGAGATATTGAGTGTTCTTCTGTAAGTGCTAATGGTTTAAAGACACTATTTAGTAACCCAGGCTATTAAGTCTGCAGTTACCTTTCTTCTGGTGTTCAACAAGGCTTTTTCAGAAGAATTAATCAAGTGCATGCTTTGCTTTTGTTTTATAATTAATATCATTATTCCTAAAGGCAATCCCTGTTATTTTGTGATAGATTTTTCTGTTCCACTTCTTTAGTAAACCAAATGGCAGCACTAGAAATTAATGAAACTTTGGTTTAATCTTGTGTTTTAGAACATGTGGGTAAACACAGAAGCAGTTGCAGGATTACACCTTTCAGGAGCAATGAGTAAAACTGACTTTCCTAAAGATTTTGAGTTATTCAACTGGACAATGGTTTTAATCCAGTATTTATCTATTTTTTTTAGGGTTCTTTGTGCAAATATTTGAGTCTTCACACAAGTGACTGGGTGAGCTCCTGTCGTTTGGCACACTCTATAACTAGGGGCTTGGCATACCTGCACACGGAGCTACCTCGAGGAGGTAAGGCCAGGAAGGGATGCCAAGATGTTCAAGATGCTCTTATTTCTATCGGGTAGTAGATTACTGCCTTTCTTTTTCCTCTGTGACAGTACGGTGAGTGGGAAATGATGAATGCAATTAGAGATTACTCAGAACTTCTGATATGTTCTTTCCTTCTGAACAATCCCATGTTGTGGGCTGTGTCTCTGACACTTGTATGAAAACATGGAGTAAGAGCCAGCAGAGCCCCAGAGAAAGGCAAGAGGAGGAGGCGGCAGAGTTGTGCAGCGCTGCTGTATCATGGCAACAGATTACTGAAGACCTGAAGCACTGGATGTCTGTCTAGCAGAGAGCAGAAAGAATCATAGAATGCTTTGGGATGGAAGGGACCTTTAAAGGCCATCTAGTCCATCCCCCCTGCAATGGGCAGGAACATCTACAACTCGATCAGGTTGCTCAGAGCCCCATCCAGCCTGGCCTTGAATGTTTCCAGGGATGGGGCATCTACCACCTCTCTGGGCAACCCGTTCCAGTGCTTCACCACCCTCATTGTAAAAAATTTCTCCCTTTTATCTAGTCTGAATCTACCCTCTTTTAGTTTAAAACCATTACCCCTTGTCGTATCGCAACAGGCCTTACTAAAAAGTCTGTCCCCATCTTTCTTATAAGCCCCCTTTAAGTATTGAAAGGCCACAGTAAGGTCTCCCCGGAGCCTTCTCTTGTCCAGGCTGAACAACCCCAACTCTCACAGCCTTTCTTCATAGGAGAGGTGTTCCATCCCTCTGATGATTTTTGTGGCCTCCTCTGGACGCTCTCCAACAGGTCCATGTCCTTCTTGTACTGAGGACTCCAGAGCTGGGGTGTTCTGTTTGTTTTTGCAGTTCAGACACAACTCAGCAAAGCAATTTTTAGTTTGTGTGTGAACTGTATACACAAAGAAAAATAATTAAATCTTCTAGCTCCCCTGTAGTTTTATTTATCATATCTCTTGATTTGTGTCTAAGGGTGTTGGCCTAGTCTTCACTGTGTATAAACGATACTGCTGGACCTTTAGTGTTTTATTAGAGCGCCGGATGTGACAACATATTGATTTATATCTTTATATCTCTGCTTGTGTGCTTCAGCCAGCATTTCAGCAGCTGACGTATCATGATTATAAAGCAGATATTCTGAGATCTGTGACGTATCAGGCTGCAGAATATGGCCTGGCACTGAAGCATTAGCTTTTTGGCAGTAAATAAAAGGATGGTATCATTAATTCTATGTTAAGGTGCTAATGTTTGGATTAAAATTCCGCACGATGTATCTTAAATGTTAAGCATCAGCTCTAGCGAAGAATGACAACTGAAGATGCTGTTAAAAGTGCAAGACTGAAAATACTTAAATCAGTATTCCTATGTGCCATTGAAACTGCAGCTATCATCTTAACTTCATCATTTCGAAATGTGCAGACAGGTGTGTCCACTAGCAGCCAGAAAATGTGTAAACCTTCCATCATAAAGAAAAGGCAGCCATAGGCTGGTCTATGAATGCTAGGAAGGAACTCATGGAGTAGAATAAATTCCACAGCAAAACCAGTTCTATAGTGCTGGCTGCTTTACTAACAAAATAAATTGCATATGAACTAGGAACAACTGAGATTATTTTTTGGAAAAGATCAGATCCCTTGCAAGAGGAACATGTTCAGACTCTCTGAAATAATATTGTCTACATATCTTCTGAATAGGTGCCAATCCCAATCATAACATAAATAGTTGGTGCTGTATTTGACACAGGAGTGCGGATATGAGAGAGAGCATTTGGAATGGCTGTCAGGGCTGTGGCAGCAGGTCTGTGCTTAAGTACATGGTGTCTCCCCTGCCAAAATCATGCTGAAATATCCCTTGGAAAGAAGCTTACTGGCAAACACTAAAACTGTATGTAGCGGTATATATAATATAATATATTCTATAGATATAGTCAAACTCTGAATGCCAGTCAGTTTTCTATAGATAGCATACTGTGGAGCTCATTATAAAGAAGCAAAAATGTTAGCTTTCTAAAAGGTAAGTTCATTTTCTGTTTATAATAGCTGAGCAGACATAATGAGGTTCTCTCGTTTTGCCAAACAGTAGAACTGCTCAAATAATAACAAGCACTTCCATACGTCCAAACAGACCATTACAAACCTGCAATATCCCATCGTGACTTGAACAGCCGCAATGTACTGGTAAAGAATGATGGAACATGCGTAATTAGTGATTTTGGACTCTCCATGAAGTTAACTGGAAACAGACTGGTACGCCCAGGTGAGGAAGATAACGCAGCCATTAGTGAGGTAAGTAGAAATGAAGATAAACCAGTGTATAAAGGAAGACAAATTAGTATGGAAGTAACACTGAGAAATAATTATATCTGTTGTTACAAGGTGAATGTTAAGGTGGTACAATTCCTCTAAGGGGGAATTGCTGCAATATGGGTGAGAAGTGGCTGAAACCTTGATAGGAAGAAACTGATTTTATTCTCAAAACGCTCAAAAACAAACCTAGCATTTTGAAAGGTGATAGTTTGGCAGCCTTGGAGACTGAAGTTTTGTGTGAGATATGAGAAGATGCAAGGTAGGTTTGGTTGCCATGTTGTTTTGCGATGATGTGGTACAGGTCCCTTCAGTCTTGTAGTGCAAGTACTAACTGAAGACCAAACATTCTTTGGTGGTTTTGGTGTTAATTTTTCCGAATTGGTGACGTACTGCATTCTACATCCTACAACCATTTCTCTGTGTGTCGTCTGCAATTTTCTGGACTTTAAATGGATGCATCTGGGAGAGTAAGTGCACGTAGAAAGACATGGACCAACTGAGAAAGAACGGGGACAAAGTAACAGGGGATGCTTGAAAGAGAACCTTGTAGGAAAAGATGAAAGAATTAGGGTTGTTCAGGGAAGTGAAGGCAGAGACAGGTCTTCAAATATGTAAACAGCTGTTACAAAGAGAAAGGAATAAACTCTTTGCAATCAGTGTGGATAGGACAAGGGGTAATTGGATTACATTGTAGGAGGGAAAATTTAGGTTAGTTACGAAGAAACCTTTCTAATCTATAGAAGGCAGCCAAGGTCTGGAATGGACTGCAGAGGAAGGCTATAGAGAATTTGCATCATTTTAGGAATTTAAGGAACAGATTGGGAAAACATCTGCTAGGAGTGGGTTAGAATGGATTCTGGGCAGAAAGAAGAAACTGATTTCTTAAGCTTTCTTTTTTATGATGCTGTGATTCAGAGAGTGGATTTTTTTTTGTTGTTTTCTTTTTGTATAAGCATAAATACACTGACACCTGAATATAGGCTGCTGAAATACAGTGAGACTATTTTAAACAAAGAGTGAAAGTCCATAATGGTTCAGTATATTTGTTTTCTTTGTGCTTTTACAGAAAACCTTTACATTTCATTCAAAGAATGTGTTTCGCAGTGCTAGTCAACCTTCCCTTAGAGAGCAAGTGCTACATTAATAATACTTAGTGCACAGGTCCTCTTTTTAGATCTCTCCTTACTGAACAAAGAAACAGGGAAACCACTGTTTAAAATGCAGGGATATGGAATAGTCCTGTGACAAAATACTGTCCTACAAGTACTGATGAGTGATTGCTCTAATCTAACATATTTCCTAGTGGAAATTAATAGATATCTTCCAAGGCTGTTAATAACCATTGACTATGGAAGATGTAGGGGAGAGCTGTGCCGACAGTTCAGGAATAAAGAGAACAAGTTCCTTGTTCAGCAGCATCCTCTTCCATTACGATACATACCTTGGTGTTTAACAGAGTAATTTCAGGAAAAAGAAACATTTCTGCTATATCATACTGCATACGAGAACATTGAGTAAGGGACAAAATTATTTTGTTTTGGTACACACAAAAAAGTGACAGAGTAGGGGAAGGGTTTTATTATGACTAGGCTCCTGATGCGAGCCTAGAAGCTGAAGACATTGATTAGAAGAGAACTGCATTTTCATTAACTGTAGAAAATATCAACCAAAGTAGGGTATTAAAAAAATATAAAAATCTCCATAATAAATTGAATTTGGAAATCGCTTCCTAATTCGAAGCTTTGATTTTATGTTTTTCCAGGTTGGTACAATCCGCTATATGGCCCCAGAAGTGCTTGAAGGAGCAGTGAACTTGAGGGACTGTGAATCTGCTTTGAAACAAGTAGATATGTATGCGCTAGGCCTTATCTACTGGGAGATATTTATGAGATGTACAGACCTCTTCCCAGGTAACTAAAAGAACTGGAAAAACCGTAAGTGGTAGAAAGTGGTACCAGCAGCCAAAGGTACTCCCTAGCCCTACCTTTTTAAAGTGAAGAAGGGAAATTATTTTCTCAGTTGTTTTTGCCATTAAGTCGGTGCCATCTAGTGTTCAAGACGATTGTTGTCAAATACAGTGTATTTGAGTGTGAAGCATGGTTCATGCTGAAAGACTAAATTACCTGTTAAAGCAGTTTGCAGGCCTCATGGTAAGTGCAATTTGAGCATTATTATTATTGTCCAGAGTTTACAAACATTGAGAGTTGGGCTGATGGCAAAGGCAGTACTTTCAGTTCTTAGAACTGATAAAGTGCCTGAAGTGTCTTTCAGACTTTCCTCATGAAAGAATGGATGGGAAAGTGCTGTGATTTAATGTAGCCTTTAGTCACTCATACTTTTATTTATGCTATTGACATGGAAAATTCAGAGAAATCCTCCATACCTGTAACATAAAACAAGAGGAAGCAGACTTTTAAAATTTAGCACGTGAGATTGTGTCACAACCACCATCTTCTTCCCAAGATATAGCATATAGAGTTAATCTGACATGCAGCATTCTCTCTATGGTCCAACAGCTGCACTTTATGTGCAGAGACTTGTAATCTCGCTGGGCTTCCTCCCAGATGAAGTACGTGAGTATATTCAGTCAGTGACATTTCACAGAAATTAGGTGTCGTCCTCAGGCTGTAAGACATTCTGAATGTGCCAGTCAACCAGCAGAGTTTGAAGATGCTATCCTTTGAGAGGTTGCTGAACAACACTTAATTCATTTGCAGTTAATTCAGCTTTTTTTTGTGAAGTTAGACTTTGGGGCAAAGTGGAGAACATCTCAATAGACAGCAACTTTGATACTACCTTTCATCACCTGAAAGCCCTTGCTCTGCCTTTTAATCTGGATTTTTTTCTTCTTTCTTTCTTTTGCTAACAGGGGAATCTGTGCCAGAGTACCAGATGGCTTTCCAGACAGAAGTCGGAAACCATCCCACTTTTGAAGATATGCAAGTCTTGGTGTCTAGAGAGAAGCAAAGACCAAAATTCCCAGAAGCGTGGAAGGAGAACAGCCTGGTGAGACAGAATATTTTCAAAGAAACAATCATTTAACCGGCTATAGGGTGTACTCACTTCTTAAAAGCAATTTTTTAATATGTTCTTTTTTTTTTTTCTTTGTTAGTGTTTAAGGATTGGGAGGGGCTTCTGTCTGGACTTCTTAAATATTGAATTCAGTTTTTAAAAAGCCATTGACATGAAAGCTAGATTTCTTTTAAGGAAAAATACTGAGATTATTATCGGATGCTGAAGTGTGATACACAGAAGATAACTTGTTATATTAATTATTAGACGGTATCTGGGTATTATGCATGAAATGCCCATATGTTCTCTGTATGCTGGATGAGAAACATAAAGGCATTTTCTGCCTTTTGACATCTTACAAACTAATACCACCCTAAAATAGTTGGCAAAAATGTAAATATACTCTTCCAAAACTAAAATCTATAAACATTGTAATAAACTTTTTCTGAAGTTGTATAGTCCCCAGAATTTGCAGAGGCTACAGCTTCTAGCAATCATTTCATTATAACTACATTAGGAATGGCTTCATTTGATCTGCAATTTTTATTTTCAAGTCTATAAACATAGTAACGTTGTTTGTTGTTTTGAATTAGTATAGCTATGGCTTAGAGCCTTACTTGCTGCTGCAGGCCAACAAGTTACAGCAAGTCAGCTGAACTCTGTTAAGAGTCTGTGTGCTTGCTTTCATCTGCAGCAAAGGTGAGGGAACGCGAATCCCCTTAGCTTAGGGGGGTTGTTTGTCTTTTATTACAAGCAAAGTGAAGTGCAGCTACTGGGTTCCACCTGATACATGGTAACTTGTTTAAGCTAAAATAGCTTGATTGCGAGTATGAAAATTACTTATTTGACTCTTATTTAAAAAGATACTTCTAGTTATTCTCTTACTGAAATTACGCCCTTCAATCTTCAGAGACTTTGCCAGTTGATAAGCATGTAGCTACTGTGCAGATAATGGGGAGCCTAAGGCCTCATCTCTGCTGGTACTTGTAAATATGTATAAAACCGTTCTCAGAGAGGAGCATCGCCTCCAGTATTAACACTGTTGTAAAACATGTTGTAACTGAGTTGAGAGCTTCATAGAGAGGTTCTTTGATTACACAGTTTTGGCCAGCCAGCCAGGGCGGGAATCCGCACCCAAACTGTACAGGAAATCGAGCAGCAACTGTTTTAACTATAGCCATGCTGACAAATGTGGTGTTGGAAGAACCAAGCTTGACAGCTGTTTCTGAAGACAGTTATAACTAGAACAGTTCAAGAAGGTTTGTTTTGTTTTGCAGACTACCGTTTTACACGTTAATTATGTTCTAACAAGCTGATAGACTCCAGCATTATTAGACACTGAGCTAGTAATGATCTCCGTATTTAAACTGCCTAACACATTCTTTGTGTTGTCACTAATTTTTTTTGCAAAAATTCAAGATAATAATAACGATGATGATGATGATAAGTACAGCTCTAAGGATGGATCTACACCATCGCTTTAAAAGAAAAGAAGAAGAAATAAACAATCTGTAGTTCTCTCATGGGTGTCAAACAACCTACTCCCCCCTATGCCAGTCTAGGGTAATATCTGAATGAGCGCTCTAGGGGAGATATTGTAGAAAGCTAAGCTCCAGATAACCTCACCCTGGACCCAGGTCCTAACCTCCTGTATCGAATGCATGGGATAAAAGACTTTTGTCCCTTATTTAAAGCTATGCTGACAGGTTGGGTTATAACACTTTCATGCAAATTCATCTATTAGAGAAATGTGTTTGCCCTTTTCATTTGAGAGATACAAATAAAAAGCCATGTTTTATTTTTTTAGGTCACATAATTAAGGCACTCAAAAGATGTGGAATCCTAAATTTATGATTACCTATGCAGTCTCAGTCTGCTTCTTGAACATACATGTTATGATACAGACCTTGATTAGCAGTATTGGTTTTCACAGTATAAATCAACAGTCTGAGCAGATGATGTGCATAAAATGATTCAAGGGCTATAAACTGAGTTGAGATGTTAGCAGCATTCTTGTCTCGTTTGCCAAAGCCAAAGCAGGGCCTAAGCTTGACTTCAAAGGTCAGGACTGAAGGATATTAATAGAATAATGCAGATTTCCTGTCCCTCCTATCTTTTTTTATGAGTGCTAGAACTTCTAAATAGTGCATTTTAGTATAGATCTCTTTGAACCTGAAATTAATAGAAAACACATTACTGTGGTAAATGTGAAGGTCTAGAACTTCAGTTTTGCTAACTCTACACAGTCATCACTGTGCTCCATTCATGATCCTTAAAACATCAAAAGGAAAGGATCTGCTAGGAGAGAGACAATGTTAAATTAAACAATGTTTAAATTTACTGCTGGTGAAACCTGTAGGGGAGAGTCTTAGAAAGGGGCAAGACAGGAGATGAGGGTGACTACTGACTTAGATACATCTAAATTGTGACTAAATCAAGTCCTAAAAGCCAAATGAAGGCTTTTTATTCTGGGAGAGAAAACAGATCAGTACATGATCATGTCGTTATTCCTGAGGGTGCTGTTAGACTCGTGTCCCTCAGCTAAGAGGGGTGTAGTTGCTTAACGCCTCTTCGATCTCCTGTGGGAAGGGAGATAAAAGGTTTGCTTGTGTGGGAGCTCATCCCCACCTGTGCAGCCAGAGCTGCATCACTAAGCAGCAGTGACTTGCCAGATGCAAGCGATGCCAGGAGCCCGCTCTGTGGGCGAGGAGCTCTTGGCTAGCATGCAGAGCTACTCCTGGCTTTCACTGCCAGAAGCGAACAAGGCAGTTCTGGCACAGCGGCACTCAGCAGGACCCACTGAATGCTTTAGCGCCCAGCTGGGACTGCGCACAGTCATTGGTGCTGGAGAGGTTAAAGCTGGGCTGTAGATGTGAGATGTTCTGGCAAACCATATCCTATCCATGGGCCATAGACTGGCAGCAGGGGCCAATAAACGTCTGCCTGGGTTTTGTACTTCGGATGCAGTGGAAGCAGAACTGTTCAGTGCTCGTAATTTCAGTTGTCTCCTCTCCACGTCTCTGACCATATGGCAGCACATTTTGGAGGTCTTGAGCTCTAATCCTGACTGTACCATTCACCCCACAGTGTGATCCCAGGAAAGTGTGTCTGTTTCTGTTTCTCCATCTGTAAAACAAGGGCAGCAATAATCTCCTCCCATAGTGCAGACAAATTCACTGATATTTATGAGGCATTTGGATGTTACAGTAGTGAACAGAGGAGGAAAGCATGACGAAATGAGCAAGGCTGTGTTATTTGCATACAGTGCAGGGAAGCAAGGCCGGGACCATTAGCTCAGTTGTGAGGATAACAATGACAGCATTTCCAGAATATCATCAATCCTTAGTACCCAGCTTTCATAAGGCCGGGAGAGCGCGCTGAGCATGCATACATCAGTGAGGGCTGGCTGAAGGTTGTATGGACAGTGGTGAATGTACCTTTTCCTAAATCATTGTCTTCATAGTTGGGGTGTGTGTGAGATATGATATTAGTCCTGCATATTGCTGCTATTAGGGTAAACTAGCTTTGGATGAAATTGTGTATCTTCCGTTTCTCTTCCTCACCAGCTTGTGACTATTTTCATGCATACAGAATGCTGTCATAAAGCAGTAAATTAGAAGCACAATAGAAAGGGAAAATAATTTAAGATAAAGGGGTTTTGTTTGTTTGTCTCCTGGCAGGCTGTGAGGTCACTTAAAGAAACAATTGAAGACTGTTGGGATCAAGATGCTGAAGCTCGACTAACAGCGCAGTGTGCTGAGGAGAGGATGGCAGAACTCATGATGATTTGGGAGAGAAATAAATCAGTTAGTCCAACGGTCAACCCTATGTCAACTGCCATGCAAAATGAGCGGTAAGAGGAGAAAACATTTGGTTTTAGTCAGCAGCAAATGCCCAATGCAATGCTCAGCTCACGCCAGGAAGGAAGCTAGAGCACACTGCTAGCTTAACGTTTCTGCACCCGTGAAGTGGGTGTGTGTTACATGAGCTAGTCTGCATATGGGTATTGTATGACATGATCCTGATTGCTTGTGTTCTTAAGATCTCCTATGTCCCCCCAGAATTCAGGCGCCTTTTATGTAAACAACTGTACTTCTCACAGAGGGCCCTTTTAAACTGAACTTAGGCAAACTGTCCAAACAGGCTTGCAAAGATAGGAAGTGACTATGAATTGTCTTTAAGGACTCTTGCTAAATGATGCATAAAGCTTCTGTTTAAAATGTTCTTCTAAAAATTGTGAATTTGCAGGCAATATGAGTTCAGGAAATCACCGAGTCTCAAACCTATAGCTTTTCAGTTAAAGAACCGCAGGGCCATCATTTAAGTCATTGTTATTCTGACCCCAGTGAGAGAGGTGCTGCGCATTCTCTGCTTATATATGATCCAGAGGGAGTGAGAATTTGCAGAACTGACGTTACTGCTTAATAGTATACACTAGGGATGTGGGTTTGAGAGAAGAGTAATGTTGCTGTATGTGGCAGTGTTTATTGTAATGAAAAAAATTATGTCAAATCGTAGAATACCTAAGTTGTTAAAATAATAGATTTTTCATGGTTTAGGACCTTGTGACTTCTTCCCAGCATCGCTTTCTCCATCTTGTGCGTTGAGTTCTTGTTACCTCCTTCAGCATTACTTCTCTGCAACTAAAGCAGTACCTTAGCAGTGAACTGGACAAACAGCATATTGGACAACTAGAAGAAAATTACTGTTATGTGACTTAGTTGTATAAATAACATCCATGGCAAAATTGCTGTCCTAGTAAAACTAATTTTCTGCTACCCAGGATTTTTCAAGGAAGATACTGAAAGATCTCAGTTTGTACTGTGTCTGTCCTTAGTTTATGCATGAAAAGAAACAGAAAGACATTCGGCTCTCTTAAATGACAGGCTTTATAATATGAGGTGATTGTTACATATATGATCTTAATATCACTTATTTTTTCTTAAAGGAATCTGTCGCATCATAGGCGTGTATCAAAGATAAGGCCATATCCAGATTACTCTTCCTCTTCCTACATTGAAGATTCAATCCACCACACTGACAGCATAGTGAAGAACATTTCTTCTGAACATTCAATGTCCACTACACCATTGACTTCAGGGGAAAAGAACAGAAACTCCATTAACTATGAGCGGCAACAAGCGCAAGCTCGCATCCCTAGTCCTGAGACAAGTGTCACCAGTTTGTCCACCAATACTACCACCACCAATACAACTGGCCTCACTCCTAGCACTGGCATGACCACCATATCCGAAATGCCTTATTCGGATGAAACAAACTTACATACTACAAATGTCATGCAGCCAGGTGGGCCCACCCCTGTTTGTCTGCAGCTAACAGAGGAGGACTTAGAGACAAATAAATTGGATCCAAAAGAAGTCGATAAGAACCTGAAAGAAAGCTCTGATGAGAATCTGATGGAACATTCACTTAAGCAGTTTAGCGGGCCAGATCCACTCAGCAGCACTAGTTCCAGCTTGCTGTATCCGCTGATAAAACTTGCAGTAGAGGTGACAGGACAACAGGACTTCACACAAGCTGGCAATGGTCAAGCATGTTTGATTCCGGATGTCCCATCTGCTCAGGTCTATCCTCTACCCAAGCAACAGAACCTTCCGAAGAGGCCTACTAGCCTCCCCCTAAACACCAAAAATTCAACAAAGGAGCCACGGTTAAAATTTGGTGGCAAGCACAAATCAAACTTGAAGCAAGTGGAAACAGGCGTTGCCAAGATGAACACTATCAATGCTGCAGAACCTCATGTCGTGACAGTTACCATGAACGGAGTGGCTGGGAGAAGCCACAGCATAAACGCTCATGCTGGCACAACCCAGTACGCCAACGGGACAGTGCCGTCTGGCCAGACAACCAGTTCGGTAGCGCAGAGGGCCCAGGAAATGCTTCAGAACCAGTTCAGTGGAGAGGATAGTCGGCTGAATATTAATTCAAGCCCTGATGAGCATGAACCCTTGTTGAGGCGGGAGCAGCAGGTTGGCCATGATGAAGGTGTTCTGGACCGCCTAGTAGACAGGAGAGAGCGACCACTAGATAATGGCCGAACAAATGCCAATAACAACAACAGTAATCCGTGTCCAGTGCAAGACACATCTACAGTCAGTATCCAGAATGTAGCGAGAAATCCTGGGCAGACCCAGACTAGAAGAGCACAGAGGCCTAATTCGCTGGATCTATCAGCCACAAATAGTTTGGATAGCAGTAGTATGCAGTGTAAGTGCCCACAGAACTTGAACAGTTTCCCTGACACTTTTTCACTTAATAACTATGTATATCTGCTTGAATAGAAAATACTTCTGTGTCTCCTCTCCCTCCTCAAAGCATACTTACTCAATCCCATATAAATTTAATTTCTTTCAGCACAATTTCAATCTTCTTGATAAGGTCCTGTCTCCATAAACTCCAGCACATGTTAGGTCACTGTCTTCCTTCCACATACATGGAATAAATCTGTCCCTTTATAACCTATTTACTCTGACTCTAGGAAGGGAGTAATTTCGAACTTTCATTATTCCTACTTCAGCACCTACTTTGGCAGCTGCAAAGCGTATTGAAAAAGCTTCCTATTTCTTCCTTCAGGGGCACGTTATACCTTCTTTTCCTTACTTTTCCTCATTCTGCTAAGAGTAGCTGGCTCTAAAATGCATTGACTAAAATAATTTATTATAATAATTACTTATACACTTCATTACTTTTAAAGCAACTGATTTTACTGTATTAGCCCAGCCTAGACAGACGGTCAGGCATTCTCTACTTTGCTGCCTGAGCTCCAACAATTATAGCAATCCTTTGTCAGTTTACCACGTACATATTAAAAATTAATCAAAGTAGTTAGAGAAGGAATCGATTTTAATAGTCTCCTTCAGAATAACTGCCTTAAGAGTTTTACGGCCAAGGATTTAAGAGGTTACAATGGGGCTCTCCTTTTTACCGTAAGAATGTAATCATGTCATTAAATTAGGTACATCCTCCGAGTTTGTCTTTGGGCCTTTTGGAGCTGTTTGAAAGGCTTCCTAGTGTGCGTTTTTAAGACAATATATTTCCAGAATGCACAGTAGTCTTTGAATGATGCTTGCAAACCTCTGACTGTGTTTAGACAGACGCTGTGATACTAGTGAAATAATCTGGGGTGCCAGGCATGTTTGGAAAGAAAAGGTTTAGAAACAAACCAGAACAGATCTTTCAAGAAATGTAGTTGAATATTCAGCAGTGAAATGTTTAAGCCTTCCTTTTAAGTAGGAAAACTTAATTTTTGTTTTAACATGTTGACTTGAGATGAAATCATTATTGAGGTAAATAAAAAAAATTATTGCAGTAACTTTCTTTAATTGACG
Source organism: Platalea leucorodia (assembly GCF_965183815.1). Lineage (NCBI taxonomy): Eukaryota > Metazoa > Chordata > Aves > Pelecaniformes > Threskiornithidae > Platalea > Platalea leucorodia. The sequence continues at coordinate 72,367,102 of NC_138827.1, forward strand.
GTTAAGTTAAAAGAAAGAGTTTGAAGGTTATGTAAAGTGAAAGTTTTTTTAACAATCAGATTTCTACTGCTGAAATTTTACCATTTTACCATTAAAGTTCCTTTTGCAACCCACCATCCCAAATCCTGACTTAGGATCTTGACAGAGAATGGACCATTTTGTCTCCAGGTGAAATGCTTTGCCAGGTGAAGTAGGATTAGGGGACCTATGATTTAATTATGCTATTAAAAGTTTAGCATTTGCTGTCCTGTAGTAGCGACATTTTTTGTACCTCCCATTACAGGCAATATAAGATACTATGATTGCAAAAGCCCCTCAAATGTCAAATGCTGATTCTGCTGTTTGATGCCAATGTGAATTCACAAGGTAACACAAATCACTGAAGTAATTTCTGACAGACAACAGAATCTGACCCCTTGTTTTAGTGGCAGCTGCTGTAGTTGATATACCTATCATGCCTCTGCCACACAGTTGCTTTGAGGCTTTTGTGTGATAAGATTTTGTTCTTTTGTTCTGTTTTGCATGAGTAACAACCCTGGACTCTCCAGTCTTATCTTCCTTGTAATACTATTTTCTACTCTGTTTTTGTTTTTTGTTTGGTTTTTTTTTTTGTATGTCTTCAGTAGGTGACTCCTCACAAGATGGCAAGTCGGGCTCAGGAGAAAAGATCAAGAAACGTGTGAAAACTCCGTACTCCCTTAAGCGGTGGCGTCCTTCAACGTGGGTCATCTCCACTGAGCCGCTGCACTGCGAGGTCAACAATAACGGCAGTGACCGGGCAGTCCACTCCAAATCCAGCACTGCTGTTTACCTTGCGGAAGGAGGCACTGCCACCACAATGGTATCTAAGGACGCAGGAGTGAACTGCCTGTGAAATACTTTAAAAGCCGACAAATGACATTTTTTTTGCATTATTTGAAACAAACACGCAGAAGACATTTTAAAAAACTGCTTTCTCCTCCTGTCAGCAACCCCTACCAAGGACTCGCTTTAAATAGATTTCAGCTATGCAGAAAATTTTTAGCTTATGCTTCCATATTTTTTTATTTTGTTTTATTTTTTGAACGTTTTTGCACTTTTATTTAGTATCGCTAAAGTTAAGTCTGTCTGTTTTGACCACGGAATATATATATGTGTATCAAAAATGTGGTCTCAAAATATTTTTTTAAAAAAAGTAACAAAAAAAAGTATTGCTGATAATCAGTTTGGACCAGTTTCTTAAGGTCACTAAGATCATAAGCAGACTATAAGACAGGTTTGACTGCAGTGGTGTCTTGTAACCATGTTTTGATTTCTGTGCACAAGCTAGTCTGTATATTTCTATGTTAAAAAGTGTATTCTCTTTTGAACCCCCTGTTTTTCTTGTGTCATGTTGAAATGTGCAATAGTCTATAGTTCACAGTATGCTTTATTGAAAAGTGTGTTTCTAAAATTGCCACATGTTCCCCTTTTTGTATTTGTTAATTTTTCCCTGACAGTTGAGCAGTCAGCCAGTCATGACAGTGAACTTTGCACACCGTAGCCAGCTTGAAGCAGCTGCCTATATCACATTGTGCTCTGAGGTGACAATGCATGAATTTTCCCCAACTTGAAAGGGCTTTTAAAAAGGAACAAAAAAAAAAAAATCTGAGCTCAGTACCTTGCCTTTGATCCTTCCAAATTAAAATGTGTTTCCTTTATAGCAGTAGATGCCAGCCTGTGAAGTTCTGAATAACAAAACGTTGAACAAATGTAAGGAAACAATGTCAGCCATTTTTTCCATTTTATTTTGTGTGCAGTTTCACCCTCTCTATTTATGTAAAACCTTATTTAGATCACTAATGATGTACCTTGAAAAATACATTTTATTCAGAAATCTTAATAAGTGTCATACTTAAAAGCTCTAGTGAAGATAGGTTGCAAATGTATTTTGTTTACACAGCGGAAAAATCATTAATCTTATTTGGCACAAAACAGTTTTGTGATGAGTCACAAATCTTTCCTGATTTACCTCCTTATAGACAGTCTGGGGTAAAATCAGCCCGATTACTTACGCAGGTAGGTGCATCCTAATTGACCGTTGTTGCTGAATTGAAACTCTTCCTCCCTTCAGAGTTTTTAGAGCCCCTCATTCATCTTTTTAAAATGTATTGCATGCTTTTAAAATTCATGGGTATGAGTGTTTGTGGGGGAGGGTTGGGGTTTCTTTCCCCTCTGCTTAGACCCTTCTTTGAGTTTGTATGCACGTTGATTTTAGGTGTTGGTGAACATGAATGTAATATCTATTGAGATAAATTGTTTTTTCACCATCTCAAGTAAACCTTACCTTTTTTTAGAATGATTGTTTTTACTGTCTACTGAAAGAAAATTAATTTCCTTATTGGTCAGGACCTCCTTCTGCCTAAGAAATACCCTTCCACCTGAGAAATATTCTTTCTGATTGAAAACGCTTCAGTAAAAATTATTTAGATAAAAAAGATATGACACATGTCAGTCTTTGGTACTGAGTGAAGTTTTATCTCACTGTATCTGAAAACCAGTGATGTTCAAAGAACGAAAATCTATTCAGTCAGCCTGCCAAACTCCTGTGGCAGGATACTGGCAGCAAACAATTGCCTCCCCTAGCCTGTCTCCTTTCAGCTGACTGGAACAGATGCTCTGTGCTTTCAAGCTCATTTGTGTCCTTGCTGTTATATTCCCCCCCCGCCCCGAGGTAAACTTTGCCAACCCCGTTCTTCTATATCTGATGATACAACTAGCATAATATATGCCTTGCTGCATCTGATTCTCCCTGTTTCCCAAACTCACTTGTTTATGCTTGATTGCTATGATTTTCTCTTGTAATGCTTCTTATTGTTTCTTAGATTCTCCTAGATATCTCCAAGAGATAACTCTATAAATCCAGACTTTGATTAAGTGTAGTTGTAGAAATACAAGCCATGAGACACATTTTGGGCTCCCTGTGTTCTTTAAGCACCAGTTCAAGGAGTACCTTTCGTCTCTGAGGCGTAATTCTGTTATCTGCCTGTATAAATACACAATTATATCTCCCCTCTCAAAAAATACAGCTTTTCTCTGGTTTTACTTTTCATTCACTCTCCGGCTTCCCATCTGCTGCAACCTCGCATCCCAGATGTTGAAAACCTGCCAGTTGCTCAGCTGGGTTTCAAGACCTGAATCAGAGTTTTTGGCATTCTGTTCATAAGGCTGGCTGTAGATTTCTTCTCTTTTGGCCTTCTTTGAGTCTCCATTTGAAGTACAGTATGTTGTTTTGTGATGATCGCTGTATCATGCATATTGAAGATTCTTCACTCCTTTCCCAATGACTTCTTGCTTTGCCTTGCATGTATCATCCATCAGCATTTCAGAATGTGGGCTGAAAAGCATATTTAGGACACTCTTATCTAACTTGAAACACTCTGGGGAGAGAAAAGTTATTTGCTCTGACTACTGCTTCTTTCTGCTAAGACAGATTTGCAGCAGTCTTCTAGCCTTTCTTTTCAGGCCAGTCCTTGTAAGAAATCCAACTTTTTTATGCTCAATGCAATCAAAATCATTTTAATACCAGATGAAAATGTTCTTCTGCAGTTTTCCTTAAACATTCTTAAAGCAAACATAATAGTTTCTTTTCCTTTATCTATTTCTGTCACTTGCTGGAAGGCCTTTGAGATGAATTATAATTAGTAGAAAGTATTGGCTTTGTAATCAACCATGGATAAATATAATTTGTAACATGATAGAAGTATGTACTTTATCACAAAATACCCTATAGATTAAATAGAGAAAAACTATTTACTTTTAAAGGTCAGTCAAAACAAACTCTTAAGTAGGTACTAAAATATTGTAATTCTGCACAGCTAGATGAGATCAGAATAGCAGTTTGGTTTTAATGCTTAATTTAGTAATGCCCTTTCTTTGCTCACAGCACATAATCCAATCTCCACAGAATACTTTCTCTGTAAATTAAATTATATTGAATTGTATCTTATACGATGAGGAATCATCCTAAACCAAATGAAATACATGTAAGAGAGAGAATTCTACACATCAGACACATGGATAGTTGATAAATGTACTACAATCAGGGGAGACAAATGTGTTTGTTTTCTTTGTGAGTTTTTTTAAGAAAAAAGGATAATGATGAAAGTTGATAATTTTCTATCAATTTGTCATGTATATTGCAGACAAGATAAATATAGCAAAATGAAAACAGAATGATAGTGTAAATACCTATGAATTGTGCCACTGTCAAATAGGCAAAAGTAGAATATTTGCTATGGTAATTTATAATGTATAATTCAAGTAAAATGTTAGAGCAAACATTTGTGATGTTTGTATATATAAGCCAAAATCCAAAATCTTACTGGTTTTAGAAAATGACGTGCTAGTAGAAGCCAGAAGAGTTGCTTACGTTAATGCATTGTCTCTTTTTCTGTTTCCTATAATAGAGATACTCACCAACATAACATGGTTTTTAGAATGTGAATTCTAACCATTTGAACAGACATGCCTCATAGTCAGATTTATTTTCTTCTAAAATTGGTATTTACAAGTCAGATTATCTGCAACACTTCCCCTGAATTTGCTTATAATGCTCTATAGCTTCATGTGCTAAGTAATTAGTATTAAAAATGCCTTTCTTGAAACTCCAAGATGCACTTAAATTGCACAGTTAAAGGTAAAGGAATTCCTAATTTAAAAGAAAACCAATTGATATTGTCATCAGTAGAATATTCTCAGAAACAAAGAACATTTCTGGTTTTGTTTTGGTTTTTCACCGCCCTTCATTTGTGTCTTGTTTCCATATAGAATGTTACCTAATTTTCAAAGGCAACAGAGTTTCATTTTTTTCAGTGCACTGGGGACAAAAAACAATGCAAGATGGATGCTGGCATGTTTCAGGAAACAAACAAACAACAAAAAAACCCCACCTTATAAACATGTTTAGAAAGTACGTATTTTCCCACCTGTCAACTTCCTCTAAAAGAAATCTTTAATCCTGCCTGCCTCAGAAAGGAGAATAAGGAAGTTCTGTATTTGTGTGGAATAGATTATGGGGGAAAATTTAATAATAATGAATTGTTACTTAAAAGTTATCTATGTATACATTGTATATGCCATAGTTTCAGTGTTCAGTGCATTTTGCTCTAATGATATTCCTCTTTTAAATGTTAAAAAGTCCACTAATATAACATTACTAAGCCTATGTTCAGATTATAATTTTCTTTTATGAAAAATATTCAAAAGATCATAGCCATTCTGCCATTGAAATGTCATTATGGAAAGTTCCAGCCTAATTACGGAGAATTTTAACATTCACATATTTAGGCAATACAGGAGAAATTAATTGCGCTGTAATTTTTACTTGTATAAAAATGATGGCAGTTCCCATTGCTGAAACAGGCTGGTTTTAAGTCATAAAAATAATAATTGCCAAGCACAGTAGCATATACATGACCTTGATATCAATTGGAAAATTTGGAGCAGCTTATCAAAGGAAATTGAAATAAGATTGATTAGTCTATGAAAGTTGGATTATAGACTGGACAACTTAGTATTTTGCATAAATTTGGATTATTTGAATTTTTCTGTCTGGTCTCCCACTATTCATTTTAACAGGTAATTATAACCACCTCCTTTTTTTAATGTGCTTATTATTTTTTGTTCAACTTTAAGCCTTTATCAGTGAAAAAGCTATACATATTGCAATGAAGCCAAATACGTATTTTTTTATGTAAACTCTGTATGTATTTAGATGCATATTTATGTTGTGCATAAATTCCAGGATTAAATTCTGTGAGTTACAGCATCAGATGGTAGTACAGGTAGCAAGTATAATGTTCTTTTTCATATGCCATTTTAAGTTGTCTTTAGTGCATCACAGTAAAATTGGGATCAGACTGTGACATATAGTTCAGTAGTGCAAGATCTCCCATGACAGACTTGTCACCGATTGTTTAGGTGGAATGGATTTGAGAGAGAGAGAGAAACCTGGGAATGCACAAACTTTGTCTGAAGCTGAGTAAGTTAAGGTACCTCTCTTAAAGATCAACAAATAACCCAAAATACTTAATACATGGTAATTTTTACAAGGCTTTTTTATCTAGTAGCTATAGTTACGTATGTGATTGCCATTTAAACATAGTATTTTAGTCCATTAAATCCAAGTACATTTTAGGCTTCTATATTGTCATATAAAACTGTAGCTGTAGAAATACATCCCTTTTTTGACACACACACACCCCCCACCCCGGGTAGGTTCAGTTTTGATGTGAAATAGTAACAGATCAGCTTTCTCATTTTGAGGTTTCTTCTGTACTGACTAAAATTGGTAGCAGAACTTCCACTTCTGCAGATAACAGATTTAGGCACTCCTGCGAATCAAAATGGAGTTGTTTGGCATAAGTATATCTGAGGAAATCAACATTTAATCGGCTAGCGCTTGAGCTGAATGCTGTTGAAATCAAAGAGGAGTCTGCCATTGATTATGAGCAAAGGAGGGTTGGGTTCTGCTGGCAGTGGTTTGAAAAATTTCCTTGGAGGATTAGCCCTGGGAAAGCGAAGGTGGGACCACATGGGCGAAGCCTGGTTGCCAATGCCTTGAGGGCTGTTAGCCGATGCCTCAGTTCAGGCTGTCAGGCTGGGTCAGTACCAGTGCAGCTGTGGTTATTGTCAAGAAGTGGGACTGCAGCAGTGGGAGTGGAAGGCTTCGAGATAAATCCTTATTTACACCAAAGCCCTTTAATGTTGATCTGGGCTTCATGCAGGTCTGATTTAGTGGCTGCTGTGGTGCGTTACAAATATGAATTACTTTTTGTGCCCATTTCTGTTTATTTCACTGTGGTTTAATCTGCATTTGTGCATAATAACCAGGAACTAGTCAAAGTTACGTTAATTTATATTGTAATTGTCAGATATTTTTCAAAGCCTGTTGATCAGCAGTTGTGTAAATTTGCAAGTCATTCAGTTGGTTAACTTCAGTGCATAGGTCATGCTTCAACAGACGCAGTACCTGTCACAGTAAGGAAGGATTTCTTCAAAGTTCTCGCAGGCTTCTGCAGATACATTACAGGAGCATACATCCGTCGGGGGCATAGCATCTTGCCTGGTAACTATTTTAAAGCAGAAATAATTTGCCTTTGTAACTTCCTAGTTTCAAGGTCTCCCAAAAGTCAATTTTTGCAGCCCATTCACTTGTTTTTAAGACAGAGCAAAAATGTGTGAGGTTTATTTCTAGAGCACTTGATTCACTTTTTTTGTGCTTCAGAACTGTATCATGAAGTATCACACTTCAATCTTGTTTATTCAAAAGGAAAGAAAATAGTTCATGTTTCTGTCGTTTGTGAAAAGTCACAAGAACAAAGAAACAGGCAAGTCCAAGTTATAGCTGACTTTCATTTGTCACTTTTGAATTTCCTGATTTGTGACTCTTCTCTCTCTTTCACACTGTTGAAAAGTATTTAAAAAGGTTTGTATGTAATGTTTCTTGTCTGCTTTTTGTCTCTAGAGGAAAGTGTGCTCTATTCACATTTATATAAGCTATAATCATATTTTACAATCGCTGTTGATTATTTTCCCCCCAAATGCAGTATAAGAGGAAAATGAACATGGCAAAGACTGATTTCTAGGGTTCGGTCTTCTGTAGAAGCTGAAATAAGGAGATGTGAAACTGCCATTTTCCTTATGAAAGACTGTAAAGAGAGCATTACTTTCTGAGCGAGCTTTTCTGGGGAAGAGGGGGAGAAACCCTAGAATATGGAGTCTCATCAGAACCCTTTTGTTAACGGGTATTTTTGGTTTTTCTCTCAAATGACTGAGGAAATATCATGTATGAATTTATAAATAATTGCTTTCAGTTATTTCTTTCGTATAAGCTGCCCAATACCCTTGCTATGCTGTATAAGTTGTGTTTCATGGAACAGTGTGAGTATGAAATAAAAAGCTAATTTTTGTTTTTTAATCATCTGTGGATGCCACTATGAAAGCTGACATTGTTAAAGCCACTACAGAGTTTTCTATGAATACTTGTAAGAATTGCTTTGTTATATATAAACCTAAATAAAGAGATTGTATTGATACAGAGACATTGGATAAGAACATTTAAAAGGCTATTCTTTAGGTCTACAAGAAAAGGCTTGCTGTAAAATGGTGCATTATTCCATTTATTAAAGATCATATTAATGACAAAAAGCATGGTCTTTTGTGGGTTTTTCATGGTATTATTGGCCATGAGTAATAAGACATGCTCCCAGAAATGAAGGGAAAACCCCTGTTGCAGCTGTGTTTTGTTGGTTGAAGGATAAGGAACTGCTTCATTACTGAGGGCTGAAGAGGACTTTCAGACACCTTAGGCATGTGACAGATTGCACGCTGCTCTGTTATCAGATAATTGTGTGAAATGATTAGGACTTGTTGTTGCTACATTAATGCAGTGCCTCTGCTTGCTTTTTTTGCCCATTCTCGACGGTCAGCCAGTTAAGATGCTTGTATTGGCAGCTAAATATAGTTTTGTAGGCGTTTCAAAGCAGTAGGCCTTACGTGGCCTCTTGTCACAGCTTATCTGTCTGCTAAGTGTTTAAATGCAGAAAAACAAAAGGACAGGGAAAAAAAAAAAAAAGGAAAAAGAAAACAGGAGAAAGAGGCATTTAAATACTTTTTCACTTTTGGTTGGGCTGCACTTGGGTAGAGCGCAGGATTGATGGCAACCAGGCCTGTGGGAGGAACACAGCAAGCAACAACCTTTGCGGGTGGGCCAAAAATTAATAGCAACCCCCTGTCCTTCCCACAGAAACCATTGCACTCTTGCCCCTCCCCATGAGGAGACAATGTCACGGCATTCTTACAAGCAGGAGCTTTCCCAGCCCAGAGCTGCTGTCCTGTCCCGCAGAACTAGAAGAGATGGATTAAGTCAGTAGAAGGACCCTGCAAATTTCCCCGCTGGCTGGCCTGACCCAGGCGTCGGCCTGCTATGCCTCCTGAAGGCAAGGTGCTGGGAAGAGACGGGTCCTTTCTCCACTGCAGTCTCCTTTGTTTTGCTTCCTGGTGTTTTTCTACTCCTGATGCAAGAACTTCATTTTGAAGGAGTTGTCTGGGATTTTTTTACTTTGCAATGAAGAGCTTTTCCTCTAGTTTCCCTTCTTCCGGTCATCTTGGGAACTTCAAGCTGAGCCATTAACTGGCATCACCACCATACAAATGGTAGCTACACTGTACCTGTGCACAGGTGACACTGTTCATTTGATCTCATCTTTCTCATCTCCTGTGTGACTGTTGAGTCACTTGAGACATTCGAGGAAGGGTGAGGGAGTTGGTGCTCCGTGGCCTGACGGCTGCTAAGGCAGGCAGCAGGATGCTGAGGCTTTAGGACCATGGATGCTTGTCCGTGTGGAGAACAGAGGGAAATTAATGCAAAATGGTCCCGAGAACTGGGTATCACCCCCACTAAGTCACCTTCCCTTCCTGACCAGAAGGAAAGTACTAAATCTTTCCTTTAAACAAGCAACAAGCCCTATCTTTCTTTCCCTTTCTAGCCATCCAAATGCTAGCTGAGCTCTGAGGCAGCCATTCTGCCTATGCACGTGGAGGGAACTCGGTTCTCCTCTCCTCAGTTCCCCTTCTGGAGCACAAACAGCTGTGCCGGCTAGGGTCGTGCTACCACTGCACTGCAAGCTCCCTTGGGCAACGGTCACCGCAGCTTTGAGGCAAAGTCTTACACAAAGTGCAACTAAACTCAACTTAATGCCATGTCACCAGTGGTGAACTCCTCTTTGGTTCCACTCCCAGTGTTCCTGGGTTTGCCTTGGCCTTGGGAAGGGGTTCCACATCAGCACCAACACTGTAGAATGAGCATCCCAGCCTCTACAGTGCTGCAACACACATCTTGTAGCTTAAAGCACCAAGCAGTGTACTGTGGGACCTCACTGGTTCCAGCACTTTGTTATACACAGACTGGTGGGACCCATCCTGCACCTCAGTTGCTTCGTTGTTTGTATCTCTCCTCCTTACTTAATTCTTGTTAATTTATTTTTCTCTATCCACAGTGATGATTTTTGCAAGCCAGTAAGAAAGCGGTGCAAGGCCTACACCTCTGTGGCCAAAGAACTACCTCCAAAATGCAAAGAAAGGAGAACGACGAGCTTCATTTCTTGCTGTCATAAATAAGGAGGAAGCAACAAACTGAGGCAAGTAGCGTATGGGTTGAGCACCTGCTTCTATGGCAAATCACCTTGGCCCCACAAATGAACCTAGAAACTCCTGGCTACAGGGAGGGACCACTACAAACCTCGCTTCCTCTGCGAGCCGGAGGCAGACACCATGTTCCAGGCTGGATCTGCAGCTACCTTGGGGGTTTCTGCCTCAGAAAAGGGTTAGGAGATTAGGACAGTTACTGACAAGGAGAAGGTCCCTCCCTGAAAGAGAGTACTGTGCTTATGTGCAGTGGCTTGCTGTTTGCTCAAGATGGCTGAGCAAGACTAGCTCACAGGAAAGAGAGGCTGGCTAGCCAGGCCTTATTATCTGCGCGTGGGGCTTTAAGTGTCCTGCAAAGCTCTTTGTATCCAGAGATCTCAATGACTTTGGTGGGAGCCCGAGGCCTCTGAAGTCCTCCCAGGAACAGCTCCAAGGAAGTCAGATTTCCCATGAGGTTGTAGCCAGGGAGCGTCGGTGGGGGCCAGGGACGCCAGGAGTGCTGGGAACCACATGAAGCTCTCGTTCCCCTGGGGCACAACAGGCCCGTTGCCTCCTGCCCTGCCCTGCCCTGCCCTGCCCTGCGTGGCAGCTCTGCCTCTGGAGCAGGGGAGAGAAGCTGGTGGCAGCGCTGCAGCAAGTCGGGGAGGGATGCTGACCTGATCAAGACAGAAATAACACGAGCTCCTGCGTGCCCGTTCCACCTTCGCTAGTGCCCTGGGCGGAGGGGCTGCTGCCGCCAAGGAAGGCTGGGAGCCGGTGTGGGGGGCAGCCGTGACAAAAGAAGTAGAGCCTCCCCCCAGCAATTATCACTCCTTGCCCACAGCAACAGCAGCCAAGTCCTGCCCTACCCCGGCAGGTGTGGCTGAGTCTTATCCTCAGGGCATCTCAGAAGCCTTGCCTCAGCTCTGCAATAACAAAGTGCTACTAGTGAACTTTACTGATCTATTTTTTACTGGGTGTATGAGCTACTCAGGCTTAAGAAACAGTTCCCTCATATATTTCCCTGCGTGACCTCATATACTCACCTCTGCCAGCTCTCTCCTGCAGAAATAACAATCACTTTTATTCTGCTTTTGCTTTGCTACTGGGAAATGAAAGTAAAACAACAATAATTATATTCCCCTTTGTTCCAGAGCAGTGATGCAGCTGCAGAATGTACTTTGTAGAACGCAGCCACGTCAGTCTTCCATTTGTTTCCATTCAGGGTTTTTTCCCCCATTTACTTCTTGCTAATTCTGATGTTATGGAAATTCTCCACGTGCAGGAGATTATAGACATCTGCTCACTGCCATGACCCAAAGCACATTTTATTGGATAAGAAGGTTAATTTTCAACAGGCAGGAAATCTCGACTATACCAAAATGTTTGTATCTGTATAAATTCAGCTTTTCACATTAGCCTGAAAGGTTGTCATTCTCCATCCAACGAAGAGTTGAAATGGTTGGATTCCTAGAATTTAAATGGCGCACTTGGGTCTTCTGCTTTTATGTCAGGGGATCTTCCTCTCTTCAGCTCTCACTAACAGAGGGAAAGTCTGCGAGAAATCCACAAACGGTGATCTGAGCCAAAGCCATGCTTTGGGGATCACTCATGCCTCTTTTACAAAGACAACAGATAACGCTGCCTGAGGACAGCTGGTAGGCCCTGGGGCAGCCCTGTCTGTTGGGAGTGGTCTGCAGAAGACGGTTAAGGAAAGCAAGTCCGTATTTACTATGCAGCATCTGAGCAAATGGCATTTCTCGATGGGGCTCGCACAGGCAGTGCAAAAATGTTAAGGATGCAAATATTGAGAAAGGTTGGAAACACCCAATCCAGGTGCATTTCAATTCCTGATGGGAAGGAGAGGAGCTTCCCAAGACCCTCTATCACAGTCCAAGCACCTTTTGAGAATGAGGACATACACCAAGTACAGAGCAGGCATGGTTTGGGCAGATGATGGGCAAAAGCCAGTGGGCAGCGTCTCAAGTGCATGAGGTGGATCTGAGGAAGGGGAAAGAGCATGGAGGGAGGGTAGAGATATTTGTTTCAGGCATCAGCAACACGGTAGGACTCAGCATTTGTCTTTGGCCCTATTTCTTTGTTGTCCCTGCCAAGTGCTAATAGCAAAGGATAGTGTAGGGCATTGTAATAAAGAGGGTACAGAGGTTGTACACCTCATTTTATTAGTGTCACTGTTTGCAACAGGCCTGCAAGCAGCTCCTAGGAATGATACAGGCTTTTTTGGTTCCCTCTCTGATTTAGTGCAGCCTTTGTTTTCGAGAAGTTCATGCCACGGGCTATCGGATTTCCTAATCAGAATGACCAGAAATATGGTTTTCATAAGGTACTTTTATGTGCATGGAACTGGGTGCGTAAGAAGTGAGGTTAGTTTGTGCTCTGTCTCTTTTTTTTTTTTTTACTGATGGTTAGTCTGTATTTTTTGCAGTGACTGGTATTTTACCAGTCTGCCATAATATTGAAATTATGCCTGTTTTCTCTCTCTCTCTCTTCCGTTCTCCCTCTTTCTCCCCCTCCCTCTTTCCTCTTATTGGAAAGGTAATAATGGAGCCCTGCAGATATGTTGTAAAGAGTAACTTCTAGCACCTCCAGGTCTCCAGATTAGATAAAAAATCAGATCTGACACAAATCATGGTAGCAAGTTGTAGGTCTGACTCTAGCCTATGAGGTAAGTGATGCTGCTGCACACGTCAGTTTTACTGGTGCAGCCACGGTGTGTATGGGTGGCCAGGGAATCTGCTGCAGGAGGGAGGCCTTGCTGGATCTCTGCTGAGGTGGAAAGTAGTTATTGGGAACCTGCATTTCTGTTGCCATGCCAAGAATTTTCTTGCAGGACCATTAAAAATTCCGAATCAAGCCTCAGAAACAGCTGACTTAAAATCACTATTAAGCAGGCTAATTTTATTTATCGTTTGCTTCTGGAAAACCAGAATGCAAGTAAATCATGTGTTTGAGCTTTACCCTGTGATCATGAGGGACAGAAATGTGCTTTTAAGGCACAGGCAAGCAGAAGTTCCCATCTGCTTACATAAGCCATGAACTGAGACTGTAAGTGAAACGTGAGGTATTTGCAGCCAAACAGAAGCAAGGAGCAGTATCAAAAAGGCTTGATTTGGGCACTGTGTTAATCCTAGCATAGCAGCCAGCCACAGGAGGAACTCACAGGTTCTCCTGTTGCAAACCAGCAGTGGCCAACAAGCTGCAGACTTGGGAAGCCTTCCCCTATTCTGGGTTGAGGTGCAGGAGGCAGGCAGAGGAACTGAACTCTGCTAGGGGAGGGAGGGAAGCAGGAGGAAGGGCAGGTTCGTTCATGATCTGTCCCTGGTGGGATGCCAGCTGGGAAACCTCTGGCTCCGTGCCGGTGTATGGCAGCGCTGAGCAGCCACTCTTGCGCATTGAGTTTTTCCTCAGCATGGAGCCATGAGGCAAGCGTGCTTAGGCAGTTGTCCCTCTTGTTGGGGGAGAAGGGCATAGCCCAGCATGCAGTTCAGGGTGGCTGTCATGCTGTGGTTTCTCCTGCAGCAAAAGGGTTTCTGTGAGCTGCCAGGCAGGTTGCAAGCATGTTCAGGGAAGCCAGGCAACATGTGAGGGTCAGGTGTCCGCAACACCTTCCTTCCACCATCACTGCACAAACCTGCTGCTTTGGGCAGGCTGTTGAGGCTTCTTTGGAAAGACCCCAAGTAGACCTAGTCCAAGGATTTACTGGCCTCTGCTCCAAGGATAAGAGACAACCTGCAGGCTCTCCACTGTGAAGCATCAGCCTAGCCATGCCAACCACGACTGCTGGAGATGTCTGCATGCTCCTGCTGAGCAGAGTGAGCCTGACACCCTGGCTGAGCACTGGATGAGGCCTTGGCTGCTAACAGCAGTGGGGCCTGGGGCTTTGCCCAGCTTTGCTTTTTTCATCTTCTCAAAGATCACATCCTCTCTCTCGGTGATGGCTCTCTGGTTCTCCTGGAGGCAAAGTCAGGCTGAATGTGAGGTGCAAGGCATGAGGACAGGATGGCACAACTGAGACAAACTGATGTCTGGTTGAGATGTAATCAAACTAGTTAAAAGCTCCCCTGCACCCCATGGCTGAATGCAAGGAGGATTCAGAACATGGCTTGATTCATTATTTTTAAGTAGATGTTTTTCCAAATCAGAGAATCCTATGCTCCCTCTCCATCACACACACTGCTAAAGTTAATCAGTTTAACCACAGGGCTAGTATATGAATGTGGAGGGAGAAGCAAAATCATTTTGTCACGGCCTCTCAGTGCATGAATAAGCCATGCTAACATGCTTTTCACAATCTCTTTAGCTTTTTTAAATGTTATAAAAACAAACAGAAGCAAAACAAGATTGTAGGCCTGAATCAGAAGGAGCGATCTCTCTTCTCTGCTCTCTTAAGTGAAGAATGTCTATAGTTATATGCCTATTCATCACATATACAGGATGTTTCTCATCCTACAATATGGCCGTAAAATCTACATTATTGAAATACTGTCATTTATCAAATTAATTAATAATGTCAACAATTGAAACAAATACTTTACAGTATATAGTTCCATTATACTCACAGTACAGAATTTGTGCTGGTGGCTTGTAGGTGCAATCAGTGTTTAATGTTCATAAATCACGGGTTTCCTTCTACAGTTCATACACATTCTTTTGCCCTGAGACTAGAAATACAGAAACACGTTACATCTCTATACACAACACAAATACAGACAAATCTCTGTATTATATTTGCAAGCTCTGTAAATATGTGCTAAAAATATTAAGGTTTTGGAAGATAATTTTAAAGAAAAATTACTTGCTTCCTAAAAGGAAGGAAAGTTTTATTGTTGGAGGGGAGGAATTATGTGCAAATTATCATTCGGCATCTTTCTTGCAGGGAGGGAGATTAAATTGTGTCTTGTTTAAACGAACTAGGCTGCTTCTCTCAATGTTACCAAAAGCAAAGATTCAGAAATGTGGTGGACAACCTGCCCTTCCTGCTGCTCAGTCTCCTCCCTCAGCAGAACCCAAGAACAGCTGCAGTCCCTCTCAGCTGGCAAGAGCTCATGTTGGTGAACCAAGTTTCACTCCAACTGCCCCCTTCCTTCAGCAACTGGACACTCACAACGAGGTTATTGCTTGGTGTTGCTGCTGTCTTTTAGCATGTGTTCAGAAAATTGATCTGTATGCGTGGAAAAACATGTAGCATGTAGGTGAACTTAGCACTGGTTTCTAAAGAAATTAACCTCATACTTCTCCCAGGTAATGATGCGTGCCATGAACACGCAGTGGAAACTGCTCTCAAGCCTGCAGTTAAGAGTTGTATTGAGAAACAGGGTAGGTTCGTCAAAAATGTGTTATCTTAATGCCAGTGAGGCATTGAAGCCCCAGGATGTTATTTATATGATAACTTTTCTTAAAGATTGTACTTCATAAAATACGGCAAGAGCGCATTTTGCTTTTGCTTATCGTATGTAGTTTGATTTATGTCCAAGGTCCCATCTGTTGTTTTTTATTGTTTTAATCTTAATACCTTATTTCAATCTGCTTGCCTCCTCAAATCCCCCCAGATATCCTGGAATATTAACTAGGATCTTACAGGTTTTGTGTGAAGCAAATTCGATTATATTTGTCCTATTTTTTTAAATGGCTTTTTCTCCTGTTGTTGTTGAACACCCACATAAACAAGCAAAACAAACTCACTCTGCAGGGGAGAGATGAGAAATGCAGTGAAATATCCTGGGGCATAATCTAATGTTTAGATTAGACTCCCAGAATCTTTAATCTTTCAACCTTCAATATTACTTGCAACAACCGTAGGTAAAACAATTTCAGGCAGTATATTGCTCTTTTATGTGTGCTGCTTTGCATTCATTTAATTTTGGAATAAGACAAGGATATATTTGAAGCTACTTGGAGCACAGTCATTTTCTATAAGGTTTGCTATTACTATTACTTTTAACAGTATATTTTTCATATATATATATTACTATGAGCAGTGAGCAGTTCTACTTAGAAACTTTCAGTCCTTAGTACAACAAAACTCTCCAAGTATTAGTTGTTTTGATAGCCGTACAGTGGGATTTGGGCCTGTGAACTTAGTTAAACCTCTTTGACCGTTGTTTCTCTGCTTTTAATTCTGCATTACTATTTTGACCACTTCTCTGACTTGTTTACAACCCTGTTTTCAGCAGGTTGCAAATGTGTTCATGCAGCTCTGTGTGTTTTATCAGTCTGCCTTTGAGGGCACTCTTGATATGCTTCTAACGTTTGGATTGATGTGTTTGCATCTGCGGCTTTTACTACGCACCGTATTTTAAGAAAGAGCCAACACCTTGCATGTAAGGGGATGTCTGCAATACCTAGATTTAATCTCCCAACAACGACTACAAAGCAGTACATTTTGGAAGGCCTCTGGTTAGGTGCTGAGTGCCCCCAAGCCCGTGGGAGTGCTCATCACCTCCCAAGGGTGGCACTTCAGCACGGTATGTGAGCATACCAATATCTGCTCAGCCCGTGCGGGCCAAGGAGTTGATTGAAATATTAGGTAGAGAGGAGCTGAAGACACAGAGATGGCTCCTGCGTATGTGGGATCATGTGTGACTCCAGTGAGTTTGGAGTTACAAACGTGACTGAAGTCACTAAAAGGCTGGTTCAAGTGATACTGGTAGAAAGCTCACAGCCTCTGTGCCGACAGTGAGTTTCATTCCTATTTTTTTGGATCACTGCACCATTACATTAGGTGTTACGGCCAGAGTAAGGGCATTGTGGATGTGAAGAAACCCCAGCCGAAAGGTTCCACATGAAGCCATATGAAATGTGTTGTTCAAAGTTGGCCTGGACAGCGTTTGGCAAAGTCTGAAGGCACTAAGAAGCATGACAGCTGAAACAAAACCCAGATCTTGGGAGGTGTGAATTAGAAGGAGAGTCTGGAGGGATCTGGATCCAAGCTATTGGGGGCTGAGGTTTTGTTCTGGGTTTTTTTGTGTAATTAAAAAAAAGTTTCAAAACTATTTTCAAGTAATTCATAATCCTGCTTTAGTTCTTTCCATTATTTCCATAAGGTGTAGGAGTAAGATCCTGTTGTAACACATTTGTTACAGTTTAAACAAATTAATGTATGAAGTACATGGTGTTTGATTAGGTCTGAGTACATGACTTTACATGTTCAACTTTCCCATCTAATGCATGTAAAGCAACACAACTGCTGATGAGCAGTATACATAAAGGCTTTGCTTTATATTCTCATAACAACTGTGTGGAGCAGTGCCATTTTTGCAGTGTGACAATAATGTGGGAAGTACTATAATTGCCACAGATATCTTCTGCATTCAAAGTCGTGACTTGGCTCCATAATATGCATCACGCAAATAAATATAAATCAATACCTTTCATTTTTGGCCTCTTCAAAAGACTAACAGGAATTAGAATGTGTTCAGAATATTTTATGCCTTAAAATTGTCTGTATGGCACACTGCTTCCAAACAACCCCAGTATTTCTGGGGAGGGTAAACTGTTCAAGGGATAAAAGCCTGCTGAGCAACTGTACTGGCGCTGGCAGTGGGTGCTGTCACAGCAGGAAGAACTGCAAAGAGGATTGCATCTTCTGCTCTTGACTGAAAATGGCGGCAAAGAAGCGAAATAAACGCTGTGTAGACTAACCTGCTTTAGGATAACCATGCACTGTCCTGGGCTGCCACCAAAGCAGCAGACCAGTTCCATTTATTTCTCCAGACATGCCAGGGTGCTGTTTTTCTGCCTCCTGGGCATTTACCTGTGGAGCACTGTGAAGCTCAGGTTCTCTTTTTCAATATATACATGGAATCACTGAGAGAATTACAGGATCCCCTCACCTCCAATGCCAGAGGCATGCAGCCCATACTTTGCCTCCCAGCCCTTCCTGGTGATGAGAGCACTCTCTCCTGGATATTTCACTAATTAAGCGGGTTATCTGGGATTATGATGCTTTGCCACATTACACCAGCATGGCCTGTAGTGGCTACAAGAAAAGGACTGGGAAGTGGCCTTATGTGTATAAGGTGACTTAAGTAAATTGCTCACTTTAAGAAAGGGATACAACAGGACTGATGGTGATCTGCCAGGCTTCTGGTGCCTTCTGTTGACATAGCTGCTTTCAAGGGTAGCCCAGGATAATTCTCAAGACTGGGCACAGCCTCTTGTAGCCAGTTTTGGTTGACCCATCCTGCTATCCTGCAGGCCATATTACTAGTCTTTACAGTACCTGTGAGCAAGCATAATGTCCTTCAAAGAAATTTAATTAATCCAGAATGGAAGAGCTAACTTCATAACAACCTCATCACCAGAAACACATTCGTCCTGTTCTCTTTTGCCAGTCTGATTTCTCATAAAAAGCTCTTGACTCTGACAAGATCTTTAACCTTCAAGGCTTTAGGTAGACCAGTGTCCAGGCATCCTTAAGAAGGGCCTGTGCACATAGTCTTGCTTTTCAGGTTTGTTAAAATTGTCAGCCACAAGGATGGAGCTCTTCAAAGGGGAAGCTGGGGCTTTTTAAGTGAAGGAGGCTTCAATCAGAAACAGCAAAGGAGAAAGGAGGAACGAAAAAACCAAACCCAAGCACAACAAAGCTGAAGAGAGAACGGTACGTAATTTGTTCTGACACCATTTGTATCATAGCAATGGTGTTCAGTTGCACCATGCAACTTGCAGAGTGGTATTGAAAAGGATTTGGGTAAGTTCTGGTAGCCCAGAACTGACATTTGCAATAGAGACAGAGAGAGGATTTATTGATTCCTTCATGTCTTGCAAGCACTAAAGCGTGTTTACCTTCCATCTAAATAATCCAAACACATGAACTAAGGCCTATTTCATGCATGTGTTCACTTTTCTAACGTATGAATCAGGTTAAAAGGATGCTGGCAGTTAAAAAGTATTTTTAAAAGACTGCAGCGAAGATGCAACTAATCTAATGGAGAAGAGTAAACACAGCAATTAAGGGAAAAAGGGGTCAAGTCTGCCTGGATATTACCCACGTATCCGGTGCCACCATTGGTAATGCTAAGCTGGTGGCAAAGTGATTGGATAAACCGCTGCTGAGCCCTCGTCCTCTCCTACAGTGCATTTGGAGCTAAAAATAATTGAGCAGCCCTACTTCTAACGTACAGCCGCTTCCTTGGGACAGGCTCCGAGACAAGGGTGAGCTGCAGCCGCCATCCCTGCCGGGCTCCACGCTTTCCACGTGACCGTGGACACCTCGCCCAGGCCCGGCGCTGCAGCGGGACGCGGCGAGCCGCGGCGCGGTCCCACGGACCCCCGAGCACCTCCAGCCCCCGCCTCGCCTCGCCGCTCGGGGGCAGGATCGCGGCCCTGTCTGGCCCCGGGGTCGCCCTCGGCCACGGGTTCCCGGGGCGGGGCTGCAGCCCGGGGCTGGCTCGCCCGCCGCCCGCCCGGCCCTGCAGCCCCGCAGCACGTGCGGCGGGCAGCGCGGGGCCCCGCCGGCGGCCGCGTGTCGCTTTAAGCGCTGCCCCCTCCCCCTCCCCGCGCAGGCTCGGCCACTCAGGAGCGCGCCCCGCAGCCAATGGGCGCGCCGTAGCTGCGCGAGCCGAGCGGCGGCGCGCCCAATGGGAGGGCGCGGGGGGCGGGGCGGGCGGCCGGGGCACTATTGTTGATGAGGCGCACGGAGGCAGCGGAGGCAGCGCGGGTCGCCCCGGGCTGGGGACGGCGGCGAGGAGGGGACGGGGACGGGGACGCGGTGGCGGCCGCCTGAGGTGCTGGGCCCCCGGCAGGACCTGCCCGCGCCTCGCGCCCTTCCCTTGCTTCCCCGCCGCCGACGGTCTTCCGCGAGCCCCGGCTCCCAACGGACAATGTCCCACCAGCGCGTGAGGCGCAACGGCTCCCCGACCCCCGCCACCTCCCTGGGGGGAGGCGGCGCGGCGGCGGCGGGTGGCGGAGCGGGAGCGAGCAGCCGCCTCCAGCCCATGAGGGCCACGGTGCCCTTCCAGCTCAAGCAGCAGCAGCAGCAGCAACATGGCAGCCCCACGAGGAGCGGCGGCGGCGGCGCGAGCGCCCCGGGCGGGGGTCTCCCACGCGCGGCGCCCGCCTCGCGCAGCATCAGCCCTACGCGCGCGGCGCCCACCGGCAACGGCGGGCGCGGCGGCCCCGCCATGGCCACGCAGACGCCGGGGGGAGGGGGAAGCGGCGCCGCCGCCTCAGCGGCCGCCGCCTCCTCGCGGGGCAGCCCCACGCGTGCCGGCGGGGCGCGGGGGAGCCCCCCTCGGCCCCACCACCTGCCGCCGCCTCCCCCCCCGCCGCCGCCGCCGGGCTGCGGGCCCTCACCTTGCTCGTCTCCGGTGCCTCCGCTGCCGGAGGGCAGCGCTACAGCGGCGGGCAGGGTCCGGCACCGGCGGCACTCGCCGGAGCAAGGCAGGAGCTCCCCGGAGAGGAAGAGCCCCAGCTCCCCCGTCTGCAAAGGTGAGCGCTCCCGGCGGCCGCCCCCCGCCGCGCACCTGCTGCCCGCCCGGCCCTTGCTGGCGGCGGCGGGGGGGAGCGCGCGCGCGGCCGTTACCTGAGGGGAGCGGGGAGGTGCGCGGCCAGACCGTTACGGGGGGGGGTCGGGGGTCAGCGGCCGGGCCCAGCGGCCAAGGGCACTTCCCGGGCGGCTGGGCGAGGCGGCTCGGTGCGGCCGGGTTTCAGCCAGCGCCTTACGGGGTGGGAGGGCTGGGAGCGGCGGTGCCCTCCGCCCGGTGGTGTGCCTCCGAGCGCGCCGCGCTCGCGGGGGGAGAGGTAGGGACAGGGGCTGTGCCCGGGCGTGTGCCCGTTGTGATCCTTCTCTGGCTGGCGGCAGCGCTTGCAGAGCGTCTGTGTGTTGAAGGGCTTGTTGCTTTTGTTGCTGCTCTGTTGCTTCCTGGCTTGTAGAAAAGGAACAGAGAAAGCCAAGCATGCCATGTGGGGAATTGTAGCCGCTCCTGTAGCACTTCTGCAAGTACTGCCAAAGGTTTCCTGATGAGAGGGAGTCGGCGGTGTCAGAGGTGTACTTCGGTACAAGCTTGAGGTGAATTTGCGGGCTGTTGTGATTTCTCCGCTTTCTGTGTGTCTCGTGCCAGATGGTATGTGTTTTTGATCCAAGCAGCGTCCGCAAGCTCGTGATTAGAAAACTAGCTAGCACTGTAGGCATTGCACATAGATGTAGGAAAGAAGTATTCAGTATCTCTCTCAGTAGTTACTTTTAGCATGAACCCTGCAGAAGGATGTCTGAACTCGAGAGTGATGACAAGCTTGCGCTACAGCAAAGATACAAAATAGTGTGGGAATGGCATACATTTTGTAGCAAACTGCTTTTTAATGTTTTTGAGTAATTAAAACATACTTACTGAGAACGCTGAAATTTAAGCAATATGTGGCATCTGGTTGAGGATAATAGAGGCTTACATATGTAAGTCCTTTTTCTTATTGGGATAAAAGTTTACTCAAAAATGCATGAAGGAGATTTTGTGTTAATGGCCTCAAATCTGGAAAAATCTCTGACTTTTGAGATACCAAAGCTTACAGCTACTTTTTTTCATGAAATTGCATGTAGTAATCTACACGATAAAGTTGACTAACATGCAGAAGTGTATATGCAGAAATCTAGGACCAACATGATTCCCTTTAACACTTCTACTTCTCCTAATTTTGCTTTCCCTGTTTCTAAAATGATGATTATAACCAGACTACCATATTGGTTTGGGTTTGTTGGTTTTTTTTTCTTCTTCTTTCTATCTTGGCTCTTGAGGAATGATGCTGCCAAATTAGACAGTCATAGCCAACTGGTACAGTACTTAAGTTAATGTCTGTGTGACTTAATTTTTCTTTTTTTTTATTTTTTTTTATTCAGACATACCTCTTCAAGTTTACCATATGCCTGCTTGTCTGCAGTGTAAGAGAGCAGTGCCACAAAGGCGTTTAGGTTCTGAAATAGATTTTCAGCTTTCCAGATAAGAGTAATGTGGGGGTTTTTTTTAAGGTTATATTCTGAAGCTTTGGATTGAGGAACGTGTATATTCTTCATGTGAGATCCTTGTTACTCAGTAATCTGAAAGATTCTATACACATGACAAAATCCCATCTTCTTCTTGTGAACTTTATAGAAACTCTTGCCCAAGATGCAGTCTTCTGGCCTGGAAAGTGAGGAAGAGGATGGCTAGCCTTGAGATCCAGGTTCAAAAGCTCTTTGTAAAGGCACGCGTAAGACCACCGTAGGGTGGAAAAAATTGCACCGTCTTCAGATCATTGCATAGAAGCCTGTTGAAACCATGCTAACTTCTTTACTGGATCTAAGAATTAGCATATAGAAAGAAACAAGTCATTTGATCACTCTACTGTGTTAAGATAACTCCACTAGCTTTTGACAAGATGTGTGAAAATGGAAGAGCAGCATCCATTTAATTGCTTCCATGTGTTTAAATTTCTGAACAGTACTTGTATTGGCCCAAAAGGCAAGTTAAACCTGTGTTTTGTAGTTCAGTGCTTGATAGAGACTGAGTTAACTTCAATTTTTTTCTTCATCTGTATGAGAAAACTTAGTGGTAGCTGAGAACATGGAAGTGGAACTTCATTTTTGCTAATGAGGCTACGGTTGTGAAGCCATACAAGCCACTTCAGGGTATCAGTCAGAATCTAATGCAGAATAACTTGGGTTTTCCTGTTTCTTGTTTTCAGTTGATGATGGCTTTTGTTCATTCCTACAGCTGCAGCCATGTTTTTTTTAGATTAAAATGAACCTTGAGGTTAGACAAATGATAGCTTCTTCTGAACTTCGATACTCGTTCTGTAAGTTGTATACTTTAGACTCAACTTCATGTTTTTCAGATTTTCTTTTCTGGGAAGCAGTTGAATAGTTTTGAACATCGTTTCCATCGACCTGCTTAACGCTTGAGAACCCTAACTTGTGAATTTAGAAATGTGACTTAATAGCTTCTTTTGGGTTTTTTTTGGTGGTGGATTTTTTTGGGTGTGGTTTTGTTGTTGTGGGGTTTGTTGTTTGTTTTCTGAACTGAATTGCAGCTAAATGTTGGAAATACTTAACTGAATATTCATGGTGGAATAATTACAAAGTGAAGATTCCGTGGCACAATTTCTAAATTTCTGTGCTTTTCTTTCCGCTTCCCTCGTCAATATCACCAAGACCCTAGATGTTCCTACTGCCTACTTTCATCTTTTACTTTCCCTCCCTGCAGTCTCTAGCACTTACTTCACAGACTTCAGCTTCTACTTCCATGTTAACGTGTTCTGTCCTTCCCATCACTGGTGTGGCCTCATTTCTACACTGCGAGGTCTGTCCTGCAGCCTCCAGTTTTAGTTCGGTTTTCACATATGCCTCTTTACCTGCCTGCAAACCACCCCTGTTACAGGAAGTTGTTTTGACCTACTAGTAGACTGTTGCAAAATGAAATAAAGAAATGTGTATGCTCTGCCTTTATTGTTATTTTTATCTTGGTTTATCTACTGAGTAAGGATCAAATGTGACCTTGTTACTTGTGTTCTTATATAAAACACATCTCAGAAGAGTTCAACTGTTTGACTCCAAAAACGTTATAATGCATCAGGCTGTGTAAACAAGAAGGTCAAGACAGAGCCATAGCAGTTGTTTACTGACTCTTTGAGGTGCCTTGAGGTTGTGAGAGATTTCTCTACTGGATACTGAGCTTTCTGATATATTCCAATTGACTGTATTGGACATTTACATTCACTCTGAAAATTAAGGAGAAAATAGGTTAGTTTTATCTGGAATTATATTATCCTTTAATTATTTACAATAGTATATGGAAGAGTAATATTAAAGCCTATTCGTGTGAAAGGAAATGCTGAACATTGTTATAACAGTATATTGGAAAGTCTTAAAGAGTTTAGATGTTAACCCCTCCTTGGGGTAGGGAGAAGGAATGGAACTCCATTACACTGTAGAATTTATTTATTTTAAGAATTTGAGTGACACAATAATAGCTGCAGACTTGTCAACGTTAATTACCCAGGGTTTGTAGTAGTTATAAAAGACATTACTGTAGCTTAAGAGAATATGGAAGGCTTTGTGTACCATTACATGCCACCTTTGCTTACCTAAGCTGTTTAACAAATGGTAGGTGTAAAGAAAGTGAATTCATTTTTGCAGCATCATACTTTAGGTTTCTTGTGGCCAACAGTGCAGAGGAGTTTATTTGAATTAAAAATGTTTTCATTCACTAGAATTAAGTAACTTGAACATCATGGGCTTTCTGAGGTCTGGTTTTGTAAAACAACATTAATTCAGTCATTTTCCCACCGAGGGGTCATCTTGAATTACTAGAAGCAAAAGTGTGAGTAGTTCTTTTACATTTAGGTGAAGATAGTAGCCTAGACTGTCTTCCAAAGGGAATAGACACAGTTGTGCTGTGTCTCTTAATACTGTCTGAGCCTGTTGAATACTTTCAATGACACATAAAAAGTAGATGAAGCCCCTGAGATGAGTTGTGTTTGTTTGAGTTTTTGGGAAAAGACAGTTATGCATGGGAGAGATCCCATGAATGTCCTTTCTGAGGAAAAGGCTGACCAAACCAGGACAAAAAGGTCAGCTGTATGCCTAGATGCCAGAGAAGCCAGTTGGGTCTCACTGTTTCTCACTTTTTTGGATATCCTACCTGTATAAAAAGCTTGAATTAGAACTCTGTGAGGGAATTTTGTGAGGTTAATGGTGTCCTATGCTTTTCCAGTGGCTCTTGCTGCTGCTTCCTAGTTTTGTTTTGTTTTCTCTTGGTGTCTGTTAGAAGATGTTTCTTTGGAGTTTTTATTTTTGTTTCTCAAAACTTTAATTTCAAATACATAGAAAGGTATCAATAGGACTGTAAGATCAATCTTCAAGTTACACTTCAGCAGTAATCCTTATTTTGCAGTTCTAACAACAGTTCTTAACTTTTCCTGAAAAATTGGAAGATGAATTTTCAGTGTTTTGCCCCTTGGGACTTTCTTATGTGTAAGACCTTTCCTCTTTTTTCCCTTCCTTTCTTTTATGTATAACAATTTTCTCCCATGAGGTATCCAATTCAACAGTATGTATTCTCACACTGTAATTTCCTTTTTCAGTTGTAATTGTAGCTGTAGGACTTGTATGTTAAGACACCACCACCACCACCCCCCCCAAGTCAGTGCTCTCTTTCCTACCTTTCCGTTAGTTGTTGGTAAGCATCTATCTATATTTGCTCCGTTTTGCTCTTCAGTCACATTGTTAGACTACCTTAGCTTAAAAAAACAGTGATAGGTTAACGGTTGGACTCGATGATCTTAAAGGGTCTTTTCCAGCCTTAGCGATTCTATAAGTTGCCTTCAGAGGTGCCTGACTTCACAATTGCAATAGATGTGTGTGATGCCAGTTTACCTGTAGCAACTTCTGTCAGTCAGTTGTACTGCAGTGACTTGTGAAGACATGGTAACTTGCATGTTATTTTCCCACGTTATGGACTTTGTTGATATGTATTGTGTATGTTCTGTTTATGTTTTGTTCTATTATTCTGCTTTGAAGCCAGATTGCAGAAAGACTTTGTTTCTAAATAGATTTAGAGTAGTGGTGGATGGATAGGAGGGTTGATATTTATCACAAATATTGGTTTAAAGAGATAATAAAGCCAATTAAAACATCTAATATTTAAGAAGCGTCTATTTGATGAAACAGTTCTATTGTTTTTCATCAGCCACAGCTGTTGTAACTGTTATCTCTATGTAGGTCACATCAAGGGAAAAATAGCAGCTGAACACTTGCTTCAAGTATTGTAGAGGAAAATGCAATGAAAACACCGTATATGTTCACACTGAAATGTTTTGACACAGCAAGAGTTGTGTAGTAGGCTTTGGCAATTTGTATTAAGACATGTTGTGAAGGTGGAAAAGTAAGTAAAAACGTATCCAAACATCCTTGCCGCATGTAAATAACAGTAATTTGAAAACAGGATTCTTTGAAGGGATTTTTAAATCAGAGGAAAAGAGAGTACTTACAGGCTTTATGCTTTGAAATGAGCAGCTTCCCTTGAACTTAAATAATAAAAAGGCTCTTCAGTTTTCATTCTCTCTGTTTGCCTAGCAAAATATTCTTTCCACTTTTTTTTTGTGGGGGAGCGGAGGGGGTAATAGTTTCTGCTGCTTCAGTTTTGAAGCTCTCTGCTGCAGTGGCTTTGCAGATGATGTGACTGACTACATATACTTCCTGATTTATAATTTTTTTTTTTTTTAACATCCTTTCTGTTTCCGCTTGCTATTTGTGAGACACATAACATGTTTGATATAACTTTGGAAGCAAGCATAATTTTTAAGGAATGACATGTTGCATTAGCATGCCACATCTCCCATGGTACAGACAAAAGGAATCGTTTTGAAATCTTCTGATATAAACAGACCCTTCAGGGTGCTGTGTGGTGGTAGTAGTAGTAGTCAGAGAATTTCTTTGATACAGGGGTGCATGGTAACTCCAAAATTGAGCTTTGCTGCTACTCCCTGAGAGCAGATCTGCTGTGACCTCAGTAGTAAGATTTTATCATTGTTGGTACTAGTAGAAATAATAAACCAGATGAGGTTTCTGGACTGCTTTATGTGAATGTGGCTGATTATAGTGCTAATAATTATTTCCTTATAGTTGAATTGAAATATTTTCCACACTTTTAATGTGTACATTTCTAATGCAAAATATGCATGAGGGTATTAAGTTTAGAATGTCACTAGACTTACGTTTGAAAGACTGGTGTGCTATGAGACTAAGATGTCCACACCACTGAAATCTATACCTAACAGGTTTTATTAATATTTATGTGTCTGTAGCAGATTGAAACGGCTTAGAAATTGAATTCTGGACTACTGATGGCAATGTTTTTATTTTCTGACTAGCAGTCAGACACTAATCAGGCACAACTTCTTTTGGCCATAAATGAGTTCACGTAGAATAAAAATTGCTATGTTATTTATACTTTTAGTGAAAAATTCATCCAAAGGCATAGTCAGGAAGGACATATGACTGCGTTTTTCCAGTGCCCTTGTAAAGCTTCCATCTGATCTCTGTATCTTCTCTGCTGTGTTCTAGCCATTTGTTTAGGTCTTTGTATTCATTGTAGGTAAGATTAATACATGATTCTTTCAGGTATAATTCTGTGGGGAGTAGATGAATTGATAGTAAGCTTAAATCATTGTGATCTCTGGATTTGCATTTTGCATCTAGAATAGCTAGTAACAAATAATGTATGAGCATATATGTATATCTAAACCCTCGGTCTTTCCTGCTTGTCGGTATCTTTACTTTAACAAACCTCAGTTACTATTTTGAGGAACCTTTCTTCACAGTGTTTACACTTATTAGCGTGCAGCATAGTCTTTTACTGCCACTTTATCATTGACAGATGGGATAGATGCAAATTTTTGTTTTTAACCATATTCTTCCTTTTCATGTTACTTCCTGTGCTTGTTATATTTAACCTTTTTCAGTAAGCGTTCCTGTTGGTATCTAAATTGTTCTGAAAAGTGGTATCAATGTAAACGCTAAAAATAAGGTGTTGCAGAAGGTGTAGTGTCAGGCAAATATGAATGTAGTTACCAAGTAGCATGTAAAGGGAGACATCTTGATTATCTTGTGAAATGTAAATCATTACCTTATCGAAATTGACTTCTGGATCTAAGAGTCAGACAATAACTCTTTATGAATCTGCCATATATTGCATACTGGGTGGTTAGTAAAACATGTCAGTTTATAGTGTTCCTTGAAGTAGGTGAAGGGTAAAGGGCTACTGGGATAAACTCTAAACTCGGCATTAAATTGAAGAAGTTCAGCACAGATTTTCTTTGTTAGCCTTTATGTGTGAGGAAACTTAGCTATTTTTATTTCTTCCAAGCCTTCATCATTTAAGAATCCAATCACTGTTACACCTTTGAGGGAATAAATAGTGGGGTGTGAGTACCAATGCAACACTTCTGACGTAAGGATGTTTTTAAGGAAACCATAAAACCACATTTCATTGCTTATTAAAACTGAATAAAGCCTGGAAAAGCAAACTTAAGTCCTATATTTGAAATATCTTGTTGTATACTTAATACCATAGTAGTTCTCATTTTATATAATTTCTTGTAGGCAATTTAAAATAATTAAGCTCTCTATCTTGCTTTCTAATCAAGTGTTCTTATTCTAGCAGACAAATCAAGACCACCTTCATCAAGCCCTTCCAGTATTATTCGCCGGACTTCCTCGTTGGATACGCTTGCTGCTCCATACCTTGCTGGACAGTGGCCTCGTGATAATCATGGACAAGCTGCTCCATGTATGAGAGACAAAGCCACACAGGTAGGACAGATATTTGTCTTTGGAGTATATAAATGTGAAGATGGGATTTAAATGTAAGAAGCTTTTCCCTTGAAAACATTCGCTTTAGCTTTCTTGCTTGCAAGTTCCTATTCACTTTCAAATTGTAGGAATCCTACCTTTGCTATTATGTACGTGAATTATTTGCATTCTTCTCTAAGAAAAGGCTGTGAACTGTAATATCTGCTAAGATTTCCACTTTCTTCTTGCCTCAGAAAAACATTAGTATATTGCACATCTGTTTTCTCATTGTTCTTACAGCGTGCAGTACACTAGGTTGCACTGCTGTTAAGTACTATTTAGTTTAAATTTATACAAGAGAACTTAGTGACTCCTTATATGTATGTCTGTCTTAAAACTGAATAAAAAAGCTTCTGTAGTGCCTGTATAAAAGTTATTGTAGCCTTTTCTATGATAGGCTGTTCATCCTCTTATTATAAAAGGCCTTTAATATTCACCCAGGATCTATGCGCCAAGTATAGAATTATATATGTTGAAGATCTGCCTCATTGAACCGTGAATGATGTTCAAATTTAGCTCAACTGGAAAGTATTAAAAAAGTACATGATTTGCCAATAAACCTCAACAACTTGACAAAATTTCACAAGTTTTTAATGGTTCAGCTGTAAAGACAGAACCAACAAACAATTGAATGAAACTGGTGTTACAAGAGTTATATGCTTATCATGACAGTTGTTTTGTCTTTCCCCTTGAAGGGACCTGTTGTTACATGGCATCCTATTGTATGCAGAAGTGATTCAAGATGGATTTTTCCACAAAATATCCCAGTGTTTCATTTCTCCTTCTGTGGATGCAGTCTTGCACTTGTAGAGTGAAAGAAAGAGCCAAACGTATCAGACTTTAAATCCCTGTTCCTAGAGCATGGTTTCAACAACAGGTCTCCACCAGTTGCAAAGAACATAAGGAAAATGCAGTTGGAAGAGAAACTGACAGCATGTGGGACATACTTGAGTTTGAGCCTGCCTTAGGTTTGGTAATAATAACAAAAATGTGCCCGTGTAGGTTTAAGTGTGCTGTCGACTCAAATGTGTAGGATGTTGAGCAGATGATGTTTGCAGCGTTGATTGTTACTGTATGGCCTTCTCAAGATCCACAACATTTTGCAGAAAAGACCACAATTCAAAGAGCAGATCAGTAGAAAAGTAAGGTGATTTGTAGGGGAATATGCCCGTATGTATAAGGTGGAATTAGAAACTGGTGAAGAAAGGGAGCTGAGGAACAAGTTTTCTGTGCAGCAAAATGAATAGGAAAAATGGTTAGAAGATGGGGTAAAAAAGGTAAGCAAATTGTAGTAAGAGGAGGAAGATGAAGGAAGGTGTATGATATACAAGGAATTGCTGTTCATGCTTAGCTACTAAAAGGCATCATTAAAGGGTGCCTTAGCTATTTATTTTCATATTTGATTTCTTAGGGTAATACTTTTTTCAAAATAATTATATTTCTATACTACTGCTGAAGTATGCCAAAAGATTTCAAAAGTTTAGGGAACAGTAATTGAATCTATTAAGATACAAAAATTTTTAAGTTGAGTAAGCAGGGTAGCTTGATTCTGCAGGTTTATGGCATAGGGAGTAGAGTCATTCAGGCAGCAGACTGGGAAGAGACAGCAATTAGTGACACACTTTGGCCTGCAGGCCTTGATAGAGATGCCCATAGGTCATAGCTGAGAACGGTGTAAGAGATCCCAGGTCACGCAGAGACTGCCTATGTATCAGACTCCTTGCTTCGACTGATTATTGTGATGAAACCTGACTATAAAACCAGACTGAATTATGTACATGCAGATTGTTTGTTGGATGATGAATAAGTATATTATTGAGCATCCTAGGGTCTGGCTAGAATTCATACATGCAGATATTGTTTTAAGTGCTGCTAAAACAGGTGTTCGTAATCTTTGAATCAAACCTGTTTGGTTTTGCCTGAGGTTGTTTGAAATAGAGCTATGTCAAAATACGAGTTAAAATGAGAGTTGATTTGTGTTTTTTTAATTCTTAAAGAATAATTCATTTCAACTGCAAAGTTTTTGCCTCTAAGACTTTTTTTTTTAATTAAGTGTTCTACTGTCTGTGATA
This sequence comes from Platalea leucorodia, assembly GCF_965183815.1. Taxonomy (NCBI): domain Eukaryota; kingdom Metazoa; phylum Chordata; class Aves; order Pelecaniformes; family Threskiornithidae; genus Platalea; species Platalea leucorodia. Next base: position 72,397,660 of record NC_138827.1, read on the forward strand.
AATTTAGCCTTAAACTCATTTCTCTCTGTAATTCTAGAATAGGCAGAAGGATGTTGTGAATGATAACAACTAATAAGCAAGTAGTGGTACTGTAAGAACCTAGAGAAATAGAAATCCCTTTTTGTCTATTGGATATTGGGTCTGTGTTTCTTGAAAATAAGTATTGTAAACAAAATACAGGGAATAAGTAGAAGGAGACTTGCTAAAATAGTATTACGTTTCTGTCTTGATGTAAAGGTTTCGTATAATTTAATGTCTATACGTACTCTTGTTCTAAAAAGATTTGTATTTGTTTTGAGGATGAGCATCAAAGCAACCTTTAATCCTTTAAAATAGATCATGTATTAATTTATGAAATAAGTCTTGAATCTTAAGTCAAAGTCTTGAATATAAATTAAATGCAAAGACTGATTAGAGCGTTAATTAGATTCCTGTAGGCAAGTGTAATGGTTGTGCTGAGTTGGGAAGTTAGAATTAGTGACTAAAACTTATTGTTCCAGGAGCTAGAGGATAGGATGAGACTCCAGGTTAACATTTGATAATTGACTAGATAAAGATTGGTACTTGGGAATAGGGGTTATCAATTATTCTATTTTATGATGAAGATAAGTGAGTGCTCTTCTGGAAAAATAGATTCTAATGGATTCTAATTTTGCTATGAAATAGGAATTTCAAAGCAACCCTGCTAACTTTATTATTCAGATTTGTCCTAGTTAGTTTTTGATTTGGAATGATGAAGATGAAAAACTACTGATGAGGTTTCATTTATATGAAGCTTATATCTGTAACTGAAGCCGATGGGAGTTGCAACCTGTATGTTCAGAGTTACGTGTCCGTTTTCCCTGCAAAATGGGGATTAGTACCACATCATCAAGGCCTTGTGAGTTTCTGTGTTCTGAGTACAGATGGGGTAAGGTCGGTCAGCTTGTGGTTTGCAAGCTGTTAGTCTCAAAGCTAAGAACAACTGTTGCGCACGGTAGATGTGAAGGCTTTGAGGCAAGCAATGTTCCTGTCTGTAGGAGAAAGTGAGGTATCAGTGACTCCTAAGGATGAGTTAGCTAGATTGCAGCTGTATGCTAGAACTGCACTGTGGCAACAGTGTATTTAAAGGAATTTGCTGTCTCTCTTAGTGTGTAAGCTTCTTCCAGAAATCCTTCCCTCTGCTTCATTAGGTATATTTCTTGTGACTGCATGGAGATTCCTGATAGATGTTATTATCCCTCTTCTTAGAGCCTTTACAGTTGGCTGCTTTTGAAGGCCGTTCTGGGCATGGTTAGGTGGGAATACAAACTGTCCATAAAGCATGCAGTATTATCACAGGCTTGCCTGTGCATTCTGTTACCTTAAATAAGTACAGTTCGTCTTAATGATACTTAGAATTTCTCAGAACTTTTTCACCGCAGTGTGTTTGCAAGTTTCTTTATTAAATGTTAATGACTTTGTTGCTTTAGTGAAACTAGCTTAGTATTATCTGTGTTGCTTTCTGCTTGGCCTGAGACAACTATGAACCTGAAGCCCTTTGAGGCATTAATAAATTCCTTGCTTTGCAGTAGCTCTAGTGGTGCTTATATACCTTGCCTTCCTTTTTCTCATTCTTCTGAGCAAGAACATGATTTTGAGGCTGTACTGGTGCAGGCTTTCACAATGCTTACACCAAGCTACCCTTGCTAATGCGTTAGAAATAACAAGGTCAGCATCTGTGCAGGAAATAAAATATACAGTCTCCCCCAACTTCAGCACTGTCGTACTGGTTCTTCAGAGCACTATAGCAGCTTGTGGTACATCTGTCTGTTAATACTGCCTTATGGTCAATAATTTGGAAGGGAAACTAGCACATTCCTGTATTGCAGCAGGTCTGAAAATTGTTTTCTTGTGGATTTTTTGTTTTGTTTTGGTTTTTTTATTACGTAGTTTCACTCTGCTTTTTCATACTTTACTTGTCAGAAAAGCTTCTAGTCAGTGACTGCTTTTCACTCGCAGTTCTGAATCTAGCAAAGCTTAACACTGTTCTATCTTCTAATTTGTCTCAAAATATTCTACCAGAAAGTAGGAATTACCTTTTTTTGATTAATCCTGTAATCTTCTTGCTGCAGACAGAAAGTGCCTGGGCTGAAGAATATTTAGAAAAGAAGAGAAGCTCACATAAACGTTCAGCATCATGGGGCAGCAATGATCAACTCAAGGAGGTCAGAAATGTTATTATTTGAGATACCTTTGGATTAAATTTTTTACTGGTATGAACTGTTACTGTGAGTTTTCAGGAAGGCATGAATATTATACTGCTTTGTTTTATTGTACAGATTGCGAGGTTGGTAAAAAATAAGAAATACCTGTTCATTGGTATAGATTTCATATAATAATGCAGGACTATTAAAATTTTTAATCTGAATATGTGGGAAAGAAAGTGTCGAATGTAGGTGACGTCCTTCATCAAAGGAGGAAATACAGCAGTGACCAAACTACTTTCAAACTTTACGTATTTCAAGTTCTTTTATTGAGCCTCCAGAGCTATCTTCTGGGCTTCAGCTGCACTGGTAGCCAACATGTTAGGTTTGCAAGAACTTGAGTCTAATTTAGTGTTGGCAATAATTACGAACGTTGTGGTAGTAAAGAATTTCAATTAAGTGATGGAATAAATTGATGAAACTATGTGTGTACCTGAATATATCTGGTGAAATCTAATGTGAATTTTTTCCTTTATTAGATCGCAAAATTGCGTCAGCAACTGCAGAGAAGCAAACATAGCAGTAGGCATCATCGCGATAAAGAAAGACAGTCTCCATTTCATGGTAACCATGCAGCCATTAACCACAGTCAGGTGAGACTGTATGCTTTTGGGACATATTGGGTAGCTAATACTATATTTAACTCCTTTCAAGGCTGTGATTTGTCTTGAAGGGAACTTAGAAATAGCACGTACTGCTAAATATGTTGTAGCTATAAGTGAATTCTATGAAATAGAGCAGTTTCCTTTGACTTCCTCGAGTGTATGGCGTCCTGGATCTTTTTGTTACTTGGCTGGGGTTGGCTTTGAACTCCCACTTTCAAAGAGTTTCAGATAGTTAGATCCTTCCTTAAAGCAAGACTCTTAAAGTGCATTCTGCAGACTCTACAAAAGGATGATAGATAAGTTTAATCTAAAACCGTAGATTATCTTTTTCATTGCACATTGCTGTAGCAATTATGAATTTGTGTGTAGAATATGGCATGGAGCAAACTGGTGGTAAAATGATACACTCAAATAAAATTGTCAGTTTTGCTGATCACATTTTGTGTCTTGACAGTAGCACTTGTCTAATCCTATGATGAACCGATTTAGAGAGCTTACCTGACAAAAGGCTATTCAGTGGGATACTCTGTTAAAAGTGTTTATACTCTTGATGGCTTCATTCAGCCTTTGTAAGATTTTTTTTTTTTTTTTCTGTCATTTATCATGCCTTGAGTCTTTAAGTAGTAATCACTTCAAAAATTGTGATGGTTAGGCCACCACATGTTCTGTGTGCAGTTTTAGTTTTATCTCAAGACTGTTAATGAGGTCAGGTTCACAGAGAGGTAATATTTTTAGCTCAATTGATAGCAGGTGGGAAAAAATTACAGGCTTTTAGACACACAGATCCTTTTTCAAGTCTGTTTTGCTTGCGTAACTTTAAGAAAGCCAATAGAAAAGTTTGGTCATTTTTTCAGAAGAAAACTCCCCCCCATCTCATGAATGTATATTTATGATATACACAGGAATTTTTTTAACAGTTACAAAAAGAATGAATCCCTCACAATTGCCTTGCAAGTTAGTGTAGTTGAAAGAAACTGTGGAACTGTCAATGTTGTGAATTGAGAAAGTACTTCAGCTGTGAAGCTTCTCTGCAAATCTAATCATATTCCCAATTACTCCTGAAATGCAGTTAGCATTGTACTAATGAATATCATACTTTGATACCAGTTAATGAAAACTGTTTCCTTTCTGTCATTCCATACTTCCGGAAATAATTTAGGACAGGGAGGGAAGTTATTGTGACATCAGCATGTGTCCTGCTCCACAGGTACTTAGCAATTCTGATAAAGGATGGAATACAAAACAGAAGGGAGATCCATACATACAGTTCTCAGCAGCCAGGTTCTTTCATAGATAGAAGTCAGGTGTCTGAGTGAATCTGTTACACTTCAAGACTAGAAATAAGAAAGTAGAACAGTGTTTTGAATTTCTCCTGTACTGTGGTTCTTAACTCCAACTTTATATAAAAATCAGTAGCATCTTTTTGTCTCAGACCCTAACTTATTCCTGTGGTAGTTCATTTAATTAGGAGTCATGAATTTTCAGGACATAAGTGCCTCTTGAATTCAGTTTGTTCTTAGTTTGAATTCTGTGCTACTAGAAGTATTGTATTTAAGTGGTTTTTTTTTTTTTTAAATTACATTTTTTGACATAACTACATAGGAATTACTACTTCAAACTCTTTAAATCTTGAAACAGAAACTGTTTCCTCCTCCTCTTTTGTATAGCAGAAGAACAGTTTGAATTTGAAGCAGGCTGTCTAGTACAAATGCCTACATTTTGATCTGCTTTACTAACGTACAGGTGCAGTGTAGCATGCTGCTAATCTTAGTGATTGCTATAGCTCAAGTGAGAACAGTCTAAAATGATGAAAGAAGAAAGATAAATAAATTACCTGATCACTTTCTAGGGGGTTTTGAGAAAGTTTATGAAAACTGGTGAGACATGTTTAAAAAAAAAAAAAAAAAAAAAAGGCAGGTCAAAATACTTGATGCAGGTATTTTATCTGAATTTGTAGAACTTTTTTGAAGATTTGTTCTGTACTTGTGGGCAACTGAGGTGTTTCAACAAAAAAAAAGTGTACGAAGGAACTATTGGTGTAGGCCCTTCAGTACTCTGGAGAATTACATGCAGTCTAACAGGTTTGGCTTGGTATTCTACAAACCTGTAGGTTTCTAGATGCTAAGCTATTGTCTCTTTAACATAGATAATCTTAGTGGGTTTTAATTTTTAAAATGAACAGTGATGCTACTACTCTGAAAGATATGCCTCCCAATTACATATATAAATTCTTTTGCATCAAAATTGCTTTATTATTATGCTCATGCAATTTTGCTTCTTGTATGGAGGTCTCTTGTATTTTGCCAAATTTTAGAGTACGTGAATAAAATATTGCACAACAGATAATTAGTTTTGGGGCTTGTGAAGCAGACTATAAAATATAAACTGAGGCAAGGCAGCTTTTCCAGCATTGTGTTACAAAGCAAACCATTGTTTTTCTTGGTAAATTTTGTGCCAGCTGTGTCAAGCTACTTGCAAAGGGGGGAAGTTGCAGAAGGCTTCAAAAAGAGTAAGTGAAGGGTTTAGATTAATGGCATTTAGAGGCTGCTTTCTAAGTCAGAGTGAAAATCTGTAACTGTAGGCATCGAGGGCAAAGTTCCTAGGCTTTCTCATTCCTTTCTAGGGAACTGCTAAACTAGAATTTCTGGCAGCAGCTCAGTTCCTTCAGGATTTGTGGGAAGGACTGTGTAGAAACACTTGCAGTTAGTGATTAGAATGTTTAGAACTTTTCTTACATTCCCGACTTGAAGGAAACTTGCAGCTGTTGACTCTGGAGGGTTGTACAAAGATTCTGAGCTCAAGGAGTTGGATTACTGACAAGGCTGAGAAAATGTTAGGAAATTGCCTCAGTAGTCCCGTCACAGGGGTAAGGTAAACTCTGTTTAACGTTTTGGAAATGGCTTACTCTTCTAGTTAAAACTAAAAGAAGCAATTCCAGTGGATTTATTTCCTCATTTCTTCCCTACTAATAAACACTTAAGCTTTGCCACAATTCTTGAGTTTTACCAGAATTTTTACAGTGGGTCTTACCACCTAAGCCTTCAACTGCTTGTTTAGTTGTGCTTCTTTCTTCTATGATTTTTGTTTGAAGAAAGAAATCCACGCAGTCTCTATGGAATAAACTTGTTAGCTATTTCTGTCCCTCGACTCAGAATCAGGAAATAGTTGGTGAGGAACTTGATCAAGTCCTTGCTGCTGACTACATTTTTTTTTTCCAGAGCAATTGAATTGGTTTTGGTTGTTTTTTCATGATGCCAGAATTGTTCCATTCTGCCTCTCTTTACAGGAAGAGGGGTTTGCAGAAAGGTCATAGCCTCCTCAGGTGATCTCAGGATGCTTCTGAGAATGTTGGATTTTTGAATTAATTGCATGGTACTAAATCTGCAAACAGGAGTTGAACCAATGGGATCTTCCTTTATTCTCAGTGTTAATGTAATGGAGAAACTAGAATTGAGGCCAGAGCTGAAGCCAGACGGAAGAATAAATGGATTAGGTCTTTCAAAATAATCTTTTTTCTTCAGTGTGCTTGGCTGATGTTATGCTGCTACTTGACACTATGAACCATCGAGCTCCCTCCTTTCACTTTCCTGGGAAGCATGTGTTTGTGTCACTCTTACCACCTTATATAGGTGGAACATTTCATTTTTAGAGTGGTGCATTCAACCTTGAGACGGTTTGCTGTTAATATCCGAAAGCATCAAAAGACCTTGGATTCTATTTAAAGTTCTGTGGCTTGTTGAAAGATTGGAAGAGCTTAGAGCATTTTTCTAAAATGCCTGTGAACAATTTAGATTTGTCATCACCCATATTTCATATCTCATGCCATACCTGTAAGTTTCAGGACACTAACTAAGCACTAAAGCTCCCTGACAGTGTGTTATTATGTGGGCACTGTAATTATTATCCTGTGTTTGGCACCTTCCTTCGTTTTGTGAGTTCCCAAATATGCAGATGAGTAGTCAAAGGTTGGTAGCCTATTCCTGTATGTCAGGGGCCAGCTCCATGCAGATGTCTGTGAAGGCAGTATTTCTAATATGAAGTTTCTTGTTTTCAGGCTAGTTGTTCCACCCCTGTAACGGTACCTCCTTCCCTTTCCACTCTCTGGCACTCCGGGTTAACAAGTCATCCTCAGTCATGTACAGAATATTACTTCTCTTGGAAGTGAAGCACGCTGTACTGAACCATAATGAACTCTATTGAAGCAACTTGTGCTTTTCTACTGTGATTCTAAGAATTTCTGTCGTAGGCAATCATATTTAAAAGATGGAGAATTCCCATGTTTTGCTAATGGCTGCTGAAATCTTAGACAAGCATACTTCCATTCTGCTTTCTACTTTTTAACACGTTCAGTTTGTCCTAGGAATGTATATATTTAATACTTGGGTGCATAAACAGTCTTTATTAGTGCCTACACTTGTGCTAGTATACCTGTATTATGACTGGATATTGACCTGGATTAGTTTACTGGATTGTTGATCCAAGGCCTTGTTTGGAACGGAATTAGCAGGGTTGCTTTCTCAGACTTTTTTGTGCTCTTTTCCAGGGGTTTCTGTCTTCTCTTTTTCATTTTCAGGCAAGACTTTTGAAAGTATTTCCAAGTTTGGCCTTTATGAGAATGTTTAGGTTTTGTTGACATAAACAGAGTCACAAGCATTTCCTGAACAGAAGCTTTTGTTGTCCTTGTGCAAGTCTCTTTTTTTTTTTTTTTTTTTTTTTAATAGCTATCCCAATGTGTCATTCGGTAAAGCAAAACCAATATAATTCATAAGTTTTGCCACCTTAGAGATTTGTGATTGTTAGACTAAGTCTGCATTATGATCTGCACTTAGAATTCTCTTATTTACATTAATGTCACTAAGGTAGTTTTTCTGCCAGACAAATTTTGTGTGTTTTTTGAGAATTTGCATGCAAAGTCACAATGCTTTGGTGTCTGTCTATGCACAGTCTTGTTACTTGGAACAAAAAGAAAAAAACCAACCAACCAAACAAAAAAACCCAACATAAATGAGCCGCTCTGAAGACCAGGTGAGAATGCTACCATCCTTCAGTCAGTAGAGGAGATGTTCTCAATCACAGCACACTAGGCCACGAAGTCTAGGAATTTTACATAGGAATGCTACTGTGACTTTTAAGTGTCGTGCTGTTTGAGTTGAAATAAATGTTTGCAGGAAGCATTCCATTATCTGTAGTAGTGACCTGCATAATCACCAAGAGTCTGTGTTGAAGTTTAGGGCAGAATCTTCTGATGTTCTGGTAGCATGATTTTTTAACAGGGGGGAGGACGCTAATGGAGAGGATGGGAAATCTCACAGTTGTGGTGTACCAAAAGGGGCTTTGGAAAACTTCAGTAACATGTTTTCTCAGAATGGAGTTTTCATGCATACTCTGAAACACTGGATTTTTAAAATGTTAATCTTCATTCTGAAGCAACTATGTATTAACATTTGGGTTTGGGATTTTATTCTTTCTGTGGAAGTCTTCCTAAATTGTCTTGTCTACCATTTATTCTGGCTTAATATAGTTACTGTGTTGGTCTTCATTTCTAGCATGGTGCAATCTTGCATGTGTGGAATAATTTTCCTTCTGCATGTGTCATGTTATTGTTGGTGACAACAGACTTCCATTAAAATACAATTTTAATGAAATTACAAGTGGTAAATCCAACAGTGAAGGAAGTGAAATTGTGGTACAGCTCACTTCAGAAGGAATGTGAATGTATTTTAAAGGCTTCAAAATTACTTACATTTAAATATTTACTGTTAAATTTTCACTTGTAAAGCAGTGTTGAGCTGGAGGCAGACCATATCAAGGGAAATTTTGAGACTAGATTGTTGAAAGCTTTTTGTGCTAGAAATTAGATTTGAAACAAAATTCAGGATGTCTGTGTCTTCATTTAAGGCATCCATTTTAACACAGCCACTATAGTTTCATGCAAATCCTTGATATTGAGGTGTAGATGTGTTTTGTTTAAAGGTTCACTTTTGAATAGAAATAGTAACTGTGTTTTGTAACTAAATCTA